>NW_028258324.1:32315000-33565000 GCF_053883595.1 Heterocephalus glaber
CAGGCAATCAGAGGACTGGACATCCATGCTTCAATCAGGCCTGGCTATTAGTCAAGCTGGCAGCAGACCCTGGCATTATCTATACTGTGCTGGTTTTACAGACATACAGAATGCATGATTTGTGGGGTCAAAAAGGCTTCCAACCAGATTTCAAAGGAAGTCTTGGGAAGCTAGGCAATGTGTCCCTGAGACGACAATATGGGAAGCTGTAACAATGAAACTGAAAGTGCACTGGAAACCCCAGAAAGTTGGAAATCCAAGAACATGGAACATCTGTGGAAAGCAGCAAGTAATGCTATCCCAATAGAAAAGCCATGAGAACTGCAACCACTGGCAATGTCAGAGGGCTAGGAACATCCAAGCCATTTGGAGATCACATCTTTGCGCCTGGTGCTGGAGAGGGATTTAATATTTGCCCCGCTATGTTTTGGTATTCCCTGTTTCCATTGGTTTCCAGACCCCTATTTCTCCCTTTTGGAATGAAAATGTTTACTCTGTGCCACTGTATGTCAACAGCATTTGACATTCTTTTTTATTTTCACCAGGGCTCACAGTTAAGAGTTTGCCTTAAGTCTCAGAAGAGACTTTGGACTTGGACTTTTCAGCAATGCTAGAACTGTTAAGACTTCAGCAACTTTTAGAAATGGACTAGATGCATTTTATATAAAGAGATGCACATAAGTGTTTTGGGGGCCAGGGACAGAGTGTTATTGTGTATATCTGGATGTCCCACAAAGCCTCATGTGCTCAGTAGCAGGCCTTGTGGATGGTGATTGAATTATGGGGGATGCTACCACTGGCTTAGTGTTGGGGGATTGAGCCTGGTTGGAAGAGGTTGATCATTGAGAGTAACCTGGAAAATCATATCTCCTTCCCACTTCCTCCCTTTCCTCTCTGCTTCCTGCCTGCCATGACATGAGCAGTTCTTCCTCTGCCATGCTGACCTGCCTTGAACCCAGTGGACTGTGGACTAAAAGCATGAGCCAAAATAAACCTCTCTCCCTTTAAGTTGTGGGTGTCACATATGTATCCCAGAGATGAGGAAAATAAAGTGACTAAGACATATGTTAGGAGGAAGGAGCTGCTACGTACCATACTACACAGTATGGAAAACACTAATTTTTACATGTGAATGATAAAAGTTAGTATATGTGAATTTATATAAGCTTAATACATTTTTATAAAATTATATCATTTGTGAGGGTTTTCTTTGCTTGCTTTTAAATCACACTAGGGATTGAACCAAGCCCCTGTCACATGATAAGCACATGTTTTACCACATGTTAACCCCTAGACTAATTTCTGTAAGTTTATATAAGCTTTTAATATGTGAAAAATGTGAGTCTTGTCAGATAAAAGCAGAACCTTTGGCTTGAAGTGGCAGGTTGCCAGGATCCCATGAGGTAAGGAAAGTGGAGACCAAATGTCAGCTACAAACATTGGATATCCTGGCAGGGTCCTGGAATGTAGGACACCTAAAAACAACCAAGGAAGACATGTGGTGACTCTGCAGTGCCATCCATGCCACCTGTGATCCAGCTGACCAAACAGAACAACAAGGAAGCTGTCACATGCCTGTGGACAAAAGTGGGCCAAGAACAGGAGAAATAAAAATAACTTGTATGTTAGGTTACTAAGAATATCATTTAATTTTTCTTATTAGTTTCTTTTTGTGTTGGTATCATTATTCCATAATACTTCAAACATATTTCAATAGACTTTTAAATAGTGCTATGCATTGCTTGATAATAAAGCATGAAAACACCGTGCTTATATATATATATATATATATATATATGTATGGATCAGGAAGGGACTTTCAGAAACAGGGTTGTGCCAAATGTTCAGTAGCCAGGAAGGAGTCATGTTGTCATCTATCAAAGTGTTAACATCTGCCACTCTCCCTTTCTGCAGAACAATGTCATGGAAAATGACTCCTACAAAGACACTGTATCCTCTTCCATGATCTCCTTGCATCTCCTTTTGCATTTACCCCACTGTTCTCTTTTGTCAGATCCAAATAGCTGCTCTGTCAGTGCTTGGACCAAACTGCATGGTTTCAAGCTCCTTCTTTTGTGAAGTTCTTTGCAAGATACCTGATGGCAATGAGGGTCAAGTGCCAATTCTACTATTTTAAATGGACCTCCCCCCTTCTTTAAAAACACCTTGACATAAGCCAGGCCATACCTGTAACCCTAGCACTCTGGAGGCTGAGGCAATAGGATTGCCACAACTCCAAAGCCAGCATAGGCTACATAGTGAATTCAAGGCCAGCCTGTACAACAAAGCAAGACCTTGTCTCAAACAACAACAACAACAACAAAAATACCTTGACATGAAAGTGAAGAACAATTTAATCAAGTTTCTCTTAGGCTTTATAGTACTAACCCAAACTTTGAGAATGGTCATACAACAGGAGCATCATTGTTTTAGATACCATTTTTTAGTATTAAAATTTGTTAAGTGCATGTAGATTGCTCATTCAATAAATATTCAATGAGATCTGCCATAGGTACTCATTAGTGACAGAACTGGTACTAGGATCCAAGACTTCTTACTCAACAGATTCTGCCCTTTCCCCTCAAGGCACACAGTGGGAGCACTGACTCTGCACAAAGCTCTCTTCTAGGACTGGAAGGGTAGGAAGGTGCGTACCCTGCAAACCTATAGTCAGCTTTGGTTCTACTCTTTTCCAAAAGGTAGCCTTATAACCTTCTCTGAGTACAATCACCCTATAGCCCCCCTATATGCACCTGTATTTTTATTTATATTTTATTTCCATACATTTAGCTACAACTAAAAATCTCTCTTTTTCAGAAAATACTTTTAGCAATTGTGCTACCTACTTTGAACTTGTTTCTTCTAAGCCAGCAGCTTGTCTCTCTTCCCTGTTGTGAAATTGACTAAAAGCAGCATGAAGCTGACAGGTTTTTGTATAGTCACCAGACACAGCATAAAAAATGTTTCATATAGATTTTCCCTCTTTTAACAGAAAGCATCTTCCGGTTCATCTTTATTGTTGTTGTGATTATTATTGTCATTATTCACCAAAAGCTTTTATTAGCCAAAAAGTTCAGAACTAAGGACTTGGTTCACAGATTATTCTCAAATGGAGCTCTCCTGGGGAAAGGCTTATATCTAAATACAACTTTTAAAATGCATCATTGAAGAACAGACTAAGTTAAAATGGATTCTTCTGATTTTCTTAGCTCATTTGAGTTTATTCAACCCATAGCATATATTTGATAATAAGTGGCAAGAGAAATACCCTGTTTCTTACAGAGAGAAAGAAAAATACAGGAGGGGACAAAAAGCTTTAAAAATAGCATCAATGGGCCAGGGATTTAGCTTAGTGGCACCGCATCTGCCTGGTAAGCACAAGGTCCTGAGTTCTATTCCCAGTATCAAAAGAAAAAAAATAGCATCAATGGCATAAGTAGATACAAACCCAACTCAACTTTCATATCCACTGTTAAAGGAAAAATTATAACATGACATATATTGAAGATGGTAAGGCAGACTTTATTAGCACCATCCCGATAGATGTAGGGACTACTTCAATGAGGTTTTTTGCAAGCTGAGTTTTGCAAGAGATTGGTTTAACTTTGAATATAGCAATGGAAAGGTAGGAATTTATAAACAAAACCAAGGAGGAGGGTTGAGATGGTCAGTGGATGAAAAAGTTGGTAAAATGAAACATCAGAGGTTAGGGAGTTATCTAACAAGATTGTGGCTGGGAACAAGCCACAGTGATCACCATTGCTGGAGAGATGATGGAATAAAGAACACAATCAGATATCAGGGTAGGGGATTCTAGTTCAACTAACTTATCAGGATTCTTACTAAAATTGGATCAGGCAGAGATGAACATGGAAGCCCAAAAGTCAGGGCCAATTTGAGAAGAGTTCAGAGGAGTGTTGTTAGAGGTTGTTTAAGGAGAGGTTCCTATAAAGATAGGAAGAAGGTTCCCAAGTCCTCTCTAGAGTTGTAGAGCCCTAAGTTTTCCCAGCTACTCCTGAGGTCTGAGCTGGAGCATTTTATACAAACCCCAAATTCAAACCATTAATTTTCCCCTGAAATATGCTCTACCTCCTGTATGCCCCAATAGTAAGTTCATAACTTGTACAATCCAGGGTACCTCATCATCCATCCACACTGAACTTACCACTTTTCCCTGAACATCCTTTTACGAGTGCTGTGTCCTGTGGCTAGAATCTCTTTATAACATTTTCTTCCTTGGAAAACCACTTACCTGTCACCTCTTCTGGCAAATGTTCCCCACTCACCCAGACTTTGTAATTTATCCGCTAGCTTTTTTTTTCCTTTTTTTGGTCACCTTATCATTGTGACCACCCTCCCCTTATCATTGTGACCACCTTCCCCTATTACCACTGCCAAGTAATTTTTAGGTCTCAAAACTACATGAACATCAAAATTACCTGAGGAGCTTTTAAATCATAGAGATTTTCAGGACTCAACAGGAGATCCTGACACAATAGGCCTGGAGTGGAACTAGAAACTGAATTTCTGAAAGCTCCACAAAAGATTCCAGGGAACATCCCTGAGGGGGGGCAGGTTTTTTTAGTTAGCATATGGTACAGAATATGAATGTCAGAGAAGATCCACCTGCCTGGGTCGGAAGGGATTATGACTGCTCAGATGAATGGATTCCCAGGGGATGCTGGGAAAACGAGACATCCTAAACTCCTACAAGAGTGAGAGGAGACTGAAAGAGAGATTCTAAATTTAGTTCAGACTCTGGAGTGGACAACAGAACAAAAGCCCATCCTTTGCTCTAAAGAGCCTTGGCTAGTCTCTGGAGCAAAATGGTCTGCATTAATTTCTAGCAGACTCTCTTTCTGCTCTGTATTATCTTCCCCTTCTCCCTCTGTGCTCTCAAAGGCATATATAGGTCAGCAGCCCATTGCTCCCCCAAGCCTCAAGTGAGGCATCTCCAAGGTCCAAGGTGTCAGAGGGCCTGAATAAGGTAGCTGAATATACAAGGCCTAAAGTCTCTCATCAAGGGAGTTTCATCTGTCCAAAAGACCTAATGAGATTTCTGTGCCAATCCTAGGCAGGGAATCCAACCAAAAAACAAAAGCCAGTTTCCAGAAGAACAACTCCAAGCCTGAGCTGGAAATGTATGTGGCTGGTTTCTGCTGCACAGAAAAGAGAAGCAATCCCGAGCCCTGGGAGATGTTATCTCTGTTGGAGCCAGGTGCTTTCCACTCACCCTGCAGCTTCCCTGCAGTCTGGTAACATCCAGAACCCTCTGGGTGTTCTTTTTAAGGGCCATTTGAATCCACAATTCAAACTCAAGAGCATTTTCAATGTGAAAGGAATAATGCTTCATTTAGCTTTATTGCCTTAGCCTCAGCTAGGAAAGGGGAAGTGGGGAAGAGAGAAGAGCCTGCACCTCTTCCTCACAAGCAATGACATCTGCTGCTAGTGGGAAAATGCCCAGGGCATTGCCTTTCCATGCAGTTATTCCTGGGCATAAAAATAAAAACAACTCTTTTCCTCCCCAGTCTGCCAGCCTCTTCTGCATGTCTGGAAAGAAGCTCTCTGTAACTGGGCTACTTGGCAGGCTGTCCTCCTACAAACATCAACTGTCACAGGCATAGTGTGATGAGAAGGGAAGGCTCTAGGGCTAAGCAGAAGTATTGGCACACTCAAATGCAACCACCAGAAAGGCTCTGAAAAAGCATGAGAGACAATCAAGTAGATATTGTACAGTGAAGTATCCTGAAGGTGGTTCTCAAGGGTCTGCCTGTGTTTCAATGTCTGTTTTCACATGGAGAAGTTACACGCTATTTCCACACACAAATTTCATCTCCTTGAAAAAAACAATAACAAAGGTGGAGAAAAATAGAAGGATGCATCTAAAGTAATGTTATTAAAATCCTTAATCAACATGAAGCCATAGAAATCCCAGCACTCCCCAAGGTCCCCAACTGGTCCTCTCCCACACACTCACTCAGGTAAGCCATGAGGAAGGCTCAGGTCTCCTGTAGAGAGAAAAACAGGTGGTTTCTCCCATTCCTTGTCAGATTGAAGACACTACAGCACTTTGATCAGGACCACAAAGCTCACTCAAGCCCTGGTCTGTGAGGACAGTGTCCACTGGAAGGGTGAGTGCACAAGGGTTAATTTGGACTTCACTGAGCATGTTACATTCCAAAGTGAAATAATTAAGGGTAGCATAGTATGTGACAGTGAAGCAATCCATCAGTGGTCTATATAGATATGTACACTGAATGGTCATGCCACCTGCTTGCCAGGCCTGCCCTTCTGGGATTCTAGCCACACTTGCCCAATTAGCTATTTGGTACCACATCACCCTCCAATCCTGTTATCAGCTGATTGGACCAAGAGGCATGCTTGATTGAAGAGCAGCTTATGAAGTAGCCAGGCTCAGGAACCTTGCCAAATAAGCATAATCATGACCTAATTGAGCTCATCAGATTTCATTGCTCAGAAAATCTGAGAGCCCAGCATTAAAAAAAAGTATAATAGAAGAGAATTAGCAGTTTAAAGGAAATAAAGACATTCTGCTTACCAAATAGGCAGATAAAGCTCATGTCTAATGACCAGGGTAGCAAGTTATTTTATAAAGAACTCATTTGTTTAATTTCATAAAGCATTAAAGTAATCATCATAGGACAAAACATTACTATTTTTAGACATATTTTTCTTTTTTTAGTCATTATATCTGTTTAATCTCCACTGCTTTTTTAAAAGTTTATGTTATCATGGTAAGAACACTTAACATGAGATTTAACCTCTTAAAAAAATTTTAAGTGTATAATATATTATTGTTGACTATAGGTATAATGTTGCACAGCAGATCTCTATGGCTTGTTTTTCTTAAATGAAACTTTATATTAAATGTTTATATGGCATTCATTTTGAAGTTTGGGGCAGAGACGAAAAGAGTAGCTACACACTTTCTAGCCTAAATGTCAAATTTTAAACCTGAAAACACACACAGAAAAGGATCTGGAAATAGAAGTTCCAGAGCAACAGATTCAGAGAAGACACTACTGAGCCGTGAGAAGACTGGAACAGCCGAAGTTGGAGACTCTCCGAGCCTCTGAAGTGAGCCGGCAACAGGCAATGGATGAAAAGCAGAAAAGAATGCTCTCACTTCCTCTAAGGGACACCTGCAGAAACTCTCGTGGTGCCACAGAGAGGCTGCTGTGACTTTGGTGTGAACTAACCTCCTCTTGTTTCTCTCTGTATCCTTAGTAAAAATCCCTATCTCTCAAACATCAGTATGTCTTTGCTTCCTGAAACCTAAAAGAGTCTAACTAAAGCACTGTATTAGCAAATCAGAGAGATATTTCAGATATTATTATCAAAACCAAATGTGAGTTACTTTAAAAGGGGTGGGCAGAATATCAAGATTTGTGTTGTTCTATTGAGAATTAAATTCAAAAAACTTTAAAATGAAAGACGAACTACAGAGAAACATGGAGTAAATCCAGAAGACAGAGACCAGGAGGAATGTGTGTGAGCTATGTCTCAAAACAGCTCATGATCAGGGAATGAGGGAAGTGCAACCTGAAGAAAAGAATACGCAAGAGACTCATGATGGATGATATCCTGTGACAGCAATGTCAGGTGGAAGGAGAAATGGAATCATTTCATGCACCAATGGGGAGAAATAAGAACATAGGGAATCAACGTTTTAGTTTAACCTTTAGAAAAGTTTTCCAAAAATCTGGACTTAGTGAGAAAGCAGGTTGGTCTACTTTAACAGGGGTGAATTCTTTGTCATTGAATGTATTCAAGGAGAAACAGAACAGTGCCTTGGGAACGATGATTTTAAAAGAATATTTAAGTACCATCCCACTTCTGAGAATGTTTCACAGGTCCCTTTCATCTGTGATCTTCCTATATACAGAACACAAATTCTGGAGCCCTGACTACACAAATCTACAGACTATGTGAGCCTGAGCAGGTTATTTAGCCTCTATCTGCAAATATCTTAATCTAGAATTTGAGAAAACAATAATACATATATAATACAGATGTTGCAGAGAATAAATGTGGTAATTCAAATAAAGAGTTTAACAATGCCTGGCACACAAGAAGCACTAGATATATGGTGGTGGTTATTGTTGTTCTAAAGAATTTGTTCTCCAGAACTTGTTTTCAAGTGCTCATGATCAAACTAATTATAACAGTGAATGGAACATCTCATCATCAAAGGAGACGATATTAGAATATTAGAAATTTCTATTATTATATTATTATTTCTATTTCTAATATTCTAATATTAGAAATATCAGAATAGTTTTATATGTTATGAAATTTTAGTAAATTGATAAATGAACAGTAAAAAATGGTGCTAAGTTTTGGGATTTCTCCCCTTTTTTTCCTTTACAAAGTCCTCCCTTTAAGATTTTTTAAAAGAACAAAGAAAGACAGACTCAATGGCTATGATTGGGTTCCCCTGTTACCTCAATAATGATTTATTGGATGCCTACTATATTCCTGGCATTGCATCATGCACAGCAAACAAATACTTTGCTCTCAAGGTACTCACTTCACTTAGGAAAACAAATAAATCATCAAGATTATAGCAGATAAAAATCCTAGATGGGGGCATAAACACAGCTCAGTGACAGGTGTTAAGGAAAGTGAGGCAGAATGTCATCCTTTGGCCTGAATCCTCAGGAAAACACTGGTCCTTATTCCACCTGTGGAAGATGCAGACAACAAAAGCAAATCCTTGTTACCATTAAATGGATTAGAATTGCTGATGAGTAAGAATCTGTTTATTGCTCCAGTTATTTTTTTTCCTAAAAACAAAAATAGGCCATTTTCAAATTCAAGAGAACCCCCTACAATGTTCTGGTCATATAGCTTTAATTTCATTATCTATTCCATTTCTCTGCAAACTAAATTTCTCACTTTTCTGATAGTCAATTCTGCTTCAGGGTAATAAGATCACATTGATAACTGAAGCTGATACATGAACCAAAAATTTCATTTCAGTCAAAGACATCCAATTTCCTCACCTTTTAGTAGCCAGATCTTCTGATGCACTAAACTAAAAAGAAACTAGATATTAAAGGAGACATGAAAAAGGTCCAAATTATATTCTTCTTGGGCTCAGCTCACACATATCAGAGTATTCTGCCTGGACAGTATATTTTTTCAGTTTATGCTAAACTACTTTAACAAAAATCTCAGTGGCTTAAGATGATAGAAATTTATTTCACTTCTCACTTGCAGATCTAGCCATTCCTTAGGAGAAAATTTCCTCCATATGATGATTTAGACATGAAGACTCCTTCCATCCTTGTTTACAGAATATATGTAGCAGGGCAAGAGAGTAAGAAGAGATGAAAAAAAAAAATGGAGCATTACATAAAGAAACCATGTGTGTCAATGTAAATAAACCGACTAATATGGCTACCTTGCAAATACAAATACAATGATACACAAGAACACAAAGACAATATTAACATAGCACCTGGTTTGTGGAAGAAAAATGTTGCTAAATAAATATATATACTGTTTAGGCTGAGACTTTTTAAGACTATAACATCAGCCTCAATCCAATATCCCAAGGTAAACTGGAACTTACCTCAGTTTTTAAAGTGTCAGTTTAAATCAGACTCAATCAAGAGTATCTTATTAGTTGTAAAATGAAAAAAGAATACAAGATAAGTAATCCTGCAATTGAAATTTAAGTGGAAGCAACAATGTTGTGCCCAGATTGTGAAGTCCCAAAGACCACCAGGAGGCCGTTTCCAATGTAAGCACACGAGGGTCGTTTATTCAAGCTTAAGCAGGGACTCTCAATTGTCACCGACACAGCGGATCGAGATTGAGAGCCCTGAGTCCCAAACTAGCAGGGTTTTTATTGAGAATACAACAAGCTTTGGTTATTAGTAGCCAAGTGATTGGTTAATACTTAATACGTATGAAGTGTAGGGTTTTGGTTGGCTAGGCTTTGGGGGTCGAAGGGGATTATGTATTGGTTTTTGTAAGGGAGAAAGGGGCAAAGATTAATGGCCGATTGTCACATACTGATCGTTAGCAGACCCACTGACTAATGGCCGCATCTATCTTGTGTGGACAGTCAGCTCATTAACTGCTTATCCTACAGATAGTGTGCCCGGAATGCTCTTTCCCCGGGCACACAGGTGGTTGGGTAATAAACTCAGGAATTTCAAGTGGTGAATTCCTAGTTTAAGCACAAATTTGAAAGAACAAAGGAGACGGCTCCAAAATGGAGTCATTTTGGTCCCACATTCCCCCCTTCTCATGATGCTATAGAGGGCCAATCATGGGCCTCTGGGGGTTAATTCTATCAAGTCGGTAGGAATTGGCTGGTATTGGGACCTGAGCACCATTAACTGAACAGCGTTAATTCATTTTTTGATGAACAAAACTAGTCTATTGAGTATACAAGGTCCAAAGGTCAACAGTAGTAACACGATAAGCAAGGGGCCTAGCAGGGTAGAGATTAGGGTAGTTAGCCAAGGGGAAGAATTAAACCAAGATTCGAACCAGTTTTGAGATAGTTCTCTTTCTCGCTTACGTTTGGCGATGCCCTCCCTAACTTTAGCCATGGACTCTTTGACCACTCCTGAATGATCGATAGCGATGGGGCTCGGGAGGCGGTCCAGTTTGGTATAAGGCTTCTAATTTAGGCCAGATGTCCTCATGCACACTTTGGAGGCTTTTTAAAGAAAGTAACAACTTTTGGTCATCAAATTCAACAAGCACATTTGATTGAAGGTTGGGAATAATGGGAGGGGGAATTCCAAACATAATTTCAAAGGGAGTTAATCCCATCTTATAGGGTGAATTGCGTACCCTATAGAGGGCGAAGGGAAGGAGAGTCACCCAGTCACTGCCAGTCTCTAAGGTTAATTTAGTTAAGGTCTCTTTTAATGTTCTATTCATCCTCTCTACCTGTCCTGAACTTTGGGGTCTGTATGCACAATGTAATTTCCAATCCGTCCCCAATATCTGTGCTAGGGTTTGACTCACCTTGGAAATAAAGGCGGGTCCATTATCTGATCCTAGCATTACTGGAAAACCATACCTTGGCAGGATGTCTTCTAGCAGTTTCTTAGTCACACTTCGCGCTGTTTCATGTTTGGTAGGAAACGCTTCTGTCCATCCTGAAAAAGTGTCTACAAAAACTAACAGGTACTTATAACCATACCTTCCAGGTTTTACCTCGGTGAAGTCCAATTCCCAATAAGCTCCAGGTCGGCTTCCCCTCAGCCTATTTCCTGGGTTGGCCCTATTGTGGGTGGCATTTGTCAATTGACAGGCTTTGCAGGTAGCCACAATATGTTCAATTTTAGAATTAGCATCACGGATCTTAATTTCAGCATGTCTCAGGAGATCTTGCATTTTTCGAGTGCCCATGTGGGTGGTCCGGTGCATCTTGGAGAGAACTTGTTCTCCCAGGGCTTTAGGCAGGATGACTTTACAATCAGAAGATTTCCACCACCCGTTGAGGCACTGAGGCATAGGTAATTGTTTTATCCAATTTAAATCTTCTTCAGTGTACTGGAGTTTTTCTGGTAGGGCTGCACTTCCCAGATCGGGCAGCTGAGTGGCCAGTGTCAGATTAATCTTTAAGGCTATTTCTCAGGCTGTCTGGTCAGCTAAATTATTTCCTCTGGCAATTGGAGTGTCGCCTTTTTGGTGTCCTGGGCAATGGATAATGGCTAATTTTTTAGGTAGCCAGAGGGCTGTTAAGAGGGCAAGGATCTCCTCTTTGTTTTTAATAGTCTTTCCTTCAGCTGTCAGGAGTCCCCTTTCTTTGTAGATGGCCCCATGGACGTGTGCAGTGGCAAAGGCATACCAGCTATCTGTGTATATATTTAACTTTTGGCCCTGTCCTAGAGTCAATGCCTTGGTCAGAGCTATGAGCTCCGCCCGTTGTGCTGAGGTCCCGGTGGGCAATGGTTCTGCCCAAATGACCTCAGTCTCTGTCACCACTGCTGCTCCTGCATACCTGCGGCCATCACGAACAAAGCTGCTCCCATCAGTGTACCAGGTATCATCTGCATCTGGCCACGGTTGGTCGCTCAGATCTGCTCGAATTCCATGTACCTGGGCTAGGGTGTCTGTGCAGTCATGAAGCGGAGCCTCCAAGCTCGGGTCTGGCAACAGTGTGGCTGGGTTTAAAGCAGCCGGGGCCTGAAAGACAACTCGGGTTGGATTTAGGAGTAAGCTCTGGTAGTGGGTCAGGCGAGCATTACTGAGCCATCGATCCGGAGGCTGTTTTAGGACTCCCTCAATAGCGTGAGGGGTGGTCACGCACAGTTCTTGGCCTAATGTCAACTTGTCAGCATCTTTGACCATTAGAGCCACTGCTGCAATCATTTTTAGACACGGGGGCCATCCTGATGCAACTGGATCAAGTCTTTTTGATAGGTACGCCACTGGGCAGCACCATGGCCCTAGATGCTGGACCAGGACGCCCTTAGCGACTCCTTTGTTTTCATCAATGTAAAGGTGGAATGGCTTAGTAATATCGGGCAAGCCCAAGGCTGGTGCCGTCAGCAAGGCTGTTTTAATTTGATTGAAAGATTTTTGTAGCTTTTCTGTCCATTGAAAAGCCTGATTGTCTTTGGTTGCCTCGTAAAGGGGCCTTGCGAGCTCTGCGAACCCCGGTATCCATAGGCGGCAGAAGCCCGCCGATCCCAAGAACTCTCTGACTTTCCGAGGAGAATCTGGTGTGGGTATCTTAAGAACTGTCTCTTTTCTAGCATCCGACAGCCATCTCTGCCCTTCCCTAAGCATGTACCCCAAGTAGCTTACCTCAGGTTTGCAGATCTGGGCCTTTTTGGCGGACGCCCGGTACCCCAGTTCTCCTATGACTATCAAGAGTCTCTTGGTTCCACTTAGGCAGTCTTTCCGCGTTTCAGCTGCTATGAGGAGGTCATCTACATATTGTAACAGAGTTAGTTGGGGGTTCTGGAGGCCAGGTCTTCATGTAGGGCCTCATCGAAGATGGTGGGAGAGTTTTTGAATCCTTGGGGTAATCGGGTCCATGTCAGCTGTCTGTTGAGGCCTTGTTCTGGGTCACTCCATTCAAATGCAAAGATGTGTTGGCTTTTGGGTGCTAGCGGAAGGCTAAAAAAAGCATCTTTGAGATCCAAGACTGTGTACCATCGATGGCTCGGGGGAAGTGAACTCAAAAGGGTGTATGGATTAGGCACTGTGGGGTGGATGTCCATAACCCTCTTGTTCACTTCCCGGAGATCCTGCACTGGCCGATAGTCATTAGAATGAGGTTTTCGCACTGGCAACAAGGGGGTGTTCCAGGCTGATTGACAAGGCCTAAGAATCCCCTGAGCAAGCAACCTCCTGATGTGTGGAGTTATTCCCTTCTGGGCCTCTAGGGGCATAGGATATTGGCGAACTTGTACAGGATCTGCCCCAGGTTTTATTTCCACAAACACCGGTGCTCTGTGTGCAGCTAGCCCCATGCCTCCAGTCTTCACCCATGCTTGTGGGAACATGGTGAGCCATTGTTCCATGTCAGGATCAAGAGGGGCCCTCTTCTGATGTAGCAGATATTCATCTTCTAGGTTTATGGTTAGTACCTGAATGGGCCTTCCCTCTTGATTAAGGACTTTTGTGCCCCCGGGTTGGAAATGAATTTGAGCCCCTAATTTAGTAAGTAAGTCTCTTCCCAATAAGGGGTAGGGGCAGTCTGGTATAATCATAAATGAGTGGGTTACTTGGCCCACTCCCAAGTCTACTGTTCTTTGGGTTGTCCATGAATACTTTTTCATGCCTGTAGCTCCTTGAACCCAGGAGGTCTTATCAGAAACATGGCCACATGGTTCAAGTAGGACTGAATGTTGAGCCCCTGTATCCACTAGGAACTCGATAGGTCTCCCCTCCACTTTTAGGGTTACCCTGGGCTCGGGGAGAGGTGCCGAACCCCGTCCCCCCTAATCATTTAATTCATCCATAGCCAGGATAGGGGCCTTGGGGCATCCTTCCTGTTGTTTCTTTTTGGGACAGTCTCTGGCCCAGTGTCCATACTCTTTGCAATGAGCACATTGATTTTTTCCTAACTGGGGGCACTCTCTGCGTCTCTCTTTGTTTTCTCCTTCCACCGCAATCTTTCTTAGTCTACGTTCACGTTCCTTTTGTTCTCCCGCAGTGGCAGCCAGAAGGATCCGAGCTAAGTTTCGGGTCTGGTGGTCATCAGTTTTTTCTCGTTTCTCCTCTGTGGTTTCTCTATTGTTATACACTTTCTCTGCCACTGTCACTAAGTCCTGAATACTCTTTTCTCCTAACCTATCTACTTTCTGTAACTTTCTCTTAATGTCTGGCACCGCCTGGTTGACAAAATGTATTATCACAGCTGCCTTTGTCTCAATTGCTTCTGGGTCCATAGGAGTGTACCTACGAAAAGCTTCCTGAATTCTTTCTAGGAAAGCAGCAGGGCTTTCATCTAACTTTTGTTGTACATCCCCTACCTTAGCCAAATTGGTGGGCTTCCTTGCCGCTGCTTTGAGACCTCCCAATAGAGCCTGGCGATAGACCCGAAGCCTCTCCTTACCTTCCGCCGTGTTGAAGTCCCAGTTGGGTCGGGAAAGAGGAAAAGAAGTGTTGATAGTGTCAGTATTGGTGGTGGGTTGACCATTGTCACCAGGAACCAATTTCCTGGCCTCATTCTGGATCCTCTCTCGTTCCTCAGTGGTGAACAGGACCTGCAGAAGCTGTTGACAGTCATCCCAAGTGGGCTGATGGGTAAACAAAACAGTTTCTAACAGGTTAATCAAATCTCTAGGGTTATCAGAGAAATTGGCATGTTGTAGGCGCCAATTATAAAGATCACTTGTAGCAAAGGGCCAGTAATGGTGAGGCTGGTTCCCATGCTCATCAGGGGGCCCTATCGCTCACAGCGGACAAACAGTAGAGTCTGCTGGTCCTGCCGGCGAGGCGGTGTGCCGGTGACGAGTATTTTGGGCGGGACCATCACGGTTGCCAGCACCCGGGGCGGGCTCTTCCTCCCTAGCCCCGGCTGGGACTGGGTCATTTCTTTCAGCCTGCTGTTGCGGAAGAGAGGGGAGAGAGTAAGGGGGAGGGAAAATAAGATCTTCTTCGGTCCCTCCCTGGAGGACAGGGTAGAGTGGCATGGTCAGCTTGGTTTCGATCTGCTTCTCGTCATCGCGCCCTCTAGGAGTCTTCTTACTGGCTGTCAGGATTAACTCTGGCAGCTGTTGCTGTGAAGGCAAAAAAAGCTTAACCCATGGGGGTGGGTTAGAGATCAGAAATTCCCAAATGGCAATGTAGGGTACCTGGTCGGGATGACGGATGGCTTTACAAACTCTGCGTATAATTTGCAAATCAAAAGTTGCCTCGGGGGCCATCCTACCCCAAGGGTGGGCCACTCCGAGCTACAGAGGGTGATGAACTTAGCCTTTTTAGTTTTTAAACTTAGGTTATGAGCGCTCTTCCTAACTTCCTTGAAATGATCTTTCATGAGGGAAAGAGGGGTAGTCACAGTCTGTCCCATCGTGTCAGTCCAAGTCAGCACACCAAACAGACAAATGAACGCAACAGAAAAACACAAGGTGAGACAAAACCGTCCTCCGCCCGATCGGAGGCAATGCAAATGGGACGACGGCCTCGTGCCGTGCCACGGGAGCGACCCGCACCGTCCCTCCAGGAGTCTCACTGACTCGTACTCTTGGGGCACTCCGTCCCCACCAGCGGAATCCGGAAAGTCTTCCAGGATCCTGGGTCGGCGGCCCTTGCAGCGCATCCGCCTAGACCGTCTGCCGACCTTCCCAGAAAATAGGCCCAGACTTTACAAACACAAAAAACACTCACCAGCCGGCGTTGACCCTCTGGTACGGGAGTCCTGAAGGTCTTGGGATCCCGGACGAGCCCCCAAATGTTGTGCCCAGATTGTGAAGTCCCAAAGACCACCAGGAGGCCGTTTCCAATGTAAGCACACGAGGGTCGTTTATTCAAGCTTAAGCAGGGACTCTCAATTGTCACCGACACAGCGGATCGAGATTGAGAGCCCTGAGTCCCAAACTAGCAGGGTTTTTATTGAGAATACAACAAGCTTTGGTTATTAGTAGCCAGGTGATTGGTTAATACTTAATACATATGAAGTGTAGGGTTTTGGTTGGCTAGGCTTTGGGGGTCGAAGGGGATTATGTATTGGTTTTTGTAAGGGAGAAAGGGGCAAAGATTAATGGCCGATTGTCACATACTGATCATTAGCAGACCCACTGACTAATGGCCGCATCTATCTTGTGTGGACAGTCAGCTCATTAACTGCTTATCCTACAGATAGTGTGCCCGGAATGCTCTTTCCCCGGGCACACAGGTGGTTGGGTAATAAACTCAGGAATTTCAAGTGGTGAATTCCTAGTTTAAGCACAAATTTGAAAGAACAAAGGAGACGGCTCCAAAATGGAGTCATTTTGGTCCCACAACAACATACCAAATATGTTGAATGAAGTTGTGACTAATCTGAGATCCATAAACAGTAGTAACTACACTGGTAAGGGGAAAATACTCTCGCCTAGAAATTCTGCATTTTATTTAACTTGGGAATGTGATAGTTGATGATGCCAAAATGGTACCACTTACATCAAACCCTAACAAAATGGAGATAGAAGTCCATGAAGGAAGGGCTCCCACCCACTATGCCTGTTACAAGAACTTTTCAAGAACTCTCTAAAAACCCATAAATTTGCACTAAAGCCATCTCTAGCTTGCAAAGGTTACTTCTATGAGAACAACTGACCACCAGCTGCTCTTCTCCTCTAATGAACTAAAACCATCTTTGCTAATTCTTATAATTAAGGATAATTGTTTCAAACAACTAATGTAACCTTGCTCATTTGGCCTTTAAAATACTTTGCCTTTCTTTTCCTCCCTGGATATATCCATGGTCCACCATGGTGAGCATATCCCAGATTACAGTCCCCACTATTCCCAGGTAAACCATTTGGTTTAGAAAGCTGATCTGTCACTCATTTTAGATTGGTGAGGATATTATCTTATTATTCATCATCAAAGGCAGTCACTAACTAAATATCTTGTTTAGTCTTAACAGATCAAATAAGAGGATATTTTATGCATCAGAGAATTTCTTGGACATTAGTTACCAGTTGATAAAATCAAAGGGTAAAATGTTAGAAGAGACCTCCGGAAATCCTAGGACAATCTAACTCTACCACGGTAGTTATGCTTCTCTTCTTCAGGAGAAGAAAGGGAAATTAGCAGATTGTAGCCATTGTTTGTAAGCTAGTTAAAAGAAGGTCTATATGCTTCTTTTCCAGAAGATAAATACACTCAGGGAGATTAAAATATAATGCCTGCCAAATACCTTGCTCAAAGCTTTTGATTAGAAGATTTTACTGACTTGCTTTTTATAGTTCCTTTAGAGAAGAGTAAGAATCTCATCTTGCACTGTCCTGAATGAGCTAAGAGAGTATTGTTATTAATACAAACAGTGGAGCCAAAAATTTCCACTCCAAAGAACATGTGAAAATACATCAAGCTACCTCTCCATAATTACTGCTCGCTGTGGGAACAGCCACTCCTTTTGTGCCAAAGTCTTAGGGACTATAAACAAAACCTTATTGCTCTATCCCATCATCAAGCAAACTCAGCAACCTTGAGTTTCAGGACTGGTAAGATCTTAAAAGCTCACTTTGTTTTTCTGTTCTGTTTTGTTTTGTTTCCTTAAATTTTTTTATTGGTACACTTTAGGTATACAATACATTTACATTTATCACTGGGTGCTTGTACCTGTACATGATGTATCTTGGTTCTTATTTTTTCCCCATTACCTGTGTGCCCTTCATGCCCTCCACCCTTCCCTATTTACATAGATTTCATATCTATTTTTTTCTTTTCTCATAATTTTTCCTCTACCTTCTTTCCTTTCTTCTTCCCCTCCCACCACCCCTACCCCTTTGGACCTTTCCTTCATATTTAAAATTATCAATTATTCATTTTAATCATTTTAACCTTTATTTACACATTCAGTTTCTCACACTAGAGAAACTCGTCAGTATTTACACATGTGTGTCCTATTTATTTCACTTAAGAGTATGGCCTCAGTATGGATCTATTTAGCTATAAATGTCTCTAGTTTCTCATTCTTTATAGCTGAGTAGTACTCCATTTTATTTTTTAAAAACCACATCTTCTTTATCCAATTTCCAGTTGATGGACACTTAGGCTGTTTCCAAGCTTTAGCTATTAAAAACTGTGCCGCTATAAACATGGGTGACCATAAATCACTGTGGTAAGATTCTTTTAATTCTTTTGGGAAGACACTCAGCAGGGGAATAGCTGGTCAAATGGGACCTGTAGCCCTAGTTCTTTGAGGTGTCTCCATACTGAATTCCACAGTGGTTGCACCAGTCTGCACTCACACCAACAATGGAGAAGGGTTCCTTTCTCGCCACACCCTGCAACCATTTTTTATTGGTTGATTTCTTTATAGCAGCCATTCTTTCTGGGGTGAGGTGGAATCTCAGTGTTGTTTTCATCTGCATCTCTAGAATGACCAGAGATGTTGAACATTTTTTCATATGTTTATTTGCTGCTTTTACTTCTTTGTCTGAGAAATGTCTGTTCATTTCAGATGCCCATTTTTGAATTGGGTTTTTGAATTTGGAGTATGTGTGGTTTTTTCAATTCTTTACATATTCCAGATAGTAGTCCTTTGTCTGAGGTACAGCTGCTAAACATTTTTTTCCACATTGTAGGTTATCTCTTAGCTCTGTTGGTGGTTTCTCTTGCAGTGCAGCAGCTTTTTAATAAGATGAGATCCCAGTTGTTGATTCTTTCTGCTAGTTCCCATACTACTGAGGTTTTGTTCATCAAGTCTTTTCCTATGCCAATGTCTTCAAGAGTTCTACTAACTTATCTTCCAGCAAGTTTAGTGTTTCTGTTTTACTATTTAGATCTTTAATCCACTTCAATCTTAGTTTAGTGCATGGTGATAGGTGTGAGTCTAGTTTGAATCTTTAGCAGGGTAAAATCCAGTTTTTCCAACACCTTTTATTAAATAGGCTATCTTTCCTCCAATGAGGGTGTTTGGCTCCTTTGTCAAAGATGAGGAGGCTAAGTGTGTCTAGAGTTCTTTCTGCATCTTCTAATTTATTCCACTGATCCTTGGGTCTGTTTCTTTGCCAGTACCACACTGTTTTTATCACAGTAGCTTTGTTGGGGATTGTGATACTCCCAGCCATGTCTCTGTTGTCTAGAATCGCTTGTGCTATTCTAGATCTCTTCTGGCTCCAAATGAATTTTTTTATTGTTTTTTCTAGTTCTGTGAAGTATATTGTTGAAATTTCAATCATCATTGCATTAAATCTATATAGCAGTTTTGGAAGTATGGCCATTTTCACTATATTGGTTCTTTCTACCCAGGAACAAAGGATGTCTTTCCATTTTCTTATATCCTCCTCAATCTCCTTTTCCAGAGTGATATAGTTCTCAGTGTAGAGGTCTTTTGCTTCCTTTGTTAGGTTGATTCCTAGATATTTCTTTTTTTGGATGCTATTATAAAAGGGATTATTTCCCTAATTTCTCCCTCAGTGATTCTGCTATTTGTGTATAAGAAGGCTATTGTTTTTTGAGTGTTGACCTTGTATCCAGCTACTCTACTGAATCTGTCAATTAAGTCTAGAAGTTTCTTGGCAGAGTTTTTTGGGTATTCTATGTAAAGTATCATGTCATCACCAAATAGCGACAGTTTAACTTCTTCCTTTCCGATTTTTATTCCTTTTACTTCTTTCTCTTTTCTAATTGCCGTGGCTAATGTTTCCAGAACTATATTGAACAGGAGTGGTGATAGTGGGCATCCTTGTCTTGTTCCTGATTTTAGTGTGAAAATTTTTAGTTTTTGACCATTTAATATGATGTTGGCTGTTGGTTTTTCATAGATAGCCTTAATCAGGTTGAGATAAAGACCTTATATTCCAATTTTCTGTAGGGTTTTTATCATGAATTGGTGATGGATTTTGTCAAATGCCTTTTCTCTTTTTTTCCCCCCATTAAGTTTATTGGTACATTTTTGGTATAAAATACTGTTACATTCACCATTGGGATCTTGTATCTTTACGTGAGTATCTTGGTTCTTATTTTTTTCCCCTTCCCTTGCCCTCCCTTCACCCCCTCCACTCTTTCCTATTTGCAAACACCTTGTTTCCATTTTTTTCTCTTCTCATATTTTTCCTTTCCCTTTTTTCCCTTCCCCTACCCCTCCCAATTCCCCTGCTCTTTTAGACCTTTTCTTCCTGTTACACAATATCAGTTATACATTTTTTAAATTACAATAATAAGATCTAGGAGACATTACCACAGATTTTACAGAATTTAAAAGGATATAGAAAGCATATTACAAAAATCTTTCTTGGAATAAATTTGACAACTTCTAAGAAGTACCTTGGAAGACAAATTAATGAAAATAACTCTGGAGGAAATAAAAAACTTGAATAGCGCCTATTAAAGAAAGTATATTCCTAGTTTGAAAACCTACCTATATGACAACAGCAGGCTCATAAACATTTTAATTGATAAATCATATGAAACAAAGCAGAAAAAAGAAGGAACACTTCTCCCCTCATTTTAGGAACTCAACATTGTGCAAATCCTAAAATTGGATAAAGGTAATAGAAGAAAAAAGTAAGAACATAGATAGAAATTTGTTTAACAAAACAAACTATTAGAAGTCAGATCTGGCAGGATGTAGAAAGTGGTTTTGTTATAGGGATGGCACTGTTGGTTCAGCATTGGAAGATCCACCCCCAAAAGTCATCATTTAAACAGAGGAAAGGAAAAAAACCATATGATCCTGTCACTAGTTGGAGAAAAAGTATTGGACTAAATTCTATAGCTGTTCATGGTAAAAGCTATCAGGAGACTAGAAGTAGAACAGAACCTTCTCAACAGATTAAAGACATATACTCCATACTTCCAGAGAGAACGCCTTATATAAATGGAGAAGACACAATGCTTTCTCCTTCAGGTGGGGAACAAGGGCAGATATGCTTACTCTTTATCTGTCCATTAAACTTTGAAACCTAGTCCCCACCAAAATACTCTGGCAATAAAATGACACAACTAGGATAGGATTGGCATGGCAGAAGCAAAATCTTTATATGTAGATGAAATGATCATCTACAGAGAAAATACTAAGAAATCTCTAGGAGCCCCTAGAACTTGTGCTTGAAATTAGCAGGATTAGAAAACACAAGGTATATATAAAAATTCAGGTCTGTGTATACTTGCTATAAATGAAGGACTGGATATTGAAATTTAAAAGTTATGTAGGAGTACAAAGGACCCAGAAAAGCCAAAAACAAAACCAAAAACAAAAACAGTGTTGGAAGACGTTTAGCACCCAATTTTAAGACTTCTTCTAAAGCTACAGTAATCAAGGCAGTGTTGGTGTAAGGAAAGACATATAGATCACTGGAATAAAACAGAGAATCTAGAAATAGAACCACACATATATGGTCCACTGAGTGTTGAAAGATTATTTAACATTAGCATTTTATAGAATATAAACTCAATTCAAGAGCCGAGGAAGAGATAGTGTTTGCAGCAAATGGCACTAGAACACCTGGTATCCTCATCCCTTTTGTTCATACATGAAAATAACTTGAAGAAATCTATGAACCTAAATAAGAAAGCCTAAAAGTATAAAATTTTAAGAAGACATTATAAGGGAAAATATTTATGAATTCAGGGTAGGTAAGAACTACCTAGGATACAAAAACCATGATGTACAAAAGAAAAACATTGATAAATGAGATTCCATCAAAATTTAGAACTTTAAATGACATCATTAAAATGAAAAGTAGTCCTTAAACAGACCATATTTACAATGCATATAACCTATGAGCAGAATATATAAAGAATTCTTAGAGCTCATTAATAGACAACCCAATTAAAATGTAGGCATAAGAAGATGATAAATAGCCAGCATAGCACAAGGAATGGTGTGCAACTCTAGAATCAGAAAAATACTAATCAGTACAGTAATAAGATTGAATTATAAACTCATTGGGGAGATGAAGTTAAAAGTTTTAAAAGCCTTGTGATGACTTTTTCTTTTTGTTGGATTCTCCCCCTTTGCGTTTAATTTGTCACACCCAATGGATTCATTCTGCTGGGTTTCCTGGGGTTGTGATCCTCATTGTCTTTTCCTAGGGTATTGTCTAAAATTTTTTGGAGTGCCGGTTTGGTATTCATGAAGTTTCTGAGGTGCTCTTTATCATCAAAGTATCTTATTTCTCTATCAATTTTGAAAGATAGTTTTGCAAGGTACATCAATGTGGGTTGGAGGCTGTTTTCCTTTAGGGCTTGAAATCCATCACTCCAAGCTCTTCTTGCCTTGAGGGTTTGCATTGAGAAGTCTGCTGTGATTCTGATGGGCTTTCCTTTGTATGTGATTTGTTTCTTTTCTCTAACTGCTTGTAGAATTTTGTTCTTTGGTTGGATTTCTGGAATCCTAACTATTATATGCCTATGTGTAGATTTTTTTTGATTAAGGCTAGCTGGAGTCCTATATGCCTCACTTATCTGTATGTCAAGGCCTTTTCCCCTCCTTGGGAAGTTTTCTGCCATCACTTCTGTGAACAGTTTTTATGTCGTCTGCACTCTCTCCTCTTTCTTCATTGACTCCAGTCAGTCTTATGCTATTCTTCTTTGCATCATCTAGCAGCTGCTGGATTGATTTCTCATGTTCCCTTACAATTTTACAGCAATTTTTCTTTTCCTCCTCACTAATTGTAATCTTATCTTCTATATGTGAAACTCTATCCTCACATTGGTTCATTCTGCTGTGCAGACTTTCCATGGAGTTTTTAATCTCTTGAAATCTGTTTGTATCTGTTTTATGGATTCCATTTGTTTCCTATGTTGAGATTCCATCATATTCCTCACATCCTGTATTTTTTTTATCTGTGTCCTCTCTAGATTTATTAATCATGTCTTGCACCATGAGCAAAATCTTTGCTGTTATCTGAGTAATTATTTCTGATTTCATTTTTCCCAGATCCTCTTTTGTTGCCAGTTCAGAGAGTCCAGGTTGTTGAGTATCAGAGTGTTCCATCTCGTTTCCCTTTGGGGTTGCTGTAGGTGATCCAGAAGTCTGTTTTTGAGGCTTGTTTATGTGTCTTCTCATTTCCACGGTGGGGGGGGGGGTTGCTTCTGGCACCCAAGCGGCTCACCTTCTCTGCCCTAGGAGCTTGGGATGGCAGCAGGGGAGCTTCCTTCTGGGTGCTGGGACTGGCTGAGCTTCATTGCCCTAGGAGCCTGGGATGGAGGTGGGGAGCTTCTGGGTGCTGGGACCCACTGAGCTTCACAGCCCTAGGAGCCTAGAGTAGCATATATTTTTCTGTGCCACTTCTTATTCCTTCTGCATTGGACTCAAACTGATATTAAGGACTAATTTGCTTCTATTATTAAGTGATCTAAAGATGTATAATATTTTTTAATATTAATAAGACATTTATTCATTAATGCTTATTCTCAATTCAAGTAAAATTCTTTAGTCAAATATATTCCTTAATCTATTATGTGTATATAACTCACTATCTGTTTAAAAACACTTCAGAGCTTACTCAGTAGGTATTTACTGAAACAACTATGTGCTCAGGGTGATTTTGTTTTCCTTCATTCTGATGAGTTTAAACAATATGCAATTTGATTAAAATAAAATAATTCTCCAGAAGATCTCAGCAATGGAGTTATAGAATTCTGGCTTTCGATCATTGTAAACAAAGGCCAAGGTGCTTTCTGTTTGTCCCCATTAAAAATATTCCTGCATAGATATATCATAATATAAAGTATATAGCAATCAGTTATGTGGCTTTAATCCTATTAAAATCCTTTATGTACCTGTAACTTCAAATGAAGTTTTGAATTTGTCTATTCAGTTACCTCTTGTTCATAGCTTGGCCTTTGGAGTTAATGGTGTTTAGGTAGAGATTCTGATTCTGTAACTTATGATGTGCAATTTTGGATGAGTCATGTGGCCTTTCTGAATTTCAAATTCTTCATCTTTAAAAGCAGGGACAATAGTATGCCTATCTCGCAGAGATTTTCTAAGTCCAAAAAGTCATCATAAATGAAAAGGTCTGGTGTAGCTTTAACTAGAAAGCAATGGCTCAATATTGGTTTCCTTCTTTGTTTCTAGTTTTTTTCACTACTAATATATTTTTTTAAATATTACTCTCATGAACTCTGAAATTTCTTTTATAACTTCTAATTGTGTTTTTCAGTCTGGCAAAGAATTTGTCTACATTTTACCTAAGTCTTAAGATTGTGTGAAGCTGAACTTTAAAATGGTGGACTAATTAATCTGGTAGAGGAAATTTCAAGGCAGCCTAATGTTCAGGCTGTAACATGGGGACGGCTGGTTTCTTTCACCTAGATTTGCAATGAGAATCAGGTACAAAAAGTAGAACCAAAAGATATGGAAAATTTTGCTGGTGATCAGAAAGAAAGTGCATGTGAAGTTGGAGCCTAAAGAGTTCTGAATACTAAAGAGATTAGCACCATTAAAAAGTAATCAAGTATTGTACTTTGTACAGAAATAAGAAAGATGCCTAAGAGCACCTTAGAAAACAGCAAGACCCCACCTATCACAAGCTAAAAGGTACAAAAGTATAAGCATTTTAACTGAGAAGAGAGCAGCTGGGCTTTCTGCTCAAGAAAGGGCTCCTAGGGAATTGCTTCCCCAGGATTCATTTCCTGGAGTTCAGCCATCCAGATACTCAGAGGCCTTTGCAGCCATGGTCCAAAGGGGCCAGGCTACTACTTCAGCTGGTGGAAGATCTTGGCATCATCCATGTGATGTTGGTTTTTCAGGTATACAGAATGCAAGAGTAGTAGGATTATGGAGGTTTCCATCCAGATATCAAAGGAAGGCTTGAGAAGCCAAGCAATGTGCCCCTGAAAAAGTGATGTATGAAGCTGAGAGAGAAAAGTGGAAGACACAGTGGAGACCTCAGGAAGTTGGAGATGTCAACTTTAAAGATGTGGAATGTCTGCTGAGGCAAAGCATAGGCAGTGAGTGGATCCAGACCAAGAGAGGCTGCATAGAATGCAACCAGCAAGGAAATAGGAGTAAGGCTGCCCAAGCCCTTTGGAGTTCACATCTCACCATAACTTTCCTTGGGTGTTGGACATAGAGCTAAAAGATTTAATGTTTGCTCTGCTGCATTTTGGTCTTGGTTTCATCCAATTCCTTTTCATTCTCTATCCCACCATTTTGGAATGGAAATATTTGCTCTGGGATATCGTATGTTGGAATCACTTAGCTTTCTTTTTGATTTTCAGGGGGGCTCATATCTAAGAATTTGCCTTGAGCCTCAGAGGACACTTTGGACTTGGACTTGTCAGCAGTGCTAGAACTGTAAAGACTGATTATCTGTTAGATTGTTAAGAGATGGACTTAATCCATTTCATATAATGAGATAAGCATGAGCCTTTGGGGGAGAGGGACAGAAGCAGAATGTTATAGTTTAGTTGTAAAAATGTCTCATATTCAAAGGTAGAGCCTGATCAGAGGTGGAGGGCCCCTGGAGATGTGACCAGGAAATGTGTATTCTTGTCCCTTGTTCTCACTTTCTCTTGGCTTCCTGGCCACCACTGAGTGAGCACCTTTCCTCTGCCATGACCTTCTACCATGCTGTTTCTGCTTTGGAGCCAGCTAACCATGGACTTAACCCACTGAAACTGTGAGCCTAAATAAACCTCTCCTCTTGAATTGCTGTTGTTTTGTATTTTGCCCCAGCAATAGAAAAACTTACTAATACACTAGGGCACTGAGGCTGAGAGATGCCCTATTATTCCAGTACCTGTTCCATTGAAATAGATAGCCTATTCAGTCACTGCAAAAGAAGAAAAAATAGGACTAGCATGTCTAGTACAGAATAATTAAATGTTTTGGCTGAGAAGTAGCATGCCAGTTCCATTCAGAGCCCTTGGAAAGACCTAACCAAACAAGTCACCCCAATTAATCTAGGTGCCTGAAAGGTGAGACAAGTAGAATCTGGGCAAGATCACTACAAAACCACTCATGGTACAGGGGAACAATATGAGTAAAAGCGGCTGAGTGGAAAACAGAAACAATAAAATAAAGCAGCCAAATAAACACTCCTTATGTATGCTCACCTGGTGCTTTTATCCCCAAGATAACATTTATATGAAGCAAAAGAGAGGCTTATCAGAGTCTCTTGGCTATGTAAAAGAGCCATAGACACAGTTATTGACTGGAAACCATTTGGAAGATTTGGTTAAATACTGATTAGAAGCAAAATAATTTATATCAATAGTGTATGACAGCCACAGACTTTTTTTTTACCATTTTTTACCCAAAAAGCAGCCATATAAACTACATCACTATCTACCATCACATAATTTAGAGAGGTTTTTTTGTACTGGGAATCGAACTCAGGGCCTTGTGCTTGCCAGGCACGTGCTGTGCCACTGAGCTACATCCCCAGCCCAATATTAGACAGATCTTAAGAAGAAAAGAAAACATCATAAGCTTATCTGAGAGAATCACAGAAGTTCCTAGCCCTGGATTATCCAAGATTAATTTTTAGCTGTGGGAGGAAAACAAGAGTTCTAGACAGACATTAAATCATTTGAGGTAAAATTATATTCTCAAGCATGATTTTCAAATATCATGATTGGCACACAATAATAAATTAGCAAAGAACTAAAGACTTATAAAAAGATACATCTGTTAGGTCTGGAATTTCCTGGATGAGAAAGAGAAAAATGGAGAAGATGTCAGTACTCAGCCAGGATATAGACAGAAAACAGATATCTCTGGACTAGGTAGAAATGAATGATCTGATCACCTTGGTAATTTTATTGTATTTCTTCCAGTTTTGAATTTAAATTAACCTCTGTCTGTGCTATTTGTTTGTTTGCCTGTTTTTTGTTTTGTTTTGTTTTTTTTGAGACAGAATTTTACTTTATAGTTCAGGATAGCCTTGAACTGAGTATGTAGTCCAGGCTGGCCTCAAACTTGCAATGATCCTCCTACCTTGGCCTTCTGAGTGCTGGGATTACAGGCATGTGCCACCATAAGCAGCTACTTGTACTGTCTTACGATAAGAATTGGGACACAAGACAGGTCAGAAATAAGGAGAAATTACCCTTTGACTCCAAAAATCACCTTACTGTTTTCAACGCAATCCATCATTCCCTTGAAGCCTGGATGACCATTCCATCCCATATGCTACCCTTTCCTCTCTTACATACAACCCTTATTGGACAATATCCTTGCAGGATCCAGTGTAAACTTTTTAGCATATGTGTGTTCCTGCTTTCCTCTTTAGCTTTATGTTTTCCCATACCATATTCTTCAGCACCACTTACATGGAATAATTTATGGTTCTCTGATGAATTCTTTTTCTTCTTACTTCCATATGTTCTGGTTAAATGAGCACCAGCATCACCACCAGAGCCAGCAGTACCAGCAACACTAGTGCTGTCAGAACCACCACTACAAGCTCTAAGGCCACCATTGAATCTACTGACAGCACCCTTGTCACCATCCGCTCCGGTAGCATCGCCTCTGCTGCCACCACCACCACCACCATCAGCAGTATCACCACGACCACCACGCAGCCAATAAAGGCCCTAGTAAAGGCCCTTGCTTTAAAGTATCAGCTTCTCTATGGATCCATAACATTATCCTCTGTGTTACCAGAGAGCCCTATTCAAAAGTTTTTCCTAAAATGTTATCTAGGAAGCATTTTCCTCAAGATGATAGCACACAATCACCTTCATTAACAACTGTTATTGTGTCCTTTGAACAAAGCCTTCAATATTTTGAAAAACAATGCATTCATACAATATAAATAACAGAGAAAATAAAACTTTTATGCCTCTGAAATAATAATTATAATAGATTTATTGTACTTTAAATGTATGTTTTGGGCTATGTTGTTTTCAAATTATTTATTTTTGGATTAGAATCACTTATGTTTAAAATTAATGGCTTTGTTCTCTGGTTTTACTCCTCTGCTCTGCTATCCAAATACCATGAACTGAGTAGCTTTCCTCCATCATCTGTCATGATGTTTCTGCCTTGGAGCCAGCTGATCATGGATGGAGCCCTCCAAAATTGTGAGCCGAATTACATGTCTCCTCCTATATATTGTGTGTGTTGGTTATTTTGGTACTGGCAATAAAAAGCGGACAACCACAATAGTTAAATCTGCAATGTAAGTGCTGACAAAATCATTCATTCTGTCAGTATTACACAGTACCTACTCTGTGCCAGGCACTGTGCTAGGCACTAAGAATCATAATGGACAAGATTGACATGGTCCTTGCCCTCAGTGTAGATTCCATTCTACAAAAAAAAGTAAAACTTCCTGCTCCCAATTAGAGACTAGATATCATTTTTTCACCCATAAGAAGATATTCTTTCCCTTTTACCTTACTTAGAACAGAGGTACTCATCCTAGAGAAATGTGACAATGTGGCTGGCAGGTAAGGATTAGAAAAACTTCCCCCAGACTTCCTCCAGGCCCAGCTGAGACTGTGTTTACTCAGTCAACTAAAGAAGGAGGAGCAGAGAACTGATAGTCTGTCTCAGAGAGGTTACTCAGCCCTGTCTGGGTCTAATAATGAGGATTGAGTGCCATGGATTACCAGAGCTCATAGCTATTACATTGTACCCTAAATGGGTTAGATTAGGTTTTTTTCAATTACCCATTGAGAGAAGTAAAGATTTCATGTTCTGTTGCCTCTAGAAATTGCCACTGGGGAATAAAAATTGTTACTGCAATAAAATTATGATTGTGGGAAATAACACTGAGCATTTGGGTTCTTTTTTTTTTTTTTTTTTGCTTAAATTCTTTTATTGGTGCATTTTAGGTATACAATACGTTTACATTTATCACTGGGTGCTTGTACCTGTACATGATATATCTTGGTTCTTATTTTTTCCCCATTACCTGTGTTCCCTTCACCCCCTCCACCCTTTCCTATTTACATAGATTTTGTTTCCATTTTTTTCTTTTCTCATAATTTTTCCTTTCCCTTCTTTCCTTTCCCCTTCCCCTCCCACTTCCCCTATCCCTTTGGACCTTTTCTTCCTATTTCAAATTATCAGTTATTTGTTTTAATCATTTTAACCCTTATTTACACTTTCAGTTTCTCACACTAGAGAAACTATTCGGTATTTACACATGTGTGTCCTATTTATTTCACGTAAGAGTATCGCCTCAATGTGCATCCATTTAGCTATAAATGTCTCTAGTTTCTCGTTCTTTATGGTTGAGTAGTACTCCATTTTTACAAAAAGCATTTGGGTTCTTAAAGGCCCACTCCTCTTTCACTGTCAGAAATACAGATCCAATAGTCTATTCTATCCAGAGAAATCCTTGAGTTTAAGAACAAGTGTATTAGTCTGCTTGAGCTGCTGTAACAAAATTCTATAGATGAGGTGGCTTAAAAATATGTTTGTCTTAGTTCTGAAGACTGATGAATCCAAGATCAAGGTAACAGCTGACTTAGTTCCTGATGAGAGATCCCTTCTAACCTTGCAGGTGGCCACCTTTTTATTCTATCCACATGGCCCAGAGAGAGAAAGAGAGCTATCTTTCTCTTTTTCTGTTCCTCCTCTTATAAAGCCACTAACCCCACCATGAGGGCCCCAACCATCATTAATTCATCTAACTCTAATTACTTTCCAAGGACCCCATCTATAAATAGCATCATACCAGGAATTTCACAACCTATGAATTCTGGGGAAACACAGTTTAGTCCGTAGTATCAGGTGATATTACAAACTTGGAGGGCTTCAAATTGTTCCTTTCTCAAATTAACCTATCCCAGGATTCTTTTTTATTTCACATTTTCTTATTCCTAGGATGACTTTCAATGTAAGAGAGGCCCTACTGTGTACATTTAACTGGGCTTCAGTAAGAGATAGGATTTCCTAACTTCTAAAATCAGGCACAAGAATCAGTTCAGAGACCAGGAGAAATATCACTGGCCTACAACAGATAATTCACCATATTCTGTACAGCTAAGATTTAAGTTGTCATTCTGCTAATGGTCTGTGTAGCCTGTGGGCAAAATTTAGGTTTCACATTTTCCAAACAATGAAAAGGAAGTAAGATCTCATTGTCAGAGCCAGTGATAAGGGAGGCAGGCAGCTTTGGATCTGGTGCCTCTCTACAACTGGCAGACGAGAGAGCACATGAGGTCTAGTCATGCTTTGGCAAGGTATTAGCTGTGCTATCTTGGATGAGTCACTTAACTCATCCCTGATTTGTAAATAAGGATGATAAAATATCCTGAGTATCTGACTGGAACACTAAAAGGGGCCAGTACAAATGTTGCAGGTGTGCATAGGATAATATTGGAACTACAAATGGTGATAATCAGGCCCAACTCTCACCATTTGGAAATAGTTTAAGGCCTTGGTTTCTCAGAATTACCATAAAATTGGCATCCCAGAGCTTTTTAATAGGAGCAATAGATCTTTCTCCCTTGCTTTCTGTGTAAGGTTACTCCTAATACTTCTTTAAGGTCCTAAATATGATAACCAGGGGTAAAAATTATTTCAAAAACAGAGCACTCCTCTAAATTCTGTAATACGATATATATTTTTTGGTTTTCATCAATGGTTCCTGGCTCATAACACCCATGGCCCTTGTTATTTCCTAAATGACTGGAATAGTAAGGTTAAAATATTTGGCCTTGGGCTGGGATTTAGCTCAGTGGTTTCACTGCTTGCTGCGCAAGCGCAAGGACCTGAGTTCAATCCCCAGTACCAAAAAAAAAATTAAAAAATTAAAAAATAAAATATTTGGCCTTTTGTCTTTGGTCTGAGCTTCACAATAGTTTCAGCGTGATAAAAGTGAAAGAAAGTCTTTTGTTATTATGTCTGGGTGCATTAGGCCACAGAAAGCAAAATCTCTCTCTCCCTATCACTCTCTCTCTCTCTCTCTCTCTCTCTGATTTCCAGCCCACCAGCCCTCTTTTCACCTGTCTATTTTCCTCCCAATGGTAGGCCATAGAAACTATTATTTCTCTTCTCCAAGACAGGTCTAAAAACTAAAAATATACTGTAATATCCCTCTGATTTCTGTCTTGGAACTAGACATAAAGAAATGACATAAGGCCACTATTTCAGAAAGAGTCTTGCCCCATACCAAGGAAGAAGCAATCCTGTGCAGAGAGGCCAAGAAGAATCGAAGCTGATGGGCCTTGCAGGGTTTTCCCCCTTAGTCTGTTAACTATTAGACCACACCCTTCTATCCAGTCACATTTCTACACAGCTTTCTATTCTCTATCCCTTGATTCCTATGTAAAAGGACAGGGTTTGGAAGCTTCTAGAGAGCTGAACATGTGGAGATTCTAGAGACCGTGTGCCTGGAGAGGGGATGGAAGCTCCACACCCCTTCCTCATATTTAGTTCCATGATTCTCTTCAACTATATCCCTTAGACTACCCTTGATAATAAACCAGTAAGTGTATTTCCCTAAATTCTGTGAGTTGCTCAAGCTAATCAAACCCAAAAAGGAGATGTAAGAGGCCCATCATAGCCTATTGGTCAGAAGCACAGGTCACAAACTAATGGTTACAGGGCTGGGAATGTAGCTCAGTAGCAGAGTGCTTGCCTGGCATGTGCTAGGTCCTGGGTTCAATACTCAATACCAGGAAACAAATAAAATAGGGGCTACAACTGGCATCTAAAGTTGGGAGGGGGAATCTTAGGCACTGAGACCTCAAGCTGTAAGATCTTACTGTCTCCAGTTAGACAGTGTCAGAAGTAAATTGAAGCAGAAATGTTGGCCAAATGCCCATAATCCCAGGTAAAATTGGGAGGTGAGGGAGGAAGATCAAAAGTTTGAGGCCAGCCTGGGCAACTTAGGGAAATTGTCTCAAGTTAAAAAAAAAAAAAAGTGTAAAGGGGCTATAGATCATCACTCCTTATATTCATTCTCCAATACTTAAAAAAATGAATTAGGAGAAACACGGCTGGTATCTGCCTGCAGAATTAATTGCTTGCTCACTGGTCGGGAGAAATTCCCACATCTTTCAGGTCACAGAGTGATCTGTGTTATGAGTGAATAGTAGGAGAAATGAGGTTTGATTTTGTTTATTTTTCCTTAGATCCTCAGACACTATTTACATGTTACTTTAGAAACTCTGTTATCAAGGCCTTTTTATCTCCAAAGCAAAATGTACTTAAAGGGCTCACTCTTTAATGATAGCAAAACAAGCCAATCTTTAGCCAGTCTTTTCTAAAATAGTGAGGGTCCTTGAACAGATGTGAAGAAAGAAAAGATTAGTTTAAAGAAATCCTTTCCCTTTTCTGACTTCAGTTGCTTTATGCCTTAATCAGAATTACTCGAGTAATCAATCCACCAAAAACTGAATAATCAATCCTACAAAAATTGGTTTTTAACACTTGAGCAGCTATTATTAGTTTAGAAAAATTAACTGAAGTGGGAGGTAAGCTCTGACTACACAGGATAACAAAGTTTTGAAATTAAACCTAAGATATCAACAAACCTGTACACAGCTTGCCTGGCCTCAGGGACCACTGAGATGCCTGACAGGGCAGTGGAGAAGAGAGGGGGACGAGAAGGGGTAAGAGCCCAGGGGCACCTCAGGATGTGGGAAGGGAAGAAAAGCCCTGTTCTTACTATGAGTAAACAGGAAATCTGGTTCAAAAACAAAACAAACAAACCTCAAAATGGTCTAAGATAGTGGTCAAGTAGTTTAAAGTCCCAGAAAGTGATCCCACTAAGATCTCAGTCACTCTAGGACTGCAGACATGGCCTCCAGCCCAACTTGGGGGCTGCTGTGCATGACACAATGGTACAATGGAATGGACTCTTGGGTCTCTTTCAGACTGGTGCGGTTGAAATCCTTATGCTGGGAACTTAAAAAGTAGACTCTATATGGAGATAAGGCCTTTTAAAAGGTAGTTGAGGTTACCTGAGGTTACAGGGTTGGGACCCAATCCAATGTGACTAGTTCCATATAAGAAAGACCAGGGGCACTCACACATGGGGGAGAGACCATGTGAGGACAGCCAAAAGCACTGGGAGAAAGCACACCTGCTGACACCTGGACCTGAGGAATTCTACCCTTCAGAACTGTGACAGATAAAATTCTGTTGCTTAACCTACCCAGTTTGTGGTATTTTGCTATGGCAGCCCAGTAAAATAATACATACATGTAAATCCAAATCCAAAAATATCAAGAATAAAAGAAATATTATTAATACTTTATTTTTCTACAGCTCAATTACAAGTAATTTCAGAATCAGAACTTCCACCTTCCTCTACCTCAAGCAGTGCAGAATTTACCCTCAGTTCACCCAGATTCTCTCAGTGCCAGAGCATGGGGAAAGGCATGTCTTATCTGGCCCTTAGGCCCTGGACAGCCTTTGTCTATGTGAGTTCTTCAGGTTGGGCCTTTCTGCGAGGCTGCAATGGTCCTATTGTCCTAGGTGCACCATTGTGTAATTTTTCTTCTTTGGGGTCATGCTGTCTTTTTTTGACACTGCCAGGAAACAAAGCCTGAGAATGTACTACTAGACAGGGTATGCATGGGGTGGGGGGGTGTCTGGGGGTGCTCTCCATTTATAGAAGAAAGCTAAGCAATTGGGTTTTCATTCTTCCATAACCTAATTATAGCTACAGGCTGAAGTTGTATAGCCTAGCTGCTTAAAATAAAGATAATGACTCACCACGCATAAACGCACAGGCATACACACTCACAAAATTATTAACTATGTAGAGATAATGGGTATGTTAATTAGCTTGATTGTGATTATTATTTCACAGTATTTATATCTATCGAAAGATCAATTTATGTACCTTACATATATACAATTTTTATATGTCAATGGTATCTCAGTAAAGCTTAAAAAAATAAGGACAATGAACCAGAAGCACTGGCATCACTTGGAAACTTGGTAGAATTATAGAATTTCAGGCCCCAACCTAGAATCTGAAATTGTATTGTAACTGTATCTAAGGGGAAATTTTAGTTATATTAAAATCTGAGAATCAGTGGTCCAGTGCCATGGTCTGACACTACAGCAGGCATCAGAATCAGAGAGGGGTCATGTAAGCACAAAGGCCTGGAATCTGACCCAGATGCTACATCAGCAGGTCTGGGGAGCCCTGAGTAATGGTGATACTGTTAGTTTGGGGCTATGATTGGAGTAGCATTGGTATGGAACATATGTAAATACATTAGTGTTTTATAAGTTAAAGGACCTCTGGTAACTTGTCCTGAATACCTTGTTATGAGTTGAGGTAGACCTCTCTTAACATTTATAGAGCCCAGGGCAAGAGTACAAAAGTAGACCTGCATACTATTTGTACAATATTTTAATGTTACAAATCTGGCTGAAAGTGAGGTGACAGAAATAATGTTTAATTCTGTTTTGACAAATACACCTTCAGAATGTATTTGTCAGGGCCCGGGACTTAGCTTGGTGGTGCTGCCACCTGCCTCGAAAGTGCAAGGTCCTGAGTTCAATCTCTGGTAACCAAAGAAAAGGAATGTATTTGTCAGATCTTCATATCAGGTTCAGATGTGGAATTTTCAGAAATCATCAGAATTCATTCTTATCCTTATCCATGAACTGTTCCTTTTCTCTCTCCCTTCCTCCATTCTGAGAAAAGACACTAGAAGTGGGCTCAGGGCCTTTTGGGCAAGGAATTCCAGTGACTCCAGTACCATACAGAATGGGTCCGGAAGGAAGAAGACCCTCCAGGGTGGTGTATCACTTGGCTTCATGGCCACTTTGCTCCTGTAAGGATTGAGACCACAAAGGGGCCAGAATGGGAACCTTTCAAACACAGAAGGCAGAGGCATCTCAACATAGCCAAGTCTAAGGATGATATAGTTTGGAAGGCTTGGGGCCACCGGTGGTTTTCTGATTAAATTGTTAGTACTATAGAACTCTATAGTGCCCCTAGGAAGTATGTAAGATAGAATGCAGTGGTCAACAAACTGAGTTCTATGACTCTTGGTGTGGTTCTTAAATCAGCAGCATCAGCATTATTATGGACTGAATATGTTTGTCCCCCAAAAATTCATATGCTAAAGTCCTAAGCCCAAATTCCTGCTATTTGGAGATAGGGCCCTTGGGAAGCAATAAGGTTAGGTAAAGTCATGAAGTTAGGACCCTCATGATGGGATTAGTACCCTTATCAGAAACATCAGAAAATTCCCTCTCTCTCTCTCTCTCTCTCTCTCTCTCTCTGTCTGTCTTTCTCCCTTCCTCCCTCCCTCCCTCCCTCTTTCCTTCTCTCCTTCCCTCAAGGTAAGGCTGCAGCAAGAACATGGTCATCTGCAAACCAGGAAAAGATTTCCCTCCCCAGTAGCAGAATCTGCCAGCACCTTGATCTTAGACTTCCAAGCCTTAGCTTTATGAGAAAATAAACATCTATTATTTAAGTCTCCATTCCATGCTGTTTTGTTGTGCCACCTAAAGCAGACTAACACAGATTTTGGTACCAAGAAATGAGGTGCTACTTTAACAAACACTTAAAAATATGGAAGTGTAACAAAGAGGTGGATAAAGCCTGGAAGAATTGAGGAGCACGTTAGACAATACCCTAGATTGCTGTAAATAGAATATTGATAGAAATGTCAATGGTAAAGCCATTTCTATAAAATCTCAGGTAGAAATGAGGAACAGGTTATTGGAAACTGCAGGAAAGGTAACCTTTGGCTTAAAGTGGCAGATAACTATGCTGAATTGTGCTCTAATGTTTTGTGCAGAGTAGAAGTTACAATCAATAAAACTGAATATTTAGCTGAAGAATTTCTAAGCAAAATCTTGAGGAGTCATTTGGTTCCTCCTCTCTTACAATGAAATGTGAGAGGAGAGAAATAAATTGAAGATGGAATTTTTAAGCAAACAAGAAACCAGAATTTAGATTCTTGGAAAATTTCTAGTCTATATTTCAGAAAGAAAGAGAGAGAGAAAAGGAGAAATCTTACTCTAAAAGGAACAATAAAGATGTGGCTGAACAACCATTTGAGAAAGATCTTGTGTGTAAACGTGGATGTAATCTGATTACCTCAACAGAAGCCAGGAATGGAGAAAAGATCATATCAGCAGATATTCTGTCAACTGCAAATAAAAGGGACAAAACAGTGGGACAGAATGAAAGAGGCAATTAAAACCAATGGCTTAGATCCTACTGCTGGGATCCTACAGGACTAGACAATAGAAGTAGAACTATCTGGATGTGAACATGCTTTATCCTTTTAAAAAAGGAAGAATGAACATAAAGGTGATTTAGAGATCATCAAGGCTATCTCTTCCACTAGAGGCCCATAGAGCCTTAGTTCCGGGGGGCAGAATGTTCTCAGACCCCTGAGGGTGGTTCCCTGTGGAGCCAAAGGGGCGGCCACTCCACCAAGTGGGCCAGCAAGGCAAAACACAAATCCAAAAGGATTATTCTCAAGACTTAGCAGCTAAAGAAATTTGTCTTGTTATATTTGAGACTTACATGGAACTCATCACCTCTTTCTCCTGTACGGGATAAGAATATCTATTTTATGCCTATCCCACCATTGCATTTGGGAAGTTCTGTACATAACTTGTTTTGTTTCTCAGGTTCACATCTAGAAAGGAATTTTTCTTTGGGATATATTGGGTCTCATTTAATTTATATGACACAAGTAAAACTTTGGACTTCAGAATTGATGCTAAATAGTGCCTTTGGAAAATGATTATAGTTAGATGAGGTCATGCAGGTAGACCCCTTAGTGGGATTAGTATCTTTATAAGAAGAATCACCAGAGAATGTGCATGCTTTGAGGCTCTTCCTGCAAGCCACTATGGGAAAACAGTGAGGAGGTGGGTGTCTATAAGCCAAGAAGAGAACTATTGCCAAAAATCAAATCCACTAGTATCTTGAGCTTAGACTTCTCATGCTTTTGAACCATGAGAAAATAAATTCCTGCCGTTTAAATTCCTGTCTATAGTATTTTGTGATGGCAGCCTCAGCAAACTAACACAGACATTAGAGTCTTATTAGAAATTCAAATTTCCAGGGCCCTCTCCCAGCCCCACTGAATCAGAAACTCTGGAACCAAAGTCCCAGCAGTCTATGTTTTAACAAGTCCTCTAGGGTTTTCTGATGCATGTTTCCAAAGCTCAAAGCAGTTTTTGTTCTGCTATGTTCCTCCATTAGAAATAATTTGAACAATATTTTTTTTTAAAGAATTCACTTTTGGACTCCTCAGAACTAAAAGTGTTTTTTGCTCCATTATCAGCAGGATCTCTCCACTCCCCACCAAGTTCATAAATACAAAGTAAGGCTGCTGATCTAATGTATGTTAGAGTGTACCTGGTTAAAACTATCAGAAACGTCAATCAGTGTGCTCTGTGCACAAGATTTTCAGATCCATCTCTTGTATGAATTTTTTCATATTTTCATCTCCTTAAAATTATGACAATAAGGTCTTAGGAAAAGGCTGCTAAAATCACATTTTAGAAACAGACATTTCTTTGATTTATCACATCTATATTCATGTAGGCATAAAAGTCACAAGAGGACATGACGAGGGCTCAGCATGTCAACCTCTTTCCTTGGATTCTTGGGAGATTTATGTCTCCACAGTAATATTAAATGGGAAGAGACAAGAAGGAGTTTTGGTATAAAAATAATAATTAGTACTTGAATTTAAATAACTACAGCATGGCAAATTTCCTTATGTGCTCCATGAGAAGAGGAGAAAGAAGAAGTCAGATGTCTTAATCTACTTGTGGGCAGCTTTTATATACTTCATGTTACATGCAACCATCACAGCATTTTCAGGCTAGTAGCGTTATCACCTTTATCAATTTTTTTTTAAATTTGACTCAAGAGGCAGAATGTGTGGCTTTCTGAGGGCAACTTGGTCAATAAATAAATGCCTTGGGATTTGAACTCAAGAACCTCTATTTTCTTACAACACTGCGATGCCTCCTTACACTTACAGAAACTGCATTGTGTCCTTACGGTCTGACTTTCTCTCAGGGAAACTGCGGTGCTTTGGTTATTTCATTCAGGCTGCTTACTACACTTACTACAAGAACTTACTAAGGAGCATCTGGCTCTCTAGTCTGTTTGTCCATGTTTCACTGCTATAATATGGATAGTTTTCTGGAAAGTAAAAGTAATCAAGTCATTCCCTCCACTAAGAATTCTCACCTCAGTCCCCAGGATGAAGCCCATCATCCTCAGCATGCCACTGAAGATCCTTCCCAACTTGTCTTCTGTCCATGTGTCAATCTCCCCTCATGCCCTTTTTTTTTTTTTAACTCACTATGTAATTCAGGCTGACCTTGAACTCACTATATATGTAGCCCAGGCTGGCATCAAACTCACAGTGATCCTGCTGCCTCAGCCTCCTGAGTGCTGGGATTATAAGTGTACACCATCACACCCAGCCCTCCCATGTCTTTCAACTGCTCTGCCCTCCTACAGGATTCTGTGCTCTACCCTCACTGTGCCCCTCACTGTGGCCCCTCACTGGGTGACCTCTAATCCATGCTCAGATCATGTTTCTTGCCCTTTCCCTCCAACATATGCTCTTCCTTTTGCCTAAAGTACCTGTTATGGCTCCCTTCTAGATGTCCCCCCAAAGCCTCATGTGGTCATAGGTAGGGCTTTTCAGAGGTGGCTGGATCTAGGGTATGTGATGTTCGGATAGAGGATGTGGTGCTGGGATTGATTCACCAAGTGATGTTAGGATTGAGGCTGCCCCTCCCTGGGTGTGAGTGCTACCTACTCTAAGGGTGAGTAGCCTGGATAGGATATAAGGGACAGAAAAGGGGTCCCTTCTTGTCACTTGCTGCTTACTGCTTTGATTCTTCACTACTTTGCTGACTTCTACCTGTCATGAACGTTTCTCCTCTGCAATACCACCCTATCTTGGAGCCAGCCAACTATGAAGTGAAACCTCTATGAACTGTGAGCTAAATAAAACTTTCCTCCTTTAACTTTGCATGTCGAATATTTTGTCTCAGTAATAAGAAAGGTAACTAAGACACTGGCCTTCTTGACCCTTTTACTTAACTAGTTCCTCCCTGTCCTTCCAGCCAAATTGCCCCAATCTTCACAATCAGCAATCAGACTTGAGTATATCTCTGGAATGTCCCCACTGTGTCTTGCAACTCCTTCTATCATGATATTTAGGGTACTGCAGAGTTGTATACTTGTGCCAGCTCAGGATCACTAACTAAATGGACTATAGTTACTGGTGCTGAGAAGACTTCTTGCACCTTGAAGTCACCCTCCCCCTCTTTGTGGGAGTCCCCTGGGAAGGTTCACATCTGCTCAGAAATAAGTCTCTTCATCTGCATCATCCACTGAACCCTTGCCTGCAGACTACTTTGGTCACCCCTGCTGAGCTACTTCTGCCATTGCTTACCTCTGCTGCAGAGCCTGCAGCACTCACTTAACCTTCCTTGCTGTCCCCCAACTGTGACTGAGCCACACTGCAAGTTCCAACCACCTGCCAGCAATTTTTGTGTGCAAAAGGTTCTTTCTGTTTTATTTGTTTTCACTCACAGCTCCTGCTCTCTGTCACGGTTTCAGACATGCAGGAAAGCATAGATGAGCACCATTGAGTTCTCAAAGTCATCTTTCCACTTTGATGATTGTGGGGCTACAGAATATGTCACCTCCAAATATATTTCTTTGGCATATTGTAAGAGGGTTATTTAGAGAAGCTGCAGTCAGAAATCTGCTTTTTGTAATCTGAACATCTTTTTTGTAAAAGAAATTTATAAAAATAAATTTACATCCAAGTGCATTTGTAGAGTAAGTAAGGATGTAAACAGAAGTTTTCTCTCCAGAGGTCCCCCTTAACTGCCCAAGCCAATCTGGGAAAGAACTAGAAATGTTACCTGAAAGACCTTTTTTTATAGAGTCAGATGACCTTTATTTACAGTGTATTCTCCTCAACTTCCCTTTGCTTGCTTCAATATCCCTCAGAAACTCTCAGCCCCAGTTCCATTCTGTGGCTCAGAATGGTGTACAAACTTCAAATGTGTGGCCCTTTCTTTAAGTCTCACACTTTGTGTGGGGCTCCTGTGCCTGTGTACTTAATAAATTTTATTTGGTTTTTTTCCTATTAATCTGCCTTAATTCATTTCATAGACTAAGGTTTTTCCAGAGGGCAAAGAGAAGATTTAAAATTTCTCTACATAGGAAGTAGACTCTGTGGAAATAAGAAGGAGATTTGGGAAAGGAGGGAGACAAGAAGCTGGAGTAAAAATGATCAAGATGCAATATGTATGTGCATCAAATCCCCAAGGTGAATGTAATCACTATGTATCACAAACATACTAATAAAAAATTTTTTTAAACTTTCCTACATGATTGAGGTCATAAATTTGGGCATAGCTTATCTTGACTCTTTATCCCTTAGGAGAAATTTTTCAGGTGGTCTCATTTCCACATGCTAATAGACCTCCTAGAGTCCTACCCACCAGTATTCTACTTCCCAACATAGGCTCAGAGTGGTGCCCCCACTGCCTTCCTATCTAGAGTGTTGGGCATGGAGCCAAAGTGATCAAATAGGACACAGATTTACTCCTCTAAATTGAGAGTGGTACTGTAACTGAATTCTTCACAAAGAGAAAAATGCTTATTTTCCATTTCTGTCTTTTTGCAAAGAGAAAACACTAGAGGAGCTCTGGTTGTTCAGAGTTCTACATTGGCTGTGGCTTTAGTTTTTAGCAGCTTTTATTGTTAGTTGTTTTGTTTCCTCTAGCCCTGGTAGCCTAGCCTGAAAAGTGAAGGGATGACAAGTGAGGCTGATGAAAGTCAGGAGCTGAACATAGGCACTATGGTGATCAGACAGTGGTTACAATTGTCTGGGAAAAAGACAGACATAGACTGTCATTTTTAAGCACTTCTGAAAAGCTAAAAATCCCCTGGATCCTGGCCTTTTACTTGAAGTGCTTATTTCTTGGCAGAAATGACTTGGTCTCCTAGAAAATACAGGTAAGAATTTGACCAATGGTCTGCAAATTAATCTGCTTTTTAAAGGAGACACACATTACCATATATCTTTCTTTCCCTTCATAATTGGCATTTTGGTAAATCCAGAACATTTTATTTATCCTGGTGAGTATCTATCTAGAAAAGTCCCAGCCAGAGCATTCTACCCTATAGGCTAAAATCACAGTTTATCTCACCAGCCAATTGGAGATAGTCTAGTTGTCTAGTAATCACTAGGTAAAAGCGAGGCTAGAGAACATTGTGGCACAATTCAATAAAGAAAAAACACATTTCCTCCAAAAATGGAAAGCCACAACCTGGCGCTTTAAAAAACAACTGCATCTCTGGTGCTAGGAGTGTAGCTGTTGCCATGGTATCCATCCAGCCAAAACCTCGGATGCCACAGAGGTTCCACTGAGACCAGATCCTCAGAGCTGACAGCAACAGTAAGATGCAGCCACCTGTTATATATTAAAGCAACAAGAAAACACCCTCTTCTGACATGCTGCAGATGATGCCATGCTCTGGGATAGGCTCTTGACAAGAATGGAGCTCCCATGGCTAAATTCCATGTTTGTCCTTTAAAAATGCATAATTCTGGGTCATGTCTGGGGCCACCACACCCAATCCAAGAAACACTGGGAGTATGCACCTCCTTTGGCTGTCCTTACAGAAACAGTATGCACTGTAATTCTGCCTACCTTTTATATATAGTAAATTAGGGCATTCTCTTTTATTTTATTGCTATGATCATAGCATCTGTCTAACTTTTTCATTTAACAGATGTGAAAATTGATAATATCCAAATATTGATATATCAATAAAATAAAATATTCCACAAAGTATATTACCTTACCCAAGCTCATTCAGCTAGTAAATGAGGAATCCAGGAATTGAACCCAGGAATGTCTGATTTCAAATAAAACCCATCCATTTCTTCAGCAGTTTGCAGTTTCCCCTAGACTATATTTTCTTTCTTGTATCAGTTAAGAAATATTTCAGCAGCAGGTAAGAGCAAGAGTAAAAACTAAGAGTACCCTAGACTTTAAAGGAATTAAATCTGGACATAAGCAATTGCAAAACTGGTTCAAAAGCAACATAGGATCAGGACCCCAGGTTGGTACAGTATCTGGCATTCTGATGACCTTCCTCAAACAATCACAAAAAAATATGAGAAAAGAAAAAAATGTAAACAAAGTCTTTGTAAATAGGGAAGGGTGGAGGGGGTGAAGGGAGGGGAGGGGAATGGGGAAAAATAAGAACCAAGATACATCATGCAAAGGTACAAGATCCCAGTGATGAACGTAACTGTATTGCATACCTAAAATGTACCAATAAACTTAAAGGAAAAGAAAAATCACAAGACGGTTACCAGAAATGCAAACATCAAGTCTACATGAGCATTCCAAAGATAGACCCAAGGACGGCTGCACAGTAGAAGTAAGAATGTGAAAAAGAGCTATTATGATAATCTGATCTCTCCTCTCTTTACCAAGGACTAAAATTCTTTTCAGAATTCCCTCAGGTGGCTTTCTCTTAGTCTCACTGGACATAGCCAGGTTATGTGAATAAGTCTAGGTGGAAGAAAGTCTGGAAAAGTGAGCATTTGGCTTTTCTCCACATCTCTAAGGGAAGGAAGCTAAGAGAAATAAATTGGTAATAAACATTAAGAATCCATGTTCTTCGTGTCTGTCACATGTCCTCAAAGCCTCCAAGGAACCATCCTGGTTGGTAATTCTTTGGTTCTGTGCTCATAATCTTTTTCTAGAATTACTCTAAGAGCCTCCTAACTAATGTTTCCTGACCACAATCTATCCCGTTATTGGAAAGATTTGGGTGAATTGTTAGTTGTCTTATTCCTCCCCTGAACCTTTTCTATCACAAGACTTTCATAACCATCCATGGATTTAATACATAAGCATGTTGTAAACAGTGCTTCTATTCTAAGCACTATTGGAAAATATTCTTAACAAAACATAGTAGATGTAGAAAATTTCCTCTGGTTTGGAATAAGTGTTCCCAAAAGGCCCATGTGTCAAAGGCTTCATCCCCAGCCCATGATGTTTTTGGGAGGTGGTGGAACTGAGGGAAGATACAAGAAATAAAGATAGGTAGAAAGGAGATAAAGAAAATCATAATTTAAAAATTGTCCTTTTAATAAAAACCTGCAACTTCAGGATACAACCCCAGTCAAAAATTCCTAAGCATCTTAAAGACATCATAAACCTGGGCCTTTTTTTTTTTTTTTTTTTTTTTTTTTGCCTGTAAGTGAGATTTTTCACCTGTGAGCAGATCATCTCTTTTCACCTCCAAGATGGGCTTTTCCCTTATAGATGAGCTATCACTCCATCACCTGGGATAGTTATCACCAACGAAAGGGTCATCACTCCTCCCCTGCAGAAAAGCCCACCACCTTTCATCTAGAATCTGAACCTCCTCTTTGCATAGATTCACACCTTCTACAAATTTTCACTCTCAAATCCCCATAAATATACCTAGCTCTAAGCCACAAGATGCTTCTTCTCCTTCTTAAGAGCCCACATTCTATTTCTTTGAATGTGTAATTCTAAAATTCTGCCTAATAAATATTTTTATTCTTCTCACTGATGTGCTCTGAAAATTTATTTTCTGTGATAGAAGTCTGCAAACCTGCAACCTACAATGTGCCCCAGGGTGGAGTGAACCCATGTTCCCCATCCCCACCTTGACGAATCTCCTTGGACCCTGTCTGGTGGTGGGACATTTAAGAGGTGTGGTCTAGTGTGAGTTCTTCTGATCACTGAGGTTGTGCTCTCAAAGGTAACACAGAGACCCCAAACCCTTTCTTCTTTTGACTCTTTCAGCCACCATGTGGACAAGTTTGCTCTGACACATGGTGCCAGCAATGATATGCTGCCTCCCCACAGGTCTAAAAGCAATGGTTTCCCCTTATAATGGACTAAAATCTCCAAAACTGTAAGCCAGAACAAATTTCTTTTTTACAATTTGATTGACTCTGCCATTTTGTTATAGTAACAGAAAACTTACTAGAATGGAATACATTATCTTTATTCCCCTTCTTTGCTTCCACAACAAATCTCATTCTAATTAACCCACTTCATGTGAACTTTCCACATGATCTAAATTCTAAATGAACTTGAAATGCTGTACCTTGACTGGAAGAAGAAATACACACACACTCAATTCTAACATTAAGGTTTAAAATTCCTCAAGGACTTACAAATTGACTACACAGAAACTTAGAGGATTTTCCTTTCTTTTTAATACAATCATTTCAGTGTTGTTGCTGGTTTTCAGTTTTACCGATTTGAACAATTAAGACTTTCCTATGAGATATTTTATTCTTGCCACTAAAGTCCAGGCTCAGACACTTCATTTTAAAAGCCTTGGGAGAACTTTTGAGTTGTTTTGTCCACAAACAAGCTGGAACAGTACAACAATAAAAATGTAAAGCAGCACCCCCTGTAGATTGCAAATTTCAGGTGGGACCACTCACATTGTTATTTGTCAATGGAGCCCCCAGGAGCTAGGAAGCAGCAGTCATGACAGTAGCTCTACAGGCAGCGGATAGGACACCTGTTAGCCTGAGCTCCAGTCCTCACAAGACCTGTGCTCACAGTGATGAGACAATGTCTTCAGTCATTGCCAGGGTACATATGTGAAGGTTTTTCACAGAAACTGTTGTTTTATCCACAGCCCAAACACTGAAGCCTGAGCAAAGCAATCAGTCTTTGTAAAGTGACACTTAGCTCTTATTTTTAAATGATTAAGTCAGGAAGGCAACCCTGATATTCTAGCCCTCTTCCCTTTGTAGAGAATAAAGACACAAGATAGAATAAGGGAATGAAGATTTGGAACCAGATACAAGTACAGCATCTGTTTGCTCAGTCAAAAAACCTGGCACCAGGATGGGGATTGAGGGTCACAAACTATTCGGTTATAAAAAAAGAAACACAGTTTATTTCTTGGGAAGAAATTATGCAACTTGGGGGAGGCTGAGTAGAATGTATTAAAGACATGAAATCTCAGTACTAAGTTAGTCCCTGGGGAATCAAATTCAGCTTTTCATTCATTCATCAAAAATGTATCATGTATCAATTGTGTCAAGCAGTGTGGCTGTGGAATTTGGATTGGAGGCAGACACGGTCCTTGCCCCTCAGGAAGCGTACAATCCAGTGGGAAAAGCAAGTATTAAATAAATAATCACACAAATAAGTCTGAGATTTGAATTGTGATGAACATTACAAAGGAAAATGCAAGGCAACAGAAGAGTGAAAAACAAAAGCACATACCTCACTAGACAGTATGATTCCAGGGAAATGATGTGTAAGCCCTTGAAGGGTGACTAGAGTCCAGCTAAGGGAAGTGGAGGCACATTCTAGGCAGAGGGAACAGCACACTGGGATTCCTTGAGAATAAAAAGAACTCAGTACATTTAAAGACAGGAAGGAAGTTAGTGTTGTCACCAGCTAGTGTGGGTCCTTGCTTCAATGATAATGGAAATTAAAAGTGAGGCAATCACATGAATTCACAAGCAAAAGCTTTAACTGGAATGTAAGAAAAAATAGTAAGAGACTTAGCTTGAGTAGCTGAAAGCTGAAATAAGCACAAGTCTGACAAAGATCAAGCCAGACCTTTAACAAAGGAAAGTAAGAGAAAATAGGGAAGAAACCTCCATTTGAGAAGGTAAAGGAGGCACAGCTCTGAAAAAAAAGATCAGACTGGCTGAACAAAAAGAATAGCTCCAGCTTTATGGAGTGCTGTAATGGGCTGTGGTCTGGTTAATAAGTTCAAACAAAGCTCTACAAGTCAGTGAGAGAAAAAAAAATTCAGTGAGAATATACATTCTCTTAGATCTACCCACTCTAACTTGTAACACATCTCATTTCTTTGAGTACCTGCATGCCATTCTTTGAGTGTCTCCTAATAAACCCTTCTCATGACTTTTACTGACACTTCCTGAAAATTCTTTGTCCATGACGGAGTCAGTGAACCTGCAAACTTATTTTTTTCCTTAAATTCTTTTATTTGTACATTTTAGGTATACAATACGTTTACATTTATCATTAGGTGTTTGTACCTGTACATGATCTATCTTGGTTCTTAATTTTTTCCCCATTACCTGTGCGCCCTTCACCCCCTCCACCCTTCCCTATTTACATAGACTTCATTTCCATTTTTCTCTTCTCTCATAATTTTTCCTTTCCCTTCTTTCCTTTCCCCTTCCCCTCCCACTGCAAACTTATTTTAAAAGGATGAGATAGGTTCCTTATTTCAGCCTTGGGATCTAACAGATCCAGCCCATTGACAGTGTTAAATGCCTATAATCCCAGCACACTGAGAGGCTGAGACAAGAGAATTCAGGTTCAAGCCCAGCCTGAGCAACTTATCAACTTAGTGAAAACTAGTCTCAAAATAAAAATAAGAAATCTAGCTCATTGGGAAGGCCCTGGGTTGAATTCCCAGTACCATAAACAAACAAATAAATAAAAAAAGAAAGAGAATCAGGGTCTTTCTAACCTTCCTTTGTCCTTCTGACTGCCTCTAAGCACAGGGAGACACTCTCTCTAAAGTTTATTTATCTGCTTGAAAGAAATTCTTCCAAAATAAATGCAATTGTCCTATACTCCCATCCTTAAACCTTACTAACTAAGGACATTTAACACAAAGAAAACTAAAAGTTTCCTACTTGTTTACACTAAATACACCACCTATTTTTCTAAGGATTCCCACCTGAGCCATATTATCTGCACAATAGGACAATTTTTTTTCCAGGTGCAATTCTATCTTTCACCTTCCATTAACTTGAAACCACAGAGCTCATGGGAACTTTGTTTCAAGCCATTATCTGTCCTTTGGAGCCATTCACTGCTCCTAACATTCATTAACTACCCATCTAGAATTTGTTGCACCCACTCTCCCAGTTTTCTTTTCCCTTTCGAGGAGAATATTTTAGCTTTAACCATTTGGCCCTTCCTTGAATTTTATCTGTTGTGTGGTTCCCATGTTAAGTTGCAGAGAAAATAAATAATGTACACATTTTTAAAAAATTATATGTCTTTCTTCTGTTAAACTGTTCATTATCTCTTTTTTCCCAATAGACTCTATCAAAACTTCAGAGGAAATTTTTGAATTTTCAAATTTCTGAATTTGGATTGCATACAATTCAGAGACTTTCAGAGAAAATTTTCCTTTTAGGTCCAGTTCTGAATCATATTTACTGTAAAAGTTTCCTAGTGATTAGTCAGCTAATGGTGGAGAAAGTCACCTCAAGGCAGGAAATTAGGGCATGGCAAAGCAACTTGGGCAAGTGGCTATGACCTGTCAATCACAGAGATCCAGGAGACATGCACCCAAGCCCTGCACCTGAAACTGATAAGAAAGTGCTAGCTTCAGTTCTCCTCATGAGAACTCAAGAAGGCTTTTGATAGGATGGCATAGACCTGATGTCAGCCTGAGGAGTGAGAGACACAAAAGACAGCTGCCATTAGGCTTTTGGCCACTGTGCTCTCCCTTTCACAGTGGCTCACTCTCACCCCGCAGAGTCCACTTCTTTCCCTGCTTTTAATTGCCCCACCTTGCTCTGCAGAGCACATTTCTTTTCCTACTTTTAATAAATGTAAAACCTTGCTACTTTTTGTACTTCTTTTGTCCAATTCTTTGTTCAGAACAAGAAAAACCTAGAATCTCTAGAAGGAATCTGCAGCACCCAAGAACCAGGTGACAACTATGCCTTAAGGACACTGTTCCCTATCTTAAACCTTTAGCAGAATGTAAATTTATGCCTTAAAGTATTCACAGGTATTAGCAGAAGAGGTACAGCTGAGACCACTGCTGATATCTGGACCACTGTGTCAGGGTACTGGGACCTCCCTAAAATCACCAGCTGGCAACTGCCCACAGCGCTAGTTAGAAGAGCTGGTGGGAAAGGCTGCCAGGCTGGCACTGTACGTGAGAAGCTGCTCCTTCTTAGAAAACCCTTCCCTACCTGTTTCCTTCTGCTGCAAACTAGTCCATGGCTTTTAGATCTCTTTGGTTTTGTTTTCTAACATTTGGGAAAGGGAGCAATTTGTAAATGTTTTCCGGATTATAATTGTTCAACTTACCTGTTACCAGTTCCAGTGTAAGCTCTCTTCAATTTATTATAGACAGCTAAGTTAGGTAGAAATATTATAGGCAGTCAAATAGGGATAGGCCCTTGAGAGAGTTAGGACAAAGGTAAAACACATTACAACCATGGCCAGAGACACATCTGCTGAAGACCAGGCCTTAAGATAAAAATGAAATGACCAGGCCTGCATACTTCCCCAAAGGACAAGGTAAGTGGTAACACCTGGCCTAATGAAGTCTAGACAGATATCAGTCACCTCAATGGGGGACCAAGGCCTCTGGACCCATCGTTTCCCAGAAAAAATCTTTGTTCTTTCCATACACAATTGTTATGTGACTTGCTTCCCCATTGGATCACTACTACCTAAATGACTACACTTGTAACCTTAGTGTTGATCATAGCTTTAAATCACATTGTGCTTATATGGTTTTTGCTCTATAAAGCTTTCCTGTAAAGTGAGGTCCTCAGCCACCCATTTGGGACCCCTCCTGCCTCTCAGGAACTATCCTTTCAATAAATATTTTCTACTCTTAACCTCCAGTGTTCCTAGAATTCATTCTTCAATTTTAGAGAACACAAACTTGGCATATCAGATAGCTAACAGGTTGGAATTATATTTCCCTTATATCATTTGGAGGTCTTATTTCATCTCCCATACCATTTCTGTATCAAGTTGTTAGGACAGGACAGAATATGTCTTGCAAGAGCACTACAATCCAGGGTGCTGCATCAAGGATCAGCTAGTCACCTCAATGAGCTGGGCACCTTCTGCACTCTCATTTCCAGTACATACTCAGACCCTGGGGAACAAAAAACCAGTTAGGAAATAGGTTCCTTGGTATCTCAAGTTCTTTCTCATCTTCCATCCAACAAGTGTGTGAAAAATTTTATTAATTCCTTGCATTTTAAAATCTAGGGACTGGATTGACATTCAAGAGCCCAAAATACACACCCTCCCAATTAACTTCTAAAAATATTAATATGGAAGGAACTGGAGCTTTTAAGACCTGTGTACCCTAATGGGAGTGTAATGTTGAGCAGATGGTCTTTGAGGAGCAAGGGGTCTTCAACAACATCCTGTCTGTCAGGGTATGTCTGAGTTCCTCACCTTCCCCCAGGCATGTCCGGGTTGCTCAATTTCACTTTGATGACAGATGAAGAAGTGAGGCAAAGTTGGCTCAGAGCAGAAGGCCCCAGAAGAGAATGAGGAACTCTGGTCCCATGCCAAAAGAGGAAGTTAGAAGTGAAAGTAATGTGATGCAAATGTTTATTTATGAGGTTGTGAATGCAAGGTACAGTTGCCAAGCAATGCGACATCCTACAAGGTGGAAGAATTCAATTGAGATTTCCCCTGTGGGGCCAGGAATCTGCTCTTACTTATATAGGGGTAAACTGGTTCCTGAAAATAACTGTTTCACTGATTGATGTAATCTAAGCCAATCGAGGTCTTAGGCTTTGTTTCTAAGTTGAGGAAAAGGTCAGGGGGCTAGAGGGTTACAGCAAATGCATGTTATCATTTCATAAGGGCTAGCTTCCTCAAATACATAGTATACAATAAGCTTGTGGTAAATACACAATCATCAGCCATTCAGGTCACATCATATATCATCCCTACCTACATGTCCCTCTAACTGTCCCTAAAGAAGACAGTTCCAGAATGCTTCAGAACAGCCACAGACAAAAAATAAAAGTAGACAGCATGATTCTGGTCTTACTTTTTAAGAAGGAAAGAAAAGCCAAATTTAAAAAGGAGACAATATGCAAATGGACAATGTCCAGACCACATATAAAACAAAACACTGGCTCACAACTTGCAGCAAGAAGCTCAGGAAATTAACCTGTTATCTACATTAACCAGTCAAGAAAGCAAGCCTGCTGTTTGTAAGTCAAACTTACAAGAATGCAGACAACTCTGTCAAGTAAAGTGCAGGAAGCCAAAGAAGACCTCTGTAATAATCAGCTTCCCTAACTTTTTATTCCAGCATTCAATTTTTTTTTCTTAAATATTTTATTGGTACATTTTAGGTATACAACACAATTACATTTCTCATTGGGAACTTGTACCTTTACATGATGCATCTTGTTTCTTATTTATTCCCCATTCCTAGCCCTCCCTTCACCCCCTCCACCCTTCCCTATTTACAAAGACTTTATTTCCATTTTTTCCATTTCTCATCATTTTTCCTTTCCCTTCTTTCCTTTCCCCTGCCCCTCCCACTACCCCTACCCCTTTGGACCTTTGCTTCCTATTTTGCATTATCGATTATTCATTCTAATCATTGGTATACAATATAATGACATTCATCATTGGGTATACAATATAATGACATTCATCATTGGAAATTTGCACCTTTACATAGTCTCTCTTGGTTCTTATTTTTCACCCTTGCCCAGCCTTCCCTTCAACCCCTCCATTCCTCCCTATTTACAAAGATTTTGTTCCTATTTTTCCATTTTCTCATATTAATTCCACTCCTTTCTTTCCTTTCCCCTACCCCTCCCACGTCCTTCCTCTTTGCCCCTTGCTTCCTATTTCACATTACCTATTATACATTTAGTTCTTATTTACACTTTCAGTTTCTCACACCAGAGAAACTATTCAGTATTTATACATGTGTGTTCCTATTTATTTCACTTAAGAGTATCACCTCAATGTGCATCCACTTAGCTATAAATGTCTCTAAGTTCCCATTTTTTATGGCTGAGTAGTACTCCATTTTATAAAAAACCACATTTTCTTCATCCAGTCTCCAGTTAGTTGATGGGCATTTGAGCTGTTTCCAAATTTTAGCTATCACAAACTGTGCTGCTATGAACATGGGCGCACATATATCACTGTGGTATGATTCTTTTAATTCTTTGGGGAAGATCCCCAGCAGCGGAATAGCGGGGTCAAATGGAACTTCCAGTCCTAGTTCTTTGAGGTATCTCCATACTGATTTCCACAGTGGTTACACCAGTCTATACTCCCACCAGCAGTGGAGCAGGGCTCCTCTTTTCCCACGGTCCTGCCACCATTTATTATTGGTTGATTTCATGATAGCAGCCATTCTTTCTGGAATGAAGTGGAATTTCAGCATTGTTTTCATTTGCATCTCTCGAATGACCAGTAATGTTGAACATTTTTTCATGTATTTATTTGCTCTTTCTACTTCTTTGTCTGAGAAATGTCTGTTCATTTCAGATGCCCATTTTCAGATTGGGTCTTCAAATTTGGGAAGTCTGATCTTTTTAAATTCTTTATAGATTTGAGATAGTAGACCTCTGTCTGAGGAAAAACAGGTGAAGATTTTTTCCCACATAGTGGGTTGTCTCTTCACACTGCTAGTGGTTTCTCTTGATGTGCAGAAGCTTTTTAATAAAAAGAGGTCCCACTTGTTGATTGTTTGTGCTAGTTCACAGGCAACTGAGGTTTTGTTCATAAAATCTTTTCCTACACCAATGTCTTCAAGGGTTCTATCTAACCTCTGTTCTAACTGATTGAGAGTTTCTATTTTAATATTTAGATCTTTAATCCATTTTTATTTTAGTTTAGTGCATGGTGAGAGATATAGGTCTAGTTTTAATCTTTGGCAAGTTGAAACCCAATTTTTCCAGCACCATTTACTAAAGAGGCTATCTTTCCTCCAGTGAGGGTGTTTGGCTCCTTTATCAAAGATGAGATGGCTGAGTGTGTCTGGCATTGTTTCTGCATCTTCTAATCTGTCCCACTGGTCCTCAGGTCTGTTTCTTTGCCAGTACCATGCTGGTTTTATCACAGTAGCTTTGTAGTATAGTTGCAGGTTGGGAATTGTGATTGCTTTTGCTATTCTGGGTCTCTTCTTGCTCCAAATGAATTTTTGGATTGTTTTCTCAAGGTCCGTGAAGTATGCTGCTGGGATCTCAATTGGAATTGCATTAAATCTACATAGCAGTATTGGAAGTATGGCCATTTTCACTATATTAATCCTTCCTACCCAGGAGCAGGGGATATCTGTCCATTTTCTGATATCATCTTCAATCTCTCTTTTCAGAGTGCTATAGTTTTCAGAGAAGAGGTCTTTGATTTCTTTTGTTAGGTTGATTCCTAGGTATTTTCAGTTTTTTGGATGGTATTGTGAAAGGAATTATTTCTCTCTCAGTGAGTCTGTCATTCATGTAGAGGAAAGCTATTGATTTTTGTGTGTTGACCTTGTATCCAGCTACTTGACTGAATTTGGTTATTAAGTCTAGAAGCCTTTTGGTGGAGTTCTTGGGGTCTTCTATATAGAGTATCATGTCATCTGCAAACAATGAAAATTTGACTTCTTCATTTCCTATCTTTATTCCTTTTATTTCTTTCTCTTGTCTAATTGCCATAGCTAGTGTTTCCAAAACTATATTGAACAAGAGTGGTGATACTGGACATCCTTGTCTTGTTCCTGATATTATTGTGAAGGATTTCAGTTTTTGACCATTCAGTATGATACTGGCTATTGGTTTTTCATAGATGGCTTTATCTGTTTGAGGTAGAAACCATCTATTCCAATTTTTTGTAGGGTTTTTTATCATGAATGCATGTTGGATTTTGTCAAATGCTTTTTCTGCATCCATGAAGATAATCATATGGTTTTTGTCCTTGGCTGTATTGATATAGTGTATTACATTGATTTGCATATGTTGAACCATCCCTGCATCCCTGGGATGAATCCCACTTGATCAGGGTGTATGATCTTCTTGATGATCTTCTGCATTCTGTTTGCCAGTATCTTATTAAGGATTTTTGCATCCATGTTCATTAGTGAGATTGGCCTATAGTTCTCCTTTTTGGTTGGGTCTTTCTCTGCCTTGTGGATCAAGGTGATGCTTGCTTCCAGGAATGAATTTGGGAGTATTGCTTCCCTTTCAATTTCATTGAAGAGTTTAAAGAGTAGTGGCAGTAGTTCCTCTCTAAATGTCTTGTAGAATTCAGCAGTGAAGCCATCAGGGCCCAGGCTTTTCTTAGTTGACAAGTTTTTAATTACATTTTCAATTTCATTGGTTGATATTGGGTTGTTAAGAATTTTAAGGTCTTCTTCGTTCAACTTTGGTAATTCATATGTAGCTAGGAATCTGTCCATTTCTTCTGTGTTTTCCATCTTATTGGTATATAGGTTCTGGAAGTAGGTATTGATGATCCTCTGGATTTCTCCTGGGTCTGTTGTAATTTCACCCTTTTCATTCCTAATTGCATGAATTTGGGCATTTTCTTTCATCTTTCTGATAAGGTTGGCTAAGGGTTTCTCAATTTTGTTGATTCTTTCGAAGAACCACCTCTTGGCTTCATTGATTTTTTGTATCATTCTCTTAGTCTCCATTGCATTGATTTCTCCTCTGATCTTTATAATTTCCTCCCTTGTATGAGCTTTGAGGTTGTCCTGCTCTTCTTTTTCTAGAAGCTTGAAATTCAGCTCAGGTTGTTTAATTGGGCTCGTTCTGTTTTCCTAATATGTGTATTCAGTGCTATGAATTTCCCTCATAAGACTGCTTTCATTGTGTCCCATAGATTCTGATATGTTGTATTGTCATTGTCATTTAATTGAAGGAACTGTCTGATTTCTTCTTTAATTTCCTCTGTGACCCATTGGTTATTCAGAAATGTGCTGTTCAATTTCCACGTGTTTATGAAAATTTGAGTTTCTTTTGCTATGGATCTCCAATTTCATCCCACTATGGTCTGATAATATACAGAGGATAACTTCAATTCCTTTGCACTTACTTAAACATGTTCTATGTGTGAGTATGTGGTCTATTTTGGAGAAAGACCTATGTGCAGCTGAAAAGAGTATGTGTTCTGATTTTGTGGGGTGGAAGACTCTGTAAACATCTGTTAAGTTCATTTGTTCAAGAGTTCAATTGAGTTCTAGTATTTCATTACTTATTTTTTGTCTAGTTGATCTATCTATTTGTGAGAGTGGGGTGTTGAGGTCCCCCACTACAATTGTATTAGTGCATATATGACTTTTCATGTCCATTAGTATTTGTTTTATACAGTTGGGCGCACTAGTGTTTGGTGCATAGATATTTATGATTGTCATCTTTTCCTCTTGGATTCTTCCCTTTACAAGGATGTAGTGTCCTTCTTTGTCTCTCTTAATCAGTGTTGGTTTGAACTCTACTTGATCTGCCATGAGGATAGCTACTCCTGCTTTTTTTCAGGTTCCTGTCTCATGGAGTATTGTTTTCCACCCTGTATCTTTCAGTCTATGAGTTTCCTTTTGAATTAAGTGTGTTTCTTGTATGCAGCATATTGTTGGATTTTGCTTCTTGACCCATTCCGCCAGTCTATTTCTTTTGATTGAATTGAGACCATTAACATTGATGGTTATAACTGAAATGTATTGACTTGTCATTGCCATGACTTTTTCTTTTTGCTGGGTTCTCCCTGTTTACATTTAATTTCTTGTCATGCCAGATGGGTTCATTCTGCTTTGCTTCCTGGGGTTGTGATCCTCAATGTCTTTTCCTAGGATATTGTGTAAAATTTTTTGGAGTGCTGGTTTGGTATTCACAGTTTCTAAGGTGCTCTTTGTCATGAAAGTATCTTATTTCTCCATCATTTTGAAAGATAGTTTTGCAGGGTACATCAATCTGGGTTGGAGGCTGTTTTCTTTTAGGGCTTGGAATATGTCACTCCAAGCTCATCTTGCCTTGATGGTTTGTGTTGAGAAGTCTGCTGTGATTCTAATGGGCTTTCCTTTGCATGTGATTTGTTTCTTTTCTCTAACTGTTTGTAAAACTTTGTTCTTCTGTTGAGTTTCTGGAATCTTAAAAATTATATGCCTATGTGTACATTTTTTTTGATCAAGGCTATTTGGAGTCCTATATGCCTCACTTATCTGTATGTCAAGCTGTTTTCTCCTGCTTGGGAAGTTTTCTGCCATTACTTCTGCAAAGAGATTTTTTTATGTCATCTCCACTCTCTCCTGTTTCTTCATTGACTCCAATCAGTCTTGTGTTATTCTTCTTTACATCGTCTAGCAGCTACTGGATTGATTTCTCATGGTCCCTTATAAATTTGAAGGAATTTTTCTTTTCCTGGTCATTAATTGCAATCTTCTCTTCTGTATCTGAAATTCTGTCCTCACATTGGCTCATTCTGCTGTGTAGACTTTCAATGGAGTTTTTCATCTCCTGGAAATCTATTTACATCTGTTTTATGGATTTCATTTGTTTCCTATGTTGGGATTCCATCTTGTTCCTTAACTCCTCTCTAGATTTATTAATCATGTCTTGCACTAGGAGCACAATTTCTCCTGTTATCTGAGAAATTATTTCTGATTTCATTTTTTCCAGATCCCCTTTTGTTGCCAGTTCAGTGGGTCCAGGTGGTTGAGTATCAGAGTGTTCCATCTCATTTCCCTTTGGGGTTGCTGTAGTTGATCTGGAAGACTGGTTTTGAGACTTATTTACATGTTTTCTCATTTTGACTGGGAGAGGGCAGGGAGGCTGCTGTTGGTGCCCGCTTGTTCACCTCTGAGCTGGGAGAGGTGGGACAGGGACTGAGAGTGGTGGTAGGGATGGTGACCTGGAAGCCCCTTCCTCTAGGCCAGGAGCAGTGGGACAGAAAGCAGCCCAAAAGCTCTTTCCTCTGGGCTGGGAGCAGCGGGAGGGATGGTGGCTGGGAAGCCCCTTCCTCTGGACCAGGAGCAGTGAGATGGAGCCTCAGAAGCCCCTACCTCTGGGCTGGGAGTGGTGGGATAGATGTCGGCCCAGAAGCCCCTTCCTCTGGCCTGAGAGTGGTGGGAGGGATGGTGGCCGGGAAGCCCCTTTCTCTGGACCAGGAGCAGTGGGACGGCACCTCTGAAGCCCCTATCTCCAGGCTGGGAGCAGCAGGATGGATGGCAGCCCAGAAGCCCCTTCATCTGGGCCAGGAGCAGTGGAACAGCAGCTCAGTAGCCCCTACCTCTGGGCTGGGAGCAGTGGGATGGATGGACCCAGCTTTCAATTTAATACCAACAAGATAAAGCCAAACATAGGATGCTGCCTACATATCTCCTTGACAAAATCAGGAGATAGCTAAAGCCTTCTCTTTTTCCTACTATCAAGTTTGCCTGCCTTTGAGTACCTTCCAAAGCACAAGTGATGGTGGCTGACTCCCTTGCTACATAACAAGGTGAATAAATGGCCTACATTTGCTCTCATTTGGTTTGTCTTTGTTTACCTTCAAAAAAGATTCCATCATTTAATTGATACCTGGTGCATTCTGGGTCTTCTCTGGACCTTAAGTTCCTCCTTTTTAAAGTGGAGTTAACATTGGTAATTACTGCCTCCTTCATAGTGATACCACATGGTGGACTTGACCAATAGATTCTAGGATCTTGTGTATGGCAACCAAAGAACTGCAAGGGTACATCCAAGGCAAAAAAAAAAAAAGTAGATAGCAGCTACATTTATTGAAGCTAACAGGAAGATGTACTCAGAGCAGGCACAAACAAAAAAATGGTATCAGGGCAGCAGGAAAGTAAAAAGCAAGCACCCAGGGCCGGGGATTTAGCTCAGTGGTTTTGCCGCCTGCTGCACAAGAGCAAGGACCCGAGTTCGATCCCCGGTACCAAAAAAACAAAATCAAACAAACAAACAAAAAAAAGCGAGCACCCAGAAAAATCAGCCCTTTAGAATTTTAAAGGACATGTACTCCAGCCCTAGTGCTTCTCAGTACATCTCTAGGGGTGACTGATAGGGGGCTGAGTCATCTCAGAGGCTTTCAACAAGCATGTGTGTCCCTTGTATATGTTCACTCTAAATAAATGACATGTAAGAGATGTAGTCCATATTTGTGAACTTTGAACAAGAATTGAGTGGGGGAAAAGGCCACAAGATCTAACACACATGTGCTCTGGCCTGCAGCCTCAGAGATTTCCTGAGTCTTTGTTTTATTTCTGCTTCTCATAGAACACTGGAAGGAGGATTGGCCCTGAAGTGTTGCCCAAATTCAAGAGGGAAGAGGGGAGTGGTCTCCTAGCACCCACTGTCCTACCTGTACTAATAGCACTGTGAAATAGAAATAAGTGCTTAGGAAACTGAAACACTGAAACAAAATAAGGTGTTGTTATTTTAGATGTTAATGGGGGCTCTGGTCATGTTAAATTTTATGACTGCAGCATACCAGAATATGCCACCTGAAAATACATCTCTCCTGGCATGAATATTTTGAGAAAGTGCAGACAAAAGATTAGCTCTGAAAACTGCATTTTACCAAGAGAAATTTCCATCTGTAAAGGAAATCTTCTTTTGTAAGTATTGTTTCTCTCTTTGTACCTGAATGAGAAGGGTGACTAATTAAATCAGTGACGCTTAATGTTATCCAATATGGAGGTACTTTTGAGGGCAATCACCTCTGATTGCTGGGAGAGACAGAAACAGTTGATGTCCTTAAACAGTTGTTAACTTCTTCAAATTTGCTGAGTTTTGTCTCATTCAAAGCCCTCCAGAAAACTTACAAGGAACTAGTCAAATTTCAGAGTCATTTTGACTAACTCCTTTTAAATGAGAGTAGAGTAGACTTTACTTATTTTAATATTTAACAGCAGGCTGCACAGAAGTAGTAAGAAAGACAGATTTATTAAAGGAAACTACACTCCACAGAGTGGAGCTGATGAGAAAACTCAAGAGCAAATTTGACTCAGAATGGCCCTGTTTTAGGTTTGAGGTTAAAGTGCACTTGGGAGAGTTCTAAGCAGGCAGAACGTAGAGGTGGCAATAGTAATGAAAGTACACCCTCAAGAATGGAGGGTGGAGGGCCAGGGATTTAGCTCAGTGGTTTCCTCACCTGCTGCACAAGCACAAGGGCCCAAGTTTGATCCCCAGTACCAAAATAATAATAATAATAATACTTTTAGGGCCGGGGATTTAGCTCAGTGGTTTTGCCACCTGCCTTGCAAGCTCAAGGGCCCGAGTTCAATCCCCAGTACCAAAAAAAAAAAAGAATGGAGGGTGAGCAGAGCTAGAGATGGCAACTACAGTGAGTTCTAGGTTTGACTTTTCTTGTCCTAGAATTTGAGGAATGGTCAGAGGTGGTTACTAATGAGACTTTCTCCAATCAGTTATGAGTCTCCACCCTAACATCAGGAGGGGATGTTTTTAACTTTATATGGAGCTAGATAGAAAAAGCATGGGTGCCAAAACCAGGGAACTCAAAACTGTAATGCTAGTGATATAATGCCTATGTAGTTATCCCCAGTTACTTTGAGGCAAGTTAGTGTACATATCTCTCCACTCATGCCAGAGGGCAAGGAAGGATGATAAGGGCAGGAGCATATTTTTTGAGTCTCATGTCAGCATGCTAAGCAAATGTGGTGAGAGAAGAATGCTCTCCAAGAGCCAGAAGGTATTCCGTCTATTTTGAGCCTTTGGGCAGAATGTCTCCCACACTATCTCTTGCTTCATGAATACATATAAGTTTTCCTATTAAAGTTTACTCATTTCTTTTGTTCGAGGAGGCCCTGCTTTGCAAATTATCTCCAATATACTACTTACTTACTGCAAGTAAGTGATAAAACCTTCACTGTTATTTCCTAGTTGCGCTTATCAGCTTTGCACTCAAAGGCAAACTCTTGCATTTGGTTGTATTATCAATAGAGAAAGCATACACTTAAGCTTCATAACAAATTTTGCCTTTTTTGCCATATCTTTCTTGACCATCTCTTCTTAACCAGGCCTTGCCCCATATTTTTCTTCAGACAAAAGTTTAAACTTTTTTTGAGATCTATTTTAGATACTGACTCATTTCTCTGGATTTTTTCCCATGTGTACATGAAGTATGCATACTATTAAGCTGTTGGTTGTTTTTCTGCTGTTAATTTGGCTTTTATTACAAGGAGTTTGTCCCAACTAAGAACTATGGAGAATGGAGAGATAATCATTTTTTCACCCACAAAAATGTCAATGTTAACCCTCCACCACTTTCCTCTGTTCTTACCCTTGCTACTCTTGTTGTAATTTGAATATATAAAATATGTAGGAAGTCACATAAATGTAATGATTTAAAACTTTAAAAATAAAACCTTGTAGCACTTTTCTCCACTGTAATGGCTCCTACTGTTCCTACTCCTGCTGTTTCTCCTGCCCTCCACCCATACACTTAAGTTTCTTTTTTCACGTTAAAGCTTTTTAGCCTTGAACTTCTTTCTTCCTTTTTCTCTCTCCTTCTTTTCCTCCATGTAAAGGGTTTTTACATTCTAATTATAGATTCAAAGGTTTTAAAAACTATAAAATCCTGCAATCTTTCCCTATTTGAGGACAAATGTCAACCTGGTGGGTCTGGGAACATTTTAAAAGGAATATAGTTTCATTAATTCCAAGAACAAAAAGATAACATTGGCTGAAATGGGAATAAGAAACTCTTGTGCTCTAATGGATCAGAATTCTAATTAGTCTATTCATTGTTTGGATGCAAATTCAGACTAACAAAGAGAGGAGCATTTCCCTTGTTTGTGTTCTTAATTCCATTAGCAAATCTTATTTCCTTAGATGCATAAAATCCCATTGCATAGTAATATTCACCACAAAAATTAATCCCAGGATTCCCTGTAACTACAAATATTAATTCCTGAGAATGGCCCAGTGCTTTGTTGATGTGATTACAACAAAATGTCCACATGTAATAACTTCATATAATAGATGCTGCCAGAGTACAGATGCTAGTGTGAACTTCCAGCGATGATTCCACTGCAGTGGTTCTCAAACCAGAGCGTATATCAGAGTCACCTGGAGGGCTTGTGAAAGCACACATTTCTACCCCTTCTCCTCAATTTCTGAGTCAGCAGGAATGGTGTGGAGCCTCATGATTTGCATTTTGGGAAGGTTCCAAGATTATGCAGACTTCCCACATCAAGGACCAGCAATGAGAACCTCTGATTTAGGAACTGGGACAGACTTGAACCCAGCCAACTCAATCCTGTTTCACTGACACACTACCAATTTATGAGATTTCTAACTAGGGCCAAGCATCTCGTCCTTAAAAATCAGAAGGTAACCAAGTGTTACCCAAAAGAGAGTCTTATGAGTCTTCCTTCCAGGTTCCCGGTGTTCCAAACAAAGAATTGGATGAGACACACAGAAAACACAGTGATGGTATGCCTTTACTGAAGGTAGAGAAGAAGTATGCTCTGCATAGTGAGAGTCAGCTGCAGAAAAGGCTCACAGTGACAAGAGGATAGGAGAAAGAGGTCTTTTATTTCCCAGATGGCTCTCCTGGGCATGTTTGATAGCATGTTCTGAGTTATGTCCTCTTGTTATTATATTTAGGGATACTAGAGTTTCTTTCTGGTGGTGGTTCTTAGGTTCTTTCTATACTGATCAAAGAATTGGTCAAGACAAGAACAAATGGTAGCAACATTTTGTTAAAAGTAGGAAAAGAAACAAGCTCTGCAGAGCAAGTTTGGTCCTAGGAAAAGAAGTACACCCTACAGTGTGAGCATGCATCACCATGCAAGAGAGAACACAGTGATGAAAATTCAATGTGAACTGTCCTTTTTGTATCAGTCTGAAGTGAGGTCTAGCCCATACTGTAGAAAACCTGCTTGAGTTCTCACAAGAAGTCCATGTGCAGGGCTTTGGGAACTATTCCCCACATGTGTTCTAGGATCCTTGTCACATCTCCTTTGCCTGCCAGTTTTAGCCATGTCCTACCTTCCTGTCTCATTTTCCCTGAGAAACACATATCCTATTTCCATAATTCTTCATGGTTTGCTAAAGGAATGGAGGTCTCTGTCTACTATTGAACAGGGAAATGATTTCTGCTGACCCCTCCCACAACTAAAACATGTCGAGCAAGTCTGAGTGAGACCCGGACATGTTTTCCTCCACTGTCCTTTATTCTCAGTAGACTTTCTGTGACCCCTGCTTCCCACCATATGTAAATAAGGTGAATCCTAATGTACCTTTCTATCCAACTGTACAGGCTGAACCAATGAACCAATGAACTAATGCAAAGTGTCTTGACATTGTATCCTTACCCCTTCTTTCTCAAATCTATATAAACCCCGTTCATTCCCAAACCGGGCTGATCACTTTGTGAAGTCCCTGATCAGTCCGCTAGCAAAATAAACCTGCCTCCAACTTCCAGGGTGTGTGTTTGATTCTTCTCAGCCTGACTCTGTTATACCACCTACAGCTACAACACTGTGAGTTATATTTGCTACAATACTATAGCTTCTTCTGGCTGGAGGGGACTGTAGATCCTAAATAATGGGGATTATGTGTTTTCCAATTACCTGGGGTGTTGTGGCTCACTGGCTAGATTGAACAGTCATAATGTTAGAAGACAATGAGAAAAGAATTAGTGACTGTTGATCTGTCTGCTTGATGGAAGAAAAAAAGTAACTTTACTACTATGTTGGAAATTTAGAACACAAATGTAAGGAGAGTTCAGATTTCCACACTTTTTGTGGAGAACAAAGTATGACAAAGAGGAAGGTTAGGTAAATTATCAAGAGCCTAAGAGCCATAGTCTTATCAAGATTACACACAAAATGGATCTAACTTAAAATGAGTCCCAATACAGGTTCCAATTTAAGTTATGGTAAATTAAGGTCACTAACAACTCTACTTATCTGCACCCAGAGCAATACTGGAGTCTTGCTTTCTGAAGAGGAGCCTCAGATCTTCCAGAGGTCCTCAGGGATAGCTTTCTTATAGTCCTGTAAAAATTCTAGTGACTATTTCCTATGAAGGATTTTTATAGATTATCATTATATCTCTTAAGGAAGAATCAGAAGGGTTCCCCAGGAACTTGGAATAAGGGTAGAGACTTGAGGGGCTGTAGGACTGCCCTTCTTATCTCCATATCAGCCTTGTGATTTCCCAAGGAGACTGTAGACATCTCTCTTTGTTGTCCCTTACAATGCATGACTGTGTCCTCCTCCCCTGGGAAGACAAACTACTTCTAATAGTTGCACAATTTGTTGCTTATTAGTCACCAAGCTCCTCCTTTCTAGGTTGCTTCATGGCCATGTAGCAACAGAAAGGCATATTTGGAGTCTGTATAGATACATAGTTTTTGCATTTTCCTTATATCAATTCTTAAGTAAGAGCTTTTAGATCAGCCTTTTGAGCAGAGGTCCCTAGGTGAAGAGGTTTTTCTTCATTGACCTCTTATGAATTGACAACTACATAATCTTCCTTTTGATGTCCTTGGACAAAGCTACTTCAATCAATGAACCATACCTTCTCAGGGTCTTGGGAGAGAGCAGGTCACTGATGTCCTGCCTACTGACGTAGGTCTGAGACATTACTTGTTCACAAGAGTAGCTGACTTCTAGGACTGTAGACAGAAGACAGACAGGATTAAGAGTAGTGCAAGTTTTTATAATAACCTCAGGAGTATCTAAGAGCATGGTCTGATACTTGGCAAACTGTTCCCCTGTTGACCAGAAATAAACATAGGTCTCAAGAATTGCTCTGACCTGATGAAGAGTCAGAATTTCTAGTTTCTGTCCTAAAGTGAATTTTTCAGCTTCCTCCATTAACATAGCTACACTTGCTATTGTTTTCAGATGGGATAGCAATCCAGCAACCACCCCATCTAACTTTTTGAAAAGTATGCCACTGGAAAAAGTACTTGTCCTAGCCTCTGGGTCAAGATACCTAGAGCAATTCCTCTCTTTTCTGATATGTAGAAGGGTCTTAAGTCAGATATTATATTATACTATGCAACAGGATCCACCTATTGACTAATTAGGTCAGGGAGAAATGATGTAATCCCAACAGGTAAAATCTGTTTTGGTCAGGATTTGAGAATTGCCCCCCAATTTTGCTAGTAAATCCATTCCTAGCAAGGGAGTAGAACACTGTAGGACAATTAGAAACTCATGATTAATCATTCAGCCTTCAAAGTGATATGTCAGACCAGGAGTAAAGAATCTCTAATAAGGGCCCCCTCAACCCCCATTATGACTATAGATCTAGAGGATGGTTTTCCAGAGAAGTAAGTCAAAACAGAATGAAGTAATTGAATCGGATCACCCCTGACATCCAGCATTACCCGGGGTTCCTCATAGGAGATGGTAATATCTGTGGGCAGGGGCATGGTAGTTCCCTTGGCTCTCTTGAAAGCTGGAAATGAGGGGTTTTGGCTCATCCTCTCTGACAGCAGGGACAGTCAGTCTTCCAGTCCATGAGTCAGGAACACTGGCTGCCTCAACTGGGAGCAGAGACCCAGCAGTGCCTTGGTATAGTCACATACCCAGTGTCCAGATTTGTTGCACTCAATCACCCTTGAGTTTTCCCTTAGACAATTTGGATGAGTTTAAAACATTTTCAATTGCAACAGTTATAATTAAAGCTTTTGTCTTTTGATCCTCCTCCATATCTCAATTGTTGAACACAGAAAAGGCCATGTCCAGCAATTGGGTCATCAGTGTCTAGAGTCCCATCTGAAATTTCTTCACTAAACTGATGGAAGGAACCCATATCCCCTGAGAGACAAGTGGGGATCTAGGGACAGGATCATCAAAGATATCTCTCTGCTTATTGGGGGCCACTCTAAATACCATAGTTTCTGGGATTTTCCTGAAATAAAGGGTCACAAATGCCTGAATATCATGGATTTCACTCTACCTTCTATGTTTTAAGCAGAAAGTTTAAATAAAAAACAGTCTCATATTTTAAATTGCCATCCTATATCCATCATTGGCCATTTCCTAGTTCATATTGAACCCAAACTGTGTTGCAATAGTAGATAAGCTTTTTGTTTTTTAAATTGGCAAGGTCAAACTTTTCCCTAAGATATGGCCTAGTGGCAAAATCAGTGGAGTCTATAGGGGATGGTTCTTGAGGTTTCCCATGGCTCATTTAGGGGCATACTGAGAGAAACGTCTAGGTCTTGGATCCCTAAGCTGGAATCCAATGTAGAAGGAGGAGACCCAATATGAGCTCAAAAAGTGTCCCTTGTGAGACTCAATACTGAGAGCTTTTTGTAGACAACTGTGTCACAGATACTTATGATGATATCCCATGTAGAAAAAGGAGACCCAATTTGAGTCCACAAAGTGTCCCTTGTGAGACTCAGGTATTCACTAGATAGATGTCTCTGTCCAAAGGCAGGTCAACACAGGCATCTTTCACAGAAGCATAGAAGAAAGCCCTACTAAGGGCTTTTTGTCTCCACATGGGAGCCCACTAACTTCTTAGTGAGAAAGGTATTGAGCCACTTGATGTCTCTACCCAGCCCTTTGAAACTACCATGACATCAAGATAGAGTCCCTCCCAACTGGGACTCCTTTAGTCACATTGAGCCACTTGATGGATCTGCTCAAGCAGGGAAGGGCCGCCTAAGAAACAATACCTCTTACATTAACAACAATAGTAGAAACTTTGGTACTTTGTTTAAGGTAGTAGATATAGAAACCCCTTTTCTCAGGAAAAAAGCCTTTAAAAATCCTAAGAATGACTCACAGTCACTTGCATTTAGCTTTACTGGCTGTTCTTTTGTTCCTCTCAGGCCATCAGGCATATGTTTCTAAATTGCCTGCATTTTGTTAGAAGAAACAAGGAAGGGAAACAAACATGGTAGACCTCACCTGGCTGATTCAAAATCAGTCTTGTGACAAGACACAGTCATGTGACAAGACAAGATGGCAGCTAGTAGTGTGATGAGAAAAGATGATGACCCTAAGTTAGCACCCCAGGAAAGAAATAGCCATCTAGGAGAAAAGTTTGGATGGGACTTTAAGTTCAAAATGAGTGAATTTGGGTAGATGGGTATTCAAGCAGAAGACCAACTTAACAACAGCTATTTTTCTCAAGGGTGAGAAAGCTCAGCAAAGTATCATGGAGAATAGACCATGAGGTCATAAAGGCATACTGAACTCTAGATCACATACATAATACCTGAATGATCTTTTCTGCAATGGGGTTAATAACAGGCCCTCTGGTTTTTCTTTACCAACTTGTATCTGCAATGAGTGACAAATATTGGGGAAAAGAAAAAAGAAAAGGGGAGATAAACTTCAAGCAGGGCTGTAGGCTTCCTACAGCTGGAATAAAAACACAGAGGCCATGCATTCCCTACACACATGCTCGTGCGCATGCGCGCATGCAGGGCTAGAAAAGTAGGAAACTATTCCTGGCACCAAGAGGAGAGTCTCCTGATTTCCACAGCCTAGAGGGGAAAGATGAGGAAAGAAGAAATAAAAACCTACATAGAATTGTAGAGAGAAACAACAACAAAAAATGTACCCAAAGGGACTTACCTGCTCTCCTGGATGGCTAAACCAGATATGCTACCAGATTTTGTGGTGCTAGAGTCTCCCTCTGGTGCTGGTTTCTAGATTCTTTCTGTCCTGAGCAAAGAATTGTTCAACACAAGCACAAATGGTAGCAATGTTTTATTAAAGGTAGGAAAAGAAACAGGCTCTGCAGAGCAAGTTTGGTCCAAGTAAAAGTAGGAAAGGGGCCAAGTAAAAGTAGGAAAAGAAGTACAACCTACAATGTGAGGGTGGGCCACCACTGCAAGAGAGAATACAGTGGCAAAAACTCAGTGTTGACTCTCCTTCTTGTATCACCCACTCCTCAGGCTGAAGTCATGTCTAGGCCATCCTATAGAAAACCTACTCAAGTTCTCACAAGAAATGAACATGCAGGGCTCTGGGAACTGTTCTGTGCATGTGTTTGATATCGTGCCATGCTTCCTTTCCCAGCCCATTTAAGTTGTGCCCTAACTTCTTGTCTCACTCTGTTAACTGTGCATATCCTTACCCATAATTCACTCTGTTATAACTGTATCTATGAAATGCTACCCATATGGATGAGTAGATAATGAGTGAGTCAGTAGCCAAAGGTTACTTTTAGATACTTTGAGGTATTTCTACACCGGCACCTGAGTTGGGGATTTCTCCAAAAACTGATTGATTTATAGGTTACTACTTCACCTGTGGCTATTGTTTGGGAGCTAGAGAACCAGATCCCTGTGTAGAACCAGGACCCTTATAGACTGATGGAGATCATTAGCCCATGATTGATAGGAAGGCATGTCCTGGCCCATGTTGACTACTATTCTACAGGGACTTACTAAGTCATACTTAGTTCATACTAAGGTCAAGTAACTGGCATTAGCTCCTATCAGATTTTATCTTGTATGATGTGAGCAGAGTAAGGCAGTAGTGAGTCAATGAAATTACAAGGCTGTACAGTGGGGAGTGGTAGTGTCTGTAGGTACTAAAATGCACCCACATCATTTTGTCTATCCCCCAACTGGCCCTTGAAATGAGAGTCTCTCTGCACAAGGAAATACCAATTTCCATCATCTTTAAGTGAAATGAGGAAAAGAGCTTAATGACTTCAGATTTTTTGTCCCCAACCTCCAAGTCTTTTAAAGTCACCTACTGTACAGGGAAGCCTTATAGTTTGGCTTGTGGTTATCTCACCCTGAGATATTAAAATAAAAAAAGGATTGAAAGCATTTTTGATAACTTACATGTTTTCATTTAGATGTAAAATTAACTGGAGAGATTTTCATTATTTACTTGACCTGGAGTTCTAAAAGGGCTTTGATTCTTAAATATCATTAAAGTATATGCACTGAGCATGATAAAGCAGTTGAGCCTATCATAATTAGTTTCCTGGTTCAGTGAGCAGGTCTGAGGAATAAGTAAGGAGAAACAAGCCTCTGCAGATTCAATAATGTGGGTCGAAAGAACTGTGAAGGGGAGAATTCATCAAAGTTGGAGAAAAATGGGGAGCTTCAGAAGAGAGCTGAGTCCAGGCAGGATGCCCACCTACTCAGATGATGACTCCAGACTCCCTTTGACTTCACTGAGCTCTTCAGCAAAAACAAAAAACAAGTGATCAAAGTGTGTAGGCTCAGAGATAAGTCTGGCCCCTGAGCAGTGCTGCAGTGGGGTCAGGCAGCTGGTGAGCTGTTGTCATGTGGAAGGAGAGAGTTGTTGCCCCAGGACACTTTTTCCATTAAGATGCCTAGTGTCAAGGCTTCATAATGCCAACATGGGATGGGTGGGTAGTTGTTAAGACAATGATAAAAGTATTTTAAAAATCAAAGCAAGATTTTCTTCAAAGAGTTTAATCAATTATTCAAATACTTCTTTGGTTCATTTGTAAGTTGGCTAATGGTGAAATAAGCCCAGACATGATAAAAAGCATTGATTGTCTAGAATGCCCAAGTTAAGTGGTGAAACGAATTTCTAAGCCAAATAAGACTGTAATTGCCTCTAGGAAGACTTTTATTGAAAATACAGTGTAGGCAAGTAGATCTTACATTCAGATTGATATAGACTTGATTTTCCTTTGGCTATGTACAATTGTGAAAATCAGAATGAGATGATTACTAATACAGAAGCCAATAGTTTATAGAGTACTAGTAATTGTGTTAAACTTCTTTTAAATTTGTGTCAAAATAGCTGGTTTAAGTCAGTTATACTATTAACACATGACAACAAACTCCTCTTCAATAAATTAATACAGAAAGGAGTTGTCATATGACTTTTGTAAAGGTGGTAGCTTTCAATCTGAAGCACTGATTACATAAAAGGAAATTTTAGTTGATATAGAAAGCAGAATGTTAGGAATGCTATATCAATGACTGGACATAATACATGACATCTTTCTTAAGAAAATATTCCGCTATAGATACTGTCAGAAATACTGAATATTTTTCATAATACTTTGTAGCTTGCATTGATGGGGTTCAGTATATGGTACATTAGTGTAGGAGAGAAAAAATAGATTTTCTCACCCATCTCCAGGTTCATAGCTAAGATACCTATAACAAAAGACAAGATTAATAAAAGCATATAAACTTATTTAATATGTTTCATATGACATGGGAGCCTTCAAAAATGAAGATGCCCTATTTTTTTTTTTGGTACTGGAGATCGAACTCGGGACCTTGCATTTGTGAGGCAGGGACCGGAACCACTGAGATAAATCCCCAGCTCAAGATGCCGTATTTTTACACTTAGATTGGATGGAAAAGTCAGTAGTTGTGGAGAAGTATGATCCAATGGTAATCAACTGGGGGGATCTTAGCAAGGCCTGATTATTCAGTCTTTTGTGTCCCTGTGTCTTTAAGGATAAGGTTGTTTCCATTATAAGGAAGACACTCCTCAAATGAGGGTCATGTGGCCTGCATAAGGTGGAAAACTTTTTCTAGGTTTAATGACCTCCCTCAGAGGAAAAAAACAGAAGATAAGAGTGACCTTCCTATTTTCTCAAGTGCCCGGGTACCATATTTCAGGGAGGCCTGTGCTAAAGCCCACTCTTGGCATATTTGCTGAAGGTATTTGATAAATAGTATGTCCAGGAGAAACTCTCCGAGCTCTCCCTGCAGCAAGTAACAAGACCCTGCTGTGAGAGGTGCCCTCTATGACCAGAGGAAAGGAACACCCTTATCTCTGAAGACTTAGGGACTCCTAGAGGAATGTGAAGAGTAGGCCTTCTTAACTCTCTCCTAGTTTTCTGGGCCCTTGGTCCTGTCACGTTTCTCCACAATTCTGCATTCTCCTTCAAAACTACTAAGATGTAACTGTTTCTTTGGGTCTTTATTCCTTTAGGAAGGTTCTCGTGTCATGCAAAACTTAGATTAATGTGTATGCTTTTCTCTTTATTATCTGTCTTTTGACACAGGTGCCTACCCTAGAACTCAGAAGCATAGGATAGATACTTTTCTTCCTCTATGTGTAATATAAACTCCTAGACCAATAATGGTAGTGTCGTAATATTAGTTTGTGATATTTCTCTTATATAGACAGTAGTGAGCTCTGGTGATAGGTATTCTTGAAGCTAGAAGGATTGAAGCAGTAAGTAGCAGCACTCATAATGGATGTAGCAGGCAAACACCTGCTGTAGGACAGCATCTGCTAAATTCTGATTAGAAGTTAAGTCTGACTGTTAGGAAACTCAGAGAAATGCTGGATAGAAAAACTCCTTCTGATATTACTGATAAATGTGTAGCAACCTTGGAAAAATACTCTTGTAAAACATTTCATCATAATTGGATTATTGTTACTAGTTGGTAATACAGTTAAGTTGAAATGAAATAACAATCCATCTTGAGTTTATAGATAGTAGAATCAATACCAGTTCTGTTAATGGCCAAGGGCTTGTGTTTCCTACATGGTACTTATATATTTGGTGAGTCTGGGCAATTTAGTGACTTAATGATGACTTGTCTCAAAAGAAATTTTAAAGCAGTGGGGGAGGGGGGTTGCTGGTAATCTAGTCCAGTGCAAAGGCCCTGGGTTCAATCATCAGTACCCCCCCCACACACACAAATATATGTGTTATATATATATATATATATATATATATATATATATATATATCATCATCATCATCATAAGTTGGGTCTTTGGCTCCTAGTGTTTATCCTAGAAATCAATCCACAAAGCCATTTAGAAAGGATATGGTAGAAATGGACAAAACTATATGCTATGATGATTAATTTTGTCACCTTGGCTAGTCCAGATTTCCTGGGCATTTTGTCAAATACATATAAATATTGCTGTAAAGGTATTTTCACATGAAATAAACATTTAAATCAGAAGACTTCAAATAAGCAGATTCCTCTGCATAGTGTTGGTAGCCTCATCTGATCAACGGAAGGCCTTCAGAAAACACAGGCCCCTAAACAAAGAGGGAAAATTGTGCCAGCCAACTGCCTTTGGACCAGGGATACAATATGAACTCTTCCTGGTCTCCATCCTATCAGCCTATTTGCAAGGTAGGTCAGGCCAGCAGGCTGGAAAGTCAGGCTGGAGTTAATGTGGCTGTCTTTGGGTAACATTGCTTCTTCTACAGTTGTCATAAATTGTTTAATACAGTTGCTTCTTTGGGATCTATTTTTAGGCTGACACATGTGTTTGGAAACCCAGTTATACCCCAATACTTCTGGCTACTTAAAACTTTTCCCTCCCTGTGTGTTTTTTTGAACTATAGCCCATGTGTTGCTCATTTCACTGATCCCAAAACCTAACACATCCCACAGCTGCTGAACGCAGTGAAACTTAGTGGTCAACACCAGAGTCATGTAAATAAGTGCTCCGTGGAGCAGATTCAGTAAACAGACCTCTTGCTGCCCCTCAGTGGTTTTTTTTGTTTTGTTTTGTTTTTGTTTTTTAATTTTTTTTTACTTTCCAAAATACTCCAATTTAATTCTGAAAAACACAAATGGTAGGTGCCCAGAGCTGCCTATGTGCCCCTATCTTTTGCAACCTGCCCTGGGTCCCAGAAGAGACCTGCAAGATCAGGCCTCTCCCTGCTCCATCTGGGAAAGACTAGGGAGAGCTTTGTTCTCTTCCTTATTGGCCCAAGCAGGAGCTCAGAGAGCAATATTCCTCCCTTTAAAGCAAATGCAGTAGCCTCATATGTGCCTCACATACTTCTTTCCTAGCCTTTCCCAGTCCCTAACCTGCAGGACTGGAGGTGCCTCAAGGTCATGACCTGCACGTCTTAGGTCACTTTCGAGGGCTGAGGTGAGGGCTTTGAGAAAAATGTGACCCTTGGCCTACACAGACTCTTTGCTGCCCCTCTACTCACCCTAGGCTTACCCACTTGTTCTTACTTTTTACTCTTTGCATTGGTTCACTCAGAAATGGATGACTCCACTCCCTAACTCCTGTCTCAGTAGGAGTGGAGGTAAAGCAGTTTTGGCCCTGGTGTCTGAGAAGTTAAAACAAAGGGCAGTTTCAAAACTGCCACACTAGATTGGCATCCAGCACAGGAACCTTTGTGGAACATACTCAAACTACATCAAACCCTGCAAATCCTATCCAGAGCTGAAATAATTCACTTCTCAGTTGATTTCCAGACCTTCCCCTGGGTGCCAACTTTGTCTTCCAGTGGCAGGACCAAGATTTATATCTCTTCTTTTCCAAGAGGGCTCTCTAACTTTTTATAGACTGAAGTTTTATCCCTCTGTGGCACTGTCTGTAACCAAACTACTACGTTACTTAGAATAACTGAGAATAGAAATTTCCTCCTCATCCCTCACAAGGCAGAGGGAAGAGTTTTTTTACATTGAATAAAGCAATCACACCTGGGAATGCATTTGCATTACATTTCTGGAGTTCTCTGTACTTATCAAAGGTATTTCACACACTGCATTTCCAGTTAACAATCACCACCCATAGCCTGTAACAATAAGCAGCATATATCTAGACGTCACACTTTACAGATGCACAAGAGACTCAGAATTCTCAGCTACTAGGTAAGGACCTTAACCAAAACTTGACTTCAGATCTTGAGATACTTTTCTCACATTCCACACATTATCTCACATCTCATACATTCCAAGCTATCTCCCAGATCTGCTCATCAGATAATCATGTTCTGACCTAGTCCAAGGAAAACAGCTCAGGAAAAAACACTGGGACCAGAGTAGGCAAACTAAGCTAGAAATGCTAGTAACAAAAATAACCTCAACTTGTTAAATATTTCCTGATTAAGGCTACAAATGTACCAGAAATATGTTTTATTCTTCTTCAGTTAAAAATTCTTTTTATTTACCTGGTATCTGTCAAGTGGCCTATTATGCCTTTTAGGAAATCAGTAAAATTTGCATACCTTAGCTGCCAACAAAGGAGATGTCAGGTCTTTCCAGTTCACCCTTATATGAACTCATCCCAGTCATTCTCCCAGAAACTTCTATTCTGAAATGTTAAAACATAGCTGGAGAGGAGAAAGGGTAAATTTTTCACCCAGAAAGTCATAGTAATATGCTCTTTCCAATAATTTATTCTTCTCTCTCTCTCTCTCTCCTCTCTCCTCTCTCCTCTCTCCTTCTCTCTCCTTCTCTCTCTGTGTCTGTCTCTCCCTCTTAATTTTAATTCTTAGAGAAAATCCTCTCTACTCATTCATGTAATTATAGGAAAACTCATTCAAAGAATACTAAGAGTAACAGTCATAGTCAGAGAAAAATTAAATACTCTAATGACCTTTCCTTGCTTTTGGCAAGAATTCATATTGCCTCTAAAGAAAATAAAGTAAATGTTTTCCAAAGCTGAGGTAAAGTGATCAGTACAATTTTATCATTTCAGCCTAATAGTTATGTGGTAAAAATCAAGAAGAAAGTATACCACAGTGAAAAGTCCTACTAGACCTCTTTTTTTATTCTCCGAGTTTGAGTTTTTCCATTCTGCCTGCATGTCTCTTTCCAGTTTGCCAGAATGAGACTTTTTTATACAGCCAAGTATTTAGACGTAGGCTTGTCTACTTTAATTTTACTATTTATGGAAGAGGATCAGTAGGAAAAATCTCAAGTACTTTTTTGAATTCTTCACTCCCACCCTACAGATCTCAGGATCTTGACTTACACTGAGAAGGTTATATTCTTTTTGTTTGTTTGTTGGCTTTGTCCTCTAAATTGTGCTTTGAGCTGACTCAATGATATAATTATTGTGAAATTTCTAAGGTAATCCCTTTACTTTTGTTCAGTAAATTATCTGGCACAGAATGGGCCTTCAAAATGTAGTACAAGAATGAATGACAAAGACTCTAGTTGAGAAGCCCCAGTAGAGTTATATGTTCTCTAAACCCAACCAAGTTACATCACAAACCTTTCAGACAGTCCCCAAAGCTCTAAGAGTTTCAAGCCATTCAAAAGCTTGAGCAATGTATTTTTACCAACTTTATAATTCATCATTTTCTGAACACAATTACAGTGGCATAATTAAAAGTAGGGAGTTTGAAATCAGAGACTGGAGACCTAGCCCTTGCAACTTAATTGTTTGACTTTAAAATCCATGAGCCACGGTTTTCTTATATTTAGAATGATAATAAGTATAGAACTACTTCATTGACTTGTTATGGAAATTAAGAAAAATAATTTACAACTAGTGCTTAGCATAGTTCTTGACATAAAGTAAGTGTTCACTAAATAAATCAGTAAGGTTTGCTGGCAACAAATTCTCCTAACTCTTGTTTCCCTAAAATATTTATTTCACCTTTATTCTCTAGTTGGCAAAAAAATTTGGTTGAGTACTTTAAACATGTGATTAAATTGCCCTTGGTTTTTATTGTTCTGTTGGGCAGTCTGTCAGTCTGTCGATCCTTTGAGAGAAATATGTCTTTGTTCTGTTTTTTTGTTTTGTTTTACTTTGTTTTGTTTTTTTTGTTTTTGAGGATGTGTTTTGTTTTTACTGAGGATTGAACCCAGAGCCTTCACACCAAGATATATCCCTACCCTTTTTTTTAAGACAGGGTTAAACTTAGTTGCTCAGGCTAGGCTCAAAATTGAGATCCTCCTGCCTCAGCATCCCAGAGTGCTAGGATTACAGGCATGTGCCACCATGCCAGGCTAATCTCTGTTAAGATATTCTCTTTGGTTTTGGTTTTCAATGATATTATGAAACTGAAGTTTGAAATTTTTATTTCACTTAAGAGTTGATGGAACTTCATGACCCTAAGAATCAGTGTCTTTGAGTGAATTTTTAAAGACAGTAGTTTTACTATGTAGTTCAGGTTTGCCTTGAACTCACCATGTAGCCCAGACTGACCTTGAACTCTCAGCAATCCTCTGCCTCAGCCTCCTGAGTGCTGGGATCACAAGCACACACCACCACATCTGGCCCTTATGAATTTTGAAGATTTCCCAGTAGTTCAATTTTAAAAGCATTCAAAAAGTAAGCACTAGAGAAATATATCTCATTTTAATTTCTTACTTTTTATAATGAGTTATTTCTTCTTTCTGGCAATAACATTTTCTTCTTCTTTATTATTTTGGTTTATTGATTCCCCATATTTTTGAATCCCATTGTAAGCCTAATTAAAACCAAGTAGACATCCACCATCAGAATCAGGAAACTTCTACTTTGATCAATAGAAAATCTGGATGAAAGTGAATAGAAGGCTAAAAATTTTCCTAGTATACTTAAGAACTATAAGAGTAACAATTTAATTTTTTAAATTGCACCTATATTTCTTTCTGAGAATGGTATAAACAACCCAATATAATCTAAGGAAAGAAAGAATGGGACGCTGCATGAGAATCAACAACCATCTACATCTTGGAATGCTGTGTTTATTATTTCTTTTAAAACCTAGAAATCAAGAAGTAAAATCTTCTGTACTTTTAAAAAATACAACATTGGAACCCTCATATATTTATTTAGTTATTTATTTATTTTTATATATTGTGTGACTGGGAACTGAACATAGGGACTTCCCACTGAATTATATCCCCAGCACCTATTTTTATTTTTTATTTTGTGTCAGGGTCTCACTACATTGCTAAGTTCCCCAGCTTAGGCTCAACCATTCCACTCTCCTGCCTCAGCCTTTCAGAGTGCTGGAATTACAGGTATGCACCACTATAGTGGGCTTGGAACCCTGAAATATCATTTAAATCTTTCTGGAAAAGGAGGATTTTCAACATATGAAAATTTATAAACCTGTGACACAAGAGAGTATAAAGCCTATATTTTTTGGTTATTGATATTCTGAACAGAACGAGGTTCACTCCAGGCAAGTAACATGAGGAGGCAGCTACAGAAGTCTTCCATGCCTGTTTAAGTAATATTTCACAACAGTAATTGGGCAGGGAAGAGAAACTGCAAGTTAAAATGCCTCCAACTACAACCAAGGACCTGGGGACCCCGAGGAACAGAGCCATGCACTAAGAATTTGCATGATTTGACAGCCCTGAGGAAGCCACCCCAGGAGCAGGGACTTCTGCCTCTCCAGCTCAGCCTCAGCAACTCACCTGCTGCCACAGTCCAGCCATAGCGGCTGGCCTCAGGAACTTTGGTAGACAGGTCCTGAGAAGAAATTGAACCCTTCCTGAGAGCTAGAGTGAGAGTTGGCAGAAAGGCTGGGAAATAGACATTAGTGCCTACATAGAGAAAAATATGCGTAAATGTAGTACAATTTAGTCATCATTTGTTCATCAGGAACCAAATTTAATTTAATTTTTATTTTATTAGTACATGTTTGCAGTATAATGGTTACATTCATTGTAGGGAATTGGTACGTGTATATAACACATTTCAATACCCTTTCCTTCTTGCCCCTGTTTTATTTTTCCAGGATCAGACTCATGTATTTATTTTATAAGATCTTATAAAGTTAATTATCATTTATACAGATTGAAAGCCAGACAAATAGGCCAAAGACCATATAAAACATGTAAGATAATTGTACTAAGTCAAGGAACCAAAGTTAATTTTCTTACTCTAATATGTGTGTTAGTGAACTACAATGCCCCTTGACTGTTAGTATTAATCATTTCACTGGAACTTGTGATTTTCTTGCCTCACCCTCCTGAGTAGCTTGAGATTACAGGAATGTGCCATCATGCCCAGCATCAGACTATATATTAAAAAAATAACTTAGAATTTCTAACTTTCTAATATTGTCTGCTTCATGCTCTGCTTTCTGCCATTAAACAAAGCACATGAAGCATTAACTCAGAAATGAGAAGAACTCCTTTAGGCATTTCCCAGCACAGTATCAGGACCAAGTACAACCTTGGAAAATATAGTGGACTCAGAAATCATTAAATCCAAAAAATGTCAGTGTTTTCAACTATATAAGTTGCCACAAAGAAAGAAAAATGGCTAAGAAGCAACTTACAAACAGTGTTCCTAGACACAGACTTTTCAACACAAAATGCACAAGCAAAGGAAACACAGACCTCCTTACAGAATAGAGGCAAAAATGGCTACACTTGGATTTTTTTTCTTGTGATAGAATGACTTCGAAGCAACTAACATTTTCAAAGGTTTTGTTCACCACTGTTGACTATGGGAGGTTATGAAAGGGCAGTCATTCAAACAAGCTAAATGGCACGATTGCAGCTTCATTATTTGTAGCCATTTCAATTTTGATTTTCACTAAAGATTATCTCATCATCTGCCTACCACACCACACCCCCACAACACACCTGGTACTTTGCTCTTTGATGCACTGTTTCTAGAATATTTTGCATAACTAAGAAGGAATTGAATAAAATATTATAATTTACAAATCTCACTTGGCAAACGAATGTGCATATAAATCAATATTTTTGGTGAAAACCATAAAATCCTTTTAGTTTCTCACTGAATTCACTGTGTTCAATATGTGAGTACTTTCAGAGGAATAATGCATTTTAAAAGTGCCTCACTTGCTACATATATAGTGTTTTTAAATTCCTAACACTATCAAAGTGAAGGCCAAAGGAAGAAATGCATCCAGCCTCAAGCCACATCAATGATGCCATCCTGCTTAAAAAGGACCCCAGAATTAATTTTTCTCAGATAGATTAATAGATGATAGGTAGATAGATAGATAAATAGAGAGGGAGGCAGATATCATAGGAGACAAAATGATAATACAGAAGGAACCGGAACAGGGTTTTAGATTAGGACAGAACTAAATTTGAATCCAACCTCTTCACAATAACTCTTGACCTTGGTCCAACATTCAGCCTTACTGGGCTTAAGTTCATCTCCTGAGAAATGGAGACAAGACCTACTTTCTGGAGTTCTGTGAGGGTCAGTTCTGTATTGTGTATATATAACCACCTAATGGTGGCCATCATACCTTTCCTCTTCCCCATTCCCCAGCTATAAAAGGTTGGCAAGGAAAGATATAGAAGAATCATAACTCAAGTAATGGTTTTAAAATTATATATTCAGGCCATGTGCCTTCTGCCTAAGGGAAACACACACACACACACACACACACACACACACACACACACACTTCCCTGAAGCCCTAATATCATTGGTTTCTGGTAGAAAGAGCAGGGCAGTAAAGTCCAGATCCAAATAGTCTTATTGTTAGCCCATCAAATACAGAGTCCAGAAGCATGTATAAAAACAGTCCATTTCCTCAGATTTGACCTCTTACTAGGATGCAACCTTACTTCTGAACAGACCCACATAGCCACCACCTTAGATATTGCAGAGAAATCTCCTCTCCCTTGGAACTCTGACTGCATCTTTATCTATCCCGATGCTCTTTGGACCTTGCAGAGATTGCTCATTAATTTTGCACTTAAAATAATATCTTTTCTTTGTGCAAGTGATCATTCCTTCACTCCATCAAACCATCTTGGTGGTTCTGGGCACAGTACTCTGGGAGATAGAAGAGAGGATAGGTGGATAAACAGTGGTTGACATGGATGACTTCATTTAAGATAGAGTAACTTTCTGGTGGTGAGCACTTTCATATTGTGCAGGAAGCTCATGGGCATACCCAAGGTGTTTTTATGTCGTTTTTCACCAAAGGAAAAGAATAGAAAAGAGACCCATTCTGTAATCCTCCTTCCATGGAAACCTCTCAATCTTTATAAAGGCTGGATTCCTTCCCAACTCTTTGATATGTCTCCACACAAACCTCATCTACACTTCTCAATCTTTAGACTTATCCAGAGCCAGCAGCTTTTTCAGAGCTGAGGATTTCTCTATAACACCATCATGTCCACTGTCATGTCCACCTGGACTCCGGGACCCAAATTCCAGTGTTTCATTTGCAGTGCCAACTACACTCTTCTGGCTTTAGATTACACTCTTAATAAGGGGTGCACTTCCTCTCTGGTTAGGGATAGTAGACATTCTCCCATACATCAGAGAGGAGTGATTATTGAGCCCTGGAGTCTCTATATTGGAGAGTTTCTATATTCTCCCTGTCTCATGCACACCTTTCCCCACTCCTAACCAGAGTATAGGTGGGATCTTGGTTTTCATCCAGCCTATTAGCTTCCTCATAGAAGACAAGAGCTTTGTCCTGAGAAATGACAGATCCTTTCTCTGTGAGCTCTCAGATAAGCAGCACGAGAGGGTGCTGAGGCTCGGCTCAGTTCAGCCTTCAAATAAACCTTATAAACTTGAAGGTATTTAAGCTGGTCTTTTATCAGTCTGAACACAGGCTTCAAATCATGTTTGATACACATCTATTAAGTTTCCTGGCTTGCTCGTGCTTCTATAGGTGATAGACTAGTTCTTGACTTTTTAATCCCAAACAATTGAAATTGCTTTAGTGGTAAAATAGCTCTCAAAGTTTCTTCCTTGATCAGAATGAACCCAAGAGAGAAATCTTTAAATTGCTAGGAGTTTCTTTCCTGAATCTGCATGGTATATGCCTGGGGGTAAAAATAAATGTATAACTAATCTATTACCACCAGTATGTTACCACAGATTTGGAGGTCTAGCTCTCAAACAAACAAACAAAAAATTCAGTGTGGATTAATTCTAGGGGTTTGTTCACTGAATTGTTTCCAGATGGCTACTGTTAGGGAAAATATTTAACAAGTGCAGCAGATCCACTGGTCTCATTTTGTCACCACATTCTTTACCATCAGAAGATTTGCCCTGAATACCTTCCATGCTTCTTCCTTCCCCAAGTGGCTTGTCATCATGAATCACTCTGGGTCCTAGAGGGCACTATTTGCAAATGTTTCCATAGCCAATCTGTGTATATGATACCCCATTTCTGGAGTAGAGACTGCTGTTCTTAGGAAAGGCATTGGTCTTCCCTGCTATAGGCTCACCTTACCCTCTCCTGTCCTGCCCAAAACTCTAAGGTCTCCCTTTAAGATTTGGCCATCCCATCTCACAGGAGCAGCATAAGGAAACTTGCTGCGGAAAATTTCTCACCAGATGTGGCCATCTTTCCATGCCCACTGCAAACTGCAGTGTCTCTCTGTATGGGTGTCTTTCTCCTACCCTCCTAATCAGGAGTCTTCAGTTACACCTATTTCTCCATCATGAAGTGGAAACAGTGACTCCTTTGCTAACAGCCTAAGGTATTCAGAATCTGCAATGTAGTATATTGATCTGTTTAGTCATTTATTTAATATCATATTTTCTTTAAAACCCCATCTTCTTCTATTATACTAGCACTTAACATGTCCAGTGCTGGAAAGGAGAAGGGAAAGGAGGAAAAACATGTCCCTCCAGTCACAAACACAAAATTTCGTTAGAAATTTGCAGACATACACTACCTGTATTAGTGTGCCACAGCTGCTGTAGCAAAGTGCACAGAGTAAACAGAAATTTACTGTCTCACAGTTCTGGAGGACAGAAATCTGAATCACAGTACTAGCAGAGCTGATTTCTGTCCTAGACAAGGATCAGTTCCAGGGACCTCTCAATGGGGCTTCACATTCCCTTATGAATGTCGCTAGGTCAAATTTCCCCTTTAAAAGGACACAGTCATGTTCATTTAGGGTTCACTCAAATGGCTTCATTTCAACTTGCCTACTTCTCTATGGCCTCAAATAAGGTCACATTCTGAGGTACTGGGGTTAGGACTCCAACATATCATTTTCTTTGTAGGGAGGATCGTATAATTCCACCCATAGCACTTCCAGGTCCCAGACACCCTTCAAGAATCCCAGACTAAAACATAATCCTATTACAATGTTAAGATTCTAGTGATAGTTAGAGAACAATTTTGTCTAATTCTTATGTTGATCTTCAGTCAACAATAATAACAACAAAATTATACTACTACCCATCAAACATACTCCATTAATTCACTGATCTCTTCAATTACATAGACTATAAGTATGTTTTTAGTCCCAGTCTCCATAATTGGTATAATTCTGGCATCTTAAACCTCAATGTTCAAATAGGTTAATTTTTAAAATGCTCTTGGGCCAGGGATTTAGCTCAGTAGTGCCACCACCTGCCTTGCAAGTGCAAGGTCCTGAGTTCAATCCCCTGGTACCAAAAAAAAATGCCCTTGGTGTTTTTCAGTCATTAATATTGTGCATAATTATGGAAATATTTTTTAAATTTATAACTGTAATGAATTAACAATAAATGACAAACAAGTTGCCAGAGTGAGTAAAGTTGCATGGAAAATTAGTTACATAATTGCCAACATTTTTCTATTTTGCATTGCTTAGGAAGTTGCTGACTAGCACTTGTATTCAAGCAAGACCAAGAAATTATCATTCATGCATTTACCCACTTTAGCTCAGGGCTTAGAGAGAGGTGCTGCATTAATAACTATTCTTTTTCTCTTTTTTTTTTGAGACAGGGCCTTGCTATATAGTCCAGACTGGCCTTGAACTCACTGTGTAGCCCAGGATCCATTAGTAACCCTTGAAGTTATAGTCAGTGAACATTAAAAATTTTTCACCTACATTAGAAGCTTATTCTTCAGAGCTGGATGTGTTGGTACATGCCTGTAATCTGAGCTATTCATAAGGCTAAAGCAAGAGGACTTCAAGTTCCAACTTGCAATTTAGTGAGACTCTGCTTCAAAATAAAATTTTAAAAGAGCGCTGGAGATGCACTCAGTGTTAGTGTGCTTGGCTAGCATGCATGATGCCTTGGGTTCAATCTCTTATATAGGAGGAAAAAAAGGAGGAAAAAGAAAGTTGATGTTTATTCTTCAAAAAATAACCCTTTTTCTATTGTTGTTTGAAATGGCACCATCAGACAAATCAAAGCAGACAAGCAATAAGGCTTTTGGAGAGAGAAATAGTTTTACACAGAAATTTCCAGATCATATTTGCACTTCAGGTAGGTCCAGAATCTTTTTCAGAAACCACAGTTTTTCCTTTCAGCTTTCAAGGGGTGATAAAATCTAAATTGTATTTTTCTCCTGTAAAGGTTCCCTATCTAGGGAGATATTATTTTTATAAAGGTATAAGTTCTCTTTTATATTGATTTTTATATCTGTTGATTAAATTAACTTTTTGTAACTAGGCTACACATAGCACTGAAAACTTAGTTTATAAGTTTAGCATCAGGTGTCATTTTCAAGACATCCTTCCTATTTAAAATAAAGGGCAACCAAAAGCTGATAAATAATGCAAAGAAGAATAACATAAGATTGACTGGAATCAGTGAAAACTCAGACAATAGCTTAAATGATATAAAAACCCTGTTCACAGAAGTAATGGCAGAAAACTTCTCAAGAATGAATTTGACACACATATAAGTAAGGCATACAGAACTCCAATTAGCTATCATCAGAAAAAAACTAAACCAAGGCATACAAGAGTCAAGATTTCAGAAATTCAACACAAGCACAGAATGTTAAAAGCTGTTAGAGAAAAGAAACAAATCACATATAAAAGAAAGCCCATCAGAATCACAGCAGACTTCTCAACACAAACCTATAAGTCAAGGACAGCTTTGAGTGAATTATTTCAAGCCGTAAAAGAAAACAGCCTCCAACCTAGATTGATGTACCTCACAAAGTTATCTTTCAAAATTGATGGAGAAATAAGATACTTCCATGATAAAGATCATCTGAAGAAATTCATGAACACCAAATCAACACTCCAAAACTCTCTGAAGGACATTCTAGAAAAAGACAATGGGGACAACAGTTCCATGAATTCCAATAGAATGAATCCATCAGGCACAGCAAACAGAGGGGAAAGAAAGGGAACCAACAACAGGAAAACACTATGACAAGGATAAGTCAATACATATCAGTTATAACCATCAATTTAAATAGTCTCAATTCACCAATAAGAAAAAACAGATTTGCTGAATGAATCAAGAAACAAGATCCAACAATATGATGCATACAAAAAACACAAACACATTTAAGTAAAAAAGAAATGTATAGATCGAAAGTCAAAAGATGGAAAACAATACTCCATGCAACAGGGGCCTGGAAAAAAGCAGGAGTAGCTATTCTGTTTGCAGACAAAGTGGATTTCAAGCCAAGACTGATCAGAAAAGACAAAAAATGTCAATACATACTTGTTCAGTGAACAATTAAAGAGGAAGAGACCATAGTCATAAATATATATGCACCAAATGCAATCATACCCACATATATAACACAAACATTAATGGGCATGACAAATAAAATGAGCACTAATACAATTGTAATAGGGGACCTCAATACCCCACTGTCACAAATAGACAGATCAACTAAACAAAAAAATCAACAAAGAAATATCAGAGAAGAAATAAACCTTTGAACAAATAGACTTAGTAAATGTCTATAGACTGTTCTATCACACAACAGAATACATATTATTCTCACCTGTACATAAGACATTATCCAAAAGAGACCAATACCAGCCAACAGAACATGCTTGGGTAAATGTAAAAGAATTCAGATTGTCCCATGAATATTATTGGATCATAGTACAATGAAATTAGAAAACAATGGCAAAAGAAACTTCAAAACTTGCATAAATAAATGGGAATTAAATTACACTCTCCTGAATAACTAATGAGCCACAGATAAAATTAAAGAAGACATTAAATTGTTCCTACAATTAAACAAAAATGCCAATACTGGAACTTATGGGATGCAACGAAAGCAGTCCTGTGAGGGAAATTTATAATGGTGAATTCCTATATCAGGAAAACAGAGCGAGCTAAAATAAATAACCAAATAAATGATGGACTACAAACTTCTAGAAAAAGAAAATCAAGTTAAACACAAAGTACATAAAAAGGAGGAAATTATAAAGATCAGAGCAGAAATTAATGAAATTGAGACAAGGAAAACAATACAAGAATAAATGAATCAAGTTGGTTCTTTGAAAGATTAAATAAAATAGACAACCTTATCAAATATAGGAAAGACTCAAATCCGTGCAATTGTAAATGAAAGGAGTAAAATCACAATTGACCCTGAAAAAATCCAGAAGATCATCAATACCTTCTTCAAGGACCTGTAATCTAATAAGATGGGAAGCTCAGATGAAATGGACAGATTCCATGATACATATAGATTACCAAACCTGAATCAAGAAGTTATAAAAATTCTAACTAAACCAACTAAACCAATGAAATTGAGGAAGCAATTTAAAAAACTACCAACAAAGAAAAGCCCAGGTCTTGATGGGTTTGCTGCTAAATTTGACAAGAAATTTAGAGAAGATTTAATGCCACTGCTCCTTAAACTCTTTAATGAAACTGAAAGGGGAGCGATACTCCTGAATTCATTCCTGGAAGCAAGCATTACCATAATACCAAAATCAGAGAAGGATCCAACCAAAAAAAGAGAACTGCAGTCCAATCTCCCTAATGAATATAAACACAAAAATCCTCAATATGATACTGACAAACAGAATGTAGCAAATCATCAAGAAAATTACACACCATGACCAAGTAGGATTCATCCCAGGGACACAGAGATGGTTCAACATATGCAAATCAAGAAATGTAATACACTACATTAATAGAACCAAGGAGAAAAATCACATGATCATCTCAATAGATCCAGAAAAAGCATTTGACAAAGTCCAACATCCATTTGTGATTAAAAAAAAAACAAAAAACCCTGTAGAAATTGAAATAGAAGGCCTTTATCTCAAACTCATAAAAGTCATCTATGGCAATCTAGCAGCCAACATCATACTAAAGGGCCAAAAACTGAAAGCTTTCACTCTAAAATCAGGAACAAGACAAAAATATCGACTATCACCACTCCTATTCAATATAACTCTGAAAACATTAGGCACAGCAATTAGACCAGAGAAAGAAATAAGAGAAATAAGGATAGGAAAGGAAAAAGTTAAATTATCATTATTTGGGGATGACATGATACTATACATAGAAGACCCCAAAACTTCACCAAAGGACTCCTAGATTTAATAATTAAATTCAGTAGCATAGCTGTATACAAAGTCAACACTCAAAAATCAATAGTAGGGCTGGGGATTTAGCTCAGTGGTTCTGGCACCTGCCTCACAAGTGCAAGGTCCTGAGTTCAATCCCCAGTACCAAAAAATCAATAGCAGGGTGGGGATTTAGCTCAGTGATTCTGCTGCCTGTGCCACCTGCCCCACAAGCACAAGGACCCAAGTACTATCCTCGGTACCAAAAAAAAAAAAAAATCAATAGCATTCCTATATACAAATAACAAACTCACTAAGAGAGAAATTAAAGAAACAATATTAGCATCAAGAAAAATAAAATACTTAGGAATCAATCTAATGAAGGAAGTAAAAGACCTTTACATTGAAAACTACAGTACTCTGAAAAAAGAGATTAAAAAGGACATCAGAAAATGGAAAGATATCACTTGTTCTTGGACAGGCAAAAGCAATATAGTGAAAATGGCCATACTTCCAAAACTTTTATACAGATTTAATGGAATCCTGATCAAAATACCAGCAGCATACCAAGCAGAATTATAGAAAACAATCCTAGAATTCATTTGGAACCAGAAGAGACCTAGAATAGCAAAAGCAATTCTGGGCAACAAAGGCAAGGCCATCATGATCCCCAGCTTGAAATTATACTACAAAGCTACTGTGATGAAAACAGCATGGCACTGGCAAAAAATAGACCCAATGATTAATGGAACAAATTAGAAGATGCAAAAACAACCCCAAACACACTCAGCCACCTTATCTTGACAAAGGGGCTAAACACTTTCACTAGAAGAAAGGTAACCTCTTTAATTAATGGTGCTGAGAAAACTGGCTTTCCACATACCAAAGATTAAAACTACACCCATACCTCTCACTGTGCACTAAACTAAAATTGAAATGGATCAAAGGTCTAAATATTAAAACATAAACACTTAATCTGCTGGAAGATAAAATAGGTAAAACTCTTGAAGACACAGGTGTAAGCAAAGACTTTATGAACAAAACCCCAATTGCACAAGAAACATAACAAAGAATCAACAACTTGGATTATGTCATATTTAAAAAGCTTTTGCACAGCAAGAGAAACCACCAACAGAGTGAAGAGACAACATACAGAATGAGAAAAAATTTACCAGCTATTCCTCTGATAAAGAACTAATAGCTCAAATATATAAAGAACTCAAAAAAGATCAGGGCCCCCCCCCAAACTTTAAAGACCCAATTTAAAAATGGGCATCTGAAATGAATAGATACTTCTCAGATGAGGAAATACAATTGGCAAACAGATAGATGGAAGAATGTTCAACACCACTGACCATTCAAGAAATGCAAATTCGAACAACACTGAGATTCCATCTCACTCCAGAAAGAATGGCTATTATCAAGAAATCAACCAGTGGTGGCAAGGCTGCGGGAAAAAGGAACCCTTCTCCACTGTTAGTGGGAGTGTAAATTCATCTAACCAATATAGAAATCAGTATGGAGATTCCTAAAAAAACTGAAACTAGAAGTTCCATTTGACCCACCTATTCCCCTTCTTGTTATCATCCCGAAAGAGTTAAAAACATCACACCACAGCGATACATGCACAACCATGTTTATAGCAGCACAACTGGTAATAACCAATCTTGGAAACAGCCTGGTGATCATTAGCAAATGAATGAATAAAGGAAATGTGGTTTTTAAATACAATGGAGTAATACTCTGCCACAAAGAAAAATAAACTTGAGACATTTTTAGGTAAATGGGTGCACCTTGAGACCATAGTTTTAAGCGAAATAATTTGGACACACATGTTTAAAAATTGCATTGTTTCTCATGTGAGAAACTGAAAGGGTATATAGGGACTATATGAATGCTAGATATTGGGAAGTAGGAAGAAATATTTGAATGGGAAGGGGAACAGGGTGGAGGGGGAGTGGAAGGAAGGAAAAAGAATAGAAGGAAAAAATGGAAACAAAGCTTTTGTACATAAGGAGGGGAAGAAGGGTTAAAGGGAGGGGAGGGGAATTGGGAAAGAAGAAGAATCAAGATATATTATGTAGAGGTACAACTTCCCTAGGATGAATGTGACCATTATGTATATCAAACATATACCAATAAAATTAATTTTTAAAACAGAATATTGTTCTCATTGTTCCATGTCCCTGGGATTACTGCATGAAGCACAGAAGCTGAATTCTCATGGAATCAATCCCTTCTATGTCATGGAAATGGGCAGTTGTTTCTCATTGTCACATCAGCTTATATATTTTTTAGTAACCCAGTGATAATAAACAATTAGCTCCACTAGGGAAAAGCACAGGTGAGCAGTTGGCAGTTATTGCTCCACACAGGTTTATTCTTTAAGCAGTGTGAGCAGCATATTATTCTTCCCCTTATTCCCTTATCTTTCATTGCAAGATAATAGAACACTGAGAATTCCCCACACATTTAGGTTAACTTCAGCTATAATTTCACGAAGGCATGAGAGGAGAGCACTCACCAACATAAGAGAAATGAAATGGGGGGTCATATTCTTTCAAACTGTAAAAAAAAGAATAATTTCTCTTCCAAAGTTGTATATAATTTATACTACATTATAAGGTACATAATATTGATGACATGTTCCAAACAGATAACTAATCATTAAGTTTTTTAAGCTAGTTGAATAATATATTTTATAAGAATTGTATAATATAGTATGGCATACATCTTTTCATCTTGATCTTTTTTTTATTCTCCTGGTAAATATTTAGTGGTAGCCAGATAAAGGATACTCCTATAATTGAACTAAATCATGCTCTTAATTAATCTCACATGGATGATCTACAAACAAAAGAAACCTAAACACAGAATGTAAATGAGTAACAATCTAATGCAATTTCAATATTTAAATTATTGTGGGGGAAGATAGCATTAAATAGAGTAATTTACAATTACTGAAAGAGATACAGCCTATTAAATTGTTTTCTTTTCTCATTAAACAGTAATTGGTATTAATTGCAAAATGTTTTGCTTAATTATGTATTATTTTCACATCTTCTATAAGAATAGTCATATGAATCATGCTCTAAGTGTCTTTTACTTTACTTAGCTAAATAATATGATTTTTTTCTTATTAATCATTATGGGAAAATATTGAAAATTTATCTACACAAAGGTTTCTTTATACATCCGCCTGCAATAAAGGAAAATATTTCTTCCCTGATAGCTATAATCTTAAAAATTAAGACCTTCTTTGCCAACAGGATAATTGGAAATGCTATTTAATTATTTTATTTTAAATTTCTTTATAAGTGAAAAAAAATATACCAAGTTAATGAACATTTGCTTTGCATGTATTCAGTTGTCCTATTTATCTTTTTGTCATTGATATATGAGGTCTTTACACACTAAGGATAACCCTTTATCTTTAATATATGTATATCACTAATGTTTTCTTTTTTCTTATTTACCAAATGTCATTGTATTTTGAAGTATTTTTAATATTCTGAATATTAAAAACTTTCTGACATTTGCTAAGACTTGGATTTGTAATGCTCCCCAAAGGCTCATGTGTTGAAGGCTTGGTCATCAGCTATGGCACTAATGGGATGTGGTGGAACCTGTAAGAGGCAAGGCCAAGTCGCAGAAAGATAGGTCACTGAGTGCACTCTCTCTCCTTCTCTTTCTCTCTCTCTTTCTCTCTCTCTCTCTCTCTCTGTCCCATTTGTCATGAGGTAAGCAGCTTGCTTTGCAATTTTCTCCCCATCATTATGTACTGCCTTACCATAAGCCCAAAGGCAATAGGTCAACCAGTCATGGGCTAAAACCTCTAAAACACTACAACAAAATAAACCTTTTTTCCTTTTAAATTACTTAGTTCAAGCATTTTGTCACAAGAATAGAAAGTTGAGGGAGGAGACTTCCCAGCTTCTGTACCACTGCCCCCAGCACTGAAGAGCAGAGCCTCCCCCAGTGATGAGGAGGTGAGCCTTGCAAGCACCAGGAGCACATACCCCTATATCCTCCCTCTTGAAATGAGAAGACATGTAAACAAGTCTCAAAAACAGACTTCCAGATCACCTAAAGCAACCCCAAAGGGAAACGAGATGGAACAATCTGATGCTCAACAACCTGGACTCCCTGAACTAGCAACAAAAGAGGATCTGGAAAGAATGAAATCAGAAAAATTTCTCACGTAAAAGCAGAGATTGTGCCCATAGTGCAAGACTTGATTAATAAATCTAGAGAGGACACAGAAAAAAAATAGAGGAGCTAAGGAACATGATGGAATCCCAACATACAAAACAAATGGAATCCATAAAACACATGCAAACAAATTTCCAGGAGATTAAAAACTCCACTGAAACTCTACACAGCAGAATGAGCCAAGGTGAGAATAGAATTTCAGATACAGAAGATAAGATTGCAATTAGTGACCAGGAAAAGAAAAATTGCATTAAAATAGTAAGAGACCATGAGAAATCAATCCAGCAGCTGCTAGATAATCCAAAGAGGAATAACATAAGACTGATAGGAGTCAATGAAGAAACAGGAGACACTGCAGATGACATAACAAAAAAACAGTTCACAGAAGTGATGGCAGAAAACTTCCCAAGCAGGGGAAAAGAACTTGACATACAGAGAAGGGAGGCACATAGGACTCCAAATAGCCTTCATCAAAAAAAAATTTACACATAGGCATATAATTGTTAAGATTCCAGAAACCCAACAGAAGAACAAAATTCTGCAAGCAGTTAGAGAAAAGAAATAAATCACATACAAAGGAAAGTCCATCAGAAGCACAGCAGACTTCTCAATGGAAACCCCCAATGCAAGAAGAGCTTGGAGTGAAGTATTACAAGGCCTAAAGGAAAACAGCCTCCAACCCAGATTGATGTACCCTGCAAAATTATCTTTCAAAATTGATGGAGAAATAAGATACTTTCATAACAAAGAGCACCTTAGGAACTTCATGAATACCAAACCAGCGCTCCAAAAAATTTTACACAATATTCTAGGAAAAAACAATGAGGATCACAGCCCCAGGAATCTCTGCAGAATGAATCCATCAGGCATGACAAGAAATTAAATGTAAAGGGGGAGAATCCAACAGAAAGAAAAAGTCATGAAAATGATAAGTCAATACATATCAGTTATAACCATCAATGTTAATGGTCTCAATTCACCAATCAAAAGAAATAGGCTGGCAGAATGGGTCAAGAAGCAAAATCCAACAATATGCTGCATACAAGAAACACACTTAATTCAAAAAGAAACTCATAGACTGAAAGTTAAAGAGTGGAAATCAATATTCCATGTGACAGGAACCAAAAAAAAAGCTGGAGTAGCTATCGTCTTTGCAGATCAAGTAGATTTCAAACCAACACTGATTAAGAGAGACAAAGAAGGACACTACATTCTTGTAAAGGGAGGAATCCAACAAGAAGAGATGGCAATCATAAACATGTATGCACCAAACACTAGTGTGCCCAAATATATAAAACAAATACTAATGGACATGAAAAATCAAATAAGCACTAATACAATAGTAGTGGGGGACCTCAGCACCCCACTGTCACAAATAGTTAGACCAACTAGACAAAAAATAAGCAACAAAACACTAGAACTCAATCAAATTCTTAAACAAATGAACTTAACAGATGTTTACAAAGTATTCTACTCCACAAAATCAGAATATACATTCTTTTCAGCTGCACACAGGTCGTTCACCAAAATAGAACAAATATTTGCTCATAGAACATGTTTAAGTAAGTGCAAAGGAATTGAAGTTATCCCCTGTATATTATCAGACCATAGTGAAATGAAATTGGAGATCCATAGCAAAAGAAACTAGAAAAATTTCATAAACACATGGAAATTGAACAACACACTTCTGAATAACCAATGGGTCACAGAGGAAATTAAAGAAGAAATCAGACAGTTCCTTCAATTAAATGACAATGACAATACAACATATCAGAATGTATGGGACACAATGAAAGCAGTCTTAGGGAAATTCATAGTAGTGAATACTCATATTAGGAAAACAGAGCAAGCCCAATTAAACAACCTGATGCTGAACCTCAAGCTTCTAGAAAAAGAAGAACAGGACAAACCCAAAGTTCATACAAGGGAGGAAATTATAAAGATCAGAGGAGAAATCAATGCAATGGAGACTAAGAGAACAATACAAAAAAACCAATGAAGCCAATAGGTGGTTCTTCAAAAGAATAAACAAAATTGACAAACACTTAGCCAACCTGATCAGAAAAAGGAAAGAAATGGCCCAAATACATGCAATTAGGAATGAAAGGATGAAATTACAACGGACCCAAAAGAAATCCAGAGAATCATCAATACCTTCTTTGAGAACCTAGACACCAATAAGATGGAAAACACAGAATAAATGGACAGATTTCTAGATTCGTGTGAATTACCAAAGTTGAATGAAGAAGAACTAAAATTTCTAAACAACCCAATATCAATCAATGAAATCGAATGTAATTAAAAATTTACCAACTAAGAAAATCCTGGGCCTTAATGGCTTCACTGCTGAATTCTACAAGACATTTAGAGAGGAACTACTGCCACTACTCTTTAAACTCTTCAGTGAAATTTAAAGGGAAGCAATACTTTTGAATTCATTCCTGGAGGCAAGCATCTCCTTGATCCCCAAAGCAGAGAAAGACCCAATCGAAAAGGAGAACTATAGACCAATCTCACTAATGAACATAGATGCAAAAATCCTTAATAAGATACTGGCAAATAGAATGCAGAAGATCATCAAGAAGATCATACACCCTGATCAAGTAGGATTCATCCCAGGGATGCAGGAATGGTTCAACACATGCAAATCAATCAGTGTAATACACTATATCAATAGAGCCAAGGACAAAAACCATATGATCATCTCAATAGATGCAGAAAAAGCATATGACAAAATCCAGCATGTATTTATGATCAAAACCCTACAAAAAATTGGAATACATGATCTCTACCTCAATCTGATAGAAGCCATCTATGAAAAACCAAGAGCCAATATCATACTAAATGGTCAAAAATTGAAATACTTCACACTAAAATCAGGAACAAGACAAGGATGTCCACTATCACCACTCTTGTTCAATATAGTTTTGGAAACATTAGCCACAGCAATTAGGCAAAAGAAAGAAATAAAAGGAATAAAGTTAGGAAATGAAGAAGTCAAATTGTCATTATTTCCAGAGGACATGATACTGTATATAGAAGACCCCAAGAACTCCACCAAAAGTCTTCTAGACTAATAACCAAATTCATTAAAGTAGCTGGATACAAGGTCAGCACACAAAAATCAATAGCTTTCCTCTACATGAAAAACAGATTCACTGAGACGTAAATAGGGCAAACAATTCCTTTCACAATAGCATCCACAAAACTGAAATACCTAGGAATCAACCTAATGAAAGAAATCAAAGACATCTTCTCTGAAAACTACAGCACTCTAAAAAGAGATTGAAGACAATAGCAGAAAATGGAAAGACATCCCTTGCTCCTGGGTGGGAAGAATTAACATAGTGAAAATGGCCATACTTCCAAAACTGCTATATAGATTTAATGCAATCCTAATTGAAATTCCAGCAGCGTACTTCAAGGATCTTGGGAAAACAATCCAAAAATTCATTTGAAACCAGAAGAGACCTAGAATACCAAAAGCAATTCTAAGCAACAGAGACATGGCAGGGGGTATCACAACCCCCAACTTGAAACTATACTAAAAGCTACTGTGATAAAAACAGTGTGGTACTGGCAAAGAAACAGACCTGAGGACCAGCGGACCAGACTAGAAGATGCAGAAACAACTCCAGACACACTCAACCACCTTGTCTTTGACAAAGGAGCCAAACACCCTCATTGGAGGAAACATAGCCTCTTTAATATATGGTGCTGGAAAAATTGCCAAAGTTTAAAACTACACCTATATTTCTCACCATGGACTAAACTAAAATCAAAATGGATTAAAGATCCAAATATTAAAACAGAAACACTGAACCAGCTGGAACAGAGGCTAGGTAGAACTCTTGAAGACATTGGTGTAGAAAAAGATTTTATGAACAAAACCTCAGTTGCCTGTGAACTAGCAAAAAAAAATCAACAAGTAGGATCTCTTCTTATTAAAAAGCTTCTACACAGCAAGAGAAACCACCAGCAGTGTGAGGGGACAACCCATAATGTGGGAAAAAATTTTCACCAGCTGTCCTTCAGACAAAGGTCTACTATCTAGAATCTATAAAGAACTTTAAAAAATCAGACATCTAAAATTTAAAGACCCAACCCAAAAATGGGCATCTGAAATGAACAGACATTTCTCAGACAAAGAAGTATAAATAACAAATAAACATATGAAAAAATGTTCAACATCACTGGTCATTCGAGAGGTGCACATGAAAACAATGCTGAGATTTCACCTCACCCCAGTAAGAATGGCTGCTATCATGAAATCAACCAATAACAAATGCTGGTGGGGCTGTGGGGAAAGAGGGACCCTACTCCACTGCTGGTGAGAGTGTAGACTGGTGCAACCACTGTAGAAATCAGTATGGAAATACCTCAAAGAACTAGGACTGGAAGTCCCATTTGACCCCACTATTCCACTGTTGGGGATCTTCCCCAAAGAATTAAAAGAATCATACCACTGTGATATATGTGCACCCATGTTCATAGCAGCACAATTTGTTATAGCTAAAACTTGGAAGCAGCCCAAATGCCCATCAACTGGAGACTAGATAAAGAAAATGTATTTTTTAATGAAATGGAGTACTGCTCAGCCATAAAAATGAGAAATTACAGACATTTATAGCTAAATGGATGAACATTGAGGCAATACTCTTAAGTGAAATAAATAGGACACACGTGTAAATACCGAATAGTTTCTCTAGTGTGAGAAACTGAAAGTGTAAATAAGGACTAAAAGGTATAATAGATAATGTGAAATAGGAAGAAAAGGGGCAGAGGGGAAGGGGAAGTGAGAGAGGTAGGGGAAAGGAAAGAAGGAAATAGAATTAATATGAGAAAATGAAAAAATGGAAACAAAGTCTTTGTAAATAGAGAGTGATGGAGGGTTTGAAGGGAGGGCAGGTGAGGGGGGAAAATAAGAACCAAGAGAGATTATGTAAAGGTGCAAATTTCCAATGATGAATGTCATTGTATTGTATACCTAAAAAGTACCAATAAAATTAATTTTAAAAATACAGAAAGTTGACTAACATAATATCATATTTATTACCTTACTGTTTCTACCATTAGTATTGTTTAAGCAGGGATTCGTTCAAATCTAAATAAATATTCACTTATATTTTGAGATTTATGCTTTTCAGTTGTTTTGTAGCACTGAGAAGTGAAACCAGAGCCTTCACACCAAAGTACATTACCAGCCTTTTTTATTTTTTGATTCAGTTTCTTGCTGTTACTAATTGCCTCCACCTCCTCGAGTGCCAAGATTATAGGCATGCACCACTGTGCCTAGCTTGGTTTTACTTTTTCTGTTGTTTTCTTTTTAACCAATCTGAGTTTATTTAGATTTAAAATGTAAGGTAGGAAGATACCAGTTCTTCCTCCACCCCTACCATAGAAAGTTAGCCAATTTGTCCATGACTTATTAAACAATTCATGCTTGCAACATAGATTCCTCTTCCCCACCATTCTTTAAGAAATAAGTCAAAACAAAAATTCTTATACCTAGATCCTTCCTTAAGATAATTCTGAAGGTTTTGTTGTTTCTGTTTTGTTTTTTACTTAATCCTATTGTTATATGATAATGATTAAAGTATTCTTAGATTTATGTGGGAAAGGAGATTAAAATTTCCACAAAATCAAGTCTTCCCTTTTCACAATAGCTCCTTCTGATCAAGACATCTGTCCTTCAATAAAATATTTTAGCTTTCATATACTGAATGACCATTTAATATTTCGGTGGCTATTTGAAATCGAATCACTTTTTAAATTTTATTTTCTCTCTGATTATTGTTGCTCTGAAAAACATTATTTTTCTTCCAGTATGTTTTTCTGACTATACACTCCTGATGATTCTCATGAGTGGTGAAAGATGAGTGGTGATCCTGAGGGATATAGAGTTTCTTCTACATATTGTAGTTTATTGCCAACAAGGATTGAATGAAAAATTAAATTTCAGTTAAGGATTAGAGAGAATATGGACATAATTTTTCTTCCCCATCACTCAAGTTAAAAACTCCCCATGGGTGTGGAATCTCTTGCATTAGGGAGTCATAGCATGTTCTGCAGGATTTTCTACAATCAGCTGTAACAGATGGAGAAACTACCATTTGCTGGGACACATTTTTCTTTTGCAGTCTTTCTAAGTTCTTTTGTTTAGATACCTCAAGTGCACTGCACATCGCTTTTAGACTGTAATTCAGTCTGAAAATCACTTGCAATTATTGATTCCTGAAATGCTTCAGACTATCTCTGAGATCTTACCTTTCACTGATATTTTTCTGCCTTGCTTTTTGTTTTACTTTGCAATTTGTTGTGTTTTCTTTGCTCCATTTTTTTCCTTTTATAAGTTTGGGGAGTTTTGTGTAATCAATTTCTATCCTGTGAGAATTTTAAAACACATGTGAGCTTACATTTTCTATGATTGCTACTATCAAATATTACTGAAGACTTGAAAATAAATGTATTAAAATCAGGCATACAGGATTTGTCTCTCCACCTAATACTCCTATTCACCCCAGAGAATAGGAGAAAAGTGGTAAGTGGGAGGAGCCATATCACCCATCTTCTGTTCTTGGCGGGTACTGACTGATAGAGAATGCAGAGCAAAACAGAACAGGTTTTCTTACACTTCTTTAGAACATAGGGAATTTGATGAACCCCAAAACTCACTGACACCAGGGTGCTTTCTACCTGCCCTTCTAAGCATTTGACTTGTGAAACCCATACTGGTGCACTACAACCCGGATGTGGCAGCAGCCATGCTTCCTGCTGTATTTCTCTAGCAGGGTGGATGGGAATAAGATCTCTGAAATGATCTTGGAGCAATAGATCTAGGGAAGAATTCTTCTAATCTTAGAGAAGCATCTATCTATTATTTGGTTTATGCTGACTCAGAGAAACAGAAATATAAAGTATATTCCTTTTGTTTGCATGTTGTCTTTATTTCCATAGTAAAAGACAGAATAGGATATTTTTCCTCAGTCCGGTTTCATTTATTTTAGACTTAGTGAATTTCCCTCTAGCGCATTATAATCATTTTAAATTTTAGCTTTTGATTGCATTACAATTAAAATTGCATTTACCATTTTTTCTTTTGCTGTTGTCATAAGATAATTAATTAGAAGCTATTAGGCAATTGTCATTTGAAACAGGATCCTGTTACTTCTATTTTTTAACTGATATTATAAATCCCAGATAATGTATATAATTCTAAAACACATATGGATAGGTTATTTAATGTTTATTTATTAGCCTAGGGGCTGAGAAGTTGACTCTAAAAAATAAAGCATATTTAGGTTGTCTTTCAGGAGAGAAAATGTTTACAATCAAGCCTTAGTTTCCTATTATTTATAGCCTACTATTTTGAAAATGAGTTCTGAAAAACCCTTTGTAGTAAAAACCTCTTTTAAATTGTTCTAAATTTCAAGAGCCATGATTATCCATCTGATCAACCAAGTAGATATTCCTAGGTTGCTTGTTATCAGATCTCAGGAAATACTCAAATATTCTCAGGTGTCAGATGTTTTGATTGAATACAACTACACCTACAGAGACTGTGGTTCAAAGTCCCACGGAGTGGAGATTCAGTGAGTTGTGCTTCAACATTATGGGCATCTGGGGCAAATATTGCTTCATTCTATGCCTGGATGTGGAGTATGGTGTTATCATAGATGGCAGACTCGTTATCCTGCTGATTCTGAACCCAACATTCATCCTCTACCCCTTTTTTAGCAGACAGAGCCTGCTTCTCATGAATGAGGCTGAAAATGTCAAATGTGCCCTTGAAGTTGGGGTAGCAGATGGCTCGGTTTTGACTAGTGGGGTAGAATGGGAAGTGTATTCTTAGGCTGCTAAGAAAAAATATCATTTCCTGATGAGAGTGACAGAGAGGCAGGGGGACACACATAGAAAAGTTCCACCCCACCTGGTAGAAAGAAGAGGCGATGCCAATCCTTTCTTCCTGCATGTGGACACTGATGTGAGAGGAAGTGACATTTGGAGATGCTATAGGCATTTCGTGACAAAAGGGTGTCCCTGGAAAATCAGGGATGCTGGGTTGAAAAGACACTGTCCGGTAAGAAGGGTTACTCCCTTCCTCCCCATCACAAGCATCACAGCCAACACTCTTGTAACAAGACAAGTTAACAAGAGAAAAACATAACAAATTCATTTGATCATAGTTTTTTGTGACACAGGATTTCGGAATGAAAACCCAAAGAGACAGGGGAACACTTCTGTTTTACACTCAGGTTTGATGAAGCAGAGGCAGCCATGTGGGAATGTGATTGGACTAAAGGGTGTGATCTAATAGTAATACACTGAGTGAGGGAGCCCAGCAAGGCCGGTCTGCTCAGATCCTTCTTGGTTTTTCAGTTCTAACATTTCTTCCTCCTATGCCTGGGGAAGGGCCCCTTGGAAACAACAGTTTTATGATCTATTAATGGACAAACGTAGGTCAGAGAATTTCTCTGTGACCATGGCCTAGATAGAAAGTCAGAGAGGAAGGTTAGAGAGACCTTGGTTCTGAGGTTGCTCATAGGGCCTCCTCGTGTCCTTTAATTCAAAGTACTCGGCAGCCCAACCTGCTGTACTCCGCGGCATTGTTTTGTGAGCCCCAGCAACAATTGTGAAGCCACTGTAACAATCCTGAACTAACGAACTCCAGGACTTGAAGATAGTTATTACGTCTAGTTGACAATATCCTGCTCTTCTCTACTTCAGGATAGACAAAAACACAGCAATTCACCACCAAAGTAAAGCTACTTGACTTACTGTGACCAGAAGTGTCTATGCCATATTCCGGTTTAACCCCCTACTGCTCTTCCCCAGGAGGGATCATGGGAGCACGTATATTTCTGGTATAGCCAGAAGATCCAAGCAGCCTGGAATGACCAGCCTAGAATCAGCTGCTGAAGAGAACTGCCTGAACCCTTAGCTGACTTTGATGAGGGAGAAAGAAACTTCTGCTGTGTTCAGTGACTGGTGGGCTTATGACCACTGCATAATGTTGCCCAACATACCTGATTTCATCTCTATTCTTTGAGACACTTTTATTTGATACATTCCTACTTGTATCTGAAACTATCCCAACTGATGTAGCTAGTATATGTAGCAATTTGACTTACAATTATCTCTGTGAAATTAAAGAGATGCATTCATTATGAAATTAGTATCTACCAGTTCTGTCTGTCCAGCCTCCAATCTCCTTCTAATTACAACATCCTGGTTTTGCTTAAGAAAACCGCCATAGCAGACATGTCAGTGCTCTGTGAATGTCTCCTTAGCACTTCCTCCTAATCACGGAAGGTTACTTACTGCAAAATCTTCAGATTTTTTTCCTAGCACTGGGGGATTCAAACACAGGATGCTCCACCACTGAGCTATATCCCTAAACCTTTTTTATTTTTTATTGTCTGATAAAAGAGGCTTGATAAGTTGCCCAGTCTGGCCTCCAACTTGTGATCTTCCTGCTTCAGCTTCCACAGTAGCTGGGAATTCAGGCATGCACCACTGCACCTGGCTCCTTTGATTCTCTGAGAACTTTTGTCCCATTGTGAGAACACACTCATTTTGCACACTGGACAAGTCAAAAGTTCCCAAGAGTTAATGTCCTAGAATCCTCAACAATACATCCAAAGGGATATGGTCGAAAAATATCCTGGTTTTCTCACCTGTCAGTTGACATAACTGATGTGCATTTGTAGCCTGTAGGTGAGCTTCAGTTGCCCAGAGTAGGAGTTGCTTTGAAAACCCACCCTTCATTGGCTTCTCTGTCTTCCCTGTCTCTCTTTCCCACTCTCCTACTGATGTTTCCTGGGATTACCTCTCAAATAAACCATTTACTCTTGAATTTTTGTTTTGGAGTCTGTCATGTGGAAACTCAAAGTAAGAGACCATCATCCCAAAGTGAACTCAGTCTATTCAAGGCACACTACTTGCTTTGTCTTTGGTATCTGGATCTTGAACAGTGTAACAGAATGACTATTTTTGAGGCTTTTCAAAGCCTTTGCTTGGCAGTTCTTTATGAATTCCTGCAGCTCCTTCTGACACCTGTCTTTTCTGAACTAGGTTCTTAGTTGCACTCTGCATTCTATGGGTTACATTATACCCTTTCAGTAAATTCATTTTGGAATGCAATAGCTAGAATTACTTTCTGTGACCTGAAGTAATAGAAACCAATGAATAGGGCTGGGGATTTAGCTCAATGGTTTCACCACCTGCCTCGCAAGCACAAGGTCCTGAGTTCAATCCCCGGTACCAAAAAACAAAAACAAAAACAGAAACCAATGAATATAGGTGATACATTAGGCCTCTTCCGGTTTCAAAAACTTTTTGATAAAAACGAATGCATTATAAAAACTATTAAGAGCACTAAACACTATATATTATTTGTAAAATCGAATTCTTAGAAATTATTTTAAAACATCAACCTCCTCATTTGTTACATATTTTATTTTAAATATTATATCTGGTTGTTGAGACTGTCTTTATAATATTTTGACCCAATTTCCAAAAACAGTTATTGATCTAGAAGACCTAAATAACTTGGCAGTAGTGAGAAGGGGGTCATTATGGTTGCTATTGTTGTTTTGAGAAGTTTGTTTGTTGTGGTACTGGGGATTGAACTTAGGGAACACTGAGATATATCCTTGGCCTTTTTTATTTTTTATTTTGAGGCAAGATCTAAGTTTCCCAGGCTGGTCTTGAACTTGTGTTCCTCCTGCGTCAGCCTCCTGAGTAGCTGAGATTACAAATGTATACTACTACTCTCATTTGGTGTGATTATTTCCCACTCTCTGGGTGGCTATTTAGCTCCCATTATCCACTGTAGTATCTTTAATCTTTAACTAAATACTTTTAGGAGTAAAACATTCTGAAGAGATTTCTGTGCAACAAATTTGTAATGTTGAAATAATAAAGAAACATTGTTTATTTCCACTAATCTTATATACCTGAATATGAGAATTCATAAAACAAAGCTTTTAAATATAATTTTAAGAAGGGCTCCTACTACCCAAATCTAGTACAATTTGAGTAACAAAATAAATAGATTATGACCCAGAAAATAAAATATATTTATTCATGTGTTTATAAATTAAGAGATTAGAATTCCAAATTGCATTTATTAATGCAACCATTTCTCAAGTCTTAAATTATTTTAAAATGAAAATTTCAAAACTAAAAAATAAGAAAAATAAGTTCAAAACATAATTTTTTTGTTTCTTTGGGATTTTGTTTGTTAATTTCTTTGTTTTTTGAGACAGGTCTCATTATGTAGTATAGTTCAGGCTGGCCTTGAACTCACTATGTAGCCCAGGCTGGCCTCAAACTCCCAGGAATCCTCCTGTCTCAGCCTCCCAAGTACTAAGATTACAGGCATGTGCCACTATCCTCAGCTCAGTATTTTTGGCCTTGAACTCACTATATAACCCAGGTGATCCTCCTGCCTCAGCCTCCCAACTTCTGCAATTATAGGTGTGCACCACTATACCTGGCTTCAAACATTATTTAAAGTAAATTTCACAGGCCAGTTGCAGTGGTACATGCAATGCCTGTCATCTCAGCTACTGGCGAAGTTGAGGGAGGAGGATCATGAGTTCCAAGTCATCTTGAACAACATAGACAACATAGCAAGACACTGTCTCAAAAATAAATTCTTTTAAAAAGTACAGTGGACCTTTGAGTTAAGACTGGCTTGATATACGAACTTGGGTTATGATCAGAATTTTAGTTTTAGCTTACTAAAATAGTCTTGAGTTACTAACTGAATGCCACCCACTTGTGCTTCCAGATAATCTCAGATACAGATTTAACCCTTAAAGAGATCTGGAAGGAACATTAAAACATCCTTTCCTGTGTGGGGTTAATTGAGAAATCCTGAGCCAGTGTCTCTCTAAGGATATTGAGATCTACCTGGATAGAGGAGAGAGACTTTGAAGGTGGTGTAGAGGAGCCTGAGCCTTCAACTGATCAACTTGAGTTGGTCAGCAACAGTCCCTGTGAACAAATTGAGTTTATGTCGAGTCCACTGTAAATTATAAAAACTTATACTGAATGGCAACAGGAGGTAGATGATATATTGAGAGTAAATGTGAGAAATATTCAGAATATTAATTAGACCTTTTGAAATCAAACTGTGTTCAGAGCAAATCTCATTGTGAAAACAAAACAGAAACAAGAAACTAGATATAAACAATAAATCACAAAACAGCAAGAAAAAAAATGTAAAATGACTACTTATTCAATACATAAAAGTCAAAAGGAATTCAAAGTAAAGAACTGATTTGAAGAGGTTGGAGGTATTAAAACAAATGTGACTAGAAATAAATAAAGGATTTTGACAAATGAGTGATTTCCTTCCTCTGTTAATTTCTCAAAATGAACCGTATTTTTCTGGAGATGAGTGGAGATATTTGCCTTAGACTCATTTCTGTCACTGCAGGCTGACACACCCAGCACCCACAGCCTAAAGGAGGACAGGTTTGTTTTGGCTCATGGTTTCAGTCGCTGGTCAGCCAACTCCAAGTAGAAATGGCCTGATAGAAGGGAATGGAGGAGGGAAGCTGTTCAACCCGTGGCTGCCAGGAAGCAGAGAGAGAACGGACAAACCCAAGACAAGAACACACCCTTTCAGTCTCACCTGGAGGGACCTGCATCTAAGCAGGCCTCATCTTTTACCAGCAAGTCAGCTGTGAACTCACCAATGGACTAATCCACTGACGACTTCAATGGCCCATGATGCACCACCTACCAAACACGTGAGGCCTTGGGGGGACATTTTAAATAGAAACCATACCAATGTTTGATTTCTTTTAGTAAGTATGTCTCTGCCTATAACTTATAGATAGGAATTTCTCTCTATCCCTACAAATGGGAAAGGGTGCATGAAAGGAATCATACATTAGTCAGAAAAGTCCGTGAAAAATCTGAATTACACTCCAAGAGATAGAGTCTGAACATGCACATGTAGTGTCAGCTATTTGAGAGGCTGAACCTGGAGGATCACTTAAATCTAGAACTTCAAGGCCAGACTGGACAGCACAGGGAGACTGTGACTCAAAAAAATAGAAATGAACTGATTGACTTATAGTTTCACAATAACTAAATGGAAAAAAGGACATTTAGTATGCCATGAAATAGTAGTAATAATGGCAATATAGCAGTTAAAATTTGAGCATTTGCTATATGAAAATCACTATTAACTTTACATATTAATTTATATAATCCTTACAACATATGAGATGGGTCTTCTCTTCCCATTTTATAGATCATAACAATGTGTAAGTGGCGACACAAATTTTAATGCAAGCAGCTTGCCCAAGGGGTGAAGCTTTAAACCACAAGGCCCTGAATGTGCAAGAAAAGATGCCCAAGCAAGCTAACTGTCTCCTCCTTCTCCCATTAAGACTACTTTGTCTGTATAAAAGTAATACCCAGCAATAGGAGGCTCCTGCCATGAGAAGTGTCATAGGAGCCAAGGTGAGGCTCCGGGGTAGGAGGTCGATGTAGGAAAGGTGCTGAGGAGAAGTAGGCCTGAGTCACAGAACCCACCCCTCACTGTCAGTAAGGGCGACTGTAGCTCCTCAAGCACTCAAAGATCCTGTAGTAAACTAGACCTGCCACACAGATGCCGCCTTGTTCCCAAGACAGCTTTGTGCTTGTGAAATAATTAGAAAGTAGTCTTGAAGGTAAAATTTGGTTTGAAATAGCATTGGCACCAAATTACCAGCTGGCAGGAAGGTCACTGAAGGACAGTGATACAAATATAAAGTTTAGATGTAAAAATATCCTTAGTTCATATACTCTGTATTCAGAAAATATGGACATCAACATTCAGAACTCACTGAGATTAATTGAACAGGAAAAATAACATGATGAAAACATGTGAGAAATATTTGCAGATGAATTTTGAATAGGATCAACTAGAAACCTCACCGAAGACAAAGAAGTAACGAATTAAAATTGAGTGAAACAGGCAAAGCTGCTTTTTCTTGAAGAGGCTTTGTTTCCATCTGAAGCACATAGAATATTCACTTCCACAAGGAAATAGGCCCTCTGCAATGTTGTTTTTAAACACACGGGCTATCTTTTTATTTCCTGGCTCTAATGGAGAGAGTTATACACAGACCGCAGGACATTTCGTGACATAAGGTGATGACAAAGGAGGGCCGAAAACTCCTAATACTCAGGCAGACAGCAGGAGCCCATGGTGGGTAGGAAGCTGGAAGTGTGTGCCCATTAACCAACAAGATGAAAATCCGGGTACCTGCAACTGATTTTTAGCATAAGAATATAGGCCAGTGCTGTCAGACCTGCAAATTATCCGAGAGGCCAAAAATCTACATTTTTTATGTGAAATAACTTGAACTTCCAAAATTTACTTTAAAAATTTTTAATCTATATGCAATGCTTCTTCTTAAACACTTGCATTCTTTTTTTCCATGACACTCCAGAGTTTTCTTTACTGGAGACTCCTGCTCTGTTCATCATCTGAGCAAGAGCGGTCTAGATCCCCTTTTCTACTCTATCTCTGTCATTCACCTGGGCAACTGCACCTGATCCCATGGCATTAAGCCAGACTTCACTCTGCCTTCTGCTCCAGACCATCACCTGGACATCTCCAAAGGGGATTTCTCACAGGAATCTCAAATTATCATGGCCAAGAGGGAACTCAGGTTGTCCCCTCTCCTGTCCATACCTTGTCTTCCTCATTTTAGGAAATGGAACCACCATCCACCAAAATGTTCATGACAGAAAAAAAGCATAATCCACATGGATGGTGAAATTTTATGCTTTATGTGCCTCATATTATTCCATCTTCTTAGCACCCACTACCAATCCCATCATTTCCAAATGGAAAATCCCTACTAAGCCCTTTGAGAATCAGTTCAGGCACCACTACCTCCAGGCAGGGCTGGCACATAATTTAGAGGGGCCTAATATGAAATGAAAATGTGGGTGGGTAGAAGTCAATGGTCCTCATCCCATAGGCAGCTACCCCACCCAAGAGATGGATCCTTCACACAGAAAGCACTTGGTACCTGATGTGGGGTTGGATGAGAAGCCCCTGCAGAGCAGCTCCAAATATGCCTGTGGTGCTGTCAGCCCAAGGAAGGGACAACTGCAGCTTGTCCCAGCCCAAGACACCATAGGACATAAGCCTGGCTGAGACCCTGCTTGTTCCCCTGACCCCTACTGGGAACCGAGTGCTGGCAAGATGGGGGGTGGGGGGGGCTGAGAGTCCCTGAGGAGATGGGGGAGGGGCTGAGGACTTGGGCAGCCAGAGGGTTAGCTGCAGGTGCCTGGAGGCTCCAAGTGCAGGCACAGGGCCATTGTCCCTTTAGACTTCACTTACTAAACACAAATGCAAAGATTAAACTAAGAATTTCAAGGGGGTGGGACCCAATGCATTATTCCCAAAGTACCTGCATATCTGAGTGTAAGGCCCTTAGGTATTTGCATGCCTTTGTCTCTAGTCACATTTTCCTGAACAGACCCCCCAGTCTAGGCTAGGTGCACCTTTCTGTGCTCCTCATTTATCCCATGCTCCTGTTTATCATTGCACTTAGCCCATTACCTTAATATTATCTAGTTATATGTATATTTCATGAAATATAAATATCATAATGTCAAGATATTTGGCCTAATCTTTTAAAAAAATTTCGAGATCTTAGCATTGAAAATGCTCCATAGGCCTTTGATAAGTATTAAAATGACCTGACAAATACATTAATTGACTGAGCTGGACTCAAATTATGCACCAGCCCAAGTACAGCTATATCCCTTGCTTCCTAGCCAGAACAGGCCCAGTTAATACACCATAGCCCCAGTTGATACAATCCAACTGCTGTGGCCATTGCCTCTATCACTGACTGAAGAGTTCCTTTGCACAGCTCTGAACAACTGAGAGAGTGCCACATGTGAACATCTGCCAGACAGGTACCGAAGCCTGGGCTTCCACAGGGGTGCACTGAAAAGGATGCATAACAGAACCTGGAAATGGGAAAAGTGGACACACCATGGAAGCAGATTGCAACAGTGAGACAACAGACAAAGAGGAGTCAGCAAGTAAATTGCCATTGCCTCCCCTAATGGGCTGTTTGAAATGCAGTCATTTTATTTGGCCTCTCTGGAAATGTCCCACAAGACTGGGCAACTGACTGTTTGTTATGAAGCCATGTCCAGCTTGGTAATGCTATACCTTGTATTTTCTTTCCCTCCTGTCTTGCCTCTCTTTTCTTTCCCCCATACCCTGCCACTTCCCAGGGCAGAGGAATTAAAGCTGGATTAGAGAGAATGTTTTAAAGTGGACAACTCACCCATAAGATAGAATTTCACATCTAGCAAGGACATCAGTCCTGATAGTTTGCTGAGATGATTCCTCGAAGCTTGGGTTTATCATGGTTCAGTAAACTGAGGTGGAAATACTAGAACTTCCTTGGCTGAATGACGAGGAAGTAGTCAGAAGGATCAAGAAAAAGGGAATATTAGAATGAATACCTGTGAGCCCTTTACCTGTGTTTATTTTTGAGGACCCAGAGGATGCTCCTTTCACTAAGAAATGCACTGATAATGTGGGCACAAATATTACCGAGAAACTCGCTGCTGACTGTATTCTCAGGCCAAGGTCTGTAGAGAGAGATTGGGTAGAGGCTATATTCGAGTCCCCAATATCCACAGGAAAATGAGGATTCTGGTAAGAGAGAGGCCAGGTGGCTGCAGTTACCATAATGAGCAGTATGGCCAGGAGGACAGTCAAGCCTTTTCCCAAAAGGGGTCTATAATTGTGGACAACCATCTAGAGCATTGATTGTCAAAGTATGATCCTAAACTCAGCAGTTTAGCATCGCTTGGAAATTTGGTTGAAATGGGAATTCTTAAGTCTCAACCCAGACCTACTAATGCAAAAATCTGGAGATATGGCCCAGGCGTCCATGTTTAGCTCTCAAGGGTTATCTGGATGAACACCAATGTTTGAGAGGCATTGAACTCTAGTTTTGCTTGATTGGTTCAATCAAAAATAATAAAGAACCAGTGAAAATACAGAGGTGTTTGACATTACAGTAAAAAACTGCAGTTTCTAGTGACAAGATCTACATCAGTTCAAAGATCATTGATAAGAGGGGAAGCTCGATTCTCCTAATGCCACCACAAGCATGGTAAATATTTCTCTAATCCTTGTTCAAATTTGCCAGTGCAAGTATACACTGGAGAAAATACCTAAGTTTCCTAGGGTTGTTTAGAATGAGGTCACAACCGACATGAAAATCAGTGGATCCAAAATATCACTATGACTTTCAAATTAGAAAGGAAGTCTTAGAAATCTGAGATTATAAACAAGGTTTTGGTCAAATCCATCTTACAATGGATCCAAGAGATTTAAGAATGCTGTGTTGTTTCTCTAGTCTCTGAATGCCTACTGGGGCAGATATACTCCAGAAGTTGGTCCTTGGTTTCTGACCTATGAATTAAGGGGATATTATAATATAAAGGACAGTGCTAGGTTTTTAAAATGTAATACACTCTCCTTCTAGGCCAAGGTAGTAAATCAGAAGTAATATCACCTCCCAGAGTTTTAGAAATTAATACCAACAGTGACTTAAAAATATTCAAGTACCAGTCACAATGGTAAATGCCTGTAGTTCCAGCGACTCTGGAGGCTGAGGCAGGAGGATTACTTGAGTCATGGAGTTCAAGACAGCCTAGGAAACATAAAGAGATCCCGTCACAAAAAAAGGAAAGAGCCTAGATAGGTGGTGATTCCTCTAGTCTTGCGAGTCATTTCATCTCTCTGGTTTATTTAGACAAAAACAAAAACATACATGGTGGTGTGTATCAGTGAACTACTATAAATTTAACCAAGGGTTGTCCCGATAACAGCTTGTGCCAGACTTTTTTTTTATTATAGCAAATCAATCCATCCTTGGCACAATTTGTGGCTGTTGTTCTGCTGAATACTTTATTCATGATTCTCATCAGGAGAGACGATCAAAAGCAATTTGCCTTTACATTTGGAAGGTCAGCAGTAAATCTTCATTGCTTTACCCTGGCTCTGTGTCAATTCTCCTGCTGTCTGTAATAGTGTATTTGTAGTGATCTCGGTCATGTTACCATTACACAGTGCATCATGCTAGCAGTTTCCTATATTGAGAGACATTTTTCTAATTCAACCTAATACTGAGAATAGGTCAAGTGAATGTCCTGATAAGATACTCTGGAGATGTGTCAGATGAGGGTTAAGGGGCCTACAATATCAGTGAAATGGGGGGCAGTGCTCTGGAGCACACAGGGACGTACCTCAGGGCAAAGCATGAGAGTCAGACTATGATACCCTAGTAGCTACAACTGGAGTTGACTGTTATAAGCTTGGAATTTACAGAAATGAAAAAGCTGAGAATAGGAGCTAACTATTCTATGAAGGAAATGATATATTTAAGAAAAGATTCAAGTAGTTCTGAATATACCCACAAAAAAGTGTGACATTGTCCTAGACCTTCATATAACTTACCTGTATCACACTAGTTCTATTTTCACACCTATGGTTCAGAAGAAATTCCCTGGAAGCAACTGATGGAGAAAGGAAGACCCAAGACAGTTTGCATGATATGTTGGGCCACTGTCAGAATACAGCTCCTCTGAAGAGTGACCCTGAAAAATAAGCTACAAGGAGGACCTTGACAACCAAATTTTCTAGATATCAAACAGTGTCTTTTGGTCAGTTTACTGCTCACCCAGTGGGCTCATGAACAAAGTTGCACTGTTCAAGCTCAGGTCCTATTCACAGCCTGAAAAGTAAGGGGTGGAACTAGGAGCAGCCCTCTGACCACCACTCTCGATGGCACATGTAGAATATGTACTGTGTCCCTACAACCTTATATTAGCTGGGTTAGAAGTCTTGGTTCCTAGAAAAAACATGAAGTGTTCCACGGAAGTGGAAATTACAACTACTTTGAATGCTTATACCAGGGCTAAGCAAGAACAGAATGACTTTTACTGGCTGGTTTACTTGCCCCTGAGGAACTGTAGTTATTGCTACACAATAGAAGCAAAAACACATACATATGGAGTACAAGACTCACTGAGACACCTCTTGGTGATTCTGTGTGCAGTCAGAGTTGCAAATGAGCATTCACAGCAACTATAGTTTGACAAAAGAAAACAACTTTATGTCACTGTGACAAAACACCTGAGATAAATAAGCTTATAAGTAAGAAAGGTTTATTTTGCAGTGTTGCCTGAAGGTGTGGGGAACTAGAATGGGTGGCAGTTGAAGGAGATAATGAACATCAGCTAAAGGAACCACAGCTTGGCTTGTTAACCTTTGAAGGGTGAAACTAGCCAAACTACGTGAAAGAACGAGCTGTGTGCTCCATCTTTGAGGAAGAAGTGGAAACAATCTTGTACTTATACAGATCTAGGATATAAGAAAACCCAAATCTGGGATATAAAATCTTATCTTATATCTGGGATATAAGATCTGGTTGCAAGAAAATCAGACTGATGTAGGAGATGCAGTATATGAGACCCAGGTTACATACCACTCCAGTTCCTCTCACCCCTACTGGCTCCATTCCACTCAGAATCGACTCTGCACTGCTTTTATTTATCAGCTGTTCCCACAGCTGTTGCATCTCAGGCACCACTGCTGCTGTGGCCACTTCCACTGCCACCACCACACACTGAGGAGTCTCCATAGACAGCCCTCACTGAGATAGACTCACACACTGTGGCAAGGGGGCACAACTCGGAAACACAGGAAATTAATGCATTACAGGGGTGACTTCACCACCAAAAGAAATAGATGGGAAGGATACCAGGAGATAATATTTCTCACCCTTCGTTCCCTACATTGGAATGCTCTTGGATGCAGTTTCATATGGCTTCTCTGGAAATATCCGATAAATCTAGCATCTGGCTGATTTTGTAGAAAAGCTGTGGTCATCCCAGTAACTTATTTACTTATATTTTCTCTTTTTCCTCCTCTCCCTCAATGTTTTTTAACCTTCATTCTTGCTTCCCTGGGAATGCCCTCTCCCACCCTCTAGCAATATATTAGCATGTTAGATTTTACTGTAGGTACTTTTTTAATGGTCTTGGGTTAAGATGTTAGCTATTTTACTAGAAAAAGTGAGTGATTCATGGATGCCTTACATACAGCAACATAACTTTCCTCTTCCCTATATTTTTACCTACCATATGTGCTATATTTTTAATTGTTTGGACATTTGGAACAAAGCCAATATATCTCGGCACCTGTACCACCTGCTTGCTCCATAAAGAGAAGTCCTTCCTTTTTTTTTTTTTTGGTACCAGTACCGGGGATCAAACTTGGGTCCTTGTGCTTGCGCAGCAGGAGGCAAAACCACTGAGCTAAATCCCTGGCCCTGAGAAGTCCTTATTGTTGTAATCCTAACACATAGCTGAGTACCTCTTCTAGAGTGGATGCTAAGTTGTTTATTAACATCTTCAGAAAAGGAAATGGTATATAGCAAAAGAAAGACTAATGTAGGAGTTGGAATAATATTCAGCTATTCCTCCCCCACCATTCCATGATCTTGGGTAAATCATAAATTCACTGAAATCCATTTTCAGGGCCTATAAAATGGATGCAACATCATCTTCTCACAAGACTGTTGTAAAGACTGAATGAGAGGCACTCTGTTTAAAGTCCTGTGTACATATAATTTATATAGCAGAAAGCTATACAAATATCAAATGTTAATACTCATAGTAAATGACCAAGTAATCACTAAATTAAAAGGCAAAGAAAAGGATGAACTGGATGGAAATTGGAACATGAGAGAACTACAGGGAAATATGAAAAGATAAACTCAGTCATCACCAACTACTTGAGACAAGATCCTGTGCTTCTTCCTCCTTCTGTGCCCTGTTTTCTCTGACATTTTCCCTAAATTTCTTTACATATCAATTTATCATTTACTGAATATATATAGGTTCCAGGTCCTGAGCTAGGAAAAGGGCATGAGGCCTGGTCACATGGCTGAGAGGGGTTTAGTAAAGTAAAGAAAGCAGGCATGAAAACAGTTTTAGATATTGAAGTAGAATTTGAGGTTCCACAGGTGCACTCGTGACCCCAAAATGGAAACTGGGTAGGTTTTGTTGGGTTGGGTATACTTATGGAAAAGGAGATGATGCTCAGGGAAGGGTCACTAGAGGAAGGGATATTCCAGGATATATTTTGAAGAATGCAGAGGGTAAAGGAGAAAAGAGCAATCAATCCAAGGCAGAAAAGACCAGGCTGCAGGAACAGACAAGGGCACCAAATCAAGGCCCCTGCATGCACAGTTATGAAACCTTATTCTATAAGCAACAGGGACCCACTAAAGAATTTTAATTGACAAAAGTGGCTTGATCAGACTCATCATGTTAAGAAGCTCTGCTTCTGTCCTCTGTGATATTGCTACTGCTACAGGCAACTCTTACAGCACCTGTTACTGCCCAGCATTGGAACACACAGACTCTAAGAAGGACTCAAATATTGCAAAATTTCACAGAGCTTGCTCAACTCAGACTTTGCTGAGCTTAGCAGCTCCCTAGGCTCTCTAGTTCTCAAAATAAAAACACCAGAAAGCCTTTTAATACCTTGAATGAAACTTCACTTATGAAATTCTTTGGGCCTGGATAAGTCCCTCTGAAAAGTGAAATTCTGTGAGTCTAACCTGAACCTCAAATACTTTTATTAAAATGTAAGCTTTATTGACTCCTTTTTCTTATTTGACATTCTCCAACTAGTTTTTGGGAAATTGCTTTCTCTCCTTTTTCTATGTCCTATCAGTTAACAAGGTGCAGCACATTTAGGGGACAGACACATGGACTGATGGATATCTGGAGGACTGTTCTGATAACCCACACCTTGTCCCAAGCATTTATTTTATGACTAGATTGATTTAGTTTCAACAAATTTACCTTATGTTTCTTGTTGTACGGCAAGGATACTTTAAAAATAAATTGAAGTCGAAGGATAGAACTTAAGGGCTCAGAGACCCAGAGAATACATAATCTCAGGCTCACTAAAAGCATGAAGTGGGCCTCTCTCTGGCTTTCACTATGATATCTCTGCTCCCATTCAACAGCCCATTGCCTCTCCAGAAAGAAGGTGATCCTCACCCTTGGGGAAAAGCTCAGAGTTGAGGTCCAGGGGAATAGTGACTGCTTGCTGTCCCCCCTGCCCAAAGCTTCAGTCACTTTTGCCAAATGCAGCACCTCACCTGTTTTCCCCACCAGGGTCAGTGGGCAAGGACTTTGTTTAAACTTGAAATATCAATCCCAAGTGCAGAGAAACTCCTTACATTTGATCTTTTTTCAAGTCACTTTATGAATATGCTCTTTCAAGTATAATGAGCACATAAGAAACAAAGTGCTATTTAAAATCGTCCTGTATAGGGAAATTCTCTCTATTCTGCTATAAAGACAAAGAAAGAAAGAAAAAATGCCCTAGTGCTTTGGGTCCCTTACTCAACAGTCATTGTATGATCTTCAATTGTTAAAAACAAAAACAAACAAGCAAAAAAAACCCCAAGTATTTAAAAATCTGCTTTAATTATATTTTCATGGATTCAGGAAGAACATCATTGCAGTTAAGGTTACGAAAAAGCAAAGAGGGACACTGGAACATGCAATTAAAAAATGGATTCACAGTGAAAATAATGTATGTCAGTACTAAAATTCACTCCCTGGAGGGAAAAGGTTTCTTCTAATTATTATCTATTCACTTGGATTTTATTATGGGAAAATATTTTTCTTTTATTCTTGAAAGCTTTGGGGAAGTTTTCGGTTTGTGCTACTATTTTCAGTCTGATGGATATCCCTCATTCTGAAAGCCATTATTTGCAAATCTGTAACTCACCAGAAAATTCAAAAGTATGACAAATAGCTTGGCAACTGGGTTCTTGTTACATACAAAGTCATTAGCAAAAATATGTAACAAAATTTATGCAAAACAAACAATTTTGCCCTTATGTACAGAAGTTTGCTTTCTTCCTCACAGTTTATTCTAAAAGGAGGAGGGGAGGATGGGGCTTGGTGAGCAGCTACCTTCCTTTGAAATCATTCTGGGTGGGGAAAGGAAATCTTAAAAGACAAGGTAACTATTTTAAACTTCATTTAATGGAATTATAAAAATGCATCTGGGTTTCTCAATATAGAAAGAAAAGTGAAAACAGCTGCAAATAAAGAATTCATCCCTTTGTCATCTGCAAAGTCTCTTAGTCAACTCAAAAGAGAACAAAAATGACATTTGGGACTGCAATCTGAGGACACAGTGAAAAGCATCTTTGTGAAACATTAAGTATATTGTAACCCAAGCTGCTGAGAAATTTCACATCTAGGGCATGCACACATTTCATACTGATACAGTTTACAACACCTCAGAGGAGAAAGATCATAGGTGCGTGGGAAGTACCATGGAATCTATATACAAACACATAAACAGAGAGAACATATGAATTCAAATGGAGACCAAAATACAAGTTTAAAATATTTGAAAATCATTTCAAAGCCAAGGATCATATTTACTGACAACTGAAAATGCTAACTTTCTATAAAATACTTTGTAAACATTGAAAATGCAGCTTTATATAATTCACAATCTCAAAAGAAAATAAATTTCTGGTTTATCATCACTGCTTGGCTCAGTCTGCAAAACAGAATTATCTGAACAAAACTGGTCAAAATAGCCATAGCAAAGGGATGTACAGGCCCCCTCAGGAATGCCGCGGCCCTCCGGGCTGCCTCCTTTCATGTTCCTAAGGTAGCCAGCAATGTAGGAGCCAGTGGAGTGGCGGTTCACAGCCGGGACAGGTGCTGAGGGTTTGTTTCTAAGAACCACTCCTCCCCCATTACTAGGGTTCACCACTTTTTGTTTGTTGGCTTCCTGCTTCTCCTTGGCACGACTGGCAATGTTGCGCACTCTGCTTTGACTCCTGGATGATAACTTTCTGACCAATGCCCTGGGAAACTGGTTAACATCCTGCTTTGAATACAGCACTTGGCAGCCATCTTCATGGTCAAAGGACACCAGCTTCCGAAGCTGCTCAGTTAGGGCGTCTAAAGGCTCCAGTGAATTTGTCTTCACAGTGACAGCCTGCTTGTCTCTAATACCGGTCGTAACAAAACTCTTACTAATACATTGGTACTTGCTCTCAAAATTGCAGGCAATGTCCTCTGATGTTAAATCCCCCAGACTTTTGGATTTGCAAGGACTTGGCAGTTTCAAAGCAGGCAGAGGAGAATGTGATGGCTGCTTGGGTACAGGGGCATGCACATCTTGAGCACTAGACTGCTGGGGCTCACAGTTTTGGTTCATTTTTGCATCTGAATTTGAGAAATGGTTATGCACAAAGCCAGCACCCTGATAGGTTAGACAAGAAATACTTTGATTTTTGACACCTTGATTGTTGAATACTTCAGAGACAGAAGGATGGAGAGTATCTTTACAGTAGCCATTTCTCAAGCCTCTTTGAAAGTGTTCCACTACATCCTGACTATACTTCAGTTTTAATGAAGCAAGATGACTTGTGTTATCTGTCTTATATTCATAGGATGTTACGGACAGGTTTTCTGACTCCTCATCAATTTCCACAAGGCTGCTGTCTCCAGAATTTATACAAATAGTGGGATCATCTATTACATCTAACGTCGAATCAGTAGGACTGCAGCTCTTTAGTACTCCCCAGTCTTCTTTACTGGTGGGATTTTTCGGTAACCACCCATGAGGACCATTAGGGGATCTAGGCAGATTGCCATTCATGGCTCTCATCTTGGTCTTACCAGAGAGGTCATCATCTGGTTTAGTTTTGGAGATGGGAGTACCAGTTGTTTGACATGCAACCGTGTATGTTGCAAGTTTGGTGGTCTCAGGATTCAAGGAGGTGATCAGCTCAGGAGATGAACACAGGAAGGGTACCCTCAGTTTTCCCTTGGAAAAACCATGCTTGAAGGGTGTTTTTAGGGCCATGGGAGGATGGCCTGACATCATACTAGTGCTGTGAAGATTAGAAATTATTGTGAGGTTAGCTTGAGTATTGGTCTCATCAAACTGGCTAATCAGTGCTGAGATGGAATTGCCTGGCTCATTCTCATTTGTTAAAGTGACATTGTCAATAAGACGGGAAATCTCAGTATCCGGCAGAATGGCAGTTGAGTGTAAGTCAGGTATGTCGGAACAGAGCATGGAGACATCTGACAGAGAAAAGGATGTTACGGCTCTGCCTTTATCCTTGTCACCTTCCAGCTTCTTGATCTCTAGAGTGCTTTGAGAAAGGATGCTTTCCGACAACATGCTTTTCCCTTCCGCAAAGCCCTGGGCACTCCTCTTTTCATTGGTTTTCACACTAGGCAAATTTGGGCTTAGATTAGCTGGAGGATCAAGAGCCACATGCTGCCTTGGGGAAAAGGATTTGTCAGGACAGTGGTTTTCTTGGCAATCACTTGTCACACTTGATTTGGTTCTCCCCCCTGTATGGCGTGGCACTCCACACTGTTCTGCGACTGAACCCTTGGCAGTGAAGACAGTGGAGTCCCCTTGGCTGGTATCTTTGTAAAGCAGAGTGCTGGAGGAGGAAAACTTTTTGTTGAAATTTGGAAAATGTGGGTCTTTTATATTTGCCTTCGCTTTTCTTCTACCATCTTTATCCTCTGCTGAATGAAACAAACAACATTTTAGGTGACACATATCACTTTACACAGAACCTGAAAACACTCATGTTTGTCTTGAGACAGACAAATGGAGAATGTAAATCTGTTACACTGTGACAGAATATAATTATGGATTGCATTGGCTTGCAACAAAGTGTCTGTATGATGAATAAATGGTAAAATATATTTATAGGAATTTCACTGAAGTTTCTCTTTGAATGTCTGTTACATCAACTAAGAATGTAATATTCATTGTCAAAAAAATGTCAATGAGTTATCATACTTTTGCAGTGAAGATTACCTTAAGTTGTTTCCTAGTCAGATTTGTACTACACAGAAGCATGGCAATAAAAACAGAACAAGACAGCTCTGTTAAACACAGTATTGTGGTACCTGTAAGCAAGATACTATAAGCTTTCAAAGTTATACATGTATTAATTTTAAAAATCACAATATCATTTTAAAAAAACATTTTGGCAAAAGATTTAATTTAACCAATTAATTTCTAAAACAATTGAAAGGGGCAATAAGTGCACTAAAATATAAATCTGGGGCTGGGGATTTAGCTCAGTGGTTCTGCCGCCTGCCTCGCAAGCACAAGGACCCAAGTTTGATGCCCGGTACCAAAAAAAAACAAAACAAAAAAAAACCCCAAAATATAAATATCTGTTGACTTTAAAATGTAAAGATAAATAATTGGTTATTAGTTCTGTGTGATTACTAATACCTAGTTTGTTAATCATATTTTTATTACAAATATTATATATTGCTGCATTCTCCCCTAAAAGTGGCAGTATGATGTCAGTCACAGAAGGAAAACTATAAAAACACATAATTTACAGTAATTTGAGATTTCTCTTTATACTTGATGTAATGCTTAGATAAAATTAAGTATTCAGTTCTTCTTGATAGGATTATTTTAATAGTCTTATAATGCTTTCAGAGTCATTTATGAAAAATGAATTTAACTTACTGTTTTTCTAGCTGAAAAAAATTCTCGTAAAAATTTAAATCCCCCAAATCATAAGAAAAACAAATATCCTATGATGTTGCCACTTAGATAGCCTTGATAGCTTTTGCAAAAGGATACAATAAAGCATAAAATTTGTGTGCTACTTTTTCTCAACTTAATGTGTGTCTGCAATATAACTAGAATCGTTGCATGATTATTGTTTTATCTTTACCTTAATTTTTTTGTACCAGGAATCGAACTCAGGACCTTGAACTTTACCTTATGTTTAATGCATATGACAATTCATATAACTTTTTGAAAGGTGGGAAAGAAACATCATCTCAGTATCCTCACTCACCTTAATGTTATTAACATCTTAACCATAGCATTAGGAGTTAATTATGAACAATTGACATTAAATATAGCTTTATTTCCCCAAAGATGGACTTTTAAAACAAATTTTAAAGCACATATTTTGTCTCTGACACTGTTGTTCACAAATATCAAACTTTTAAATTCCCTTTTTCTCCTTCAAATATACCATTCAAGAATTGGTTTTCCTTCCTGGAATATCTTATAACAAACATCAATACAAGCAAAATGGCATTTGTGGGAAAGTAAATCACTGAAAGTATATTAATAAAAGAATAACTGTGCTAAGGATATCAGCCATCACTTTCTACTTGTCTGAGGTGATTCTTATTTAATTAAAACATTTGTCCCAGTGATGTAAAATCCATACAGTTTTAGCACTTAAGTTTCCTAAAATAGGATGGGGAGTCCCAGACAAAAGTTAAGAGCTCTTTGTCACCTTATAAAGCAGACACTGCTCTTTATTGAGTTCTTGCAGATCTGAATGTATGATACATTCAAACTAAGGGAAAAGATGGAAGAACCTGGTCCCTGTGCTTTCACAGCCTGTGACCAGGCAGGAGCTATAGACATGCTACCTTCCCTGACAACATCCAGAGACCACAGAAGTGAGATCACAGGAAAACACTGCCTCAACTACCTCCTAAGGAGGCAAACATTTTTAAAATGAAAGAAGTAGCTTGCTTTTAACAACTTATTTTCCTTCCCTATAAACATTTCCAACCATAGAAATGTGTTATATAGTGAGAAAAGTAAGACAACCATATTCAACCTGAGAAGAGTCAATATAATTCTATTCAAACTCAGAGCAACCAGTAAATATGGTACCACCACTTGGGAAACCATTATTTCTACTCATATTTTGCAACTTTCACCTACTTCTGTCTTGACTCACAGACTCATGTGCTCCAGCCCATCACATCCGATAGCTCCCCTTATCCCTCACCATCAAGATCAGATGGCAATATCATTTCAAGGTTCTAATTGAGGAGGAAATAGGTTCTTCACCCCTCTCCTCCCCAAAGTTTATAATCTTCTAGTCTAGAAGATTACATAAAAATATTTACTTTTCAGTATGTTTTATTTTGACTGCTGAATGTCAACCATTTCATAATGGAAATGAGGGACCAAAATGCAGTGTGGAGAAACTCAAAGCATCTTACCCAGAGAGTTTTCTCTTCCTTCATTGTCTTTTGCTGTTTCAGATATAGGCAGCGACAAAGCCCCCAGAAGACTTTTATCAATGGGCATAGAGACAGGGCGGACTTGCAAACTCCGTGTGGTCCTCCTTAGGATGCCATCTTGATCTCTTGTGGCCTCAGACACAGAATCCTTTATTTCTACCATTTCTTGCAAGCCCATTTTGCTCTTTTTCCTGCCTTTGGCTGGAGCACTGGCTGTGCGACGCAGAATCCTATCTCCAATTGATCGTTTCCAAATATAATGGGAATTGTTTTCTGAAGAACTGTGCCTGGGATTCTTATTGAACAGTCCCTTCAGACCTTGGAGCTGTCTGTTCTAAAGACACAAAAGGACCAACAAATTAATTAAACGCCATCACATCAACAGTTGATTTTTGAAATAACAGTTCCATGGAAAATATATACAAAATGATATTGTACAGCCACTGAAGTCATATTCAAAACAAGAGAACAGCCCAAAGCACATTTACACAGCAGCATGCACATTGTATGCACCTTCTTTTCTGAGGAAGGTTGTCTTCCACCTTCCTGACCAGCCTTTCCTGGAAGCTTCCTACCCAGAGATGACAAGGTGGGAGGGAAGGTTTCCACAGTTAACAAACAGACTGTTAACAAACGTCAACCACCTTTAAGCAACAGAAGAGTGAGTGTTTCAAAGTGCTAAGCAGAAAAAAAGTGGAGTGATAGGAGAAAGCATGCGCCATAACTGTTTCAAAAGAAATATACCAGCAAGAACATAGCACCATGCTGAGAAACTACCTTTGTAGCTCCTAGAAAGTGCAAAATAGTATAACTTGGGTTGAGGATTAAAGGGCTCCACTGCAAGGCAAAAAAATAAGAGAGTTTGGGCTCATTCAAGAAGGTGGTACCAGTAAACAAAAGAAAAAGTGAATATACTTCTATAAACACTTCCTCTCCATTTTGGTGATTTTTACTCTTATGTTCATTCAGTGTTCCCACCACATTGTAACATATGCCTCCTAACCTGAACACACCCTGAAAGTAATAAAGAATATAACACCAAAATGAGCATTTGTTTAGGAGAAAGGACAGAAATACTGTAAAAAAAAAAACTTTGTTTTTAACATACACGTGAGTATGTGTGTGTAACCTCTCATTTCAAATTTTAATGCAATTCTGAATTTCACTGTTTCCCTCAAACACACATATAGTTAACTTGGGTTTCAAGAATCATTTTTAAATTATTTATATTTTTGTCTATTTGAGACAATAGAAAGATTCCAAGAAGCAGCATGTACAGAAACTGAGAAATAAACATAGAAAGTCATGGGATAAAACTTTATTTCTTAGAAATAATGATCCCTTAACTCTCCTTTGCTGACTGAGGTGAAGATAAACATATGCCCCCTAAATTCATCCCCAATTGTAGTCATAGTAATATCAATATTAGCCCACATTTTGGGCATTTACTACATGCCATACAGCTTTCTATGCATAACATAAATCTATTTATTAATGAAGTAGGTACTATTTTTACCTCATATTCACACATGAAGAAGCAAAGGCACAGAGAATGTATAACACTTATAGGAGGAGCTACAGGCTACACTGACTTTCTGATAAAGACCAGCACAGGACATTCCTAAGCCCTATTCAATGCTCTTTTAGTTCAAATCATATCTGGCCTTGCAAATTCATACCAGTGGCTAAGTCTCCAATCACTGGTGGGACCAGATGACCACCAATTGACTTACAAACTTCAAGTCAGTTCTACAATGAAGGGGGCAGCTACAGCAGAGAACTAGAATACATTTTTGTGGTTCCTCTAAGTTCTGAGGGTAGTTTTAAATTCATTCACAATTTTTAGGCTTATAATTAACAATCATGCCATAATTATGCATCCTGCCTAGAACTGGCTGGGAGCACAGCCCAGTAGTCAGGCAACTCATTAAACAGCTGAGACACTACATTTCCCACTGTAGCCAACTGGATGTTTTTAAGGAGTAAAATAAAGCTCAGCATTTAACTATACCTTCATGGCCTTAGTCAAATAAACGGTTGCCTGAGAGTGTCATAGTTTCTTCCATTCTATTAAGCCCAGAAGGGCTGCTGGGTAGGAGGAATGAGGAATGGAAGAGCACAAGTGCATGGGGATGTGTCCAGGAGAACAGAATGGGCTTGTTGGACTGACCTACAGTTTTCCAGCAAAGAATAATTTGTTAAAATGTACTTTCCTTTTATATAATTTGTCAGTCAGCAACTTTGTTAGGGACTATATTATGGTTCTGTGTGGCGTTAAGCCCTGTAGTCTTTCTTACCTTTCCATAGATTTCATTAATTGTTATGTGGACAAATATGGATGCTTCTGTGAGTCCTTCCAAATAGACATGCCGGTAGCCTGATAAAAACAGAGAAAGTGGTTTCCTTTTAGTAGAATTTGCATTTGGCTCTCTTTGGATGCAACAGTGTTTAGCATGTGAGTTAACTACAGTTCTTTACATTTTAAAGAGCACATTAATCACCATATTTATCAAGTGACACATATTTTATATAACACACATGCTATATATATATACAAAACTTGTAAGGCATAAGTCATATATTAAATCTTCCAAAGAAAAAACAATTGTCAATCTGGAGAAAAAAGATCAGCTCATACCTACCAGGCACCAAGCTGCTAAAGGTCACAGTCCTTTGTCCAACAAAGTCTCTTCCAATGGGATCATGATCCCATACAAGGAACCGAACCAAAGCTATTTCCGGCATGTGTACTGTAAATGTCAGGGTTTCTTCCCACACAGGGTTAAATCCTCAGAGAAATAGGAAAATAAAAGTCAGAAAAGCAAAAGGGCTTGGACAGAAATGAGTTGGCAGCAATGTCTACAAAGCAGACAGTGAAAATTACTTGTGATGGTTATTAAACTCATACAGATGACCAAGCACTCCTGAAATAAAGCCTTAGAATTTATCCCATTGCTAGAAAATAATTGGTAAGAAAATTGCCTATAAATTATCACATCAATTCTACTCATCTTTGATGCTCAATTGCATTGTAGAGGAAGCTCTTTAATATTCAGAATGCTTCAGTAAGTTCAAAAATTATCTTATAAGGGCTTAGGGATGTGACTCATTGGACCCTGGGTTTGCTCCCCAGTACCGCAAAAAAATAAAATAAAATAAACCTTACAACAGTGATCTAAGAATATTTTAGAGAACACAGTAAAGAATGTAACCACCAAAAGAATTATGCTTTTCACCCTCCAGAGATACTGCTATTGTAATAACCATCAGCTCCAATTTTATCTGAGATGTTTTGCAAGTTTCAACACTGCTGTGCATATCCTATTTTACTCTAACAGCAAGGCTCTAAGAGTGTCAGGGTATTACTGACTTTCAAAAATAGACATAACTTTTAAAATTATACAAGTAACATGTTTATATTTGAAATAGTAGGAATAACAGTATTTATAACTCATTTCATAGATAAGAAAATTTATGTTCATAGAAAATTATCTGCCTAAGGTCTTAAAGTTAATGACAGAACCAAATTAAACGGTGTGTTATTGACTCCTAGTTGCTTCTCATGAAGTAACAACTTATTACATTATCATATTTTCACACCTACAGAAAGGAATAAAAAAAATTATGCAATTCAAATACTGCTATGGTTTGTTCCCTAAGAGTTTGTAAGTGGGAAGCTTGAGCCCCAGTGTGGCCATGTTAAGAGTTGGGGCCTTTCGGGAAGCCATTAGGTCTTTGAGGGTGCTGTCCTGGAAAACACTGATGAGTTCTCAGGGGACCTCAGTTAGTTCTCATGAAGGGGTTATACAAGAGCAAGCTTGGGCCCACCCCACTCTTTCTGGTTTCCTGTATTGCCACAAGATCTCTTATTCACACACATACTCCCTCATGATGCCATCCACCATGAGGTGCTGCAGCCTGGGAATCTCTTGCCAGAACCAGTGCCATACTATTTGGACCTTCAGCCTCCAAAACACTGAGCTAAGCAAACCTCTTTTCTTTATATAGCAATGAGTTTCAGGTATTTTGTCATAGCAATGGGAAAAGACTAAGATAAATACTAAAAGGCAAAATTACATCTATTTATTGGCAAAATTCTCTGAGATAAAATAATGATAAAAATTGACACAGACTCAAGCATTCCATAAGTTTCTTTCTTTCCCCTTTCTAAAAATTGGAAACAAGCTTTATTACCTGTCTGCATTCCAGAGGTGCCAACTACATTGCTCTATAAAAAGTCTTAAACTAATGAAATAATTCCAGGTTGAAAAATTCCCGCCTGCATGAAAGATTATCTTTTTGTTGACTTAGCAATGATCTCTGAATTACTTTGTGACTAAGAAAAGAAAGAATAATTTATTGAGCACTGCTTGGAAAATATAATATAGGAAAGTTGCTTTCTTCAATCATGTTGTAACTGAAAAATTCTGCCTGCCTCTTGAACTCTCTTCCTTGAGGGACTCATTATAACACTAATTTCTCAAAGGTTTGATTATTGTGGTTTAAGATTACTTAACATGTTAATGATTATAGAGTGAAAAAAATAGGTACGTGATATTTCTCAAATGAATTAATAAATATAATTTTAGATTACCAAGAGAAAGATACAAGCTTGGGTAAATTAAGCTACCTTTATATTATAAGGAGAATGTGGCCCCTCTACCACATGTATATTCAAGAAGTAAAACTTTCCAGAGTGTGCTGTGCTTACCTTTAGAGTTTTACATACTGCAGAAAGAATGAGAAATTAACCCAAATAGCAGGCTTCACAAATGAGAGCTATGAGGGGTCTCCTGTCATAAGAACACTAAGGGATATACCACAAGGTGTTTTCCAAAGCAAATTTTTAATGTTCTTTAAAATATCATTCATTCTTTTCTTCAGAAAAAATTAGTGAGACTCTTGAGAGCTGAGATTAAAAAACCTCTGAAATATACCATATATCAATCTGAGAGACTTTGTTTATGGGTTGAAAAGATCTTCACATAAATTCAGATGGCAATCATTTTAGGGATCCGTTGCTCTCCTACATAAAAATACATTTTTCTTTTTCAGTGCAAAATCTAGATCTAGAACCTCCTCAGTAAGAGTGGACACAGATTATCATCTTACCATTGTCATCTACCACACGAGTTTGATCTTTGCAACAATCCACTGGCAATCCAATAATTTCAACTTCAACAAAAGGATCAATTATCTACATAAACAAAGAGAAAGAATTATTACAAATGATACATATCTGTACAGGTGCTAATTATTTTGAGAATATTGACCAAAACATTCACATTTTAACAGCAACTGATTTTACCAAATGCTTACTAAGAGAGAAGATAGATTCCAGGTGTCACAGAAGCAGATATGAGATGAGAATAAAAGGAAGGCTATTAAATTTTTGCTCGCTGCTAATACTACACAAATTTTACTGAATTAATCCACAATTTCTGCTCAAGATACATGCACAATGCAATGAGAGGTTTGCCCATGCACAAATTCTCAGAGAAGATGTATTTAAAACAGTCAAACGCTAGAAACAACCTAAGTGTCCATAATAAGTCAGAGAGCTAAGCCAAATAATGAAATAACAATAAAAAAGGAACAAAGTTATTTAACATAAACAATGTTGATCATCCAGACATAAATGGCTCTTATTGTAAGAGTAAATTGGTGTAGAAGTTTGAGAACAGACAAAATTGGTCTGTTGTGATAGTGTTTGCTGTCAGGTGAGGAATAGATACTGAGAGAGCAGGTGAGAGGCTTCTGGGGTTCCATCCTAATCTTTGCTTTTTTTTTTTTTTCTTTTTGGCAGTACTGGGGATTGAACCCAGAGCCTAAGAACTGAGTTACATAGGCAGTCTTTTTTAAATGTTGTGATAGGGTCTTGTTAAGTCATTAAATTGCCCAGCCTAGGCTTCAACTTGTGACCCTCCCGCCTCAGCCCCACATGGTGCTGGGATTACAGGTGTGCACCACACAGCCAGCTCATGTACTGGTTGTTATTGTTCCACTCATCCCCGTCTCCTCTTCTTTGGGATGAGGTCCTGCTGTGTGAATCACCTGTAAATTCTCCCTTGTGATACAAGTTCTGGGTGATGAGCAATGAAGAAATAAAACCTCAAAACACCAGAGGAGGTTTTCTAAAAATGTCTGCCAGGAAGTGAGAACACAGTTCTAGAAACTTGGAGAGTGAGGAGTAATATAGAGAGTTTGAAGTGACAGCAGCTTCAGGGAATAAGAGCTACAGGTATGACAGAAAAACATTTCAATGATTAAATTACTAGGCACATTTCTTTATTTACTAAATAACAAAAGTTATTCATTTTCAATTAATTGTTTTATACTAGAAGTTTTTCCTTTAAATAGAATTCTATGATAAAACTGGACAACTGAGGATCTTAGAGTTTGGAGGCAATGAAAGAATATGATTTCTGTTCTAGTAAGTTTGATGCCTTCTTTTCTGTGGACAAAAAAGAAGTAAGAATGACATTTCTGATGCCACCAATTAATGATTCTTTCTGAGAGGGCAAAATGTAGTGACAAGAGGGAAGCTGGGTGGCCAGTTCACTGGAGGCTTCTGCAGCAGACCTGACAAGATATGATGATGGGCTGGATTGGGCTGGTGACAACCAAGATAGAAGAGATGGTCCCATTGGAAGCACCCACTATTAAGGGATAGAACACTGTGCATCTGTTGAAGATGCTGAGAACAGAGAGAAGGCTGGAAAGAGTCACCATGGAGGATGGGATGAGGGAGAACCAGTAAGATGAAGCTGGAGTGGGCTACAGTGCTAAAGTCTGTTGATACTTGACATGAGAAGTTTACGGTGGGACCAAACAACAGAGCTGTGTGGTTTCACCCATCAATATCCAGAAATAACAGTTTAAAAGATGAGAAGAGCAAAAGACCTGAAGTCATGACCACCCCTGAGAGGAAGGACATGAGTATAAGAAGGGCTAACAGGTGGGGAGAAAGCAGGCCAAGAGGGCCTGGGTCAGGTATAGTGGAAATAATGGAACAAGTGCCAGGAAAAGAAGGAGGCTGCACTCACAGAGGGAGACACTTATAAAACCTGCTCCAGAGGTGCAGCAGGTGGTGACGAGAATGAGCATGTGGCCAGGAGCATGTGGCTGACATGCAGCAGGGATGAGCCTTGAAGATGAGAAATGTGGACAGGAGGTTAATACATACTCTTAGGCAACGTTTCTGTCAATAATGAAATGGTTCTTTGCACTCCAATTTTATCACTGCCAGTGTCAGCTGAATATCATGCACTCAAGATTCCAAAATAGATAATGTGCTACAGTCCACAGGAGTTGTGTGTGATTTACCAACAAAGCTGATATGTCTGATGAGCTGAGGTCAGTCCTCCTTTAGGAACGATCTCACACACACTCGCATGCGCACACACATGCAAACCACACACACACACACACACACCTATACCTCTGAATATATTTCAGATGAAATGTAAATACAATAAAATAATCATATAATTAACCGCTTAGCCATTTAGTAATATGTAGCTTACCTCGCCTCGGTCTCCAAACATGGAGTCTGGAGGCTTGGGGAGTTGCTGTCCACTGATCACTTTCAGGATGAGCTGCTTTTTGGGGTTGGCAGGAAGTGGGTCACCAGAGAAAGGGTTGAAAGTACCTAGGCCAAGTAAAGCAGAGGTTGAGAACATGGAAGAACACACACACACACACACACACACACACACTCACACAGCACAGTTTAAGCTTGTAAAACAAATAACAAATGCTGATTGTTATAGTGCTTCCTAGACCAATGGAACTATCACATAACCACACATGTAGCTTTTGCCAGAAGGCAACACCAGCTAGCATTTCCATAGCTGTGGTTTTCATTAGACAATGCACTCCCAAAGGCCAGGAAATGAGGTAATTTAAAACAAGTTTCTGCAATGTAACTGTAGCATGGATGAAGAAAAAAATTTTATTTGAATACCAACAGTATAAGAAGGGAGGTACTTGTGTCAAATGCAACTAATCTTCTAACTTAAGATATCTCAGGTATAGAAAAAATATATGAGAAACAGAAAGAAGTCCTGAAATTCTAAACTGCATGTGTTTTTTGTGGAGTAATGATTGAATCCAGGGTCTCATGCATGCTAGGAAAGTACTCTACCACTCAACTATCCTCAGTCTTAGTTGTAAAATTAAGTAAGTAGCAGAGCAAGAAAATTTGCAAAGCATAAAATCTTGAGGACACATCTCTCCATATTTCGTTACTTAATTGTTATAAATCTAATTTGGAAACTTTTTTTTTGGTACTGGGGATCGAACTCGGGACCTTTTGCTTTCAAAGCAGGCGGCGGAACCACTGAGCTAAATCCCTGGACCCTAATTTGGAAACTTTTAAACAATTTTAATGGCCAGACTGAAAAGAAAGTGTTGTTTTATTAAGACTATATTATCCTTTCTTTTTGGTTAGCACTGTTTTGTGATTGGACTATATTACCTAAAATGGCTTGATAAAATTGATTGTTTTTCAGGTGAAATTTAATTTTGCCAACTGGCCTCAGGCTAACAATACCTAAGAGTTTCTGAAAGATAAGGCTCAGACAATAGGAGGCAACCCAACTGAGAAATAATGACCAATGCCAGGGCACTGATGGTCTGCTATCCATATCACTCTTGATATATGCAACCTCAAGAAATATAGTCTAAACATCATACTACCCCAATGTATTTGTGACAAGAATTCTTATTTACCTTGCCTCCTGCATGCTAGGCAATGCTCCACCACTGAGCTACACCACTCCAGCCCATAAGCTATCTTTTTAAAAAATTATCCTGTACATGGAGGTTTTTCAAAAAACTAGAAATAGAACTACTGGGTATATGTAGTAATAGATATCAGTACATCAAAAAAATCTGTACTTACATTTATCGCAGACCTACTCACAGGTAAGAAATAATAGGTAAGAAACAGAAGCAACTGAAGTGTCCATCAAATGATTATGAATTTTTAAAAAGTGGCATGTATTTACAGTGAAATATTATTCAGTCATAAAAAATGTGGAATCCCATTATTTACAGTAACATGGGTAGAAATACTGTAGAGAACATTAAGTGAAATAAGGCACAGAAAAACAAACACTGCATGTTCTCTTGTGTGGAAGCTAAAAGAATTGGTCTCAGTGAGGTAGAGAATGGAAGAGTGGTTACCTGAGTCTGTGGGGGAAGGGAGGGTGGTTAATGGATACAAAGAGGTGAGAGGAGGAATAATTTCTAACGTTCTATATAACCCATTAAGATGATCATGGTTTACAACATTTAAATGAATATTTCAAATAGCTAGTAGAGAGGATTTTTCAATGCTCCAAACACACAGGAACATAAATGATATGTCTCAGGTGATAGATTACCCTGATCTGATCATTACACCTTGTATGCATGTAATGTATATCACACCCCGTAAGTATGTACAACTACTGTGTATCAATTAAAAATAAAAGTAAAATAAATTTTAAAATTATGCTGCAAAGCACTGGGATATCACTAAGATATCTTTGGATAGAGTTCATCCCATGAACTACTGTAGAGAGATGACTATGAAACTAACACATACCTTTGCACATTTGCTGGGGCTTGAGGACGTAGCCACAATTGCCATTTGTCCTGAATTTGGCTCGATTTAATTGCATCATTCGCCCTTCAGACTGATAGTTCAGTGCCACTGTCCAAGTTGAAAGTTTGAGAGAATTAGGCAGGATGGCAAAGCAGAGTCAGAACATACAGAGAACCACTGTTTTCAGAGGCTTACGCACCAAGCTGGCAACCTGCATTCCAGTAGGGCAGAGGGTTGAAGTTACTGGAATCTATGCGGTAGGCAGAGGGGTAAATCCTTGTGAGCTGCTTTTGGTTATAAATCATGAATTGCTCTGATTTCTGCTGAACCACCTGATGTGCTCTTGTTTCACTGAAGGATAACACATTTCCTGTGGTTCCTGGCAGTTTGTAATAAAGAAAAAGGGAAAGTGAGAACTATAGCAAAGTAGCAAAGAAAACACCTCTCACAAAAGACTGTGTGATGCCATAGCACTAAATAACAACAGCAAAAAGCAGAATGAAAGGGTATGTTCAACCTGTCAAAGAAAAACTTTAGACACATTAAATTGAACAGAGTTTAACCAAGCAAGAAACAATTCACAAATCAGGCCACTCCCAGAGTCAGAACAGATTCAGAGTGTCTCCATCTCACCACATGGGCAGGTTACTGTCACAGCCAGAAAAGAAATAAACATTCAGAAAACAAAAAGTAGAGATAGCCCAGTTGGTTATAGCTCTTATGTTACTTGAACTTGGCTTGAAGAATTGGCCGCTTGTTATTGGTTAAGATTCAACTACTTGGTACTTTTTACAAAAGTACATTATCTCTGTTTTATGCATCATGTCTGGTTGCAGTTTACTATGTACAAGAAATCTTTAGTTTAAACCAAACTTAAAATATACATCAAGGTAGTTTTAGATGAAATTTAATTCAGTTTAACAAACCAAGGTAGAGATAACTTCTGACCAAGAAAGAACCATAAAAGTCCATTCTTAGAATGTTTTGCCAGGTTGAGATCAAATCACAACTGTGTATTTGCTAAGATACCTGCTCATTTCTGGCTCCCATATTCTCCCCTGAATTCAATCATTTCACTAATTTGTGTCTATCTGGTTAGCATGAAGAGGGTGAGTAGAACAATTGTTTTCTAGGTACATAACTCAAGAGTATCTTTACCAAAACTATAGACAACCATTGATAAATAAAAGTATATCTATAAGATTCCTGATAGCAGAAAGACATCCATTGAAAACATTCATTTAAAAAGCACATCTGTGAAACACATATTAACTGATAACTTTGGACTCTAAGAAAATAAAGGGGAAAGACTACTTAGAAAAAAAATTGAGTTTTAAAGTTGATTTGAAAAGAATTATGGAACCAATCAAAATCTTCCAGGAGAAAGGAATAACAAAGGAGAAAATATGTTTAAAAGAACATTAAAAAGAAACAAAATGACTGCGACAATCCACTTAGCCCGCAGGAGAGAGAGGTCCGGGGTCACCGGGAGCCCCGCTCCAGCCAGCTCGCACCAAGCACACCAGCTAGGACCAGCCAGAAGGTGAGAACCCCTCGGTACTGGCCATGCCCATGGCCTGCAGGACACCCCCCAACCCCCACCACCGCCTCTGGCCTCCTGGCTGTACCGCTACCTGGTTCCACACTACAAAGACACAGGGGACACCAGACCACTGTACTGGGTAAGTTGGAGGGATCATCACCTCCCATCAGAACCTGGACTATCTTCAGGGGAAGGGCACCTGGAACCTGCAGTACAACCTTGCAGAGTTCAACCCTGCAGGAGGACAGGGAGCTCAACTTGGGACTTGGCACCAGAAATCTGCCTGAATTCCACTGGTCTGTGACTGGCTTGCTGAGACTCACTGACTTATATCTGCACACTGCTGCCCACATTGTCGATTGTGACAGCAGAGACATACCCTGAAGGAGGACTTTCATCTTCATTTTTAATTTTTATTTCCAAAATTATTATTATTGGGGGCTTTTTTTGCTCTTATTTTTAATTTTTTTCCTACTCTTTTCAATTTTTTATTTTTCTCTTCTTTTTTTCTTTCTTTTCTCTTTCCTTTCTCTCTCTCACTCACTCTCTTGCTGTCCCACATTGTTCTTCATCTCCCTTTTTGTTCCTGTTCTGGCCCTAATTCAGATTTCTTCTTTATTTTTCTTTTATTCTCTTTTTCCTACTCTCGCCTGTGACCTCTAGCCACACTGCTAACCTTCCCCTATCCTTCTACTTATCTATCACTCCCTCCCCAACTCCTTCTAACTCCCCATCCTGAAGGGTAAAGTTGCTATATTGAAGAGTTTACTCACTATAAACATATGTTGGGGGGTGGTTCTTGATTTTGATATAATTCACATAGTTAAAGGTGATAGATTAACAACTACCACAAATTGTCATTTTCTAAGATGTACTTGATGCTATAGTGTTGCTGACTGTATCACTTGGGCTAAGGTGTTGTGATTGATCTAGTCAGTGGTCCTTCCTGGTATAATGAAAATGAGATGGCCTCAGAGTTATTAGAGATTCAAAACCTAAAGACCAGCTATATCTGAAAGACACCTCTGAGAAGTAATCATTACATAAGGGTTCTAATTACAAGCAACAAAGATAAATACAATAAGCAATTTCAAAGTATCAACCCAGGAATTAAACCAAGGACAGCACCAAAAACAAAAATGAGAAGATATTTAAGCAAGGCACAAACTCAGACTTCCACCCCACCGAGGGTAAATTCTGGAGGAAATGAGGTGGAAAAGTCTGATAATCAACCACCTGAACACCCTGAACTGATAGCACAGGAAGTAACAAAACAGATGAATGAGGCTCTAGAAAAATTCAAAGCAGAAATAATCTCTGAGATAACTACAGAGATGGTGAGCAGAGTGAAAGACATGATTAGAGGCTCTACAACAGAAACAGATAAAAAAATTAGATGAGCTCAGAAACATGCTAGAAGCCAGGAATGCCCAGCATAAGGAAGAAATGGAAACCATGATTGCCCAACATAAGAAAGAAATGGAATCCATGAAACAGATTCAAACAGATATTCAGGAGATCAAAAACTCCACTGAAAGCATGCACAGCAGATTAAGGGAATCTGAAGATAGAATATCAGATATAGAAGACAGGATTGTGGTTAAAGACCATGAAAACAGAAGTTTCTTAAAAATAGTAAGGGACCACAAGAAATCAATCCAGCAGCTGCTAGATGATGCAAAGAAGAGTAACATAAGACTGATAGGAGCCCACAAAAAAAATGGGAGAAAGCACAATTGACATTAAAAAAAAAAAAACTGTTCACAGAAGTAATAGTTGAAAACTTCCCAGAGAGAGGTAGAGAATTGGACACAGATAAGTGAGGCATATAGAACTCCAACTAGCCATGATCGAAAAAATCTACACCTAGACATATAATAGTCAAGATCCCAGCAAACCAACAAAACAAAATTCTACAAGCACTTAGAGAAAAGAAACAAATCACCTATAAAGGAAAGCCCATCAGAATCACAGCAGAGTTCTCAACACAAACCCTCAAGTCAAGGAGAGCCTGGAGTGAAGTATTTCAAGCCCTAAAAGAAAATAACTTCCAACCTAGACTGTTGTATCCTGAAAAATTATCTTTCAAAACAGATGGGGAAATTAGATACTTCTACGACAAAGAACACCCGAGAAATTTCATGAACAGCAAACCAGCACTCCAAGCAATTCTAAACAATGTCATAGAAAAAACCAATGAAGGTCACAACTCCATGAGGCTCAACAGAGGGAAGTCACCAGGCAAGGTAAGAAACTAAAGGGTAAGGGGGAAAAATAAGAAATAAAAGAGCCAACAAAAATAAAACATCATAACAAGAATGAGTCAGTATCTATCAATTATAACCATCAATGTTAATGGCCTCAATTCACCAGTCAAAAGAAACAGACTGACAGAATGGATTAAGAAGCAAAATCCAACAATATGCTGTATACAAGAAACACACCTAACTCAAAAAGAAACTCATAGACTGAAAGTAAAAGGATGGAAAACAGCTCTCCACGTGACAGGACCCCAGAAAAAAGCAAGAGTAGCAATCTCATTTGCAGACAAAGTAGATTTCAAACCAAAACTGATTCAGAAAAACAAAGATGGTCACTACATCCTTGTGAAGGGAACAATCCAAGAGGAAGAGATGACAATCATATAAATATAAATGCACCGAATACAAATGCCCCCAACTATACAAAACAAATATTAATGGACATGAAAAACCAATTAAGCACTAATATAATTATAGTGGGGGACCTCAATACCCAACTATCACAAATAGACAGATCATCTCAACAAAAAATTAACAAAATTCTAGAACTGAACCAAGCTATTGAACAAATGGACTTAATAGATGTTTTCAGTGTTCCACCCCACAAAATCAAAGTACCCATTCTTTTCAGCTGCACATGGGTCATTCTCCAAAACAGACCACATGTTAACTCATAGGACATGTCTAAGTATATGTAAAAGAATTGAAGTTGCCCCCTGTATATTGTCAGGCCATAGTGCAAAAAAATTGGAGATCAAGAGCCAGGGATTTAGCTCAGTGGTTCCAGCGCCTGCCTTGCAAGCCTAAGGTCCTGAGTTCAATCCCCAGTGCCAAAAAAAGGAAAAAAAATTGGAGATCAATAACATAAGAAACCACAAAACCCCCACAAACATATGGAAACTGAATAACACCCTTCTGAACAACCAATAGGTCACAGAGGAAATTAAAGAAGAAATTAGACAGTTTCTACAAGTAAATGATAATGCCAGTACAACATACAGGAATCTATGGGACACAATGAAAGCAGTTCTACATAGGAAATTCATACTAGTGAATGCCCATATTAGGAAAACAGAGAGAACTCAAATAAATAAACTAATGCAGAACCTCAAGCTTCTATAAAAAGAAGAGCATAACAAACCCAAAGCTTGTATAAGAGAGGAAATTATAAAGATCAGAGCAGAAATCAATGCAATGGAGACTAAGAGAACGATACAAAAAAAATCAATGAATCAAAGAGTTGGTTTTTTGAAAGAATAAATAAAATCAATAAACCTTTAGCCAACCTTTTCAAAAAAAAGGAAAGAAAAGGCTCAAATCCATGCATTTAAGAATGAAAAAGGTGAAATCACAACAGACCCAGCAGAAATCCAGAGGATCATCAATACCTACTTGGAGAACCTGTACTCTAAAAATTGGAAAACACAGAAGAAATGGACAGATTCCTAGATACATACGAATTGCAAAAGTTAAATGAAGAAGATATGCAAATTCTAAACACCCCAATTACAATGAGTGAAACTGAAAATGTAACAAAAAATTTACCAACAAAGAATAGCCCAGGTCCTGATGGCTTCACTGCTGAATTCTATAAGACATTTAAAGAAGAACTATTGCCATTACTCTTTAAACTCATCGAGGAAATTAAAAGGGAAGCAAGGCTTCCAAATTCATTCCTGGAAGCAAGTGTTACTTTGATTCCAAAACCAGGGAAAGACCCAACTGACAGGCCAATCTCCCTAATGAACATCGATGCAAAAATCCTCAACAAGATACTGACAAACAGAATACAGAGGGTCATCAAGAAGATCATATACCCTGACCAAGTCAGATTTATCCTAGGGATGCAAGGATGGTTCAACATATGTAAATCAATAAATGTAATACATTATATTAACAGAATGAAGGACAAAAACCATATGATCATCTCAATACATGCAGAAAAAGCACCCATTCATGATAAAAACCCTACAGAAATTTGGAATAGAAGGTCTTTATATCAACCTGATTAAGGCTATCTATGAAAACCCAACAGCCAACATCATATTAAATAGTCAAAAACTGAACACTTTCATGCTAAAATCAGGAACAAGACAAGAATGCCCACTATCATCACTCCTGTTCAATATAGTTCTGGAAACATTAGCCACAGCAATTAGAAAAGAGAAAGAAACAAAAGGAATAAAGATAGAAAAGGAAGAAGTTAAACTGTCATTATTTGATGATGTTATGATACTTTACATAGAAGACCCAAAAAACTCGGCCAAAAGACTTCTAGACTTAATTGACAGATTAAATAGAGTAGCTGGATATAAGGTCAACACTCAAAAAACAATAGCCTGCTTATACACAAATAACAGACTCACTGAGAGAGAAATTAGGGAAACAATCCCTTTTACAATAGCATCCAAAAAAAAGAAATATCTAGGAATCAACCTAACAAAGGAAGCAAAAGACCTCTACAATGAAAACTACAGCACTCTGAAAAAGGAGACTGAGGAGGATATAAGAAAATGGAAAGACATCCCTTGTTCCTGGGTAGGAAGAACCAATATAGTGAAAATGGCCATACTTCCAAAACTGCTATATAGATTTAATGCAACGATGATTGAAATTCCAACAATATACTTCACAGAACTAGAAAAAACAATGCAAAACTTCATTTGGAACCAGAAGAGATCTAGACTAGCACAAGCAATTCTAGGCAACAGAGACATGGCTGGGGGTATCACAATCCCCAACAAAGCTACTGTGGTAAAAACAGCATGGTACTGGCAAAGAAACAGACCTGAGGATCAGTGGAATAGATTAGAAGATGTAGAAATAACTCCAGACATACTCAGCCACCTCATCTTTGACAAAGGAGCCAACCACCCTCACTGGAGGAAAGATAGCCTATTTAATAAATGGTGTTAAAAAAACTGGATTTCAACCTGCCAAAGATTAAAACTAGATTCATACCTATTACCATGCACTAAACTAAGATCCAAGTGGATTAAAGATCTAAGTAGAAACACACAAACACTAAACTTGCTGGAAGATAAGTTAGTAGAACTCTTGAAGACATTAGCATAGGAAAAGGCTTGATGAACAAAACCTCAGTAGCACGGGAACTAGCACAAAGAATTAACAACTGGGATCTCATCTTATTAAAAAGTTTCTGCACTGCAAGAGAAACCACCAACTGAGCTAAGAGACAACCTACTATGTGGGAAAATTTTTTTAGTAGCTGTGCCTTAGATAAAGGACTACTATCCAGAATATATAAAGAACTGAAAAAATCAGATCCCCCCAAATTCAAAGACCCAATTCAAAAATGTGCATCTGAAATGAACAGACATTTCTCAGACAAAGAAGTAGAAACAGCAAATAAACACATGAAAAAATGTTCAACATCACTGGTCATTCAAGAGATGCAGATGAAAACAACACTGAGATTCCACCTCACTCCAGAAAGAATGGCTGCTAACAAGAAATCAACCAATAACAAATGCTGGCAGGGCTGTGGGGAAAGAGGAATGCTGCTCCACTGCTGGCGGGAGTGTAGACTGGTGCAACCACTGTGGAAATCAGTATGCAGATACTTCAAAGAACTAGGGCTAGAGGTTCCATTGGACCCAGCTATTCCCCTGCTGGGGATCTTCCCAAAAGAATTAAAAGAATCATACCACAGTGATATATGTGCACCCATGTTTACAGCTGCACAGTTTGTAATAGCTAAAGCTTGGAAACAGCCCAAGTGCCCATCAACTGGAAACTGGATAAAGAAGATGTGGTTTTTTAATAAAATGGAGTACTACTCGGCCATACAGAATGAGAAACTAGAGACATTTATAGCTAAATGGATGCATATTGAGGCCATACTCTTAAATAAAATGAATAGGACACACATGTGTAAATACCGACAAGTTTCTCTAGTGTGAGAAACTGAATGTGTAAATAAGGGTTAAAATGATTAAAATGAATAACTGATAACTTGAAATAGGAAAAGGTCCAAAGGGGTAGGGGTGGTGGGAGGGGAAGGGTAAAGGAAAGAAGGGAAAGGAAATATTATGAGAAAAGAAAAAAAAATGGAAATGAAGTCTATGTAAATAAGGAAGGGTGGAGGGGGTGAAGGGCGCACAGGTAATGGGGAAAAAATAAGAACCAAGATACATCATGTACAGGTACAAGCACCCAGTGATAAATGTAAATGTATTATATACCTAAAATGTACCAATAAAAGAATTTAAGGGGGAAAAAAAAGAAATAAAGTTTCAGAAACAATTACCATCATCCATTCACCTAATAAGGCTTATAAATATGGGGGAAATGAGAGGTCTTAGTACAAGAAGCCTGCACTGCTGTCAAGGAAGCTGCAAGTTTAGGGATCACGATGATCACAATGGAGTCTTCAAACACTTAATTATTCCACTCTTTTCTTGAAATCCTACCTTTTGAATGATAGTAACAATGCCCCTATCATTGAACTGCTTCACCAAACAACCATATCCTATCCTCAAAATAATCACCTTACGTCCTCTGAACCTGTTGGAAAAGACCAGCCAACATGAAGATCCAAACATGACTAGAACTTCATTCTCATTCAAACTCTAGCAAACTGAGTTTGTCTGAAGATATATGGTCCACGAAATCAAGGTGTTGAACTATAATCTTGCTGAACCAACTGGGCCTGAAGCATATCTACACTGGACGTGTTTATTAGCACACAGTCAATCTCTCAGGGTACCTCCTATCCTCAGAGTTATACACCCTGAGATATTAAATGGTGGTGTGGTCCTGTTATCCCAGCACTCTGAGAGGCTGAGGGAGGAGGCCTGAAACTTCAAGCCCAACCTGGGCGATTTAATGACTTAGCAAGACCCTATCTCACAACAAAAAAGGGGTGGAGGGGTAGCTCAGTGTGAAGGTTTTGGGGTTTATCACCAGTATTGCTCCCCAAAAAAAGAGTTGCCCAAATGAGTCATAATGCTGCTCCTGAGCTGGTACTTGAAACAGTGATAAATACAAAAGAAGAAAAAGAAATGATGTTTCTCAAGAAAACTAAAATTGAACTTATTTCAAGATTTTAATTAGGAATGCCTTGAACGTAATATAGAGATAATATAGACTTTTTGACAAGCCAAATTTGGATAAAGTAGCTCTATTATCAGTGCAATGCTTTTCTGTCCACATAAATATGCATACCACAGCATCATTAAAATGATATTGTTTATTAAGCACTTATGACTTAGTATTTTAATAGAGTTAAGTTGAACTGCTTAAGGAAAAGCTATGTATTCATTACAACTGAAGTTTAAGTTTAAGAGTTAAACAATAATCAAGATTATTTTCCCTTAAACTAATGGGTTTATAGTACCGAATGGTATGTATTGGAAAATCTTCATTCTTTACACTTAATCTATCTTTAACTTCATTCAGCCACTCACTAAGTTTATTTTTGAGTTGTGGACAGTAATTATAAAAATATAACTGCTGAGAATTTTAAGGTTTCTCATATTTTCACATGTAAAATTAACTGAAATTTTGTATAATTATCACTATTTGAAGAAGAAATTAACACCAAGGGGAATAAAGGAAATCTGTCTGCAATTAGAAAAAGATTCACTTGTGGACTGTGGCAGAGGATAAAGATCTGAGCAGAGTCCTGAATGTTTGCGAGGACACATGACTCACCACACTGTTGTTTCTTGTCGCTAAGATATGCTGAGAAACTTGGAGATTCTGTTTAATTTCACTTCTACTAAAATTAAAATGAGGTTGAAGCACCACATGATGGTAGATTATTTCAATAAGCATTCAGTAACTAAATGAAATAGAAGACAAAGGGAAAAAGAGCAACTAGTAGGAAAATCGAGGATAAGAATAGTTGTGCCCAGAATTTCTCAGCTCAATGCAGCAACAGATAGTTGAAAAATAATGAGTCATTGTACTGAAATTTCTGCTCTTTTTGTTAAAACTTTAATCCATGGATTAAACTACTTTAATCAAAGTAAAAACTTACAATGAGAAAATATGAGGCTTTCCAGGGTGCTGTTTTAGCCAATTAAATTATTCTTTCTTCTGGTCATTCACACTTGAAAAAAGGCCATCTGTGACTGGTCATTAAGCCAGGACAGGTCTCCAAGTTCAAGCACTGGAGTAAGACATTGCTCTGATGTATTTGTCTTTTTATAATAATAAAATCCTCTTCAGCCTTGTAGGACATATCTCTGACCTTCAGGCAATCAGACAACTACCATGATCAAGAGAGCCCTCTATGTGTGCTAAGAATTGTATCTGCAATCATTTTCCTGACACTCATTTGGATTCTACACAGTTCCAGAAATGTGCAGTGATAATCAGATTAACAAAAAAATTAATGAACAATTGACATAGAGAGGTCAAGAATGTTTACTCAGAGCAAGAGAAAAAACTCTTCAGTCCTTACCATCATCCACAATGTCCTGGGCTGCCACAGAGTTTGTGTACACAACCAAATCCGAGAGCTCTCGGCAGAGCTTCATGGTTTTCCTTCGGCGGCCCAACCTGCAAAGTACACACCCAAGATTCGTGACATTTTAGAGTTGGAAGAGGTTTGAGCTTTTGGTTATTCCACCCTCTGTATTTAAGAGAACAAATAAATGATCTGTCCTAGGACTTAATAGTGTCACAACAGACCCAAGGATGATTCCTAGTTTAGTACTCTTTCCATCATGTCATCCTACTCGTGTAGTCCTAGTTGTTGCTCCACCAGGAGTCACAGCTTACACTCAGGCATTTTTAAATTCCATTGTGAAGGGCTTGATTCCCACTGTTACCCAACTAGGGAGAAACATCACAGAGCAGAACCTACACTAAAAACAAATAGAAACATTGCATTATGGATCACAAGAATTATATACCCAAAGGAAATATATCAAAATTTCCACAGGGATTATCTTTTAAAGGTGTGATTACAGATGTCTTAGTTACTTTTCTCTCATTGTTGAGACAAAATACCTGACACCCAAAGTTAAAGGGGAAAAGGTTTATTTAGCTCACAGTTTTAGAAGTTTCAGTCCAAATCAACTGTCTGCATGGGAGGGTGGCAGAGGGGCAACAGTTCATGGCGGCAGAAGACAGCAAAAGTCACAAGGGGCCTTAACACCATCTTCCTGCCTCTTTTATTTTATCCAGACTACTTAGGGTGGGTAGCACTCACATCCTTAATTCTAGTGCCCTTGAGCCTAGCATTGCACCATGAATCAATACCAGTGTCACACACTCTAGATCCAGCCACCTCCGAAAAAGCCCTACCTCCTTTGCATGAGGCTTGGGGGGGGGGGGGGAGACAACTAGACCCAAAGCATAACAACAAGTATTTTTATTTTCTTCTTTACACTTTTTCTGTATTCCCCAACTTTCTTAAAACAAGGATTACATTATTTAATACTTCTTTCTCAGATATTTTCTATGTTCTCTCTCTCATACAAACCATACCTAGGATTTCTCCTCTACAGTCTTACAAATTCTGCCACTACTCCTTATTACATTAAAGTCCTCCACAGACTATCACCCTCCTTCACATGCACACTTTTCTCCTCTAGGGGAATATCTAATTTTTTAAAACTCCATTCCTTACTGATATACCAACACAAAGACCAATAAGCACAAGACTGACACTCAACATTACTAGTCATTAGGGGAATGCAAGTCCAAACTCCAATAGGATACCATACTATGCTTCTAGGATGGCTACAAACAGAAAAGCAGATAATAACTAGTATTATCAAGGATAAGGAGCAATTGGAATCCTCATATATTACTGGAAAGTATAAAATGGTACACCTGCTCTGAAAAATAATTTGGCAGTTTCTCAAAAACTTAAAAGTTATCTTGCTTCTCAGCAATTCTACTTCAATATACCCAAGAGAAATAAAAATGTACATCCACATAAAAATTCACACAAGAATGTTCATAGCAGCATTGTTCTTAATAGCCCAAAACTGAAAACAACCTAAATGTCCTTCAACCAATGAACGGATATATAAAATGCAATATATCCATACACTGGATTATTTGGCAATACAAGGAAATGAAGTGCTGATAAATGCAACATGGATGAATCTTGAGAGCCTTGTAGTAAGTGAAAGAAGACACTGGCAAATCTACAGAGAGAGAATGTACACTAGTGGTTGCCAGAGACTAAGGGAGAAGAGGATAAAAAGTGATTGCTAATGGGTACTAATTTTCTTCTAAAGGTGATGAAAGTGTTCTGGAATTAGATAGTGGTAATAGAGATTTTATGTACTCAATGAAAACATGAGTACATATTGGAGATAAAACACTGAACAAATTAGGCAAAATCCCCACCGTAATGGTGCTTACATACGTCCATAAAAGAACTAAGGACAAAATGTACCAACAGTTCATTTTGCTAAGAAAGGAGGCATGAATATAGACAGGAATAAAAATCAGTAGGAAACCAAATATGATGGTGCATGCCTGCAATCCCAGAACTCTGGGAGCCTGAGGCAGGGCAACTGCAAGTTCAAGCCCAGCCTGGGCAACATAGCAAAACTTTGTATTAAAATGAAAAATAGGGCCAGGGATTTATCTCAGTGGTTTCACCGCCTGCTGTGCAAGCACAAGGACCCAAGTTTGATCCCTGGTACCAAATAAAAACAAAATGTTAAATAAAAAAGGGCTGGAGATATACCTCAGTGAAAAGGCCCTTGGTTTAATTCCCAGTACCATAATAAACAAGGAAACATCAATGGGAAGAAAGAATGCATGTTCATTCTTTATCATGTAAGTAAGAAGTTCTATAGCCATTGGTGAGAATCCAGTTTTGTGAAGGCTACTAATTACAAATCAATGTGAAGTTATGCTTAGAAATTATAAGTAAGGGCCAGGGATTTAGCTCAGTGGTTCTGCCGCCTGCCTCACAAGCACAAGGACCCGAGTTTGACCCCCCAGTACCAAAAAAAGAAAGAAATTATAAGTAAAATTCCAAGTCATTCCATGTTACAGAAAAATTCTGCATGAAATTAGCTTTTTTTTAGCCATCATCCTAGGAGTAGACTAAGTTAGTGAAGTCCCAAAGGACATCATCATAGATGTTCAGGCTCCAATAGCTACTTTGGAAAATCTACAATTGATTCAAGAGCAGCATGCAACATGATTTCATGTCATACCTGCAGTGATGTCTCATTTGAATATGTCAAAATTAGGCCTTTTTCATATTCTGCTTAACAACATTTATAGTGGTAGTCTTCTTGAAGATGATTATATTTATCCTTTATTGTAACTAAAGGTACATTCACATATGTCTGCTCTGCTCTTATTAACTAGTTACTATTTTACATGTAAATATCCTGTTGGAGTTGAATTTAGTGTTCTAACTGAACACTAAAGTTTAATTCCTACAGAGCACCTATTCTTCAAATTTCATTTAATTCTATCATTCAATAAAGGCATAGAGGAGTGTGTGTGTGTGTGTGTGTGTGTGTCTAGCTAAGATGTAATTTACATTTCTTTGTGAGATTTATAGTATAAAAATGCCTGAAAATCCTGTATCAGATCATGTATCACAATTTAAGCTCTGAACTGGGCTGGGGATTTAGCTCAGTGGTTTCGCTGCCTGCTGTGCAAGCGCAAGGACCTGAGTTCAATCCCCGGTACCAAAAAAACAAAAAACAAAAAGAACAATTTAAGCTCTGAAAATGGTGGTCCTTTTCTATTTATTTATTTATTTATTTATTTATATTAGTACATGTTTGCTATACATAAATGACTGCATTCACCATGGGGAGTTGGTTTTTGGACATAACACATCTTAATTCTTTTTACTGCTCCTTCCTCTCCCTTCTCCTCTCCCTCTTTCTCTTGGTCCCCTTCTCATTTTTGCAAATCATCACAAATACTGCTGACAATAAAATACGTTTTTGAGCACTTATTTTGAGCTCATTATGCTAATTAGTTTAACTCCTTTAATTCTTATAATGACCCTAAGAATATACAGAAAACAGGAGCTTCACTTGTCCTATGTTAAAGTTAGTAAGTGGAGGGACAAAAATTTGAAATCTGGCTGATTGCAATTCCCTGGCTCCTAATGTGTGCTTAGCACCCATCTTTCCCCTTTAGTCTCCTCTATCAGCCTTCTCTACATTCATGTGGCTTCTCTCTCTTCTCTGAAGATATGTTTTATTTGGCAACTGCTACAGCTAGCCTTTATGAAGTGTCTCATTATGTGCTAGGCACTGTGCCAAATTCCCTACCTACACTGTTTCATAGCTAAACTTCAAGTTTTACTTGGGGACCTTACCTTGTGATCTACACAACTAAAACACAGCCACAATGACAGGAATGGAAAGGTCAGGGGAATCTGAACAAGAACCAGAGATGCTCTCTCACCTGTATAGCTGGCCACCTTCCTTGCCAGGATTCTGCTGTGTGTCTTCCTCATCATCAATACTGTAGGATTTAGACCGTGATTTTGTGGTTTTCTGCAGGAAAAATCACAGTAAATGTAATGAACTCATCATATCAGGTATACCCACAGCATACAGAGAACAAACTGGGTTTTAAAATACACACACATACACACACTGGACTAATAATGTGGAGGGGAAAAATTTGACCAAATATTGCAGCTTGCTTTACCATTAAATAACAAAGATGTTTATGGCCTTACTTTTATTAAAATATTAATAGCAAAATTTAAGGTTTCATGCCCAGAAACTGATTTCTAAGCCCCAACATGACACTACAAGTGGAAAAATCCACATCCGACCCTATGTGACATGTCATAGCCTGAACACAGACACTCTAAAATTATGGCATAAAATTACCTTAAGGTTATGTATGAATTTCATATTTAGACTTGGGTCTCACCCCAAAATATCTTATTATGTATATGTAAATATCCCAAAATTTTAAAAAAATCAAAACATTTCTAGCTCCAAGCATTTCAGAAAAGATACCCAATCTGTACCTAGTAATTTGAGGTAACACAATAATAAATCTATCTTTTTTTACAGTGCTGAGGATTGAGCCCAGGCCCTTGTGCATGCTAAGTAATCACTCTACCACTGAGCTACATACCCAGCCCATAAATCTGTCTTTTTAAAGTTCATTTTTTATTATAAAATATAAAAAATGAATTACCAATGTGACAGATACCATTTGGAGAAATGATGATGTAATTTCTGTACATATAATTCTGACACATCACATCATGGTTATTCTACCATAAAATTCATTTCACCTCACTTTTTCTTTTAATGTTTTGTATGTTGTGATCTTCAGATAGATCATCTTTCAATGGTTGCCCATTACTCAGATAATCATGGCTTACTTAAGCAGTTCTTTGGGTAAATATTTTGCTTGTTTTCAATTATTTATTGTCATCATTAACTTGCCCAGCCTATTTATAAGTTATTACCCTGATCAGCAGAAAATTCCAGACACAACATTCCTTACAATAGAAGAAATGGTATCACAAAAACCTCACACATAATGTAAAGCTCATCATCCAATAACTCATTTCTTGTAAAATGTTTACTTTTTTATTGAAAATATTTAGACATCTATACTAGGTCACCAGTCATAAGTGTACAGAATGACAACTTTCTTTAAGCGATGAATGAGGAGACAGATTATAGTCAAATGAGAGGACAGAATATAGTCTGGCCCCTAGAAGCCCTCTGATCTTCCCATTCTTTTATTATTTTCTCCCCTAAAAGTAACATCTATCTTATGGAGTTTCTGTGGGAGATTTGTGGGAGGTTGGTTTTAAATTTCATGTAAGTGGAGTCAAACTGTATACACTTTCTTGGTTTCTTTTGTTCAACATTATAACGATCATCCTATAAATGTACACAGGTATAATTTTTTTTCTTTTTCATGGCTGTTATGTGACTATACCACAATTTTATTTATTTGACTGTTGACGGACATTTGGAGTATTTTCTATTAGTATTATTACAAATAATGTCACTATAAAGGTTTTTGTTTCTGTCTTTTGACATAACCTGAACAGTGGAACTGCTATGCTGTGATAAATAGCACAGCTTAGAATATCCTGTGAAACAGTGTGCCACAGGGCTTTCGGAAATGTGCACACTTATGAGCAGAGATGAGACTTCAAATTGCTCAACATCCGCACTAACTTGTGGTGGATGTGTACATCACCACTGAAATGTGCATTTCCCAGATGGCTGAGAAGGGTGAGCCCCATCTCCTTAGCCATTTGGACATCTCTTTTTGTGAAGTGCCCATTGAACCTTTTGTACATTTTTTAGAAATTATATTGCTTGTCTTTTTATGGATTTGGAGAAACTATTTACATATTCAGTATAGAAATCCTTTCCTAGATAGTGTATTTAATAATTTTATTCCCTAGTATGTGATTTACTTTTTAATATTTTGGATAAATAGAAGTTTTTAAGTTTTAAAGTAGTTTAAATTTCAGTCTTTTCCTTTTCTAGGGTTCTGCTTAAGAAATCTTTAGCTATTTCAAGGTCACCATACGTTCCTCTGTTACCCTTCAGAATCCTTAAATTCTGATTATCGACTCTGCATATTTATCACTCTTAATTCATACCTTGTGTTTTCCAAAGTTGGTCATGAGCGATCGTCCATGTGATTTCTTTCCACTTTCCTTCACATCTGGATTCTGAATAAAAAAAGGAAAAATATAACTATTTTCCTTCTTTTGATTTTCTTTAGCTCTGGTGAGATGGCAGAGGGATACTTCCTCCCCTTTGCCCTGCTCACTTCTTCCTCTGCCACCCTTTTGGGTCTACTGCAAAAGAAGGAACACTGGATGGATGCCTGGCCCCAGCCAGGATGTAGCCACTGCCCACCACTTCCCAAGGCTGGGGCCACAGGCTCTGAGCAATGCTGTGCTCTGCTGGCACTCACAGTGCTTGTTTACCAGCCTATCCACCATGTAGGATATGTGTTTTTAAATGCACTAAGGGAGATAAATCATTTTCAGTTAAGAGATTTATTTTGTTTTTTGTTTTTTTGGGTACCGGGGATCGAACTTGGGTATTTTCGCCTGCATAGCAGGCGGCAAAACCACCGAGCTAAATCCCCAGCCCTAAATTAAGAGATTTAATTTGAGGGAAATGACCAAAAGTCATTAAGAGCCAATTTTGTTGAATAAAATGATCATGTTGAATATTTGCCATCTAGGATTTTAAAATATTAAAAATAAATAAAACCCAAGGATGTCTGTGAGGTAAAAAGACAGCTGTTACATGTTTAAATAAGCCACAGCAAAGCTTATTTATGCATTGAAATAATTCCCTCATTGGTGGTCACTAGAAAATGGTAGTATTGTGTTCTCTGACGTTTTCCTCATGGGCTAATTTTCCAGTTTAAAGATAATGAGCCAGTTGTCCTTGCTTGAACCTAAACTTCATTAGTGTTAAAAAGGCCACTCTGCTAAAAGGGTTTGGATACTTATTTAATTGTTATCTTTTAGAAATACATCAGGTGGTTTATTGTTCACGATATGGTACATGGGGAAACCAGGAGGCCCTAATCATCCAGAACTCCAGCTAAACAGAGAAGAAACAGAAACAATAACATGAATGGAATAAACATGAGTTAACAAAATTGGTGAAGGGCATCTGCTACATCCATACACACTGATCAAAGATTCAATTCTGGGGAAGAAGGTGAGAAGAATCTGAGAATTGTTTGGGGAAGGGGTAATCCAGAAAACACTGATGGAAGAGGGATGATGTTAATTAAGTATTGCTTGGTTTATGTGTGTTCATTGCCTTTGCTTTTTTTTTTCCGTACCGGGGATCAAACTCAGGACCTTGTGCTTGCAAGGCAGGTGCAGCACCACTGAGCTACTTCGCTGGCCCTTTTTACTCTTTTGTTGTTGTTGTTGTTGTTTTTCATTGCCTTTGAAGACCAACTAATGCTGATCATTAATTTCAAAATCTCTGAAATTAAGAAGGTAAGTACAGGGGCCGGGGATTTAGCTCAGTGGTTTCGCCGCCTCCTGCGCAAGCGCAAGGACCTGAGTTCGATCCCTGGTACCAAAAAAAAAAGAAGGTAAGTACATATGGCCATAAAATGAACACTCCTCTCCAAGTTAGGAGATCTAGTTCTCCCTCTAAATAGCTACATATCCTTTGATAAACCCCTTCTTTCAGCTTCAGTTTTCTTATCTGTGAAATAGGGGAGAAATTGAACAATTAACATGTGAGTTCCTTTCTACCTCTAACATTTCATCCATGGATAGAAGGACTATGGCATTTATTGTGTAAAATGGGACACTTTTAAATGTGAAACGGGGCATTTTTATATACAATAATAACAGGACAACAGGTATAAAGCAGGGCTATCCCAAACAAATTGAGATATAGCATCCCTTAATTTAATAGGCACTGGCTATACCCAAGGATACTGCTAAGTGTATTGCATATATTCTTATTTAATTTATACAGCCATCTCTGGAGATAAGAATCATTAAAATCTCAATTTCACAGGAAATAAAAACTAAAATGTAGTAAAGTTAGATAAAATGTACAAAGCTACAACAAATTGGTAATAAGAATAGAGATTCTGTCTGGCTCCAAGTCTCTTTTCTGGTTTCCTCTTCCCCCAACTTCTTCCACCCCATGCCTCATCTTTACATTGGAGACAGATAACTACAATTATTTATCTCCAACTGTGATCTCTCCCTAAACATCAGCACTACATCTTTCATTGAATTCATGGGTACAGCACCATCCTAGGTACTTGATGTGTACGAGGGCAGAGCAAACAAGAGAAATACAGGCCCTACCATCACAGGGCTTACAATCTAATGGTGGAGAAAATCTCAGCACTTCAAGACAATAAAAGCTGATGAGGAAAGCTCAGGGCACTATGAGATAGCTGAACTGGAGAATTATGAAGAACTTCTAAGGGGAAATAGTGCAAAAGCTGAAATCTACAGATGATTAGATCTTATCTATGTGAATTGAAGAAGAGAAAGTGTGTTGAGGCCAAGGAAACAGCAAATAAAAAAAGCCAATAGTAGGAGCATGGCGCCCTTCTAGGAAAGGAAGGAAATGGGTAATGTGTTTGTTCGTACTTACACATGCCACCAGTGAGAGTCACAGTCACAAACACACACTAATTTAAGAGTGGGGGAGGGACTGAAGAGAGAATCTTGTGGGGTGCATCTCTGAATTTGAACTTCAGCCTACAAACTATGAAGAACCTTCAAATGCTTGAAACCAGAGAATGACAAGAACAGATGAACATTTCTGAACTATTGCTATGGTATAGTAGTGGTAGAAATGAGAGGTGGTGGGGGTTAGCAGTGGGCCCAGCACAGGCGAGAGCTGGAAGAGCTGTTAGGGGCTGATTATGGTTACCTAGAAGCAGCAGTTCAGATATAAAGAAAAGAGCATGCCCAATAACTCTTAAGATCTCTTTCTTGTGTGTACATCAGTTCTTCCAGCCTGAAGGATTTCATTGTTATTCTTCAGGGCTCTCCAGGAAAAATACAGTACAAATAGAACTCAACCCTGCATTGCTGAATTCTAAAAGGAAGAGTTGGAATGATGCTGTGCTGAACCACACTCTGCATGTTCTCAGCTTGAGATTTAGGTGTACATACTATATTTAGCACAGATGTTCTTGTCTCAATGGTAATTTACCTTACTTGCCCACAGAATCCAAACTGTATTTTGAAAAGTAGCATAGCAGTTTTCAAGACCTCAGTACTTCACAGCCCATTTTATTAAAATCACAGGCTCCATTTATTTTATAATAATATAATTACATTCTTTTTGTAACCCAGATTTAAGGGAAAACAAAAAATAAAACAAAAGGATATAGGTTTTGCTTTACCACATCTCTAAAACTTGAGGTTGCTTACCATTTTACCTGATGGTAAAATTATTATTTGAATATCTTCAATGAATAGCAAAAGAAAGCTGAGCTTAATTTGTTTCTTCCTAAATATCAACAACCTGTGGTTGCTTTCCCAATAGAAATGATCTAGTATAGGGCAAAGACTTCTTCAAAAACATGTAGGGAAATGACTGGCCCAGGTAAACCAATGAGATTCACTAAGGATAAGCAGCAGAAACCATGCTGGCCTAACTGAAAGTGACTTTACAGACATCTGCATGGCATCTTCATTTCCTAGAAAGAGGGCACCATGCTTCTACTTTTTATTGAAATTTTTCCAAAATCCAAAATTATATTGAAAATTTAAGAAAATCCAAAATTACTGGGAGGGCCATAATAGTACAACTGACCTTTTGGTTGCTTCCTCAAATAGTCCATTCACACTTCTAATATGTATTACAAGAGGAAATGACCCTGGCACCAGCTCCCAGGTTAGTTCTCATTGGCATGAGCAAGCCAGTTTTATCCCATACAGGTGTGAAATTTATTTCAAGAAGAACAGTTATCCAGGGTCACAGTGATTACCTTAGGGGTGGATTTATGAGCTAAGTTTCCAATCAGGGCTAAGCATGAATTCTGCTTTATTAGCTGGGGACAAGTACACTGTCTCACTGTCTGCACATGAGCCAATAAACAGGTAGTTCATGGGACTACTGGCAGTCACTCTGCAACTATTGAGTGAAGGGGAACAAGATTCAGGATGATACTAAAAATGGGTAGGCAAAACAGAAAAAAATACTCTGATGTTATGCTGAACCTCTAGATTAAGCCCATTCTGAAGGCCACTCTTCAAATAAACTTGCCAGTTATCTAACTCAACATCTTTCTTCATTAGCTAAGCAATTTTGTATTAGGCTTTCTATGTTTGGAAACTAAATAGTTTCTGAGGAACAACTTAATGATTGAATGGCTAGAATTTTGTGAAGTCTAGAAGGAAACCACCAATGACAAGATATTATGTAAGGGTGGTAACCTCCATATGATCTACCAGGAGCCTTGGTCTCTGGAGGACAGATAGTAGCAGTAGGGAAGGCTGCTATTAGCCAAGGATCCCCTGTGGTCCAGAATAAATGCTCTCAATATTCTACAATAATAACATTTAAAAGTCCACCATCCCTCTTCCTTGACCATTTATGACATTTTTGGGGGGAAGCACAGTTAAAATCTCATCAAAAACCCAAACCACTCATTCATTCTGCAACTATTTATGATCTTCTAAATCATAGATAATATATTTAACCCAGAAAATAAGATGATGCATTCTTATCTTCAGAAATCTACAAAGTAGACATGGAGTAATTGCACATATATAGACAAAACCCTCAGAAAAGAGATGACACATCCGATCACCATGGACAATATAAAGGAGTCAGCTAGCCAAACTCAAAGATCAAGGCAGAACTCCTTCAAGACATCACATTGAAGCTGGGATTTAAAAGACTAACAGGAATTAGCTAGAGAAGATACAGGAATGAAGTGTTCCAGGCAGAGGGAATGGAATATGAGGAAGATCATGGCATCCAGAGATAACCATGGCTGTTATGACAGTAGGGAATGGTAGAACACAGATGCTGAGGAGATCTGAGAGTGGAGAGAGAAAAAGGCAAGGATGCTATTTTGCAGGTCCTTGAAAGCTTGGTTAAAGAGTTTGCAACTTACCCCACATGTAATTGCAAGCCACTGAAGAATTTTAAACAGTGTAATGACAATCAGATTTACATTTTTTGAAAAATCTGCTGACTTCCAGGTAGAGTTTAAACTGACAAGGGAAAGAGTTGAAGTTTGTTTAGATTACAGTATAATCATGGGGAAGAGAAATGGGCAGAAAGAAGACATTTGGGAGGTGAAATCAACAGGGCATGGTAGTTGCTGCATGTGGAGAGGAGAGTAGATGAAGTACGTAGTAGGCTGGAGCCTCTTCTTTCACCTGCACCAGAGACACCAGGCTTTGTTCTGAGAGTCCCAGTGAGGCAATTTTTGTGTCATTTTATCCCCCACCTACTGACTTCTGTTTTTTACATCATTTGGCAGGATATTTTCATTATAATAGCAATAGAACGATACAAATAAAGAAATTGGAGAAGCATCTTCACAAGTGGCCAATAATTGCAAATGATCTATGAGGAACTTTTCATTTTCTTGTGGAAGAATGAGCACAGGAGGAAACTGCATACCTGCTTCAAGTGTGCATTTAATCCTTCATGTGTGGCCTTCAGGAGTGCCCTCACTGTGAAACTATCAGGATCTTCTTTGTCTCGAATTTGAGATTCTTTTAACAGTGACTCCAGTTTTTTCCTTATGAAAGATTCTACCTGATGCTCAGTAGTTCCGTTATTCTGCAAAGAAGTAATGCAAATGATTCCCTTAAGAAACACAGAATCAAGTAGAACACACCCTTTGATCAAGTCCCCATATTCATTGTACCATTTTGTTGCTCCCCCCAATAAATCCTATAATGATTACTATTTATTAAGACCTCACAGTCTGCCAGCTGCTCTTCATGTAACTGGATTCTATTCTCAAGAACCTTATAAAGTCTTATTATCTTTCCACTTCAGTGATGTAGAATCTGGGATTTAGAGAAATTAGGAAGCTGTTCAAGGTTATAAAGCTAGTGAATAATAGAAGCAGGGTTCGAACTCAGGATTCCATGGCCATCTACTGTGCTGTTTCATGGTTTCAATAAAGAGAAGGCCAGGGAAAATTTTTGGACACTTGGGTCTTCTAAATGTACACAGGTAAATTTGAGCAAAAATATGCTATTTTTAAGAATTACTTCCTTTATTGAGGAGAAAAGAATGCTATGGAAATTTCTAGGGTTCAGGATTATTTTGACATAAAATTTCTGTTGTAGCTCCAACTCTACTGTGCAGTTAGAGAGCACAATATTGACTTGTGCTGATGTCATTATAATTATTTTAAGATCACAACTAATTTCAAAAGTTTTGGATAACAAAACTATACCCATATTCAGATTTTGATTCATACAATATTTAGGGAATCAAGGGACATAATTTCCTGAAGTTTTGCTCAGTATAGCTGTTGGCCACCTCACTCTGTGAAAACTAGTGGGCCCAGGCTCTGTTCACTATGCTTCTGCTTTTCAACTGCTTCTACCTCTCCCTATATCCAGCTTCTTCACAAATTTTCCAACCTCTTGCAGAAAACCAACCCACTCAGTGCCAAAACTTTAAGGCCATTTTTTCCACTTGAAAATTTATTACTGAGAGGCCCTTATATTTTAAACCTGCAGAATGGGGTAGCTTCCCAATGATGTATTAATATTCACAGAGTCCCATAAGAACAAAGTAATATAAATGCCACAGGGGAAAAACCTACATCAGGATGTTATGGAAGCTTTCTATACTAATATGCATATCTTTAACATATCCAATTAATGAGTTGCTGTACTTCACTGGACACCTTCAAGCCCCGAAGGAGACACAAATAGAAAAAAAGCTATTGCTTGATATCAGAAGCAAACACCCCACTATGTTAGCAAACCTATGTCCCCAAATATCCTACCTAGGTCTGCATAGGCACTTACAAAAGCACAGACTACCAGTTACAGGGTTCTGGGGAGGAATATGGATTCCTGCCTGAGTAGCTGAGAAGGCCACAAAAAAGGGGGATTTGTCTGGGTAACTAAGATATTGACACTGATGAAAAGGAGGGCTTGCCTATTCTCCATAGTTCTAGCAAAGGATTCACATGAGCAAAGCAGTGTTCTATAAAGCATAAGGCATACTTTAGTTTTCCTGGAGCAGGTGATCATGGAGGAGGAGAAAGTACTTTGGGGAGTAAAAGGACTTGAAAGTAAGAGGCATGGACCCCTGCGAATTTGAGTAGACAAGTACCTGAGTGGTGTTTTAGATACAATATCTACTGACACCATATGCTGAAAGGGGAAGGGCGTCTGCAGATGAAAAACCAGATACACAGGTCCCCACATGGGCACTGAGCACTTCAAGCAGGATACTGGGGATTTAATAAAAATGACAGAGAGCTTGGGAGCAAAACTCATTTTACATAAACATATATTGAACTTCAGCTCCATAACAGGTGAGAAACATTAATAAGGAACAACCCACCAGTGTCCCAGAGATTTACCCATAGAACAATAGTGAGTAACCTCAGAAGCACCTATACGTAGAGAGACAGGTGTGATGGGAGTCATGGGCACACAGAGGAATGGCACTTTACCCACCTTGAGAATTCAAGAGAGACTTCTAGGAGTAGAAGACACCTGAGCCAACCCTTTAAAAGCGAGAGGATTAATTTCCTATGACTGCTATAACAAATAATCCCAAAGTCACTAGCTAGAAAACATCAGACATTTATTTTCTGACAGGGCTGGAGGTCTAAAGTATGAAATCAGGTGTTGGCAGGGAACTCTACTCTCTCTGAAGGCTCCAGGGAAGGATCCTTCCTTGCACATTGCAGTGAACAGTGATGCCAAGTATTCCTTGGCTTGCGGCGGCATGACTCCAATTTCTGCCTCTGTCTGCACATGGTCTTCTCTTGTCTGTGTCCCCTTCTCTCTATGACTTTATTCTTATGTCTTCTGTCTACGTCTTTTTCAGGCATGTAAACAGCATTAATCTTACTGTACAAACACCTCACTGGATTTAGGAACCACTAGATTATTCCAGGATGAACTTATTTTAGGGCCCTTAATTACATCTACGAAAGTGCTTTCCCCAAGCAAGGTTACATTCACATGTGCTAGAGGTTAGCACTTGGACCTATTGTTTTGGTGGCCACAAATCATCCTACTACAATGAATAAGAGTTGATCATCTGGGCCACAGACTTAGCTCAGTGGCACCAGGCCTGCCTGGCAAGGTCCTGAGTTTGATTCCTGGAACTAAAAAAAAAAAAGAAGAGTTGATCATCTGACAGGTGGGGAGAGCATTTCCTTGTGAGCAAAAGCATGAAGAAAACAAATATTATTAATAAGAACTAGTAACACCAAGAGAATTTGAAGAAAAGATACACAGGGAACTACTGACAAACCTTGGAGATATTGGCCGTCCTGCCCCAGACCCCACTAAAGCAAATAATGCCATAAATCAAGTCACATAAATTCTTTGGTTTTTCAGTACATATAAAAATTATGTTTATACTATAGTCTATTAATAGCATTATGTAGGTTATACTATAGTCTACCAATCATTATCTAAAATGAAAATGTACATATCCTAATTCAAAAGTATGTTATTGTTAAAAATCCTAAGGATTATCTGAGTGTTCAGGGACTTGGAATCTTTTGCTAGTGGAGGTTCTCGCCTCAGTGTTGATGGCTGTTGAATGGTTAGGGTGGTGGTTGCTAAATGTTGGAGTTGTCGTGAGAATGTCTTAAAATAAGACAATAACATTTGCCACATAGATTGACTGATTTTTATAAGATTTCTCTGTAGTATGTGATACTGCAGCCTGTGATAAGTTTATCCACAAAATTGGAGTCAACCCTATCAAACTCTGCTGCTGTTGTATATACTGTTTGTATAATATGATAAATTCTTTGTTGTCTTTTCAACAATGGTCACAACACCTTCACTAGAAATAGTTTCCTTCTGAAGGAATCACTTACTCTGGTCTCCATTAGAAGAAACTGCTCATCTATTTCAGTTTTATCATGTGATTGTAGCAATTAAGCTTCACTTTTAATTCTACTTTTCTTGTTATTTCCACCACACAGGCAGTTATTTCCTGCACTGGAGTCTTGAACCCCTCCAAGTGATCCACGAGAGCTAGAATCAACTTCTTCCAAATTACTGGTGGTGTTAATTTTTTATCTCCTCCCATGAATCATAAATATTCTTAATGGCATCTAGAATGGTAAATTCTTTTTTTTTTTTTTTTGGTACCAGGGATCAAACTTGGGACCTTGTGCTTGTGAGGCAGGCACCGGAACCAGTGAGCTAAATCCCTGGCCCCTCGAATGGTAAATTCTTTACAAAAGATTTATTTATTTACTTTGCATGGATCATCACAAGAAGCACTATTTATGGTACCTATAGCCTTATGAAATATATTTCTTAGTAAGACCTGAAAGTCAGAAGTATTCCTTGCCTCATGGGCTGCAGAATAGACACTGTGTTGGGAGGCATGTAAACAGTTTTAATCTCACTGTATATCTCTATCTGAGCTCTTGGGAGACCAGGTACATTGTTAGTAAGCACTTATAATCTGAAAGGAATACTGTTTTTCAGGGCAGTATGTTTCAACAGTGGGCTTAAAATATTCAGTAAACCATGTCATAAACAAATGCTTAGTCATTCAGGCTTTGTTGTTCTGTTTCTAAAGCACTAGAAGAACACATATATAGTAACATAATTCTCAGGAGCCCTAGGGTTCTGATGTTGGGTTTTTTTGTTGCTGTTATTATTTTTTTTTTTTTTTTTTTTTTTTTTTGGTACCAGGGATCGAACTTGGGACCTTGCACTGGCAAGGCAGGTGGTGGAACCACTGAGCTAAATCCCCGGCCCACCCTAGGGTTTTGAGACCAACAACTAACACTGGCTTCAATGTCAAGTCGCCAGTTGCAGTAGGTCTAACAAGTCAGTTCTAACAATGAGTCTGCCTATCTTTTGAAGCCAGGCATTGACTCTTCCTTTCAGCTATAAACGTCCTAGATGGTGTCTTCTTTTTAAAAGTTTATTGGTTTATTTTAGATATACATAATGACAACATTCATTATAGGGAATATGTACCAGTACATGATATGTTTTGCTTCTTTTTTTTTTACACCCCCTCCTTCAACCTCTCTCCTCTTTCTTATTTACAAAAGCTTTGTTTCCATTTTGTCCCTCCTATTCTCTTTAATTTTCTGGTCCCTTCCATCTTTACCCCTTCCCCCTCCTTAGTTCCCCTTTCCATTTGAACATTTTCTTCCCATTTCCCATATCTATTTTACATCTTGGTCCTTATTTACACTTTCAGCTTCTCATACCAAAGAAATAATACAGCATTTAAACATAAGTATCCAATTTATTTTACTTAAACTTACTTACTTAAAATGGTCTCAAGGTACATCCATTTACCTGAAATGTCTCGAGCTTATCCTTTTTATAGCAGAGCTTATCCTTTTTTTTAACCATTGTGTAAAAAAACCACAGGGAGAGGGAGAGAGCTGGGAACTGCTGAGTGGGGGGGATAGTTATAAATACACATTTATCCATTAAGTTCACAATCTTACATGAGAGAAGTTTGTGATGCCCCCAAATAATTAGAATAGTAATGCCAAAGAGCCCTGACCACAGATCACATACCAAATAGAGCAATAAGGAAAAATTTGAAATTTTGCAAGAGCTACAAAAACATGACCCAGAGGCATGAAGCAAGCACATGTCACTGGGAAAAGGAGGCTGATAGACCTGCTTAAAGCAGGGTTGCCACAAAACCTTCAAATTGTTAAAAACAACAACAACAACAAAAAAAAAAACAGTATCTGTGAAGTGCAATAAATCAAAGCACAATAGAACAAGGTATGCCTGTTTTGAAAAAACAACTAAGACTATACAGAGCTGTCTCTCAAGGCACTGTCTCATGATGATAGTTCGTCTGAACCACCCAACACCCTGTAAGGTAAGGTAATCCTGTAGGATTAGCCAAGTCTCACTAGTAATGGTGTGGAGGTAGAGGGATTCACCAACTTATCCCAACACACATGGCGGAACTAGGGCTGAAACCTAACACTTCCTGTTGAAAACTGTTTATTTCATGACACAATGCTGCAGCCATCCCTTTTATATTGTTATAGAAAAAGATAGATTCTTGAGTTAGATTGATTCGGAATGGGTTCATGTTTTAAACAAAAATATTATTCTTAGGAACTATTCCAAAATCCCTCTATGGAAAGCAATTAGAAGTTTGCACTTAAGGCCAGCATCAGGCCCAAGAAAAGAGCTCTGGGTCTGTAACCCATTGTGCATTTGATCAAATGACCCAGAGCCTATTGGGGAGCACATCTGCTGTGGGGACAAAAAGAGAAGCATGCATGGGCATGCAGTAAGCCTGGTGTCACACAGAGTGCTCCAAATGAGCATCCATTTCTTTCCCTTGCTCAGGGCCGCACACATTCAGACACAGTACAAAAATGAACTGCTGCCTCAGTGCCGAGACACTTTCACTATCAACAACGAAGGCTAAAACGACAAAGCCTCATGCTGGTGAAATACAGAATGGTTAATAAAAGGTTGTCACTATTCCCTTCAAACACTCTAAACACTGAGAGTTGCTCAAGGCATCATATTTCTGTCTGTTGATCTTTCTTCTTCTCTGTGATTTACAGTGTAAGAAAACTTGTAGCCATAGAGAACAAATAAATGTGTGGCTGAGGTTTCATTATGATATTATCATGCAGGCCTGGAATCCAATAGCACTGCTGAAAGAAAGCTGAGATGACACTTGACCTTAAGCCCTATCAGCCCACCGGGAAGCTATGCCAGGGAGCACAGCTGAGAGCCATATTATGTATCTCTCTCTTTTGTTCCATGGGCCGATGGGAGAGGGTGGATGCTGCAACTGGGGGAAAGGGGAAAGAAGCCATTTATATGGTCAGGGGCAGTTTCTACTGGAGAAGTAATCAAAATTCCTAATTCTCTTTTCTGAGCGGTAAATTTGATCTGGGAATCTCTCTGCCACAAATAAATCAGCCACACAAACATATTCTTATTTTGCCTTAAGGATGAATCTAAAGCATCCCTTGAAAAGTAGAAAGCTGCCCTCACTGCAAACTGAGATGAAGCAAGAAAGGGATGGGTGGGTCAGAGGCCATTGGTCTTGCACTGTCCAGTTCCATTTGCACTACACCCTGGAGTCACCAGAGGGATGTGCAAAATTCCTAGGCCACATCCCAGACCAACCATATTGAAGTGCATGGGATTTCTGAAACTCTTCTCTCATTCCAATATACAGCAACAGAGTTAAGGATCTTTGCTTTAGAAACAAAACATGCCAGGCATGGTGGCCCATGCCTGTAGTACCAGGACTTGGAAGACTGAGGCAGGAGGATCACTGGGAGTTTGAGGCCAACCTGAGCTACAAGGTTCAATGCCAGCTTGAACTACTTAACTAGTGAGACCCTGTCTCTAAAAAAAAGGGAAAAATTATAAATACATTTTTTTGAAAAGGAAGGGAAGAAGGGTTGAAAGAAGGGGAGGAGAATGGGGGAAAAAGAAAAATCAAGATATATTATGTACAGGTAAAAACTCCCTATGGTGAATGTGATCATTATGTATATCAAAAGTATACTAGGAGGAGACTTCTGGGCCGCCATACCACCCCCACAAGTACAGAGAGGTGAGCCGCTCCCAGTGCATAAGAGGAGCCTTCCAGGCTACAGTAACACTCCTGCAAACACAGAGAGGTGAGCCGCTTCCAGCCCACAAAGAGAGGCTTCTGGGCTGCCATACAACCCCCGCAGGCACAGAGTGGTGAGCTGCTCCCAGTGCACAAGAGGAGGCTTTCAGGTCACCATACTACCCCCGCAAGCACAGAGGAGGTGAGCCGCATGAGTGCCAGCAGCATATCCCACCCCCTACCCAATCCCCCACCCCCATCTAAATGAGAAGACACTTAAACAAGTCTCAAAACCAGACTTCCAGATCATGTCCAGCAACCCCAAAGGGAAATGAGATGGAACACTCTGATATTCGACCACCTGGAATCCCTGAATTGGCAACAAAAGAGGATCTGGAAAAAATGAAATCAGAAATAATTTTTTACATAACAGCAGAGATTGTGCCCATAGTGCAAGACATGATTAATACATCTATAGAGGAGATGAGGAACATGATGAAATCCCACATAGGAAACAAATAGAATCCATAAAACACATGCAAACAGATTTCCAGGAGATTAAAAGCTCCACTGAAAGTCTACACAGCAGGATGAGCCAATGTGAGGACAGAATTTCAGATATAGAAGATAAAATTGCAATTAGTGACCACAAAAAGAAAAATTGCTTCAAACTTGTAAGGGACCACAAGAAATCAATCCAGCAGCTGCTAGATGATGCAAAAAAGAATAACATAAGACTGATTGGAGTCAATGAAGAAACAGGAGAGAGTGCAGATGACATAAAAAAAAAATGATCAAAGAAGTGATGGCAGAAAACTTCCCAAGCAGGGGAAAAGAACTTGACATACAGATAAATGAGGCATTTAGGACTCCAAATAGCCTTGATCAAAAAAAATCTACACATAGGCATATAATTGTTAAGATTCCAGAAACCCAACAGAAAAACAAAGTTCTACAAGCAGTTAGAGAAAAGAAACAAATCACATACAAAGGAGAGCCCATCAGAATCACAGCAGACTTCTTAACGCAAACCCTCAAAGCAAGAAGAGCTTGGAGTGATGTATTTCAAGACCTAAAAGAAAACAGTCTCCAACCCAGATTGATGTACAGTGCAAAATTATCTTTCAAAATTGATGGAGAAATAAGATACTTTCATGACAAAATGCACTTTAGGAACTTCATGAATATCAAACCAGCAGTCCAAAAAATTTTAGACAATATCCTAGGAACAGACAATGAGGATCACAACCCCAGGAAGCTCACCAGAATGAATCTGTCGGGCATGAAAAGATATTAAATGCAAAGGGGTAGAATCCAACAAAAGGAAAAAGTCATGACAATGATAAGTCAATACGTATCAGTTATAATCATCAATGTTAATGGTCTCAAGTCACCAATCAAAAGAAATAGGCTGGCAGAATGGGTCCAGAAGCAAGATTGAACAATATGCTGCATACAAGAAACACATTTAATTCAAAAAGAAACTCACAGACTGATAGTTAAAGAGTGGAAATCAATATTTCATGTGACAGGAACCCAAAAAAAGGCAAGAGTAGCTATCGTCTTTGCAGAGCAAGTGGATTTCAAACCAACACTGATTAAGAGAGACAAAGAAGGACACTACATTCTTATAAAGGGTGGAAAACAATATTCCATGTGACAGGAACACCCCCCCAAAAGCAGGAGTAGCTATCCTCTTTGCAGATCAAGTGGATTTCAAATGAAAATCAGAAACATTCTAGTCCCAAGAATTTCAGATAAGGAATGCTCAATTTGTATGTACAAATCTATTGTGAACATGTGTTTTCATTCCTCTCAAGTAAAAACTTAAGAACAGGACTGTTGGTTCTTAACAGCAATACAAGAAATTTCTATATTGTTTTACAAAATGAGTTTATCATTTTACATTCATATTAGCATTACTAGGAAGTTCTAACTGGTTTACACCTAAGCTGACATTTTTCTTTCAAAACTTTTAACTTCATCTCCCTAATGAGTGTATAATTCAATCTTGTTATTGTACTGATTAGTATTTTTCTGATTCTAGTGTTGCACCCCTTTCCTTGTGCTGTACTGGCTATTTATCACCTTTTTGTGTCTACTTTTTAATTGGGTTGTCTATTAATGAGCTGTAAGAGTTCTTTATATATTCTGGTCATAGGTTATATGCATTATAAATATGGTCTGTTTAAGGACTACTTTTCATTTTCTTAACAATGTCATTTAAAGTTCTAAATTTTGATGGAATATCATTTATCAGTATTTTTTCTTTTAAACATCATGTTTTCTATATCTTAGGAAATTTTTTCCTACCCTAAATTCATAAACATTTTCCCTTATAATTTCTTCTTAAAGTTTTATAGTTTTAGTCTTTCATATTTAGGTTCATAGATCCTTTCAAGTTATTTTTAAGTATGGAAATAAAGGGTTGAGGTTAATTTTTTATATATGGATACCAGGTGTTCTAGTGCCATTTTCTGAAAACACTATCTTTTCCTGTGCTCTTGAATTGAGTTTATGTTCTATAAAATGTTACTGTTAAATAATCTTTCAAAACTCAGTGGACCATATATGTGTAGTTCTATTTCTAGATTCTCTGTTTTATTCCAATGATCTGTACGTCTTTCCTTACACCAACACTGCCTTGATTACTGTAGCTTTAGAGGAAGTCTTAAAATTAAGTACTAAATGTCTTCCAACAGTTTTTATTTTTTTATTTTTTTATTTTCTAGGTCCTTTGTACTCCTATATAACTTTTAAATTTCAATATCCAATTCTTCATTTATAGCAAGTATACACAGACCTGAATTTTTATATTTACCTTGTGTTTTCTAATCCTGCTAAATTCAAATACAAGTTCTAGGGGCTCCTAGAGATTTCTTAGTATTTTCTCTGTAGATGATCATTTCATCTACATATAAAGATTTTACTTCTACCTTGTCAATCCTATACTAACTGTGTCATTTTATTGCCAGACTATTTTGGTTTGGGCCTAGGTTTCAAAGTTTAATGAACAAATGAAGAGTAGGCATATCTGTGCCCTTGTTCCCTACCTTAGGGAGAAAGCATTGTATCTTCTCCATTCATAGAAGGTGTTTTTGTTTGAAGTATGGAGTACCTGTCTTTGATCTGTTGAAAAGGTTCTGTTCTACTTCTAGTCTCCTGATAGCTTTTACCATGAACAGCTGTAGAATTTAGTCCAATACTTTTTCTCCAACTACTGGCAGGATCATATGGCTTTTTCCTTTCCTCTGTTAAAATGATGACTCTTGGGGGTGGATCTTCCAATGCTGAACCAACACTGCCATCCCTATAATAAAACCACTTTCTACATCCTGCCAGATCTGAGCCGGGGATTTAGCTCAGTGCTTCCGCCGCCTGCCCCGCAAGCACAAGGACCCAAGTTCAATCCCAGGTACCAAAAAAAAATCCTGCCAGATCTGACTTCTAATAGTTTGTTTTGTTAAACAAATTTTTATCTGTGTTCATACTTTTTTCTTCTATTGTCTTTATCCAGTTTTATTATTAGCACAATGTTGATTTCCTAAAATGAGGGGAGAAGTGTTCTTTTTTCTTTCTGCTTTAAATGTTTGATATAATTTACCAGTTAAAATATATATGAGCCTGTTGTTGTCATATAGGTAGGCTTTCAAGCTAGGAATGTACTTCTTTAATAGGTGCTTTTCAAATTTTATATTTCCTCCAGAGTTAGTTTCATTAATTTGTCTTCCAATTTACTTCATAGAAGTTGTCAAATTTATTTCAAAAAAGATTTTTGTAATATGCTTTCTATATCCTTCTAAATTCTGTAAAATCTGTGGTAATGTCTTCTAGATCTTGATATTGTAATTTTAAAAATGTATAATTGATATTGTATAATAGGAAGAAAAGGTCTAAAGGAACAAGGGAAGTGGGAAGTGTAGGGGAAAAGAAAGAAGGGAAAAGAAAAAATATGAGAAAAGGAAAAAAAATAGAAATAAAGTCTTTGCAAATAGGGAAGGGCGGAGAGGGTGAAGGGAGGGCAGGGGAAGGGGAAAAATAAGAACCAAGATACATCATGCAAAGGTACAAGATCCTAATGATGAATGTAACTGTACTTTATACCTACAACGTACCAATAAACTTAATGGAAAAAAAAGTATACCAATAAAATTTAATTTAAAAAACAAGAAAAAAGAAAGCTAGAATACTTTAACATCCCAAAATGCCCCTCCTTTAGGGTAGAGTCTGACAATAGAAGAAATAACATATTAGCTGCTTTTTGAAGTGCTTTATAGCTCTCTAAACCCATTTCTTTTTTTTTCCATTAAAGAAGGATAAAATGGAAACAAAGTTTTTGTAAATAGGGAGGAAGGAAGAGGTGGATGAGAAGGAACGGGAATGGAGGGAAAACAAGAATCAAGATATATTATGACAGGTACAAATTCCCAGTGATGAATGTGATCTAAGCCCATTCTTCAAGGTCATGAACTGAAGAATGGCTGCTTTACAGCTATTTGAGTCTGTGTTATTTTCTCCTTCCTCTCCTGTCTCCTGCCTGCTCTTCTGGCTCCCTTAAAACACTCTTTTATTCAAGGACAAGTCATATCATGTTCTAGAAAAACTCTGAGATCTTCCAGGTTACCTTCTCCAACCCTACTCCTGACTGCCAGGATACAACCTGGGCATTTGGTCCCAGAGTGGACATTTTCAGTAACAAGACCTCAAAATCTCAGGAGACAACTCATCCCTTCTATGAGTGTTGATTAAGTTTCAGATTAACAAGATTCATACTCTTTCTTTAAATGGCTCAAAGCATAAAATGAGTAACTTGGGAAAGAAAATGAACCTTTAGCTAAGGAAGGGAGAAAAATGATAAAAATGTTTAGTAAGTCTGACCCATGCTTTTAGATAAGAGTATTAGGGTAAGGCAAGAAAGTTGCTACATATATTTGTACTAGGGCTCATTTAGAACTCACTGGAAGGCTTGATTTTTATGAGCTTCATGCAGGAGACAGGGGGCTGAAGTTTGCATCTGAGAGGCTGGCTAAACACATATTCAGAGAGTACAAGAAAAAAGATATTGAATAATTCAGTAGAAGGGTGGAAAAATCAGTAAAGTTGAAATATGGGGGTGGAAAGTCTATGAGGCACACTGACATTAGAGGGTCCTATGAAGATGAATAACGGTGAGCTGGCTGCTCTGAATCAAATGTTAGGTTACTGTACTGTTGTTGAAAGGAAATTATTTCCTGTATCTTTGAGCTGTGACTCCTGGGTCACTAAACACTCGGACTTCACCTTATAGCTTACATATCATGGGCCAGGTTTTCTCTACAGCTGAACCCACAAAATAATATGAGGCAGAAGCTTAAAGAATTCAATTAATTCAACAACAAAAGGCATTTATTGCCTTTTAAGCAAAAACTTAAAATGTGGTTTGAATAGCTTACTTAGGGATTAGGAGGAATCCTGATTCCTGCTTTGCTAACACCAGGGTAGCGCTAGGTGAGCCACAAATCCTGCTTGGGGCTTTTCTTTGAGTTCCCTTTACCTGTAACATTCTTCGCCAGGAATTAGCATAGCTAACTCTTCATTACTTTCAGGTCTTTGTTTACACACATTTCCTCTGTGAGGTCTTTCCTAGACATGCCATCTAAAATGTCAGTAGACTCTTCACACACACTTACATGAAAGCATATGCACACACATGCGTGCATGCACGCACACACACTTTCTCCCTTCTGTACTTATCACTATCTAAGATATGTCTTACTTAACAGCATTTACCTTGTTTCTTTCCTTTTTGGTACTGAGGATTGAACTCAAGACTTTGCGCTTGCCAGACAGGCGTGGCGAAACTAAGCTACATCCCCAGGCCATGCCTTCTTTCTTGTCTATCTTCTCCCATCAACTGCTATTTATATACTATGGACTAGCCTAATAAGAGAAGGCTTTTGTCTATTTTCATATATCCCCCAACACCTACAGTGCTGATGAGCACATCTGCTACAGCAGATGCTCAGGAAAAACTTGTTGAATGCACAAAGAATCTTACATAACCTCATGAGAGTGAGTGTTCCAATGTCCATGAATGCTAAGTTAAAATCTTTATTTATTGCAATAATTCAGATATAACATAAATATAACCTATTCTGTTAACTTAAAACTGAGGTAAGAGCTTCCTGTAAGATAATTATTGGTTCACATAAACAATGCACAGTTTATCTTCTTTTGCAGAAATATGATCAGGCATATTTAACTTCATCACCCAGGTAAGGCGTTTGAGCTCCATGCTGACAATGGGATGTAAACTGACTGAGTGTAAGAAAATACTTTGGCTTTCTAAACATAGCATTGCCTTTTCTCAAAAGAGAAAATGTTTTCAAAAGGTAGAGCAAAAAATTTGTATATTTTCACTAAAATGTTGTCTTTATGTATTCTTCTCTCCCAAAGTACAACAAAAAGATATATGTAACCCTTACATGTAAGGTGCTCTCCACTTTCTCTCAGGCCAAATGAAAGATAGTATCTATCTTTATGAAATAACTACTTATTTGGGTGCCTAGAAATCAATCAAAAGACTGAACATGAAGGGAGCTCAGCTAGACATTTCAATGGTGGAATTATTGCTTCGCTCCCACAAATACAACTAGCTTTCAATGGAATTTCATAATTACAAATGTTTACCTTAGAAAATTAGAAGACCGGAGACATTGGAAGAAAAATGATACAACTGAGTATGTTTAGGAACTAAAACAACTTGGTTTACATTCTGAGCAATAAATGGCTACATTGTGACACTAGCTAAATTTCTACCACTCCACTTTGAATAAAAACAGCATTCCTTAACCATGTAACTTAGTGGAGCCTCTGTGTTTCCTGCTCCCAAGTGATAGACTACTCTGAGGCTGGCAACCAAGAAACCTGGGAAACAAAATGCAAAATAGTGATAATCGAAGAGAAAAATCTGGTTTATGAAATAAGGCTAAAGAAGTTAAAGTATCCATAATTTTAAGTAATTCCTCACAAAAATGGCAAATATCTAGGACAGCAAATAAGAAACTAAAATATTAACTATATTTTCAGTTCTGTAAATCTGTTTAGATTTTTATGTAACCATCATCTTGTTAGTTAGGGGTATTTAACTGAGCCAATATAAATTATTAAAAGGCAAAAGCGTAATACAGATAACAATTTTCACTTTCCATTTCAAGCTGAATCTTCTCTACTTCATCTTGTTAAAGGGCATAAAAACTAAGAAAGAAGTATTTACTGAGGCCAGTTGTAATTATGCTCTTGTCCCCTAGGAAAATAATGCCAACTCCCTTTGACACGTGTAAGCAAGTCATCACAGTTAGAATAACTTAGAAGAGAGCAAGTTGGTGTTAACAATACAATCATTAAACACAGGGCAACAGTTTAAAATAGGAGAATTCATACAAAATGCATCTGTTTCTTCAAAAGACACAATAAGACACAATACAATCCTGAAGTCCAAAAGAATACCATTTTTATATAGAAATGAGATGCTAGACACTGTAACAAAGCCCATGGTACTCTGGTTGTCCTGTGGCTCTGGCAATCACAGGAGCTATACAGTGTGGGAGGGAGGTGCATCCCTTAAAGCCTTATGTTCCTCCCAGGTTTACACTTCTGGGATCACAGTTAAATGGTGCTTTGCTGCAATACCAGCTCAATGATCTAGGAAAGTGGTCTGAATCCCCAGAAGGGTAACTAAGCAGTCTGTGCCTCTTGAAGATAGGGCAAGTTAAACATTTAGCCATGTGTCTCATGGCAGGAAGGGCTGAGAAATCCCGTGAGCCAAGGTCCTTTTTTTTTTGAGACAGGATCTCATTCTGTAGTTCAGGCTGGCTTCAAACTCATGGCAATCCTCCTGCCTCAGCCTCCCGAGTGCTGGGATCATATGTGTACAACACCAAGCCTGGTGCACAAGGTATATTTTCTTAGGGAAGAGATGGGTACCTGACAGAAGCTGCAGCTAGTGCAGCTGGGGTTTTGAGCCACCATATAGGTACCAGATAGGGAAAGAAGTGCTAAAGCCAGGTTACATATTAAAGACACTGATGTTTCCAACCACAATTTGATTTTTAACCACGTTGCAATAGAAAGGGATTTGTCTCTAAAGAGGGATCAGATGAGTTACTCACTAACATTCCTCCCGATTCTAAGGCATAAGAACCCATGACTGATTTATTCAACAAATTGAGTGGCTGTGTGCCAGTACATTAAATACTTTTTGAAAAATATTCTCTTTACACAGCAGCAGCCACATTTATGAAGATTTCATGCAGCACAAATTTGGAACCCCAATTCTACTGCAGTACACTGAAGAGAAAATACATGGCCAACCCTGTGACTCACATAATGAAGTTTAAACTTGCACTCATCTTCAATTTCATCCGCACTGTCTTCATCGGAAACTTCCCCTTCCTCTGCATCATCTCCAAGGTGATAAGGCAACTTCTTGCCCTGAAATTGATCAGAATATCCCCATTTTGAAGTTAAAATAAATTCACACTAATCAACAGATGGAAGAAACTCAAATGTCTGCTGACAGATGAATGGATGAATAAACAAAATATGGTCTTGTTGGGCATCGTGGTGCATGCTTGTAATTAATTAGAGAGACCATATTTAAAAATAAGATCAGCTTCTTTTTAAAAATATACAACTCAGGACATAAGCATCACCATATCCCACTTTGTACAGCTGCTATCGTCAGAAGGTTGGTGTCTCCAAACTTCACATGCTGGTAACTAACAGCCAGTGTTGTAGCATGAAGATTGACTGCCTTTGGGAGCACAAAGTCATGAAGGCTCCGCTGAGCTCCTGGCCATCAGTGAGGAAGAGGCCCTCAACAGATACCCGATTTGCCAGTGTCTACAGCTTGGACTTCTCAGCATCTACAACTGTAATCAATACATTTCTTTTTTTTTCAACTTTTAAATTTTATTTTATTGGTATATTTCAGGTATACAATATAATGACATTCATCACTGGAAATGTGCACCTTTACATAATCTCTCTTGGTTCTTATTTTTCCCTCTACCCCTGCTGGCCCTTCAAACCCTCCATCCCTCCATATTTACAAAGACTTTGTTTCCATTTTTTCATTTTCTCATGTTATTTCCATTCCCTTCTTTCCTTTCCCCTACTTTCCCACTTCCCCTTCCCATATGAACCTTTTATTCCTATTTCACATTATTTTTTATACCTTTTAGTCCTTATTTACACTTCCAGTTTTTCTCACTAGAGAAACTATTCGGTATTTACACCTGTGCATCCTGTTTATTTCATTTAAGAGTATCGCCTCAATGTGCATCCATTTCAATATAAATCTTTAATTTCTGATTTTTTATGGCTGAGTAGTACTCCATTTTATTTTTTACAAAACACATTTTCTTGATCCAGTCTCCAGTTGATGGGCATTTGAGCTGTTTCCAAGTTTTAGCAATTACAAATTGTGCTGCTATACACGTGGGTGCACCTGTATCACTGTGGTATGATTCTTTTAATTCTTTGGGGAAGATCCCCAGCAGGGGACTAGCTTGGTCAAATGGGACTTTCAATCCTAGTTCTGTGAGGTATCTCCATACTGATTTCCACAGTGGTTGAACCAGTCTACACTCCCACCAACAGTGGAGCAGGGTCCCTCTTTCCCCATAGCCCTGCCAGCATTTGTTATTGGTTGATTTCATGATACCAGCCATTGTTTCTGGAGTAAGGTGGAATCTCAGCGTTGTTTTCATTTGCATCTCTCGAATGACCAGTGATGTTGAACATTTTTTCATGTATTTATTTGCTACTTCTACTTTTTTGTCTGAAAAATGTCTGTTAATTTCAGATGCCCATTTTCAGATTGGGTCTTTAAATTTGGGAGGTCTGATTTTTTGAAGTTCTTTATAGATTCTAGATAGTAGACCTTTGTGTGAGGAACAGCAGGTGAAAATTTTTTTCCCACATTGTGGGCTGTCTCTTCACACTGTTGGTGGTTTCTCTTGCTTTGCAGAAGCTTTTTAATAAGAAGAGATCCCATTTGTTGATTGTTTCTGCTTGTTCACAGGCAATTGAGGTTTTGTTCAAAAAATCTTTTCCATACCAAAGTTTTCAAGAGTTTTACCTAACCTCTGTTCCAGGAGATTCAGTGTTTCTATTTTAATATTTAGATCCTTAATCCATTTTGATTTTAGTTTAGTGCATGGTGAAAGATATAGGTCTAGTTTTAATCTTTGGCAAGTTGAAACCCAATTTTTCCAGCACCATTTTTTAAAGAGGCTATCTTTCCTCCAGTGAGGGTGTTTGGCTCCTTTATCAAAGATAGGATGGCTGAGCGTGTCTGGAGTTGTTTCAGCATATTCTAATCTGTTCCACTGGTCCTCAGGTCTATTTCTTTGCCAGTACCATGCTGTTTTTATCACAGTGGCTTTGTAGTATAGTTGCAAGTTGGGCATTGTGATACCCCCTGCCATGTCTCTGTTACCTAGAATTGCTTTTGCTATTTGGGGTCTCTTGTTGTTCCAAATGAATTTTTTGGATTTTCTCAAAGTCCATGAAGTATGCTGCTGGGATTTCAATTGGGATTGTATTGAATCTACATAGCAGTTTTGCAAGTATGGCCATTTTCACTATATTGATCCTTCCTACTCAGGAGCAGGGGTTGTATTTCCATTTTCTGATATCATCTTCAATCTCTCTTTTCAGAGTGCTATAGTTTTCAGAGAAGAAGTCTTTGATTTCTTTTGTTAGGTTGACTCTTAGATATTTCAGTTTTTTGGATGCTATTGTGAAAGGCATTGTTTGCCTTATTTCTCTCTCAGTGAGTCTGTTGTTCGTGTAGAGAAAAGTATTGATTTTTGTGTGTTGACTTGTATCCAGCTACTTGACTGAATTTGGTTATTAAGTCTAGAAGACTTTTGGTGGAGTTCTTGGGGTCTTCTATATAGAGTATTATGTCATCTGCAAATAATGACAATTTGACTTCTTTATTTCCTATCTTTACTCCTTTTATTTCTTTGTCTTGTCTAATTGCCAAGTCTAATGTTTCCAAAACTGTATTGAACAGGAGTGGTGATAGTGGACATCCTTGTCTTGTTTGTGATTTTAGTGTGAAGTATTTCAGTTTTTGCCATTTAGTATGATATTGGCTGTTGGTTTTGTTTTTTGTTTTTTTTGGTACCAGGGATCAAACTCGGGTCCTTGTACTTGCAAGGCAGGTGGCTGAACAACTGAGCTAAAGCCCTGGCCTGGCTGTTGGGTTTTCATAGATGGCTTTTAACAGTTTGAGGTAGAGACCATCTATTCCAATTTTTTTATGGTTTTTATCATAAATGAGTGTTGGATTTTGTGAAATGCTTTCTCTGCATTTATGGAGATGATCATATGGTTTTTGTCCTTGGCTCTATTGATATAGTGTATTACATTGATTGATTTGCGTGTGTTAAAGTACCCCTGCATCCCTGGGATGAATCCCACTTGATCAGGGTGTATGATCCTCTTGATGATCTTCTGCATTCTATTTGCCAGTATCTTATTAAGGATTTTTGCAACTATGTTCATTAGTGAGATTGGCCTATAGTTCTCTCTTTTGGTCAGGTCTTTCTCTGCTTTGGGGATCAAGGTGATGCTTGCTTCCAGGAATGAATTAGGGAATATTGCTTCCCTTTCAATTTCATTGAAGAGTTTAAAGAGTAGTGGCAGTAGTTCCTCTCTAAATATCTTGTAGAATTCAGCAGTGAAGCCATCAGGGCCTGGGCTTTTCTTAGTTGATAAGTTTTTAATTACATTTTCAATTTCATTGGTTGATATTGGGTTGTTTAGAATTTTTAGGTCTTCTTCATTCAACTTTGGTAATTCATTCTTATCCAGGAATCTGTCCACTTCTTCTGTGTTTTCCATCTTGTTGGCATATAGGTTCTCTAAGTAGGTATTGATGATCCTCTGGATTTCTGCTGGGTCTACTGTAATTTCACCCTTTTCATTTCTTTTTTTTTTTTTTTTTTTTGGTACCAGGGATTGAACTCGGGTCCTCAGCTTGTGAGGCAGCTGCTAGAACCACTGAACTAAATCCCCTGCCCTACCCTTTTCATTTCTAATTGCATGGATTTTGCCCTTTTCTTTCCTTTTTCTGATAAGTTTGGCTGTTTGTCAATTTTTGTTTTCTTTCGAAGAACCAACTCTTGGCTTCATTAATTTTTTGTATTGTTCTCTTAATCTCCATTGAATTGATTTCTGCTCTGATCTTTATAATTTCCCCCCTTGTATGAGCTTTGGGTTTGTCCTGCTCTTCTTTTTCTAGAAGCTTGAGGTTCAGCATCAGGATTTTTAATTGGGCTTGCTCTGTTTTCCTAATATGTGTATTCACTGCTATGAATTTCCCTCGTAAGACTGCTTTCATTGTGTCCCATAGATTCTGATATCTTGTATTGTCATTGTCATTTAATTGTAGGAACTGTCTGATTTCTTCTTTAATTTCCTCTGTGACCCATTGGTTATTAATAAGTGCATTGTTCAATTTCCATGTGTTTATGGCATTCTTGCGGTTTCTTTTGCTATTGATCTTCAATTTCATTGCACTATGGTCTGATAATATACAGGGGATAACTTCAAGTCCTTTGCACTTACTTAAACATGTTCTATGAATGAGTATGTGGTCTATTTTGAGAACGACCCTTGTGCACCTGAAAAGAATGTGTATTCTGATTTTGTGAGGTGGAACACTCTGTAAACATCTGTTAAGTTCATTTGTTCAAAAATTTGATTGATTTCTAGTATTTCATTCCTTATTTTTTCTCTAGTTGATCTATCTATTTGTGACAATGGGGTGTTGAGGTCCCCCACTACAATTTTATTAGTGCATATATGACTTTTCATGTCCATTAGTATTTGTTTTATATAGTTGGGTGCACTAGTGTTTGGTGCATAGATATTTATGATTGTCATCTCTTCCTCTTGGATTCTTCCCTTTACAAGGATGTAGTGACCTTCTTTGTCTCTCTTAATCAGTGTTGGTTTGAAATCCACTTGATCTGCAAAGAAGATAGCTACTCCTGCTTTTTTTTTGGTTCCTGTCACATGGAGTATTGTTTTCCACCCTTTAACTTTCAATCTATGAGTTTCTTTTTGAATTAAATGTTTCTTGTATGCAGCATATTGTTGGATATTGCTTCTTGACCCTTTCTGCCAGTCTATTTCTTTTGACTGGTGAATTGAGACCACTAACATTTATGATTATAATTGATACTTATTGACTTATCATTATCATGACTTTTTCTTTTTGTTGGATTCTCCCTCTTTACATTTAATTTCTTGTTGCACTTGATGGATTCACTCTGTTAGGCTTCCTGAGGTTGTGATCCTCATTGTCTGTTCCTAGGATATTATCTAAAATTGTTTGGAGTGCTGGTTTGGTAGTCATGAAGTTCCTAAGTTACTCTTTGTCATGAAAGTATCTTATTTCTCCATCAATTTTGAAAGATAGTTTTGCAGGGTACATCAATCTGGGTTGGAGCCTGTTTTCCTTTAGGGCTTGCAATACTTCGCTCCAAGCTCTTCTTTCCTTGACAGTTTGCATTGAGAAGTCTGCTGTGATTCTGATGGGCTTTCCTTTGTATGTGATTTGTTTCTTTTCTCTAACTGCTTAGAGAACTTTGTTCTTCTGTTGGGTTTCTGGAATCTTAAAATTATATGCCTATGTGTAGATTTTTTTTAATCAAGGCTATTTGGAGTCCTATATGACTCCCTTCTCTGTATGTCAAGTTCTTTTCCCCTGCTTGGGAAAATTTCTGCCATAACTTCTGTGTACAGTTTTTTATGTCATCTGCAGTCTCTCCTGTTTCTTTGTTGACTCCGATCAGTCTTACGTTATTCTTCTTTGCATCGTTTAGCAGCTGCTGGATTGATTTCTCATGGTCCCTTACAATTTTGAAGCAATTTTTCTTTTCTTGGTCACTAATTGCAATCTTATCTTCTATATCTGAAATTCTGTCCTCACATTGGCTTATTCTGCTGTGTAGACTTTCAATGGATTTTGTAATCTTCTGGAAATCTGTTTGTATCTGTTTTATGGATTCCATTTGCTTCCCATGTTGGGATTCTATCACGATCCTCAGCTCCTTTTTATTGCTGTTTCCTCTCTAGATTTATTAATCATGTCTTGCACTATGGGCACAATGTCTGCTGTTATCTGAGAAATTATTTCTGATTTCATTTTTTCCAGATCCTTTTTTGTGGGCAGTTCAGGGAGTCCAGGTGGTTGAGTATCAGAGTGTTCCATCTCCTTTCCCTTTGGGATTGCTGTAGGTGATCTGGAAATCTAGTTTTGAGACTTGTTTATGTGTCTTCTCATTTCATTGGAGGGGGGGAGGGTGCTGTTGGTGCCTGCATGGCTCATCTTCTCTGGCCTGGGAGCAGTGGAATGGCGGCCCAGAAGCCCCTTCTTCTGGGCTGGGAGTGGTGGAACCAGCAATACATTTGTTTTGTTTGCAAATTACCCAGTCTAAGACATCTTGTCATAGTAGCCCAAAGGACTGATCCAATCTTCATCAGGTTAAGGCCCCCAAGAGCAGCTGGTTTTCCTCAGCAGGTTAAATGTGCCTTTAACACTTGCATGCTGTGCTCCCTCTTCACTTAGCAAGCCCCTATTCCATAGAAACACACCGAGTCTCCTAAGCAGCTTGGCACAGTCCCCAGGACCAGGCCACTCTTAACGCTGACCAATACCATTTAGACATGGGGACCTTTGGCAAGGAAATTTCTTATAATAAGATTTGGTACAATGTTCAAGTTATACAATTACATCTATCTCTCAATGTCCTTGGAAGATAAGTTCCAGGACCATCCACACTCTGAAGATCCCCCAGTCCACCATACCACTATATAAAATTGTGTGGTACTTGTGCATCACATATACATTCTGCCTATTTACTTTAAATCATCTCTAGATTATGTGTAGAATTTAATAGCATGTAAATGCTCTGTAAACAGTTGTTATATCATATTGTTTGGGAAATAATAAGGAAAAAAGTCTGTACATATTTAGTAGAGACACAGAATTTTTAAAAATTATTATTGATCTGTGGTTGGTCGAATCTTCCAATATGGGGGACCAAGTGTACATACAAAATACAATCTTGCATATTTTCCTTTGTGTTTATATAACACAAAGAAATATGTATAAACACAAAGGAAAAGTTTGGAAAGAAATATAATCAATTGTCAGGAGTAATTATCTCTGGGTAGGAATATTTTGGGTAATAGTTATTTTCTCTTCTACATTTCCTAATTTATATTCTGAAAAAGTAAATCAGAAAGAGCAGCAGAAAACAAGGCCCTGTACCCTGATACGGGTCTCTAGGGTAGCTATCTGCACCAATAGGCTCCTTCCTTGCAAGCAGTAAGGGATATTAATATAATACTGAGTGCTCCCAGGATCTTCTAGAGGGTAATGGTGGGCAGAGACAGGCTCCAAGGCTAAGTATCCATGGCTACTGCGGGAGGCATCTTCTAAAACAGCAGCCCATGTCTTCCACTGCTTGGTATTCATGCCTTCTAAACACCCCTCATTTGAATGTAGACTGGACCTATTAACTCACTTCTAACAGAGAATACAGAAGAAGTGGTGGGATTCATATTCTTTCCCCACCCCCTCATTGTGAGGTGTGCTATGTAGAAACCCACACAGTAAGGAACTGAGAGAGGCCTCTCCCAGTAACAACTGCTGCATGCTCCTGGAAGCAGAGCCTGTCCCAACTGGGCTTTGAAGTAACTGTGGTCCTGGCTGACATCTCTGTCACTCAGCAGAAGGTCCAGCCAAGCCACACACATCTTCCTGCCTATAGGAACTGTAGGAAAATTGTTGTTTTACAGTGCTAAATTTGGGGGTAATTCACTATGGCCATAGATCCCTAATGAAATTATGAACCAAAACCATGGGACAGAACTAATCAGGTGAAGAGACAGTTTCAAAACAACTCTACACAGAGCTCATGTTTCCATCTCCATCCTCCACATAATGGACATCAAGGAACTATATTCAGAAATGCTGGCCTTGTGCCCTAAATGTTCTATGACTACTTCCACCACCCTTTACTGGGATGGGTTCACCTTGGAGCCCCTTCACGAGTTTCTGCTTCGATGTCTGGGGTAAGCACAACTATTTGTGTCCACATCTGCTTCAAGAAAGGTGCAAAAGCAAATGTCTAGCATTGTGAATATCCTCAAGTAGATTCCCTAAAAAATATGAGATGGGAGATTCTCTAAACATAGGACATTCACATGCTTGACAGCCAAACATAATATTTCTAAACATCACCCCAGTCTACTATCCAGGCTGATCTCTAAACTCAAGCTGTGATGACTTTTTTTTTTTTTTTGGTACCGGGGATGGAACTAGGATTCTTGCACTTGCGGGGCAGGCGGTGGAACCACTGAGCTAAATCCCCAGCCCCAGCTCTGATGACTTCTAATTCACCTGCCCTCCACACTACTGTTAGTCTCCTTCAGCATTCTGATTCTGCCCCTTACTACTTCCCAAAACAGAACTATCTGCTTAGTCAGGTCCTGAGCGAAATCTCTATCCTAGTTTTCCTAAACCTTCCTCAATATATAAGCTCTTGACCTTGGGTCCTTAGCACAGTGATAGTTTCAAAGCTGATTAAATAATTTATGTAATGAAAACATCACATGGTTTCTCTTATATGAGAAACCCAAAGTATAAAGAAAGAGCAAAATGAAACATAAATAGGAGGAAGTAGGGAGACAGATCTTTCTCAAAGGAAAAGGGATCAAGAGATGGAGGTAAGCGGAAGCAGGGACAGGGGATGAAAATGGAACTAAGACGAGTTATGTACCTTCACCAACTCCACACAAGGAGTGTAAACATTATGCACTGCAAACATTTATTAATAAAGAAAATGCTCTGAAAAAATAATTTATGTAATAAAAATAATATCAATAATAATCAAATTTGGAGGATTTGGAGATTTTCTTCAATTTACAGAGGGCATTTATAAAATCAAAAGATGGGATCTAATTTGAGTATCACTGGTAACAGAGCAGCTCAGAATTAAGGCTTTTATTTCTACATTATTATTTTAGGTATTAATGATATAGAAAGTTCCTATAAAGAGAGTTTATTTTTCTTTATTTCAGGGAGCACTCACAGATTAACTATAATAATATGATAACACCAGAAATAAGGTAGTCAGTTACACAGTTGCCAAATGTACTCAAAATAATATAGAAGATATTAACATCTTTTATTTATTTACCACCAATCTTTTACTCAAAGTCGACTTTGTCTTGGGCACAATGGCAGATGCCAGGATGTGCCTGTACATAAGACATCTAAAATGCAATAACAATAGCTCTTTTTTGAAATAGTATTAAAATAAATTTTTTAAATGATCTGTAGAATAAAACTAACAAATATGAGAAATAACAACATCAAATAAGGGAATATCATCTTCAAATAGTACAGCAAGGAAAGGAAAATGTGGCCATGGGGAGCAGGTGGTGTTGAGCAGGCCAAGCAACAGGACCAAACTTCAATGCTTCTTTCTTCAAAGGTGGCACAGGGTGAGGCAATAAAAAGAAAAGGCTGCCTTCTCAGAGTATTCACAATATGCCCTCTTCGGTCCTTTTAAACTCTACCTCAAAGAGCCTGCATCATGAGGGTCATATTTTTGGCCTGCTTTTCTATATTTCTGGTTCCCAATAGCTACTTTACCAAGGTAAATTGGAAGAAAAATAATGCAAAAAAGACTGTGTTTTTAATGTCCCTTATCAATAGTGTTACTCCTACAGAAAATTAAAGAATAAACTTAGGTAGTAGAGTCTTGTGTGACTTAATGAACTTAACTATGGTCCAGAGTAGATGTAAATGACATATGACTCAGGTCTTCTGGAGGTTTTGTTCTAATTGACATTATTTTATGCAGGAGTTATACTTTACAATTAGATTAAATCATCCATGGAATAGAAACTACCAGAGACTGTGACAATGGCCACCTTTTGCTTCAAGCCTTTAGGCTGGGTAGCCTGAGGAGAATGTAAAAATCTCTCTGACTGACATGTTCAAAAGTAAGGACCTTGGACCACAGAGCTACAGTGTTTTTCAGCAATAACAGTCTATAAAAACTTGCTATGTTGGTTGTTACTTTTGTTCAAAAGCACCCTTTTATTTTTCAGGAGATTGTGTGTGCGTGTGTGTGTGTGTGTGTAAATGTATCTATACACATTGTTGGAAAGTGTGTGTAATCATTATAATAATAAAAAAAAAACTTGTTAATCTCCAAAGTGTCAAGAAGCCATTGATCCCTCTGATGCCAAAGGAACCTGGGAAAAGCAGCTCCTTTGGTTTTGTTCTACTTGAGAATCTGTTGGTCCACAGATCCAGACAACCTCCTTAAAAAATGTTACTACTAACAAGCGGATCTCAGACACCCTTGAAATGCTGGCATTCATACTGATTCAATAAATGCCTCAGACCTTCTGCCTCTGATTCTCCTGGTGCCCATAAGCCTTGGGACATGCTGTGCCAAGTCCTCCAAAGTTCAGTTGTACAGGATGGACTGAATTAATTCACATAAAATAGCCATCTAAGTTCCACTCTCCACAAGGAAAGATTTCAATCAAATGGCCTTATTCTGTGTTTTAGTTACTGAATGCTGGCTACAGAACAGTTAGGAAATACAGAAACATTTACAATACTACAAAGGTGATGTTTCATTTCTTAACCCAGAAATCAGTTTTTAACACAGGAGTTGGCTTTTGCAAGACTTGGGCAAATTGGCCTTCGTGTTATTTCTTACATTATATGGAGCTTTTATTAAAAATGGCTTTTAGGGCTGGGGATTTAGCTCAGTAGTTCTGCCGCCTGCCCCGTAAGCACAAGGATCCGAGTTCAATCTCCAATATAAAAAAAAAAGGTTTTCATATGCAAATATATGCTAACACATCTTTAACAGATTTTGAATCTATAATTTTCACTTATTTGATTAAAAAAATAAGTTTTGACCAATTGTAAAGATGAATAATTCAATCATTTCTATGTGCTACCTTCCCTTAAAGCCCCAGTTAAAGTCTTGCTGTGTAACTAATTTCTTTCTTTCTCCTATGTAAATATTTGATATGTTGTATACACCCCTTTTGAGAAAATATCACCCACTTTTAACATAAACAGTCTACTGCTCTCTCCTTTAGTTTTTCAATCTCAAAAAATTGCAATCATCCAAGGTGCTTTTAGTACAAACACAAAATTCATTGGAATTAAGTAAAATGACAAAGTTAGCAAATTGAAAATGCAAGAACAGTCTGACTATTCTTTGCATGGATAATACTCATTGTAGTAAGTTTACTCCCCCCTAAAAAAACTGTTTATGAAATGTCATTCTCTTCACCCACCACTTTGTACACACATGCATCCTCCAGGGCATCATGTTTCTGACTGCATTCCTCTTTGAAGCAAGTGTTTCTCACTTGCATAACCAAGACTGGTCAACCATGAAGATTTTGTTTTTCTTTTGACAAAGTTATTGGAGCTTGAAATGGGAAAAGAGAATCTGAATGAAATGCTTTCAGATATGAATTCAAGGAATCTTCTCTCCTGCACCTCACACTCCTATACATACATTTCCCTCTAATGTGAACTCTTACAGCCCCAAATATTACACATTTAGCTTACTGTATTCACATTATGACTTCATAAAATCAAATCCCAGGACATGTGGTCAGTCATCAATAATCTTCCTCTGAAGGAGTGACTACAAATCTGAAATAGTTGCATGTACAGATATAGAAGATCCTTCCAGCATTGATTCTAATTACCATTGTCCTTTTAGGCCAGTTTACAGTCAGTAAGGGAGAGAAGGATTAGTAGACTATTAATACCCTTGATTGAGTTCTTTAAGGTGATTACCTTAACTAAGATCTTGCCTTTCAAACTTTGAGGGCTTGGAAGCTGTTTACCATCTCCTGTGTCTACAGATGACAAGTCCAGTTTGTCTCGGAATATTCCTTTCAGGTACTGAGCAATCTTCCTTTGCTGCTGGATACTGCAGTGATTCTCAATAGACAATATAACTGGGAACCTGAGGAAACAGTAACACATTCCAAAGGCATCAGATATAGGTGACTTACGGAGATTTTTTAAATGATTCTGTAATCATTGTGTTCTTTCAGGCTATCAATAGTGATGATGGTTAAAATGCTTCTAAAGTATGAAAGAATACAGATGTATTTTTAAAAATTTCCCTGAGAAAATATACTTTGCTAGGCATAATGACTGAACAAATTACCAATCTATGTGGGATGAGTTAATTTAATAATTTGTATCAGGCAAAAATGGTGAACACATTATATACCTTTTAAAAGAAAAAATTTTAAAGAAATGAGAAGCCTAAGGAAAACAACCTCACATAATGGAATTGTTTTATTTATGCAAAAATCTAGATTCATCTAAGCAACCACTGAGTATCATTAAATGCAATTATTTACTCTAAAAAATATATAATTAGTCCCCAGCTTGAAAATTACTATTGAGGATAAAAAAACATAATGGAACTCGGTGTTTTATAGCAGCTTGTGTCAGGCATCAAGGTCAATTTATAGTATTATATACCAGTCTCTACTAAAAACAATTGCCAACCACTCATTCTATATCAGCTTGCAGGTTTCTGTACAGAGAATCTGAGACCCACTTAAAGCGATAATCCAAAGACAGTCTGAAACATCGGTGGTCAAGGGAGAAAGAGAACTAGGCCCGAGGATGTACTTTTATTACTCTCAACTTTGTTCTTTTCTTAGAAATTATCACAAGGCAGATTTATAGATTTTGTTTTCTGGTTTCCATCATGCATCTTCAGGAATATTGGGCAATTTATTTTTTCCAGAGTATACAAACTATATTTAAATTGCCTAAATATATTTATGTGGAGAAAAATCTTTTTCTACATTTCTACGATAAGTGCAGGCTCCACAATACAGTCTATGACCTCTTCAAATGACATTCTGTCCCCATTAGTAAAACCTGATCCTGGAGGTGGTTTTAAGAGAGGGATCCTTGTGATAAAATTGGTTTGGTTATCTGACTACAATCTGTTTGTTATTTGTGTCATCACATGATTTTTTACCCTAGAGTGTTATAAAGAGAAAACAACAAACTAGCAACCCTGAGTCATTCTGCAATCACATCAGGGGTTTTAATAGCAAATAAAAAGCCTATTAGTGTCTAGTGATGTTTAATGTAAGGTTGTTCTTCTCCACTTTACAGGGAGGGGGTGACTTTGCACACCTTCCCACTAAGGGGCATTTATCAATGTCTAAAGACATTTTTGGTGGCCACAATTCAGAGAGTGCAATTGGATTTTAGTGAGTAGAAGCCAAGATGCTGCTAGCCATTCTACAATGTATGAGATAGCTCCCTACAATACTAACAACAACAAAAAACTAGTCCAAAATGTCAGTAGTGCCCGAGTCGAGAATCCCTGGGGAAAAGACGCACCTAAAATTTTAAAAAGAGAAAGAAAAAGCCAACCTTTTTAATGTGCTGAAGAAGCATATTGTTTTCATTTAAAGTGAATTTCTTCTAGAGCTTTCCAAACTTGAAGTAAACAGCCAAGAATATAGGTTTCAGGCCTTCTCAACATAATATTTTATATACTTGGAAATAAATACCTTCAACTTGGCTAAGACTGATAGAAATCAGGCTTGTGAAGACTGATCAGAAATTAGTACTCAAGAATCTTCTATGTAGAAGACACCATAAACTAAATCTGCAGATCTCTTATTAGAATAACATTTTAATTTCATGGTTAATTAATAAGATCAAAAATTAAAATTTTTAAAGACTACTAACTTCTAAAATATTAATTTTACGCAACTGTAATTTTAATTTGTTTTTTTAATTCAAAAATCCTCTCTTGTGTATCTGGTATATTGCAAGTAGCTGCTAGGCAACAAAGAATGAATAAGAAATGACTAAAATGTAGCTCCATATTTTCAATGAGTTCACAGTCTTACAGATTTAGAAGAAGGCAAGTGACTACAATTTAACAAGGTGCTATAAGATATGACAGAAATATGTTCTGGGTGCTAAAACAGAGAAGGAAGATTTAAATCAACTGGGGGGTCAGTACACTTGCCACAGGGACAATGGATAAATAATTTTGTAGGACAATCAAGAATATGGTGGACTGAATAAGGGGGAGGCAGACATAACAGTATATGTGAGAGTGGGGGTTGTAAAAGCATCAGGATCACTGAGGAAGCTGAAAAACATTTGCTGAAGGCAGAATGCTAAGTCTCTGCAGATCAATGGCAAGGAAGACAACAGAAGAGAAGGACACAGGCAGGCCTTGAAGGACATGAAGATATCCTGTGTGCTTCAGGGAGCTTCTGAAGGACTTTGGGATAAGAATGACAACACCATGCATATATTTCAGAAAGAAAACTACGGCCCCAGTGTGGAGGATGGAAAAAAAAAGAGAAATAAAAATAAAGAGAAGGCAATGGAGTCAAAGATAACTTAGCAAGTAGAATTAAGAGCAACTGGCTGAATCTAGCATGGCTCCCAGTTTCTGCCTCAAAACTATAAGGAAATAGAACAAGGGATAAGAGGAGGTCTGGCAGAGTGCAATTCTGACAGAGCACCACACAGATGGGAACTCAGGTGAATATTTGCTAAGGGGTTTTCTATATCAATCTGGAATTTAGGAGGAAAGTTCTAGGCATGTAATTAGATAAATATTCCCAAAGTAAACCAGGCAGCAACTTAGAAAATAGTAACTCTTATGACAGTGAGGAAATGGAATAGAACCACAGGCATAAAAGGAGAGAAGCAATGACTGCAACAGAGGAGAGAATGTTTAATGGGAGTTAAAAATGCAAGTTTTGGGAAGGAAATAGTCAGCATTATCAAATGCCAAGGAGGAGCCAAGTAACATAAGGATATCAGACACTTCCGTAAAAATTAGACATCTAGGTGGAAACCTAGAAACTACTTTATGGTATTATAATGTAGTATCAAAATGCTACTTATTATCCAAAGAAACTGGTGTTTCCAGAATTTATGGGCACTCTGCATCCTGGGATTAGAAATCGAGAGGTCACTCTGCAAGGACATCTTCAAGAGGGCATTGTAGAGGCAGAAAAAAAAAAAGATTGAAAGTCCAAGGAAGATTGTGTGGTTCTGTAGCCATCTCATCCCAGGCAGCACTCCACAGGCTGTACTTACTCATTCTTCACGAAGGCATGTTTGTTGATGGTCTCCACAACATCTCTGAAGAGAATTTTTGAAGTGAGAGTATAACCATGGTGAACTACTGGCTCTCCATCTGGGCCATCCCAACAGTCAACTGCCAAAAACAGAACCTTATATCAGCAACCCAAGGTCTCTGGCATTTATTAATATTTCTGGAATTATCAGACAAAAAATATTTTAATTTTATTATTTGAAATTGTAATTATTACAATCATGAAAAGACTTCAGACAGAAAAATGAATGTTCTGATATATTTATCAAAATAAAGGATTAAAGATAAATGATTTATATTTTTAGTGTTTGTAGTTTACAAAGATGTCATCCCTCTACCTCACCCCAGAAAGAATGGCGGCTATCAAGAAATCAACCAATAACAAATGCTGGCAGGGGTGTGGGGAGAAAGGAACACTTCTCCATTGTTGGTGGGAGTGCAGACTGGTGCAACAACCGTGGAAATCAGTATGGAGATACCTCAAAGAACTAGGGCTAGAGGTCCCATTGGACCCAGCTATTCCCCTGCTGGGGATCTTCCCAAAAGAATTAAAAGAATCATACCACAGCAATATATGTGCACCCATGTTTATAGCGGCACAGTTCGTAATAGCTAAGGCTTGGAAACAGCCCAAGTGCCCATTAACTGAAAACTGGATAAAGAAGATGTGTTTTTTTAATAAAATGGAGTACTACTCAGCCATAAAGAATGAGAAACCAGAGACATTTATAGCTAAATGGATGCATATTGAGGCCATGCTCTTAAGTGAAATAAATAGGACACACATGTGTAAATACCGAATAGTTTCTCTAGTGTGAGAAACTAAAATGTAAATAAGGACTAAAATGATTAAAATGAATAACTGATAATTTGAAATAGGAAGAAAAGGTCCAAAAGGGTAGGGGGAAGTGGGAGGGGAAGGAGAAAGGAAAGAAAGGAAAGGAAAAATTATGAGAAAAGAAAAAAATGGAAACAAAGTCTATGTAAATAGGGAAGGGTGGAGCAGGGGAAGGGCACACAGGTAATGGGGAAAAAATAACCAAGATATATCATGTACAGGTACAAGCACCCAGTGATAAATGTAAATATATTGTATACCTAAAATGTACCAATAAAAGAATTTAAGCAAAAAAAAAAAAAAAAAAAGATGTCATCCTTTTTTGTTTTGTTTTTTTGGTACCGAGGCTCAAACTCGGGACCTTTCACTTTGGAGACAGGCGGCGGAACCACTGAGCTAAATCCCTGGCCTTGAGAGTGTGATACTTAACAGAGAAACATCTAAGTTTACTTCTTCTTCACAAGACCTAAGAACTTTTAGTAAGTTACAATGTCCTTCTCAAATTACTAATAGTGCCTTTCATTATTGTTCACTTAAACTCATTATATTTTTATTAGATTTACTTCTATCTTATTCATTGTAGTACTGATAAAATAACATCAACTTTCAAAGTTCAAAGCCTCAGGTCCTGTTAAAATGCATGTGAATGTGGAAAATGATATAATCATTTGAAACTTGCTTTCCCCAACTATAAAACAGAAATAATAATGTTGTAATAAAAATAATAATGATGTAAATTGTATTTACATCATAAGTTTGAGGGATGACTAAATTTGTAAAGTTCCTTATGACACTGCACGGCACCCAGTAACTGTTATTGTCACTGTTACTACTGCTACTGCTGTGTATCCAGCCAATCTCATTGGCTTCCAGCACAGAAAGACAAGCTTATACACCACTCTCCCTGACTTAAGGTTTGCCCTCCCTTGTTTTATATTCTACCCCTAGATTAATTTCTTAAAACACGGCTTTCACTTTCTCTTTTGCTCGAAAGCCTACTTGACATATAATATAAGATCCTAGTAGGTACTTTGTAAATATGTGCCAGGCTTATTAATAAATACTCTACAGCAGCTTCTGCCCCCCTTAACCCCTGGGCCTGTAATTTGTGCCAGAGTCTGGCCAGGCATCCACAAAGCTGGTTTCCTTATTCACCCAGCCACAGAGCTAGACTACATTTCCCAGCTTTCCTTTGCAGTAGGGTAGGGTGTGTCTGGTGAAAAGTGAGCAGAAATGATCTGCACCACTTCCAGGTCTGGTCAATGGAAACCTGCCTTACCTAGTTAAACATCCCTTTCCTTACCTGCTGTGACTTAGAAGTCACATGCCAAACATGGCACTGCCATGAGTTAAAAAGCTGGACCCCTAAATAATTGCTTCAAGGATTCACACCTATTTTAGACTTCATACAAACAAGAAAACAACTTCAGCTGTTTTGAAGTTTGAAGGAACTAATGTTGCCTTAACATCCTGGCTCCTATCTGACAAGTCAATCTGATTTTCTCCTGTACCCACACCCAAAGGGGCATTATTTTAGTTAGGTAAATTTCTCCACATATAATCCCACTTCTATGCCCTTTCTTCTTTCTTTTAAGGGCAGCTGAAAGCCATCTTTTACTTTGCTTATCTAAATTCCAATCAAGGCTAAGCTAGGATGCCCCATTAGAACATTGTCAGCCCTCAGAATCCTTTCTTATGGCAGGGGTGGGAGGGAGATCACAAATTTAAATACCAATAGGAGCCTAGTAATTAATAGAAATGAAATACAGCAGCCCAACAGGAAATGTGTATCTAAATGAAATAACTTCTCACTTTCAATCACTGCTAAGTTGGAATAAGAACTTCAGTTGCCAGATCTTCTAAGGAAAATAAAAAGTCTAGATTTTATCTCTGTAAATTCTCCCAATTTTTTTTTTTTTTTTTTTTTGGTCCTCGGAATTGAGCCCAGAGCCCTCATGCATGTTAAGCAAGTGCTCTACCATCAAGCTACACACCTAGCCCAATTTTCCCAATTTTTAAATCTTGGCAATTCATCTAATTTTTAAAATCTAATGTGGGACAAATATTAAAAATTGTACAGGCTGGATATAGCTAATGGAATGTTTGGTGAAACTTTGCCTTTAATTAGGACCACACAGTTCAGGAACAAACCTGTTTTCTATTTTAGTAGAGACCTCCGTGTATGTGTGCTTATATATTTCTGCAGGAGATGATAACTCTGTTTCTTTATAAAACATTTAAATTGTTCACTATAACCATAAAATGATGGTAACGGTTAAGTTTTTTGTTTTTGTTGTTTTGGGGGTTTTTTTGGTACCAGGGATCAAGCTCCGGACTTTGTGCTTTCGAGGCAGGCAGCGGAACCACCAGCCTGGTGATGGTTAAGTTTAAATGTTAACTGAGGGCCGGGGATTTAGCTCAGTGGTTTTGCTGTCTGCTGTGCAAGTGCAAGGACCAGAGTAAGATCACCAGTACCCAAAAAATAAATAAATAAATGTCAACTGGGCTAGTTTAGGATGCTCAATTGTTTGGTCAAACTCTACTTTAGATGCTGCTATGAAGATATGTGATTAACATTTAAAATCAGTAAACTCTGAGTAAAGTAGATTATTCTCCATAGTGTGGGTAGACCTTACCCAATAAGTTGAGGGCCTTAAAAGTAAATGTGGAGGTTTCTCACTAGAGAAATTATCCTTAACACTGCAACATAGAAACTCTGCCTGAATTTCCAGCCTGCTGCACTTTAGAATTCACACTCACAACTATATCATTAACTCTAACTAAGTCTACAAATTCCCAGCCATCTGTACAGACTTCAGACTTTTCTCAATCTTTCTCTCTATATGTATCTTACTAGTTTTGTTTCTCTGGAGAACCTTAAGATAGGTTATTTATATTAATCCATTGAACACTGGCTGTTCAAATATCTCTAGGGGAAAAAAGTAAAAAAATAAAAGGAGAAAATCTTACAAGGTCAATATCCAGAAATATAGGAAACAATAGTTTAAGAATAAATACACTGCTGGGAAGACTACTATACTATTCTGTAGTGTCACACTGTTCCTTTGGGCCCGCAAATGAGGTCAAATGTATCAAAGACATATCAGAAGAGATTTCTTCACCTTTTTCTATGTAATTGAAACTATTATCTCTGGATATAGACATGGAAAAAATAAACATATACTTAAAGTCATGTGCCACATGATGGCATTTCAATCAATGACTGACCAACTATAAAATGGTGGTCCCATAAAGATTATAATGGACTTAAAAAATTTCTATCACCTAGTGCAGGAATCCTCAATCCCCTGGCCATGAGCCTGTACTGGTCCACAGCCTGTTAGCAACCTGACGACATAGCAGAGCAGCAGGCCAGCAAACAAAGCTTCATCTGACAGCCCCTCCCCATCATCTGCAGTACCACCCTGAGCTCTGCCTCCTCACAGATCGGCAGGGGCATTAGTTTCATAGGAATGCAAACCCTACTGTGAACTGTGCATATGAGAGATCTAGGTTGTATGCTCCCTTTGAATCATCCCCAAACCATCCCACAACTGCCCCTGGGTCCTTGTAAAAACTGTCCTTCACAAAACTGACCATTGGTGCCAAAAGGATGAAGGAGTGCTGGCCTAGTGACACCACAGCCATCATAATGTCTTAGCACAACACGTTACTCACATGTCTACAGTAATGCTGGTGTTAACCTACCATCCAGCCTTTCATATAAAAGTATAGCATATACAATTATGTATAGTATACAATACTTGATAATAAACAACTATTACTGGTTTATGTACTTATTATATATGCTTTTATCATTATTTTAGAGTGCATTCTTTTACTGCAAAATAGTAAGCTGTGTTACACTGCAGCAGCCTCATACATCTCATGTTTACTGAGACTAGACTGAATCAAGAAGCCATATAAAATGATTGATAATACCACCCAGACTTGTATAAGCACGACCTGATGTTTGACAAGACTACCAGGGTATATCTTCAATTTTAAGTAACACACAACTGTGTATAATTTCAATGATTTTTACCCTGATTTATAGTCCCACCTTCTAAGATAATGGATACATCCTTTATAGGATATAACAAGATCCCTCATAAACTAATAGCTTTCCAAAAGTAATGCAAAAGAGACAAGATAATGCCATGTCTGACTTGTTCATCATATCCACATGAAAAGAGCTCTTGAAACAATCAATCATGAAAGAGGACCCTCTTGCTAACATTTATAACAAAAGCACGACATCCACAGTTGATAGGGTAGCTTCTTCCAATACTCTATGTCTGATTTCACTACTTATACATTAAATGAGGATGCCAATACTCCCAAATGGCCTGGCATCTTAATAAGTGGCATCTATGGCCAGGTTCATGGCCACTAAGTTTTCTATAAGGGCTAACACTGTAATGGGAATATTGGCAAGTTAGAAATTCTTCCACCAATTCCCTAGCCATAAAATATCCAGAGGCCATTTTTCAATCTGTTTACACACTAGAGACCCCCAAAACACTCTAATAAAGAGCTAATTATTCTAAAGGCCAAACACCTGACCTTACAGCTTTTCATAACGGAACTTAGAGACATTCCACTCTGCTAGGGCTACTAGAGATAGTAAGAAAAGTTTTAAAACAAGTACAACAGCAATGTAACATCAGTTCTATAATTAGAGTGTAAATCTCCTGGATAGAACATCCATATTACTGAGCAATTCAGACTGAAAAGCAAGTGAATGCAAAGCCATGTAAAGAGCATTACCAATATGATTTTCTGACAAGCCTACCTTACCACAAAGACTCATTATTCCCCCACAAGGCCCCATATATACCATGACTGAGACCATTACTGCACTACACTAATGGAGATGGTAAACACACCATTATTAAAACAGAAGCTTGAAAGAAGGGAGATTAACGATACCATAAAGAAACCTATCAAAATCACTACTCTCCATTTTTAAATGTTATACTCGGCTGCTTCAGAAAATATCTGTAGAACTTAAATTTTTCAATCTATGACCTGTTATATTCTATAAATCAGGATCTTTAAATCCTACCTGTAATTGTTTAAGAATAAAATCAAATTCCGCCAGACCCAAGTAGAAAAAGTGCCACTGAGTACATACATACATTAATGTCTCCATGTCCAATAGCTAAATATGAACAAAGATCTTCAGAATATACAGCTGATAGAAATTGTTAGGAGATGACAAAATCATCAGGTCATTGGGCTAGTCACTTTTTTTACTGTGAGCAAATACCTAAGACAAACAATTTATAAGGAGGAAAGGTTTATTTTGGCTTTTAGGTGCTTGGCTCTGCTTCTGGGCTTGTGACAAGGCAGAAGACAGTCCTGGTGAAGAGGGTATGGTGACGCAAAGCTGCACTTCATGTAGCCAGGAAGCAGAGAATGAAGGAAAGAGCCAGACAGGAAGAGGGCTGGGGTGCAGATATGGTCCCCAAGGTCATCCCCCCATGAGACACTCCCTTCAACGAGGCCCTAATGCTTGTTTATGTCATTTCTCAATGCCATCAAATTATGATCTCATCAGTGGATTACTCCACTTGATGAAGCTAATGCCTTCATGATTCAGCCATTTCCCAAAATGCCCATCAGCTGACAACCAAGCCTTTAGCACATGTGAGTTCGAGGACACTTCAAATCTAAACTATAAAGCCACCAAATGTTAAGCCTTTAGGAACATCTAAATACTTCAGTGCTGGCTTAATCATGATCAAAACATTTGCTTCCTTTGAAAGACAACCTTCCCTCTGTGCTCCTCACTTTCTCTACCCACTCTCCTACAATCAGCCCTCATTTAATCCTTCAGTCTACTCAGGTCACTCTACACCTGCTCCTCCAAAAGTGCACACAGGCTTCCTGGGGAACAGTGGAGTTGGATCAATCTAAGTTCAAATCCCAGCTTCCAAGGTTCCTAGCTATAGGAACTTGAGTAATTCACCTGACTCTGGGTTAAAGTTTCCTCTTAAGAAGAGATGCCACATCCCTTGGTGGTAGAGTAGGAAATTAAAAAGAATAAATGGAAACCTCTTAGCCAGGACCTGGCCCACAGAAGGGACCAAAATCACAGCAGTTCCCCTTTTCATTCCAACATTACAAGGTGACAAACTCAGTTTCCAACAGGAAATAGATGAAGCACAAAGCTGGCCAAATCTCCCCGATAAATATAATTCTTCTATTCAACAAAAACTCTCCAGAAATAGCAGTTTGACTTTTACTGTCCAGTTATAGATTATTCTACCAGGAGAAAATTCAAGCCAGATATTAGGGGAAGAATTTGCTGTGCAAGTTGGTTGGGGAGATATTTGGGAGCACATAGGAGATTATGTATGTTAAAACTGCACAATAGCTATGAATAGTCCCAGTTTGAGTGAATATCTACAGCAGCCTTTTAAACATGAAAAGCCAGAAAGCTTCTTTTTATTACTCTGGTGATTGGCCAACAGAAAGAAAGAGGGTACAAGAGAAGATCCATGTTCAATGTCATCTACTGCACACAATTTCTAAACACTCCCATTTTAGAATTTTACGACAACTGAAAAAAGCAAAAACTAAAAATCATTTGTACCTTATCATAAATTGTCTAATCACATAACTTCCCTTGTTAATACTCTAATCAGAACTGAAGGATTATAGGTTTTGGTCCAGTAAAAGGAGTTGAGATAGGAACATGGTTAGACTTGCGTAGGACACTAATTTTTTTGGTACCAGAGATTGAACTCAGGTCCTTGCGCTTGTGAGGCAGGTGGCGGAACCACTGAGCTAAATGCCTGGCCAGGACACTAATTTTTTTTGGACAGGTAAGTTAGGTAATAGAAGGACCTAAAAAAGCAGGGGAAATAGAATGGAGAAGGCAAAAAATAACAAAGTTATAAAGCTATATAGAGTCAACTATAACTTCATTTTCATACTTGGTCACCAAGAAAATGTCATCAATAAAAATGACAGGCCACCATCAATGTGACCCCAGTGAGGCTGTAATCTATATGTAACACATGTAAAACGTCCTGAGTGCTAAGGGAACAGAGGGCTGCATAATGGGCTGAAGGCAGAATTTCACCTCAAGACCTTTTGTTTCTTGGAAGTTTTCTCTTTATGTTATTATTTTATAAGCATCTTCATTATTCAGTTACTTAGATTACTCCATTGCTAGTCATTATTGTCAACTGATTTTCTCCACAACTACTATAAAGATACTGTATGGAGATACCTCAAAGAACTAGGACTGGAAGTTCCATTTGACCCCACTATTCCACTGCTGGGGATCTTCCCCAAAGAATTAAAAGAATCATACCACAGTGATATATGTGCACCCATGTTCATAGCAGCGCAGTTTCTAATAGCTAAAATTTGGAAACAGCCCAAATGTCCATCAACTGGAGACTGGATCAAGAAAATGTGGTTTTTTTATAAAATGGAGTACTACTCAGCCATAAAAAATGAGAAATTAGAGACATTTATAGCTAAGTGGATGCACATTGAGGCAATACTCTTAAGTGAAATAAATAGGACACACATGTGTAAATACTGAATAGTTTCTCTAGTGTGAGAAACTGAAAGTGTAAATAAGGGCTAAATGTATAATAGGTAATGTGAAATAGGAAGAAAAGGGGCAAAGAGGAAGGAAGTGGGAGGGCTAGGGGAAAGGATAGAAGGGAATGGGATTAATATGAGAAAATGGAAAAATAGGAACAAAATCTTTGTAAATAGGGAGGATTGGAGGGGTTGAAGGGAGGGCTGGGCAAGGGTGAAAAATAAGAACCAAGAGAGACTATGTAAAGGTGCAAATTTCCAATGATGAATGTCATTATATTGTGTACCTAAAATGTACCAATTATTAGAATGAATAATTGATAATGTAAAATAGGAAGAAAAGGTCCAAAGGGGTAGGGGTAGTGGGAGGGGCAGGGGAAAGGAAAGAAGGGAAAGGAAAAAATGATGAGAAATGGAAAAAATGGAAATAAAGTCTTTGTAAATAGGGAAGGGTGGAGGGCGTGAAGGGAGGGCTAGGAATGGGGAAAAAATAAGAACCAAGATGCATTATGTAAAGGTACAATTCCCAATGAAAAAAAAAAAAAAGATACTGTTATAAAACATAAATCTCCAGAGCACTCATTTTGTAGTGGTGCCAATGGTTCTACATGCAGATAATGTTTAGTGTCTACCCAACTTATAAATAATATCACTGTCATTTTTGTGGCAGAAAATTCTTCAAGCCAGTGATTCTCTAACAAAGAAAGGCTCACCCAGTTAACCAGTGCTATCATTCTAGTGCCTTATTCATTTTCCTACTTTATCCTGTCATGTCTAGGACAAGCAGTTATTCTGCTGCTGGCTCCTAGAACATAGCTACCAAAAAGCAGATCCATTCCATCATGAACAAACTCTCTTCGTCTTCAGACTCTTAAAAATTCTCCCTCAACCTCCTTATCTTGATTAACCGCTAGTTTACCTTGTAGGATACTACTTCCTCTCCAGATGTTCTTTGTATAAATCACAGAACCAAAAGAGACTCTCTAGGCCTTTACTATTTTTAAGCAACTGATCTTTCACACTCTGAAAAAACCCCTCCCTCCTGAAGATCACTTTTATCAACCCTGCCTTTCCTGTATCTTTCAAGTACCTTTCCTACAGCATGTGTTTTGTTTCTAAGCATCTGGTTCCTAGGTTTTATCTCTAACCTACCAGTCAGTAACCCTTGTGAGTTAAAAGTCCATGTAGCAATGTGCTCAATCTTTTCAATACCTGCAATCACTTGCCTCACTGTTTCAATCACATTCACTCATGACAAACTATAGTTATTGTCATTGTCTGTAACTGCCTCATGGTAATGACAACTCTACATTTTTCTATTCCTTTGAGCCCTCAAGTCTCATGATCTCATTTGGTAACCCTTTATTCACTTCACTACCTTTCCTAGATTGGGTCCCCTGTCAATTATAGAAGGCCTCGCCAACATCTTGAGCACACTTTAGAGGACCTATAAACCCAGAGCCTAGCATGGATTTTATAATTTATCTTCACTGCTTGTGTATCTAAGCTGATGAGTTCTGTTGGGGTTGTGAATGGGGGGAATCGAAGCATGCAGATTTTGTATCACTAAAGACTTCTTTTGAAATTAGCTGGTTGTGATTTAGCTCAGTGCCACTGTACCTGCCTGGCAAGTGCAAGGTCCTAAGTTTGATTCCCAATAGTGGGAAAAAAAGAAATTAGCTGGGCCTTCCTTGACTGTTCTTGTCAACTCCTTTCTCCTTCCCTGATGATGTTTTCAAAAGTTTGCTGAACTTCTGAAGGCCCTGAACCACCACCTCTATCCATTTTCTGCTGAGTGAATGATTCTCTCTCCTACTTCCTTGAGAAAAAAAAAGGGCTATCTTGGCATGAATCCTTTCCAAATTGCTCATCCCCTTCATCCCACTTTAAAAAAAACTTTAGCATTTCCTCCTTCCCCAAGTCTCAAAACCACTTCCTCCCACATGCACACACACCCTGTAACAAGTCTTATGCAGAAAGATGCCCAGTCAACAACTATCAGCAAGTTAGCTGTTTTCACCTTCCCACTGACACACTAGACATACACATCCCAGCTGTGAAATGCAATCAGATTGCATATTTAAACTTTACCTTATTTTATTTTTCCGTTCCATCTTACACATTTGGCTAGTTTTTTTGTTTTGTTTTGTTTTTTTGGTACCGGGGATAGAACTCAGGACCTTGCGCTTGCAGGGAAGGCACTGGAACCACTGAGCTAAATCCCCCACCCTGGCTATTCTTTTTTAATACTTTTGCTCAGTTGTCCTAAGGGCTTCTCCTTGCTCTTTCATGTCTCCTAAATGTGGATCACTGAAGTTCTCAGCTTCTTTCTCTTTTCCATTCCTCTCTGCAAGTGAGCTTATATAGTCTCATAATTTTAACTACCATATCCAACACTCAGAATTATGGAACCTTTATCATGCCCAAACTCCTCCATTAACTTTGGATAATATTATCCAAATGACCAATAAAGATGTGCACTTAAGTGTTACAAAGTCACCATAAACTGAACAGATGGAAAACTGCACTCCTTCATGCTCTTTCACTCGATTTCCTGCAGTATATGGTGGTGCCATCATCTACTCAAGCTCTCTCTCCTTCCATTCTTTACATTCTTGATCCCTAACTTCTCTCACTGAGTTTTATTAGATTTACCTCTTTAATATTCTAATGGTCATTTCTTTCTCAGTCCAAGATCCTTTAAATACTGCAGTCCCCTTCCACTACTTTCCTGGATCCAGTTTCCAATCCACTGTCCCCCTACAAATACACATTGCATAAAATATTATCCTCCCACACTGTTTCACAAGTGATTTTCTAAACTGGAAGTTTGATAATATTATGATAAATATTAAAATCCTTCTCTAGCTCCTCATTATCAAAAACTAAAGTTGAAATTTCTTACCACAGCATTTAAAATCCTTTATGACTGACCCCAGCCTCCCTGATTCTCATATTTTACCTCACACTCTGTTCTCCACAACACCACTCCTATACCATCCATATGAGACAACTGATGGAATTCTCACATTGTATTATCTTTTTCATGTGCATCCTTCCTAGTAAACTTTGAGCTCTCTGAAGATAGAAACCATGTCTTGCTTTTATCTATGCCCTAATGACCTGGAACTCACAAGAAATTTAATGAATGTTGGCTAATGATAGACCATATCTTGAAAATAAATGTCTTTCCCAAACCATTTTCCCATGTTTAATTAAAAATATCTTTCTAGGAAGACTATGATTTTCATCACATTTTTTAGCCACAAATGTATGCTTCCAATTACTGGTACATTTCTCTCCCTTTTCTGACAGAAAAATAGAGGAGGCAGAGAGGCTTCTGAATTGAAAATAACTTTACAATAAAGAGACAAGTAGCTCTAATGTAGTATGAGACCTTTTTTTAAGGTCTCCATTATGTATATTAGACTTTGACCAACTGGCTGAAGGACAAAGTGTACATACCTTCCACGCAGCGACAGCCCTCTTGTAGCACCCGGGCGTACATATTCACTTTGGACTGAGAAAGGAGCTGATCCCCAGTCAGGTACGTGTTGTGAGAGGAAGCGATGTAGTAGTTGCAGAGGGGCTGATCCATGTCCTGATACACTTCGTGGTGCAGGGGGTTAAATATGTCACAAGCAGGACTGCGCATGAAGTTTGTGAAGCCTTTGGAAGGAGAGAAGTAAGTGCTGTAGCTCTCAAGGTGTATCTACTTAATTGACACTATCAGAGACAAAGAAGTCAAAGAATATTCATAGTAATCAGGGCAGCTTTTGTGGGAAAAACTGGGGCAATGAGAAATTTACTTGAAATCATACAGTTTTTGAATATCAAAAACTGAAATATGACTTTGGGAAGTAGCCACTTAAACACAATCTAGAGAAAAATAAAATGACTTTTTAAGAATTTTGACTGGGTGGGGCAGTTCACTGCAAAGTATTTACTAACTACTAAACTCAAGCTCTGATGATGTAGTACAACTTAATAGATGACCAATACTGTATCAGAATTAGTATATTTATATCAACTGATCAGCCAAAATTGATAGGTCATTAAGTTGACTTGAAAAACAATAGTCAATGCAATAAAGTAGTATGTCAAAAAAGATAAATATTACCTAAATTCAAGGTGAGATCATTGACTGTGAAATTGGTTTGGGAAAATCCCGTTAATGGCTAGTACACTTTATAATTTTGAAATAGTAAAGATGCTGTAGAATATCCTATTAATTTTTCTACAACCTTTCAAAATGTAAAGTTAGAAGAGGCATTCATTAATACATGAATAAATACATAAATGATTCAGAAGTACCTAAGTAGAATGATTATTAAGGTAAATTGTTTCAAGTCTTTGAAAATCACTTGGCAAAGTTAGATCTGTGACTATCCTGAGACTTAAGAATTTTTTCATACCTATCTTTATGTCTGCAATTTAGGGACCATCTCTGGGGATCCAACCAAGAGAAAAACTCATTTCTCATTACAGAAAAGTCCTAAATTAGTTTATCCTCTCTGTTTTAAAAATGGTTTCTAATGATAGAAGTTTTAAATTATTTTGCTTTGTTTTTATTACCCTCTACCCCTGGACATAAACACAAGACATTAAAAACCCTTATTGATCCAAGTATGGTAGCATGTGCTTAATCGAAGCACTGTGGGGGCAGCCTGGACAATACAGTCACATCCTCTTAAAAAAAATAAACAAAAATGAAAAACTCTTTGTCCACACTGATCCTAGGAGTGGGATAAAAATAGGAAGCCAACAATCAAAATGGTCCAATCAAACATGGCTTTAGATGGTTTGGGGCAACTGAGTTCCCAGTGATCTTTGATTTAAAATTATCTGTTCTGCTTGGGACAGCCTCTTCTTGGGTTGTCTTCCTGTATATGTTAAATGTACTGTATTTAACTTAAATGTACTGTATATAACATAACATAGCTATATTTATACTGTATTATTTATGGATAACATGCTAGGAACAAAATTCTGAGTGTACAACCATGAGTAAATTATTTATTTTCTTCCAGTTTCACTTTCCTCAACTCTAAAATGAGGTAGTTGTGTTAATAAGATTTGTGGTTCCAACAGCTTTATAATGTTACTAATTGCATAGGAAAAACAAGTCAGTTGTTAACATTTTGTAAAGAAATATGTTTATTTTCAAATCACTAGATTTGAAGATTACTTATTTTAGGATCAAATTTCCCTCCATAAAATCATTAAGATGAGACTATTTCCAAAATTTAGTGAGTTGAGAAAAATGCAAGTATTTCTTGATATCAATCATACATAGTGATATCAAGTGGACTTGTTTGAAGTGAAAAATGCTCACGGACATTGCAAAAGTAAGAGAAATGTAGGGCCGGGGATTTAGCTCAGTGGTTTCGCTGCCTGCTGTGCAAGCTCAAGGACCCGAGTTCGATCCCCGGTACCAAAAAAAAAAGTAAGAGAAATGTCAATATCAGAGCACTGCTTTGGAAAAACTATGTCCTCTGTTGGTTTTATTTAAATTGTCTTTAATTCCATGAATATCTCCTGGTTTCCTAAAACTTTTACTGGAATTAGACTTAGCAGACTGAATTTTTAAAATGGGAAAATAAAACTATTAGTTTTTAAAAAATGATTATTTTACCTTCTATTCCAAGGACATTTTTCACCTTATTTTCTTCTGAGACTTCAAACTTCTTTATTATGTCAAGACAATAGTCTGCTGTCACATTACTCATCTAAAGAAAAAGAACATGAGTAGAGTACCTGCAATTTCATGAGACATTTATTCTTGCTACAAAGACCTGTACTGATTTTTACAGCATTCTTGGTACAGTGCATGGTGCTTAAAGGAGTAATCTGCAGTTATTAGTGTCAGTTTTTTTAATCTTTGGAGAATCATCATGATCTCAATCTTCCTATGCATCCTTCAGATTTATCAGTGAACACAGCCCTTCAATTATTAGACAAATGTTCTCCATGTAGCTATAAAATAAAACCAATAATCAATACAAGTCCATTGCCAAACATCCACTCTTTATATAGTAGCTATCTGCAAAATTAATACTTTTTATATAAACATTAAAGTTTTCTAATCATAAATATATGTAGAAAGAAACTATTCTCTATCAAAACGGAATGTTTCTAGGTAAACCCATCTGTATATGTATAAATATCTACACAGACTTCCTCTGAACAGTCCACTACAGTGATTTGGGAACACAAAAGTTAGCAAAAGAAAATAAAAATAAAAGGCAGATGAGGCATCTAGTATAACAAAAAACTCTGGGGCTAAATTGCTTGTGTTCAAATCAGCTACCGCATTTTATTGAAAAAGTGACTTTAAGTAAGTCACTTACCTTCTCCATAGCTACCAGATAAAGTAGTGGTGAGGATTAAGTGAATTATTACTTGTAGGAGTATTGTTTAGGGGCAGCAGAGGCAGCTCAGTGGTAGAGCATTTGCCTAGTATACACAAGGGCCTGGGTTTGATCCCCAGCACCATAAAAAAATGAAAAGACATTTTGATTAAAAGTTCATACAGCTTCACAATCTAACATTGACATTTTAAAATACTAATGAATAATGATAGAGGAAGCTAATCTTCTGAGCCAGTATTTCATATTTCAATTATATTTTTCAAAGACTCTATTATCTCTTAAGTTCAATACTTAACATTTTGGTGAAATCTAATTTTGTGTAGTTTATCTAATAACATTTAAACCGTTTGCAGGGGGAAAGGCTGTTATATGGCTGGGTTTTGACAGTTTGAAAGAGTATAAAATGTTTTTTCCCTTTAATTAGTTGCACAATAGCTGATACATCTTTTGAATAAAATTTATAATCTTTACCACATTACCAGACATTATCCAAAAAAAAAACCATAAATAAAGGAAACTTGTAATACTTCCAAGGAACTCTACTGACCCAGGTAGGATGTGAGCATCTCATTAACTTGTCTGCTTTACACTAGAGAGATTTAGCACATACAGCCCAAAAGAATTTCTCACAAAATAAAAACAGCTAAATTGATGACTTCATGTACCATGGGAAGATGGGTGTGCTTTGCAATTATTCAGTGTATAAGGTCATTTTCCAGAGATGTAGGGGCCATAAACTTGGCTCAGGCTGACTACCAGGAGTGCATGAGAAATCAAACAATGAACACACAACCAAACAAGTGGTCACATAAGGATGGAGATAATTGCCAGTAAGCAAAGAATCTGTTACTAACTCAAGATGCAAAGCAGAATTTGATAACAAAAAGTATCATGTTTGGAAAAACATTCATTAAATTAGTGAAAATATTAGTAGGCATTCTACAAAGTCCACAAGTTTCTAGACAATATGTAAGAATTAATGGAAAAGAAATAATCTACTTTCTACCAAAATGCTTGACTTTAGTGAAGTGCAGTAAAATCTCAAAATAATGGGAGCTGAAAAATAACAGGCCATCAGTTCCCAACTTTCCTATTTAATTAATGTCACAAATAGCAAAATTTTGCATTTACATACTTAAAATTTTTAGGCTTCACTTAAGTTATAATTTTATAACTTTACTGTGTGAATGAAAGTACAACAGAGGTTAATGCCTTTTACAGCCCTTTTTACTTTGTTTTGCTTCCTATTTGACATAAACTGATAGGGTAAAATAAAAACAAATTTTCTACTCTAAGCCCCACTTCCTGTGGAATTCATTTGAAAGTTTTGTTTGCTATTTGGTGTCTTAGCCATTGCTATCTTCAACACTGAGGATTATTGTTTCTATACCAGGCAATTGGTATTACAAGAACCTAACGTAAGATTTTTAAAGCAAGATTTATTTTTACATTTATATAATTCTGTCAATATGCCTTTACACACATAATCTTAAAACAGTTCTCACAATATTCTTCCAAATTTAGGATTTTTATCTCCATGTTTTAAAGAGGAAATTTCATGTGGAGAAATGTAAAATGTTGCCACCAAAGTTACAAATCTGTAAGAGACAGAATCAAGGTTCAAATTTGAACCTTCTTGGGTTCAAGTCCAAAGTTTTTCTTTATGTTATACCTATGCTCTTGGTATTCTTTTTACTAGCAAAAAGTTCAAATGATTACTTTCAGTGACTAGCTTTATAGTTGAAATTCCTGATTATTTTAACTTTTGAAATTTTGCAACTTTCAAATCAGCTATTACAATTTGACATTTAATTATCCAACACTGAACTTCATTCTCTTTTCCTGTTTACTAAGGTTCTTTAATCTCATTCAGAAGAGAAAAGATATACTGGTTCTCACACTGAAAGTTAGTACCCATGAGGTGGGCCAATTGTAGAAACCACTAATATATCTATAAAATCCACATTCTGATCCCTATTTTTATCCCCAGACTTCCTGTTAATTTTCCCGCAAAACTTACCCAATGAATGCAAATTTCAAAACAAAGTCAGAGGAGAAAACAATTACATTTCTCATGGCTATGATTCCCAAAACACACCAAATACAAAATAAAATGTAATTTGTAAAGAATTTTAATATTGCTAAAGTTTTAAATTTATTTTTATCAAAATAACTTCTCCAAAATTAAATAAGTCAAAGCTAAAATGCTTATAACTGAAAGGAGGATTTCCCTGTCCATACAATTACTCCCCAAAGGCAACAAGCCAACATTTCTTGATGTGTTTTTTAAAATGAGTCTTTCATTCCTAATTGTTGTATTTATGCTATTTTCTATTTTATGCACTTTAAAACTTATCTGCTGACTTCTTTGTGCTGGATATTATCTAAGATTATTATCCAACATAGTAAGATGCTCTCTTGAGTCTGCAGAGCATTCTCCCTCTGCCAGTTCTTCCAGTATATTTACCATAATATTCATTAAATAATCTGGTATTTACAACATTTCAACTATGCAAATGTTAAACACTACTAAATCTGTTATGCACTATGACTGAATTTCCTTTCTTAAAGAATTTTCTGATTTGTTAATTACTACAATCCCTATTCATTTGGTTAATTTTTAATGTAATGATCCCAAATTCTTCCCAATGATTCTACTGGTGTTTTTCCACATAAGCAAAGCCAAATATATACTCCATGAATTCCATTTTTCCCCCTTACTCAAGTTCCTCTTCCTTCCATACCGGTAGGATTCTAGAATGTTCTTCAGCTTTTGTCCTGACTTTATTTGAATTATTTTAATTTTTTGTATGTGTTTTTTAAATTTCACACACATATTCTCTAAATTTTCCCCCCTACAACCCCCACCTCTCTCTCTCTCTCGGTTTAGCAAGGCAAAAAATTCTAGGTTGGAATTGCTCCTGTAGTTTTTTTTTGGCTTCCAGAGTTACTTCTCAGATGTCCTGAGGTCATTCTGATTTCAATTCTTTTCACAGAACCTGTTTATGCTTGTTAATTTGGTTAGCTTTAGTTTGTTTTCTCTTTCTGAAAGCTTTTTTAAGGTTTTGCATGTGACAACTCACTATGATTTGCTTCTGAGTGGATCTTTTTATATTTACCATGCTTGGCCATCATTTGGCACTGCCAACTTACAGGTGCTTGTTTTGGGGTGCTCATCATTTTCTGTATCATTTGAGAATTTCCTCCCTCTACTTTCTCTTATCTATTCCTTTGTTGTTTGTTCTTTGTCAACTTATTCTTGCAAACCTTCCATTAAGTTTGTCTCTCTTCTTTTATACTTTTAATTTCCATAAGTTCCTTTTTCATCTGAATCTTATTATATAGTGTCTTATTTTTGCTTTATGCGACATTTTTGGGTCATTGTTTTGGTTTTTTTGAAACAGGTCTTGCCATATAATTCAGGCTGGCCTTGAACTCATGATATAGCCCAGCCTGGCCTTAAATTTGTGGTGATCCTCCTGCCACAACCTCCAGAGTGCTAGGATTACAGGCTTGTGCCACCACACCCAGCTCTACAATTTACTGTTTTACTGACTCTGATGATACTAATGACAGCTTTTTAAAGTTTCCTTCTCCCTGTGTTGTTGATATTTCCACTGAGTTTCTTTTTTCTGTTTGCTTACCTTTGTCTGTTTTTTTTAAATTAAATTCTTTAATTGGTACATTTTAGGTATACAACACAATTACATTTCTCATTGGGAATTGTACCTTTACATAATGCATCTTGGTTCTTATTTTTTCCCCATTCCTAGCCCTCCCTTCACGCCCTCCACCCTTCCCTATTTACAAAGACTTTATTTCCATTTTTTCTATTTCTCATCATTTTTCCTTTCCGTTCTTTCCTTTGTCTGTTTTTTATACTGCAGGATTTCCTCAAACATGTAGACCTTGGCTATTCAAAATCAATACTCAAAATTATCTATTTAAAGTCAAGTAAGTAATAAATTTCTTGAAAGATCTGTGTTATGAATTGTCTAGATGTCCCTCCAAAGCTTCATACAGTCTTAGGTGGAGCTTTTTCAGAGTTGGCTAGATCTAGAGTGTGTGACATTAGGATTGATGCATGGTGCAATGCTTGGATCAAGGGGACTAGGATTAAGGGTGTGAGTGCTGCCCACCCTAAGTAGCCTGGTAAGATATAAGGGATAGAAAGAGTTGTGGTCGTCCCTTGTTGCTTTGCTACCTTCTGCTCCCCATGTACTGTTTCTCCTCTGCATGGCCTCTGCCATGCCGCCCTGTCTTGAAGCCAGTCAATTATGGACTGAAACCTCTACAAACTGTGGGCTAAACATTTCCTCCTTTAACCTTGGATGTATAGTATTTTGTCTCAGCAATGAGAAAAGTAACTAAGACAATCTGTATATATTAGGAAATGTCAGATGTGCAGGAAATATCTTGAGGAATTTCCCCTGTGGGTTGATATATTAGTTTCCTAAGGCTGTTGTAAAAAAAATTAGCAAAAACTGGATGATTTAAAACAACAGAAATTTATTTTCTATTAGTTCTGAAGGTTGTAAATTCAAAGTCAAGGTACTGACAGTTAGTTTCCCCTGGAAGCTCTGAAGGAAAACCTGTTCCCTATCTCTCTTCTAGCTTCCAGTAGTGGTTAACAACCTGGGGCATTCCTTGGCTTAAAGCTTCACAATGTAATATCTGCCTCTATCTTCAAGTGAACATTTTTTCTATATATGTCTGTTTCTTCTCCTTCCTTTTTTTTTTTTTTTTTGGTACCGGAGGTCGAACTTGGGTCCTTGCACTTGCGCAGGGGGCGGCAAAACCACTGAGCTAAATCCCCAGCTATTTCTTCTTTTTCTATCTCCCTTAAGAATACGCATCATGGGCTGGGGATTTAGCTCAGTGGTTCCCCCGCCTGCCTCGCAAGTGCAAGGTCCCAAGTTCGATCCCCGGTACCAAAAAAATAAATAAATGACTTTAAAAAAAAAGAATACGCATCATTAGATTTAGGGCCTACCCTAAATTCAAGATGATCAATATCATTGGCTTAATTTCTTCTATGAAGGTCATATTTCCTAGTTCACAGGTACCGGAATTTAGCACTTAGATATATCTTTTAGAGCCACTATTCAATCTATTATAGCTGGTAATATTTTCCTAAGAAAAATTTTCCAATTTCCTACTAGTGAAGATAAACCTGGGAGCTCAGTATTGTAAGAGAGCAATGGTTCTCATACTTCAGTGCACAGATGTTCATTTGGTCTTTGTATTAATTTTATTTCTTTCCTTTTTTTTGTACTGGGGATCAAGCGCAGGACCTTGCACTTGCAAGGCAGGCACGGCACCACTGAGCTAAATCCCCAGTAATTTTCTGTTTTTTTTTTTTTAACAGTGACAAAGTTTATTCATGTGAAGAAAAGTGAAGAGTGAGGGAGAAATTGGCTCTGAGAGTGAGATTGGGGCAAGTAAAGAGAAAAAAAGAATAAAAGCAAAAATACAGCTACATGCTGCATCTAGGAAATGCAGTGTGGGCTATCATGGAAAATTATGATAGCAAGCTCTTCATGACATCACTGTGTTCCATGAAACAAATCACTCCATAATTTAAAGGCTTAAAATGGCAAATTCTTACTTGATCACTACTGCACAGAATTACAAGTGGAGCTGTTAAGCCGAATAGTTATTCTGCCGTTCCCACCTGGAGTTGTTCATATAACTACAGGTCATTTGGTTATAGATGGTTACTTGACTACAGCTGGATGGTCTATTGGCCTCACCTACATGCTATGGGTGATGTTGGGTGCTGGTTGGGCCTCTTCTTTCTATGTGGTCTCTCATTCTCAAAAAAATTACCCTGGTTTCCTCATATGATAATCCCACAGTTCCAACAGAATGAAAGTGAATCTTCAAAGCGCCCTGAGACTGTACATCATTTCCATCACAATTTATGAGACAAAGCAAGTCACTATGCAGATGTAAATTCTACTTCGGGATGGGAAGAGAGGTGAAGTCACGTTGCAAAGGGATATATATATAGGGATACAGAGTTATTGTAGCTATCATCAGAATTCCTATGTTTTCAGTACCCACACTCAGCTACCCATAGCTTCCCTTAGTCCAGGCCCACTGGCCAGTCCATCTCCAACTCTTCATATACTAGTGTACAGGGGCCACAGTTGCCCTGCTGCACAGGGTAGGGGAGAAGATCCATAGTCCTAACCATATCCTAAACAGACTTTTAACCACTACTTGTAATGTCAACCCCTCTTCCACTCCTGTTTCCTGAAATATAATGTAACTTTAATTCTGGGTCTTCTTTAGGCCAGACAAGTGTCAAGACATTGCTACTCCTCTCTCTTTTTCTTTTGTCCCTGTGGATTTTACTGTATTTTTGGATAATTTCATGAGAGAGTAAAGAAATATTGCTAATGAATGATCATTGTATTTTCAACAGAACAAGAGAACTACAGTTATGAGTTATGTTGCCAAAGTAATAGCCTCTAATTCATCCTAAAATTAAAACACAAATTTTAACAGCATTTGAACATATGACTTATTTTATATAAAATGTCATTTAGGACAACAAAAAATATTACAAGATATAACCACTCTGAAAGGTCTCTCAACTGCCTTAACTGTGAACTAGAAAAAGGACATAGAAATTCAGGAAAGGGTCTTACAAGAATGCTTCTATAATGAGGAAATGCTAAAAAAAAAAAAAAAAAACAGATAAAGGTGCACAAGCACCAGAAACAGGTAGTTCATAATCAAAGAAATGTTGCTAATTATTTCTTACGAGAGAAAGATTGCAATGACCATGACTCTTAAAATCTATTCTGAGGGCCGGGGATTTAGCTCAGTTTGATTCTGGCGCTGGCCTCCCAAGCACAGGGTCCTGAGTTCGATCCCCGGTACCAAAAAAAAAAAAAAAAGAACTTATTAAAATCTATTCTGGATTCAGTGAAGGGTAATGAAGAAAGAGGACACAAATGACATATATGATTGGATCAGAACAATAAAAGGCATATTTTATCAGAAAGAATAAAGAAGTTGAAGAGGTAAAACTTTTTACAAAAGGAATTCAGAGATCTATGTTGGGTAAAATTAAAATATGGATAGGGTCTTCAAAATAGAAAAGCTCTGAAATTCCCCTTAGAATTAACCATCCATGTGCATATTCCCAATAAAAGCTACCAAATCTTTTTTCATGCAGGTAGGCTTTGCTCTTTGTTAACAGGTAGGAAGCTTTTCAAACTATAAGGATCCTTCAGCATTCCTGCATTTTCTTCCTTCCTCCTCAATCCATAAGAAAGAAAAGGGTAAAAAGAGGACAAAGTGTTGCTAAAAGGGGTTAGAAAGAAGGATAGAGAAATAAAATTAAATTATCATTCCAGAACCTACACTCTAAATAGAATTTAAACATAAAAAACACTCAGGCTAGAGCCAAGATATGCATATACTTATGTCTGAAGACATAGGTAGTTGTTTGGAAAATATGGGGGGAGGCAAACAAACAAAAAGCACTTTAACATCCCTAAAAGTTTGGAATCGCAGACTAGTGGATACCCATGATCTTTGTTAAGGCAAGGAAGAGATGAATGAGAAACTTCAGTCAGCTGGCTTCTTGTTTAACTGGGAGAATTTCTCTCAGTGCATCCACATTTAAGAATGAAAGTCCAACTATCAACTGGACCTATCAAAGGCATAAATTCAATTTTTAGAGAGCTTTGGCAAAATAAAAATCTACTCATGGGCCAATATTTGATTTCACATAATTCTTGACAGCATATGTGACCAGCAGTGATTTTTCATTTTACAACTGAGTATACCTGTAAAAATTGAATACTCTAGTTTCGACACCAATCATATTCCCTCAGAAGATACTGAATTACTGCAATACCCATCATTAAAAAATGCATTAAAAATGGTCTCTTGATTTTATTTCATATTTTTAATTATTAGTAAAGGGTAAATACTTATGAGTTCACCGACCTATTATAAATACTTTACATTTGAAATGTTTTGCCTGTTTTTCTATTGGTTAGTTGTTTTTTTTTCTATCCTTAATGGTCTACGACAGTGACTGAACCTTTTAGAAATCAAGTACCCACACTGCAACCCAAAACTCACTTATTTATTTCAAAGTGCCAACGCTGCAATTAAACTCGAACACTGAGCAGCAGCAAGCTCAAGTGGTGAAGGACAGAGTGCTAAGAAGCCAGGTTGGTCATGTGGTTCTTTGAGAAAGGAGGGTCTGAAAGTGCTGACATTAGATACAGCAGACTGTTTGGCCCCCTTCACTGCCTACTTCCAGCACAAAGCTCTGGTCTTTTTGCTTCTCCCATCTGCCAACATGATCAGGGATATGACTTGACTTAGGAATTTGCCATATCGTGGGGTGAAGGGACAAAGGGACCTCTGGAGAAAGGCACCTCACAAGCCCACAGGCCATAAAGCTAGTCAGAGATAGCAGTGACTTGGGGTGCACAGAAAGGCACAAACACTTAAGAGCTGTTGGAGTGACTGTAGCCCTAAGACAGGTAACACACCATTAACTGACCACAACCAGTGAGAATGGCAGGGCAGGACTCAGCATTCATACAGCAAAAAGCGGGCATGCAAATGACATAAGACATAGTTGTAACTCATTATCCCCCACCTACATCTAGTGGATTGCAATATCACAGGCCCTGGAAAGAAACCACTCACCAAAACACAGAGAAATTTTTTGGAATCATTTTTCTTTTTCTTTGTTTTTGGGGGATTTTTGTTTGTTTGTTTCTCCCCGCCCTCATCTTTTGCTCTTTGATTCTATTTTTTTATTATTATTTTTCTTTTTCACGTTTGTCTTGTTACTTTTATCTAATTCTAAGTAATTTTCTTTAATTCTTTACTCCAATTTATCTCACTTCTCTCCTCCTTTTAATTTCCTTTACTTTCTTTTCCAAATTTTATTTCCTTCATTTTCCCCTTCCCCCATTCCATCCATTTTCATTATTAAACTTTGTTACTTTTTAGTTATTTAGTTGGCTCTTTGTTATTATTGCTGAATTCTTTTCTATTTTTAACAGTGGTATAGTTGTTGCTTGTACGATTTGGATCAAGAAAGTTCAGGATCTAATTTATTAGCCATTTACAAGATCAAACACTGGGCTGGGGATTTATCTCAGTGGTTCTGGCACCTGCCTCGCAAGTGCAAGGTCCCAAGTTCAATCCCGGGTACCAAAAAAAAGACAAGATCAAACACCAACTTCCATCAGAATTATCAATAATCTACTATAATGTCAGTTAATAATTGTATCATAGTTAAATAACTAGCCATATTACTAGCATATGAATTTACATTTTATTAATATTAATTCATACTTGTAGAAATAAAGTACAAATTTACACTATTATTAAGACTTCACTGAGTTAGTACAAAGAAAACATTACCATTGTATCCAAAATGAAATACATTAGTTAACGTTCATGTCTTTGTGGAAAAATATGTATATCCATACTCAATATATTTAAGGTAAAGAACTGTAAAAGCCAGTATTCAATTTATCATTTCCTCTGTTTGAAATATGTTTTAAATGATGATTCAGATAAGATTTTTGTGGACTTGTGATAGCAATTCCTTTCTCCTAGATTTAAGACACACCTACATCTAACTCCAAAAGACAGCCAGTTATCTATCTCTCACTAGAATTTTAAGTAAACATTCAGTTTAGTGATCTAATGATACCTTTTGTTCAACCTTCAAAAACTGAGCCAGTTCGTCCATGGTTAGGTGGTCTTTCTTGTCACTGTAGCTCAAGAGCAACAAATAGAGGTCTCTTCTCAAGGACATCATTTTGTAAAAAACACAGAACTCTTCAAAGGTCAAAGTTCCCTGATTCTCATCTGTGTCAGCTTCCTGATAAGGGAATATGGGGGGAAAGGCACTATGAGAGTTCAAAACAGCACATAATTCAGTCTAAGAACATAATATTTACTGTAAAAGGGCTAATACCCAAATCACAAATGGTGAACACATTCTTTTTAAATACACAGAGAACATTATAAAAAATTCTTATGTATTAAGCCACAAGAAAGTTTTAACAAATTATTATGGGGGGGGGTATCAGAAATTGAATTCAGGACCTTGCGCTTGCCAGGCAGGTGTGGCACCCCTGAGCTACAACTCCAGTCCTTAACAAATTATTAAAACAAAAGGCAACCTTATACAAACAAATTTCTCTAACCACAGTAAATTTATAAATCAACAGAGAAAGCTTTTAAAAAATTATGGAAGCAATATAATGCATTTCTAAACAGAAAATAAAACACAAAAGTAAAAATAATCCATATTAAAACTTTTACAGTGACTCTGGGTTCAATCCTCAGCTTCACACACACACAAAAACTTATACAATAAAATAGTAAATTAAAGGACCAGGGATTTAGCTCAGTGGCACCACACCTGCCTTGCAAGCACAAAGTCCTGAGTTCAATCCCTGGTACCAAAAAAAAAGTAGTAAATTTAAAAAAACTGGAAGTCAAATTTATTAGAAGGCAGAGTATATTAAAAATAGTGAATAATTCGACTCAAAATGCTACAAAGTTTTAAAACAAAGAAAGCATGAAATACATTATAAACAAAAACAGAAAGCAATGAGATAGAAAACAGATATAACACAAAGGTAAGCAAAATCAAAAGCAGATTTTTGAAGAAATTAATGATAAGGTAGAAATCTTAGACAAGACTAATCAAGAAAAGAGATAATGTATTTAAGGCATGACAAAAACACCAGTCTCTGAAGTGTAATCCAATCAGATTTAATTTTTCCTATAAGAGAATCTGATTCTCCACAGGTGACTCTGATGCTTTTATAGCCATCCCATCGGTAGTACTTCCTTTTTATCCATCCATGGAAAAGTCAGAACAATCCACCTGGATTGATGCTCAATATAAATTATTTGTTGCTAATAATTATTGAGTAAGAAACTTCTACCATGTATCTTACTTCTAATTGGCTGAATTTGTCATCAAACTATTGGAGACACAACATAATCTTCATTCAGTTACATAATCTTCATTCAAAGTGAACACAGTTGTAAATAAGCAAAAACTAAAAGGCAATGGATGGCATTTTGAAATGCATGGATTTTGTGAAATACGCTCAGCTGTTATATGGTTTTAAACAAAATTTGAAAGTCAAAATGCTTATAAAATTCTTAAAACTTTGTTAACTTTGGGTCAATTATGAGCCAACACTAATCAATATTTAAAACTTAGGGCCAGAGATTTAGCTCAGTGGTTCCGGCGCCTGCCTCACAAGTGCAAGGTCTCAAGTTCGATCCCTGGTACCAAAAAAAATAAAAAAATAAAAAAAATAAATAAAACTTATGCAATTTTATGTGAGCCTGATCATTCTTGCATTCTGTCATCTTAAAGGAAGGGGTAGACTGGACTATAAGAATTATCAGTATTTTTGATGTGTGAGGCTCCAAGGTGGAAAGTCTTTGCATCCTAAGAAATTGAGTCTATTGTTCATATTCTTGTCATAACTTTGTGCCAAAATATTTAATCCTTGATACAGAGATTAAAAAAAACATTTTTCAAGACTTTCATGTAAATGTCTAATCAATAAATAGTAAAACTCTAAGGTTTAAACAACATCTAAAAACTTCAAAAGAAGCAATCCATACTTTGAAAGATTACTTTTTAAAAAATCACTTCTACTGCAACAGAAAAAAATAAAATTGTAGTTTTCAGTGTCTTTGCCAGAAATATAGTTTAAAAAAAAAAAAGGAGAATATTCCTGAAACAATATAGGGCCATCATCCCTAATCCAAAACTTTGAAATCCAAAATGTTCCAAAGTCCAAAATTTTTTGATATCATAAATGGAATTACCTAATCTCATAAGAAAAACTGTGGTTAAAACACAGGTGCATTAAAAATATATAAAATTACCTTCAGGTTATGTGTAAAAATGTACACGAAACATATGAGGTATGCTCAAAAATATGATTCTTTTTTAACTTATTATACTAAAAGACACATTGCCTTTAATCCCCCTCACTTTGATCACACTTATCCCATCATTCTTGCCACTTTCTGACACAGTGCTAGAAGTCCTGGTGTATATCTTTAGTGGTGCTATCCTGGTTGCCTTGATGTCCTGAATCAATTCAAAATTTTAGCTTTCATGGTCATTTTGACTTTTGGGAAGAGTCAGAAGTTATGTAGTACAAGATCCAGTGAAAAAGGTAGATGAAACACTTTATTTTTAGGAATCTGCTTTTCCATTGGATGGCACCCGGCAGCAGCATTCACTATACTTTTTACCACACCCCTAAAGACACCTTAGAAAGAGGACTTTCAGAACTGCTTCAGAAAGTGGCAGAACAACAGGATAAGTGTGCCTGAAGCAAGGGAGAGTATTTTGAGGAGGATTAATTACAATGTGTCTTCTACTGTAATAAACCTTTTATTTAAATATTTAATGTATATTTTGATCACACCTCATAAGTGAATTTGGTGTTTAAACTTGATCCCTATCTATAAAATATCTTATTACACATAGATAAATATTCCAAAATCTGAAAAAAAAATCGGAAGTCCAAAGTCTTCCAATCTTGTACACTTCAGATAAGGGATCCCCCAATCACTCCCACCAGGAGCTTTTGCAGACCCCTGCTGGGTATAAGGCCCATCATGGAAACATTCTACACACAGCAGGTACAACCACCTCCCCAGTCTCTTCTGGTTTGATAAATTTTTAACCTAAGATTTAAAAGAGACTATTTTTTTCATAAGATATTGAACATAAGGATTCTCTCGTTTACCCTCTAAAATGCTTTGTTACATTAGAGGTAAATATCTTAAGGAAAAAACATTAAAGTAAAAATAATTCAACATCTTGTTATTTCCTTAACTTACTGCCATAAAGTACCAAAAAATTATAATTTCTATAGGTATAGATTTTGCCCTCCTCTTTAAGTGTGGCCTCTCAGATTGAATCAGCAGCTACCTCTTCAGTATTCTTGACCACCAATACAAAAGGAACAGATGGAGAGGTGGGGATCATGACCAGGCAAGAGTGAGATCTCAAAGGGAACGCCGGGAACATGACAAAACTTTTCATGTAGTTTGCAGATATTTCACTTTATTTGTGACAACTTATTTCCCTTCCAAAGTCCATACTCCATCTCTGGTGTTCCGTACTCAGCACATCTCACTCCTTCCTCATTCCTTTCCCTCGTGTGGTTTTCCAGTGCAATGGGACCAAGCTCGCCACAATGTGCACCATCTCTAGCTTCCCTCATACATGACCACATCAAGGGAACTTGGGCGGGAGCCAGATTGTCTTCCATGCATTGTTGCAACTCATTCCCCTTATCTTTTCTGTCCTCACCCTCTGTAAGAACAAGTAGCTAGAAAACAATGGAAACATCAAACTCAAAGCAACACATTTCCTTCTTAATGCTTACTTTTACTTGCACAAAATATCACCTACCTGATCACTTAGTAGAAACTCATTGCAAATCATGGACCATACTTATGATTTATCTCCAAATAACTGCCTCTTGAAAATTAATATTCTAGCTCATCAGTAAGAGTATAACATTGTTATTACACTGACTTAATGAAGCTCACTTCTGTACCTTAAATTAAGGACTAAATACAGTCCCAGATAGATGACAGAATAAGTTCCAATCAGAGGACTTGCCTCAGAAACTTACCAACAGGGAAAGACCATCTTGTCCAACACCAAAAAGCAGTGAATGAACATTTGGTGAGCTCATTAATTGGTAGGAGTGCTTAGCACTTCCAAGTTTCATGGATTTCAATTCTTAAACTCTTCACAAAAAAGAGAGTTCTTGAGGCCTTAGACAAATGCTTTCTCCCCATGGTACCTGGTTTTATTCTGATCCTCACAACAGTCCTGTGAGGTAGGCAGGTGAGATATTTTTGTCATCTCCAAGGGCCTTACTTGATTCAGTGTAGTCCATTATTTAAGAGTCAGGGAAAGTGCTTATAATTACTCTCTGAACACAGCATCCAAAAAAGGCATTTAAGAGAATAAAATTGTGAGTGCATATTTAGTTTATGAATTTTTTTCTTTGATGAAACAAAATGGCCCTCTTCACCAAAGAAACATAAAATAGTACAGAGCAGTAATATTAGCTTCCAACACAAAAAATAGCCTAAGTACATCAGTAATCTTTGTGTGTTTTACATAAGGCCAAATGCAATTGTAAAAACATACCTGAAACATTTGCCTTACTTTTCTTCGAGGCAGATTGACATTTAGTTTATGCATCAATTGGTGTATCTCTTCAATATTCAATAAGCCATCGCCATTCTTATCAGCTTCCTCAAACGTCTGTTTCACCCATGTGCAGAAAGGTTAAAGAAAACATTTATGTTTTCATGAAAAAAAAACTGCTGCCTCACAGAACACTCAAAGGGACATTTACCAGTAACATAGAACTGGAGAGGGCATTTTTTGAGGAGACTCTGCAGTCCATGAGCTCTGGTGAGCTAGTAAAGCCAGGGATGGGCAGGAGGGCATATTGTCTATGTAAAATAAGAGTCAACCCAGGCTATTTTGAGAGCTTCTTTAATTCAGATATTCTTATCCAAACTTACCCAAACTAAACAAAATCTATCATTGCAAAAACAATATATTTCATCAATTGTGAGGGGAAAATTCTATATTACTAGTTTTGATTCTGCTTTAGCAAAAAGACAACACTTTAATTCACATCTCCATTAGTAAATGTTATAAAATAAAAATATTTCCATAAGATTTAATTTATTATCCTTTTTTCTCATTTCCTAATCAGATTTTCCCAGTTATGCTGTCATGCTCCAAACACAAATCTTGTTTCCCATCTTCATTTCTTTTCTTGTCACTGAGACACAATGCTGGACACCTGCAGCTCTAAGGAAACATTTATTTTGGCTCACAGTTTGTAGAGGTTTCAGTCCATAGTCAACTGGCTCCAAGGCAGCGTGGCAGGGCAAAGGGACATCACAGAGGAGAAACAGCCCATGGTATAGCAGCAGAAAGCAGAGAGAGATCAAGGGAGGACCGAGGGAGATTAAATCTTTCCAGGCCACACACCTAGTGACCCACCTCCTCCAACCAAGCTTCACCTCCTAACATCACAGCTAAAAACACAGTGGACTAATCCTTTAATGAGCATCATATCCCCATGATCCAATCATCTCTCAAAAGCCCCACCTATGAGCATACAAGGCCTTGGGGGAACATCTAGATATAAACTATAACATGTCATTTGTATAAAGTTTAGACTTCTCCATTTATGAGGCACACAGATGGCCTACAGCCGAATGCTAGCTCTTGAATACATGAATACATTGTTCAGTGATTTCTTTATGATGAAACTTCAAATATAACAAATCAAGCACTTACTTTCTCCTATGACCTCTCATGTAGTATCTTTTTTTTTAACCATATAATACTCCTGGTATTGGATTTCAACAAACTTTTCTGAGACCCACTACAATATTTTAAAAATTAGACCATCTACTTCAATCTTATCATGGTTCAGATGAGGATATAAAACTAAAAGAAAAAATTTAGTTGGAATGAATGAGAGAACCACATCCCAAATCCAGGCCCCTTCTACCTGATCTAGCAGTGTCACACCCTCTATACAAGGCCTCTCTCTATACTAATTCCTCTTCTCATTTCCAGCTTTGACATTGTCACCTCATAGGTTCAAACTTCAAACCACAGTCCATAATAAGGAATACAATCCTAATATGCTAGGGGTTGTCCTCAAAGCTCAGGAATGAGATGAGGTAACTGAGAAAATGGCACTGAGTTTAGATAGAAAGGATATATGTCATGTCAACTGAGATTTCACAAGACCCTTCGTGGGATGAGCCTGGGGTTATTTTACATACTTGAAAAGCAAAATAAATGGATGAATTAAAAATTCCCAACCAACTTTTAAAAGCAGATTTTTTATTGGATGACTCATAGTTGTTGGAGGGTGAGTTACAGAAGGCAGAAAAAGTGTGCATGCTCAGAATACCAAAATGAGCCTCAAAGTTTGAAGGGTAATGAAAAGGAAAAGAATGGAGGTGACAAAAAGGAACCAAAGACTGTAATGGAAAAGCATAGGTTTAGAAACCATGAATCAAAGAATGGGAGTGCATCAGAGGAGAAGGCCAATGGATATTTGCTTATCAAGCCAACTGACAGTGACTAAAAGATTTTCATCTTAACTTCCAGTGGTAACACAGCACATTTACATTACTCATTTAATTCAAATTTTGATTGTAGAAGATTGTGCCTTAGAAAGTAAAAACAATCAAAAAGGAAAACTCGATAACGTCATCTCTCTGCGCCGCCCGGACACCTGCCGGTAGAAGGGGAACCATTCCGCCGCCCTTCCCCTCTTTTGTTGGCCTGCTGCTCCTTCCGAATCATGGCGCCATCGCTATGGATGGGGCTAGTAGGCATCGGCCTCTTTGCCCTAGCACACGCCGCCCTTTCCGCTGCGCAGCGTCGTTCTTATATGCGATTAACAGAAAAAGAAGATGAATCACTGCCAATAGATATAGGTCTTCAGACAGTTCTGGTCTTTGCAGTTACCTGTTATGGTATAGTTCATATTGCAGGGGAGTTTAAAGACATGGATGCCACTTCAGAACTGAAAATAGGACATTTGACACTTTAAGGAATCACCCATCCTTTTATGTATTTAATCATCGTGGTCGTGTACTGTTCCGGCCTTCGGATACAACAAGTTCTTCAAACCAAGATGCACTGTCCTCTGACACATCACTGAAGTTACGAAAAGTCGATTCCCTGCGCCGTTAAGATTTTTACAAATTGTAGTATCAGGACAGGACAGGACAGGACAGGACAGGACAGGACACAGAGCTGAATGTTGGAGTTTGGGGTGTGAAACACTCCTCCCATCAGTATTTATATTGACCTTTCAGACCTAATTTAAAAAATCTATGCCCCTGTTTGTACACTGTTAATGAGATTGTTAATGAAGTAAACATTATCTGTGAAATGGGTCTTTGATCTTTCGTATAGGGAATTTTTTTCATTTCAAACAAATTTGCATCTTTTGTAAAAGTCACTATTTTGAACACATGAAAAATGATGATTTTTGTGATTATTTATTTTCCTACATTTCTTTTGCACTATAGTTTTTAGGAATCTTTTTTTGGAGATACTGTGTGGCTATTGCATTTTGTAACCTGAATTACAGTAAAATGGTCTTCAGTTCTTTTCAAATTCTGAAATGATGACTTCTCTTTTTCTTATGGTCCCTAAAAAGTGGTTCTTCTTTCACAGATATTTGCCAGTTTTTAATTTATCCATGACTTCTCACCCCACCCCACTCCCGTATGCTTTCTAACAGCTGTCTTGTTTGATCACTTCTCTGAGATCATTTGCAGTGAGCAATCTTTATGTCAGAAATTCTGTCATAGCAAATATATTTAACAGGCTCAGCTTACTCTAAAGCTTCTTGTGTTCTCTTCAGTTAGCTGAAAAAACTTTCCCCGATTATATAGTGTTACGAATAGTGGAAGATGACTAAAAAGTCATTTGTAATTTCATTATCCTGCCTATGTAGAAGAATAGTAATCACTGAAGAAAAGTGACTAAGCCAGTTTAACCTATTCAAAGTCTTTGTTAGTCTATTTAATACTAAGATAGTAAATTAGTGAAAATAAAAGAAACGACTCATTAACGTAAAGGCAGATGTAAAGGAATCAGACCAAATATGTTCTAAATATTTGAAACTAATATATTTGTTTAGAAAACTAAGGTCATTGAAGAAATTGTTGTCTAGCTTCTGATTTATAGCAGGCTTACCATTTTCCATCTTCCCTGTATGGTGCTAAAGGTGAAGATGAGGATAAAGAGTTGAATTTTTTCAGAAACAGTAATTTTACTCTTAGCGAAATTTGGCTAGCTCTTTGAGCCAAGCAAAACAAAACCAAACCTGCAGGAAGCTCAAGTTTATTTTTTTTAGAAAACATTGCTTTTGTTGAATTGTGCAGGTATAAAAACATTACTTTTGTTGAATTGTATAGGTGTAAAGGGAATAACTGTATGCCAGTTTGAAAAGGAACTATGCTTTGGGCAGGAGTCATATGATGCCCATATACTTGATGGCATTTTTTAATTAGAAAATGAATCGAGCTCTTCTGTCCTGCCTGGTAAAGCACAGCCCCAAAGGACAAGATTATTTTGTCATTGGATTTTTATTGTTTTCGTTTACCAGCCGTGCAACACTGACTCTGCTCTCTAAAGAGAACAAAGTTAGAATCTGTTAGTAACTTAAGATAAGTTAGAAATGTGTTAAAAATATGAAGTCAGGGATTATAGTGATAATAATGAAGTCAAAATACTGTGCAAAAAAACTAGCCTCTGCTATCAGGCTCGTCTATTGTTTCCTCAGGTACAATTTGATTCAGGAGAGCTTCTTGTTTTCTTCTCTTTTGGGGCTGTCTTCCTTTCCTAATGTGTTTTTGGGGTTTTGTTTTATTTTGTTTTTTGGTACTGGGGATCGAACTCAGGACCTTGCGCTTGTGAGGCAGGTACCAGAACCACTGAGCTAAATCTCCGGCCCTCCTAATGTGTTTTTGTAGTATTGTTACTGAGATACAATTCACATAGCTTGCAATTCACCTTTTTAATGGGTACAATTAAATGATTTTTTTATTCACAAGGTTGTGCAACCATGAGCACAGTCAAATTTTTAGGGTATTACATTACCCCAAAAGGAGCTCTGAACCCGGTAGCAGTGGCCTCTTATTTTCTTCCAGTACCCACCCCCAGCCCTAGGCAGCCATGTCTTTCTTTTTCTATAGCTCTGCCTATTCTGATTATTTAATATAAGTGGATTCATATCTAATCTTTGGTGACTGACTACCCAAATAGAGTTTTCTGTGTGAAATGAAAAGTTCTCATCTTGAAAACTTATTACAGTGAAAGGAAGTGGTTGGTAAACCAGCAGATTTAATGAGGGAGGGTCAGATACCTAGTAGGTTTCTGAGTTAATCTTATGCTGAATAGCTTTTCTTGTAGCCAAGCAATCGTGATATACTACTGCTTATAATATTTTGGATAGTTTCTAGAACAGTTATTGAAATCTCTCTTTTTCTGCCCAGTCGGGATAATCCTGCTAAAAGTGATGCCAATTAATTTGGCAAAAAATTGACATAGCAGTTTTCAGGTATGTGTAACTTTGCTATGCTAGCAGCTTATATAACTTGGGCCAGATGAGTGACCCAAATTTCTTCTTAAATTTACACCAGTGAATTTCTGTTGTCTGTTTTAAGTATGTACTATAAGACTGAAGGTGATTTGAGTGCATTGTAACAGTGCTAAATGTTTTAAGTATGGAGTTTTATTTACAGCACTACAAAATAGTCCATTTCTGCCTAGGGTAGTTAAAAACAATATAGTGAAATGAACTAATTAAGCCTGCAGTTGACTCTGACTTCAGTAACAATTCAGGAGTATGAAAAGTGTGCACCAATCAAAGTTCTCCAGAATATAGGGAGACTCCTTAATAATCAGGCAATCAGCCAAATACTATGGGCCAGTGGCCCAGCAGCAGAAAATGCAGATCTGTGAACTGGAGGCATATGATCTGTGACTCCCTACTAATTAATTGTTTCCTAAGCATTGTGGCTTATTCTTGAGTGGCATGACAGCATCTTCCTGGTTATATGTGGCCTGTTTCCATGATGTATTGAGTAGTGTTGTTTGTTGTGAACATCAATGCCTGTAACACCAAGCTAAACACATTTCTTTGGATTTGTTTCCTCTCTTTAAATTATCTTTCTCTGTGTAATAAATAAATGATTGTCTCACCCTGAAAAAAAAAAAAAAGGAAAACTCTTCTTTCTGCTAGAATTAGGTAATTTTCAGATAGTAAATATTTTATTTCACATTTTGTTCCTTTTATAACATTTAAAAATAGATATAAAAGCCCAGATCTTTCAAGTTGGATTTTTCTTTACCTGAATCAGGACCTCATTATATGTGTTACCTGGAAGTTAAAGGGAGACCCAAACACAGAGGAAAAATAACTGAAGAATCAAACGGTGAATAATCAGATCCAATTACTAAGGAGAACCTGAATCTCCCCTTTCATTTTTTCTGGGCATATAGTGCCCACCCCGAGCTCTGCTTCTTTTGACAGTGGATGCTGCTCCGTATCCAGTAAAGTGTCTAGCCAGAGTACAAAGAAGTGATGGAATGAGCCCAATGACACCATCTTTTTATTCTACCATTCTTTTTTTTGGTACCGGAGATTGAACTCGGGTCCTTCTGCTTGCAGGTATTCTACCATTCTTTACCAAAGCCTTTCAAGGACTTCTGCAGAGAACAGGCAGAGGCAGCCAAACCCTAAGTCTATTCTTCAGACACAACCTCATTTTTTGAGACAAGATCTCACTATGTAGTTCAGTCTGGCCTTGAATTCACTATATAGCCTAAGCTGGCCTCGAACTCATGGCAATCCTCCTGCCTCAGTCACCCAAGTGCCAGACACAACCTCTTTAGGATAGGCCTATGTGGCAAGGCCTTCAGCATCTGCCCATGAGTGGGCTGTGACAAGTGGCTCGGTGGACCCAGGGATGACAGGCAAAAATGAGGCAGAGTTACACCAAGAAATATACCCTAGTCCTAATTCTACTGCTGACCTGGCCCTTTGAGAGTGGCTTACTCATGCCACCACTTGGGCCCTCTGTTTCTTCATCTCAGTATCAGGGAGCACAAATAGCCTTGAGATTCTTTCCAATTCTAAGTTTCTATGAAAGGAAAAACCATTCTTTCCAGTAATGATACACACTGTATACAATTGTAGATGAAAAGTATTCTGATATCTTCATAATTAAGATATGAGTGCCTAGAAAAACTCTGAATAAATGATTCATAGCCATACACAGGATAAATTTTAAAAGACAAATAGTCATTCTGTAGAGAAAATCTAGGGATGTAAAACTGAATGAAAAGTAATGGTCTGATGTTTTCTATATGAAGCAACTATAGGAAAATGGTAAAGAATCAAAGGGAGCGGGGACTCGTGGCGCACACCTATAATCCTAAGTACTTGGGAGGCTAAAGCAGTAGCTTTGCAAGTTTGAGGCCATCTTGGACAATTTAGCAAGACACTGACTCAAAATTCTTAAAAAGTTAAAGGGTTGGGGATGTGATTTGGTGGTAGAACACTTGCCTAGTATACGTGAAGCCCTGGATTCAATCTCTAGTAGCAAAGAAAAAAGAACTGAGTGGCATTATTTAATGCAAGAGTGGGAAAATTTTTTTCTGTAATAGTCTAATGGTAAATATTTCAGACTTTGCAGACCATTTGATCTCACTTACAACTACTCCATTCTGCCACTGTTACATGAAAATAGCCCTATAAACAGTATACATATGAATGAGCACGGTTGTGCTCTAATAAAACTTTATGTATGGATATGGGAGTATGAATTTTAAATAATTTCCACATGTCACAAAATATTATTCTTCTTTTGATTCTTCTTCAACCATTTCAAACACATTCTTAATGCAGGAGCCCAGACAAAAATAGGTGGTGAGCCTAATTCGCTCTGCAGTGTGAAGCAAAGGAATAAGGCTCTAACTTACAACATACCCAAGGGGCTGCCCAAGGTCTTCTAGAGGTAACATCTTCCTTTGTAGTGTCATGAGCTAAGGTAGGGACAACTGGAGGGGGATGGTCTAATGAAGGAAAATGTTGAGGCTGGATGCCAGCACAGACATTTTTGCACAATGGAGTTGCTAAGATTTTAAACTTTAATCTATCTGAGTAGAAAAGCAAAACATTTCCCACTCCTTACCTCTCCAGCAATAACAATTTCATTTATAACATGATTACTAAGTACTGAGAAGCCTTCTAAGGACTTTGTTTGTATCAGTCCATATGATCTCCACACACCCCCATGGGGGAGGCACTATCATCAGAGTCACGTCACAGATAAGGACTCTGAGGCAAGAATGTAATTCACCAAACTGCCATAGCATGTGGGAGAGTTGGGCTACACCCCAGGCAGCATGGCACCGGGGTCTGAGTCCTTAACTGCAACACACAGCACTACCAAATATGGCCATACTGCAGAAATAACTCAAGTCACACTTTGGACTGGATGGATTTTTGTCTTCAGCCATTTAAGACATTATTCTTGTTATTTATTCACAGTTGAAAGTTTCAGCTGTAAGTGAAGTCTAATCATGAACATCCCATATCTGTTCTCAACTAATATAATTAAATGTATGTCCAATCAAGGATGTCATTCTGTTATTAAAATATCATTTAAAACCTTATCAAACTTGGACAAATTAGTATGAGAACAGTTCCATCTTAATATAACTTTCCCTATATTTTTACTTCAGCTTTTTTTTACCATCCATTAATATCTTCGCCACCCCCATCGCCATCACTGACAAACATCAGTTGCCTCTCAGTTTCTTATAAAAGCACTCCTCTGTGCAGTTCTGAGGTATTTGCTTTCCAGATAACATATTTTTAGAATATTAAATCCCTCAGCTGCCCAGCTGGTGAAATCAAATGAATACTTTCAGATACTAGTAAACATGGACACATAAATCAGGTTTAGGAAAAGCATTGACCAATAAAGCAAAAGAGGCTTCCACAATTTATGCCCATCTCTTATTACTCTATTTCAAGAATTATAATAGAGACATTTGTAAGTGACTAAAGGCTCTGGAATATATGAATGTATCCTATTGTCTTAGTTACTTTCTCATTGCTGGAACAAAATACCAGATACCTACAACTTAAAGGAGGAAGGTTTTATTTTGGATCAGAGTTTGTAGAGGTTTTGCTCATAGTTGACTGGCTCCAAGGCAGAGTCCATGGCTACAGAGTGTGGCAGATGAGAAACAGCTCATAACATGGCAGACAGGAAGCAGAGAGAAAGATCAAATGAAGAGGGCAGGAGATAAACCCTTCCAGATTACACTACCAGTGACCCCCTCCTCCAACCAGACTGCACTTGACACAGGAGGTGAGCTGCTCCCAGCACACAAGAGGAGGCTTCTGGGCCACAGTGCCACCCCCGCCAGCACACAGGAGGAGAGCCACGTGGGTGCCAGCAGCACACCCCACCCACTCTCCGCCCCCCATCGAAATGAGAAGTCACATAAACAAGTCTCAAAACCAGACTTCCAACCAGACTGCACCTTTCAACATCCCATTTAGCTATAAACTGATCAGTGGACCTATCCACTGATGAGTATCACGTTGCCATGTTCCAATCACCTTCCAAAAGCCCCACCTATGAACACATGAGACTTTGGAGGAACATCTAGATATAAACCATAATACTTACTTAACTGGATGAGGATAGCAGCTTCTGGAGCTGATTGTCTACCCTATAACCATTGCATTCCCTCTTTTCTTGAAGAAAGAACTTTAATCTTATTTAGGATTCTTAGAGCCATGTGCTTTAATGGTGGGGGTACAGTGAAGGGGAAGGGGGGGGCGTGAATCGTGAATCATGGCCTTAATATAACCACCTGGGGCATCCCTATGACAATGAGGCCTTCCAATTTCTATTTGTTTGAGGCTGAATTTTCTGCATGCATTTCAACCTAAAACAACATATCACAACAGATTGAATGAAGAAGTAGGTATGAGAAATTATATGTTCTACATATTAAGTTGATCATTAAAGATACTTGCAAAACACTGAAGTGAGGAGCCAGGGATTTAGCTCAGTGGTTCCAGTGCCTGCCTCACAAGCACAAAGTCCCGAGTTCGATCCCCAGTACCAAAAAAAAAAACAAAAAACTGAAGTGATATGACTTCTAATTTGTTTTTCTTTGAAAAAGTTATTTTCATAAAAATACAACTTTTTAATAGTTCATAAAACTGAACTTTTTAATTCTCTGATTTAATCTCTAACATGACAAATATTGATAAACAGAACTCACATAAAGAAAGGATCTTCAAAGTCTTTCATTAAAAAAAAAAAGAAGTCAAATTCTAACTATATCAAGTAATTTCTCTTGCTAAGGTCACTTCAGGAATGGGCCTGATATAGTAATTCTAGCCAATGATGAAAGGTCATTTTGGGGGGGCTCTGGAAGTTTTTCTTTGCTTTTATAAAAAGCTTTAAGAGAAGAAATTTTGCTACCTTTGACTGGGTTGTTTGGAGCTGCTGCCTGAGGATGATCCAGCTGGGCACCATGAGCACCCTGGTGCAAGAGCAAGCCCACAGACTGAGCTACTGGATTGGCCAGTTCTGAAATTGTCCCATATTAGATCTCATTTATGCGATAATAGATTTCTTTATCATTTAAAGCACCTTGAATATAGCTCTGCTACTTATGCAAGACACCATTCCTACAACTTAGGGATTTTGCTTATTTTTTCCAAAATGTTAAAGAGTTAAGAATCAGACTAAGACTGAAGCACAGAAAGTTAATTCCTGCATGTGCATTTTGTTCATTCATGAATCCCACTTGCATTTGTCTACATGCTGTGATGCTGATGAAAATATCATGGCTCATCAACTCAGCCTTCACACTGTCAAGATCCTTCCATAGGCTCACTGGTCCCTCTGCTCCAGCCATACCCTGAATAAGGAGGTCACAGATAGCACTCCAAATTTATCACTGCTCCTGAGAAAAAATTGGGGGCATATGTACTAAGGTCACCAAGGAGACAGCACTCTTCCCTACACAGACAGAGGCCATGTGTCTTTCAAAGGTCATTCAAAATAAAGAAGAGAACCAAAGCAGTCAACTAGCTGAAACCCTCACCATCCAGACAAGGACACGGAGGCCAGGAAGGCCATGTCACGTTCCCAGCTCTAACCCAGCAGGAGGGCTCCCTCAGATTATGAGCATTCATCATGCATCTCTTCAGCACTACAAGGCCACAAGAATGGGTCTCATCAAGAATCTGACTCAGATTCTTATTTCTCAAGCAATTTAGAAAGGATAAATGTTAATAAGTGGAAAATAACTTCCTCATGAGTACCTATCAATTCAGTTTCCAAACTAAGTTTGAGAGAAAAAGCAGAAAGGAGCTTAAGACCTGTTACATAATTGAAAGTCAAAATGTATTTGTTAAACTAAACTGACTACAACAAAATAAGATTTTCTCTAATCCAAATCAATGCCTTCCCTGTTACTGTTCATGAATACTCCTCTAATTTTAAAAAGCAATAATATTTAATTGGAAATCTCTCAGACTGTGGAGCTAAATTCAGTCTCATCAGAAGAATTCTGCTCCTGAGCTCATACAGTCTTACATCTCTGTAAATTTATATATTTGTTTGCAGGGAGTAAGAATGGATAGGGTAGAGAAGGGTACCAAGGATAAAGAAAGAGAGCAAAAGGAGAGTGGCTTTAAACTGGAGAACAAAGCATAGTCTAATCTCACTTCACTTACACAGGCACGCATGTGTACACATGCATGCAAACACATAACTCAAAAGCAAAGTTTAAGGGTGGATATTGGTCATGGGTCCTCTGCCTTTTGGCAAGGGAATCTTCATCACTGATGCCAGCCATCAGGTACTTGAGTCCTGTGATCCAGGTGCGTGCCTCCTCGGGGTTGGAGGTGATGAGGTCCAGGGACTCCATGTGGTTTCCATGGTAGATGGTAAAGCAGCAACTGGGATCAAAGTTCCCCTCAGCCTGCCTGTGAAATATCTCAGACTGCCGGCCCTCGGTGACTTTGTAAATGGAGTCGATAAGAACTGTGAGGGAAGCGAGATACACAGTTACATGGCAGGTGAAGATACTAATTTGTAGTGATTTAGATGCAAGAAAAGTGCCAGGCATGATGGCACAGGCCTGGAATCCCTAGCTACTCAGGAGGCTGAGGCAGAAGGGTTGCAAGTTTGAGGCCAGCCTTTGCCATTTAGTCAGACTCTGTCTCAAAGTAAAAACAAAAAGAGCTGTGGAGGTAGCTCAGTGATAGAACACACTGGGTTCAGTCCCCATCAAAACACACAAACACACACACACTCACAAAGAAACAAGAAAGGCAACATTTTTTTCTTTTTTAGACAACATCATTTTAAATATAAAAAGCAAGTATGAAAAAATTCATCATCTGCAAGTTGTGGTTTTAAGTTCAAATGTGAAACACTGTCCCTGTATTTCCTACAAGAAAACTTCTACACATAACATGTTTTTCTGAGTTTTGGGTTTTTTTTAATGCTGCTGGGGAATGTCATGCATGCCACACAAGCTATAGTTACAGACCACTTTTCTTGACAATATCCTCCCAAATCAATGATTCAGGTTCTGTTTGAACATAATAAAAAGATAGATATGTCCATAAGAACATGAAAATAGGTGGAAAGGGTGGCTAATAACTATGTCAAATTTATAGTTTACAATACGGAGGAAAAATATACAAAGACCTGAAAATGATTGGTATTTTGCAAAATGCATGAGAAGATACTTAAAAAATTGAAAGGAAGAAAATTTACTGGCCACCACAGAGCACAGATAATGTGATTGGCATTGATAGAGAGGATGCTATGGTGGTGAAGGTAAAGCAGGGCTTGGAGAAGAGGAACAAGGTGTCTTCTCAGAGGAAGGGGCAGGAAGATGCAGAAACAGAAGGCCTACTCCAGGACTGAGAAGCTCAGGGAAACAAATATGGGAGACGAATCTGGAAAGATAGATAAGCCTAAATTGTGGAGAGGTTGGATTAATAGAGAGTGATTTGCATTGTTTAGGAAGTGAAGCAACATTGAAACACTGAAGGTTTGGGACAGAGAATCATTGGCCAGGGTAATTTCAGACTAAAATATTTTTCCTTTGTTGTTAATTTTCAAGCAGGCATCAGAAGTGTTACATGTCCCATTATTTGCCAATATAAACTATCTATTCCTTACTACCTTAATGGTAGAATCCCAGTTTTATTCTATATCAATTCATTTGCCCACATGGCTCACAGCAAAATGAGCCTATGCTCAACCCAGAGAAAGTTCTGGCCAATCTAAGCCACTGGGTACCTCTGTTCATATTTCTTTGGATTGATTCAGGTATGAGCTTGCAACCTCATTCTAACCAAGCAGACATGGGGAAGTCTGCTTGAAGGAAGAGTCTAGAAAGAGGTTCCTTTCTCATAAAAGAGAACCACAAGAAGAGTAAGTTCCTTTTCACCTCTTCACTGTTCTAGCAGATTGTGAGGCCCAGAAGTGCTGCAGCCATGCTACTACTACCATGGCTGCAATGCCAGCGCACAAGGGACAGAGCCAAGACCACTACAGGGACAGAATGAGAGAGTAAATGTCCCACACCTAAGGCTTTCCCACCTCTGACCTTGTTAGATGATGTAATAAATTTATCACAAAGCTTAATTTAGACAAGCTCTTCTGTTACTAATAAACATAGAAGAAATTAGCAAAAGAGAGGGTGGCTAGGAGACTTTACAAAGGGCTACCCAAAAGGTAAGGACTTTAAACCAAGGAGGTTACCATGAAAACATGAAGGAAGAGGCCTATGCAAGAAATGTTACAGGAGCCTCAAAAAGGAGTTGGTACTAAGTACACAAGATATGTATGATAGCTCATCTATAGTGCCAACCTGGCTGGCTTAAGGGATGCCCAGAGAGCTGAGACTTTTATCAGCAGGCCCCTGTGGCCTGGGCCTGAGAGTTACACCATCAGCTCCCCTGGTTCCCAGGCCTCAGACTCAGACTGGGTCATGCTCCTGACTTCTCTGGCTGTCTAGTTTACAGATGACATACTGTGACACCTTGCAGCCTCCATAAGCACAAGTTAATTCCCCTGATAAAAATCCTATCTATCTATCCATCCATCCTACTGGTTTTGTCTCTCTGGGGGAACAGTGACTAACAGTGTGGGAGAGAGAAGCTTTAACTAATAAGAGTCAGATCAAAACAATTTTACTTGATACCACTAAAACAGTGTTGTTAATTCATTAATTCGTAGACTGTGCTCGAATACAGCAATATACTTTAAAGCCTACTGGATTTGTGATATCCTTTACTTTTTAGAGAAAAATAAAAGGTCTCAGCTATAAAATCTCATATCCCAGTTGAAATAAAACACACACCATACCTCCAACACTGAGGAAATATTAGCCTTTATAACATTCATAGACAAGAAAACTTTTAAGAATTTAAATTCCCCTAAAACAGCCATTTGTCTCAACACCCATAACCAATTGACTTCAATTGAAAAACTTGCAAAAATATGAAAGTTCCATAGATCTGAAGCTTTGAAAGAGCCTACCCAATGTTACTCATGTGCTACTGTGTTAGTACAAGCAAAGAATTCAAAGGTTGGTTTACTTTTTGCCTTCTCACTCTTTCTAGATGGTCGCCAACGGAGGCGAGTCCGATGCTCATCCAGGTAAAAGAGCCGCACAAGCCCTTTGGTCCCACGCTTCAGTTTGATCATCTGCGTCCCAGACTGCATTACACTCATGCATCTTTCAACTGCAAAAAAGATCAGAGCACAGTCAGCTGTCACATAATGCACGTGCACACCTGTGTGCAGAACTTACAGTCAAATCAAACTGCTGACTCACCCCCAATAGACTACCAGGACCAGAAGACAAATTTAGTAGAGGTAATCTGAAAACAGAGTTGCTAAGGAATTGATTCATTAAGCTGAAGCCAGTAAGAAGCCTGATAAAAATAAAATTCTATTCCCAGGTTAATAATAAGGTATTACTGTTACATAGGGCTATATTTTGTTGTTTCTCTCTCTGTGCTTCTCTCTGCTTCTCTCTCTCTCTGTCCCTCTCTCTCTCTCTCTCTCCTCTCTCCTCTGTCTCATTTTGTTTTATATGAAACCGATGACCACTTGACACTTGGATTTGCATTTCTAAAAAAAAATTTTCAGACATATTAAATCTTGTGAGTCTTTATATAATCAGTTATAAAATCATCTTATAATAATGTCTTAAAGTGCAAAAAACAATTCCTAATAGCTAAATCTTGGAAGCAGCCTATATATTCACCAACAGAAGAATGGATAGAGCAAATGTGGTATACAGACACAATGGAGTACTATTCTGCCATAAAGAAAGATAAACTTCAGTCATTTGTAGGAAAATGGATGCACCTTGAGACCATAATGTTAACTGAAATAAATCAGGTGTGCAAGCTTAATTATAGCTTGGTTTCTCTTATATGAGAAACCCAAATTATAAATAAAGAGCAAAATAAAATATAGATAAAAGGAAGTAGGGAGACAGGTCTTTTCAAGTGGGAAAAGGATCAAGAGATGGAAGAGGAGAGAGAGGGGAAAGGGGTACACCAACTCCACACAAGGAATATAATGTACTGCAAATATGTACTAATGAAAAGATAAAGAAAAAATGAAGTGCAACCAACAGAAATGAGCTTGGCAAAATGCCAATAATTACTAAAGCTGGATGACGGTTATGTGTGGATTGATGCTATTATATTTTTCTTTTGTTTGTTTAAAGTAAAGATGTAGTGCATTTTATTTTTTAATTAATTTTATTGGTACATTTTAGGTATACAATATAATGACATTCAGCATTGGAAATTTGCACCTTTACATAATCTCTCTTGGTTCTTAGTAGAACTCTTGAAGACCCTGTTGTAGGAAAAGATTTTATGAACAAAACCTCAGTTGCCCGTGAACTAGCACAAACAATCAACAAGTGGGATCTCTTCTTATTAAAAAGCTTCTGCACAGCAAGAGAAACCACCAACAGTGTGAAGAGACAACCCACAACGTAGGAAAAATATTTTTCTATATGTTTAAAAACAGCTAAATAAATTATCGTGTAGTCAGGAAAGACAAGTTTTTAGAACTGAATGTAAAACATTTGTCACACATTTAAACTGTTCAGATTTTTCCATTTGGAAGAATAACTTGGCAGTTGAATTCAAGTAATAACCAAATCACTTATTATCTAAATCAAAGTTGTCATTTAAATCCCTTCTGCTTTGAAATGAACCTTGCTGAAAGTAGGCCTCTACTGGTTTTGTCCATTTCTCCTTTCTTGGTAATATTGCCCTCCTTTTCACTTGGAAACATTCCTTCCCATTGCATGTGCCATTGGTGGTCTGTCAATCATCCAACCAAGGAACAGCCATCTGACTTAAGGTTACAGAAAATCTGACTCCCTCTCAAGGAACACAAATCTTGAGAAGATCACTGAATGAAAACAGAATTGTGTCATTTCAACATCTGAGATTTAAGATACACTCCTGATTGGTCACACCAAGATGCCATAGTTGTAACAGTTCGTATTCTCCCCGAGAATGACAAATGATTACATTTTCCCCTTGATTCTGCAAGTTTTTGCAAAACGCTCCCAAATACTCTCCTTTCATTCTATTAGCCAGAAATTTAGTACTCAAAATATCTAGCTTTGGGAACCTACCTTATCAAGCAGATGTTATTAGAAACAAAAGATTAGCATAATACAACAATCATCCACAATGTTAGACCTTAGCTTTTTGGCTAAGTATTTTGTCTTTATTAAAAAAGATAATCTGTTCTGAGAAGTTAACACTGTATGGACAGGTTCCCATTAAAAGTAACTTCACACCAAGCATGGTGGAATACACCTGTAGTCTCAGCACTTTGGGAGGCTAAGGCAGGAAGAGCACAAGTTCAAGCTTAGCTTGGGCATAGCTTAGCTACTAAGTAAGACCTTGTCTCAAAATACAAAATAAAGAAAGGACCAGGGATGTAGCTGAGTGCTAAGGCCCTGGGTTCAATTCTAAGTACTAGGGGGAGAAAGAAAGGTAACTCCAATATACCTACTTTCACTATTTACTCAATGAAGAGCTTTTTCTTCCCCTAAAAAGTCAAAGAGGAACTCGATAAAATTAAATATAGTTTTAGGATTTCATAGTGTAAGGAAAGTGAAGCATGGATTGCCTTTACTCATTTTATCTGACCCATTACATATTCAAGTAATAAAACTACTACTTAAGAAAACCTGGGCTGGAGATGCAGCTCAGTGATAGAGTATATTCCTAATAGGCACAAGGTCCTGGATTCAATCCCAGAACATGAAAAGAGAGGAGGGAAGGAGAGGGGAGAAAGGGGGAGAGAGGAGAGAGAATGGAAAGGAAAGAAAAGGGAGAGGAGAGGAGGGGAGAGGAGAAGAGAGGACCCACCACAGGGCACATTTGTTTAGACAATAAGAACTACAGGCTTGAATTCTTAACTGCCATACTGAGCATCTCACACAAGTAACTGGAGGAGAACAAGAGTGTCATTGTGTCCAACAAAACCATCAAGTCTAACCAACCAAGCCAAAACTTCCAGAAAAACCTATGAGAACTTCACTGACCACTAACAATAAATCACATCCATAAACAAACAGACCCACAGAGCAACTCCTTGTTGCAAGAACAGGGCTATCATAAGGTGAAGCAAAGAGAAAGCCAGATTTGTCTTTAAACTCAAGTTTAAATTTTAAGAGAAGGAAACATTAAATAAGATATTTACTAATATCCTTTAGAACTATGGTTGAGAACACAGTCAGGGTCTAGGCTGGTATAGAATTCCAGCTCTAGCACTTACTAGCTATATGACTTAGGCAAGTTATTTAAACTCTCTGTGCTTCCATTTTTTAATCTGTAAAATGGGGATAATAATATAGTTTACATCTTGAATTACACTGAAGATTAATTGAGTTAATCAATGAAAAGTACTGACAACACTGCCTGGAACATCATAAACAATATAAATGGCAGCTATTTGGTTATGGGTCAAATGTTTATTGCCCCCCAAATTCATTGTTGAAGCCCTAACCCTCAATGTGATGCTGTAGAAGGGGAGATGGTGACTGTGTTTAGATGAGGCCACGAGAGGAGGGCCACCAGAGTGGGATTCGTGTCCTTAGAAGAAGAATGTTCTTTCTCCCTCTTTCCTCCCTCCTTCCCCTTCTCTCTTCCTTTTTGCCATAGGAAGATACAGTAGCAAGAAAGCACTCTGTTGACAAGCCAGGAAAAGACTTCTCACCAGATACTTAATTGGACAATCCCTGCTCTTGGACTTTTCAGCTTCTGACACTGTGAAAAAGAAATGTCTGTCATTTAAGCTACTCAGTCTATGCTATTTTGTTATAATAATCTGAGCTAAGATATAATTATTATGGGTTTAATAACTTTAAAAATAAATGCCAAGTGAGAAGCAAGGACAGAAATACTTTGCAAATCCAAAGAAAAGAAGAATATAAGAGGCGATAGTGGAGGAAGTATAGTCAGAAGACAGTATCATTGAAGACCTAGGATACGATCACAGAAAAGAGAAAAGATGGGCCTCCATCTGTGAAAGAGTGACTCAAAAGGTAATTGATGGCATATATGATTCTATATACTAGGCTGTGGGGCATGAGAGATTTTAGTATATTAAGATTTTCATCCACTGCCAATGAGAGATTCACTAGAGACTTTAGAGCCAAGATCTGGCTTCATAAAGACAGTTCAAGAATCTGTCTTTTGGAAGAGAAAATAATAAATTGTTTAAACCAGAGTGAAAAATTGAAGGTATCTAACAGCAAAGACTGCCTCTGTATCTGACACAATGCCTTCTACTTTGTTCACACCACCTGTATGGTTTGGATCAATGTCCCCTAAAGGCCCATGTGTTACAGTACTTTTTGGAGGTGCACCTTTAAGGGGCATGGCCTAATGGGAGAACTTTAGGTCAATGACAGTGTGACCTTGAAGAAGACTGAGACTCCAGTTTCTTCCTCTTCCTTGTCTCCTCAGATCATGATGTGAGCAGTTTTGTTCTACTAAATGCTCCTGCAATGATGTACTGCCACCCTATAGCCCCAATAGCAACAAGCCAACCAGCAATGGATGGAAACTGTCAAAACTGTAAGTCAAATAAATCTTTATTCTTCTTGAGTTTATTTCAGGTATTTGTTATAGCAACAGAAAACTAACACAACCACTCTTTTTTTTTCTTTTTCCAACATCTTTACTTTTTCTTGAAATGGAAATTCTATGGCTATAACATCTCAACATTTAAACAAGAAAAGCAGAGACACACGAGTATAATTGGTTACTTGAGATAATAAATACCACCTAGCAAGCATCATCCAGAAAAACCCAACATTTTAGAAAGTGGGGTTCACTCCCTCAGTGGGAGAGTGAATTAAATATATAATAATATATATTATTAAATATATTAAATATTCATTAGCTACGCATTCATCCCACCAACTTAGCTTAGGTATCCCATGAGCTAAGAAACCACCACCATCTGTTGCAACAGACAAGCATGTAAGGTTGTAAAGTATTTGACAATTGGGGTCTAAAACAATGTGATGTTTAAAGTATTTATGCAACTGCTTTATGCTCTCCATTTAAGGAGATGTTCCCTTATAGAAAAGCCATTTGGCTAGAGTCAAATTGAAAAACTGCGTACAGTGAAGTCTTGAGTGTCATTTAAGTTATTTCATTCCTCTTCACATGTTACAGTAGACCATCCCTTGCACTTGCAAATCTAACCAAAGAAGGAGCACTCTGAATTATTCTTTGTAACTCATTCTAGGGCACAGAAATCGGCAATGTTGGAGACAAAATATTCTTCCAGTCTCATCTAAATCACTATGTGTCTGCATAAGGCAATTTCTTTGTATTCCGCCTCTAGTAGAAATGGGTAAAAGCAGTCACTGCCCTCTTGACAAATCCTTCTCCATTCATGCTACTTGGTAGACTGCATAAAAGATAAGAAAGGCTATACTACAGGTAAACAAGGGAAGGGGTCCAGTAGCTTAGAATGGTGTAACCTCATCACACAGGAATTCATGCTGGAGATTCTCTGCAAAAGGCTGCAAGATGTAGGCTACAGATTCAGGCAGCTGCCAATATGTGCACAGTTCCTTCAAGCCTACATCTCCCATATAGTAGCTTTAATATATTTAGAAGACAAGTTTGTTTGGATTCAGTGTGGCCACATCCAAGAATATTAAGGGAGAGATGCCTGCCAGCCCATCATGTAACACACACTTGATTTCTGTTATGTTGCAGACCTCCACTTGTACAATAATTTGTTGCACTGACTAAAATCATAATATTCAAGCCATCTGGCACTCTGCTTTTTTTCATTTGTATTATAAACAGCTTTCTATGTTTCTACATAGTTTTAATAATTGTCATTTTAATGTTGTCTACCAGAGTAACATAAATATTTAAAGAACAGAACAGATGAGTTGAGGACTATATTCCTAACTTTATTACATAATTAGAGCTTTAAAACTCTTAACAGTTTCATCTATAAAATGAAAAGCATAACAATGTGGTCTACAAGGTCCCTTAGAACTCAGCTCTTTTGAAGGATGAAATCAACCCTTTCTGGTACATTTAGTTTAAAATCAATAAAGCTCCCTAAGGGATTATCAGTTCAGTAAATCCCTCAAGCAGAAGATGCTACAAAAACAAGCATTTCTGATTTGTAATAATATACTGACAGTATATATTACTTGAAGGGAGATTCCCAGAATTATACTAAATATTTGTGACACATAAGAGGGTTAAATTTTTTAAACCACATTTGAACAGGAGATAATCACATTGTCAGGAATTCATTAATGGCACCTGATGCTGATATTGTTAAACACCTTTATTGAGGCATAATTTGTGATAAAATTCACTTGTTTTAAATCTACAATTCAATGACTTTATTATTAGTGTGTGACAATCTAATTTTCATCAGCCTCAATGGAAATTTGTGTCCATCTGCAGTCACTCCCCACTTCTACCCAGGGCCCTAGGCAACCACTGGTCTGCATCCTATGCCTCCTGTTGGGCCTCTCCCACAAGTTTCCTATGCAGGAAATCACCGAATCTTCCACCTTGTGTGACTGTTTTCTTTTTCTTTTTTTTTTTTTTTTTGGTACCGGGGATCAAACTCGGGTCCTTGCACTTGAGTAGCAGGCATTGAAACCACCGAGCTAAATCCCCGGCTGTGCCTGTTTTCTTTCACTTGGCACAATGTCTTTGAGGTTCCTAAAATGACAGTGTTGTGTTTTGTCTTCTTTTCTTCTCTCTGTCTTCCCTTCATCACATTAAACTCTTCCACTGGCACTTAGGGCAAAAATGACCCTAAACAGGAATCTAGTTGAATAAAATAATATGTACATACACACAAGGAAGTACTGTGCAGTATAAATATGAGTGAGACTTCTATGAACTGATAAGGAGTAATCTGTAGGAGATATTAGGCAAAGTGTAAATAACCAGATATAAATGTTACCTAGCTAAGCAGCGTGGCACACATCTATAATCCCAGCACTCAGGAAGGAGGATGAGGCAGGAAGTTCAAAGCCAGCCTGGGCTACATAATGAGTTCAAGGCTGGCCTGAACTAAGTGAGACTCTATCTCAAAAAACCAAAAAGAAAGAAATATGGTAGATTTTGTGTAAGGTAAAATGAAAGCTTTTAAAAATACACAAATATCTACTTATCATCATAAAAAGAAACAAAAAGGATAAATCAGAAACCGGGAAAACCAGTTGCCTATTAGAGAGGGAAAGAATCTAATAGAAACATTAAGTATGGGAGTGGCATCTCTCTTAGTATCCTACAGATTTAAAATTAATTTTAAATCAGCAAGAAGAGGCAGGAGGAATGAAAATAGGAAGTAATGCATACGTATGCACAACACAGAAAGTAATTTACTTAATTGTACATATCTTTATCTTTACCTACCTACAGATATATTCTACCTCTGTCCTTTGAAAGGGCCAAAAAGCAAAATCACCTCTGCTCCAAAGGTCACCTTGAGACACATTTCACATACAAGGCCTGACCATACCCCACATCTACCTTGGGTGATTGACCACCAAACTGTATATCAGCAGTAAAACAAGAAAGTGTCCAGGCCCATTGCATGAGAATCTTTTCAGCAAAAAGTTACATGAAAATATGAATTGATTTGTTGCCAGGTTCCCAAGATTTGAGTAAATCTGAGTGAGTGAAAGGGATTAGCTTCTGCAAATAATTTCATTTCTATGTGGAAAAAGCTCCAAATAATGCAGGCAATGTTTCTTGAAAAAAAGGAAAGAAAGGGAAATTTCCTAAAATCGTCAGAGAAGTAAGTAAAGGGTATGTTTGTTTAATTCTTAGCACAAAACAAAAATTTATTGTGGTACACAGTGTGAAAGAACCCAGTTTCTAAGTACTGCAGCTGGATGACAGAGTAGAGGTCCACAGTTTTAGAGCCATAGGGAGGAAGGTGTAAGAACTCTAGCTTTGGCGTGGTCACTGTGAATATCCTCCTTTCTTCCACCTAAACAGGTAATTTTCCTCTAAGCTCTGTGAGCTTATGAAACAGCTGAACTAGCTTTCAAAGATGTTATTTTATGTTTCAGAAAGCCAAGTTTTCAGTTCTTCTGAAAGTCTCTTAGAGTAATTTTTTTAAAATATCAATTGACATCTTGATATTTTACTACAGACATGAAGTTTTTTTTTAATGATCCTTATATAAACTACAATTGCTCTTCACAGAAAATGGCTTCACTTGAAGAGCCACCCTTCTTCGGTAACTGGGCCTTAAAGTCAGATACCAGCCTCTGAATAGATGTGCTTCTGAACAACCATGATGAGCTCCACTCATTAAGTCAAGATTCTTCCCAGTAAAGAGCACACAGTGCAGTTCACTGATGTTTTCTTTCATTGCCTAAACTACTGCTGCAGAGAAGACAAGATTGTTTTACAGGCTTTTAGAAACTAATTTGTGGTCTGTGCACGCCCTAACGAGGTCCTGAGTCACGCAGAAGACGCCAAATCACCCCGCTGCAGACAGGCAGGTCTGCCCACGCCCTATCTAGGTCCTGAGTCGCACAGAACACGCCTAAACAGCCCGCTCCAGACAGGCAGGTCTGTGCACGCCCTACCGAGGTCCTGAGTCACGCAGAAGACACCAAATCACCCCGCTGCAGACAGGCAGCTACCTGATTCCACACTACAAAGACACAGAGGACACCAGATCACCAGACCAAGGTACTGAGTCCCACTGTTCCCGGCTCAGAGGTAGGAGCTTCTGAGCCGCCGTCCCACTGCTCCTGGGCCAGAGGAAGGGGCTTTGGGGCCACCTTCTGTCCCGCTGCTCCTGGCCCAGAAGAAGGGGCTTCCGGGCCACCAACCCTCCACCGCTCCCGGCCCAGAGGGAGAGGCTTCTGAGCCACTGTCCCACTGCTCCTGGTCCAGAGGAAGGGGTTTCCCGGCCACCAAACCTCCGGCTGCTCCCAGCCCACAGGAAAGGGCTTTTGGGTAACCATCCCGACCGCTGCTCCCAGCCCCTGTCCCACCTCACCCACCTCAGAGGAGGTAATCCGTGCCGGCGCTAAAGGCCCCCCGCCCCAGTCGAAAGGAGAAAACAAGGAAATAAGTCTCAAAACCAGACTTCCAGATCACCTACAGCAACCCCAAAGGGAAATGAGAGGGAACACTCTGATACTCAACCACCTGGACCCACTGAACTGGCAACAAAAGGGGATCTGGAAAAAATGAAATCAGAAATAATTTCTCAGATAACAGGAGAAATTGTGCCCTTAGTGCAAGAAATGATTAATAAATCTAGAGAGGAGCTGAGGAACATGATGGAATCCCAACATAAGAAACAAATGGAATCCATAAAACACATGCAAATAGATTTCCAGGACATGAAAAACTCCATTGAAAGTCTATACAGCAGAATGAGCCAATGTGAGGACAGAATTTCAGATATAGAAGATAAGATTGCAATTAGTGACCAGGAAAAGAAAACTTGCTTCAAAATTATAAGGGAACATGAGAAATCAATCCAGCAGATGCTAGATGATGCAAAAAAGAATAACAAGACTGATTGGGCTCAATGAAGAAACAGGAGAGAGTGCAGATGACATAAAAAATCTCTTCACAGAAATAATGGCAGAAAACTTCCCAAGCAGGGGAAAAGAACTTGACATACAGATAAGTGAGGCATATAGGACTCCAAATAGCCTTGATCAAAACAAATCTACACATAGGCATATAATTGTTAAGATTCCAGAAACACAACAGAACAACAAAGTTCTCCAAGCAGTCAGAGAAAAGAAACAAATCACATACAAAGGAAAGCCCATCAGAATCACAGCAGACTTCTCACCACAAACCATCAAGGCAAGAAGAGCTTGGAGTGACATATTCCAAGCCCTAAAAGAAAACAGCCTCCAACCCAGATTGATATACCCTGCAAAACTATCTTTCAAAATGGATGGAGAAATAAGATACTTTCATGACAAAGAGCACCTTAGGAACTTCGTGAATACCAAACAGCACTCCAAAGAATTTTACACAATATCCTGGGAACAGACATTGAGGATCACAACCCCAGGAAGCAAAGCAGAATGAGCCCATCTGGCATGACAAGAAATTAAATGGAAAGGGAGAGAACCCAACAAAAAGAAAAAGTCATGGCAATGACAAGTCAATAAGTTTCAGTTATAACCATCAATGTTAATGGTCTCAACTCACCAATCAAAAGAAATAAACTGGCAGAATGGGTCAAGAAGCAAAATCCAACAATATGCTGCATACAAGAAACACACTTAATTCAAAAGGAAACTCATAGACTGAAAGTTAAAGGGTGGAAAACAATACTGCATGCGACAGGAACCCGAAATAAAGAAGGAGTAGCTATCGTCTTTGCAGATCAAGTAGATTTCAAACCAACACTGATTAAGAGAGACAAAGAAGGACACTACATCCTTGTAAAGGGAAGAATTCAAGAGGAAGAGATGACAATCATAAATATCTATGCACCAAACACTAGTGCACCCAACTATATAAAACAAACACTAACGGACATGGAAAGTCATATATGCACTAATACAATTGTAGTGGGGGACCTCAACACCCCACTCTCACAAATAGATAGATCAACTAGACTAAAAACAAGTAATGAAATACTAGAACTCAATCAAACTCTTGAACAAATGAACTTAACAGATGTTTACAGAGTCTTCCACCCCACAAAATCAGAACACACATTCTTCTCAGCTGCACATGGGTCATTCTCAAAAATAGAACACATACTCACACATAGAACAGGTTTAAGTAAGTGCAAAGGAATTGAATTTATCCCCTGTATATTATCAGACCATAGTGCCATGAAATTGGAAATCCATAGCAAAAGAAACTCAAAAAATCTCATAAACACGTGGAAATTGAACAACACACTTCTGAATAACCAGTGGGTCACAGAGGAAATTAAAGAAGAAATCAGATAGTTCCTTCAATTAAATGACAATGACAATACAACATGTGAGAATCTATGGGACACAATGAAAGCAGTCTTAGGAGGGAAATTCATAGAAGTGAATATGCATATTAGGAAAACAGAATGAGCCCAATTAAACAACCTGATGCTGAACCTCAAGCTTCTAGAAAAAGAAGAGCAAGAAAACCCCAGAGCTCATACAAGGGAGGAAATTATAAAGATCAGAGGAGAAATCAATGCAATGGAGATGAAGAGAATGATACAAAAAAATCAATGAAGCCAAGAGGTGGTTCTTCGAAAGAATCAACAAAATTGACAAACCTTTAGCCAAGCTTGTCAGAAAAAGGAAAGGCCCAAATCCATGCAGTTAGGATTACAACAGACCCAGCAGAAATCCAGAGGATCATCAATACCTACTTCCAGAACCTATTCGCCAATAAGATGGACAACACAAAAGAAATGGACAGTTTCCTAGATACATAATTACCAAAGTTGAACGAAGAGGACCTAAAAATTCTGAACAAGCCAATATCAACCAATGAAATTGAAAATGTAATTAAAAACTTATCAACCAAGAAAAGCCCGGGCCCTGATGGCTTCACTGCTAAATTCTACAAGACATTTAGAGAGGAACTGCTGCCACTACTGTTTAAACTCTTCAATGAAATTGAAAGGGAAACAATACTCCCAAATTCATTCCTGGAAGCAAGCATCACCTTGATCCCCAAAGCAGAGAAAGACCCAACTGAAAAAGAGAACTATGGGCCAATCTCACTAATGAACATAGTTGCAAAAATCCTTAATAAGATACTGGCAAACAGAATGCAGAAGATCATCAAGAAGATCACACATCCTGATCAAGTGGGATTCATCCCAGGGATGCAGGGATGGTTCAATATACAAAAATCAATCAATGTAATACACTATATCAATAGAGCCAAGGACAAAAACCATATGATTATCTCCATAGACGCAGAAAAAGCATTTGACAAAATCCAACATGCATTTATGATAAAAACCCTACAAAAAATTGGAATAGATGGTCTCTACCTCAAACTGATAGAAGCCATCTATGAAAAACCAACAGCCAATATCATACTAAATGGTCAAAAACTGAAATCCTTCACACTAAAATCAGGAACAAGACAAGGATGTCCACTATCACCACTCCTGTTCAATATAGTTCTGGAAACATTAGCCACGGCAATTAGACAAGAGAAAGAAATAAAAGGAATAAAGATAGGTAATGAAGAAGTCAAATTGTCATTATTTGCAGATGATATGATACTGGATATAGAAGATCCCAAGAACTCCACCAAAAGTCTTCTAGATTTAATAACCACATTCAGTCAAGTAGCTGGTTACAAGGTCAACACACAAAAATCAATAGCTTTCCTCTACACGAATGACAGACTCACTGAGAGAGAAATAAGGCAAATAATTCCTTTCACAATAGCATCCAAAAAACTGAAATACCTAGGAATCAACCTAACAAAAGAAATCAAAGACCTCTTCTCTGAAAACTATGGCACTCTGAAAAGAGAGATTGAAGATGATATCAGAAAATGGACAGACATCCCCTGCTCCTGGATAGAAAGGATTAATATAGTGAAAATAGCCATACTTCCAAAACTGCTATGTAGATTTAATGCAATTCCAATTGAGATCCCAGCAGCATACTTTATGGACCTTGAGAAAACAATCCAAAAATTCATTTGGAGCAAGAAGAGACCAGAATAGCAAAAGCAATTCTAGGTAACAGAGACATGGCAGGGGGTATCACAATCCCCAACCTGCAACTCTACTACAAAGCTACTGTGATAAAAACAGTGTGGTACTGGCAAAGAAACAGACTTGAGGACCAGTGGAACAGATTAGAAGATGCAGAAACAACGCCAGACACATTCAGCCATCTCATCTTCGATAAAGGAGCCAAACACCCTCACTGGAGGAAAGATAGCCTCTTTAATAAATGGTGCTGGAAAAATTGGGCTTCAACTTGCCAAAGATTCAAACTAGACCTATATCTCTCACCATGCACTAAACTAAAATCAAAATGGATTAAAGATCTAAATATTAAAATAGAAACTCGGAACCAGTTGGAACAGAGGTTAGGTAGAACCCTTGAAGACATCGGTGTAGGGAAAGATTTTATGAACAAAACCTCAGTTGCCCATGAACTAGCCCAAACAATCAACAAATGGGATCTCTTCTTATTAAAAAGCTTCTGCACAGCAAGAGAAACCACCAGCAGTGTGAAGAGACAACCCACAATGTGGGAAAACATCTTCACCTGCTCTTCCTCAGACAAAGGTCTACTATTTCAAATCTATAAAGAACTTAAAAAGATCAGACCTCCCAAATTTGAAGACCCAATCCAAAAATGGGCATCTGAAATGAACAGACATTTCTCAGACAAAGAACTAGAAATAGCAAATAAATACATGAAAAAATGTTCAACATCACTGGTCATTCGAGAGATGCAAATGAAAACAATGCTGAGATTCCACTTTACTCCAGAAAGAATGGCTGCTATCATGAAATCAACCAATAACAAATGCTGGCAGGGCTGTGGGGAAAGAGGAACCCTGCTCCACTGCTAGTGGGAGTGTAGACTGGTGCAACCACTGTGGAAATCAGTATGGAGATACCTCAAAGAACTAGGACTGGAAGTCCCATTTGACCCCGCTATTCCACTGCTGGGGATCTTCCCCAAAGAATTAAAAGAATCATACCACAGTGATATATGTGCACCCATGTTCATAGCAGTGCAGTTTGTAATAGCTAAAACTTGGAAACAGCCCAAATGCCCATCAACTGGAGACTGGATCAAGGAAATGTGGGTTTTTTATAAAATGGAGTACTACTCAGCCATAAAAAATGAGAAATTAGAGACATTTATAGCTAAGTGGATGCACATTGAGGCGATACTCTTAAGTGAAATAAATAGGACACACATGTATACATACCAAATAGTTTCTCTGGTGTGAGAAACTGAAAGTGTAAATAAGGACTAAATGTATAATAGGTAATGTGAAATAGGAAGAAAAGGGGCAAAGGGGAAGGACGTGGGAGGGCTAGGGGAAAGGGTAGAAGGGAATGGGATTAATATAAGAAAATGGAAAAATAGGAACAAAATCTTTGTAAATAGGGAGGACTGGAGGGGTTGAAGGGAGGGCTGGGCAAGGGTGAAAAATAAGAACCAAGAGAGACTATGTAAAGGTGCAAATTTCCAATGATGAATGTCATTGTATTGCATATATAAAATGTACCAATGATTAGAATGAATAATCAATAATGTAAAATAGGAAGAAAAGGTCCAAAGGGGTAGGGGTAGTGGGAGGGGCAGGGGAAAGGAAAGAAGGGAAAGGAAAAAGTGATGAGAAATGGAAAAAATGGAAATAAAGTCTTTGTAAATATGCAAGGGTGGAGGGCATGAAGGGAGGGCTAGGAATGGGGAAAAAATAAGAACCAAGATGCATAATGTAAAGGTACAATTCCCAATGAGAAATGTAATTGTTTTGTATACCTACAATGTACCAATAAAAGAATTTAATACAAAAATAAAAAAAATAAAAAATAAAAAAAGAAACTAATTTGTTAGCAGTAACGTTTTGGAATTGGTCTGCAAACCTTATATGCACATCATATGTTTGCAAAATTGATGAAAACACACGAGGGGATTTAGGTCAAAGAAAAGGTTAACAGGAATTAATAAATAATTTTTAAAATTTAACCCTTTCTTAAAATTTTATTAAAGCCTTTTACATAACATTTTCCTTTTTAATGAGATCACTTTACATATAACAATTGTTTTTTTTCCATACTTGTTCACCTTGGGGAAACAAATGAAATACTAGTAAGAATTCAAAACGATATAGTTTTGTTGGTTTTATTTAATGTTATCCCATGGGAGGAGGAGTATAAATTAATTTTAAAATATTAAATTTAGGGCCGGGGATTTAGCTCAGTGGTTCCGGCGCCTGCCTCGCAAGCTCAAGGTCCCCAGTTCGATCCCCAGTACCAAAAAAATATATATTAAATTTAGTTTCATCTAATATGTAAAGAATTTCCTACTTCATCACAGGATCAGACATGACAGTGTCATCACCATTCTATAATATGATTTGTAATAAACAGTATTTTTTTAAAAACAGACTGTGTTCCTCCATTTATTCAGAGATACGACATTGTACTGGAGATCTTGGAACAAAATTCTCAAGACACAGGAAATCCTGTCCTTAATATGTAGAGAGCATCATCATCTACCGAAGCTGCACATGAAACCATGTAGAGACTTCTTAAACATGTAGATCACGAAGCCTCAGCACATGCCTATCAAATCAGAATCTCTCAGGATAGGGCCTTAGCGCATGTCTAGTTTGTTGGTTTGTTGAAGCCTTCCAGGGGTTTTGCTACACATCCAGAATTAAGACCATCAATATATATTATCTTACCTAGGTCTAATAAAAATTTCATGTGGTTAGTAGAGATAATTAGTTGCCCTTCATTGAGGTATGAATGAAACAGACTGAAAGAAGTAAACAGCGTGCCAGACATCATAAAAGCAGGGCTTGAAATAGATCTCTTGAGTCTCAGGGCAGTGCTTTCTATTTCACTATACATAATAACATCCACATTCAAGTCCTGAAGGGCTCCACTGACTGATCACTGGCGAATCTTTTGGTTTTTTACACTTGATCTTAGCCAAAAGGCTGAGAAGTGCTAAGTCTTTTGGTTTTTTAAGATAAGGTCTTACTATGTAGCCCAGGCTAGCCTCAAATTTGCAGCAATCCTCCTGGCCTAGCCTCCCAAGTGCTGGCATTACAGGTGTGCGCCACCATGCCCGGCTGGCAAGTCTTTAAACAGTCGTAACTCCAATTTTCTCAACCATAAAAATAAGAAATCAGCTTTACTGGGTCTTAAGACCCTTTCTACCAAATACTGGGAGTCTATAATACTGCAGGTCTAGCTTTTAGAAACTTAGGTACCACAGTAATATCACTTCTTAGGAATGACAAGATACATAGGAAGGATGTGAAAAATTAACAATAAAAATGGAGGTAGGATGTGAGGGGTGGGGCAATAAGAATTAAGTGGGGAAGGGACAGATGTGTGTGCCAGGGGAAACAGAATGTGAGCCTGGCCTCTGAGGGTCATGATGATAATACTTGATTTTTTAAAATATCTTGTTCTTCTAAGTTTCTGCACAGTTTTTCTCCCCAGTTCAAAAGTGTTAATGGTAGCTGTAATTATTTTAAGTGAATTATAAGGCCTTTGTTCACCATATAAAAATATTAGACCTGAATGCTTGTTTTTAGTAAGTAGAAAGACAGTTACTTCTCCCAGACTTCTTAGCTGCTTCTCGGGTGACCCTGGGCAAGGGATAATTTATTCAGCTGCATGAGCAATGCTTCACCTTCTCTAATGGCAGTAAAAATATGTTCTCTTTGTTCTACAAGGATTGCTCTATTGAAACCATAAAAGTATTTTTACAGGGTATGTGAAAAATAAAAAATGTACCATATTACACAATAATTTGTTTGAGTGATGGTAGGATCAAAACAAAAGGACATAAAATGTAAGTGTACATGGCTGTTTGGAGACAGAAGCTGAACAGTTTCCTTGGACAAATCCAGCTTCTCCTAACGCAGCAGCTGGTTTCCAGCTATACCTTTACTTAAGATACAGAACCCAAGGCCACATCTCCAGAGCTCTCTGTTCTATGAGAATCTGCATCTTAAAATTTTGCCTTGGTAATTGTGATCCCCATTTAAGTTTGAAAACCACAGCTCTGGGTACCAACATTGCTCCCCTTACGGGCTTAGCCTGTGGTCAGTAACAGGCAATCACAGTTTCTAGGGCACAGCGCTGGGTCTTAACCTGGGGTTCTCTAATGAAAGTAAAGACCTACAGCTCAGTTGCAAATCTGAACACTATCACAGGCTTCCTCACTACTGAAAAAACATGAAATTTCCCCGTTAAAGCAAGGGTTAAAACATACGAGATTTCAACATGCAAAAGATCTTTATCATCATTTATCCATAAGATCCCCTCTCTTTGGGTGTTGGGGGTGGGAGGAGGATTCATTTCAGATCTGTTCTAATGTGGACATAGGTGCTAAACAGAACAGAGCTGCTGTCTTAGTTCTGAGCCCCCTTGCTAGTCATCATTTCATCTGACTTCGAACACGTCCCACCCAAAGTCATCTCTGAAAAGCCAGGCCCCTCCATAGGACACTTATATGGTGCACACACCTACTAAACATAGATTAAACATAGAGTAAGGTTGTTATTGTCTAATTCATTTCTTAAAGGCACTCCACTCTTTCCATTTGCCTTTTCTTTTTTTTTTTTGGTACCGGGGATTGAACTCGGGTCCTTGCGCTTGCACAGCAGGTGGCGAAACCACTGAGCTAAATCCCCGGCCCTTGCCTTTTATTTTCATTAAAAGAGAATGTTTATTCTGCATCCAACAAATTCATATACTCCAAGTAAATCCCAATTATTAAACCAAGCCTCTATTTCCTTCATCAGCTACAGGTCTATTAATGTGATCCTTTTGTATCAAAAACAGCAACAAAAGGTCCACAAAGCAGGGGGCCCTCAATTGATTTCATGCAAACTGACCTAATTTTGTGCACAGATGTCCTAATTTCTGCAAGCCTTTACAGCTCTCTACCCTAGAGTCAAATAACAGAAAATGAAAGAAGAAATCACATTTTTTTCAAAAAACAACTAAGCTATGCTCTTTTTCTTCCCAAAGCTTTTGTTGCTTTGGGACCAATGTTTCCCAGGGGCAAAAGTTTTCAGAGCCCAGTTGCTGTGTTGAAGCAGCTCTGACACCTTCCAACCACAGCCAGCTAGAAATCCAGTTGTATGGCATCAAAAGCAGGCATCTTATTTCTGTGCAGGTGTTTTTGTTTAGAAAAAAATCCACACTAAATACATAAAAGTAGATCTCTGTGTAGTAAAGAAAATGCTTGGGAGAATCCCCCAGGGTTACAAAATCACTTGTCCTTATCCAAACCTTATCATAAGCTCCCTTCAAAAAAAAATTAAAAGCCACATAAATATCACTGAGTAACTAAGCACTCACCACAGCCTATTTACGGCATTTTGATTGAAGTTGTTATCCAAAATCATTATTCTACAGATCTGAACATCACATTTTTTAGAGTAGAAAAATCTAAAATAGGAAAAAAGAAAAATCCTGAGAACTTCTCATAAGCACAGTATGCATCCGTAATCAGAGCAGATGTGCCCTAACATTTTCTAAATAGTCCATTCCAGAGGGAAAAAAAGGCCAGCATTAAAACCTTGACATTCTGAAGGCAGGCATAATGGTGCATGCCTGTAATCCCAGCACTCAGGAGGCTAAGGTAGGAGGGTCTTCATTGAGTTTGAAGCTAGCCTGGAGTACATCACAAGACTCCATCTCAGAAAACCAAAAAAAGAAAAAGAAAACCTAACCTCTCTTAACCGTTTAATCCTCTGGATAAAAGATTTTTGGCCCCAGTACCAAAACACAACAACAACAACAACAAAAAGATTTTTGGGTCTCTGTAAATTCAGGAATAATTGCAAACACATACATGTGCCATTCACACACTTTTTTAGCAGTACAAGAACAGCCACAAACAAGAATAATCCGGTCTGAGACATGTCCAAGATTATCCTATGATTGGTGGAGTATTTCAGGTAAAGCATGAGAAATATGCAAGAATTGACAAAGGACAGGGAAAAAAAAACATCACGGAAGCTAAGAGGAGTGTTAGGGAAGGATCATGAGAGGCAGCGGAAATAATTAACAGAATGGAGGCTGAGACCAGAAGGAGCTCCTGGATGCAAAATTTTTAATGCTGAAGAAGAGGGCTAGCAAGAAAGAATGAAAAGATAACAGAGAACCGTGAATCAAGGGGAAAGTGGGAGGTAGAGGAAAGGCGATGAGCATGGATAGCCCCTAACTCAAAAGTCCTCAATGTCAGAAACACAGGACACTGAGAGAGCATCTCATCATGACACTGGAATGTCATCGAAATGCAGGATGTGCGTTCCAGCCTCCACAGGCTACCCATATTGAAACACACAAGCAATGTCATAGAGCTAAGTTTGTCTCCTAGATGCCATTCCAGAGTAAGAATTCTGCACTTTCCCTCAAGTGGGCAAAGGTCAGATGGCTTGATGACAAGGATAATGAAATCAACAATGGGCAAAAATACTCATGCAGGCCATAAACAAAGCTAAAAACAAACAAGATAGGAGAAAATATTTGCAAACATACATAACAAATGATTAATGTCTGTAATATAAAGGGTGCCTGCTAGAAAAAAAAGATCAACAATCTAATTGACAGACAAAGGGATATGAAGAGACAATCCATAATTGATCAATAAAAATAAAGAAAACAATACTTAATTACAGTTAAAAACATATGGTCAAAATAAAATAACATTTCACCTAGTAAGTCTCCAACTTACGAACATTTGAGTTGAGAATTTTCACAAACACAAAGGACCTTGCATTACCAAATTTCGTAGATGCAAACAAGTCACAGAAGTAGCTCACGGCTCTGCTGGACGCTGAGACAGTTGCACTGCTGTGTTCTTACTGTGCAGTGTGATAGTGTACAGTAGTAAGTGCTCAGTCAGAGCCCAGGATGTCCAAAGCAAGAGGAAAAGTAGTGGTGACATGGAGAGGACTGCTAGGAAGCACAATGCAATGTACATTGTATATTTTTGTCAAAGTTGTAAAAAACTCACATTGTCGGACTTACGAATGACTCCAACTTACAAACATTCTCCCAGAATGAAACTCATTCCTAAGGTGGGGACTTACTGTATACAAAAATTTCAATGTTTTTTAAAAAGCCACTGAGGATAAAGTTAAGGAAAATTGAGTTGTGTGACACTATTTCAATCAATTTGGTAATATCTATCTAAATTTAAAACAAATATACATTCTGGCCTTGCCACCACAATACCAGAGATTTATCCTGCAGAGATACTGACAAAATAAGGCAAAATGTACATATAAATATAGATATATAGCTGTTTACTGCCATCTTGTATGTAATTGTTTAAAAACAAACTGGAAATAATCTAAATGTCCATAAGGCATGATTAAATAAATTATGAGCTAATCATAAAATATTTTAGTGTCATTTAAAAGAATATCATAAGGGCCGGGGATTTAGCTCAGTGGTTCCAGTGCATGCCTCACAAGCGCAAGGTCCTGAGTTCGATCCCCAGTACCCCCCCCCCAAAAAAAAGAATATCATAAATCTAAATTTCCAAAAAAAAAGAAAAGCTAAGACATGCTTTTAAGTGCAAAAAGTTAAAAAGCAATATTTATAGCATCATGTTATTTGAGTTGTTTAATGTACAGATATATGTATATTTATATATATATGGCACAGATATATGTACATTTTTAATATAGCACAGATATAGGTATATATAGAGAGATGGGGTTCAGAACATGCTATCCCAAAATACAAAAACTTGGCACTGGAAGAAACAACAAAACCAAGAAGGTCTCTCTGATCTTTCCTGCCCTTCTCCCCTGAAAGCAGCCCTAAACAAATTATCTGTATTATCTTCCTCCAAAGTGAGTCATACTAAATAAATTTGTATGTATTTCTCTTGTTAATTAATCCATTGTTATACAAGGCTCAGTCCCGAACTGAGCAATAAGTGAAGAAAGGAATCTTTCCTCTCCTACTGTCAGCTTGGAAAATTTGTAGAACTTGTGGAAAGGGGATGATACATAATGAAAAAGAAATAAAATTACTTTAATTCCCATTTTAAATCTCCTATATCATTGAGGAATTTTTTTGTCTTTGCAATGTGCAAATATTGTTTTGATAGTTTAAAATATATATAGTATATGGGAGGTGATATATTCACCTTCAAAGTGCACTTAATTTGCAAGACCAATCAAAAGAAAACATTGCCACTCCTTTCCAACTCACTCTGCCAACTGCAAACATGATGATGCAAAAAGAATACTGAAAGATTTGGATTTAAACGCTGATTTCCTGGTCAGGCATACTGGTACCCGGTCTACTTAGTTCAATCTGCACCTTCTGCACATGTTAAAAGCAGGATAATAGTGAATTAAATGAGATAACATAAAGCATGTCTGGCTCAATTCTCCATACTTGTTAGACCTTCAACCAATACTAGTTTCTTTCCTTTTTTTTTTTTTTCTGAATGATATCTGAGCTCAGAAAATCCAGGAGCTCAAAGTATTGGGAGATTCTGAGTCACTGAAAATACTATGGCAGGATAATAAAACTCCTAAATGTTGAAAGAATTTGAGTTTCCATAACACCCTAAGCAGTGCAACCTAATCCTGGGGCAGTGATTCCAATTCACACAAATGTAAATCTTAAGCATTAACCTCTGCCTCCAGTTCAGCTCTGTACACATAACTGATGGGTGACAGAATTGGGTGGTAAAGCCTTAAACATCACATAAATCTTAAACCTGCCCTTTCCCAGGCTCTCCATTGCAGTAAGTGGCTTCACTGTCCCCTAATTGTTTAAGCCCCAAACCAAGACATCATCGTTTTATATCTCTATCCTTCACAAAGTCTTGACTCACAACTCAGACCTTCCATCTCTCCTCATCAGTATGGTGTCCCTGTTCTCCACATCACAGCCAGCATGGTATTTATAAAATGTCAGTTAAACTGTTCCCATGCTCCAGCAGCCTCTCACTGGAAACATTCATTCATCACTAAGTACCATGGGGTTCCCAAACATACTTTGTACTCTCTGTTCCTTTTCCCTAGAATACTCTCTCCTCAGATGTATGAGGAGAAATATTTTTGAAATTTCGGTTTAATGGTAATATTAATTAATTAATTAATTAGGTTTTAGTAATTTGAAGGACAGGTCCTCTCTGTCCAATTTGAAAGACTCTGATTACCTACAATTAACAGCTATTTTCTTCACTTTCTGTCATTACTTACTAAATATAAGCTTCATAAAGACAAAACTGTTTGGTTCTCACATGATTTCTTGGGCTGAGATCAGAGCCTGACAATTAGTGGTGACTCCATACATTTTTCTTTGTTGTATTAATATATTCATGTTTCCCAATGAACTGTTCCAAACAAGATCTACAACTCTTATCAACTGCCTATTAAAAATGAGACTATTTTAGGGCTGGGGGTTTAGCTCAGTGGCACCACACCTGCCTCACAAGCGCAAGGTCTTGAGTTCAATCCCCGGTACAAAAAAAAATAGAATATTTTATGAATAAAAGCTGAGAACTGATTTGAGGTTATCTCAGGAATAGTGATTTTTAGCATTTAGGCCTTGACAAAGACTCAATACAAATAATGAATAAATGGCAATGACTATTAGCGTAAATGGTAATCAATGTATCTCTTCTGCAAATAATAAATAACTTGATTTGAAGGTGTTTTATCAGATCAATCAGAATACAGTGGAATCCCCCTGCTGATTGGAAAACATTCAGTCAAAATTATCTTCCAGAACTCCAAGTTTCAACATAGGTAAATTTCCTAACACAGGTCTTTGGGTTGTCTGTGAGATCTCATCATATTACAGATGGGGAAGCACAATTACAGGCCTTGACAGTTTTCTGGTGATTCATCCCTCTTCTGACAACTACCATCGACATTTTCTTTTTCCAACCCCTGCACTACAGTGAATCACACAAAGGTGAGGCCCTCCCTCATGTTACACGGGCATATTTGTATATGTCATGGGAAAAGAAAATAAGAGCTGTGGGCTTTATATCAAAACCCCAACAATTGTTTCTGGTTATTTTATTCACTTCCCTTTTTTCCAATTTTCCTCCAATAAACAAGAAATATTTTTAAATAAAAAATAAACTCTTACTTTATAAACTACCTCATATGTTATTTGGCCACACAGATTAAAAATTTAAAAAGAGACTTAAAATTTAAAGACAAATATTAAAATGCTTTAACATGATTATAGAAAATTTTAGAATTTAAAATACTCTTTTAGCACTCACAAAAAGTCTTCTACTTTTTAATTTTTTAAAAAAATAATTTTTGGCCTTATTCCTAAAACTTATTCATCTAGGCCTAAAATTCTGACCCAAATTTATTATCAAAATCAAATTGATCCCACATTTAGGTCACTTTTACCTGATTTAGATGCAAAATATAGAGAACAATTCTGGGAACTTCAGCAAATTCGCAAGAGCAAAGAATGTAGCTTCAGAGTAAATCTTCAACAAACAACAAATTATAAGCCTTAAAAATGAGATGGGGGGCCAGGGATTTAGCTCAGTGGTTCCACCGCCTGCTATGCAAGCGTAAGGACCTGAGTTCGATCCCCAGTACCAAAAAAAAAAAAAAGAGAGAGAGAGATGGGACTCTTTTCACATTAGTGATTATATCAGCCACCACCCCAGCCCCCATAATGCTAGGATCACTGCCAAGCTCGAGACACGCTATGTCTATGTTTAAACATGATGTACACTTGATGCAGTGGAACTTTAGTTTAGTAGACAGTGTTGAAGCAAGCTAGCCACAGTGGTGCCTAACACTCAAGGAAGTTAGCATAGGAGGATCCCAAGTTCAAGCTCAGCCTGGGTAACTTAGTGACTCAGTGAGACTCTGTCTTAAGGTGTGTTATGTACATGTACCAACTCCCTACAAGGAATGTAAATATTATATACTACAAACGTAGAAAGAAAGTGGGGGCTGGGGATGTAGCTCAGTGTGAAGGCCCTGGGTTCAATCTTCAGTACTATTAAAAAAAAAAAAAAAAAAAAAGAGGTATTGAAGCAGCAGAACTCAACACCCAGGAGATATTCAAGCCTTTCCTGGACTTCAGTTCTTATTGCCTGGGTCACTACAATATTCAGTACAGGAATGAACAACATATAGAGCTGCTACTCCACAAGGCTACTTCCCTGAAGGTCTGTTCACAGGACAATTATGTCCCAGACTTCATGCTATTTTAAATTGTTGCAACTGATTCAGCACTCCAATTGCTGATAAATACTGTAATCAGAGATCTTTTTTCCCCCAGCAGAACAAGGGCAATTGAATCATCAGAGTTTATCTCCACAATCTACATCTGAAAGTTTGAAAAGAACCAAGTAGGTCTACATCTTTTTTAATCTCAGAAAGGAGTGGCTCTGTACAAGACAATGTTATTTTAACGTGAGAGAAAACTTCTGATGAATAAGGCAGAAGCATTTGTGAGCTCCTAGGAAACAGTTACCATTGGTGGCCATTAAAGACTATCATGGGGGGTACATGTGACCAAAAGGACCCTTCCTTTAAGTACTCAACTCAAGAACATAAAAATAAATATGAAGGTTGACTTACCTGCAATTACATTTCTGACTAGTGTATCTTTCCTTCAGTTCTTAAAATGTGGGGAGCCAAGGTTTTAAGCTGAAGCCAGTTTGGGCAGCTTGACTCATCTAGGGCAGTGTCAGTGGTGTGACAGTGACCATCAGTTCTGTTAGAAGCCCATGTGGCTTAATAGGGTTGTGTCAGCAAGTGATAATTACTGGATCTAAAAGGAGCTGTTCCCAGAGGCTGAACTACTCCAGCTGCCCAAGAGCTATGAAACCCCACCAAACCAGGAGACTCAAAGTACTTGGGACTCTATTTCAACCCACTTTAGCAGACACTACTCCCTATAACTCTATCTCACCAAAAAAGTCATGTCTCCTTTAATTGATTACCATACTTTACTCCAGAATTGACAATTACTCAGGGAAACTGAATCAAGTATCTGTTACCGTCTAGAAGCACCATCGTATCTATGAACAGAAAAGCTGTAAAGCAGCTTATCTTGGGGGATTAAAAATTTCCCAGTCCAACTTTCCCAGTTCAATTTAAATTTTCTGTTTTAAAAATGAGGTTTTTAACAGAATTTTCTGCTTCATCCTGGCGTAACTAGGCCTGAGTCAATTTAACTACATATGTCTCTATAGAGCTGTGTGCCCAAGTAAGCACTTTAAAATGACTGATCCCAAATGATTTTTAAAGACTGAAAGGAAGATCTTACAAAAGAAAAAAAAACTGATGTGTATTTGTAAATAGGAGGAAGAAAACTTCTCTTTTTTGTTTTTGTTTTGAGTTTTTTTTAATATGTTTTTGTTTGTTGTCTGGTTGTTTGTTTTTGGTGCTTGGGATCAAACCCAGGCCCTTCAACATGCTGAACACACATTATATCACTGATCTGCATCCACAACCCAGGGGGAGCTTTCTTAAAGTTATATTATGATTTATAGAAATCCTTTGTTAGTAGTAAAATAAAGAGCATAGTCTGCACAAGATCTACAATATTAATATTATGAATTCTCATAGCAAATACAGTAGGGAAGTAATCCCATTTGAATATTTGATGTTAATAAAAAACTCATTTTCAACTTGCCATATTCCTAGACTGACCTCCATGCCCTACTCTATTTAAGACATGTCCATCAAGGGGCCGGGGATTTAGCTTAGTAGTTCTGCTGCTTGCCTCACAAGTGCAAGAACCCGAGTTCAATGCCTGGTACCAAAAAAAAAAAGACATGTCAATCAAACTTCTTTCCTGAAAAAAGAAAAATCACTTTCATTTCTATGGTTCACATTTTCAATGAGGCCAACAGTCTGTCATAAAATATGTTTCTGCTTTCCTGTGAAGAATTCTTAAGTTATCTTCTTTTTATTCTTAAATTCTACCAAAGGAGCTGAAGGGGAAAATGGGAAGCAGACGTGGTGGAACATGAAGAAGGTCGCTTGTAAGGAGAAAGTGGGCAGTAGCCCCAAGGGCTGAGGGCACCAAGGGCCACCTTCTCCCCAGATGCCCATCTTCTCAAACATACCATAGCTCAAACATGGAAATGCCCTGAGAGGCTATGTATTTTAAATATCTTAATCCTATTTGCATTATCATATTTAGAATAAATGTATCTCTTTATGCACTGGTAATATATTCCTTAAAGAGTTTAATTTTTTAAAAAAACTAACCTTTCTAGTCTCCTTTTATCTTTTTTCTCAGCACTTATTACCTACCACTGAATGCATGTATGTTTCATATATATATAATCATATTATTTGTATTATAAATATGTATACATCATATATATACACACACATCCACACATATCCCCACACACATTCTTACTCATTTTAATTGCTGTCTGTCTCTCCCACTTAGACTATACCTTCTATGAAGGTAAGAATTTTTGTGTGCTTTGATTACTGCTATATCCCCCATATCTGTCAATGTTCGACAAGAAGTAAATATTCAATTTAGTTCATGAGTAAATCAAAGGGTAAAATTATAGCAAAGACTCCAGAACTCCTGTTTTTGCTGTTGTTGCTATGCTTAGGAGATTATAGGTTGAAATCATGTCTTCTCCAAATTTCTTTGAGTGGTCCCAAGAGTATCAACAAGATAGAGCAAACTTCCTACTGCTTATAACCTTGGGTGGCAGAAGGACTTACTTCTCAATTTCAAGTTAATTTAAATATTCAAGTAATTTCATATACTCACAAAATTAATCACCTTGTCAGGCATGGTGGCACATGGCTATAATCCCAGCATTTGGGAGGCTGCTACGGAGGGATCACTGTGAGTTGAAAGCCAGCCTGGGCTACATAGTAAGTTCAAGGCCAGCTTTAACTACACAAGACTCTGTCTCAAAAAAAAAATTTAAGATAATAAATAATAATAATAATCCTGGGCCGGGGATTTAGCTCAGTGGTTCTGGCGCCTGGCTCGCAAGTGCAAGGTTCCAAGTTCGATCCCCGGTACCAAAAAAAAAGAAATAATCCTGATTTCTTGAAACCAAAACAACTCAGAAAAAAAATGGGATATTCATGACCAAAAGAAGGCTGAATAGTAAATCCATGAGCCAGACTACACCCCTCCAACCAAGACCTAGGCAGTGTGTGCAGCCAAGGTTGTCCCGACCCTGTAAGCATAGATGTAGCCATGCTCAATCTTGCCACCTACTGAGGATCATCAAACAAAGGGAAGAACTCTCCAAGGTAGGTAGCACTAATAAGACTCTTCCTCCAAATAGAAATGGTAGTGTCAGTGTTGCTGCTTCCCTTCGGGGCTCACAGTGGTGACAGGGGCTGAAACCTAGGTGATGCAGGCCACCAGGACCTGCAGTGGGGGTGGGTCAGCTGCTGAGCACTAGTAGGGAAACAAAGACTAAATAAGGACCAGAAAGATCATCCCACTGGGGCCAGAGGGAGGCTAACTGTGCAGATTCTGGGATCCAGAGACCAGGCTGAAGGAAACTGCTCCTCTCAGAATGCCTACCAGATTGAGGCCCCAGAGGAATCAGAAAGCAGCCCCATTCCCTCTACTAAAAACCAAGTCTTGTGTCAGAAAGAAAAACCACAGAATGTAACGTAGGACTGAGAATTGCTAACACACCACCCTTGACTGTAACATATTTCTTTAAATGATCGAGTGGGTTGTATACATAAGTGACTCTTATACTATTAGATGTACTTGTCCATGCAGCTGAAGTAGTCCTATGAAGAAAGTGGCTCCATGGTAAAAGCATGGACTATGGGCATTACAGATCTTGGGGCAAGTTACTGGACCTCCATGGATTCACTTCCTCCATCAGTAACTAGGCACAATAATGTTATCTATGTCACTGGCTTGTGGTAAGGATTAAACCAATTAATTTAAGAAAAATACCTAGGATTCACAGTAGCCAAAGTGTACAAACATCCACCAATTGAGGAATGTATTTGAAAGGTGTGGGAAATTATTCAGCCATAAATAAAGTATGAAGTGTTGATATATTACAAAGCATAGAAAGCCTTGAAAATATTATGCAAAGCCAAAGAAGTCAGATAAAAGGCCACATATCCTATGATTCCATTTATATAAAATGTCCAAGATAGTGTGAAATGGGAAAAAAGGGGCAAAGGGGAAGTGGGAGGGGTAGGGAAAAGGAAAGAAAGGAATGGAATTAACATGAGAAAATGGAAAAATGGAAACAAAGTCTTTGTAAATAGGGAGGGATGGAGGGGTTGAAGGGAAAGCAGGGGAAGGGGGGAAAATAAGAACCAAGAGAGATTATGTAAAGGTGCCAATTTCCAATGATGAATGTCATTATATTGTATACCTAAAATGTACCAATGATTAAAATGAATAACTGATAATGTGAAATAGGAAGAGAAGGTCCAAAGGGGTAGGGGAAGTGGGAGGGGAAGGGGAAAGGAAAGAAGGGAAAGGAAAAATTATGAGAAAAGAAAAAAACAGAGATCAGGCCTCTGCAGACAGGCAGGTCTGCACACGACCTACCAAGGTCACAAGTCAAGCAGAACACGCCAAATCAGCCTACGCCCTGGCAACAACCCATTGGACACCCCCCCACCCTGCTCTTCTGTACAGCCACCTGGTTCCACACTACAAAGATGCAGAGGACACCTGACCACCAGACCACAGTACTGAGTCCCGCCACTCCCGGCCCAGAGGTACGGGCTTCTGAGCCGCTGTCCCACTGCTCCTGGTCCAGAGGAAGGGACTTCTGGGCCACCAACCCTCCTGCTGCTCCCAGCCCAGAGGTAGGGGTTTCTGAGACACCATCCCACTGCTCCTGGTCCAGAGGAAGGAGCTTGCTGGCCACCATCCCTCCCAATGCTCACAGTCCAGAGGAAAGGGCTTTTGGGCCACCATCCCTACCGCTGCTCTCATCCCCTGTCCCACCTCTCCCACCTCAGAGGAGGTAATCTGTGCAGGCGCCAACAGCACATCGCCAAGTTGAAATGAGAAAACACATAAATAAGTCTCAAAGCCAGACTTCCAGATCACCTACAGCAACCCCAAAGGGAAATGAGATGGAACACTCTGATACTCAACCACCTGGACCCACTGAACTGGCAACAAAAGGGGATCTGGAAAAAATGAAATCAGAAATAATTTCTCAGATAACAGGAGAAATTGTGCCCCTAGTGCAAGACATGATTAAGAAATCTAGAGAGGAGCTGAGGAACATGATGGAATAACAAAAACAGGAAACAAATGGAATCCATAAAATAGATGCAAAGAGATTTCCAGGACATGAAAAACTCCACTGAAAGTCTACACAGCAGAATGAGCCAATGTGAGGACAGAATTTCAGATATAGAAGATAAGATTGCAATTAGTGACCAGGAAAAGAAAAATTGCTTCAAAATTATAAGGGAACATGAGAAATCAATCCAGCAGCTGCTAGATAATGCAAAGGAGAACAACGTAAGACTGATTGGAGTCAATGAAGAAACAGGAGAGAGTGCAGATGACATAAAAAAATCTCTTCACAGAAATAATGGCAGAAAACTTCCCAAGCAGGGGAAAAGAAATTGACATACAGACAAGTCAGGCATATAGGACTCCAAATAGCCTTGATCAAAACAAATCTACACATAGGCACATAATTGTTAAGATTCCAGAAACTCAACAGAAGAACAAAGTTCTACAAGCATTCAGAGAAGAGAAACAAATGACATACAAAGGAAAGCCCATCAGAATCACAGCAGACTTCTCAACACAAACCATCAAGGCAAGAGCTTGGAGTGACATATTCCAAGCCCTAGAAGAAAACAGCCTCCAACCCAGATTGATGTACCCTGCAAAACTATCTTTCAAAATGGATGGAGAAATAAGATACTTTCATGACAAAGAGCACCTTAGGAACTTTGTGAATACCAAACCAGCACTCCAAAGAATTTGACACAATATCCTAGGAACAGACATCGAGGATCACAACCCCAGGAAGCAAAGCAGAATGAACCCATCTGGCATGACAAGAAATTAAATGTAAACGGGGAGAACCCAACAAAAAGAAAAAGTCATGGCAATGACAAGTCAATACGTTTCAGTTATAACCATCAACGTTAATGGTCTCAATTCACCAATCAAAAGAAATAGACTGGCAGAATGGGTCAAGAAGCAAAATCTAACAATATGCTGCATACAAGAAACACACTTAATTTAAAAGGAAACTCATAGACTGAAAGTTAAAGGGTGGAAAACAATACTGCATGCGACAGGAACCCCAAAAAAAGCAGGAGTAGCTATCCTCTTGGCAGATCAAGTAGATTTCAAACCAACACTGATTAAGAGAGATGAAGAAGGACACTACATCCTTGTAAAGGGAAGAATCCAAGAGGAAGAGATGGCAATCATAAATATCTATGCACCAAACACTAGTGCACCCAACTATATAAAACAAACACTAACAGACATGAAAAGTCATATATGCACTAATACAATTGTAGTGGGGGACCTCAATACCCCACTCTCACAAATAGACCAACTAGACAAAAAAAAAGTAACGAAATACTAGAATTTAATCAAACTCTTGAATAAATGAACTTAACAGATATTTAGAGTCTTCCACCCCACAAAATTAGAATACACATTCTTCTCAGCTGCACATGGGTCATTCTCAAATATAGACCACATACTCACACATAGAACATGTTTAAGTGCAAAGGAATTGAATTTATCCCCTGTATATTATCAGACCATAGTGCCATGAAATTGGAAATCCATAGCAAAAGAAACTCAAAAAATTTCATAAACATGTGGAAATTGAACAACACACTTCTGAATAACCAATGGGTCACAGAGGAAATTAAAGAAGAAATCAGACAGTTCCTTCAATTAAATGACAATGACAATACAACATGTCGGAATATGGGACACAAAGAAAGCAGTCTTACGAGGGAAATTCATGGCAGTGAATACGCATATTAGGAAAACAGGACAAGCCCGATTAAACAACCTGATGCTACACCTCAAGCTTCTAGAAAAAGAACAGGACAACATCAGAGCTCATACAAGGGAGGAAATTATAAAGATCAGAGGAGAAATCAATGCAATGGAGATGAACAGAATGATACAAAAAAATCAATGAAGCCAAGAGTTGGTTCTTCAAAAGAATCAACAAAATTGACAAACCCTTAGCCAACCTTGTCAGAAAAAGGAAAGAAAAGGCCCAAATCCATGCAATTAGGAATGGAAATGGTGAAATAACAACAGACCCAGCAGAAATCCAGAGGATCATCAATACCTACTTCCAGAACCTATTCGCCAATAAGATGGACAATACAAAAGAAATGGACAGATTCCTAGATACATAATTACCAAAGTTGAACGAAGAGGACCTAAAAATTCTGAACAAGCCAATATCAACCAATGAAATTGAAAATGTAATTAAAAACTTATCAACTAAGAAAAGCCCGGGCCCTGATGGCTTCACTGCTGAATTCTACAAGACATTTAGAGAGGAACTGCTGCCACTACTGTTTAAACTCTTCAGTGAAATTGAAAGGGAAGCAATACTCCCAAATTCACTCCTGGAAGCAAGCATCACCTTGATCCCCAAAGCAGAGAAAGACCCAACCAAAAAGGACAACTATAAGCCAATCTCGCTAATGAACACAGATGCAAAAAATCCTTAATAAGATACTGGCAAACAGAATGCAGAAAATCATCAAGAAGATCAAACACCCTGATCAAGTGGGATTCATCCCAGGGATGCAGGGATGGTTCAACATACGCATATCAATCAATGTAATACACTATATCAATACAGCCAAGGACAAAAGCCATATGATTATCTCCATAGATGCAGAAAAAGCATTTGACAAAATCCAACATGCATTTATGATAAAAACCCTACAAAAAATTGGAATAGATGGTCTCTACCTCAAACTGATAGAAGCCATCTATGAAAAACCAACAGCCAATATCATACTAAATGGTCAAAAACTGAAATCCTTCACAATCAAATCAGGAACAAGACAAGGATGTCCACTATCACCACTCTTGTTCAATATAGTTCTGGAAACATTAGCCACCGTAATTAGACAAGAGAAAGAAATAAAAGGAATAAAGATAGGAAATGAAGAAGTCAAATTGTCGTTATTCGCAGATGACATGATACTGTATATAGAAGAAGAACTCCACCAAAAGTCTTCTAGACTTAATAACCAAATTCAGTCAAATAGCTGGTTACAAGGTCAACACACAGAAATCAATAGCTTTCCTCTACACGAATGACAGACTCACTGAGAGAGAAATAAGGCAAATAATTCCTTTCACAATAGCATCCAAAAAACTGAAATACCTAGGAATCAACCTAACAAAAGAAATCAAAGACCTCTTCTCTGAAAACTATGGCACTCTGAAAAGAGAGATTGAAGATGATATCAGAAAATGGACAGACATCTCTTGCTCCTGGGTAGGAAGGATTAATACAGTAAAAATGGCCATACTTCCAAAACTGCTATATAGATTTAATGCAATTCCAACTGAGATCACAGCAGCAAACTTCATGGACCTTGAGAAAACAATCCAAAAATTCACTTGGAACAAGAAGAGACCCAGAATAGCAAAAGCAATTCTATGTAACAGAGACATGGCAGGGGGTATCACAATCCCCAACCTGCAACTCTACTACAAAGCTACTGTGATAAAAACAGTGTGGTACTGGCAAAGAAACAGACTTGAGGACCAGTGGAACAGATTAGAAGATGCAGAAACAACGCCAGACACATTCAGCCATCTCATCTTCAATAAAGGAGCCAAACACCCTCACTGGAGGAAAGATAGCCTCTTTAATAAACGGTGCTGGAAAAATTGGGTTTCCATTTGCCAACGATTAAAACTAGATCTATATCTCTTGCCATGCACTAAACTAAAATCAAAATGGATTAAAGATCTAAATATTAAAATAGAAGCTCTGAACCAGCTGGAACAGAGGTTAGGTAGAACTCTTGAAGACATTGGTGTAGGAAAAGATTTTATGAACAAAACCTCAGTTGCCCATGAACTAGCACAAATAATCAACAAGTGGGAACTCTTTTTATTAAAAAGCTTCTGCACAGCAAAAGACCACCAGCAGTGTGAAGAGACAACCCACAATGTGGGAAAAAATCTTCACCTGCTCTTCCTCAGACAAAGGTCTACTATCTCAAATCTGTAAAGAGCTTAAAAAGATCAGACCTCACAAATTTAAAGACCCAATCTGAAAATGTGCATCTGAAATGAACAGACATTTCTCACACAAAGAAGTAGAAATAGCAAATAAATATATGAAAAAATGTTCAACATCACTGGTCATTCGAGAGATGCAAATGAAAACAATGCTGAGATTCCACCTCACCCCAGAAAGAATGGGTGCTATCAGGAAATCAACCAATAACAAATGCTGGTGGGGCTGTGGGGAAAGAGGAATCCTGCTCCACTGCTGGTGGGAGTGTAGACTGGTGCAACCACTGTGGAAATCAGTATGCAGATACTTCAAAGAACTAGGACTGGAGGTCCCATTTGACCCAGCTATTCCACTGCTGGGGATCTTCCCCAAAGAATTAAAAGAATCATACCACAGTGATATATGTGCACCCATGTCATAGCATCCCAGTTTGTGATAGCTAAAACTTGGAAACAGCCCAAATGCTCATCAACTGGAGACTGGATCAAGAAAATGTGGTTTTTTATAAAATGGAGTACTACTCAGCCATAAAAAATGTGAAATTAGAGACACTCATAGCTAAGTGGATGCACATTGAGGCGATACTCTCAAGTGAAATAAATAGGACACAGATGTGTAAATACCAAATAGTTTCTCTGGTGTGAGAAACTGAAAGTGTAAATAAGGACTAAATGTATAATAGGTAATGTGAAATAGGAAGAAAAGGGGCAAAGGGGAAGAAAGTGGGAGGGCTAGGGGAAAGGATAGAAGGGAATGGGATTAATATGAGAAAATGGAAAAATAGGAACAAAATCTTTGTAAATAGGGAGGAATGGAGGGGTTGAAGGGAGGGCTGGGCAAGGATGAAAAATAAGAACCAAGAGAGATTATGTAAAGGTGCAAATTTCCAATGATGAATGTCATTATATTGTATACCTAAAATGTACCAATGATTAGAATGAATAACTGATAATGTGAAATAGGAAGCAAAGGTCCAAAGGGGTAGGGGTAGTGGGAGGGGCAGGGGAAAGGAAAGAAGGGAAAGGAAAAATGCTGAGAAATGGAAAAAATGGAACTAAAGTCTTTGTAAATAGGGAAGGGTGGAGGGCGTGAAGGGAGGGCTAGGAATGGGGAAAAAATAAGAACCAAGATGCATTATGTAAACGTACAATTCCCAATGAGAAATGTAACTGTGTTGTATACTAAAATGTACCTATAAAAGAATTTTACAAAAAAAATTGAAACAAAGTCTTTGTAAATAGTGAAGGATGAGTGGGTGAAGGGAGGGCAGGGAATGGGGAAAAAAATAAGAACCAAGATACATCACGTAAAGGTACAAGTTCCCAATGATGAATGTAAATGTATTGAATACCTAAAATGTACCAATGAAAGAATTTGAGGGGAAAAAAATAAAAATAAAACATCCAACACATTAGTGGCTGCAGAGGGTGGGGGAGAGCTAGGAACAGGGAATAACTGATTTTGGAGTACAGTGTTTCCTTTTCAGTTGAAAAAAAAAAGGTTGTGGAAGTACAGTGTTGTGACAGCTGTATACCGTGAATGTAGTTAATGTCACTGAATTGTAGATGTAACTCAGTGGTACAGCACTTGCCCAGCACGTGCAAAGACCTGGGTTCAATTCCCAGCACAACACAAAAAAAGTGAAAATGGTAGTTTGTTATGTTTACTTTACCCCTCAAAGAGGTTTACCAGTAAAAGGAAATAAGAAAAGAAGGAAGGAAGGAAGGAAGGAAGGAAGGGAGGGAGGGAGGGAGGGAGGGAGGGAGGGAAAAGGGAGGGCAAGGGAAAGAAAGGAAAGGGAAGGGAACAGAAGGGAAGGGGAGGGGGAGAAGAGGAGAGGACATAATAATGTATCAGGTATACATAATGACAGCAGACTCTTAAATGTCAATTATTTAATAATTTTTAAAAATTAAAATCTCCCAGCTACATTGCCAACTACATTCAAATGGCCTCATTCTGTGTTCCCTCTGCTTTTTCCTTCCCATCCACTTTCTCACACACTTTTAAATTTCCCCATGCCTAGTAATCACTCTTTTCTCACCACCAGGTATAATCCTTCTCAAGCCCTGCAGCTTCTCTCTACCTCCACCTGAGCTTTTCAGAAAACTGTAAAAGCTGGGAACAGAGTGCCCAGGAAGAAACACAGAGGGTGCATCCACTCAGTCAGAACTTCCAGCAGTTACTGATCATCTAAATCCTACAGCTGCTCTGAGAAGAACGGACATATTGTGCACTTTACTTCAACACTCAAAACAAAAGATTCAGATTTGATTTAACCTACCCCACCCTAGAGATTAGAAGTGCCCTATGTCTCAAAACTAAAACAGTCTGCAGTACACCTGGTTTTCATAATACATGTTGCTTCTTCAACAGTTGTTTTGCAGAAAAAAATTCTACAGGTATCAGTTTATTCCTTGTAGGCTTTTTACCTGCAAGTCTAAGAGCTACCACCTGATGAAAAGCCATGCCCTGGGGTAGAACACCACATGCAAAATTGATTCTTAACCATCTAACAAATTACTGAGTTTCTTTTCTTTTTTTTTTTTTTTTTGGTACCGGGGATTGAACTCGGGCCCTTGTGCTTGCACAGCAGGAGGCCAAACCACTGAGCCAAATCCCAGTCAAGTTTCTTTAAAACTTGAACTCATTATTAAATGTAGCATATATGTCAAAGTACTTACAAGTTACTGGTCACATGTGTTTGGCTATAAAGAAAGAAAAAACAAAATACAAATTGCTTAAACAATAAAGAATTTTTTTATTCCATTTAGGTAGTAAAATGGTTAGTTTATTTAGGCATTCAAAAATTCATTTAAAATCCAAGTTCTTCCATCTTTCTCCTAAAATCATTTCATTGTATCTTTTTCTCATAAATGTTCTAATTTCCCTCATATCTTATTGTCCAGAATTGTGTCACTTATTCCTCTCTACCCAATCACTTAGGAGAATCAAATCATGATTCTCCCCGGATTGGGAAAATAACCCAGACTTCCCTACAATAGGATTAACATGTTGAGGCTGTGTTAGAAAAAAAAAGGAAGATATGGTAAATGTTTTGTTGTGATTAAGAAAAAATACTATCAAAAATATTAAATCAAGCCAGGGATTTAGCTCAGTGGTTCTGGTGCCTGCCACACAAGCACAAGGTCCTGAGTTTGATCCCTAGTACCAAAAAAATACATATATATATATTAAATCAAGAAAAATTTTAGAGAATTTTTTAGATGAGAGATTCTGACTATGATTTAACTTTTTCAATTCCAACTAAATAATTGCATTTGGTGCCTCTAGATGTAACCTTAGGATTTGTGCCAGTCTGCAAACTGGTTGTGTTGGGTTTAGAATAAGATAAGCTGAGAGAATTCAGATGCTTCTATAACAATTTGAGAGAATTATTTTATATCTGTTAAATTTAATAAAAGTATGGCACTTGTATTTTTATGTCTCAGTTTTTTTGTTTTTAGTAATCACCTTTTATTGTACTCTACAAAATTTTCAGACTATGATGGAATAAAAATGGGGGGAGGTGCTGGGGATCAAACTCAGGACTTCACGCTTGTCAGGCAGTCGCTGTGCCACTGAGCTACATCCCTGGCCCTGGAATAGAAATTTTAACGCCATAAGAGGCATTTACCAGAAGTAGATTATCCTATGAAATTTGCCTCTTACTTAAATGATATACATAGAACAGCTTACAGCAACTGCCCACCCCAACCTGATCAGAGTCTAAGACTTTTACAGCTAAATATGTGATCTGAACATTGTGAATATACCTGAATGCAAAGATTGTATGAAGACCATACAACTGACTAGAAATTATGGATTTACCCTCAAGCAGAGGTTCACCCCTTCTTGGGCCAGTCAGTCCAAGAGAGGGTACTCTCTGAGCTTTGGCCAGCCACGGCACACAGCACCAAGAAAAACAAGTGCAGAAAGTTGTGCATGAACTTAGTGAGGTCAAGAGACAGTAAGAACATATTACATCTTGTTGTAATACAAGATAAGAAAACTCTTTAGGATGAGTTAAAATGTCTCTGTCCATAAGGAATGAACTCAATGTTCATATTTTTCTCTTCAAACAAGAAAATATTACCCTCAATTAGAACTTTTGCTCATTGGCTATGGAAAATGTATTTTGTAAGTTTTGTAAGTTATATCATACCATTTTTACATTTTTAGATAGAAAATCATATTAATTACATCTTGCCCTTCTCCATAAAGAAGAACAGGATAGACCTGTAGTTAATATTGAAGGTCAGTAGATTACCTTTGCCACAGTTGGCATGTATCTATAGCACATTTTCAAAACTAAAGGAAAAGAACCTCTCACCTACTTCAATATATTTATTGAGTGGACTATAAGTAACTTTTAAAATCACCCACTGCAGAGACAACACTGTCTCAAAATGTATTTAAATTGGACTCTTAATGGGGCTTTTTTGGAATTACTAACATACCCTTTTCTTATGAAAGACTCCCTGACACTTTTGAGAGCACTAGCCAGGACTTCTCGGGCAAAACATAAAGGTATCAACAGTGAAGAATTCTAGACAGACTCAAGATGAAGCTTGATGCTAAAGACCGTTCTGAACTTTAGCACATTTACTCATGGCTTTGTTGGTAGGTCATGCCTTCTTTTCAATTTCATGCTGGTTTCACATTTTGTTGTGATTTTTTTTAACTATTCAATTTTTAAAAACAAGTTCAAGTATGTGCCTCCACTGCAAGGTAACATGGTTTCAAATATTCAGCAAGTAGATTTACCAAATGGTCTCTCTGAAGGACTCCTATACCACATCAAATCCAAGAAATGCTTTGGTGATCTAACCCTCCCAACAGTTCCCATCACAGAACTGTAAAAATGTAATACTATATCCCTGCAAACATGCACATATTCCACCCTCCAGTACCAGTCCCCACAAAAAAAAGCTGAATTTAAGCAAACTGAAAACAGATTAAACTCTCTTTTAGACACTGCTGCATTTACTTTGGATATGCCAAATAGCTGACTTATCTTTCTTTTTCCTGAAGCAGGCAGCTGTGACTTCATTTTGGATTTATGCTATGATTTTTCTGATTATTCTCTTTGCATGTGAATGTTTGTGAAGTCTCAAACTTTGAGCAACCTCCAACTCTAGAAATTGTTTGGGCAAACTATCATTTTCATAACCGTAAAGCCTCCAGCTTCCAAGATTATACAAAATCTATCTCTTATTATTTAAATAATGTTATTGCTTTTGGAAGATTCCCATTTCTCCAATATGTCTATCCTCCTGGTTAGTTACTCCTAACTAGAATGAGCAAAACTTCTGAATAAATCAAAGGCAAATGATTGAAGAGTTTGACTGCCTGGCATCATAATGAAACAAGAGAAAATAGTACTGAACAAAGGATTACAACCCTGAACAACCAAGTAAATGTATCTTAAATATGTGACATTAGTTTTCTCAAAACAAAAATTAGACTTTATATATAATTATATCCTGTACCAACCAATATATAAAGTTCTGTACTTTATTGCATTCTTAAATAATCTAGATAATAAAGTACTTTTTAAACAAATTAATGAATGAAAGGATGAATGAAGCCCACAGGCTACACCATCTAGTTGGAAAGATAAATTCGTGGCTGCATTAAGCCTCCTATAAATAAACCATATAGATGGCACTAGGTCCTTGGTATCAAAGACAAAAGTCCAAGTCCATGGAAAGTCATCTGAGATTATAGTAATTAGGCAGTGAAGAAGGAGGTGTGGCAGGGCCAAGAGTAGAGATACAGGGAGAACAATCAATCAATGGTTAAATATCTAAAAGAGGTTCCTATGTGCTATGGTTTGGACAAAGGCATAAGTGTTTCCTCCAAGGCTCCTGTATTGGAAGCCTGGTCTTCAGTGTGGTGAAAGTGAAGTAGTTGCAACCTTCAAATAGGAGGTGATTAGGTCTTTGAACCATGAAAGTGATCCTACTTAGTTCCTACAAGAGTGGGTTGTTCCTAAGAGAGTGAGATGGGCCCCTCCCCTCTCTGGTGTCCTGTCTCACCATGAGATGACTTCCATACATACTCCTGTCGTCCAATGGTTCCTACCATGAGACTTTCACCAGAGGCAAATCAATAGGCCCACTCTTGGACTTTCAGCCTCCAAAATGATGAGCTAAATAAATCTCTTTTCTTTATAAGTGCTCAGCTTCAGATATTTTGTTAGAGTACCAGAAAGTGGACTAAGACACTGTGCTTTTACCTGGGAGCAATGTGAATACTCCCACTCTGCATAATGGCAGCCTGCTTTCACAGAACCAATACCACCCAAGTGGCCTCTGTGAGGGTGAGAGGAGCTCCAGGGGAGCTTATCCATAGCCCTTCTCATTCACTTTCCTAAGAACTTGCAGCAGACTGGGAAACTAGTCTCCATCTCTGCTAATGCCCTGCAGGAAAGACATCTAAAGCAGAGAGCTGTAGAGTGGCCATTTTCAAGCTTGCCTAGACAGAGACAGGCAATCTACAAAGAAGCAGATAGCAAGGAGAGCCACTTGGGGCTAAGCAGCCAAGACTGCCTATGCACCTAGTTCCAGCCCTGAATTCCTTGAGGTGATTCAATAACCAAGAAGTCTGAGTGCCAAAATGGCAGGAAGGACTAAAAAGTAAAATGGGAGAGAGATAATGGAATAATAATCTGGATCTCCTTTGAGGGGTCTGTGAGGCACTGAAGGGTTTTAACAGAGAGGCCCATCATGGGGTAATCATGTTTACAAACAGCACCCTGGCTAAGAGCAGAGAATGGGTTAGAGTGGAACAAGATTGCAATTAGGAGGCTTTTGTGGTAATTCAACAGCCTCTGATCCCAGGAACGTGTCTCGCTAATGCACACTGCTGCCTACTGGCATAATTTAAACAGATGGGCTATTTCTCTTCAAAATGGCATATTTTATGTAACATTTCTAAATATCACGTGAGAGATCATTGTCACCATAGCATCAATGAGTTATATTAAATGGTTAGTCCCAAAAATCTCCATGATTATGTAATTAAGTCATTAAAACTAGAGATTAAGTCCCAGAGAGTTCCTATTAATTAGCAGTGCCATATTTCAGAATTGCCCCGGGAGATCATCCTGTATGGCTCCATTTCCATGGGCTTTCCTGAATGCTATAGTTTCTTCCCTAAGCCTCTCAAAATACATTTCAACAAATAAATTCATGAAGTAACACTTGGTGCCAGATACTTTGCTAATTTCACAAATATCTTTCAAAATCTTTTAAGATTGAGGCTGTCACTGCGCCTGCCTCACAAGCACAAAGTCCTGAGTTCGTTCCCCAGTACCAAAAAAAAAAAAAAGATTTGGGGCTCTCTACACTTCTAAATATAACTGAATATTAAGCTGGCTAAAGAGAAGTAGAGCAGAAGTTAAGCACTGAAATGAGGACTACTGTGCTCTGTAAAAAGAATTTAACTCTCTCCAACTTCTTGAGTGCTATAGTTGATATATCCTGGAACACAAGTTTAAAGCTGACTTTCAACCTAAAAAGTAAACCACAAAAACAAACGCCTTTTAAGACTATTTCACTTACCCTGACATTTACTATCTTTTTAAAATTAAAAATCTAGGGGCTGGGGATTTAGCTCAGTGGTTTTGCCGCCTGCTGCACAAGCACAAGGACCTGAGTTCGATCTCCAGTATCAAAAAAAAAAAATCTTGGAACTTCAAGTATTTCCTATAACCTGATTTTATACATCCCCCACACACACTTATATTTCTTTTTGTATGACAAACTCAAACATCCGTTAATTGTGTTTGCTCTACTTTGTGTCAAACCTGGGGTTGAAAGGTCTCCATCAAAATTCAAGGTTAGGTAGAGTGGTTGGAATTTTGCCACTTGTAAATTCATATTAACATACTGACAGAAGAATTATTAAACATTAGACCAGAAATTAATATTGTTTATTCCATCAAAAATCTAAATAAAAACACTAATTCAGACTCACCAACTGCTGAAGGTTGGCATACTAAAAAATAGGTCAAGAATAATTTTCCTCGGTTATAATAATTAAGACATTAATACAATAATTTTAAAAAGAACACTACATCCATCAAGCATTTAATATGCACTTACAATACACTATCACAGTGCTTAGCATTCCTAGAGTTGTTTAATAATCAAAATAATCAAGGTGTGTAGTATTATTATCCCTAAATGTTAGCAGAAGATACCAAGACACAAACAAGCTAAGGAGGAAGTTCCCTAAGGCCACATGACCAGTAAGTGGTGATGCAGGACTCCAGCATCCACACTGATCTACTTTCCAAGGCCCCGATGTTACTGTAGATTAAAAATCACTGTATTCTGTGGTAAGTGAAAGAACAAAACAATAGAAACCACTCAGGGAAAACTGGAGACTCTGTCATGCTGCCTCCATTGTCACCTTTATTGAAAGAAGGTACACGGGATCCACTTGTAATGGTTCATTTTATGGGTCAACTTGACCGGGCCACAAGGCCTAGACATCTGGCTAAGCATTATCTGCTAGTGTGTGTCTGTGAGGTGTATCTGAAAGACATTCACCTTTGAATAGGTGGACTAAGCAAAGCAGATGGTCACCCTACTATGAGACCATCCAATTCACTGAGGGCCCAAATAGAAAAGGAAGACAGAGGAAAGAAAGGTAAATCAACTCTGCCTCACTGCTTGAGCTGAGACATGGGTTTTCTCCTATCCTTGGCCTGAGACTTCCATCATCCGTACTCTTAGTTTTCAGAATTTCAGGCTTAGACTGGCATTTACACCACTGGTTTTTCCTGGTCTTTGGCTTGCAGAAGGCAGATCATGGGACTTCTAAGCCTATGTAATCATGTGAGCCAATTCTTTTTAGTAAATGTCATTTTATATACAAGGAGATTTTTATGAAGGATTGACTATATATCCCCCATTGGTTCTGTTACTCTGAGAAGCCCTGAGTAATACATCATTTTGCTATTAGTTTCTAAACTCTGGACAGCCAATTTAGAAAACACAAATATACAAATAAATGCATCCTCAAGGCTTCCTATGTCAAATGACATTTAATAGAATAGTCCTGTGGCACCCAGAGTTACCAGATTTCTCAGTTAAGAATCCCAGGAACCCACCCAAGCCAGGATGAACTATCAGTGCATGAATGGGCAGAATAATGACACAGCACTGTATTCTTTGTGTGATACAACCCAGGTTATACAAGAAATGCTCACATACATAACACCATCTCACCTACCAATGCCTGCATAGCAGACAACCAGTCAAAATATTGACAAAACAAGCAACCAAGTATAATCAGCTACTTTGGTTTTCTCTAATATTGTTGGTTTCCTTTGTCAATTGTCTATATTTAAGTGAATACAGATAGTAGAAATTTGAGAAAAATGTATAGTATAGGGACTGGAGAATATTCCAATAACCAAATTTTAACTACCTAATCTTACTTTAGTTCACTGCATTTCATTTTATAAGAATACAGTTTGAGAATCATTGGTCTAAAGCCTTTTTTATCCCTAGGATAAAACTATTTAGTTACTCTAAATAAATTGTGTCTTCCATGATAATTAATCTTCCATGCTAATTTTAGAGAATTTTGCCTTTTTCCTCAACTCTCTTAGATATTAAATTTGTGTTTGGGCATTTTAACTAAGTAGGGAATTAGAACTAAATGTAGAGGACAGACCAAAGATTTCTATTCTCTGTTTCAAGAAGATAAGGCTTTAGGTAAACAAGCAAAAACTGCTATGATAATTACTAATCCAGATAGCAAATACCAAACAGAATACATATATATTCCCTGTCCAAAGTTTTGGATGATGTCATGTACTTGATTAAACAATGGCAAAATATTCATATGAAGAAATGTTTGTATACAGGAACCTTATCCATAGCATTTCAATTTCTATGGGCATTAAAGGAAAATAAATTCTTTTGGTAAAATGGTTATCAAACTATGGAATCTTAAAAATCATCTCATATAAAGAAATATTAATTTGTTTTTTTGTTATATTTTCTTAAAAATAATAGATGTGTGATCAGAAACTCAAATTTGCAGGTTCTGTATGTTTTGTTTTGTTTTGTTTTTTGGTACAAAGGATCGAACTCGGGACTTTACACTTGCGAGGCAGGTACCGGAACCACTGAGCGAAATCCCCAGCCCCAGGTTCTGTACGTTATTGACAACAAAGGTGAGTTTAGTAATGCACAATCAATCTACATGACAAGCAAAAGAACATGAAATTTTGTTTCTACCTGAGACAGACACTGTTCTTTGCCTACCCAAGTTCGATTCTCCCCTTATTCTTTACAAGCACATGGAGACCATACGCTGAAAAACATTTCCCAGCATATTTTACACATTCACACAAGTGACTAAATTCTTACCAAAGTGAATGAACCAGAAGTTCACAAGTGACTTTCTTTGAAAGTTATTTCAAAAGGCTACCTATTCCATTAACAGGTACTCTCTTGTTCTTAACCCTTCCTGTTATCTATATTTGATGACTGGAACTACAGCAACTATCTTATAATCACAAGGCTTCCTTAAAATATAAACACTGCTTAGTAATTACCAACATCCTAATAATGATAGTCCAGAAAGACAGAGAAACCCTGAGAACTGAAAGAGCACAAAATTACCACACTAGTCCTAGACTTCCTACCCGGGAATTTTTACATGTAAGAAAATGAATTCTTGTATTCAATTCTTGGTTATTATGTTATGTATACTTGAACTAATACAATGCCTGTAGAAGCCAGTCTCCTAGACAGCTCACACTCCCTTGACTCTTGACATCCATCTCTTCTGAGTAGTCTCCTCCTACATTAATTCAGACACTCTATATGACTAATAGAGCATTAAAAAGTGACAGTATGACCCACAAAGCTAGGTGATAAAGGGCCCCACACCTTCTAACTAGTTTCCCTGGATCACTCCTCTCAGGTTAGCTAGCCATAAGGACAGTCAATCAGCCTGTGGAGAGCCCCACACAAAGCTTCCTCCTACTAGCACAATTTGAGGGCCACAGGAGTAAGGAACCACACAATGTCATTTCTGCTGATATCTACTGTATATTTATGATATGCCCCAAGCTAATATCACCTAGTCAAGTCATTCCTGAATTCTTGACTTAGAAACTATGAGAGATAATAAACAGTTATTAGTTTGGGGGTAATTTATTATCAGCAATACATAAAAAATTATGTCTGTTGTCATTGGTATCAATCTTTCAGAATGCCTTGGCATTGTAATACAGCTCCCATGAAATTAATCTTTAAACTGTTTAAAATCATTAGCTAGAATTCTGCATTGCCATTTCATCTCACCTGCCAACAAGATGCCTGGTAGAATGTAAGCTCCGTGGGAGAAGGAATCATGCCTGGTTTTGCCCACCACTGCATTTCCCCAATGTAAACACCTTGTGAGCAGTAAATAAGTAAATATCTGAATAAAAATGAAGGAATGAGTGAAAATTAAGTGCTACATTTTAAATTTCATTTTCAATTTTCCTCTTCTCTTCCAGTTAGCCCTCACATATCTAGTGGCATATTGTGTACCAAAGATTCTGCCTGGTCCCTGGTTGTTACAAAATGAAGAAGTATGGGGACAAAAAGAAAAACTTTCGACCATATACTTTGTGTTTTGTATTTCAAAGAAAAAAATCACTGGATGAAGACAGTCAATGATATGATATGAAGAGACTGGTATAATCACAGAGATAGCATCTTGTGACATAGAAGGGAACAAAGACAAAGCTAGGGGAAAATGGAGGCACCAAAAGAGTGGGACTATTACACACTTCAACTGCCCAGGGGCACAGCACTAATCTCTTTCTATCTGTGATCTCTGGAGCCCAGAGCTATTTAATCCCCAATTTGAGAGACAGTTGAAGTGAATTTAACAAGTCCAAAAAGGATACAATAACAGAAAAAAATTTTAAAGGAGAAGACAAAAGTGGAGCTTTATGGAAGGTCCTTAAGTCATTGAGGGTATGCCTTACCTTCATTTGTCCTCCTAGTCTCTCTCTTGGTTTTCTGGCTCAGGGAATAAGCAGTTTTGCTCTACCCCCTACGGTCCCACCAAGGTGTATCACAATTGCCAGAGGGTCAAAGTTACAGAACCACCCAATCTTGGACTGGAAACTACAGAACTTCAATCCAAAATAACCTTTTTCTCTTTATAAATTAATTATCTCACTTATTTCATTATAGCAGCATAAAGCTGACTAATACACTAAGTTGAGTTTAGTTTGTTCTTATTTTATATTTTCAATCACTATTTCACTTCTTAATTGAAAGAATAGGAAAAAAATTCACTTTCTAATATTCACCTCTTCTGTTGGTAGGAACAGGCTCCTCTTTAAAATCAAACTGAAGCCACTGCAGTGAGAACACATCAGCTAGCTGAACTTCTGCAAATGTTTTTGTCTGAATACAAATTAGCACCAAAGTATAGTAAAATTTCTTTTTCACCTTTTCTCAGTGAGATACAGCTACTTCAACAGTATATAAGCCCCAGACTGTAAGGAAAGTGATGAAATAAGAATTGTTTTATGTGCATAGTACTTCATTCATACTTTTCAAAGCCCCCCTCATATATGATTTCAGCTATTTTCTCTATGATATAGAATGAGGAGGAAATACCGAGAAGCCTCTCTTAATACCCCAAATCTAATTGCTCCTATCTCCATCCAGATATCTCAGTATCCCAGACACTCTACATTATGGCTTGTATCTAGATGTTACCCCCAAAGCCTCATGTGGTGATAGGTGGGAAATTTTGAAGGTGGCTGAATTAGGGTATACAAATATTAACTAAGAGTATGATACTGGGATTAAGGATGTGGACAATGGAAGCCCTGCCTTTGGTATGGGTGGCACCAATCAATACACTTGTAGCCTGGCTGGAATATAAAGGAACAGAAAGAAGGTTGGCTTGCAGCTGCTGCTGCTTGCTACTTTCTACCTGCCACACCATGAACTGTTTCTCCTCTGTGATGCCCATTTGCTATGCTGCCCTGCCACAGAGCCAGCTGACTAGGGACTGAAACCTCTAACTGTGAGCTGAAATAAACCTTTCCTCCTTTAACTTGTGAATATTGGGTTCTTTGTTGCAGCAAAGAGAAAAGTAATTAAGACACTCCAAATTCAACATGTTGCAATCAAATGCTCTATCAACTTCATCTTTTTAAGGGTACTCTGGATTTGTTTTAATCAAGTATGAAAAGACACATAGACACTGAAAATGCTATCTTGAACAAAGAAGTTATTTAAACTCACAGTTCCTTAGAGATAGGAGGCACTGCACAGCAACACAGGTGGGGGAAGTGCACAGGAAAACACCAAGTCCAGGCAGAATGAGGGTGGGTAATGCAAGAAAAGAACCTTTACCATGGCTTCCAAGAAGAGGCAGGTAGGGTAAGCAGCCTGGGAACTGGCTGGTTTGAAATGGGACAGGCTGTATTAGTACAGGGCCTGCCCAGAGATGTTTGGTTCCTCTCCTAGAGATGATTAGGGCAGGTAGAGAGTGGTGTAGCTCTGAGAAGCTGATAAAGGAGGAGGATGAAGGGTCTGCTCTGGACTGGTTGGTTTGTATATGAAAGGTCCACCCACAGATGGCTGATTTACTGCCTCCAAGAATTAGTTAACTCTGGGAGGGGCAGTCTGTCCAAGGTGAGCAGGGTCCCAGATGTAAAAACATTAGAGTGCAGAAAATAAAAGAAATGGTTAATATGCCCACCTGCACACTGTTTCTTTGCCTGGTTTCAATCCCCTGCATGAGTGACAGAGTCAACCAATTGAGGCCCTAGCTAGGAGCCTGCAAGTCACTACTAACACTTCCATTCTCCTAAATGATGCAATTTTACTTTCCTGAACATCTCCCCTCTCCATTCCTACTGTTCAGGCCTTTATCTATCACCTTAGCTATCACTACAACCTTCTTTTTTCCAGTACTGGGTACTGAACTCAGGGAGCATTGAGCTATATCCCCATGCCTTTTTATTTGTATTTATTTTGAGATAAGGTCCCACTAAATTGTTCACACTGGCCTCAAGTTTGTGATTCCCCCTTTCAGTCTCTGAGTAGCTGGAATTACAGGGATGCAGTCTCTTGCCCAGCATTACTATAACCTCTTAAAGGTCATCCTGGATGCTAATTAGCATCAGGGTCCTAACTCACCCAACCCCTTCTCAGCACTGACCTTTCTAATGTGCAACTCACTTCATGTGCAAGCTCAAATCCTGCAAAGACTTATCTTTAAAAAGTATGTGAAGGGCCGGGGATTTAGCTCAGTGCCATAATGCCGGCCTTGAAAGTGCAAGGTCCTGAGTTCGATCACCAGTATCACACAAAAAAAGTATGTGAAATTGCACTTGCAACTCAACAATAAGAGTTACCCAAAATCCTTGAGTAAAACTGGCTTTTAGGAAGAGGCCCCCTGTTTTCCTAACATTCCTCCAAATAACCAAGACAGTTAAAGTTACTCCACCTTGGAGAACAGGGGACTCAGCAGAGAACCTAAACTCTCAAGCACAGCCTTGTAAGCCCTTCGTGTGCAGTCCCCTCCTCACTGGCCAGCTTTGCCTCCTGTCCCAAGCTCACAACCATCACAGCCCAGTGATTCTGAAAAGGTAAGCCCATGAACCCATCATGCCTCTGATGTGGACTCAATTTTGCTAGCTGGCTTTTGATAACAATAGCTCAGTGAAGCACAAGGAACATTGCGACACACACATGTGGTGGTTTTAAAATATAGCCACAGATTCTTCTGAACCCCTTTCACTGAGAAAGTCCCTTCCCCCACCCCCTGGATATGGGCTAGCCTGAGTGACTCAATTCTGACAGGATGCGTCCCCAGAACAAATGCTGATATAGAGCCAAGAGTTGTTGCAGGTGTACAAAATTAATTATCATCCTCATTCTTGAAGTCCAACTCTCCTCTCAGAGAATGAAACAATTTTGTATAAATGCTGTATCATGCAGGGCCAACACATTCGTTTTTCCTATTTAGCAAGCTGAACATGTAAAACCTTAGCTAATAAAAAAATGCATGTATTCTTAACATGAGCGTCAATAAGGAAAATGAATGTGCTCTCCCACCATAAAAATAAGCATTTGTGCTCCTAAGAATTTAGAGAACTCCCTATGTACACCTTAACAGTTTCGAGTTTGAAAGATGCTCGATTTCTTCCTTCAATAACTCTCTAATAAAAACATTCCTGGGGACAGCATATCAAGCCAAAACACATTTCCTAAACCTCTTTCTTCCAAATTCATGGAATCTTTCAGATAGATCAAAAGACACAATTAACAGGAAATTACATTTTCTTTTCAGACCAAAGCAGGCAATTTAGGAGACTAGAGAGAAAAATGATGTAGAGCTTTTGGGGAAAAAAAATACAGAGTCCAAAGGCATTTGGTAAAATACTGCCAGATGGTCTTTGAGATGGAAAAGATTTTAACTAATGACTGTCAAACACTTAATCCTACCTTGCACTTTACTCTAAAACTTAACGGGATTTTTTCAAAAGTCTTTTAAAATTAAAATTTCTTTAAAACCTCTGAGATAAGACAAAAAATTGTCAAAAGATAGTGTAAACTAAATCCATTCTATGCACTCAACAAGTAGTTTTAAGCATCAATGGTATATCTAATCTAACACTGTGCAAGAATTTTTAAGTCTACAGCAAGCTAGATTCTAGACTTTTTCTTAACGTGGTACTAGGGATTAAACCCAAAGCCTCTTGCATGCTAGGTATGTGACCTACCATTGAGCTACATCCTCAACCCTTTTTATTTTATTTTGAGACAGGGTTTCACTATGTTGCCCAAGCAGTCCTCAAACTTGTGATCCTCCTGCCTCAGCCTCTTGAGTAGCTGCGATTACATGCATCTACTACCCTGTCCAATCAGTTTCTTTACTGCTTACTTTACTGACATAGCCTCTCACTGAAATATGATCTCTGCCTCATCAGTCTGAAAAATTCACTGCTATTGTTGAATGAAGACACACTGGACCCAGGCACAGGTGGTACTACTTAAGGTAATGTTGGCTGCTGTAACAGAGAAAACTCTCTATCTCAGTGGCCTTGACAGGCTTCTTACCACTTTCACAGTTTGGTACAGGTGTCCCAGGATGGGTGGCTCTCTTTCAGTGGTTAGTCAGGGGCCCAGGCCCTTTCTACCTCGTGGCTCAACCATTGTCAACATGTGAAATGGAGAGTTATTCTAGGAATATATTCTTTCCAGCCAACCATAATAGAAGTAGAAAGTGGAGGATCATGTGTGGCAGACCCATGTGTAGCTCAAGCTAGAGTCTTAAATCCTGAGCACTTTATCTGCTCTTTTCCCATTCTCCAGAATGTACTGCTCCTACCACATGAGGTAGAATTTTACTATAGTTCTGAAAAGGAGAAAATTTGTGTCTTTAACCAGCCATGTTTATGAAAAGGCAATAAAAGAGGATTTTGTACATGTTTTCAAACTGAAGATCGGAAGACTTGGATATTTGACTCTCAAATCAAGTGGGAGAAAACATGCAATTCAATCAGTAGTATAGTCATCGCAAAATGCCCGATCCTAATAGTAGCAAAGATCCACAGGTTCATCACTAGAAATTTATATTCTTCCCAAATCTGGGGAGTACTGACAGAGGTGATGTTGAGGATTTCTTGATGACCAGCTTCAATCTTTTTATACACATCACATCAGGTCAGAGACAAAGAAACAAAAATAGGCAGAAGAACCATCACTGAAAGACACTGGCAGTCTTGAAAGGAAGTCGGTCTACCTTGGGATGGGTGGGATCATTCATAGCCTTGACCTATTAACCAGCTTCTAAGCTTGGTTCCCCCACCCTTCTAGTCTCCTTCCTGCAAAAGTCCTTCCCTCCTAGGGTTCTGTCCAGCTTCCAGCATGGAGAAAGGCCTGGTCACATTTAAATTTCTCAAAATGCCACAGTTATTCACATGGCCCTATGCACTTTTAACAACTCAATAGTAAGTGCCTACAGCGTAAGCTCTAGGAGGATAAGACAGGATGATTGCAAGTTTGAGCCCAGCCTAGGCAACTTAGAGACACAACATGATCCTGGCTCAAAACAAAAAAAAAAAAAAAAAAAGAAAATGGCTGGAGATTCAGCTCAGTGCGATGGCCCTGGGTTTGATCCCACTGGGTTATCAGGGAAGGCTTCTCTGAAGAGCTGACCTTTATTTTTAGTCTGGGCTCTGTGACTGGACAGCAATCAGCCAGAGCAATACAGGGCAGGAGCTAGAGATCCACGGTGAAAGGTTAGCCCTGCTGTAAGAGTACAGAGGCATCACCAAAGGTGGGCAGGCCACTGCCAAGGCCTCTGAGGCCCAGATGAGGCTCTGAGTCTCCACTGAAGCCTGTCTAGCAGGAAAGTGACCTGATGAGGACAGTTATTCCTAAAGATATATCTGGATATGTCTTGGGGAACCATGTAAAGGGCAGGAAGAGCCAAGAAGACAAGTAGAAAAATCCAGTCATATAAGGAGATACAGACCAGGGCAGACCCAACCAATATGTGGGCTCATCATCTGGGGCCTCTTCGAACAGCCATTTTTAGGGACCTGCCTGCGCTGCCTGAGGAAAGTGAGCCCAGGAAGCCCTCATGTGGCAGCTCCTTCCTCTCCTCCACTCCCCTCCACAGCTCTGTGGTGGCCTCCAAATAACAGCATGATCAAGGTAGACCTTATCTCCTTTACAAGGAGGTGTGAGGACCATCTGACAGGCATATATCCTCTGGACAGGGCCATCACAAATTTCATGCAGGTTGTATATGCTCCAAGTAGCACAATGCACTGCCTATACTACAGATCAGGGCACTCCTTCCAGAGGGAGATACCACTGCAGGGGGAGGCTCTCACTTCCAGCTGTGGTTTCCAGCCCTATGTGGAGCCATTTCAGCCCTGCCATATCCCATGGGACCTGGGCAAGGCAGCTGACCAATCTTAAAAATCAGACTCTGATTTGGACTGAGATGACGGTAGAGGGGATGGAGGAAAAGAGAACATTCCAAAGCCAATGAAGTAGAATTAACAAGATTCAGGGAGTGAGTGACATCAGGTGTAGGGAGGCATGGGGAAGGAGAACGCCAGGCTCCTGCAACTTCCTGTGCTCCTCTTTAAACAGTCCTTTACTAGCCAACCCCTTAAAAACTGGCATAAAATAAAAATATGAACAGAGCCCTTTTATATCATTTTACTTTCATTATATCATGTGACTCTCACAATAGTCCTGTTAGTTTTGAGAGGTATAATCCTCATTTCTGAAGTGAAACTTTCCAACAATAGCACAATTAGTATACACAAGAAAAGAAAAGAAAAAAAACAATAACTTCTGAATCCAAATCCATGCTCTTGCTACTAAAATGCACTGCCTGTTACACAATAATCTACTATATATATATATAAAATTTTTTTTAACTCCATTGTGCTACAGATCAAACCCAGGGATTCCTGCACACCAGGCAAGCTCTCTACCACTGAGCCACAGCCCCAGCTCTATAATAATCTAATAGTCTGTAAAGTATGAAGCCTATGAGCATCAACCTGAGATCGTGCCAGAGGAGATGATTGGGGTGGGCCTTGCCATGGCCAGGAGGCTAGAGGCCTCTCCAAGCAAATGTGACTTGGGAGTCTAGAATTAGCCTTAAGTCACTGAATTCCAATAAACTTTGTCACTTTTAAACTACAGAGAAAAATCACAAAACACACCATGAACAAAGTCTTAAATTAAAAGTACATGAATATATTTGCAGCAATGTGACAGATGGTGCATTTACCTCGTATTCAATGAATGATTAATAAATCAATAAGGAAAATATAGGGTCATATAAAAATGGTTATTGCTCCAGCCATGGTGGTGCAGGCCTGTAATCCCAGCACCCAGGAAGCTGAGGCAGAAGAATCCCCAAGAGTTCAAGGCCAGCTATATAGCGAGTTTAAGGCTTGCCTGAAACACACAGCAAGACTCTGTCTCAACAAAACAACAAGGTGGGTGTGGTGTCGCTCTCCTGTAATCCCAGCACTTGAGAGGGTGAGGCAGGATGATCACCTCAAGTTCAAGTTCTGCCTGGACTACATAGTGAGCTCAAAGCCACCCTAAACTACAAAGCAAAGCACTGTCTCAAAAAAGAAAAAATGGTTACAGCATCTAGACAATACATAGAAGAAGTTGCCAATAAACATGAAAAAATGCTCAACAGTGCTAATGTTTAAAGGAATGCGGATTTAGTATATGTGCTGCTGAAGCGAGCATTAAAGGAATGCAGATTTAAACAGTGATATTTATTGTGGCTGGATTTTAAAAGCTGACATCACCCAGTGTCGGCTAGAGTGTGAGTAAACAGGTGTTCTCATAGACATGGGGAAAAGGTTAGCAGCATTTATCAAAATTTTAAATGTTCTTATACTGCAAGTTTACAATTTCATTTCTTGGAGTTTATACTCCCCAAGGTATGAGGGGTTCAAAGGCATATGTAAAATGACTGTTAAGCATTATTTGTAGAGCAAAAAAATCTATGTATCAGTCGATAGGGAGCCAGTTTCTTAAACTACAATACAACCATGCTATTATGCTAAAAGTATTACAATCATTAAAATAATGACTAAAAATAATATATATATTTATGTTACATATATTCATATATATTTCAATAAAACAAAACATAATATATTAAATTAACCAACTAGTCAAACATAATGTATAAGACATATAAGATAGGCTTTTTTGGCAGTACTGGGGATTGAACCCAGAGCTTTCACACAGAACTACATCCCTAGCCCAAGAGGTTTGAACTTGCACTCTTCCTGCCTCAGCTTCCCAGGTGCTAGGATTTACAGGTGTGGCTACCATGTCCAGCTTGACTGATTTTCATCTTTAAGATAGTCTGCTTACATGTGCCTAGGGTAAAGTTAGGAAGATACACACCAAAGTAGCAACTGTGAATATCTACAGTTAAAATAGCAAACAGGCTGGAGAAATATGACTTACAAAAGGACTCTTACATTTTATTTCACATAATTCAATACTACTACATTTTTTAATGATAAGCATAGATTGCTATTATAAATGTTAAAAACCAATAAGAGTATTTCAATATGACAAAAACTGTGACACTTAATACTCAGCAAGTAAACTGTGATGCTGAGTAAACATACTCCATTCTTACTTCCGCTTCTGGATCACTTTCTGTTTCAATATGAAGTTAGTACCACCAATTTCTCATGAACATTAATAAAAGGAATCCCTGCTTCCTTGTTCAAATTTTATTGAGAGGCAGATTAGATATTCCAATTATTTTCTCTGAAGTGGTCCTCACAGATGATAAGTTCTTATCTGGAATAATCTGGAAAAAACTATTGACTGGCTTCCACTTTTCAAGTCCTAGTTTCCTGGGCTTACCTTCCTCCAGGAATTACTGAAAATATGTAAGTTATGCCTCCAAGCCTTTGGATCCATGCAGTTAACCATGCAGAACAAGCTCATTAATTTGACTTTCTTGGAGAACATAATGATTAAGCCACCATAAATGTACAAGAGCATGAGGAAAGTCCAAGTTGAATATTAGCATTTATTTGACTTTAACACCTAACCCTATCTCTCATTTTTCTAAGCATTCCAGGAGAGTTTGAGCAGTAAGATGCCAGTTAACTTTAAACATTCATGCTACTAGATCTCTCTAATGGCTATAACATTTATACCAAAAAGCACAGGTTGAACTTCTTAGACTAGATCATTTGATAGCTTGCTAATAATCTACATTTGCCCTGCAACATTTATCTAATACAGCAGGACATGGATAGCCACATGCAGACCGTTAACCACCAGAGTTCTCTCCAGTCAGGGGAAACAAACCCACATCAGTTATAGCAGTTTAGCATTCCCCTTCAGGTTAGCAAAGGGAGAACATGCTGTTATGATTTTCGTTTGGGACCCTGTTGAACACACTCACATTTTAGGAGCCTACTTTGAACACAGTACATTTTCAAGAGCCTTAATTCGCTAAGCATTTAGTACTAGGTACAGTGTATTGTTTATAGCATGCCAAGTGTGGGCAGGAAATGCTTCAGATGCTTTATCTCATTTACTTGACTTCCTTGCTGCTGCTTTCAGATCACTGCTCTCCTCTCATCCCTAAAAGCAAAGCATATACTGTACTCTCCATTATTACACACGCTACCTTGCCTCACCACAGCTATAAGCCACCTCTCGACATTTTTTCTCATTTGTTGGTGATTTTCTGCACCAAGCCCCACTTCCTGACCTCCCATCATTCCTAGTGACATCCACTTAATTGGATGATGCACCATACTAGGGCAATCTTTACTGGCAATCATTTCCACCCACCTGAGCCCCACACTTCCCTGGGCTCATCCTAAACCTCTAATTATACAATTACCACTAATTGCATAATTCCCTAAATCTCCACTTCAAGATTTCCACTAAACTACCACCACCTGGATTTTATTTTGTTTTTCTCCATTCCTTGGTATCACAATTATTTGGCTCTACTGGGAGCTGCAGATCAATGGCTGTTTTGTTCACAGTCCATATGCCTTCCTCAGGTCCCTCCACCCAGGGCTGGTCCTCAGCCTTGCATGTGCACTCATCTTCTTCACCCCATTCTCCCTAGTCCAGATTACTTTCTATTCTCCGTGTACTTTGTGTCTGCACAAAACACGGGAACAAGACTCATTTTACATCTATGGCCTCACTTTTCAAATGGGCCATCATTTCTTTTACCGGTTCATCCCATCACTTCTAAAATGACTTCTACACAAATTTTCTCTTCAAATCTGCAATACCCTTCCCACTCTCAGCTGATAGGTTTGCTTCTAATTTTACCATGGAGAAAACCTACACTTAACATCTTTTCCCTCAATTTCCTATACCACCATCAGTTTGTTTTCTCTTACTGGATTAATCCTAACAGTCTTCAAATATGCTATCAAATGTGCTTTTAAAAATTCCACCCCTATGGTGCAGTGGTGCATATTTTTAGTCCCCACTCCTTGGGAGGCTGAGGCAAAGGGAATCACTTGAGCCAGGATTTCAGTACTGTAGATACTATGCCAATAGTAAGTCCATGCCTGTGAAAAACCACTGCATTCCAGCCTAAGCAACACAATGAGACCCTGCCTCTTAAAAAAGATTCCACCCCTCTATTCCATGTCCCTATCTAATGGCCATCCCATGTCTCTACATGTCTTAAGGGAAAAACTCAAAATCAGTTATTTGTCTCTCTCCATTTCTTTCCTTCTCACTCTCTCTTCAGTCTATTCCAACCAGGCTTCTGTCTCCATCTCTTCACTGAAACCATCCTAATCAAGCATGCACATGTCCCCCATGTTGCCAAATGCAATTGTCATTTCTTAGTACTCACTGTACTTAACCATGTTGTGCCATTTGATGCAGGGGATCCCATCCTTCTCCCCAACTCCACCATGGCTCCTGGGACATCATATTCCGAAGGTGTTTCTAATGTAATACTAGCCAGTCCTCCTTGGCTTACTTGGCTAGATAATCCTCTTTTCTTTGAGCTCTAAATCTAGATGATCCCAGAACTTGTCCCATGAACAGCTTTCTCCCACTCCTCAATGATCCTAATGAGTACCATAATTGTTTTAAATATGTTGATTATTCCAAAATGTGTATCTAAAGCTACAATCTCTCTCCTTAGATCAAATATTCATCTTCCCTATCAACATCTGCACCTCAGTGATGTTTAGTAGATATCTCAATCTATCATGCCCAAAACAGAACTCTTACCACCCACAACTACACACACACCTCCTACCCTGCTCTTTAGACCTCTTCATCTTAGAAATAGCAACACCATCACCCACTTTATCCTGAATATCCACAGTCCACATCCAACCAATTACAAAAAGTCACATCAAGTCAACCTCCAAAGCTACTTTAAGTTTGACCATTTCTCATAACTTCTCCATACCACTACAGTCCAGGCCACCATTATTTCATGCAATAATATTGCAACTGGTCTCCCTGTCTTCTTTCAACTCATAATAAGTCTACCTTCATGGGACAGTCTGACAGTTCTTTCTGAAGAAGACCCTATTACGGTGCCTACTTAAAATTCTATAATGGAAAAAATCTAAATCCCATAGTATAATCCCTGGCTAGTCTCTGATTCCATCCTTTATCATTCCATTCTTCCTGTCACAACTTTGCCTCCACCACCTGGCCTTCTTGCTATTCCTTAAATACATCATTCTTGACCCCATAACAGAACTTTTGTACTTGCTGCTCCCTCTTCCTGAGCACTTTTCCTACAGGTGTTACATAACTCACTCCCTCACTGTATTCAGGGTTCTACTCAAAGATCAGATCTTATAAAGATCTCTTTGGATCCTTCTATCTAAAACAGTCACCTTAGTCACTATCTCTCTGTTTCATTTCTTAATTTTATTGATCAGTCTTGCACTTTCAGAATCTTCACAAATAATAGATGTCTGAATCCAAATCTCTCCATACACCCACCAAAGAGGAGTAAATAAAACACTCATGATCTATACCCAGAGGATAATTAGGAGTCAGAGAATATTACAAATTCAGTGTATATATCAGTAACAAACAGCCCAGCCCCATACCCAACCCCAGAATCAGGCTGTATGTACTCCAGAGAAAAGAAATGAGGGTGCAGGAGACCCAGGAGTGGTGGAAAACAGAAATCTTTCCTCAAAAAAAGGGTCCCACACAAAAAGCTATTACACAAAGAAAGCTTTCAAAAAGAATCAAAGATAAAATCAAAAAAAGAATAAAATTATTAAGTAAATTTTAAAATACAGATTCTTGGGCTGGGGATTTAGCTCAGTAGTTCCGCCACCTGCCTCGGAAGTGCAAGGACATGAGTTTGATCCTTGATCAAAAAAAAAAAAAAAAAAAATACAGATTCTTTGGGAGAAAAATCAACAAAATAGATTCCCCAAAAATATGCTGGTGAACCTAACCAAGAAAAGAGAAATCAGGCCAGGAATTTAGCCCAGTGGTGCTGCCACCTGCCTCTCAAGTCCAAAGTCCTGAATTCAATCCCTGGTACCAAAAAAAAAATAAAAACAAAAAGAGAAACCACAAATAAACAAACTACAAATGGGAGGAAAATATTGAAACAGAAGATAAGAGTATATTTAAAATGCTAAAAGAGAATCACCAACTCAACCAAATAAATTTGAAAATCTAGATCAAAGGGGATAGGGCCAGGGATTTAGCTCAGTGGTTCTGCAGCCTGACTCGCAAGAGCAAGGTCCTGAGTTCGATCCCTGATACCAAAAAAAAAAGGGACAATTTTCATAAAGAATAATTACTCTATATGACCTCAGTATAGAAAATCTTAGTTCAGTTATCATAGAAGAGATAAAGAAAATTATTTACCCTTCAATAAAGTAATTCTCTAGAAAGAAACACCAGACCATTATGGTTTTATGGGAGGAATTGCATCAAATCTTCGAAGAATAGATCATCCTTATACTACTTATATTATTCCAGACCATAGAAAAAACATAAACTGCAATGTTCTTTTCATGAAGCAGATATAACACATACCTAAACTTAGTTTTATAAAACAATTACACAGAAAATAACTATGTACAAACCTCATTGAAGAATATTGATGTTATATATATGTACACACATAAAAAAAAACAAGAACACATAAAGCAGTATTACTTTAATGAGGGTATTTTAGAGGAAACACAAAGATGTTTATTTTTTAGGCAATTGATTAATACAATTCATCATTTTACCAAAAGGAAGGAGAAAAATCATGATTATCTACAGATATACTAAAATGGTCTTTGGATCTGTCAATGAATTTAATACCATTTGTTGTAGTTTGGGTCTGAATGTTCTCCCAAAACCTCGTATGGTCATAGGCTTGATCTAGAATGTGTGAAGCTGGAATTGATTCATGATGCAATGCTAGGCTCAAGGGCACTAGGATTAAGGGTGTGAGTACTACCTGCACAAAGTAGTCTGAATAAGACAAAAGGAGCAGCAAGACACTGTTAAACTCTCTTTTGTTGCTTTTGCTGTCTTCCACTGTCAAGAACTGAAGTTCCCTCTTGTTACCCTTGCTGCCTTGTGTGCACCATGTTGCTTCTGTTCTGCAATGTTTGTTTGCCATCCCAGCTTCAGAGCCAACTGATTATGGACTGAAACCTCTATGAACTGTAAACCAAATAAATCCCTTCTCTTTTAACTTTGGGTGTCAGGTATTTTGTCTCAACAATGAGAGAAAAGTAACTGAGACACCATTCATAATTTCAAAAAAAGATCAATAAAATAGAAATTGGGCTGAGATTATAGCTCAGTAGTGTAGCACTTGTCTAGCATGCACAAGGCCCTCAATTCTATCTCCAGCACCACAAAAAAAGAAAAAGAAAGGAAGGAGAAAATCAATGGGTAAGTGAGTTTGTGTGTTTTGTGTCTGTGTCTCCACATGTGTGTCTCCTTCAGACATAAAGCCAGTATCTTACTTAATGGGGAGACACTATAGTCATTCAAGGATACCACTATCTTTAGCTAACATTGTAATAGAAGAGCCAATCACACAAGAAAAAACAGAGGCTGCAAATGGGAAAGGAAATAACATTATAACTATAGATTATGTAACCATATACAGGTAATGTCAAAGATAATCAAGAGTAAACACTGAACAACAATTTAGCAAGTTATAAATTTAATGTACAAAAATAGTTTCCATACAATCACACAGTAACCAGTAAGATACAAGGGGAGAGAAAAATCTGATATACAAGAGCAAAAAAAACTTCTCTAAAAAATGTTTCAGAGGAGAGCCGCCCCAGAGCAGAGAAAGAACCTTCCAGGCCACTGTACCAGTGCCCCAGGAGCCAAGGAGTAGAGCTGCCCCCTGTGCCGAGGACGAGGTGAGCTTTCTGGGCTGCAATGTCACCGCCCCCAGCGCCAAAGAGGTGAGTCATGCAGATGCCAGTGGCACACACACACTCCACCCCCACGGACCCCCCCACCCCGTTGAAATGAGAAGACACTTAAACAAGTCTCACAATCAGACTTCAAGATCACCTAAGTAACCCCAAAGGGAAACAAGATGGAATAATCTGATACTCAACTGATACGGAAAAGTTTTAGATAACTTAATAGATTGAATATTAAGGTAGTTGTAGAAGCAAAATAAGTAATGTGTTCTTTTAAGATTTGCTTTTCCTGTAACTCCTTGTTTAAGGTGAGGATTATCTGACTCTAACCAGTAACTTCATTAACCTAACAAAGTTACCATACCAGGGTGAATTTACAATGTATATGGCCTATCTTGTGTCTGTGACTTGTAAATAGGAACTGAAATTGTATTTACATATCAAAGACCACTAGGGATGAGATAATGGCTAAAAAGGATATAAAAAGGGAAATGCTGAACAAAGGAGGTGTGGATACAGACCAGACTTGTTTTTTGGTGTTCCCCTCAGATAGCAAGAAGAAATTTTATTATTTTATGCCAATTCTGTGTCTCTGTGTATTTCTTTTCGAGATTTCTGCAACACAACCACCTGGACTCCCTGAATTGGCAACAAAAGAGGAACCCGAATAAATGAAATCAGAAATAATTTCTCAGATAACATCAGAGATTGTGCCCATAGTGCAAGACATGGTTAATCTAGAGGGGACACAGATTAAAAAAAATAGAGGAGCTGAGAAATATGATGGAATCTCAATATAGGAAAAAAATGGAATCCACAAAACAGATGCAAACAGATTTCCAGGAGATTAAAAACTCCAATGAAAGTCTACACAGCAGAATGAGCCAATGTGAGGACAGAATTTCACATATAGAAGATAAGATTGCAATTAGTGAGGAGGAAAAGAAAAATTGCTTCAAAATTGTAAGAGACCACAAGGAATAAATCCAGCAGCTGCTGGACAATGCAAAGAAGAACAACATAAGACTGATTGGAGTCAACAAAGAAACAGGAAAGAGTGCAGATGACATAAAAAACTATTCACAGAAGTGACGGCAGAAAACTTCCCAAGCAGGGGGAAAGAACTTGACATACAGATAAGTCAGGCATATAGGACTGAACTAGCCTTGATCAAAACAAATCTACACATAGGCATATAATTGTTAAGATTCCAGAAACCCAACAGAAGAACAAAATACTACAGGCAGTTAGAGAAAAGAAACAAATCACATACAAAGGAATGGCCATCAGAATCACAGTAGACTTGTTAATGCAAATGCACAAGGTAAGAAGAGCTTGGAGTGATGTACTTGAAGCCCTAAAGGAAAACAGCCTCCAACCCAGATTGATGTACCCTGCAAAACTATCTTTCAAAGTTGATGGAGAAATAAGATACTTTCATGACAAAGAATACCTTAGGAACTTCATGACTACCAAACCAGCACTCCAAAAAATTTTAGACAATATCCTAGGAAAAGGCAGTGAGGATCACAACCCAGGGAAGCCCAGTAGAATGAATCCATAGGGTGTGACAAGAAATTAAATGCAAAGGGGGAGAATCCAACAAAAAGAAAAGGACATGACAATAATAAGTCAATAAGTATCAGTTATAACCATCAATGGTAATGGTCTCAATTCATCAGTCAAAAGAAATAGACTGGCAGAATGGGTCAAGAAGCAAGATCCTACAATATGCTGCATAGAAGAAACACATTTAACTGAAAAAGAAACTCATAGGCTGAAAATTAAAGGGTGGAAAACAATACTCTGTGTGAAAGGAACCCAAAAAAAAGCAGGAGTAGTTATCTTCTTTGGAGATCAAGTGGATTTCAAACCAACACTGATTAAGAGAGATGAAGAAGGACACTACATCCTTGTAAAAGGAACAATCCAACAGGAAGAGATGACAATCATAAATATCTATACACCAAACACTAGTGTGCCCAACTATATAAAATAAATACTAAAAGACATGAAAAATCAAATAAGCACTAATACAATAGTAGTGGGGGTCCTCAATACCCCCACTGTCATGAATAGATAGGTCAACTAGACAAAAAATAAGCAATAAAATACTAGAACTCAATCAAACTCATGAACAAATGAACTTAAGAGATGTTTACAGAGTGTTTCATCCCACAATATCAGAATACACATTCTTTTCAGATGCACATGGGTCATTTTCCAAAATAGACCACATACTCACACATAGAACATGTTTAAGTAAGTGCAAAGAAATTGAAGTTATCCCCTGTACATTATCAGACCATAGTGTGATGAAATTGGAATTCAATAGCAAAAGAAACCACAAGAACTTCATAAACACATGGAAATTGAATAACATACTTCTGAATAACCAATGGATCACACAGGAAATTAAAGAAGAAATTAGACAGTTTCTACAATTAAATGGCAATCCCAATACAACATATAGCAATCTCTGGGACACAATGAAAGCAGTCTTAAGAGGGAAATTCATAGCAGTGAATACGTGTATTAGGAAAACAGAACAAGCCCAATTAAACAACCAGATGCCAAACCTCAAGCTTCTAGAAAAAGAAGAGCAGGACAACCCCAGAGCTCATACAAGGGAGGAAATTACAAAGGTCAGAGCAGAAATCAATGCAATGGAGACTAAGAGAATGATACAAAGAAATCAATGAAGCTAAGAGGTGGTTCTTTGAAAGAACAAACTAAATTGACAAAACCTTAGCCAACCTTTTCAAAAAAGGTAAGAAAAGGCCCAAATCCATGCAACTAGGAATGCAAAGGATGAAATTACAATGGACCCAGCAGAAATCCAGAGGATCAATACCTACTTCCAGAACCTATACGCCAATAAGACAGAAAACACAGAAGAAATGGACAGATTCCTAGATATGTATGAATTACCAAAGTTGAATGAAGAAGACTGAAAAATTCTAAACAACACAATATCAATCAATGAAATTGAAAATGTAATTAAAAACTTATCAACTAAGAAAAGCCTGGGCCCTGATGGCTTCACTGCTGAATTCTACAAGACATTTAGAGAGGAACTACTGCCACTACTGTTTAAATTCTTCAATGAAATTGAAAGGGAAGTAATACTCCTGAATTTATTCCTGGAAGCAAGCATCACCTTGATCCCCAAAGCAGAAAAAGACCCAACGAGAAAAGAGAACTATAGGTCGATCTCACTAATGAACGTAGATGCAAAAATCCATAATAAAATACTGGCAAATAGAATGCAGAAGATCATCAAGAAGATCATACACCCTGACCAAGTGGGATTCTTCCCAGGGATGCAGGGATGGTTCAACAGATGCAAATCAATAGACGCAATATACTACATTAAGAGAGCCAAGGACAAAAACCATATGATTATCTCCATAGACGCAGAAAAAGCATTTCACAAAATTCAACATGGATTTATGATAAAAATCCTACAAAAAATTGGAATAGATGGTCTCCACCTAAATCTGATGAAAGCCATCTATGAAAAACCAACAGCCAGGGCCGAGGATTTGGCTCAGTGGTTTCGTCGCCTGCTGCGCAAGTGCAAGGACCTGAGTTCAATCCCTGGCACTAAAAAAAAAAAAAAAAAAAACCAACAGCCAATATCATACTAAATGGTCAAAAACTGAAATCCTTCACACTAAAATCAGGAACAAGACAAGGAAGTCCACTATCACCACTCTTGTTCAATATAGTTTTGGAAACATTGGCCACAGCAATTAGACAAGAGAAAGAAATAAAAGACAAGAGAAAATAAAAAAGACAAGAGAAAGAAATAAAAGGAATAAACATAGGAAACAAAGAATTAAAATTGTCATTACTTGTAGATAACATGATACTCTATATAGAAGACCCCAAGAACTCCACCAAAAGTCTTCTAGACTTAATAACCAAATTCAGTAAAGTAGCTGGATACAAGGTCAACCCACAAAAATCAATAGCATTCCTCTGCATGAACAACAGACTCACTGAGAAATAGGGCAAACAATTACTTTCACAATAGCATCTACAAAACTGAAATACCTAGGAATCAAGCTAACAAAAGGAACCAAAGACATGTTCTCTGAAAACTACAGCATTCTAAAAAGAGAGTTTGAAGATGATATCAGAAAATGGAAAGACAACCCTTGCTCCTGGGTAGGAAAAATCACCATAGTGGAAATGGCCATACTTCCAAAACTGCCATATAGATGCAATCCCAATTGAAATTTCAGCAGTGTATTTCATGGGCCTTGAGAAAGCAATGCAAAACTTCATTTGGAACTAGAAGAGACCTAGAATAGCAAAAGCAATTCTAGGCAACAGAGAGACGACAGGGGGTATTACAACCCCCAACTTGAAATTATACTACAAAGCTACTGTGTTAAAAACAGCATGGTACTGGCAAAGAAACAGACCTGAGGACTAGTGGAACAGATTAGAAGATACAGAAACAATTCCAAACACACTCAGCCACCTCATCTTAGACAAAGGAGCCAAACACCCTCACTGGAAGAAACATAGCCTCGGGCCAGGGATTTACCTCAGTGGTTCTGCCACCTGCCTTGCAAGTGCAAAGACCAGAGTTGGCTCCCTGGTACCAAAAAAAAGAAAAAAGAAAAAAGAAAAAAAGGAAAAATAGCCTCTTTAATAAATGGTGCTGCAAAACTTAGGTTTCAACTTGCCAAAGATTAAAACTAGACCTATATCTCTCACCATCCACTAAACTAATATCAAAATGGATTAAAGATCCAAATATTAAAACAGAAATGCTGAACTGGCTAGAACAGAGGTTAGGTAGAACTCTTGAAGATACTGCTGTAGGAAAAGATTTTATGAACAAAACCTCAGTTGCCTGTGAACTAGCACAAACAATCAACAAGTGGGATCTCTTCTTACTAAAAAGCTTCTGCACAGCAAGAGAAACCACCAACAGTGTGAAGAGACAACCCACAATGTGACAAAAAATTTTCACCAGCTGTCCCTCAGACAAAGGTCTACTATCTAGAATCTATAAAGAACTTAAAACAATCAGATCTCTCAAATTTAAAGACCCAATCCAAAAGTGGACATCTGAAATGAACAGACATTTCTCAGACAAAGAAGTAGAAATAGCAAATCATATGAAAAAATGTTCAACATCACCGGTTATTTGAGAGATGCAAATGAGAACAATGCTGAGATTCCACCTCACCCCAGAAAGAATGGTTGCTATCATGAAATCAACCAATCACAAATGCTGGCGGGGCTGTGGGGAAAGAGGAACCCTGCTCCACTGCTGGTGGGAGTGTAGACTGGTGCAACCACTATGGAAATCAGTATGCAGATACCTCAAAGAACTAGGACTGGAAGTCCCATTTGACCCTGCTATTCCACTGCTGGGGATCTTCCCCAAAGAATTAAAAGAATCATAACAGTGATATATGTGTACCCATGTTCATAGCAGCACGATTTGTAATAGCTAAAACTTGGAAGCAGCCCAAATGCCCATCAACTGGAGACTACATAAAGAAAATGTGGGTTTTTTTCTAAAATGGAGTACTACTCAGCCATAGAAAATGAGAAATTAAGAGACATTTATAGCTAAATGGATGCACATTGAGGCAATACTCTTAAGTGAAATAAACAGGACACACATGTGTAAATACCAAAGAGTTTCTCTAGTTTGAGAAACTGAAAGTGTAAATAAGGACTAAAAGGTATAATAGATAATGTGAAATAGGAAGAAAAGGGGCAAAGGGGAAGGGGAAGTGGGAGGGGTAGGGGAAAGGAAAGAAGGGAATGGAATTAATATGAGAAAATGAAAAAATGGAAACAAAGTCTTTGTAAATAGGCAGGGATGGAGGGGTTGAAGGGAGGGCAGGGGAAGGGGGAAAAATAAGAACCAAGAGAGATTATGTAAAGGTGCAAATTTCCAATGATGAATGTCATTATATTGTATACCTAAAATGTACCAGTAAAATTCATTTTTTAAAAAATGTTTCAGGAGTCTGGTCAGCAGTAGTGCACTTGCCTAGCATTTGTGAGGCTCTGGTTTTGATCCCCAGCACCACAAAAAAAAAGTTAGAGAACCAACTAAAGAAGTTGGTTCTTAAGTACAAAGAAAACAAAGTATGCAAAAATTGCTAAAAGTAGCCCTATGCTTGCCTCAGCTTGCTGCCTACAGCGACTTTCAGAATGTCAAACAGAAAGAGGGAATCCAGAAAGAACTCAATTAATTCCATTTCTGAGTTGAAAATATAAGGCTGACAGTTCAGGGAAGCCACCACAACTGGGGAAACATAAACTGCCACCCAGAGAGACCATTCTGGAGTATGAGGGTCTCCTTCCTCCATTTTCCAGCTAAGTACTAACCACCCTAGAAGATAAGTGGAAACAATAGTCAAAGGTTTATATTTATATTTATATATTTACATTTAGCTTTATAATAATAGATGATTTCCAAAATATTTATTGAATTATAAATTATAAAATTATACTATTGAGAAAGAGCTAATATATTCCCAATCATTCTCCATTTATTTTTAAGCTCTGCCAGAAATATACAAAATAATAAAGAAAAAATATCCCTTAAAAATAAAACTTGCTTTTAAGAAATTGGTTTCTATAGTCAACTTCTTTTCATCTTTGATGTGACTATTTCAGTCTGTCCTGACCCACTGGTCAAATAACATTACCTATATGTATGTCTTTCATATTTGGAAAGAAGTAATCACACATTGTACTCTTTCTCCCTCCCTGACTGCCTACCAAAATCAATCTCAGTTAAGTATTACAACTTCTTCTTCAGGAGTAATTAAGAAGTTAATCTTACTTAGAAAACATAATTACCCACTAGATGGTAAAACCCACTTTGACTACTTGACATGACAGTTCAAAGATGAAGACAAAGCCAAAACTGTGCCCCTACTTAACACATCACCACCATTCAGAGACGCACAGAGTGATAAACTCCCATTAGTCACTGTGACCAAGCCTTCCCAGCTTTTTAAGTATGAAAAATGTTGGCACTGTGACCTTCCTAGTTATCAAGACAAGGGATGATATTTAAAAAACCAAGGAACTTTCCCAATCCCAAAACTTTAGAATATTCCTTTATGACTCCTGACCACTTGCCAGGGATGAGATGTCCATTCACTCCTAATTCTCTTCCAACAAGAGTTAATCATTAATAAAACACACCAGGCATGGCAGCACATACTTGTAATCTCAGCATCAAAAGACTGAAGCAGAAGGAAGATTGCTGTGAGTTCGAGGCCAGCCTGAACTACAAAGCAAGACCTTGTCTCAAAAAAAGCCAAAATAAAACAAAAGAAAGGAAGAAAGAAGGAAAGAAGGAAGAAAGGAAGAAAGGAAGGAGAGAGAGAGAGAGAGAAAGAAAAGAAAGGAAGGAAGGAAGGAAATGGAACTTTTGCTTCATTTGACAATGGTATATCAAGTGCCTATGTTGCTTCTCTTACTTCACATAGGAAGTGTTTCCAACTTTAGATTCGTTACCCCTAGGCATCAATGAGGAAGCCAGATATCTTCCAGAATTGATGGATCTTTCAACAAGGCATCTACAGCAGATGATCAAGGTGGTTCCTTCCTTTGTCGGGGGCAGTCTTTGGGGACTAAAAGGCTACACACAACTGAGAGACTTTTGCTAAGAACAGACCCATGGCCATCTGAATACTCCATTTTGGGGGGAATCAGTATTCTACTCAGATGTAAACAGCCACTTTTACTAACCTAGTTCCTCTCTGATCTGGTTCTCAGGAACTCCTAATCCTGCAGAAACCAAAGGTATTTGAAACCAACAAGGTGGTAGCAGCCTTCGGAAGCCAGCTGTGTGCACAGCACTATACTAAAAAATATGGGAATTTACAAAGGAAGACAACACTATTTCTGTGCCCGAGATTTACTTCATCCTACTATCATTATACTGAAGTGACCTAACTGCAGCTGCAGCTGAAGTCTAGCTAAATTATTTCAAATACTGCAAGAATTGAAAATAATTCTTCTCAGTCTCTTGAGTTTTTCCTCATCTTTTGTGCCTGTAGATTTTACTTTATCAAAAGAAAATCAACAAGCCACCCCTTTTTTAAAAATTCCTTGTTGAAAAGGAAATTGACAATTTTCCTTTTCCTGTGTATCTTAGAATGAATGAATGACTTCCCTAGAGTGACTTCATAGGTATTGAATTTCATATGAAATTTACCAAATAACAAAGGTCTGATGAGCTCTGCAGACATCCCGTATGGCCCAAATCCCTACCTGCCTGCAGCTTTTAAACAGAATCCCAAAGGGAGAACTGGTACAGCAAAGGAGTGGGGAACATCGTCCTCATGCCCTCTGGGGAATTTGTCAGGAAGACCCATTGCAAAAGCTGGGCAGGGTCTTACTGTATAAGAGGCAACCAATCCAATTTTTCAACAACTTTAGAGAATAAACATAGTACAACCCCCTTAATTTTTAGCTAAGAAAATGACAGCCTTCAAGTTTAATAAGGTGGGCTCTGGGGGTGGGGGAGACAGAAAGAAAGAGCCAAGCTTTGTTCAGCCTCTCTCTTTCAGCCACAGTAGTTCAGCCACAGTAGTTCAGCCACAACTACTCACATCAGGTCACAAAGCAACTCCATCTAGGGGTGTCAGGCACAGTTGGATCAGCCCATCTGTGAGGTTACAAACACATACTGAACCTAGGAACAGGTCTCAAAAGCTAATAGATCTTTATCAGGCAATTTGTAGCTCAGATTCTGAGCCTCCATTCCAGCTTCCATCATCCACCCTTTATATCTGAACCCTTCACTATTTTGTCATAGCCCACCTTGCCTGCATTTCTTCTTGCCTCTCATAAAGAACAAGCAGAGGCTGGGCATGGTGGCACATGAGTTCGAAGCCAGCCAGGGCTACATAGTGAGTTCAAGGCCAGCCTGAACTACATAGTGAGACCTGACTCAAAATAAATAAATAAAAATAAAGAACAAGCAGAAACATTTGGGAGGAAAAAAGGAAACAACTACTACCACCTATACCTGCTATTAAATAAGCACATTTCCAGACCCCTGAATAAAGACAGAAAAAGGAGGTATCTGTCTAGCAGGGTCTGTCTTCTTTTCTCTCTGGGTTTTTATTTCCCACCTCACAAAACAAAAAAGGAAGGAAGGAAAAAAGGTAGGAGCGAAGGAGGGAAGGAAGGAAGGAAGGAAGGGAGGGAGGGAGGGAGGGGAAAAAGGAAGAAAATCTAAAAAGATGCACACAAAATTTTGAGAAAAAAATAAATGTAGTTGGTTTTGTCAGCTGCTCCCTGTTCCTTTTGGTCATTTCCATAATACGACTAGGGCCATTTGGGTAATTAGTGCTCTCTGCCATACTAAGAAACCAACTTTAAGCAAGAAGGCACTTCCTACTTCTTCTAGGTGTCACTTAACTAGATAGCATATAAATCCAGTGTTTAGTGAGTACTGCTCTCTAATAACAATAGAAAATCCTCTGTGAATCAGCAGACCCTGTAAGGAAAGCCCAATAGCTGACCTGAGCCGTCATCCTCCATATCCTAGCTGGGGCCCATCAGCTGCATAGTTTAACAGCAGGCCTTGAAGGTACTGCTTGGACAAGCTTATGAAGGGGACGTTGATTAGAACTGGAAGAGCTACTGCCTAATCTAAAGACTATATGGTTGTATATAAATATTGACATATACAATATGTAATATATAAATACATAGTTTTATATAAGTATACACTTTTAAAACTATATAAATATATTTATATAAATATGTATAATAACCATATTTTTAATGTTAAGCCTAAGACTAAAACTCTACAGATAATGGACAATATATTGCAATTGATAAGAACTTAGCCCCAAATAGAACTCTGAAATGTTCGTTGATTTTTGCTTTCTATATTTATGTCTGACTTTCTTTCTTTTTTCTTTTGTAATAACAAACAGAAGTACTAAATCTCTATTTTCATTTAATATCTTTAATGTTTTATCAATAAATTCTCGCTGAGAATTAGTTCCATGTAGGACATTGTTGTAGGTTATACAGTTATCAGCTTAAATGAGATAGTCTCCCTGTTCTGCAAATGTCTTAGGAGTAATACATTCTGGTATTCTTAGTGTTTAACACACAAGGTATGGATTTTCTACATTCTTTTAAAACCTAACTGCTCAAAACAAAGAGAGAAGAAAGCTACAGAAGAAAGAAAAAGTACTTGCCGCACGGAAGACCTCGAATCAGCCCGCTGCAGACAGGCAGGTCTGCTCACGCCCTACCCAGGTCCTGAGTCCTGCAGAACACGCCAAATCAGCCCGCTGCAGACAGGCAGGTCTGCACACACCCTACCGAGGTCCCCAGTCTCGCGGAACACACAGAATCAGTCCGCGCCCGGCAACAATCCACTGGAAACCCCTCCCGGCTCCTCTGTACAACCACCTGGTTCCATACTAAAAAGACGCAGAGGACAGTGGACCACCAGACCACGGTACTGAGTCCTGCTGCTCCTGGCCCAGAGGTAGGGGCTTCTTAGCCGCCGTCCCACTGCTCCTGGTTCAGAGGAAGGGGCTTCCCAGCCACCATCCCTCCTACTCCCAGCCCTGAGGATAGGGCTTTTGGGCCACCTTCTGTCCGCCGCTCCTGGACCAGAGGAAGGGGCTTCTGGGCCACCATCCCTCCCACCACTCACAGCCCATAGGTAGGGGCTTCTGAGTCACCATTTCACTGCTCCTGAACCAGGGGAAGGGGCTTCCAGGCCACCATCCCTACCGCTGCTCCCAGCCCCTGTCCCACCTCTCCCAGCTCAGAGGAGGTAATCCGTGCAGGCGCCAACAGCCCCCACCCCAGTTGAAATGAGAAAACACATAAATAAGTCTCAAAACCAGACTTCAAGATCACCTACAAAAACCCCAAAGGGAAATGAGATGGAACACTCTGATACTCAACCAACTGGACACACTGAACTGGCAACAAAACAGGATCTGGAAAAAATGAAATCAGAAATAATTTCTCACATAACAGAGAAATTGTGCCCCTAGTGCAAGACATGATTAATAAATCTAGAGAGGAGCTGAGGAACATGATGGAATCCCAATATAGGAAACAAATGGTATCCATAAAACAGATGCAAATAGATTTCCAGGACATGAAAAACTCCATTGAAAGTCTACACAGCAGAATGAGCCAATGTGAGGACAGAATTTCAGATATAGAAGATAAGATTGCAATTAGTGACCAAGAAAAGAAAAATTGCTTCAAAATTATAAGGGAACATGAGAAATCAATCCAGCAGATGCTAGATGATGCAAAGAAGAACAATATAAGACTGATTGGAGTCAATGAAGAAATAGGAGAGAGTGCAGATGATATAAAAAATCTCTTCACAGAAATAATGGCAGAAAACTTCCCAAGCAGGGGAAAAGAGCTTGACATACAGATAAGTGAAGCATATAGGACTCCAAATAGCCTTGATCAAAAAAAAATCTACACATAGGCATATAATTGTTAAGATTCCAGAAACTCAACAGAAGAACAAAGTTCTACAAGCAGTTACAGGAAAGAAACAAATCGCATACAAAGGAAAGCCCATCAGAATTACAGCAGACTTCTCGACACAAACCATCAAGGCAAGAAGAGCTTGGAGTGATATATTCCAAGCCCTAAAAGAAAACAGCCTCCAGCCCAGATTGATGTACCCTGCAAAACTATCTTTCAAAATTGATGGAAAAATAAGATACTTTCATGACAAAGAGCACCTTAGGAACTTCATGAATATCAAACCAGCACTCCAGAGAATTTTACACAATATACTAGGAACAGACATTGAGGATCAGAACCCCAGGAAGCAAAGCAGAATGAATCCATCTGGCATGACAAGAAATTAAATGGAAAGGGGGACAACCCAACAAAAAGAAAAAGTCATGGCAATGACAGGTCAATATATTTCAGTTATAACCATCAATGTTAATGGTCTCAATTCACCAATCAAAAGAAATAGACTGGCAGAATGGGTCAAGAAGCAAAATCCAACAATATGCTGCATACAAGAAACACACTTAATTCAAAAGGAAACTCATAGACTGAAAGATACAGGGTGGAAAACAATACTCCATGAGACAGGAACCTGAAAAAAAGAAGCAGTAGCTATCCTCTTGGCAGATCAAGTAGATTTCAAACCAACACTGATTAAGAGAGACAAAGAAGGACACTACATCCTTGTAAAGGGAAGAATCCAAGAGGAAGTGATGACAATCATAAATATCTATGCACCAAACACTAGTGCGCCCAACTATATAAAACAAATACTAACAGACATGAAAAGTCATATATGCACTAATACAATTGTAGTGGGGGACCTCAACACCCCACTCTCACAAATAGATAGATCAACTAGACAAAAAATAAGTAATGAAATACTAGAACTCAATCGAACTCTTGAACAAATGAACTTAACAGATATTTACAGAGTCTTCCACCCCACAAAATCAGAATACACATTCTTCTCAGCTGCACACGGGTCATTCTCAAAAATAGACCACATATTCACACATAGAACATGTTTAAGTAAGTGCAAAGGGATTGAAGTTATCCCCTGTACATTATCAGACCATAGTGTGATGAAATTGGAGATCCATAGCAAAAGAAACTCAAAAAATTTCATAAACACATGGAAATTGAACAACACACTTCTGAATAACCAATGGGTCACAGAGGAAATTAAAGAAGAAATCAGACAGTTCCTTCAATTAAATGACAATGGCAATACAACATGTCGGAAACTATGGGACACAATGAAAGCAGTCTTACGAGGGAAATTCATAGCAGTGAATATGCATATTAGGAAAACAGAATGAGCTCAATTAAACACCCTGATGCTGAACCTCAAGCTTCTAGAAAAAGAAGAACAGGACAACCTCAGAGCTCATACAAGGGAGGAAACTGTAAAGATGAGAGGAGAAATCAATGCAATGGAGACTAAGAGAATGATACAAAAAATCAGTGAAGCCAAGAGTTGGTTCTTCAAAAGAATCAACAAAATTGACAAACCTTTAGCCAATTTTGTCAGAAAAAGGAAAGAAAAGGCCCATATCTATGCAATTAGGAATGAAAAGGGTGAAATTACAACAGACCCAGCAGAAATCCAGATGATCATCAATACCTACTTCCAGAACCTATATGCCAATAAGATGGACAATACAGAAGAAATGGACAGATTCCTAAATACATATGAATTATCAAAGTTGAACGAAGAAGAACTAAATATTCTGAAAAACCCAATATCAACCAATGAAATTGAAAATGTAATTAAAAACTTATCAACTAAGAAAAGCCTGGGCCCTGATGGCTTCACTGCTGAATTCTACAAGACATTTAGAGAGGAACTGCTGCCACTACTGTTTAAACTCTTCAGTGAAATTGAAAGGGAAGCAATACTCCCAAATTCATTCCTGGAAGCAAGCATCACCTTGAACCCCAAAGCAGAGGAAGACCCAACCAAAAAGGACAACTATAAGCCAATCTCGCTAATGAACACAGATGCAAAAAATCCTTAATAAGATACTGGCAAATAGAATGCAGAAGATCATCAAGAAGATCAAACACCCTGATCAAGTGGGATTCATCCCAGGGATGCAGGGATGGTTCAACATATGCATATCAATCAATGTAATACACTATATCAATAGAGCCAAGGACAAAAACCATATGATTATCTCCATAGACACAGAAAAAGCATTTGACAAAATCCAACATGCATTTATGATAAAAACCCTACAAAAAATTGGAATAGATGGTCTCTACCTCAAACTGATAGAAGCCATCTATGAAAAACCAACAGCCAATATCATACTAAATGGTCAAAAACTGAAATCCTTCACACTAAAATCAGGAACAAGACAAGAATGTCCACTATCACCACTCTTGTTCAATATAGTTCTGGAAACATTAGCCATGGCAATTAGACAAGAGAAAGAAATAAAAGGAATAACGATAGGAAATGAAGAAGTCAAATTGTCATTATTTACAGATGACATGATACTCTATATAGAAGACCCCAAGAACTCCACCAAAAGGCTTCTAGACTTAATAACCAAATTCAGTCGCTGGTTACAAGGTCAACACACAAAAATCAATAGCTTTCCTCTACACGAATGACAGACTCACTGAGAGAGAAATAGGACAAATAATTCCTTTCACAATAGCATCCAAAAAACTGAAATACCTAGGAATCAACCTAACAAAAGAAATCAAAGACCTCTTCTCTGAAAACTATGGCACTCTGAAAAGAAAGATTGAAGATGATATCAGAAAATGGACAGACATCCCCTGCTCCTGAGTAGGAAGGATTAATATAGTGAAAATGACCATACTTCCAAAACTGCTATATAGATTTAATGCAATTCCAATTGAGATCACAGCAGCATACTTCATAGACCTTGAGAAAACAATCCAAAAATTCATTTGGAACAAGAAGAGACCCAGAATAGCAAAAGCAATTCTAGGTAACAGAGACATGGCAAGAGATATCACAATCCCCAACCTGCAACTATACTACAAAGCTACTGTGATAAAAACAGTGTGGTACTGGCAAAGAAACAGACTTGAGGACCAGTGGAACAGATGAGAAGATGCAGAAACAACTCCAGACACACTCAGCCATCTCTTCTTTGGTAAAGGAGCCACACACCCTCACTGGAGGAAACATAGCCTCTTTAATAAATGGTGCTGGAAAAATTGGGTTTCAACTTGCCAAAGATTAAAACTAGACCTATATCTCTCACCATGCACTAAACTAAAATCAAAATGGATTAAAGATCTAAATATTAAAATAGAAACTCTGAACCAGTTGGAACAGAGGTTAAGTAGAACCCTTGAAGACATTGGTGTAGGAAAAGATTTTATGAACAAAACCTCAGTTGCCTGTGAACTAGCACAAACAATCAACAAGTGGGATCTCTTCTTATTAAAAGGCTTCTGCACAGCAAGAGGAACCACCAGCAGTGTGAAGAGACAACCCACAATGTGGGAAAAAAATCTTCACCTGCTCTTCCTCAGACAAAGATCTACTATTTCGAATATATAAAGAGCTTAAAAAGATCAGACCTCACAAATTTAAAGACCCAATCTGAAAATGTGCATCTGAAATGAACAGACATTTCTCACACAAAGAAGTAGAAATAGCAAATAAGTATATGAAAAAATGTTCAACATCACTGGTCATTGGAGAGATGCAAATGAAAACAACACTGAGATTCCGCCTCACCCTAGAAAGAATGGCTGCTATCATGAAATCAACCAATAACAAATGCTGGCAGGGCTGTGGGGAAAGAGGAACGCTGCTCCACTGCTGGTGGGAGTGTAGACTGGTGCAACCACTGTGGAAATCAGTATGCAGATACTTCAAAGAACTAGGACTGGAAGTCCCATTTGACCCCGCTATTCCACTGCTGGGGATCTTCCCCAAAGTATTAGAAGAATCATACCACAGTGATATATGTGCACCCATGTTCATAGCAGTGCAGTTTCTAATGGCTAAAACTTGGAAACAGCCCAAATGCCCATCAACTGGAGACTGGATAAAGAAAATGTGGTTTTTTTATAAAATGGAGTACTACTCAGCCATAAAAAATGAGAAATTAGAGACATTTATAGCTAAGTGGATGCACATTGAGGGAATACTCTTAAGTGAAATAAATAGGACACACATGTATAAATCCCAACTAGTTCCTCTGGTGTGAGAAACTGAAAGTGTAAATAAGGACTAAATGTATAATAGGTAATGTGAAATAGGAAGAAAAGGGGCAAAGGGGAAGGAAGTGGGAGGGCTAGGGGAAAGGATAGAAGGGAATGGGATTAATATGAGAAAATGGAAAAATAGGAACAAAATCTTTGTAAACAGGGAGGAATGGAGGGGTTGAAGGGAGGGCTGGGCAAGGGTGAAAAATAAGAACCACAAGAGACTATGTAAAGGTGCAAATTTCCAATGATGAATGTCATTATATTGTATACCTAAAATGTACCAATGATTAGAATGAATAATCAATAATGTAAAATAGGAAGAAAAGGTCCAAAGGGGTAGGGGTAGTGGGAGGGGCAGGAGAAGGGAAAGAACGGAAAGGAAAAATGCTGAGAAATGGAAAAAATGGAAATAAAGTCTTTGTAAATAAGGAAGGGTGGAGGGGGTGAAGGGAAGGCTAGGAATGGGGCAAAAATAAGAACCAAGATGCATTATGTAAACGTACAATTCCCAATGAGAAATGTAATTGTGTTGTATACCTACAATGTACCAATAAAAGAATTTAATAAAAAAAAAAGAAAGAAAAAGTACTTGCTAAAAATAGTTGCAAAAGCACTTGTTCTGAAACCTGGGATTTAATCAATTCAGACAAGTGTCTTTGGTTAGATTTGGGTAATGAAGAATGTATAAAAAGGGGTAATTCCTGATCCAATTCTAGGACTAACTGCTAAATCCCTTTGGTCTGCTTTTGCTTTCTTTCCTCTTCTGCCTCTCTCCCCACTTTCCAGATGCCAGCCAAACTCTTCAACCTCCATATCACTCCAGCTAGGGAGATATTATTGTCTATAAACATACTGCTCCCAGGGAAATCCTCTGTATCTCTCAAAAATAAGGAAGGACCTACCTACCTTCTTTTTGTATCTTCTCCCACTAAACTGCAGACACTATGGCTTATTTACCCTACTGTCATTTGTACCCAGTATATTGCATGAGTCCTCACATCTCCTAGAGAGTCAATAAATGTTACCTCAGTTAACCTCCTCTCCATCATCTAACTTATATCTCTGCATGCTAAATCCTGACTGTGTACTGACTGGCTAATATAAACTCCTAATTTGGGATAGGAATATAGCTCAGTCATAAAGCACTTGCCTAGCATGCATGAGACCCTGAGTTCAGTCTCCAGCACCAATAAAGAAAAGCTTGATTTGTTGATCATTGGATGAAAAGAGGCACTTTCAAGTTAACAGTACTATTGTTTAGGCTGCTATGTCTGCAAACTAGCAAAATCCAGGCTTCTTATCAAGCAGAAGCAAACGTTATCAAGACAAAGCACTTATAATACTAAAACATTCCTCAGCCAGCTGTCTTTCACTCTGCCTTTTTACTCCCTACAGTAATTGTTTACTTAATATTTGCAAACTATAATGAGTTTAACAGCGATGCACCACACACAATCTGATACTGTTCCAGTTATAAAGATAAGAAGGAGCATTCGTCTATGTTCAGAAAAGAATTTGGCAAAGGCTGCACAGTAAAGGGGATTCAGCTGGGAGTGAAATGAATTCAAGGCACCTGATTATCTTGATATTTGGCTATTCCAAGTGCAAGATAATTTACCCTACTGAGAAGCATCCTTACTACTGAAATTACCTTCGAGCTGCATAAAGTCTGAGCTACATGAATCTAGACTTGTTATGTCTGAGACACTATACTAAATACAAAATGAATAAAACCTCAGATGCTCTGTGTAGGTCAAAGGTCAGCAAATGTTTTCTATAAAGAGCCAGACAGTAAATGTTTTAAGTTATGCCTGCCATACAGTGTCTTTGGCAATCATTCCCCTTTCCATGTGCAGCAAAAGCAACCTTAGAGAATACATCAGCTATTGAAAATGGCTGTATTCCCATAAAATCCTTGTTATAAAGTGATCATCTGGCCCAATTTGGCCCTACAAACATCATTTTCCAATGCCTAGTCTAGTCCGTGAGGGTCAAGTTCATTTAAAAAAACTGTAAAAGAGTGAAATGTATGCCAGTAAAGGCTTCCTCTTTTATTTGTGTAATATTTCATGATGTATGAAGCTATTTCATGTACATGACTCAAAATTCAATTTTCATCCCAACCTTTTGAAGTAGGTCTTATAACCTTAATTTTAAACGAGAAAACTGAGGCCCAAATAAATGACTCTTGTTAAGTCATCATACAGCTAGGGATGGAGCTAGGATTTGAGCTTCTGACTTAAAAGTAGAGATTATTATATGTTTATGAAAACTTTCTCCTTTGCCGGAATTCATAGCCAATCTCTTCCCAGGCCCCTTTGCATTTGGGTATGTGCTTAGGTTCTGGTCAGTGGACTTTGAGACTTGCCCACTAAAATTCACTGGGAAAAAAATCTGTTGCATACAATCCTCTATTTTCTCTTTGCATTCTGGCTGGCTGGAAAGAAGACACTATACTCCTAGCATAACCCTGTAAGTCGCAAGTTGACAACAGCAGAGCCACAAGGTGGAAGGGGCCTGAGCCCCCAGCCAGGGACACCTGTATCAGACTACAGAGGCTGTAAGAAACTTGTATCAAGCCACTGAGATATAGACCTTAGTCTGTTACTGCAGTTAATATTACCTTAGTTAGCACTGCCTGTGTCTGATCCCAGTGTGTCTGAATTCAGCTATGAAGTGATGCTAAGAATGAGTTACCAGAATGGCAAAGCAGAAAAGATTAGCAACAGAATACATCAGGAAAAGCAAGGACAGCTTTCCAGAAAACAGAAATTGTTCTAAACAGAGTAAACTAACAAGCCAGTGGAAGGAGCAGCTAATTCTGACTCCCACGAAAAATGTATAAAAGTGTTCAACTTCCCATATCTTCACTAATACTGAGTGTCATCTTTTTCTTAAGCCTTTACCAACTGAGTATGGTAAAATAATACCCCATTAAATAATTAAATAAAACACAGTTAAATAAATTTTTAGTCCTCTTCCATTATATTTTTCAAAAACATTCTTTCTGGTCTCTGGAAGATTCTAAGGATATTTACTATCTTTAGTTAGCTTACATCATGCTTATTTTATATAATAGGGCTACTGGCTAATAGCACAGTAACTTGTGGATTTGAACTTACCATGAAAGAAGTCAGCACAAATTATTACATATTAATTCTCCTTAAGAAGTAATGAGGAGCAATGTGAGAGTATTAGAATTGAACGGATAATCTGTTTCTGCATTTATATATTCTAAATAATAAGTTGTGTGCTAATTAAATTCAGCCAAGGATTTAACTTTCTGCTTACTTGGATTTTTTTCCACACCTTTGTCATTTGCTTATTTTTGGTTTTGGCTATAAAATAGTGAGGAAAAAAGGATAAATATACAAAGAGGCTTAGAGGAAAAATAAAAGTAGAAATCTAATGTAGGCTGTCAAACCTGGGAGAAAAGGTTGAGACACAAATGATGAGCACAGCATGTGGAAGACAGGTACTAAAACAAGCATCCTTGTACTATTTGGGGAAAGATGTCACATTTACTGAATGCCTATGTACCCAGCACTGGGCAGGACCAGCTGCACACATCATTTCATCCCATCCTCACAACTCTTTGGAATGTTCAAAAACTTTTTCTTTCCTCTTTTTTTTGAAACATTGTCTTGCTAAATTGCCCAGGCTACCCTCAAACTTATGGGCCTCCTGCCTCAGCCTCCTGAGTGGTGGGATTATAGGCATGCTTCATTCACCACACAGAACTGCAAAATCCAGAGAGAGAGAGAGAGAGAGAGAGAGAGAGAGAAACACATATTCATCAGATGGAAAGATTTTAAAAAACAGAAGACCAAAACTGGTTGGTTCAATTAAGAAGTGACATGTCCAGCCCCTTCATCTTGACTTGTTCTTGAAAAGGGCCCTTTTCTATCCTATGAATAAACTTCATCATATGCCCATTTTCCCACCAATCTTCTTAAATGCAGTGACCAAAACTGAGCCCTGGCTTCACATAAGAGCCACACCACACCTCAAATACAAAGGGAACATGAGAGAGGACCTCACACTACCTGCAGCAACAGCCAACAATCTCAGAACTTTCAACACATTTGCCGCTCTCCTTGAACCTCAGGGCTCCTTCCAGCCCTGCCAATATTTGCTTTGCTTTTGTTGTTAATGACACTCCTCTGAGCTTGGAGGGGAAAAATATCACTGAAAGCATACTGGAAACATCCCATCTTCCAACACAACTGGCTCCAAGTTCCTAAGGGTTAATTCAGGGCAGAGTCAAGCTGGTACCGACCACCACTCTTCTCTTCAGAGATTCGCATGAAGTTTTATAAACCACATATATCCAACTTTTTTTCTATGACAAAGTAATATGGAGTGACAAAACTAGGGAACTCTAAAACCAAAAAAGAGGAAGACTTTGTCGAGGAGAGATCACAACGAACAGAAGTGTGGTTGCCCAGCTTGAGAAAGGCAAGCACATGCAGAAGTGGGAGGCTTCATGCTTGATTCATTTTATTCTCCTTTCCCCCCTTATGCTTATTTGGCTTTTATGCATCATTTTTTCCTAAGAAGAAAGGCATAATCTTGAGATAAAAAATAGTAAATAAACAGTGAGAATAGAAAATAAGTTGAGTGACTATTATCATGATCAAACAAGGAAAGGAGTGGCCAAGCAAATTTTCATCTTGTTTTGAAAATGAAGAGATAAATGAGAAACTTGAGATACTATCCCACTCCTTAGCATCCACTAACATTTGGGTACTCCTATTTATTTTACTCCCTTTGCCTACTTTCTCTCAGTTTCCTAATCAATTTTATGACCATTTTACTTTTTCAAACCATCAATGATACCCTGAGGAAAGAAATGAGTAAATAAAAAGAAAAAACAAAAATAAGAAGATATAAAAATCATAGATATTAGCCTCAAAACTTCAAATTCAGGAGAATGTCCACCATCTGAGAGGCATTTACATACTAAGTCCAGTTGAGATCCTAGTTCATGTAGAAATAGGAAGGTGAGGAGATACAATTGCCCATATGATTTGTTATTACATTCTTTTTGTTGGTACCTAAAAATTGAATTCCCTTATGAGACCTGAATGAATGACTCCCTTTTATTTATAAACACACAAGCATGTTACAACACTCCCAGAAGAATATAAATCCACATGCCAATATCAACCATGGTTATATCCAAGGAATAAGAAATGCAAAGACAAATTCTATTTAATATTTAAATCAATATTGTTTGAATATTTTCAACTCATCAGGTATAATTTGGACATTCAAAGAATTAAAGGAAAGTGTAAATGTTGATGAGTAAACTTAGACACAAAAATATGTGCAAAATGAAATTGTTACAGAAACAATAACAAAACTGTCCTTTAAAACTGCCTTTTTATCTGTCTCTTCTTTTCTCTGCTGATTTTGTATCTACATTTTGACAGAGTAGGGGTGGGAGGTACCTCAAAGTCCTTTTCATACAGTCCCTCAAGTTTTGTCTTCATATACCCTCCCTGGAAAAAGAGATACTACATAGATCTTAAAGAAAACCAAGAAGCAACAGGTCACTGGATTAGAAAAAAACACAATGTTACACACATCTATAACTCTGACTTATTCTTTAAACAGATCAATGGAAGCAATCATTTACTTTTCTTCCAAGAGATAGCTGACGTAACTCTAACTCACTTATGGTAGCTTCTGTTTTGTTGACATGTAATTAGAGAAGTAATGGATCATTTGTCAAAACTTCAATGACTAAGGTTCATGGCCTTGATATGTCTGAAGCAATTTCTCAAGTAGATTGCAGGATCTTTTACCTTTGACTGTTGAAGCTACTTTTCTCAGCACTTCTAAACTCTTTTTCCTGAAATCTTGATTTTTATATCACCTATTTATTCCAAAGTGTACTATTTTCTCTCTCTTATTCCTCAGAGGCAGCCCAAATTCCTCAAGTGATATTAAAAACCTACATGATCTGTTTCTACCCCACTCATTCTTACTCCATTCCCTCCCTGCACCAACCCCGTGTGATCTACCCCACTGTTTGCCTTTCTACCTCCCACTCAAAAAGTACTCATCAAGGGAACACCAGACCTTTGAGCTGGGGAATGGCATCTGCAGAAGGAAGGAAAAGTTAAACTGAGATGTTTTCATAGAGATACTAGAGAGCCTTTTACAAAGAAGGCAATCAATTGTTTCTCGCCTTCGTATCTGACCACCTCCAAGGTAGTAATAATATTGCTAAGACAGGGAACATGACTGCAAATCCAGGCTCCAAAGTCAGCCAACGACATTAAAGTGTCAGTGCTACCAATTACAGAATGAACTGGAGCACATTCTTTGCTCTCTCTGCACCCCAGATTCCTCATCTCTAAAATGGAGATAACAATGACTATACCTACCTTCTAGAGTTCTAACAAAGATTGCTAGTTATCAAAATTAACATTAGGTGTTCAATTTTTTCTAATGAAATTGATTCCAACATTTGCTATAGAAATAATCTAAAATCTTTCCTTTTCTTCAGCTAATATCCTCAGAGACAGTAGCCTTAATTAAAATAACTTAGCTAGTTACTTTACTCTGGTGAACATTTATATAGTCACAATAATGCAAATTTATGTAGTCACAGTAATGTAAATTTTGTCTCTTGATTTTTAAATCAGCCTATGGTCAAAACATGGAGTAATTATGAGTAGAGAAAAAGAATGAAAAAATATTATAATAAAATAAGTTAGTAGGAATTTTAAAAGAAGATTGGTAAAAGGAGTGTTGTGGTCATTAGGTAGAGTGTTCTAGTTGACAGAAACAAAGCATAAGTGAGGGGCCTGGGGTCGTAGCTCAGTGGTAGAGCGGGGCTTAGCATTCAAGGGCTTGGGTTTAATCACCAGTGCCAAAGAAAGTATAAGTAAATTGTTAAAATTACAAAGGTAATCAATCAATAAAGTAACTGAAAGGGCCATGGGAGAAGTACAGTATAAATGAGCTGATTCTTCATCTACCATAGAAGAAAATCTACAGATAATAGAAAAAATTGGGAAAACAGTAAGTAGCAATGTAAGTATGTCATTTAAACATATGAAAGTAACCTATACAAAAGTGAGAGTAAATAATTTTAAAATAGTTTATTTAGGAAAAAGGTAAAGAAGACCAAGAGGGACAGCTATACTTTTTGTTACAAGTTCTTCTATATTACTGTGTTTAAAATCTACAACTGGATTTTGTTGATGAAAAATATATAATACAAAAAAATTATTTTCATTATACCAACTAAAAACCATAAAATTAGCCCTAACAAGAAATGTGAAAAGCCCACTTGGAGAAAACACTAAATCTCTACTGATATGAAAAAACCTAAAATATGATGAATTCCATAAATGTTTCTAAAAGAGAAAGTTTAATCAATGTCTATAATTGGCACTTCTCAGTTAATCTATAAATGAAATTCCAACAAAAATCCCAACTGGATTATATTTGGAACTAGACAAGCAATTCTAAAATTCAGCTGGAATTTAAAATATATATATGAAATGAGTCAAAGATTTTTTTTATTAAGAACAAGGAAAAAGAATTTGGCCTCACAGATATTTCAGAAGTAGACTAATAGATCTGGGGAATAGAATAAAGCACACAGCATTATGGACATCATCTTCTTCATTAAATATAGAAATAACCACCTTTAACAAAGCTAAATGAGAAATGGCACTGACTTTCCTACCCTAATGTTTTATTTGGGCTGCTTTTGCCAAGAGAATGACAACATTCAAATATAAACCCTGCTTCCTGAGGAGGAGTTCTCTCAGCTTTTTGGGGAAATCATTTTCTGTCCATTAGAAAGAAAGAACAAGGATATTAGTCTTTAAGTAGAATTTTGTCTTGTGGACAAAAGATCACAAACACGTTAAATTTTTGATCAATAAATTACCTTTGTAGAGCTAATTTATCCCAAATACAAGGAAGGGACTAAATAACAAGTGCATGCAGAGGAAGAAGCAGTACAAAGTCTAGGGTAGTTTTGATCAGGGGCAAGGGATGCCAATGTGGACTTCAAAACCAGTGTTTCCTTGTGAGAGATCATTTGGCTAACAAATTCCAATTGAGATTATTATTTTCTTACCTACTTATTACAGTTGCCTCTGGTCTCCCTTGTTCCAGCCCCATCCTTCCCTCTATCAGTCTCTAAACTGCTGTCCGAGAAATGTTTCTAAACCTAGAATCTGATTAATCTCTCCCCAGCTCAAAACCTTCTGTTGTCTTTCTCAATAATGTCCAAATCCTTTAACTTCAATTACCAGGTCTTTGTATAACAACTGGCCATTGCCTACTTGCTCATCATCAATCCTTCCTTATTCACTTGATACAGTCCTCCTCATCTTTCAAGAGTCAGTTCAAATGCCAGCTCCAGAAATCCTATGCTGACTTCTCCATGCTCCGGGGAACCCTGCTACAGTATTATAATCATATCAGCATGTTTCTGCACTGGACTGAGAGTTACTGAGAAAGGTAAATACTTGTATTCATCTTCATTTCCCTAACTAGCCCCTTATAAAATACTATATCTCTATTGACTATAACACTTAATTATTAGCAGTGAAGAATTCCACAAAAAGCAACTGTATACACAGAATTTAAATGACAATACATAAATGAAATCACAAATATCAAATTGAGACAACTGAAGGTCTATCCATCCCTCAAAATCTGGGAACTGGAGGGCTTGACTATGGCCACAGATCTTCTCCATGACTTCAAGAAACCTGTGCACAGACTCTGTGCCTATTTTTTTCTCCCTTATAAAGGAATGAGATTGCTCTGGTTTCTCCCTGCTCTAGAAATCTAGGACTCATTCCTACAACGACATCTACCCTTCCATAAGGCATACATACACAGCATGCACACTACTGGCATGTAAGCCATGGAGAAATTAGTAACAGATGGTACCAAAGTGCTAAGTCAAAGTGGCACCCTAGAACAATACAATTTCCCTTCAATTTAAGTAGATGAAATGTACATTATCTTTATTTCTCAGTCTACATTATCTTACATTTCTATAGTCCTTTTTCTTTTACATCTTTCAAATGCTTTCAGGAACATTATACCAGTAATTCTTTTCACAATCCCAAGGTAAGCAAAGAAGTAGTATTGTTCTTTTTTTTTTTTTACTAAAAGGGAAGTTAAAGTTCATAGACATAACAAGGTTATAAAAATTTTGCCTTAGATGCCTCAAGCTTGTTCTGTTTTCTGATTTTATGTTACAATTCAAGTTCCTACCTTCTCTCAGTGTTGAGTCACTGAGACGGTTCTCTAGTTCCACCTCAAGAGATTTAGTGTGTTACACTGAATTCTTAGGCAAATAATACCTGCAGAAATAATTTCCTAGGTGTATACATAAACACAAAATGTAGGATCAAATATATGTTTTACATTTAACAGTTTTGTGAGTTAGGATATGCCACCAAAATGCAGGTGTCTTTTCTCTGGTCTTCCTGCCTCTCAATGAATATTTCTCAACTTTATAATCTTGTCAATTGAAATATTACTGTTTAATAATGCAACCGAAGACTCCATGAGAATTCAGAATCTATTAATTTTACACACTCCACATAATTTAAGGTGTTCCTCTTAAAACTGACCTGAAATTCAGAAGAAATATCTCTTGAAAAATTGCCTTGCTGCCAACTGAGGTAATTTTAAAACTAAGATGGACAGTCAGTAAAGAAAATGTTTCATTCAGCAAAATAAATTATTAAATCAAATCTAAGAAAATCTTTTAAGTAAAATATGAAATACATGCTCAATTTTAAAAACTGTAGTAAAACCATCTATATGTAAACACATCTACTTCAAAGAAGATGCTTATGTGAGTCAACTCTAAAAGCTTATACGACTAGAAAAATTAATTGATTCCTATAATATTTAAGAATTGGAACTTTATTTTAACTTTACTCTTAAAGAAGATCTTTTATATAGTGGAAGTAAAAGAAGTCATTTTCATCACTACTTCCATGATGTATAAAGCAAGACAATCCTGATATCATATTATACAATTTGATTTACTCTTAAATCCTGTAAACAAGAGTTCTGAAACATACTAAGAGCCAAATTTGAAATGAGAATTCCTCTGACAGACTGCGTATGGGAGTACATCAAATCTGATCCTATTTCTGTATAAAACCTCCTTTCCAGGCTTGGAAAATCCAGGTTTACTCAGGAAATCTCAACAATGGTACAATTTCTATTTCTGAATAAAAAGCAAGCATCACTGTTGACACTATGACAATGCCACACTGAAGCTGATACCATAAACTAGCAACATTCTCCAGATAGGCTCTCAGATCAAGCACTGATGTGATAAAGTTACATTTGAGTCTATGTACATGGATAACCGGAAATGACAGACGAATTTCAGCTTGAGGATAAGTTTACAAGACATTTCTTGACATGTCATTTATTCTGTCTGACCAGGAAGGAACATTTCTTATAATTCAAGAACAATCTCCATATATTTTAAATTTCTAATCTCTTAACTCATACTTTAGAATGTTTCCCTCATGCTCCTGGAGCTGACAGATAGACTCTGAGAACATGATACATGAATTCTGCCTCCATTTTATCTGTGCTGAATACTTATGCCATTCCAATTTATAAAGCCAATTATTTCCAGGAGCTGTGACTATCTCTAATTGATAAAAATTAGGAATCTTTCTCTCTAGATTACTGTAGAAAGTTAAAATATAACTTTCTTCATCATTATTCAAAGTGAATAAGACTTGCCAATGTTTAAATTAAAATCCACTGTTTCTAAGTGTCAGACAAATGACATTTCTAAGCATGTCTGTGTTCCTCACTAATCATCTAAGAATACAAATACCACTTTATTATAATCATATATTTTCAATCTGTCAGCATGCAAATTCTACCATTATAAAAATACACATTTACAAGGAAAACCCACTTTTACCTAATCAAAATATTTTACTACCTTTTCATTCCATATTGAAATATATCTCAAATATATTGTGAAGAATTCAAATAAATCTTAACTAAACATGAAATAAAAAAGAAATGCTCACCATCTTTTTCTAGAACTATTACACTTACCTTAAAATTAGTAGTATAAGTCTTACCTTTTTCTGGACTTAAGTTTTTATACACTTCAAAGTCTGCCATTAAATTTAATAATGCTACACATTATTGGCCAGAGCAGTGAAATTTCTCTAAAAGCAAAGCCTTTTTCTCATACACGTCTCCAAAAAGGGGAAGGGGGAAGGCAAAGAAATCCTTAGCAGCCCCTAGAACTTGGCTCATGCTTCCTTTTATAGCATGATGAGATCTTCACAATCCAGGCTTTACAGTGTGGAGAATATAAATCCATGAGATGTGATCACAGAACTTTGTCCCAAAGTGAAAAGCACAGCCAGATAAGCACACTGGAAGCATCTGCTCAGGGCTGCTGCTGTTGTGGGAATGCAGGCGCTGTGGCTACTTTGAGTATGAGACTTGCATGCTAGTGCAGCACTCAGAGCCCTCAAGGCATTATGCACATTTAAGGTCTGGAAAGAGTGGATCTTTAACCATCAAAGAAACCTTCCTCACCTATGGAGGTCACTGAGAGATACTGATTACCATAGGAGTGACGCAGGCTGAATGCAAAAGCTGAACAAGCACACACACTAAGACACACAGAGGCACACGTGCTCTCAGAAGCAAACATCACTCCATCAGAGGCAAACATGACCCATTAAGAAATGAGCTATGTTTGGTCCCCTGCACTATAGGCTACTTTTGTGGCAGTCAGGTTAAGTGTATATTTATTCAAAGTGTTGCAGCTTTTCCTTGTTCTCTGTCCTTATTCCACACATAAACATAGCAATGAGCACAGAAGAGACTGGAATGTTTCCAATTTAGAAGGAAATGAGGTTACAGTTTCAAAATGCTTAAGCACTGAAGGCTACTTTTCAGGGAAAAAAATTACATGTCTGTGAGCAAGGTAAATAGCATGAATGGGTCTGAAAAAGTCCACTTTTAGTGAATGAACCAGCATATTATTATAGTACAATTTTCCCTGAAATATATAAAAGCACTATTTGCAAGTCTAATCAACTTCTTTAGAGAGATAGGTAGAGAGACACACCTTCTCATGTGCAATATACTGTTGTCTCACATATAAACATTGTAACTAGGTCTTTCCACTCTGAGCATCAACTCCCTTACTCCCAGAAATCAATTTCTAATTACCAAACCTTATTGCCATTTTCTTTTCCCCAACTTCAACTCACCCCAACCCATCTGTGCCCCCTGGAATTCCCAGCATCTCCCATTCTACACAGTCTAGTTTCAGCCCTTTCCTCCATTCCCATCAGGGCCACCCCACACAGATTGCTAGCCCATCCCTTGACTCCAAGGTACAAACTCTATCCCAATCCCTACTTATATGTTCTGCAATTTGCATACCACATCGCCCAGTTTCCAAACTCCACTACTTACTCTTAAATGCTTCTGAGAAATTTGAACGTCAAAGGTGTCCATCTGTATACAATTAGAACAGCTCTCTTGCAGGATTGAATCTACATAACATTCATACACAGCTGTACAGGGTAACCATTAGGACCTTAGAAACCTGCAAGACTGACATACACAACGATAAAAAATAACTCTTAAAAATCTATCTGCTGGGCCAGGTTTTTAGCTCAGTGGCGCTGCACCTGCCTGGCAAGCGTAAGGTCCTAAGTTTGATTCCTGGTACAGAGAGAGAGAGAGGGAGAGAGATCAAGAAATCTATCTGCTTAGTTTCAAATCCTCTCACTGCCACCAACTAGCCGTGCAGCTGGATAAGTTACTCAAATTCTCTGCTCCTTGGTTTCCTTATTTATACAATGGACATACTAATATGACTACTTCAAAATGTTATTGCAAAAATTTAGTATGCATAAGATGCTTGTCATCATAACATTATGTATCATTATCATTAGTATTATTAGTCTCGAGATTCTTTACACCCACCCAGAAAAACAGTGCACTTTTTTGTATAAACTAACCAATAGTTTGGACACAAAGCAGCACCCCAAAATTAAGAGTTATCTCAGACAGAGGATATAGTTCACTGAGGAGATGCAGAGTACAAGCCCCAGTAATGCAAAAGTGAAAAACTAACAGATAAATGATAAATAGATAAAAATATTCACAGATACTTAGATAAAAATAACAAAGTAAGTGGCCACTGATTTATTTAGTATGAAGAAAAAATGGCTGTCCCAGGTGGAGACAGGGGGATGAGTCCCCACAGTCTCGGGCCTGACTCTCCTGATGACGCAGAAGGTTGTGGGAGAATCAGATAGAAACTGAAAGCGTAGAAACAAAGTTGTACTTTTATTCAGCAAGCATGCAAGAGTACAGCTGCCTTCTGGCAGAGAGACAGGCAGGGGTGCCCGAAACAGAGCCACCATTGCAGGGGGGCTCAAGATGCTGGTTTTCTAGTAGTTGGGGCCTATCCTGCCTCTGGGCTGAGGGCGCCCCTACTTGATTGGTTAATGATTAACTTAGTTTATTATTAGGGACAACAGGGAAGGATCTTTTCAGGGGCCCTTTATATCTTAGGGCCAAGGTTCTTTTTTTCCTTTTGATCTTTGCAAACCAAGCTTTGCAGGGGAGGTGCAACTTCAGCAGACTATCAGCTTTCTATGGGTGGTTAAGCCTGTTCTGCCAGCTATCTGAACTCCTTTGGGGAAGGGCTCATCTCTCCCTGCCTAGGGGTCTCTATCCCTACAGGGCTATAGACTTTTCTATTACATGGAGACTCAGGTTATGGAACCCCCAAGACATGAGCTCACTTCCTTGGCAACATCTCCAAACAGAACTTGGAACCCTTGTTAATGGGTATCACAATCTGGTAACAGCCATCTCCCAAGTGAGCTTGGCCAGGGACAGTCAACAGCGAACATGCTGAGCTGCTTCTCAGGACCCCAGGTAGAGAAAGTATCTGTGAAAGATTAAGAAGATGGCTGACTCCATCAAGATTCCACATGACTGTCACAGACAACCCAGGAACAGTCTCCCCGGGAGTGACCACCAGTGACCTACCAAAATCAAGGTACCCCAGTGAAGTCTCCCTAAGCCCAAATACCAATGGCACAGAAACTGGAAAGAGCATGGGGCAAGTATCACCAGGCCCAGAAACACCCAGTAGCTCTGGGCAGGCCTCCCCAGAGCCAGGCACAGAAAACCTAGAGAGTCAAAGTCCAGGAGGGGAGTCCAAAGTCACAGCCACCAGCCCCCGAGAGACACTGAAAAGCCTGGTGTACATCCATCCAGGCCTGGCTGCCACTATTGGAAACAACTTCACAGAGAGCCTTGCAGAATCCTGGCCAGGGTGGTCCCTGCAGGCAGTCAGGCAACTCTCATTGTCTGAGCCCTGCCTGCCTATTTTCCTGGGCAGCCAACCTGTCTATGGTCCCTTCTTCCCAGGCACCTCCACCACCCACACCTTTACCTGATTGGCCCTGATTTTAGGAAGAGACATCATGACAAGGTCTCTTGAGAATTCCATCCACTTTGAGGGCCTGTGTGATAAAGATCGAGATGTGTGGTGTTTGGACAATAAACAGCTTTTTACCACACACTAGGTAGAGGAGGATGGAGACCAGTATACTGTGTTACCTCAGTTGTAGTTAGAAGAGGCCATTAGGCTTTCTGAGCTAAAGAAAGATTCTGAGCTCTTAATTCATTCATTGCCTTGTATACCAGAACATCCTAAAGTGCCTTGTCCAGGAGGAGAGAAATCCATCCACCACAGAGCTGCAGGCCACTGGAGAAAGCTGTATTATGTGAATGGCCACACTTTTCAGGCCAAACGCTTCAGCAGGCGAGCTCACTGTGCTGTCTTCACAGACCGTGTAGGGGGACTTGGCCACCAGGTATATAAGTGCACCAACTGCAAACTCTCAGTTCACAAGAAGTGCCACAAACCTGTCACAATTGAATGTGGGCAGCATTCTTTATCATCAGAGCCCATGGTGCCAGTCGATCCATCATCCATGGCTTCAGACCCTGCAACACAGCAATCCCACATAACCTTTCAACTCATGAGGCTTTATTTTAGAACAAGTTGATGAAGAGAATGAGGCAGGGAACACCAGGGAAGGTGGCAAAGCTTCATCTGGTCTAGGTCTTGAGGACTTTGACTTGCTCCATGTGATTGGGAGAGGAAGTTATGGGAAAATACTGTTAGTCCAACTGAAAAAATCAGATCATACATATGCCATGAAATCAGTGAAAAAATAGCATTTCTACATTCATCGGGTACAGAGAGAGAGGTGCATTCTACAGCAGACATCCAATTATCCTTTTCTAGTTGCACTGCATGCTTGCTTCCAGACAAAAAGCAGACTGTTCCTTGTTCTAGACTATGTCAGTGGGGGAGATCTACTGTTTCATGTGCAGCAACAAAGCACACTTCCTGAAGAACATGCCAGGTTTTACTCTACAGAAATCGGTTTAGCAGTCAACTATCTTCACCAGCAAGGAATAATTCACAGAAATTTAAAAATGGAAAATGTATTACTGGACTCAGAAGGGCACATTAAACTCACCAATTATTGCTTGAGTAAGGAAGGCTTACAGCCAGAAGACACGACCCACACTTTCTGTGGCACTCCTCATTTCTTGGCTCCAGAAATTATAAGAGAGAAAGATTACAGTTTTGGTGAGGACTGGTGGGCTCTGGGAGTGCTGATGTATATGATGATGATTGGAGAGTCTCCATTCCATCTTGATGAGTGCTCTGATACCCCTTAGGAAGACTCAATCAAGAATCTCTTCCAAGTAATTTTGGAAAGAGACATTTTCATACCTCGTTGTCTGTCTGTACAAGCTGCAAGTATCCTAGAGGGTTTTCTGAACAGGGACCCAAAAGAACGACTGGGTTGTCATCCTCACAGGGGCTTTGCTGATGTTCAGGAGCTTCCATTCTTTCAAAATGTAGACTGGGACATGACGGAGCAAAAGCAGGTGGTGCCTTCATTTTAACCAAATATCTCTGAGGGATTCGGTTTGGACAACTTTGATCCTGGATTTACCAACCTGTCTGGCTCACCCCAGATGATAACGACATCATGAGGGAGCTTGGTGGATATGAATTTGCAGGTTTTGAGTATATCAATCGTCTTATGATGTACGAAGAAGAAGGGGTCTGATCCTCATTTTTCAACTATGCATTTTGCTTATGTTGCCATTTAATGCTTGGAAAAACTTGTTACCAGCCTGGATAGAATTAACCATTTCAAAGTTGTTTGGAAGCTAATTTTAATTCATTGTTTTGAAGTTATATTTAGATGTAATACGTGATTCTTATCGTCTATAGTAGAGAATATGGAATTTTTTGTTCATAGATTAGATTTTTATGAACTGATTTAAATAACAGTTAACTAAAATTAAATTAAACTAAGATTGTACCATTATAACTTATTTACATTTAGATGATGATGGTTACCTTTCACATCCTTGGCATAAAAATGATACTAAAACAGAAGAATGATATATAGCATCCTAATTTTAGCTAACAGTCTAGTTTTAAATTAAGAATGATTTAAAATTTGTAAACATTTAATAAATTATCTTCTAATCTTTTTCAGATGCCCCATTTCATGAGAAATATTACTTTTCCAAAGCTTGTAGTCATGTATTGTCTTTTCTTCATATAATTTAGTTTGAAACTAATGAAAACATCAAAGGAAAATATTTATATACATTTGCATGTTCATTTCCAAGGCATGTATGTTCCTCTTAATGCCTGGAAGTTGTTTTAAAACAAAAAGCAGTATTCACTACATAAACTTATAGAGAATTCTAACATGTCAGAAATATGTTTAGGATCTTGCTTTTAAGTGTTGCTCTTTTTTCCATAGGGCATTTCAGAATGTAGAATAATTTCCCAGGGTGTTTGTTTACCAAGTTTATTACTGCGCCTACATTAGAATTCTTTTGGGCTTTTGAACCTCATTTTGAGAAACACTTTCTTCAAGATATTCTTTTGTCCTCCAGTTAAATAGTAGAAAGTGTGTTCATGATATAATATTTTAAGATGTTACAAGCAGAAATTTACAACTTTATGAACATTTTTGAACAAATTTTACATGACTGACTTCATTAGATACCTTCCTTGTTCCCCTCAACAAAATCTTATCAGTTTTCTGCCAATGATATCCAAATGATGAGCATTTTTCTTTGTTGAGGTTTTTACCATTGTTCAGGGTGGTCTTTTGCTTTTCAATTTCTTAAGTAATAAGACTAACTGTATATTTTATAGAGATCAGCATTACAAATATGTTTTCAACTATTTTTGTAGTATTTAAGTGTTACGTCAGCTCTTTTCATGTCATATAGAAATTGTCTCAAAATACTCTTTAGGGGAATAGTCAGTTTATAGTCAGAATGGCTGACATTCTGGTGTTCTAAAAAAATTATTTTGCATAATCCTATAGTCAGATCATTTTATGCATATGTAATTTGGGTTAAATTTCAAGTACTGTGTTCAGCACTGGTATATTTACTGTATACATTTGCTTTGTTTTGATTTTTGTCATGTAGAACACTGACTTGGTCATCATAATGTAATCTGTGTTGTGTTCTTTTTTCATGTTACAGCCTTTAAATAAAACATTTAATATAAATTAAAAACAAAAACAAAAAAACCAAATCCTTAACTTATATTTTGACCTTAACATGTAGCAAGTACAGAAATTTGGAAACTTTTGATCATTATAAGGTCCATATTTTATCATGTATGAAATTTTGATGCAATGTAATTATCATTATATTATAAAACAGTAATGTGTCAAAAAAAAAAGAGTTATCTCAAACATAGTCACTCCTGTTAAATAATTAAAATGTTTACTTCTCCCAGGCAATCTTGTATGAAAAGACAATGGTGTTTCCATAATACAAAATGAGTATCAAAAAATGAATTTCTAGTTTCTTTGGCTGCCCAGAATCATAGATGTCCAGAAAGCCACAAGTATCTTTGAGTTAATCTTCCACTCAATCCAAGTAAGAGATGGAACCAAAGTTTTTCCAAGGAAGGTTTGGAAGACCTTCCTTCCAAGGATGCTGCACCCAATCCAATTTTGAGGTGCCACTTCAGGGGAGAATCAGCAGATAATCCCTCTCTTCTAGCCCTTGAAGCATCCCCCAGCTTCTCCATGAAAAGACTGCCATGCAGGATTGGACATGGAGCTCAACAGCACAACAAAGGCAGAATTATACCTGAATGGGTCTCATATACCTCTGAAGACCAAACCACTCACACATCTAGGGTGAGCATTCGGTGATTTCACAAGGCAGGTATGGCCCGCGAGTATGCATTTGACCACAAAGGGCACCCATGTATTTTTGAGACCCAGAAATATCTACTCTATTAAATATTAAATCCTTCAGCAGCAATAATCTATTCAGCCCATTAAAAGACTCGTAAAACTTAAACACCTAAGGTCAGCAGGGGCATATCTCCCTAATAACCACATCTCCCTAATCACTTTCCAGTATTCTCCCAACAGAAGGTTTTATATAATGTCAAGATGAGGCCAACAAGCTTTGAGTAGTGGTGCTTCTTCTGGAAAACCACTTCGATAACCAGACAGCCTCAGAAGTTAAACTTTTGAAATGGAACCCTCATTTGAAAAGTTTGAGCTTTTCCAGATTAGTTCTAGCACAATATTTGGTGTATAGTAGTTACCTTACAGATGCTTATTACCCTCCTCTCTTTTTAATCCTTAGACCTAATACGGAATTATCTTCACCAATCAGGTGAGAGAGAAAAGCATGTCTGAGTTTGATTTTAAACTTACCATGAGTGAATGACTTTAAACCCCATCTGACAGCATTTTCCTCATCTTTTACACCTGAATTCTCTTTCTGGTTTCTCAAGGAAACATCACAGAGTAAAAGAAAAAAACAAGGCCTTTGAAAGCAAATAGATCAAGGCATAAGTCTTGGACTTTTCCCTAACTCACTGTCATCTTGGGGAAGTGATGGGTAAGGATAATTTTGAATTTCAGGTACAAATAACTTTTTAGTTATCGGTATGTCCCATGTAATATTTCCTGTATTATTTGTTAAATCTGACAACCCTCATGAAGGGGCCTCTCTAAGCTTCTAAGAGTAAATATCATCTGGGAATTATAGCATATTTCTGAGTAGTAAATGAGTCAGTAGAGAGCCCTAGCCCCAGTGTCTCAACAAGTAAATATTCAATAAATAAAAGCTAAGGCAACAAGTGAATGGCCACCCCAATACTGGTTTGGCATAACTTCAATCAAGTCTCAAATGAAAGAGGTCTGTCCTACACTCTCCCCCCTCTCAACCCTACCATTGAAAAACTCTGAACTGAGACCAACTCAGAGTGAAAATGTGGACTATGTCAGACCCTGGAATTCCCAGGTCCAACTAAAACACCTAACACAAACATGGCAGCCATGTCACTACATGAGGCGATTCTTATGGAAGCTACAACTCATCCAACACATCTACAAAAGCATCATCCTCTCATAGCTTCATAAAAATTCCACAAGAAGATATATCAGGGTTAATATCTTAAAGGCAAGACTGATATTCAAGTCAGACAAGGTGTCCAAGATCACAAAGCTCTGATGGAAACAGAATTCACACCAAGCTGACGCCAGGGCCAGGCTCTTCCCACCAGTTCCATGCTTCAGGTCATGGGAACCATCTATAATGTTTAGTCCCTAACTTCAGAATTCCTCTTATTTTTTCTCAGTTGGATAATATTCCCATATAAAGCTAAAAGTTGTGTCTCTGCCTTAAAAAAAAAAGAGATGCTTATTAAGAAAAACAGTTTATAAAACTATAATTCCAAATTATTCACTCAATTTTTAAAGCATAGGCCCAGTTTTCATCATAAGATACAAAGTAATACAAAAGCTAGTATAAGGCAACCACTCATCCAGACAGTCTCTAGGCTCTCCTAAGGCTGTCCTCTGGCACTCTGCTCAAAACATAAGTATTGAGGTGAAGAATGGATTTCACAGGAAATTCCACACTCTGTTTGTAGACTAAATTGAGAGCATAAATTATAACATGTTTAATGAAAAGATATCAAGCAAGATGCTGCAAGATTTATAAAAATGACCACACTAAATTTAGTCAATAATCATTATAGCTGGAATAGAATGCTCTCAGAAATAATCAGAAATATAAAAATCTGTGTGCATGGATATTTCTCTGGTATTTGTTATAAAAATAAGTAAATAAACATGTCTATCAATAAGGGAAAGAGCAAATAAAATACACGTGCACACTTTGGAATACTTGTTTGTAAGACACTGCTAGAGAATATTTGACATATCCAGTTAAAAAGGAAGATACAAAATATATATGCAACATGATTTTAATTATGTAAAATACATGTCATACATAGAATAAATATTATAAAACTACATGGTAAGGGTTATTACAGATTATCTTTAGGTATTTTACTTCCTTTATATTTGACCATAAAGTATTTTAATTTTTTAGAATGAGCACTATTTCTTTTAAATCAAAAAATTACTTTTTAAAAAGTATTGCCAGTTTAGTAGTACCCAGCTAGAGAGAAGATGACCTCTTCCCACTGGTGCCCTGTAATGATAGAGAGCTCGCTGAGCATTGCCAAGTCTTCTGAAACTCGTACTATGTTCCAGACACTGTTACTAGCCTTGTACAAACCTTATTTCATGCTTACAGTGCCCTTATTAGGGAATTAGGTACAGTCCTTTCAATAGTTTCAGATGTGAAAACTGAGACAGAGAGAGATGAGGTAACTTTCCTGAGATATTCAGCAAGTGAGTGATAGGCCTTGGATTTGAATCCCCACAGTCCGGGCCTGGAGTCAGCAATTCTCACCAGACAAAGCAGTGCTGTGGTTTGGATCTCACCATCCCTCAGATGCCTGGGTGTGGAAAGTTTGGTCATCACCTGCAGTGCTACTGGGAGGTGGTAGAGCCGTGAGGAAGGAGGCCCAGTGAGAGGAGTTCAGATCATTGGAGGCCTGTCCTCCAAGAAGATGCTGGGACCCTGGCCTACCCTGTCTCTGTTTTGCTTCCTGATCTCCATGGGCTAACCAACTTCCTCCACCACATGCTTCCATCATGATGTTCTGTCTCACCACAAGCCCAAAAACAACAGGCAAACCAACCATGGACTGAAAACTCCAAAGCCGTGAGCCAAAATAAACCTTCCCTGAACCCCACATAAAACCACAAGTTCTCAATATAAATTATACAATGAAAATCATCAATGTAGCTATACAAACATATAAAACCAAAACAGAATCTTCCAATAAGCACAAACCCATAGAGCTAGATGCAAAGAAATCCCCAAGTGGATGCTCCTGGAGATATTCCCAGGATAAGTAAACACATTTTCTTTCATAAAACAGGAGGTACCTACCACTGCATTAGCATTCTGTCTGAACCCCTTTACTTAGTCCCTAGAATGATGTTCCAGATTATTGTAGGGACACTGGTCACCAGTCCTTTGGTAAATCCTCTGACCACTCAGGGCCATCTGTACTACTTACTGAGCTATCCTGAGTAATATCTAGCTATGAAGCAGTGGACAGTATTATCCCATTCCTTGGCCTGTGTGTATCAGAGTTAAAAGAAAAAAATAAAAGAGCTAACTGAAAGGTTAGCAACTCTAGCCTCTGGGTGACTGTGAATAATCCATGGGATAGACTGGAAATCTGCTCTCAAGTTTATATTTAACAATGGACTCAACTGCCTAGATTAAAGCTATAGCCATTGCAAACTTGGAAATGGATGAAAGAGAGTAGGGATTATATATCATCAAGTCAAAGAAGACCAACACAGTAGAAACCTTTGGCCTTTTAAGGAAATCACTATTAGATGAAGCTCAGAATTCCCTGTCAGGACCATCCCAGAAAATTGCTAGAATTTTTGCATTAAGCCCTAAGGAACAACTGAAATACTACTATGAGCTCATTTTCAAAGAAAAAGTTAAGGTGTTCCCCAAGCAAAAGTACATACAATATACCTAAGTGCTCAGCAACAGAAAGAACTGTCATCTTGTCACTCCTGCCTGGTGCTTTTCCTGTAGTCTAAAAATTCCTTTCAGGAACACCTCCATCAAACGAACTTGGTCAAATCTATATGAAGAAATCATCTTCCTATCACAGGCAAGGAAGCTAAACCTCAGGAACTCTCCATGATTTCCCCACAATCATAAAAACAAGTAACTGGGAGGAGAATTAGCTGAAACTGAGACTTCTAATTTAATCCCAGTGTTCTTTCTCCATACATAGTTACCATACAGACTGCCAGGAACAATTAATGGCTAGACCACAAAACAACACAGGATAACCAAACACTTCCAGTTGCAAAACCCAGTGCACCACCAAAAGTTCAGTTGAAAGCAAATGAAGACCTGAAGGTTTTCAACCACTGCCTGCTAAACAAAGGCTGAGAATGGCTAAAGTGAGGGTTTGTTCAGACAGCAGGTTTACCAATGCTGGTTTATCACTGGCGAGATGTAACTATATGTGCTAGTGTCACAGAACATGTCCTATGGATCACATATCCTTGTCAAATAAACCATTTTGGACTTCTCCTACATTAAAAACCTGACATGTGTCAGTGGACAGTAATTGCTACACAATTTTAAGCATCTGAATCCCCACGCAGAGCATTGTCCACATTTAATTTTGCTATGTTTCACAGGACAGAGATGAGCCACTCTTTAGGCCAAGTGCCTTTTTGAAATGATGTTCCATTGATGATTTATTGATCCTCTCCTTCAAGACACTTGACTTTGAAATAAACGTTTCATTATTTGTTTGAAAGATTTGACTGTTTATCAACTACGTCACTTTAAATTTTATCGGGTACCATAAAAATTCACAGGCACATCACTGTCAATGATGAAGGTGTCAACATAATTCAAGACAAGGTCCTGGGTAGGCTCAGCATTTGATTTCAGCTTGAGCAAACCATGAAAACAACTGAGACCTCACTGGCAAGATTTTATTCACAGGTCCTGTAAGAAACCCAGCAGCTTACAACCAGTGAACACAGAAAGGATTTGAACAATCACTTCTCGGCCTTTTGGCTAAGATCAAGTGTAGAAAGGACTTGAACTGCCCCTGGTGAAGACCGAGAAATGTGAAAATTCGATTGACATTTGGGGTTTGTGAACTCATATTCATACATTAAAAAAAGTACTCAGACTTTTTAAATCAGGATCTATTGCTTGAATAACTTCCATCAGTTCTCGTAAGTGTTAATTATACCATTAACAGAAGGGAATTAACCAGAGATAGGTAGCCACATGGACCCTCTAATGGTTGTTGACAATGACACATAAAACAAATATCTACCCTCAGGGCTGAAACTTTCATTAGAATCTCAAAGCTTAAGTAGTCACTTATTCAAACCTTCCCCATAACACTCAGGATGCAATTTTCCCCTGAATAGAGAAGCCCCTCTTCCTCCCTTTTGGGAATAGAAGCTGGAAAACAGAGTGTAAAAGTCCAGAATATCCCTTCATGTTTGTACCCTCCAGCTCTCTAGCTAAAGGAGGACTGTTTGCTTGCACAATAACCACATTTGAACACATCTGATAAGTTAAAATAGGACATTTTACTATACCTTAATCTGACATCCCTGAGCTTAATAAAAGGTAAATGATGCTATCTACCCAGGCATGTCTTGGTTTACAGTCAGTCAAATAAGAATTGTATTATGTGCATTCAAATAGAAGACACTCGAGGTCATCATAATGCAAAGCCCTATGTCTGGTAATACTGATAACACAGATAAATATTCATCTGTGCACATGCAGACTGATCCATAAAGAATCCGAACACAAAATTAACCATTGTGGGGAGGGGAGATTCTAGGTAATTAAAAAACCTCCCTTCTCAATAAAGCTCTACTTAGTATGAAAGGAGTTGGAAGCAGCCCAGATCCCCTGAATACAAAGTCAATACCCATAAAAGTACAGGCCCAAGAGACAGCAACCACATCTCTGGAAAAATCTCTCCAGGTCAGCCTAGCTGAGGAAGGACTAACTCCTGTTTCAGAACAATGAGGTCCCTCCAACTCCATCAAACTTCAGGGCTTTCTCCCTTGTGCAGCAAACCAAAGATCCTCCTGAGAGCAGGACAGGTCATCAAGGGACTACATGACCACAGACATCTGCAGGACTAGAAGAGAAATGTGCTCCTCTCAAAATCCAGTTCCACAGGAGACTGAAGTAGGAGGATTGTCATGAGTCCAAGGCAAACTTGAACTACATGGTGAGTTCAAGGCCAGATGGAACTGCATCGGGAGACCCTGTCTCAAAAAACAAAACAACAACAACAACAAAAATCCAATCTCATTCAGCCTAGAGAGGATATCCTAATAACAAAACATAGCTGGACATGATGGCACATGTCTGTGATCCCAGCACTCAGGGAGGCTGAGGAAGGACAATTGCAAGTTCAAGCCTAGCCAGGGTAATCTGGCAACTTAGCAAGACCCTGTCTCAAAAAAATAATTTTTTTTAAAGGGCTGAGGATATAGCTCAGTATGAAGGCCTTAGGTTCAATCCCCAGTACAAAAGAAAGGAAAAAAAATCTAATAACAAGCTATGTCCTCTAGAGGAAGAATGTCTTAAATGAAATAGGCAGAGAGTCATCAGCCCCTCAAGAAGAAAACGAAGAAAAGAGATTGTACTGACCCTTCTGGTAACAACTGTCAAGATGTCACAGCTCACAGTGCTACTGCAACTGTCTAAATTCCTAACTTAAATTACTCTACAGAAATGAAAAATCAGCTCTTTTCTCTCATTGATAAAATAATAGGTGGCTGTTCTCCACAGCTTCAGTGGCACATTTTCACACATGTTGATACCTTTTGCAGTGTCTCCTCTAAATCAAATCACTTCTTTAGCTTTTCTCCTGATATTATATTATTTTCCCCTTGACAGCCCTGATTTATTAGGTTTTTTCTTCTGGCTAAAAGAATCCTAACATGAGGAGAGGACACAGTAACAGAGAGGACCGTGGTGTAAATCCTTAAATCAGGACACTGACTGCCTTGTCATTGATGTGTCCCCAGGGCCTAGGAGGGACCAGAAAAGCACTGAGTACCAGGAAGGTCTAAGAGCAGGAAGACCCACCTGAACTCAGAAACTCAGATTCCACATAGTTCCCTAACTCCCAGGTAACTTCTTTACCTTGGGCAAAAAGGACCTAGACCCCAGAGGATCACTGGGGGATTTCAAACACTGGGTGCAAGAAGAATACCAGTGGCTGGAATTCTGGAACATGTAAGGGTAAGGGAATGATTACTGGTAGTCTTTTCTCTATAAAAGGAAGAAGATTCAGATGGAGACTACTAAATGACAGTTCCATTAAGGTAGACATGACTACTTGTTAAAGTTTTCCAAATAGCTTTCTAGTTAATAATTATGCCCAGAGATTTAAAACAGAGAGAGCTTATGACATCAAGAGAAGGAAGAATTCCTTAGGAAAAAAAGAAAAGACAAGTTAGTTCCAATTCTAGAAATAATTAAACACAATGGGGGAAGAGTTAAAGAGCATGGAGTTGTTGGAGGTGATGTAACACCATCCAATATGGAATCAAAGAACTGAATTCAAATCTTGATTCCACCAGAGAGCTCAGCAACAAAACCACGCTATTTTAAATCCAAGTCTCGGGGCTGGGGATTTAGCTCAGTGGTTTCACCGCCTGCTGCACAAGCGCAAGGACCCAAGTTCGATCCCCGGTACCAAAAATCAATCAATAAATAAATCTAAGTCTCAGTTTTCTTCATCTACAACAATTCCTTCAAGAACATATTTAAAAGTTCTGGGCTCAAAGAATATCAAGATAGCAACAGAAAGGCATTAAAGCAAACAGAGGGCCCTTCGAAAGCCACACACGTGAAGCCGTCTCTAACCTTAAGAACTTGGTAGAATTTATGAAGCCTTAACATTAATTCCACATTTGTTGCTTTTGTCTTCTGAGGTCTGTTTCCATGTAGGCACCAGTTAAGAAATAAAGTCTTTTAAAACAAAAAGACTTTAAAAGAAAAACTAAGGGGCTTTACTGATGCTAAATTTATTTACATAGATAGCTGCACCATGATTATAAAATATCCCTGTTTTAGGGAATGCACACCGAGGCACTTCATAGCAAAGAGCCAGAAGGTATGCAATTTATTCTCAAATGATTGAAAAAAGTATGTGTTTGTGTATGTGTATGTGTCCACACAAGCGCATGTATGTGTATAGAAAGAGGGTATACAAGTACACAATGATAACCTAAATTGGGTAAAAGTTATCCTAACATAAAGGTCCTGTGTGAGCCTAGAGGAAAGAAAAGGGAAGCAAGAAGGTAGCAGCAGAGGCAAAAACTGTAAGCTCTATACAGATAAGGGCCATTTCCAGTTGGCTAACTGCTAAATCCTCAGCAAGAACCTAGGTCAAAAACTATTCAAAGCATGAAGAAGAAAGGAGCAACATCCCTTGTCTCAACTAGGGGTATGAGGACCTAGGATAGGGACTGATGACTGATAATCACACCAGCACCTAGAAATCAGCAAGCTGCTTTGTTGAGAAAGAGACCAAAGAATCTTGTGAAGTTGTGAATGTGGGCTCGTGGTTCAGCACGATGCAGATCACAGACTGCACCCAGTGCCCAGGGACCTGGTCTTCAATGTGCTAATAGTTAAACTGGAGTCATCTTAGGCCCAGCTTTTAACCTGTCCAGGCCTGGGGCTCTCACTGATAAAAAAGTAGGAGATCACTGATTTATTCACTAAACTCATACTCCCGCCCCTAAAATCATGTTCTCTGTTCTCTAGAGCTTTCATTTTAGAAGGGAACTCCAAAAATGGATACTGTAAATAACCTGAGGTCTCTTTCAGTCCTGAAAATTCTATATAAAAACTTTGGGGATTGTTATTAGAAAAACAAGTATGAGTATTATAATCACTCTCTAACATACTCAGAGCAAATGCATACTCTCTTAAAGGTGAAAGCATATTCAAGATGCTCTAAGTTTCATAGCTTTAAAAAGTTTGTACACGCAGAGCAGTGAAAAGCTTGAGAGCAATATATAATAAGCCTTCTGCCAATAATTAAATTGATTTTACCTCCAAAATTCCTGCTCACTGATGTTATTCAAGTGGTAAGAATTTCAAAAGCTTAACAAAGCTAGGAAAGACATTAGGAAATACTTTTTAAAGCAATAAATTTATCAACGAGAGAAATAACTTTGAAGTGTAGATTAATGGTTAATATTAAAACATCAAAAGTACTTTAATTTTCTGCTTCATTAGTCTCCCTCATTCACAGTCAACTAGCACGAAATGGTTACAAAGGCTAATTTTGTTAAAGACCTTGGAGAAAAGAGGAAAGACTTTCTTCCATGAATACTAAGATAATAAAATAGAAAACCAATAATAACATTTTACCACTTTATATAAATTAATCTAATTTAGAAACAATTTGTACTATGATATATGCAGATCTTGTTCTCCAGCCAAGAAAAAAAATTATATTACTAATATCAGAAATGCGGAAACTAAGGTTGCTAGATATTAAGTGTCTGCACTGATTTAGATAATTTAGGAGAAATGGTAAGGGAGAAGAGATCACAAATATAATTAGAAGCCGGAGATTTAGCTCAGTGGTTCCACCACCTGGCAAGCGCAAGGTCCCGAGTTCGATCCCAGGTACAAAAAAACCCCACAAAAACAAATATAACTAGAGATCAAAATAAGAGGCGTATGAGAATATTATCTCCCACAGGGATTCTCAGGGCCTCAAGCAAGAAGACAAACCTATGAGAGAAGGTCCCAAACACAGGCTGCTAGTTGAGAAATTAAGACTAAGTATTGGGCCGGGGGTTTAGCTCAGTGGTTCCATCACCTGCCTCGCATGTGCAGGGTCCCGAGTTCAATCCTCGGTACCAAAAAAAAAAGACTAAGTATTTGTCCTTAAAAAAAATAATCCTCAGGGCTGGGGATTTAGCTCAGTGGTTCCACCACCTGCTCCGCAAGGGCAAGGACCCAAGTTCGATCCCTGGTACCAAAAAAATAAATAAATAAATAATCCTCCTGTCACTGGCTGACATAATTCACAAGGATCTAGACACTACTATCAACGTTCTGGCAGACATATGGAGGGACTCCTTTAATAGTTAACTTCCACAGAGGCCATTCATCTGTGGTTTTACAGAGCAGCAACTTTAAAACTTGTATCCCAAGAAATGAAAAAATGTTCTAAACATCCTTTGGATTCATGGAGTCAAAACTTTACTAGAAAATAAACTGTCATATAGAGAAACTGTTACTGATCTACATGCTACATGGATTAGGTTACTCTATTTGTAAAGTTCAACACCTGGTCCCCACAGAGAGTTAATAGTCATTTATTAACTATGAAGACACACTCTCAAAAATGTCAGTTGAATGAAACCAGGCAGGGACAGCCCAGCCTCACAGAGCCCTGCTGCCCTCGTGATAGAGATCCAGGGCCAATGACCAGGACCCTCAGGCCTCCAACAGCTCCACAGGCAATATTTCCATACTCACTGAGTCAGTACACAGAGTGCTTGAAACACTTCCACGCAAAAAAAAATAATTTATGTCATAATATTCTGGTACCACAAAGAGCTCACCATTTCTGATAATCAAAAAATGCAGATTTGCAAATTTATCGCACAGAAAATCCACTTAGCATTTCACAACACTTCGCTCAGATCAGAGAGGTCAGTTGAGATGGAATGGCAAAACGCTAGCTTTAGAATTAACCCTTCCTGGGACTGGTTGGTATCAATATGCACCAGTCACTTACTTCTCATCTACAAAAGGAGAGTGATTTTAGTCAGAGGTTTATAAAGGGACAAGGAGTAACAGCACAACGAAAAGCAAGGATTTTGTTAGGAAGAGAATGTACAAATGTATTGTTTTCAGAGATTTCACAAATGTTCTCAAGGCCAGGTATGGTTCTGTGTAGAATCCCTTATCAGATGGTTTCTCAAGTCCTGGTTGGCTCCAATGTGTTATGCATCACTGCAAATCAGGGTACTACCTCTTTCCTTGACTGTATCTTCTTATGTTTTAAACATAGAGGTCCTGGGGTCGAGGATTTAGCTCAGTGGTTCCACCGCCTGCCTCACAAACACAAGGACCCGAGTTCGATCTCCAGTACCACAAAAAAAAAAAAAAAAAAAGAATTCTAAATGTTGAGGTCCTATTTTTAAGCCCATACTACAAAGAAAATTACCTAGGCATTTGTAGCCCTCAAATCTCCTACTTATAGGAATCTGAGCATTGAGATACAGTTCAGAGTCTTTGTCATTAGCTGTACACCCCACATTTCATTTGGTGGAAAAGAGTTCCCTTCCCTTCCATCTTCTTCCTGTTCCTGGGAGAACAGGGACTAATACCTCACTTAGGAGAATTTGCACTCAAGCGCAATGGTTCCCACAGAGCAACGCTGCTCACAATCACCTGTGGATCTTGTTGAGATTCAGATTCCAATCAAGGAGGTTTCAGCAGAGCCAAGAGTATGTATTTCTAACATGTTCCCAGGGAACCTTCCAGTAGACACCAGCTCTCACACCACACCACTGATTCCCAGCTCCCCCACCCCAACTCATCATCAAGGCAATTCACCACAGTGTCCTTTCTGCAGAGTTCTAGCAGCCTCTAAAGGGCCTTGAAGCTCCTGTAAAACATAAAACTAACCTCTCTTCCTAGGTGCTTTAAAAGAGATAAATCTATGTAACATATCATCATGTCACAATTGTAGAAAAATACTGGATTTTAGAGTCTGACAAGTCTGAATTTAACAGTATAATCTAACAATGTGACTTATGGCAAACTGTTTGCCTTTATGCTAAAGCAGTCAGCACTGCCAATTCTAATAACAACCTTGATTTGGCATCGACGTAACACCTTCCAAAGGTGTCCCAAGAATATTCAATACACCATCATCCACTGACTCCTTTCAACAAGACCTAAATTTATTTATATTACCATCAGCCCCAAATTCCTTTGTGTCTCCTATAAAATCCTATACGCAAAAAATGATATATTACGCAAAGTAAGAGTGATCCTAAGACAAGACGGCTCCTTTCTGAGACTTCTGGGATAAGATAGGACTAATAACTTCAAGGAATAACAAGGACCCTGAGCATCAGTTTTCTAATGTGCAGCCTGATGGAAGTAGACAAAATGTCTACAAGAGCTATGTCTCTGGTTTTCCAAAGTGGATAAATAATTCTCATAAAAATTAAGATTGCAGGGGCCGGGGATTTAGCTCAGTGGTTCCACCGCCTGCCTTGCAAGCACAAGGTCCTGAGTTCGATCCTGGGTACAAAAAAAAGAAAATCAAGATTGCATCTGATATACTCCAAGTGATAGCATTGTTCACTTAATTCCGGCATTTCATATTTATTTCTGTATCAATTATCCCACTGTGAACAGTGTCATCCCCATTGCAGATTAGTCAAAACACTATTGACGTGTTCTTTGTTGTCCACTGTCTTAACCAGGAGATCATGGATGACATTGTAAAGTCAGTTAATGCTCAAAAGTATATCTTCACAACGTGTAACAAATATGTTAAGATAAGTCACATTTTAAGAGCACTAAGAAAGCATTATATTGGGCCAGGGATTTAGCTCAGTGGTTCCACCGCCTGCCTCACAAGCAGAAGGACCCAAGTTCAATCCCTGGTACCGAAAAAAAAAAAGCATTATATTAAAGTGAATATGAGACAAATGTTAGAAAAGAGAAAAATAACCACATAAAAGTGAAAATAACACTTGCCCTACCCCTCTACAAATAACCTTTATAAAGATTTCCATGTACCACTTCTATCCAAACAAGTGAGTAACTGCATACTGTATAAATCAATAAACTAATACTTGATTTATTTTGCTGATCAGATTAATATTTTTGCCAATCTTTAATGCACTGATTCTCACCTCTCTCGGGTGAGAATCACCTGAAGACAGATAGATAGACAGAGATAGAGGAGGAGGAGAAGGGGAAGGGAGGGAAGAGAAGAGGAGAGGAGGGGAGGGGAGGGAAAGGAAGACTGAATTGAGACACTTGGTTCCCATGTCCCACCACTTACCTGTTTTGGGGTAGAATTCAACCATTATTACTTTTTAAAAAGTACCCTAGGGCCAGGGACTTAGCTCAGTGGTTCCACCACCTGCCTCACAAGCACAAGGACCCCAGTTTGATCCCGGGTACCAAAAAAAAAGGTACCCTAGTAGATTCAAATATATAGTTAGAGTTGAAAATTTGGTTAACTAGCCATTGGTTTTTAAATCATTTTAAAACACATTATTGAGACTATAGACTATTTTTCTCTGGTTTAACTTTTTCCTATGCTTTTCAATGTTTTTACAGTGGTCTGCACTGCTATCATCAAAAATGAAATAAATAGAGTGAAAAGTGTTTCTAAAAAACATCATTTACAAAATTCAATATATAGATGACTTATACATTCTTCTATAGTAGAATAGACTTGCATAATCATCTATATTCAAACACTTTATATACAAGTTCTTTTTATTTTTTCCTGTGCTGGTGATGGAATCCATGGGAGGCAAGTGCTTTATGTCTAAGTTACATCCCTGGCTCTCTATCCTTCTCATTTGATGTGTCTGCTTCCCATAGCATTCAAGATGCTGTATAACTTAGGTTATCATCACAGAAAACAAGTATTATCAAATACATAAATACAATAGTTTGTTGAGATAATATACATCAGTCACCTTAGGTCTAGGGTTTTTAACCCAACAGAATTAAATTGGCTACCCACTGAAATCAACTGTGAAGTTCTAAAAAGCTCCCGTCCCCTGGCCATACCCAGGGGTGGCAAATCTATGGCACACGTGCCACAGCTATCATTGAAAGCTCTAAAATGTTCACCATCACTGGGTATGAAAATTTCTAGAAAGACTTTTTGGAACAATAAAAGCAGAATCTCTGGGCTAGGACCTGGGTAATCTCCCTCCTCTGTGATTCCAGTGGGTAGCCCTAGCTGGGATCCACTAGTTTAAAGATTAATCAGTTATAAAACTCTACTTTTGGAGATAAGCTCTGCTTACCTTAAAAACACATGCCACTAAATTCTGACATTGGCAGTTTCAAAGAATGGTCATTTGCAGATACCCATTGATGTTCAATTAATTTCAAGCTGGCAAGGAGTAAAAGTAGGACACTAAATAATACATATGTTCACTGTTCTTCCTTTTAACTGAGCATAAGCCATTATCCTCCACATTTAAATAGCAAAAAGAGTGAGAACACCTCTCAGTAACATGCCAAGAAGTGAATATGGGCAAAACAAAATTGGACCAAAAAAGTTTTTACAGATCCTACACTTACCCTTTTCAGATAGTTGTTTATCTCTCAGAGCCATTTTGCTACCTGTGAGTCAATATTGTGCTCTCATATTGCCTAAGATTCTTAGATGAAAGCCCTAGGTGCTGGCCATTTTTGCTTATTTATCAAGATGAAATAAAAGTCCATCTTTTTAACTTTTAAAGAAGCCCTGTGCAATTTGTTTTCTTCATGTACTCCCAGGCCTTTCCTCCTCTCTTAGAGAGACAACAGGTGCTTCTGTTTGGGTGCAGGCCTACTTACACCTATTCTATGCTGTTGGTCATAAGAATTGCCTCACAGACAATGCTCACTTCTGAAATTTTCAGAGACATGCAGCAGAGACTTTTAATAGCATACAAAATACTGCAATCAAGCAGCTTTTACTAGTAGTACTATTTTAAGAAGAGAAATTTCCAATTTCAGAATTGAATAAAATACATACCCACATAATCAACATGGAAAGTCTAGAAAGTATTAATAAATTGTAAAAGCCTAAGAAATTCTTTTATAAATACATTTATCTTCATTCATTCCAAGGCATTATATAATTGCAATAATCTTTCTAAGACACACTTGGATTCTCAGAAGTGATCTTGTTTTCCTTTTCAGTCTCGGGAGAATGGTTTAGGGGACTTCTCTTCTGAATTCTCAGGCAAAAGCCTGCTCAACAAAATATCACTAAATTAATTTTCTCATTTTATTTAGTAGATAAGTTATCTAGCCTACTAAATAAAATAAGAAAATGAGCACCTACTATAAGCAATGCACAGTACTATGTGCTGGAAATAGAAGTCAGCACAGTCTCTGATCTGACTGGTACCTGGGGTAGGAGACAAAAATTAAACTACCTGTTACACAATTAATTGTTTTATTAAAATAACAATATATAATGAGGAAGCAACACAGCATGACAGGAAAATATCATCCAGAGCCAAATCTGGTCTAAGAAGTTAGAAAAGGCTTCTCTGTAGAAAGGACCTTTACTGTGGGACCCAAAAGATGGATTGAAAGTTGACTAAGTAAAGAAAGGCTGGCTTTGTGGGCAAGGACTGCAAAGGTCAGTGGAGATGGGGTACAAGGCAAGGTAAGGCTGCAAGACAAACAGGTACCAAAAGGAAAGGAGGGAGTTCTACTGTAGATATGTTGAGTCCAAGGACCTGGAGGGCATCAGTGGAGCCAGCAGGTGGTGTTGGGCATGTGGGTTTCAAGCCCAGAGGAAAAGTCTGCCATAGGAACACATGCACTACTGGGGTCACCAGCATCTTCATGGGAGCTGCAAGTTGTGGACATAGATAAAACCACTTTGCACTAGGCTGTGGCTTTTAAATTACAAATCTGGGTATGCTTTCAAATGAACAGCTTACATTTTGTAAAAACCCCAAACAGATTTTCTGAATGAGCCCTAAAATAAAACATGAGGTCTATTGGAGTGACTTCATTTACACAGTATGAAGGGACAGACTGCAGTTTTTCAGCTTTGTTTTGACAGATGGGAGGCAGGAGGTTTTCATGATTACAAATGCAATCACTAATAATTATTGCTGTGGCCCAAGAAAAAAATCTGGATCTTTTATGCAACTAAATTAAATAATTATAATGCTCTGGAAGAACCCTGAGTCTACTGATAGAAAGATATTTCATCCTTTTGTCAATCTCTTTGCATACATTAGGCAAAGAGTGGGAAAGACAATTGGGAAAATGAGAGAGCAAAGGAAAATTAATTATAATTATGGAAATGCGGCTTGAGAAACAAAGGCTTAAATTTGTAACACAGGTCTGAGGGGAAATAATTCTCATTAAGTAAACACTTAAAACATGAGAAGTCTGCAAGTCTGAAGGAAAGTTAACTTTATTAAACACATTATTTTTCTTTCTAATTAAGTAATTAGAAAATTGGTATTCCACGCATAAAGAAATAAGACAATCAAGAGCCTTTCTATTTGGCTGACCTCTCAGTGGCCACAGTTTAAGAAAAAGAACTTGAGAGTCCAGTCGAAAGGGCCAGCCAAAGAGCTTTCTTGAAAGCAAATAGGCTTGTTTTAGACAATTAGAGCTAAAGCTCTGAACAATGAACATTGTTACTTCTCACCTACCTGGGCCACAACCCAGACCTTCAATTTGCCATTTTGCTGGGTACCCTACAGGGACCTTTCACCTCTTCTATCATTACAGAATGTGAATGAACTCGCCATAGAGAATTGGACAGATATGGGACCAGTTTCCCAGAGAAATCTTTTCACTGATTTTGATTCCCAGTGAGGAGACAAGGTTAACGCTGAGGTATCTCAACACAGATTTTTTTTTTTATAGATAGCGATCTTTGTTTGGTTCTGATTAATCCACTAGACAACCTTATAAAATGCACGCACAGAATAAAATACCAATACCTTAGGGACCCTAATCTAAAACGCTAGCAGACAAATTCCCGCCAGGAGTGGCTCTAGGAGTCCAAGGAAAATTGAGAGGGGGCTGGGCAATGGGATTCCATACGCACCACACTGCCTGTGCCCCATTATATGGGTAACAGCCAAAGTGCCCAGGATGGCAAGGACAGCACCCTGATGAGTGAGACAGGAAGTCACACCCCTCCCTCTCAAAAACAAGCAAAGGAAGAACTACAGTTGAATGACTCAGATTTCTTCAGGTGGAGGCTTAAGGGAGCAGCCCCCCCATAACACTGTGAGAAGAGACTGCAGTCAATAGGTCTGGGAAGAAGAAGGGAGAACTTCATACCCATTCCATTTTCCACTGTCCCTGGCAGTCCACAGAGTTCCATGTGAAGAAAAAAAACGTGGAGATAAGAGAAAGAGTAAGGAACAGACAGCTGCCTTACTGCCTCGGGTCAAGGAAAGCCATGCACTAGCAAAAGGGAATTGGGAACACAGAAGAGGTGATGGGAGAGTGGGTCCTCTCTAAAGAATGCTGGTGACAGCAGGGCCAGGGTGGAATCAAACATCCATAAATGATGGAACCAGAGAGAGTTTGGAGCTCCTCACCATCAGTGACACAGTGTGGGATAGCAGACTTTTGTCCGCATGTTTCTTCCTTGTACCAAACCTGTCTAGAAAGGCCCTGAATTTGTCTTCAGAGGAAGGAGGACAGAGACAGGAGACAGGAGAAGCTCCCCTCCTTCTCAGCCACCAACAGCCAGGTCAGGGGTTATGGAGAGGTGGGGTAAATGAGTTTCAGATTAAATGAGTTTCAGATTAAAGTTTTAAAATGGATCAAACCCTCAAAATCCAAAAGTAGCTACAAAGAGTTTAGCCAAGATAGTTCAATGGAACAGAATGCTTTTTAAAGCACTCATTGGGAAAAAAATAAAACAATTTCAAATATATAGTACACCAAAAAAAAATACATATATATATTACACTAAATCGAGAATGCCAATCAGAGAAAGGAAAAAGAGAAATGAATTTAAAATTTTAAAATATAAATAGCATTTCATTGAGGCTTTCATTGAAGAGTTTCTCATCTCTGAAAACTCAAGGAAGAGCACACATTCCCAAAAGATTAAAGAACAAGTATGTTTTATGACAGTTCGTTTTAAAGTTCATATGCTTTGTTTTCTTACATTCCACTTCTCTAAATCCTATTATGAATAGCTATGATTTTCCTCAGACAGGAAAAAAAAAAAAGAGTATAAACCTGGTCATTTAATTCACATAAAATTCCCCAAATATCCTCTATTTAAAAGTAGGGTGGCTGGGGATTTAGCTCAGTGGTTCCAGCGCCTGCCTCAAAAGGGCAAAGTCCCGAGTTCGATCCCTGATCCCCAGTATCCAAAAAAAAAAAAAAAAGTAGGGTGAGCAGAGGAAGTAAAGAACAAAGCATTTCTTAAAATTGTAGCATTTAGAAAGGGGTTTAGAGGTCCTTTGCCTCAATCCCGGGAACTTGTTGATGTGGAAATTGTAGTCCCAAAGAGAACAATTCATGGAAGAGAACCCATCTGGAGGCAGCCCCCACAAGGTCCACACCTGTACTTTGACTGCACTTTCACTGAGGCAGCATCTAGTGTGCGATGCACTTGGGCATCGCTGTCTCCTTGGTGGCCATCAGTGGGGCTGAGGAGGCTTGAGTGGGCCACAACAGGAATCCAGTGGGCAAAGCTTCCAGAATTACTTCTGTTATAACTTATAAAATGTAAATGGCTCAAGTGCATTTTCTCCCTTAAGACCTATTTTTTAACCCTTTCTCTTGACTTTTCTTTGAAATTTTTTCCTTCTAATGTTCCTTCCTCTCCAAGAGTCTAAAGATAATCCAGTTGACTTTACTGATGCTCACAAAATCTCAACTATCAATGCATTTACAGGAATTTTAAATGACTGGACTTTACTAGGAAAAGATGCTTATACTGTCCCTGATTGGTAAAACTAGGCTTTGACTCAGTAAAGAAACGGCTCTTAACTTCACAGGGACTTATAGAATGAATAAATCAATTCAATGCTGGAAAAAAATATTTTTTTAAGGGAGGAGGAGTGGTGGGGAAGGGGGGAAAAAATAAAGATTGTGTTGTGAACATGTACCAGTTCCCCACAATGAATGTAATCATTATGTATTGCAAACAGGTACTAATAAAAAATTTTTAAAAGAAAGGTTATACTAACATAAAATCTGCCTCTAAAGCAGGTAGGCTGACAAAGCCATGACTTGCTAATAAACTGGCCTAAATTAATTGGAACTCTTAATTTACTTCTGCATAATTTCATTCTCTTCCTATTTTTACCAGGCTAGATTTGGCATTCTTCTTTTCTTCTAGTAAGACAGATATTCAGTGAAGGGAATCTTCTTTTTCAATATAATCATGTTTATCCTGAAGCTTGTGTGTCAGTCCTAGCTAATGATTTTTTCCATGGTCAAGAGGAGTCCCTGACTACCCCTACACAAATACACATAACACACAAATATTCACAACACACAAACACATACAACACATAAACACATGCCACACACACACACACACACACATACACACACACACACCCCTGCTTAAAGATAAGTGAAGTTTTGCCAGTAGAGCATGTTGGGCTGGTACTCTGAAAGCCAGTGACACCAAAGGCTGCTGGTCACTTGCAGTAACATTTACGGTGCCTAGCAGCAGTAAATGACAGAGTAATGGAGAATTGCCAGGAGCCACAGTCTCTAGTGGCCAGAAAAGTTCCTGAAGCCTGTCAGTAGCTGCTGGCTCTAAGGTGCACTGAAAGCTCAGGGCTGCTAACATTAAAAGAGCAGGGCTTTGTCACTCTGTCTGTGCTTTCTGTATGAACTGAACGAGAACCCTCAGCCAATGGTAACATCTTGGACCATCCCCTTTAGAAACCCCTGAAGAAGAAGGGAGATAACAGTGATGGTCAAAAGTGGCTTAGGAATCAGCTCATGTCTGATTTCCATCCCACATGTAGCTAAGAACTCATGCTAGTCAGTAACACAATCATATTCTATTAAGGAGCTTCAATGTTTAGACAATCTTTTTTTTTTTTGGTACCAGGGATCGAACTCAGGACTTTGTGCTTGAAAGGCAGGCGCCGGAACCACTGAGCTAAATCCCTGGCCCTGGACAATCTTATGTGCATAAGAAATTACACACATTCATTGCGAGTATAGTGATCTCTGGTTTAACAATCAAGACTATATCCCAGATCAAGAAAACAGATTGTAATTCTCTATAATCAAGATAAGTAGCTAAAGAAATAGGCAATTTTCAAATCAGAATAATTCACTGAAAGTATAAGCCATTGAGGCAAGGTTTATACTGCCCAAAATTTTTGTTCAAATTTTTTCTGAAGCATTTTAGGAAAATAAAAGCCACGTAGGAGGGAAACCCCAGCAATTAGCTTCTTTGATTGATTTAAATCCCTTTGGATTCAACATGTTCCCCAAACATCTGGGAAAAGGTAGCGAGAAATGTGAAAATTTAAGATTCCTAACAAGGTATCATTACTGACCATACAACTAAGTTTAATTCAACCAGCTCATTTCTGTTGGTCAGCAGATATTTCTCAGTTTTTTCCAAATAGTCCTTCCTGCGTCAGAAATATTAGGAAGATAAAATAACAGACAAAATTCTGGACATATGCAGCCAATTTCCAGTGGATTTAATAGTCTCTTCTTCTTTGGGTTGTAATATTCTAAGTTGTTTCCAATGAGAATATACTGGCTCTATGCTCAGAAAATGAGGCTTAGGATTATGCTTTATAACCTATAAGAGGTGAAAATACTACATTTTCATTTTTACTTTTATTTTGGCCCACAGAGTACTCTTTTTTTTTTTTTTTTTTTTTTTTTTTTGCTGCCAGGAATCAAACTCAGGACCTTGTGCTTAAGAGACAGGCAGCAAACCACTGAGCTAAATCCTGGCCCCAGAGTACTCATTTTAATGGAGTTCTTTTCTGCTAGGAACACTGCTTACATCTGTATGTACAAAGAGATTATGGCTAGCACCTTTGCACATCATCCAAGTCTGCATATTCCAAAATCCCTTTATCTTGTTAATGAGGGGAATTGTTCTTTTCTGTTTATGTTGAAAGAGGTTTTGTTTTTATTTAGATTGATCTGATTCTATACAGGGAGCTATTAACATATACAGCCAAGTTAGTATACAAAAAGCAGGGTCAGGGCCAGGGATTTAGAGGACCAGAGTTTGATCCCTGGTACCAAAAAAAAAAAAAAGCAGGATCAGAATGTTCACCTTCTGCACTAGAAGCCCCTCCATGTTGTGACTTAATGTTTCCTGACACTTTCCTCTCTCACAAATATTCTGAAATCCTAAACAAAGATATTATCACTACAGTTCACTTAGTGGAAAATATACAGACTTCTGACAACTCTCCCATAAATTCAACAAGTTTCTATTGTAACTGGCTTTGGTTTTCTGCAGAGGTAGAGCAAAAGCAAAAAGCACCTTTCTGTCTAATGTACCACATCTCCTTGGGCATAGAAGTCCAAAACAATACTCTATGCTATCAGAAACACTTAAAGCTTCTACAGTATTATAAGGAGATAGAATCATAATTCTAAATGGCTCTGATCCTTTTAATCTTGAGAGGATTTAATATCTCTAAATCCGTTCAGAAGTACATTTGAATAATAATCCTATTTTAAGTACTCTACTGCCCCCTTGTGTATCACAAAATGCAGTAACTGTAATTCTCAGAAATACTTCATTCCCCTCTTCTTCCTTCAACCCCTCATTTTCTCCTTATTTACAAAAGATTTGTTTCTATGTTTTCCTTCTATTCTTTTTTTTTAGGGGAATGGGGAAAAAAAGAAGAAGAAAGATATATCATCTACAGGTACAAATTCCCTATGATGAATGTTATCATTATGTATATCTAAAATGTAGCAATAAAAAAAGTAAAAAAAAAAAAAAGAAAGAAAGAAATATTTCAATGGTATTTCAGAGATTAGAAGTAGAAAGAACCTAACAAAACCATCAAGACCAACATGCTTATTTTACAGAGAAGTGAGTTCCTGGAGAATTTATATAATTTGTTCAAATTTTTCCATTGCTAACTAATAACAGACAAATACTGTTGAATAAAATTTAAACCTCTCAGAGTATTAGTTTCCCTATTAAAGTTGAATAGCAGCATGGAAGAAAAGAAACAGTGGGGTTTTGGAGTCAAGCAAACCAAGATTTGAATTTCAGATCACCACTTCAAAACCTCCACAAGCCTCAGTTCCTCCATCCATAAAATGAGATTAATAGTTACTGTTGTTCCAGCACTGAGGAGGCTAAGACAGGGGGATCATGAGTTTGAGGCCAGCTTTGGGCCATAGAGTAAGTTTGAGGCCAGAATGAGCTACATAGAGAAATTTTATCTCAATAAGTTAAAATAATAATAATAGTAATAGCAATAACTATTGCAAAATGTTGAAAGGATTCAATATAACAATGTCCAGCAAGCCCTTCACATAAAGAATCTACAAAATAGTCATATACTAATTGGAATATAGTCATTAATTTATATTAAAATTGTTTTTAAGTTATAGCTTTTGAGATTCAGGAAAAGGGCATTTAAAATAATGAAAATAATAATGAATTTAAGACATTTAAATCTGAATTTTAAAACTGGAATAAAATAAAGCTTGGAAAAATAAATCTACTTCTTCTAACTCCTGTGCTTCTTCAATTACCATATTTGTCCTTTTTTAAAACAAAGCTAGCCTAACATAGTGATGTATGTCTAGCTACTTGGAAGAATGAGACAGAAGGACTGCTTGAGCCCAGGAGTTTGAAGTCATCCTGGCCAACATAGTGAGATTTCATTTCCTAAAATACATAAATAAAATCCTAATAGAAAATACCACCCAACGAGCACTAGGCCTAAAAAAGACAAAGCAATGAACAGGACCCTGGCACTAGATTCAAAAACAGCCAAGCAGAACCTCACTCCAAATTTTTAAGTTCCAGTTCCCCATCTCCCTGCTAAGAGCACTTCATTGCAACAACAACAAGAGAGCCAGTCTGGAAGGGTACAGGCAGGAGTTTTTATTTTGACCTTGCAAATAACCAGCTCTGCCAGCTTCAGCAGTCATTTCATCTCTGTTTCCTTTTCTTTTCCCTTGTACTGTAACAAGGTGATACAACAAATGTTACAAAAGAAAACATGGTAAACTCTAAAATTGTGTTTTTTATCTTAAACTTAATTGAAAGCAATAACACACATTAAGACTGTCGCCAAATTGGGAAAGAAAAATCAACTTTAGAAAGTTAAAAGCAGGCCAGGGATTTAGCTCAGTGGTTTCACTGCCTGCTGCACAAGCTCAAGGACCTGAGTTCGATCCCCGGTACCCCCCCCAAAAAAGTTAAAAGCAGCTTAGATTATAAGATTCTGTTAAACAGCACTCCACATTTTGTGAAATCTCACTTCCCTTTATAACTCCACTGACTTCCAATGGAGACTACTCAAAAATTCTGGTGCCACACAAATCTTTGACTCTTAAATAAATTTCTCTCACAAGTATCCTGATAACCAGATTGACAGAGCTTATCTCTGACTGCATTACCACAATACAAACAGATGTCAGCTGTGTAGAGGCAATTCTTCTTTTGCTATTAAAATGACTAATATTGATTATTCTCTGATTCATGGCTTTAGTAATCTACCCTGATAGTAATGATTAAATGTGGTAAACTTTTCTACTGTGGTTTTATATGTAGCCTGATATGCAGATAAGTCTTAAAGTTCCAAAAAACAGCAATGAAGGGGGGACTTCTTTTTAATTAGTGTCTAAAACAGGCGACCATTGCACCCTTTAACATTTGCGTTTAGAAGACACACACCATGCTGGTAATAAGTGCTGATTGGTGATCCACAATTATTAATTGAACACCTACTACGGGCCTTGCTCAAAATAATTACAAACATCAGGAAGAAATATTACTGGAGTCCACAGTGTAGCAGAAGAGGGAAAGCATTTAAAAAATTTCATTATTGTTATTGAGGTGGAGCACATTGCTAACGACATGTGCAGTGGGAGTTTTTTGGGTAATTAACCATAAACAAGTTACCTGATACTCTTGGTTCAGCCCAACAATTACACTGTGTTTCCATATAGAATGTAGAATAAAAGTGCTGTCAGAAACAAAATGAAAGACCCAATCACACAAATACAATAGACAGCTCACCATGAAATACACCGTTGTCCACCAGAAAATGCCTGCGGTACTGCACACAGTTCCTTTTCTCCAAGTTCCAGTAACTCATTGTCTGAAGATTTCTGGCACACCATCAAAACCAAAATGTCCTGTCAGGGGAAACAGAATAAGGCAGAAATGAAGAAAACAGCAGCCACATACTCACACTGGTAGCACAGTGCCATTAATCAGTTGCCCAGCACTGTAAGACAACACACACAGCTTAGCACTCCACACGTAGAGCAGGAGTCTCCCAGGACCTAAAAAATTCTCACAGGTCTTCCCTGAAGCTCGAATGTCATTTAGCAAACCAAGACAATAACTTTTTGAAACAGCACCAGCAAATATCAAAGTTTCTGCTGTCTTGTGGGAAAATACATGGACCACCAAGGGGCAAGTTTCAGGGACCGTTCATGTTCTCCAGGCCTCACCCCATCCCACCAGATCCCAAAGCAGCCAGTGCTGCTAACATGTTGGGAAATTTCATTCTCAGGTGAGGAGGCCGTCATTCCCAACTTTTGACTCTTGTGTTGGTACCGTTCTGTGAACCAAGTGATCAATTCTCAAAAATATTAGAAATGAATAATGTCTGTGTAGTCATGGATAAGCCAAGCACCTTAAAAAAGAAAACCCTGCCTGACTCTTTTTTGTTTGTTCCAGGTGTTTGTTTAGGACCACTAGTGCCTGGATCCGCGCAGGCTGAACTTATTGGTGTAACTAGAGCAGGGCACAGGGCCCAGGCACACTGAGCTAGCAGTGCCTCTCCTTCACAAGATTCCCACCTCCACAGACACAGAGGAACACAGTGCTAACTAGAGCAAGAACTTGAAAGCAGAGATCCGAGCTGATGAATTAAACTCCTCCAAAAGCTGATGTGCATAACCCCAAACAAGGATCCCTTTGTTCACAGGATTTGGCTAAAGCAACTTTTCAGAATTCCAATCTCCTTTCTGCTCCCAAAATAAAAGTAGGCAAAACCAAGCAAGGAAAGCAAAAACTACAGACAGAAAACATTTTGTCATCTGTCCTACTAAAGCCATCTAGAGTTTTGTAAAAGTATTACAGGATGAAGTTAGTGGCTTAGTGAAAACAATAAATTATCACAGCACTGTCTCTGTGTTAATGGAACAATTGGTGACAGCTCCTAAAGCTTGTGCCTGAGTTTCTCCTTGCCTCCCTGGTGCCCATCCTTAACTTTCCCCAAAGGGCATCTTACTTAACTCCAGCCTATCCCACTTTTCCTCAGGCCACACATCTGGATCCCCAACTGTCCTTGTTTTGACCCGATCTGGCTAAGTCTGACTGCTTATCCAACTCCCTAAGCCTGAGGGAGTCTCACACTGTGTGGAACCATTTGTATAAATCGGTAGAAAATAGCTGATTATTGAAACAGCCCCACCTCTGCCCTCTCCCTAACCCATACTGTAATGGTACAAAGATCTCTTCTTTTAAAAACATATTTTTAGTTAAATAAATAATGATATTAGGGCTGGGGGTACTATATAGCTTAGTGGTGGAACATGTGCTTAGCACACATAAGGCCCTGGGTTCAGTCTTCACCACTACATATAAATAAATAAGTGGCCAGGTGTGGTGACTCACCCCTGTAATACCAGCACTCTGGGAGGCTGAAGCAGGAGGATCACACATTCAAGACCAGCCAAGCCAATTTAGTGACTTAGCAAAACTCTGTCTCAGAAAAAAAAATTGAAAGGCCAGCGCAGTTCAATCCCCAGTACAAGGAAGGAAGTTAGGAAGGAAAAACAGGAAGGAGAGGAGGGAGAAAGACAAGCTGTTATTTATATTTATTAATTTAAAAAATAAAACTCAAACAATACTGAAATTTAGTAATTCTTTTTTTAAACAGAAGTCCCCTCTTCTCTTATCTCATGTTCCTTTCCTGGAATGGCTACATATTTGTGGTGTGTATCATTCTATTTCTATTCCAACATATATAATTTGCTAGTCTTCTATATTTTTAATGAGAAATCTTTTTCCAAGAATTGGAAATAATTTTCAGTAATAACAGTATTTAGTTGATTCTAATAAATTTCAGGCCGAGTGTGGTGCACATTATTACATGAGCCTCCCAATCTTAGGAGGCTGAGGCAGGAGGATCACCACCAGTTTGAGACAGAGTCTCACTATGTAATTCAGGCTGGCCTGTTCCAAAAAAAAAGTAAATTTCAGTAATAACAGATATTTCCTATAAAACATGTATTTATGATCTATTTTAGAAATATTTTAATTTATGTGGAATTAAACAACTCTATATTCATGCTTATTTTTCCTTATAACTTGATCTTATAGTTTCAAGTTGTCACTTTTTTATTTTAACCTATATGCTCACTGACAATCCAAGGAATAAGGTAGTAAAATCAGAAGAAGAAAGAGTAACACACATTTGTTTATAGTTAGCAAAACACATGCGCATACATGACCCTCATTTGACCCTTATTAATCTTCTGAAACACACTGTTAGTTCCCTCTACCACAAAAGAGAAGATGGTACTAAAGAGATTAAGTGACTTACCCATGCTTCTAGGAAAAGACAGAAAGGCCTTGAAATCATATCTTCAGACTCCAAACTCAAGATTCTAGTCATAATACACCAGAAGGAACTAGACTGCTACATAATGTGGTGGCTTTAAAATATGGCCTGTAAATTCCTACATATTCTTTAAAGGGTGGAATCTAAGTTCACTTTTTCTCAAATATGGACTGGACTCAGTGACTCATTTATAACAATAAAATCAGCCAGAATTGATGCTATGAGTCTTCCAAAGCCAGGTCATAACAAGGGTAAGTCTTCTGCCTGGTACCCTGTCTCTCAGAATGTGTGCCTAGAGAATCAGCCACCACACTGTAAGGAGGCCCAGAGTCAAGTGCGCTAGCTGCTAGCAGGGCCCTCAGCCGCAGCCTGCACCAATCACATTGGCACTATGGCCTTATTGTCTGTGTCCCCCTCATGAACAGGTGGGGCATGTGGATTCCACCTTCATGACTGGCATTAGTGCCTTTAGAAAAGAAACCCCAAGGTGAGCTCGATGCCACACACCTAAAGGCACTGAGGCAGGAAGATCCTAAATTCCACCTGGTCAATTTACTGAGACACTGTCTCAAAATAAACCCAGGTGTCATGGCACATGCCTGTAATAAGACACTCTAAGGGGCTGAGGCAGGAGGAATGAGATCCTGTCTCAAAAAAAAAAAAAATGTAAAAGGGCTGTGGAGCAGGATCTAAGCTCCGCTGAGTGCCAGGCTCAGATACTGCACACACTCCTGGCTCTCAGAAAACATCATCAGAATTTTACATGCCCCGTTTCCTGGATTCCTGCCAGTCAGAGACTGATGGAAGGACATGCTGTCTTTGGCCTCCCGAATGAAATTATTTCAAAACTTAGAGACATAGTAATGAAGGTAGAGATGATGAATGCAGTGTCTAGGGTTGAGGAAGGAAAAGAGAGAGGTGTGCGATAAAACCATCTTAGTTTTAGATTTAGAAGGATCCTAGCCTAGTGCTCACTAAGGGGAAGCAACAGAAAGGGATGTTAAACATGAGCTAATCAAAATGTCTTACAGCATAGCCAGAAGGAAAATGAGGCCCAGAAAGAGCATGTGAATTGCAAGATATTGCTGCCAGCTATTAGACAAAGCTGGTGGGAAAACCACCTTCAGCAGTCAGAAGGTCTTTTGAATGCTTCATGACCCAATGTGTGCAATGAGATGCGCTTCCACCGCACACACCAAATTTGAAGTTGTTTGGTTAGTATTTTGGCAAAAGAAAACATGTTTTAAATTGATTGACTGCCCTTTTTTGTTTTAACTTTCTTTTAAGCTTACAAAATACTGCACATCCTAAGATGTCGCATTTAGGGCTCTATAAATATTTACATGTTATAAATAGAACATATAGATTCCTAATCCTTAAAATGACTCACAAAATTAACAAATTACAGTGACTAAAGAACATCAGGTATATAAACAACTAATTGTTATTAAAACTAGTTTCAAATGAGTTTTGTTTTTTTACAAGAGATGGAATGTTGCTGTGTTTCCCAAGCTGTCCTGAACTCCTGGTTTCAAGCAGTTCTCCTGCCTCAGCCTCAGCAACTGGACTACAGGTACCAGTGCCACCATCCCTAAGCAGGAGTTTTTTAAGTGAATGGTAAAGTTCCAGAGAAGCTCAAAAAACTTGTGTTGTATCACTTACCACCCAGTGACAACTACCATGGATACTATAGTCTACTTCTTAAAAAAAAAACTACATTCTATTATTTAGTAGTCTACTTTTTTCACTTAATAACTTGCTAATATGTTGTGACACTCTAGTCCCACTGATATAGGAAAAATATAACTCCCAACCTGCCAGCTGTGGATGTCCCAAGTTCATGTCCCCTGATATCGAAGAATGAATTCCAAGGGACAAAGGAGATTAAGAGCAGGAAACATTTATTGAGAGAGAGCTTCTGAAAGACTGGAAGGGTCCCAGAAGTGGGTTGCCACCAAGGCATTTGGCAGGGATAATTTTTTTTTTTTTGGCTGTACCAAGGATGGACCTCAGGACCTTGCTCTTGCAAGGCAGATGCGTTGCCACTGAGCTAAATCCCGGCCCTGTCAGGAGTATTTTACAAAGCAAAGTCACAATGTAGGTACGACACGGGTCAAACTACAGTCTATAGGATCTGTGAAGTGAGTCACATAAAAGGGTACATGGAAAAAACAAAGGCATTTTCAGGAAGGGATGGGTTTGGATGCTCTAGTCACCCACCTGCTGACTGGGTCTAGATGTTCTTGTCACCCACTTGGGTGAAAGATGTCTATCTGGACTTTACTGGACCAGGTGATACCAATCAGTACAATCTCAAGTTGCTGTTTATCCCTCAGGGAGGCATGTAGGCCTGGTCATTACATCTTTATCTTGAGGCCTGGCCTTCAACGGCTGTGCCTCCAGCCACAGTTTTGGCGTGTTCTCATCTTTTGCCCTGACTCTCTGAGGGCCCATCTCTCTGTCTATTAATTTCTATCTAACTTAGCTCCCTGTAATACCATCAATGAACATACTTCTACAGAACATAAAAATGATGTAAAAACAAATTTAATCAACTGCAAAAATTCTAGGGCAGTAATAATAATTAAAAAGTCATATAGGGCCAGGGATTTAGCTCAGTGGTTTCACCGCCTGCTGCACAAGCACAAGGACCCGAGTTCAATCCCCAGTACCAAAAAAAAAGTCATATAAATTGAAGAGAAGATTGATGCAACCCATGGGCTAAAAATCGTCTTCAAGAGTTAAATGAAAACAGCGCTTGCAGTCCCATCCACCTGCATTCTTTCTTAATATGTATTTGTAAATCACTTCGTGGTTTACACGGTATTTCCTTCTGTGTCTTATTTGTTAAAATTACCCTTAAAATTGCCCCATGAGTCACATCAATGAGCATGAGTTCAAAGAGAATAATAGGAACCACTAAGCTGCAAACACATCTTCTGACCAAATCCACTGTCCCCAGTCCAGGGCTAGACTTTTCATCCAGCACCATTTCCTTCCTGACATTCTGCTTCCCTGTGGAAAGAGCCTAGGGTTGTATTACTGGTGACAGCCAAGACACTAATTCTTTCCATCTCTACTCTTCAACGCAACTCTATTATTGTCCAAGAAAAAGAGGCAGAAGGAAATGACTAAATGAAACATTACTATTTAAAAACTGCATACCCTGCAAAAGCAGTCAAGAGCTTTTGAAGTGTATGGACTGGAGATGGTCAGAGTAAAGTGTCAGTACTTTGGGTATCAGATGGTGAGAGGCTGCTTTGAAATGAAATTTGAGTGAATATGAGCTACTTAGGCTAAGTTCAAAAACAACAAAGCCAAGTTTGCTACCCAGACACCATTGAAAAATCTGTCTGGGAGGCTCAAGAATTCTCCCAATTGCTATTAAAATGAAACAAGGCTATAACCAGAAATCAAAATATAATGACTATCTCTCCTCTCTCTCTCTCTCTCTCTCTCTCTCTCTCTCTCTCTGTTGTTGAAATAGTAGTAACTAATTTATGGGATGTAGTAAGGAATCAGCGGCAATGGGAAAACACCTGACTGGACACACAAAGCCCAATAGGTAAGCTCAGTTCTGCCTCTAATGTGGTCTCAGGCCAAACTCTTCACAACCCCATGCCTAATCTACATAAAAAGGTGTGTCAGTCAATGAGCTGCTCTCCCCTGAGCCCTTCCAGCCTCAACATTTCACATTTCATCAATTGAGATTGTAGGCAACTCCTTCTTAATACCCTAATCCATTCATCTTTCATTCTAAATTAAAATAACTCTAAAAGATAGAACTCTCAGACATCATTGTGTATCATTAACTTATATCTTAAGTTCTGATCTCTTTCTCTTTAAGTCTTGCAGAGAGATAAAAGGCAACATAATAGGTTCTGACAGTAATGTCCATAAAACCATAAGCACTTAGAAACAAGAAGGCATAGGGAAAAAGTTCTTAGACTATTCTATATCTCGTTCTCTGACACATATTTGGGAATTACTGAGGCTAGATGTCCCCCCAAGTTGAGAATTCAAACTAAATCCAGTTAAAAGCTAAGATTTCAAACAAACATGTTCCTCTCTCATTTCTCTACAGATTTAAGACAAATTAAGAGAATTACATAAAGGAGGGCTGTGGTGGGAGGGTCTAGGCCCCTTCTTCCTCTGGCCCAGGCCCAGGCTAACAGTTTCTACAGCAGTTCAGAAGCCTGTGTCCAGCCCCAGGGCCACTACAGGTGGCCTCCCCTATGGAGGGCCCTCTCTCCTACCTCCCACAGATTTCTGAGCACTACCAAACTGGTTGTTAAAGTGCTCAGCAAACAGCCTAATTCCACATCCTTGCCCCCTCCCAGCTATGCACACGAAGGGAAACAAATAAAAGGGAACTTTGTTCATTTTTTAAGGCTCACATGCAACATCACTAAACCCAAGTTCTTAATGTGTTTTCTTTTCTTTAAAGCAATTGGGAGCTGAAATGCTCTAAGCTAGTTGAGCAGTAAGATTCAATCTACCCTCCAAAGGGGCATGGATGCTATATTTGAAAGAGCTGGTGTAAAAGATAACTATGCAGAGCTTGAAAGTCCTTAATTTGTAGTTCACCAATTCATCTTATGGAAACATATCCAAAAGAAAGATACAGATGAAAATGAATATACGAAGATATTCACTGCAGTATTTTTTTATGACAGAAAAATTAAAACGCTACACAACAATGGAGGCAGCATCGACCATTGGAAGATATTAACAACTGTTTGCAAAGAATTTGTAAATGGGCCAAATCAGCCCGCTGTACACAGGCAGGTCTGAGCACCCGCTACCGAGGTCGCAAAACGCGCGGAACACGCCGAATCAGCCCACGCCCCGGCAACAATCCACTGAACACCCCCAGCCCGCACCTCTGTACAGCTACCTGGTTCCACACTACAAAGATGCAGAGGACACCGGACCACCAGACCACAGTACTGAGTCCCGCTGCTCCCGGCCCAGAGGGAGGGGCTTCTGAGCCACTGTCCCACTGCTCCTGGTCCAGAGAAAGGGGTTTCCCGGCCACCATCCCTCCGGCTGTTCTCTGCCCACAAGAAAGGGCTTTTGGGCCACCATCCCTACCGCTGCTCCCGGCCCCTGTCCCACCTCTCCCACCTCAGACGAGGTAATCTGTTCAGGCACTAACAGCCCCCGCCCCAGTTGAAATGAGAAAACAAGGAAATAAGTCTCAAAACCAGACTTCCAGATCACCTACAGCAACCCCAAAGGGAAATGAGATGGAACACTCTGATACTCAACCACCTGGACCCACTGAACTGGCAACAAAAGGGGATCTGGAAAAAATGAAATCAGAAATAATTTCTCAGATAACAGGAGAAATTGTGCCCCTAGTGCAAGACATGATTAATAAATCCAGAGAGGAGCTGAGGAACATGATGGAATAACAAAAACAGGAAACAAATGGAATCCATAAAATAGATGCAAAGAGATTTCCAGGACATGAAAAACTCCACTGAAAGTCTACACAGCAGAATGAGCCAATGTGAGGACAGAATTTCAGATACAGAAGATAAGATTGCAATTAATGACCAGGAAAAGAAAAATTGCTTCAAAATTATAAGGGAACATGAGAAATCAATCCAAGAGCTGCTAGATGATGCAAAGAAGAAGAACATAAGCCTGATTGGAGTCAATGAAGAAACAGGAGAGAGTGCAGATCACATAAAAAAATCTCTTCACAGAAATAATGGCAGAAAACTTCCAAGCAGGGGAAAAGAACTTGACATACAGATAAGTCAGGCATATAGGACTGAACTAGCCTTGATCAAAACAAATCTACACATAGGCATATAATTGTTAAGATTCCAGAAACTCAACAGAAGAACAAAGTTCTCCAAGCAGTTAGAGGAAAGAAACAAATCACATGCAAAGAAAAGCCCATCAGAATCACAGCAGACTTCTCAACACAAACCATCAAGGCAAGAAGAGCTTGGAGTGACATATTCCAAGCCCTAAAAGAAAACAGCCTCCAACCCAGATTGATGTACCCTGCAAAACTATCTTTCAAAATGGATGGAGAAATAAGATACTTTCATGACAAAGAGCACCTTAGGAACTTCGTGAATACCAAACCAGCACTCCAAAGAATTTGACACAATATCCTGGGAACAGACATTGAGGATCACAACCCCAGGAAGCAAAGCAGAATGAACCCATCTGGCATGACAAGAAATTAAATGTAAACGGGGAGAACCCAACAAAAAGAAAAAGTCATGGCAATGACAAGTCAATACGTTTCAGTTATAACCATCAACGTTAATGGTCTCAATTCACCAATCAAAAGAAATAGACTGGCAGAATGGGTCAAGAAGCAAAATCTAACAATATGCTGCATACAAGAAACACACTTAATTCAAAAGGAAACTCATAGACTGAAAGTTAAAGGGTGGAAAACAATACTGCATGCGACAGGAACCCCCCAAAAAGCAGGAGTAGCTATCCTCTTGGCAGATCAAGTAGATTTCAAACCAACACTGATTAAGAGAGATGAAGAAGGACACTACATCCTTGTAAAGGGAAGAATCCAAGAGGAAGAGATGGCAATCATAAATATCTATGCACCAAACACTAGTGCACCCAACTATATAAAACAAACACTAACAGACATGAAAAGTCATATATGCACTAATACAATTGTAGTGGGGGACCTCAATACCCCACACTCACAAATAGATCAACTAGACTAAAACTAAGGAATGAAATACTAGAACTCAATCAAACTCTTGAACAAATGAACTTAACAGATGTTTACAGAGTCTTCCACCCCACAAAATCAGAATACACATTCTTCTCAGCTGCACACGGGTCATTCTCAAAAATAGACCACATACTCACACATAGAACATGTTTAAGTAAGTGCAAAGGAATTGAAGTTATCCCCTGTATATTATCAGACCATAGTGGGATGAAACTGGAGATCCATAGCAAAAGAAACTCAAAAAATCTCATAAACACGTGGAAATTGAACAACACACTTCTGAATAACCAATGGGTCACAGAGGAAATTAAAGAAGAAATCAGACAGTTCCTTCAATTAAATGACAAGGACAATACAACATATCGGAATCTATGGGACACAATGAAAGCAGTCTTAGGAGGGAAATTCATAGCAGTGAATACGCATATTAGGAAAACAGAACGAGCCCAATTAAACAACCTGATGCTGAACCTCAAGATTCTAGAAAAAGAAGAGCAGGAAAACCCCAGAGCTCATACAAGGGAGGAAATTATAAAGATCAGAGGAGAAATCAATGCAATGGAGACGAAGAGAACGATACAAAAAATCAATGAAGCCAAGAGGTGGTTCTTCAAAAGAATCAACAAAATTGACAAACCTTTAGCCAAACTTGTCAGAAAAAGGAAAGAAAAGATGCAAATCCATGCAATTAGGAATGAAAAGGGTGAAATTACAACAGATCCAGCAGAAATCCAGAGGATCATCAATACCTACTTCCAGAGCCTATATGCCAATAAGATGGACAACACAGAAGAAATGGACAGATTCCTAGATACACATGAATTACCAAAGTTGAACAAAGAAGACCTTAAAATTCTGAACAACCCAATATCAACCAATGAAATTGAAAATGTAATTAAAAACTTATCAACTAAGAAAAGCCCGGGCCCTGATGGCTTCACTGCTGAATTCTACAAGACATTTAGAGAGGAACTGCTGCCACTACTGTTTAAACTCTTCAACGAAATTGAAAGGGAAGCAATACTCCCAAATTCATTCCTGGAAGCAAGCATCACCTTGATCCCCAAAGCAGAGAAAGACCCAACCAAAAAGGACAACTATAGGCCAATCTTACTAATAAACATAGATGCAAAAATCCTTAATAAGATACTGGCAAACAGAATGCAGAAGATCATCAAGAAGATCATACACCCTGATCAAGTGGGATTCATCACAGGGATGCAGGGATGGTTCAATATACAAAAATCAATCAATGTAATACACTATATCAATAGAGCCAAGGACAAAAACCATATGATTATCTCCATAGACGCAGAAAAAGCATTTGACAAAATCCAACATTCATTTATGATAAAAACCCTACAAAAAATTGGAATAGATGGTCTCTACCTCAAACTGATAGAAGCCATCTATGAAAAACCAACAGCCAATATCATACTAAATGGTCAAAAACTGAAATCCTTCACAATCAAATCAGGAACAAGACAAGGATGTCCACTATCACCACTCTTGTTCAATATAGCTCTGGAAACATTAGCCACAGCAATTAGACAAGAGAAAGAAATAAAAGGAATAACGATAGGAAATGAAGAAGTCAAATTGTCATTATTTGCAGATGACATGATACTGCATATAGAAGACCCCAAGAACTCCACCAAAAGTCTTCTAGACTTAATAACCACATTCAGTCAAGTAGCTGGTCACAAGGTCAACACACAAAAATCAATACCTTTCCTCTACACGAATGACGGATTCACTGAGAGAGAAATAGGGCAAATAATTCCTTTCACAATAGCATCCAAAAACATGAAATACCTAGGAATCATCCTAATGAAAGAAATCAAAGACCTCTTCTCTGAAAACTATGGCACTCTGAAAAGAGAGATTGAAGATGATATCAGAAAATGGACAGCCATCCCCTGCTCCTGGGTAGGAAGGATTAATATAGTGAAAATGGCCATACTTCCAATACTGCTATGTAGATTTAATGCAATTCCAATTGAGATCCCAGCAGCATACTTCATAGACCTCGAGAAAACAATCCAAAACTACATTTGGAGCAAGAAGAGACCCAGAATAGCAAAAGCAATTCTAGGTAACAGAGACATGGCAGGGGGTATCACAATCCCCAACCTGCAACTCTACTACAAAGCTACTGTGATAAAAACAGCATAGCACTGGCAAAGAAACAGACCTGAGGACCAGTGGAACAGATTAGAAGATGCAGAAACAACCCCAGACACACTCAGCCATCTCATCTTCGATAAAGGGGCCAAACACCCTCACTGGAGGCAAGATAGCCTCTTTAAGAAATGGTGCTGGGAAAATTGGGCTTCAACTTGCCAAAGATTCAAACTAGACCTATATCTCTCACCATGCACTAAACTAAAATCAAAATGGATTAAAGATCTAAATATTAAAATAGAAACTCTGAACCAGTTGGAACAGAGGTTAGGTAGAACCCTTGAAGACATCAGTGTAGGAAAAGATTTTATGAACAAAACCTCAGTTGCCCATGAACTAGCCCAAACAATCAACAAATGGGATCTCTTCTTATTAAAAAGCTTCTGCACAGCAAGAGAAACCACCACCACTGTGAAGAGACAACCCACAATATGGGAAAACATCTTCACCTGCTCTTCCTCAGACAAAGGTCTCCTATCTCGAATCTATAAAGAACTTAAAAAGATCAGACCTCCCAAATTTAAAGACCCAATCCAAAATTGGTCATCTGAAATGAACAGATATTTCTTAGACAAAGAAGTAGAAATAGAAAATAAATACAGGAAAAAATGTTCAACATCACTGGTCATTCGAGAGATGCAAATGAAAACAATGCTGAGATTCCACTTCACTCCAGAAAGAATGGCTGCTATCATGAAATCAACCAATAACAAATGCTGGCAAGGCTGTGGGGGAAGAGGAACACTGGTCTACTGCTGGTAGGAGTGTAGACTGGTGCAACCACTGTGGAAATCAGTATGGAGATACCTCAAAGAAGTAGGACTGGAAGTCCCACTTGACCCCGCTATTCCACTGCTGGGGATCTTCCCCAAAGAATTAAAAGAATCATACCACAGTGACATATGTGCACCCATGTTCATAGCAGTGCAGTTTGTAATAGCTAAAACTTGGAAACAGCCCAAATGCCCATCAACTGGAGACTGGATAAAAAAAATGTGGTTTTTTTATAAAATGGAGTACTACTCAGCCATAAAAAATGAGAAATTAAGAGAGATTTATAGCTAAGTGGATGCACATTGAGGCAATGCTCTTAAGTGAAATAAATAGGACACATATGTATAAATACTGAATAGTTTCTCTGGTGTGAGAAACTGAAAGTGTAAATAGGACTAAAATGTATAATAGGTAATGTGAAATAGGAAGAAAAGGGGCAAAGGGGAAGGAAGTGGGAGGGCTAGGGGAAAGGACAGAAGGGAAAGGGATTAATATGAGAAAATGGAAAAATAGGAACAAAATCTTTGTAAATAGGGATTACTGGAGGTGTTGAACGGAGGGCTGGGCAAGGGTGAAAAATAAGAATCAAGAGAGACTATGTAAAGGTGCAAATTTCCAATGATGAATGTCATAATATTGTATACCTAAAATGTACCAATGATTAGAATGAATAATCGATAATGTAAAATAGGAAGAAAAGGTCGAAAGGGGTAGGGGTAGTGGCAGGGGCAGGGGAAAGGAAAGAAGGGAAAGGAAAAATGATGAGAAATGGAAAAAATGGAAATAAAGTCTTTGTAAATAGGGAAGGGTGGAGGGCGTGAAGGGAGGGCTAGGAATGGGGAAAAAATAAGAACCAAGATGCATTATATAAATGTACAATTCTCAATGAGAAATGTAATTGTGTTATATACCTATAATGTACCAATAAAAGAATTTAATACCAAAAAAAAAATCTTTTCCTACACTGATATCTTCAAGGGTTCTACCTAACCTCTGTTCCAACTGGTTCAGAGTTTCTATTTTAATATTTAGATCTTTAATCCATTTTGATTTTAGTTTAGTGCATGGTGAGAGATATAGGTCTAGTTTGAATCTTTGGCAAGTTGAAGCCCAATTTTCCCAGCACCATTTCTTAAAGAGGCTATCTTGCCTCCAGTGAGGGTGTTTGGCCCCTTTATCGAAGATGAGATGGCTGAGTGTGTCTGGGGTTGTTTCTGCATCTTCTAATCTGTTCCACTGGTCCTCAGGTCTGTTTCTTTGCCAGTGCTATGCTGTTTTTATCACAGTAGCTTTGTAGTAGAGTTGCAGGTTGGGGATTGTGATACCCCCTGCCATGTCTCTGTTACCTAGAATTGCTTTTGCTATTCTGGGTCTCTTCTTGCTCCAAATGTAGTTTTGGATTGTTTTCTCGAGGTCTATGAAGTATGCTGCTGGGATCTCAATTGGAATTGCATTAAATCTACATAGCAGTATTGGAAGTATGGCCATTTTCACTATATTAATCCTTCCTACCCAGGAGCAGGGGATGGCTGTCCATTTTCTGATATCATCTTCAATCTCTCTTTTCAGAGTGCCATAGTTTTCAGAGAAGAGGTCTTTGATTTCTTTCATTAGGATGATTCCTAGGTATTTCATGTTTTTGGATGCTATTGTGAAAGGAATTATTTGCCCTATTTCTCTCTCAGTGAATCTGTCATTCGTGTAGAGGAAAGGTATTGATTTTTGTGTGTTGACCTTGTGACCAGCTACTTGACTGAATGTGGTTATTAAGTCTAGAAGACTTTTGGTGGAGTTCTTGGGGTCTTCTATATGCAGTATCATGTCATCTGCAAATAATGACAATTTGACTTCTTCATTTCCTATCGTTATTCCTTTTATTTCTTTCTCTTGTCTAATTGCTGTGGCTAATGTTTCCAGAGCTATATTGAACAAGAGTGGTGATAGTGGACATCCTTGTCTTGTTCCTGATTTGATTGTGAAGGATTTCAGTTTTTGACCATTTAGTATGATATTGGCTGTTGGTTTTTCATAGATGGCTTCTATCAGTTTGAGGTAGAGACCATCTATTCCAATTTTTTGTAGGGTTTTTATCATAAATGAATGTTGGATTTTGTCAAATGCTTTTTCTGCGTCTATGGAGATAATCATATGGTTTTTGTCCTTGGCTCTATTGATATAGTGTATTACATTGATTGATTTTTGTATATTGAACCATCCCTGCATCCCTGTGATGAATCCCACTTGATCAGGGTGTATGATCTTCTTGATGATCTTCTGCATTCTGTTTGCCAGTATCTTATTAAGGATTTTTGCATCTATGTTTATTAGTAAGATTGGCCTATAGTTGTCCTTTTTGGTTGGGTCTTTCTCTGCTTTGGGGATCAAGGTGATGCTTGCTTCCAGGAATGAATTTGGGAGTATTGCTTCCCTTTCAATTTCGTTGAAGAGTTTAAACAGTAGTGGCAGCAGTTCCTCTCTAAATGTCTTGTAGAATTCAGCAGTGAAGCCATCAGGGCCCGGGCTTTTCTTAGTTGATAAGTTTTTAATTACATTTTCAATTTCATTGGTTGATATTGGGTTGTTCAGAATTTTAAGGTCTTCTTTGTTCAACTTTGGTAATTCATGTGTATCTAGGAATCTGTCCATTTCTTCTGTGTTGTCCATCTTATTGGCATATAGGCTCTGGAAGTAGGTATTGATGATCCTCTGGATTTCTGCTGGATCTGTTGTAATTTCACCCTTTTCATTCCTAATTGCATGGATTTGCATCTTTTCTTTCCTTTTTCTGACAAGTTTGGCTAAAGGTTTGTCAATTTTGTTGATTCTTTTGAAGAACCACCTCTTGGCTTCATTGATTTTTTGTATCGTTCTCTTCGTCTCCATTGCATTGATTTCTCCTCTGATCTTTATAATTTCCTCCCTTGTATGAGCTCTGGGGTTTTCCTGCTCTTCTTTTTCTAGAATCTTGAGGTTCAGCATCAGGTTGTTTAATTGGGCTCGTTCTGTTTTCCTAATATGCGTATTCACTGCTATGAATTTCCCTCCTAAGACTGCTTTCATTGTGTCCCATAGATTCCGATATGTTGTATTGTCCTTGTCATTTAATTGAAGGAACTGTCTGATTTCTTCTTTAATTTCCTCTGTGACCCATTGGTTATTCAGAAGTGTGTTGTTCAATTTCCACGTGTTTATGAGATTTTTTGAGTTTCTTTTGCTATGGATCTCCAGTTTCATCCCACTATGGTCTGATAATATACAGGGGATAACTTCAATTCCTTTGCACTTACTTAAACATGTTCTATGTGTGAGTATGTGGTCTATTTTTGAGAATGACCCGTGTGCAGCTGAGAAGAATGTGTATTCTGATTTTGTGGGGTGGAAGACTCTGTAAACATCTGTTAAGTTCATTTGTTCAAGAGTTTGATTGAGTTCTAGTATTTCATTCCTTAGTTTTAGTCTAGTTGATCTATTTGTGAGTGTGGGGTATTGAGGTCCCCCACTACAATTGTATTAGTGCATATATGACTTTTCATGTCTGTTAGTGTTTGTTTTATATAGTTGGGTGCACTAGTGTTTGGTGCATAGATATTTATGATTGCCATCTCTTCCTCTTGGATTCTTCCCTTTACAAGGATGTAGTGTCCTTCTTCATCTCTCTTAATCAGTGTTGGTTTGAAATCTACTTGATCTGCCAAGAGGATAGCTACTCCTGCTTTTTGGGGGGTTCCTGTCGCATGCAGTATTGTTTTCCACCCTTTAACTTTCAGTCTATGAGTTTCCTTTTGAATTAAGTGTGTTTCTTGTATGCAGCATATTGTTAGATTTTGCTTCTTGACCCATTCTGCCAGTCTATTTCTTTTGATTGGTGAATTGAGACCATTAACGTTGATGGTTATAACTGAAACGTATTGACTTGTCATTGCCATGACTTTTTCTTTTTGTTGGGTTCTCCCCGTTTACATTTAATTTCTTGTCATGCCAGATGGGTTCATTCTGCTTTGCTTCCTGGGGTTGTGATCCTCAATGTCTGTTCCCAGGATATTGTGTCAAATTCTTTGGAGTGCTGGTTTGGTATTCACGAAGTTCCTAAGGTGCTCTTTGTCATGAAAGTATCTTATTTCTCCATCCATTTTGAAAGATAGTTTTGCAGGGTACATCAATCTGGGTTGGAGGCTGTTTTCTTTTAGGGCTTGGAATATGTCACTCCAAGCTCTTCTTGCCTTGATGGTTTGTGTTGAGAAGTCTGCTGTGATTCTGATGGGCTTTTCTTTGCATGTGATTTGTTTCTTTCCTCTAACTGCTTGGAGAACTTTGTTCTTCTGTTGAGTTTCTGGAATCTTAACAATTATATGCCTATGTGTAGATTTGTTTTGATCAAGGCTAGTTCAGTCCTATATGCCTGACTTATCTGTATGTCAAGTTCTTTTCCCCTGCTTGGAAGTTTTCTGCCATTATTTCTGTGAAGAGATTTTTTTATGTGATCTGCACTCTCTCCTGTTTCTTCATTGACTCCAATCAGGCTTATGTTCTTCTTCTTTGCATCATCTAGCAGCTCTTGGATTGATTTCTCATGTTCCCTTATAATTTTGAAGCAATTTTTCTTTTCCTGGTCATTAATTGCAATCTTATCTTCTGTATCTGAAATTCTGTCCTCACATTGGCTCATTCTGCTGTGTAGACTTTCAGTGGAGTTTTTCATGTCCTGGAAATCTCTTTGCATCTATTTTATGGATTCCATTTGTTTCCTGTTTTTGTTATTCCATCATGTTCCTCAGCTCCTCTCTGGATTTATTAATCATGTCTTGCACTAGGGGCACAATTTCTCCTGTTATCTGAGAAATTATTTCTGATTTCATTTTTTCCAGATCCCCTTTTGTTGCCAGTTCAGTGGGTCCAGGTGGTTGAGTATCAGAGTGTTCCATCTCATTTCCCTTTGGGGTTGCTGTAGGTGATCTGGAAGTCTGGTTTTGAGACTTATTTCCTTGTTTTCTCATTTCAACTGGGGCGGGGGCTGTTAGTGCCTGAACAGATTACCTCGTCTGAGGTGGGAGAGGTGGGACAGGGGCCGGGAGCAGCGGTAGGGATGGTGGCCCAAAAGCCCTTTCTTGTGGGCAGAGAACAGCCGGAGGGATGGTGGCCGGGAAACCCCTTTCTCTGGACCAGGAGCAGTGGGACAGTGGCTCAGAAGCCCCTCCCTCTGGGCCGGGAGCAGTGGGACAGAAGGTGGCCCAAAAGCCCTTTCCTCTGGGCTTGGAGCAGCCAGAGGGATGGTGACCAGGAAGCCCCTTCCTCTGGACCAGGAGCAGTGGGACGACGGCTCAGAAGCCCCTACCTCTGGGCCGGGAACAGTGGGACTCAGTACCTTGGTCTGGTGGTCTGGTGTCCTCTGCGTCTTTGTAGTGTGGAATCAGATGGCTGCCTGTCTGCCAGGAAAAGATTTTTTGAACAAAACCTCAGTTGCCCATGAACTAGCACAAACAATCAACAAGTGGGATCTCTTCTTATTAAAAGGCTTCTGCATACCAAGAGGAACCACCAGCAGTGTGAAGAGACAACCCACAATGTGGGGAAAAAATCTTCACCTTCTCTTCCCCAGACAAAGGTCTACTATCAAGAATCTATAAAGAATTTAAAAAGATCAGACCTCCCAAATTTAAAGACCCAATTTGAAAATGGGCATCTGAAATGAACAGACATTTCTCAGACAAAGAAGTAGAAATAGCAAATAAATACAGGAAAAAATGTTCAACATCACTGGTCATTTGAGAGATGCAAATGAAAACAATGCTGAAATTCCACTTCACTCCAGAAAGAATGGCTGCTATCATGAAATCAACCAATAACAAATGCTGGCGAGGCTGTGGGGAAAGAGGAACCCTGGTCCACTGCTGGTAGGAGTGTAGACTGGTGCAACCACTGTGGAAATCAGTATGGAGATACCTCAAAGAAGTAGGACTGGAAGTCCCACTTGACCCCGCTATTCCACTGCTGGGGATCTTCCCCAAAGAATTAAAAGAATCATACCACAGTGATATATGTGCACCCATGTTCATAGCAGCACAGTTTGTGATAGCTAAAATTTGGAAACAACCCAAATGCCCATCAACTGGAGACTGGATCAAGAAAATGTGGGGTTTTTTTATAAAATGGAGTACTACTCAGCCATAAAAAATGAGAAATTAGAGACATTTACAGCTAAGTGGATGCACATTGAGGCAATGCTCTTAAGTGAAATAAATAGGACACACATGTATAAATACTGAATAATTTCTCTGGTGTGAGAAACTGAAAGTGTAAATAAGGACTAAAATGTATAATAGGTAATGTGAAATAAGAAGAAAAGGGGCAAAGGGGAAGGAAGTGGGAGGGCTAGGGGAAAGGACTGAAGGGAAAGGGATTAATATGAGAAAATGGAAAAATAGGAACAAAATGTTTGTAAATAGGGAGAAATGGAAAGGTTGAATGGAGTGCTGGGCAAGGGTGAAAAATAAGAACCAAGAGAGATTATGTAAAGGTGCAAATTTCCAATGATGAATGTCATAATATTGTATACCTAAAATGTACCAATTATTAGAATGAATAATCGATAATGCAAAATAGGAAGAAAAGGTCCAAAGGGGTAGGAGTAGTGGGAGGGGTAGGGGAAAGGAAAGAAGGGAAAGGAAAAAATGCTGAGAAATGGAAAACATGGAAATAAAGTCTTTGTAAATAGGGAAGGGTGGAGGGCGTGAAGGGAGGGCTAGGAATTGGGAAAAAATAAGAACCAAGATTCATTATGTAAAGGTACAATTCCCACTGAGAAATGTAATTGTGTTGTATACCTACAATGTACCAATAAAAGAATTTAATAAAAAAAAAAAAGAATTCATAAGTGGTTATAGAAAACTCCTCAGGATGTCATGCTATGTGGGGGGAAATAGAATATGGTATTATATTAACTATGAAATACAGTATTGCATAAAATAATGTTCCTGATCTTAACAAGAAAACTTTTAATGTGAGCTATTTGTAAATATCCTTTATGGTATTAAGAAAGTTTCCTTTCTGTTCCAATTTTGTGAACTTTTTTGCATAATTTGATATTGAACATAGTAAGACACTTTTTCTTCATCTACAGAAATGATTTGATTATATTTCTCCATTAAACTCTTAATGTGAATTTTCTAATGTCAAGCCAATTCCAAGATAAACCCAATCCAGTCATAATGTGTTATCTTTTTTATACATTACTGTATTTGGGTTGTTCATGATTTGCTTATGATTTATACATGTATGTTTCTAAGGAAGTTAGCCCATAATATCCATTTCTCATATTGCTCTTGGCAGGTATTTTTTTTTAACCTTATCATAACTTCATAAAATGAGTTTCAATCTTCAAAACTGGGGATTATGCAAGTTTGAAATGACTTTTTCCTTGAATGTCTCAGAATTTGCTGATAAACTCATCTATCTGAGCCTGGACTTTTTCATTATAAAGAAATATTTCACTACTAGGTTATTTTATTTAAAAATCATAGTATTGTTCAGACTTTCCAATGTTTTCTAAGTCAGTTTTGATAGGTTGTATTTATCTAGAAATTTATTCATTCTCCCTAAGCTTTAAAATGTTTTAGCACAAACTTGTTCATAATACTGCTGAGATCCTTTTAATATGTTTTTCCTTCCCTAATATTTATTTGTGCCTCCTCTTCTTTTTAACTCAATCTACCACGTGTTCATCAATATTACTTGTTTTTACAAAAAGCCAACTTATCTCAGTATTGATCATTTCCACTGAATGATATGAAATTATTACTATCATTTCCTTCCATCTATTTTGCATCTTTTGCTAACTTCCTAATTTCAACATTTAACTAACTTGTTTTCAGGCTTTCTACTTCTGTTAGCACTGAAGGTTATATATGCGTTAGCTGCTTCCTCATCCCTAATTTTGATTCATAGTATTTTTGTTATCAATAGTAAAAAATATATTCTCAATTTCATTAGTTTTCTCTTTGACCCAAACCTTGTTTTGAAATATAGTACTATAATTATTTATAGCTTTTATAGTTTCGACTTTAATTGCATTGTGATCACAGATTTAAGCTGCATAATACCAATCTTTGGATAATTAAGACTGACTTCATGACACAATTTAGGATCATTTTTCATAAATGTTATATGTGTGTTACATTTGAAAAGAATGTATATTCATTTCAATATGTGAGATACTGTGACCTTCATATATTTATCAGCTCAATCTTATTAGTTCTATTATTATATTACTTCATATCTTCTGTATGTTAATTGATTTTTTTTCCATTTTATCAGTGAGGAAGAATAGCCAGGCATGGTGATACACCCTTGTAATCTCAGCATTTGGAAGACTGAGGCAGGAGGATCACCACAAGTTCAAGGCCAGCCTAGACTACATAGTGAGTTCAAGGCCAGCCTGAGCTACATAGCAAGACCCTGTCTCTAAATAAATAAATATTTTTTAAGTGAGGAAGAATATTAAAACCTCTCTAAAAATATATATACCATTGGAGTGCTTTCAATTTTTGCTTTATATTGAAATCATATCAGTAAATGCATATGTTTTTTATATTCTGATAAGCTGATACATTTGTAACCATTATTAGCCTTTTTCTCAAAAAAATGTATTTTTGTCACTAAAAGTCTACTTTTCCTGATATCAATATTGCCAGCTTTCTTTTTGTTTTTAATCATTTATCCTTTTCTATGAATTTACTTCTAAACTTTCTGTAACCCTATGTTCTAAATGTATCTGCTATAAGCAGCATTTAGCTGAACTTTTCATCTACTCTAACAATCTTTAGTTCCTTGGTAATTACTGATACATTGGGATTTACATCTTATTTTGTGCTTAATGTTTGTCTTGCCTAGTCTGTATTTCTTTTCTCAGCTGTCTTGGTTTTCACTTCATTTTTAACCATTAGCTAGAAAGTTACCCATTTGTTTACTAATTTTTAGTGGTTGCCTTAGAAATTTTAACATGCACACTTCAAAATCTAATCAATATCTTTAAATTCCTCCTAAACTATCCAAGAACCTTAGAATATATTAACTTTTTTTGTTCCTCTAACTTGCATCACTATTTCTCAATGAAAACATTATTATTATTTTATACAGTTAATATATGCTTTTATTTACAAGTTTTTTCATTCTTCACTCTCCATTAATTCTTCCTTTATTTGGGAATAATTTTCTTCTACTTGAGTTATATTCTTTTAGTGAGAATCTTCTAGAAGAAATTCTCTAGGTTTTTATAGGTCTAAAAGGCTTCTATTTTGGCCTTGTTTTGTAATGATATTTTTCATGGAAATGGGATCCTAAACTGACCATTAATTTCTCTCTAAAAAAGATAATATTTCACTGTCTTCTGACTTCTATGGCTGTAGTCTCAGGATGATTTGTCATGTCTTCAAGAATAAACTGCTTTTTCCCTCTGACTCTGCATAAGATCCTCTTCATTTTTTGTGTTTTGCACTTGAATTATATTGGTCTATTTTTTTCTTATCCTGATTGGGATTCATGTGACTTTATGAATATGTTATAATTTTTATTGGTTCTTAGAAATTCTCAGCCACCATCTTTTTTTTGGTCCCAGGGGTCAAACTCAGGACCTTGCACTTGTGAGGCAGGCACAGTGCCACTGAGCTAAATCTCCAGCCCAGCCACTATCTGTTTACATATTGCCTTTTCTCATCTTCTCTCTGCTCTCATTTCAAAATTATTATTAAAATTTTCTTCAGATTCAGTTGACTAATGCCCTATTCAGTTTGGATTTATCTGTTGTAAAATCCATTGAGTTATTACATTTTTATTATTGCAGATTCTATTGGATTTTTTCTAATCACCTTGGTTAGGCTCTGTGGTTTATCATCCTCAGTTCTTACATGGTTTTTTGGAGGGGTTCCTTTTTTATATGAGATGCTTATTTGCATTCTAATCTCAGCAGTGGGAGTTCTCTGTAGACTGAGATAAAAATAGATACTCCCCAAAGAGGAAAAAAAATTGGCTTTTGTCCAATACCAGTGCTTTGGGGACACTTTCCATGTAGAACCCTCTAAACCAAATTTTCATTTTGAGGTTTTTTCCGACCATGTAGTTATTGTGATGCACAACTGTATTAGAGTTGATTTAGTACCACAAATTCTCAGGGCCAAATAATGAGTCATCTGCTCAGCACTAAGGTCTTAATAGGTAGCTTTCATTATAGTCCTATGGAACTGGAAAGAAAAGAAATGATTTTTGTTTGTAGACTTTTTTTCCTCTTACTTTAAGAAAGAAGCCTTTTGAAGTCCCAGCTTTGAAACCAGAGGACCCTTTCTCAGATGTCTCACCTTGTCTTTTGTCCCCTGTGTTCTCAGCCCATGAAAACTAAACTTGAAGTTAACCTGGTAATGCCTAGAAGGCAAAAGCCAGCTTCACTGCTCAATGGACCCCTCTTTACTTAGCTTTTGGCCTGAGTATTCATTAATTTCTTACTGATTCACTGCATTTAAGAAAATGATCGGGCCTAGGATTTAGCTCAGTGGTTCCAGCACCTGCCTTGCAAGTGCAAGGTCCCGAGTTTGATCCCCGGTACCAAAAAAAAAAAAAAAGAAAGAAAGAAAGAAAGAAAGAAAGAAAGAAAGAAAGAAAGAAAGAAAGAAAGAAAGATAGAAAATGATCTTTCTACTGTATCTCTAAAATTACTTCAGTGGGAGTGTTACTAGAAACAGAACTCAACCCTGGGAATGCACATTCGAAGCCACAGAACCATGCAGTTTGATGGCCAAATCAGGACTTGATCTAGCCCAGAAATGCATTAGCTCAATGCCTACTGTAACAACACCTGACATATCTTAGTATGGCTAGAATTTTACAGTTACTATTTTATTTAACCTTTGTAACTATCTCAAAGACAAGGTATAATTATCGTTTCCAGATAGAGAAACTGAAGCACAGAATCAGTTTTTATATATTTCTCATATTAAAAATGGGCACACAGGGGCCGGGGATTTAGCTCAGTGGTTCTGCCACCTGCCTTGCAAGTGGAAGGATCCGAGTTCGATCCCCGGTACCAAAAAAAATAGGCACACAGGGCACACAGGTTGGTATTAAGATTACACTGAAAACCCAACAGCCAAAGGAATGAATCAATGATTAGCTGACCCTTAGATTTCATCTCTCAGTGGACATCAGCCTTGAACTCAAGGCAAACATTAAAATTGTTGATCACAACTGAAGAGTCTTCCTAATGACACACAAATAAAAGATTTTTACAATTTTTATTTCGTCTACTTATTGTATAGGTCTGACATATAAAAACTTCTTCATTCATACAAATTGTCTCTAAACCAAGGATTTCTAAACCTTTTAAATATTAGAAAAGGACTTTAGGATAACTGTGCCCCCCAGTTTCTTCATACATAAGGGTACCCAAAATGTAGCCTCAGAAACGAATTGCCCAGATGATAAATCTCCAGATTCTCCAGTTCATATTACCTACTCATATTACTCCATTTCCCCCACTCACTAGTGACAGGAAAACTGTTATACTCCCATCTTTGTCTGCTTTCTCTATCCCTCCACCCAGCAATGAGAAGTTCAGCTTCAACAAGAAATATGCCCCACTTTGGGCAATTAAAACTGCTGTCTTAGCTGGGCATGGTGACACAGGCTTGTAATCTCAGCACTCTGGGAGGCTGAGGCAGAAGGATTTCATGTTCAAAGCACCACCTGGGTGATTTAGCAATTTAGCAAATTCATGATTCTCCTTCTTCAGGCTCTCAAAGCACTGAGATTACAGGCATGCACCACCACATCCAGCTTCAAATATTTTCTTTCTTTTTTTTGGTACCAGGAATCAACTCAGGATCTTGCATTTACTCAGCAGGCATGGTGCCACTAAACTAAATCCCCAGCCTTCAAATATTTTAAATTAGGGAAGCTCAGCTTTGTTTTTGTTTTTGTTTTTTTGGTACTGGGGATTGAACTCCGGGTCCTTGCACTTATGAGGCAAGTGATGGAACCACTGAGCTAAATCTCCAGCCCTCAGCTTTGTTTTTCATGGGCTGAATTCTCTTTTTTTCTTTCTTTTTTTTTTTCTAAGATGAAACCTCACCATGTAGTCCAGGCTGGCCTTGAAATTGTATTCCTCCCATTTGCATCCCCAGTAGCTGGAGAAAGAAGGCAGAAATTAAGGCAGAAAGAGCTACCAAACATAATTTGGAATAGATAATTATTGTAAAATATTTGTTAATGAACTCTGTGATAAAACCCTGTTTGAAACTTGTGTGTGAAACTTGTATGAAATTGTCCCTGCTTGGAAACTCTGGGTGGGCCTCCTCCTTCTTGTGAGGGCAGCCTGCTCCCAGAGAGATTAGAAGTTAGCCTTGAAGTGTGTCTATCTAAGTACCCTGTACCTAATGCTGCTGTACCATGCCCTTACTACATTCTGTAGTCTCAACTTATGCTACCCTTGCCACCTAATGCTGCTTTATTATGGCCTTGACACACTCTGGTGTGTAACTGCAAGTTAAGCTGTCCTATAAAGGTATAAAAAGGAGAAACTGTCTTAACTCTTGGTCAGCCTAGAAGGACTCGTTTCATGGGGCTGTCCTTGCCTGGCAATAAACTTTTTCATTTTACCCTACTCTCCTGTCTCTGGGAGGTCATTCTGACTCCCTTGCCACAACAGGATTACAAACTGAGGTTACAGGTGTGTACCACCATGTCCAGTTCCTAAATGACCTTTTCCATTTATTTTTTTATTAAGTTTATTGGTGCATTTTAGGTATCCAATATGATGACATTCATCATTAGGAATTTGTACCTTTACATGATATATCTTGGTTCTTATTTTTTTCCCATTCTCCTGCCTTCCCTTGAACCCAAGGCCTTGGACATGCTAGACAAACACTACCACTAAGCTTTATCTCCATCTGAATGACAAATTCTCAGGAAGCTCTGAGAAGAAACAAAACTTGTAGAGGTAGCCTACCGCACATCACATTAGCTAATTCTCATCAAGTTTGCAAGTTATTGATTGTATTTTAGACTAATAAGCAACCTATTTGAAGCTGAAATGTGAAGAAAAATAGAAACCATTAATGAGACAAAAAAGGGAAATAAAATCAGTATTATAAATTTCTCAAATGAAATTTATCATGTAGATTTTGATATTTTTTTCTTAAACTTATACCAAAAATATATTTAAAGATACAGCAACTAGGACCTGGAGATATAGCTCACTGAGAGAGTAGATGTCTAGTCAGTACAAAAAGTCATGGATTCAGTCTCAAGTACACACACCAATAAAAAAGAAAAAAAAAGATACCGTGCCTAACTCTTGTTTATTTGTCACTGGCCTATATGCCTTCATCTATTGTATTATCTTGCATAGTTTCTGTGATGGATTAACTAATGGTCAACTTGGAACCATTAATGGAAACCATAAATGGAACCATTTCACAGCAAAACCGAGTCAGCATGGTTCTGAGCATGGAGGACCCACCTAAGGATTGTTGCCAACAGCATAAAAAGAAAACTAAAAGGGAAGATCATGGGCTGTTGATTTTCTAGGAGAAGCTTGCTGCAGCTGGTTTTCCTGATGTGAACTTGGCTGTTCTCGTTGTCAGAGGAGCTGGGATCCTCATTGTTACTGGGGATGACTACTGGTCTAGTCGGGGGAGCTCTGATCTTTGCCTTGAGTGTCACTTTCTGGCTCCAGTGTAGATCCCTCAGCCTGGTGGCACAAACCCTTCACCCCATGAGCACAGGCTTCCTAGTTTGCACCACTGGCCTTTGGCCCTTCCTGGTGCAGATCCTCAATAAGGAATTGCATGAGACATTGCTGTGGGCTCTAGGCCTCTGGTTGGATTCATGGAGAACATGGCCTCCTCTGCATTTGATTTTTTTGGTGAATATTACAAAATAATCCTATAAATTTAGTGTTCTGTATTAAATCTATTCCCTTGCAGATCCTGACTACAACAGTTTCTTTCCCTTGAATTTCTAGTGCTTCCATTCTAAAATCATGAGAATTCGGATGGAGACAAAATATTCTAGTGGCCAGATCCTGGTTCACTGCCACTTTGTTATTTCAGGAGAATCTCATCCCCACTCAAAAAAGACCATAGATCTCCTGAGTATCCAAGCAAACAGCATCAGAACCCACTGAAGTTCCAATGACCAATACATCTTCTTTCCTTCAGGATTGTTAGGAGACAAGAATTCTATGCAGCCACAAGAAGGGACAATAAGAAATTCAAGTTAGGTTCAATTCCAAGGATAGGAAAAGATACAAAGCAGTGCTATAGCAAAGCCTGCCTTTGATACCGTTCTGTCAAGACTAGAGATACTTTGGAGTACCAAAGATTCAGCTCTCCCAGAGAAAAGGAGATTAAGAGAAATAGTAAGATTTGGAGTGAAAATGTAGGGAAACTAAGTTCATAGTACTCAAACAAAGTAAGTATGTCCACACTATTCTTCGATCAGGCAGTGCTCAAAAAAGCTACTCATCTGCTTCTTCTTCAAAATTCATCTTTGAATATGTACTAGAAAGAATGAAGTGATACTTCCTACTGTCATTTTCAGGCAAAAAAAAAAAAGGTCACTACATACAGTGGACCCTTGATTTATAAACTTGATTGGTTCCCAAGGGCTGGTTGTAACTCAAGTTGGTTGTAAGTCAGTACATCTGAGATCTGGATGTTTACCTTGATACACACTATAGATAACAAGAGGGAGTTGAATCTTCCATTAACCTAATTAACCCAAGTTGTTTGTATGTCAAGCCAGTCATAATTTGAGGGTCCATAGTATTGGATAAGGGAATAATCCAGCAGGAAGAGATAACAAGTGTAAATATAGGGCTGGGGATTTAGCTCAGTGGTTCCAGCACCTGCCTCGAAAGCACAAGGTCCTGAGTTCAAAAAAATAAACAAAAACAAACAAGTGTAAATATATATGCATCAAATATTGGAGCATCTAACTTCATAAAACAAATACTGCTGGATATAAAAAGTTCAAAAAAACAACAGAATCATAGTGGGTGATCTCAATACCTCACTTTCATGATCAAATATACAAAAAAAGATAAACTGAACAACAAATCAAAGAGGAAATATCAGAGCTAACTAGACCCCTGAACAAATGAACTCAATGAATAGCTACAGTGTTCTACCCTACTACAAGAGAATATATTCTTCTCAGCAACACACAGAACTTTCTTCAAAATAGACCACATACTAGCTCACAGAGCCTGCTTAACTAAACAGAAAATAATCAAAATTATCCTATGTATACTATTAGATTACTGTGCAAACTAGAAATCCATCACAAAAGAAACCACAGAAAAATTATAAACCTCTGGAAACTTACCACACTCCTGAACACTCAGTGGGTCACAAAAGAAATCAAGTAAGAAATTAAACAATTTCTGGAATCAAACAACAATGCCAGTATAACACACCAGAACCTATGAAAAACAATGAAAGCATTCCTAAAAGGAAAGTATATTGCAGCCAATGCTCATATTAGAAAAACAAAGTGAGCTGAAATAAATAACCTAATGATGAACATCAAGATATGTGGGAAAAAAAACATTCCAGGGGAAAATGATGGGGTTGTGAGCCACAAAAACTCAGCTTCTCTGAGGTTCAAAATCTAGACACTGGAAAATAACAACTTGGGGGGTGGGGAGAAGTAGATCCCAAGGAACCAGGAAGGTACTGACAGGAAAACTAAAAGCTACATAGAAATTGAAGTGACAGAACACAGAAAAAGAGAAAGAAAGAGACAGTCTGTACTTTCTCTCTGGCTCTGGGCTCATGGATCATGGGAAAGGGAGACTGAACCTACAGAGACAAAGTGAAAGTGGGGGACTCCAAAAAGCCTCAGAAAGAAACACAGACACAGAACAGACTGGTGTGTTCTGTGATCTGCAGGGAGAGTATGGTATTCTACTCCCACATGAGTCCTTTGACAGGCAACAAGTGACCTCAGTCCAACCACCCACCATATTCCTGGAGAGAATATTGATCAGATGCCATTTCAGGGAAGGGTTGATTTTCTGAACCTGGTCTACAGAGCAGCAGTGCAACAGCTTCACCTCAGGGCTCCCAGTGTTATATTCCCACAGTGACTGGGTGAGACAGCCATGGGAGAGAACTGCAGTCAGAGAATAGGCTGAAAAGTGACCACTTGAGAGGTTTCATCTAAGGGCACAGGTGTGACTCCCATAAGTGACAGGTAACTCCCAAACTGAGTTTCCTCTGGACTTGAAGGTCATGACGTTGGTACCCTTGCCTTACTTGTACAGCCTGCTGGTTCTTGCTATCAGCATGGACCTGAGCTCTCAGTACCTTCTTTATGTACTAGCATGACTGGGACACATTTGACTCAGACACTGTTCCAAAAGAGATTGCAGACAAGGGGCCGGGGATTTAGCTCAGTGGTTCTGGTGCCTGCCTCGAAAGCACAAGGTCCCGAGTTCGATCCCTGGTACCAAAAAAAAAAAAAAAAAAAAAAAAAAAAAAAAACCACACACAGAGATTGCAGAAGAAAACCACACATTCAAAATCAAAGATAAATTTTTTTTCTTGGTTTTTTTTTTTTTTCATTTTTTCCTTCTTTCCTTTCCTCCATCTTCTTCACAAGTTTACTGAGGCTTGGTGAAGTTTCCTTTGTTCCTTTTCCATGATTCTTATCTCTTTTTCTTGATTCTTTTTTCTTCATTTTTTTCTCTTCTCCCTTTTAATTTTTCTCCCATTAAATTTTCCTCTATCATTTTTACTCTCCATTAATTTTTTTTCTCCCTCTTTTTATCTTCTATTTCTTATCAAGTTTTTCCACCTATAAACATAATTCTATAAACATCCTTCTACTCCTCAATAGGATCTTTGGTCCCACTTCTCTCTCTTCCTTCTCATATAATATAATTTAAGGTTTGAAGTTTTTCCTCTTGCATTCCCCTGTTGGCAACTCCTTATATCATTTACAACCATAAAGCTTTATTAATCTTTAGATAGAATTCAACAGTAACTTTATAGCATTCACTTTCTACCATTACCAGAGTTATAGCTATCTCATTTATTATATATTAGCTGTAAGTCAATACATGAGTTGTCTTAATGCTTACACCATAATTGTGAATTTCTTTACTAGAGTTAAGGATGGTATGTTAAAATACCACTTATTTTAGAAGTTCTGTGGCTGATTTGCTTGGTATTACTAGGGTCACATAATTATTCCTATAGGTTTTCCCTGCAAGCCAACACCCAGATTACATTTCTGACATTTAACAACACCAGACTACCTTCCAAATGAACTGGGTGTTGGGCCAGTTACATTGTATCTTCCCCACTTAAATTAATCAAGGTGGTCAGGTCTTGGGGCTGAAGTAAAGGACCATCCCCAATGTACATCTCCTAACTAAAGCTACTAATTCAAAAGATTCTATACTAGCAACAAAGTCTTTGCACTATAAAGATCCAAAGCCTTGGCCCAAAACAAACAATACAAACAGAGAAAACAAGGCAAAAAAAAAAAAGGAAAAAATATGCCTCCCAAAACTCAAATCCCCCAAAGCCAATCCAGGGAGCTTCTATAGAGAGAAGAGCATAAGCCATACCTCCAAGTTATTCAAAAGGATAACAAAGGACATCAATAAACAGGTCAAAAAGTATTCAGCAAGTTCACAAATGATATGACTAAACAGATAATGGGTGTAATGGCCAAAATGATCCAAGAGACTTCAGAAGACACTAATAAAAATTAGATAAGCTAAACACAATCATACGAAACTGAATGACCAGGTTAACAAACAATTAGACTCTATGAAAAAGATTTCAGTCAGAAATCCAGGAGAATGAAAATTATATTGAAAGTATGGGCAGCAGAATCAACAGGTATGAGGACACAGAATCTCAGAATTAGAAGACAATGATGCCTTCAAACACAAACTACTCAAAGGCACCTTAAAAGCAAAAAGAGTATATGAAAAATAGATTCAACAGTTGCTAGATGATGCAAAGAAGACTAATTTAAGAAAAATGGAATAAATGAAAAATTAAAAGACAACACAAATGGCATGGAAAACCTGTTGACAGAAATAATGGCAGAAAATTTCCCAACTATTGAGAAAAAAATAAACATACAGATAAATGAGGCATATAGAATCCCAAGTATCCATGACTGAAAGAAAACCTTTCCATACTACACTATAGTCAAAGTACCAGAAGTTGATCACAGGGACAAAATCTTGCTTAGAGAAAGGCAACAAAACACATAAAAACTTAAACACATTAGAGTTATAGCAGACTTCTCAGTACAAACCTCAAAAAGGCCAAGAGAGTTTGCATTGAAGTGTTTCAAGCCCTAAAAGATAACACCTTTCTACCTTCACTTATGTATCCTGCAAAACTTTTCTTCTAAGTTGTCAGAGAAACAAGGTGTTTCCATTACAAAGAGCACTTCAAGAAATTCATGAGGGGCCAGGGATTTAACTCAGTGGTTCCAATGCCTGCCTCACAAGCTCAAGGTCCTAGGTTTGATCCCCAGTACCAAAAAAAAAAATGAAGAGAAATTCATGACCACCAAGCCAGCATGACAAAAAATTCTCCAGAATATCCTACAGGGACAATGAAACCGACAATCCCAAGAAGTTTAAAAAGAAAAAAAAGTGAATGAGCAGGTGAACAAAAGACAAAAAAAGAATAAGGAAAATAATGCAATGACAGAAATAAGTTAATACCTCTCAGTAATAACTCTCAATGTGAATGGTCTCGATTCCTCAATCAAAAGACACAGATTGGCATAATGGATCAAGAAAAAATCCAACAATATGCAGAATACAAAAAATACATTTTATTCAAAAAGAAATTCACAGATTAAAAATCAAAGGATAGAAAATGACATTCCATGCAACAGGAACCCAGACAAAAGCTGGAGTAGCTATCATAATTTCAGACAAAATGGATTTCAAACTAAAACTGATCAGAAAAGAAAAGGAAGGTCACTACATATTGGCTAAGGGAACAATTCAACAAGAAGAGATAACAGGCCGGAGATTTAGCTCAGTGGTTCCGGTGCCTGCCTCGCAAGCCCAAGGTCCTAAATTTGATCCCCAGTACCAAAAAAAAGAGAAGAGATAACAATTTTAAATATATATGCTCCAAATACTGGCACACTCAACTTCAAAAGCAAACACCAATGGGCATGAAAAATCAGATAAACACCAATACAGTTGCAATGGAAGACATAAATACTCCACTGTCAGAAAAAGATAGATCAACTAAACAAAAAGTCAACAAAGAAATATGAGAGTTTAAACAAATTTTCAAACAAATGGACTTAAATAGATATCTACAGTGTTCCATTCAACAGAATACACATTCTTCTCAGCAGCACATGGGACTTTCTCCGAACTAGACCACATACTAGCCCATAAAGCATGCTTAAGTAAATGCAAAAGAATTGAAATTTTCCCATGTATATTATCAGAACATAGTGTAATGAAACTAGAAAATCAATGACAAAATAAATCACAAAAACTATGAAAACACATGGAAGTTAAACAATACCTTCTTGAATAATCAATGGGTCACAAATGAAATTAAGGAAAAATTTAGACAGTTCCTAAAATCAAACAATAATGCCAGTATGACATACTAGAACCTATGGGACACAATGAAAACAGTCTAAAGAGGTAAGTTTATAATGATGAATACCCACATCAGAAAAACAGAGGAAGGCCAAATAACCTAATAATGCACTTCAAGGTCCTATAAAACAAGAACAATCCAAATCCAAAGCTAGTACATGAAAGGAAATTATAAAGATTAGAGCAGAAATTAATGAAATTAAGACTAAAAAAACTACAAGGAATAAATTAATCAGTTGATTCTTTGAAAGAATGAACAAAATAGACAAACCCTTAGCCAATCTTACCAGACAAAGGAAAGAAAAGACCCAGAACCATGCAATTAGAATGAAAAGTGTGAAATCACAGAGAGCTCAGCTAAAATGCAGAAGATCATTGGTAACTACTTTGAGAGCCTACACTAAAATGAAAAATTTAGAAGAAATAGATAGATTCCTATATACATATGAACTACCAAAGCTGAATCAAGAAGATAGAAAATTTCTAAATCTTCCAATATCAGTCAATCAAACTGAAGAGTAATAAAAACAATTACCAAGAAAATCCCAGATACCAACAGATTCACTGTCAAATGTTACAAGAAATTTACAGATCTAACGCCCATACTCCTTAAAATCTTTAATTAAATTGTACTCCCAAACTCACTCCTGCAAGCAAACATTACCCTGATTCCAAAACCAGAAAACGACCCAAGGAAAAGAGAACTACAAGTCAATCTGTTTAAACAACATTAAAAAAAAAAAAAATCCTCAAGAAGTTACAGGCAAATAGAATGCAACAAATCATCACAAAGATCATACATCATGACCAAGCAGGTTGCATTTCAGGGATGCAGAGATGGTTCATCATATGCAAATCAATAAATGTATGCACCATCTAAACAGAAGCAAGAACAAAACAACATGATAATCTCAATAATTGCAGAAAAAGCATTTGACAAAATCCAACATCCATTTGTGATAAGAACCTTGAAGACAATAAGAATAGATCTTTATCTCAATCTGATAAAAATCTACCTGGAAAAAACCAACAGTCAACATTATATTAAATAGAGAGAAGCTGAAAGCTTTCCCTCTAAAATCAGGAACAAGACAAGGATGTCCACTATCACCACTCCTATTCAACATAGTTTTCAAAACCTTAGTCAGAATACTCGGGAAAGAAAAAGAAATAAAAGGCCTATGGATAGGAAAGGAAGAAGTTAAATTATCATTATTTGGAAATGACATGATCCTCTACATAGAAGACCCCAAAATCTCCACCAAAAGATTCCTAGAATGAATATTAAATTTAGTAGAGAAGTAAGATACAAAGTCATCACCCAAAAATCAATAGCTGTCCACCAATAATTGACTCACCAAGAGAGAAACTGGGGAAACAATACCTTTCACAGTGATATCAAGAAAAATGAAATACTTAGGAATTAACCTATGGAAGTTAACTATTTTTACAATACAAACTACAGTACTCTGAAAAAGGAGATTGAAGAGGATATTTAGAAAAGGAAAAGATAGCCTCTGTTTCTTGACAGACAGAACCAATGTAGTCAAAAGGTCCATACTTCCAAAACTTTTATATGCAATACCAATCAAAATGCCAATAGCATTCCTCACAGAACTAGAGAAAATACTGAAATTCATATGAAACTAGAAGAGATCTAGATAGCAAAAGTTATTCTAGGCAATAGGCACAAGCCAGGGGGCATCACAAATTCCAAACTTCAGGTTACCCTACAAAACTACAGTGATAAAAACAGCATGGTGTTGGCAAAACAGACTTGTGCATCAAAGGAACAGAATAGAGGCTATAAAAACAACTCTAGGCACACTCAGCTATCTTATCTTTTTTTTTTTTTTTTAGCTATGTTATCTTTGACAAAGGGGTCAAATACTCTCAATGAAGAAAAGAGCTTCTTTAACAAATAGTGTTGGGCAAACTGGCTATCCACATGCTGAAGACTGAACAGGTACCAATATCTCTCACTATGTACTAAATTAAAATCAAAATGAATCAAAGATTTAAAATCAAAACATAAATACTTAATCTACTAGAAGATAAAATAGGTAAACTTCTTGAAGACAAGGTGTAAGCAAAAAATTTCTGAAGACAACCTTGGTTGCACAAGAAATAATACCAAGAATCAACAAATGAGATCACATCAAATTAAAAGGCTTCTTCTGCAAAGCAAAGGAAAACACAGAGTGAAGGGACAATTACAAAATGGGAAGAAAATTTTGCCAGCTATTGCTTAGAGAAAGGACTAATATCTAGAACATACAGAGAACTCAAAAAACTTAGACACTCCCAAAGTTAAACTCCCAATCAAAAACTTGTCATCTGAAATGAATAAATACTTCTCAGATGAAGAAGTACAAATGCACAAAGAAATTGCCAACATCTATGGCCATTTGAGAAATGCAAATTAAAACAATACCTACATTCCATCTCACTCCAGAAAGAATGGCTATAATCAAGAAATCAGGGCCAGGGATTTAGCTCAGTGGTGCCACCACCTGCCTCGCAAGCACAAGATCCCAAATTCGATCCCCAGTACCAAAAAAAAAAAAAACCCAACTAAAAATAGAATTCCATTTGACCAGCTATTCCCCTTTCAGGTATCTTTCTAACAGAGTTAAAGATATGATCTTATAAGGGCTGGGGATTTACTTCAGTGGCACTATACCTGCCCCACAAGCTCAAGGTCCTGAGTTCAATCCCCGGTACCAAAAAAAAAAAAAGGAAAAGACATGATATTACAGTGATATATGCATGCCCATGTTTATAGCAGCACAACTCACAATATCTAAATCATGGAAGCATCATATATATATATAGATATATATATATATCTCAATACATGAATAGTTAAAATATGGCATTTATACATAATGGAATACTGCTCTGCCACAAAGAAGGGTAAACATGAGTCATTTGTAGGAAAATTGGTGCACCCTGAGAATACAATATTAAGCAAAGTATCAGAGGCACAAGCTTAACTATTCCTCAGTTTCTCTTATATGAGAAAAATAAAGTGCAAAATAAGACAGACAATAGGCAAAAAGGGAGAAAAAGAAGTTATTATATTCTAGCATGTCCAATGTATCTAAAAGTGTACCTGGATTTAGTATAATTATTTTATGTGTTTTTTTATTGCTAGTCTGGCTGCTAATCTGTATTTATGATAATTAATTTGATACTTAAAAATAAATAAACCTGATGCTGGGGAAAAAAAAAGATGTGTTATGTACATGTACCAACCCCCACAGTGAATGTAATCAGCATGTACAGCAAACAAGTACTAATAAACATAAAAATTTTATAAAAACAGTCTAAACTCAAACCTAGTTTAAGAAGGGAAATCACTTAAAGATCAGAGCAGAAATTAATTACATTGAGATTTTTTTAAAAGTCATACAGGTCTGTGTGCTGAGCACAGAGCAGTGCAGCTAAGGGCAGGGAAGGAGCAAAGCAGGCAGGCTGCAAGACATTTAAAGAAGAACTATCACCATTACTCTTTAAACTCAAGGAAATTGAAAGGGAAGCAATACTTCCAAATTCATTCCTGGAAGCAAATGTTACTTTGATTCCAAAACCAGGGAAAGACCCAACCCAAAAAAGAGAACTACAGGCCAATCTCCCTAATGAACATAAATGGAAAAATCCTCAACAAGATACTGGCAAACAGAATACAGAGAGTCATGAAGAAGATTATACACCCTGACCAAGTCAGATTTATCCCAGGGATGCAAGGATGGTTCAACATTCATAAATCAATAAATGTAATACACTATATTAACAGAGTCAAGGACAAAAAGCATATGATCATCTCAATAGATGCAGAAAAGGCATTTGACAAAATCCAATACCCATTCATGATAAAAACTCTACAGAAAATTGGAATAGAAGGTCTTTATCTCAACCTGATTAAGGCTATCTATGAAAAACCAACAGTCAACATCATACTAAATAGCCAAAAACTGAAAACTTTCACACTAAAATCAGGAACAAGACAAGGATGCCCATTATCACCACTCCTGTTCAATATAGTTCTGGAAACATTAGCCAACGCAATTAGAAAAGAGAAAGGAATAAAAGGCATAAAGATAGGAAAGGGAGAAGTTAAACTGTCTTTTTTTTGGTACCGGGGATCGAACTTGGGACCTTGCACTTGCAAGGCAGGCGCCGGAACCACTGAGCTAAATCTTCGGCCCCTAAACTGTCATTATTTCATGATGTTATGATACTTTACATAGAAGACCCAAAAAGCTCGGCCAAAAGACTTCTAGACTTAATTGACAGATTCAGTAGAGTAGATGGATATAAGGTCAACACTCAAAAAACAATAGCCTTCTTATACACAAATAGCAGAATCACTGAGAGAGAAATTAGGGAAACAATTCCTTTTACAATAGCATCCAAAAAAAAGAAATATCTAGGAATCAACCTAACAAAGGAAGCAAAAGACCTCTACACTGAAAACTATAGCACTCTGAAAAAGGAGATTGAGGAGGATATAAGAAAATGGGAAGATATCCCTTGTTCCTGGGTAGGAAGAACCAATATAGTGAAAATGGCCATACTTCCAAAACTACTATATAGATTTAATGCAATGATGATTGAAATTCCAACAATATACTTCACAGAACTAGAGAAAACAATCCAAAAATTCATTTGGACCCAGGAGAGACTGAAAATAGCAAAAGCAATTCTAGGCAACAGAAACAAGGCTGGGGGTATCACAATCCCCAACTTGAAACTATACTACAAAGCTACTGTGATAAAAACAGCATGGTACTGGCAAAGAAACAGATCTGAGGATCAGTGGAATAGATTAGAAGACGCAGAAACAACTTCAGACATACTCTGCCACCTCATCTTTGACAAAGGTGTCCACCACCCTCATTGGAGGAAAGATAGCCTATTTAATAAAAAGTGTTGGAAAAACTGGATTTCAACCTGCCAAAGATTAAAACTAGACCCATACCTATCACCATGCACTAAACTAAGATCAAAGTGGATTAAAGATCTAAATATTAAAACAGAAACACTAAACTTGCTGGAAGATAAGTTAGGTAGAACTCTTGAAGACATTGGCAGAGGAAAAGACTTTATGAACAAAACCTCAGTAGCACGGGAACTAGCACAAAGAATTAACAACTGGGATCTCATCTTATTAAAAAGCTTCCGCACTGCAAGAGAAACCACCAACAGAGCTAAGAGACAACCTAGTATGTGGGAAAAAATTTTTAGCAGCTGTACCTTAGACAAAGGACTACTCTCCAGAATATATAAAGAACTGAACAAAAATCAGACCCCCCAAATTCAAAGACCCAAAACAAAAATGTGCATCTGAAATGAACAGACATTTCTCAGACAAAGAAGTAAAAGCAGCAAATAAATATATGAAAAAATGTTCAACATCACTGGTCATTCAAGAGATGTGGATGAAAACAACACTGAGATTCCACCTCACCCCAGAAAGAATGGCTGCTATCAAGAAATCAACCAATAACAAATGCTGGTGGGGTTGTAAGGAGAAAGGAACCTTTCTCCTTTGTTGGTAGGAGTGCAGACTGGTACAACCACTGTGGAAATTACTATGGAGACACCTCAAAGAACTAGGGCTAGAGGTCCCATTGGACCCAGCTATTCCCCTGCTGGGTGTCTTCCCAAAAGAATTAAAAGAATCTCACCACAGCGATATATGGTCACCCATGTTTATAGCGTCACAGTTTGTAATAGCTAAACCTTGGAAACAGCCCAAGTGCCCAACAACTGGAAACTGGATAAAGAAGATGTGGTTTTTTAATAAAATGGAGTACTGCTCAGCCATAAAGAATGAGAAACTAGAGACATTTATAGCTAAATGGATGCATATTGAGGCCATACTCTTAAGTGAAAAAAATAGGACACGTGTAAATACCGACGAGTTTCTCTAGTGTGAGAAACTGAATGTGTAAATAAGGGTTAAAATGATTAAAATGAATAATTGATAATTTGAAATAGGAAAAGGTCCAAAGGGGTAGGAGTGGTGGGAGGGGAAGGGGAAAGGAAAGAAGGGAAAGGAAAAATTATGAGAAAAGGAAAAAAAATGGAAATGAAGTCTATGTAAATAACGAAGGGTGGAGGGGGTGAAGGGGGCACAGGTAATGTGGAAAAAATAAGAACCAAGATTCATCATATACAAGTACATGCACCCAATGATAAATGTAAACATATTGTATACCTAAATGTACCAATAAAAAATGCTAAAGAGAAAAAAAAAAACTCATACACAGAGAGCCAGGGATTTAGCTCAGTGGTTCCACCACCTGCCTCACAAGCGTAAGGTCCTGAGTTCGATCCTGGTATCAAAAAAGAAAAATCATATACAGAATCAAGAAGTTGAAGAGCTGGTTCTTTGAAAGAATAAAGAAAATAGATAAACCCTTAACCAAACTTAACAAAGGAAGGAGAGAAACAACTCACATTAATACAATTAGGAATGGAAAACTGTTTTCCTAATGGCCAACATTGTATTATTTGGGGAGAAGCTAAAATCTTTACCTCTAAAATCAGGAACAAAACAAGGATGTCCACTATTACTACTCTTGTTCAATACAGTAATTAAAACATTAGCCAAAGCAATCAGGAAAGAGAGAAGAGATAAATATAGGAAAGAAAAAAATAAAATTATCATTATTTGCAGATGACATGATACTTTACATCAAAGTACCGAAAAATTCCACCAAAAGATTTCTAGAATATCCAAATTCAGCAAGGCAGCAGGACACAAAATCAACACACAAAAACCAGTACCATTCCCATATGCCAATAATGAACTCACTGAGAAAGAAATTAGGAAAACAATACCATCTTCAATAGCATCAAGAAAAATTAAATTAATCTAACTAAGGAAATAAAAGTTCTCTACAATGAAAACTACAGTACTCTGAAAAGGAAATCAAATAGGATATCTTTGAGATATACAAAATGCAAATATATGCCATGTTCCTGGTTAGGCAGAACTAATATTATCCAAATGGCCATAATGTACTTCCAAAATTGACATACAGATTTAATGAAACCCTAAGCAAAATACCAAAATCATTCCTCGGAGAACTAGAGAAAGCAATCCTAAAATTCATATGGAACAAGAAGAAACCCAGAATAACAAAAACAATCCTGGGTAACAAGAGGAAAGCAGAAGGCATCACAATCCTGGACTTCAAATTATACTACAAAGCTACATAATAGAAACAGCATGGTATTCACACAAAAACAGACTTTTGGATTAATGAATCAGAATAGAAGATGGAGAAAAAACCCAGACATACTCAGCCACATGATCTTTGACAAAAGAGCCAAAAACATACATTGGAGAAAAGATAGCCTCATTTGCAAATGGTGTTGGGAAAACTGGCTATCCTCATGCAGAAGATTAAAACTAGACCCATATTTCTCACCATGTACTGTACTAAAATAAAAATAAAATGGATCAAAGATCTAAACATGAAATCAGAAATAACCTGCTGGAATATAAAATAGGTAAAACTCTTGAAATCATAGCCACAGGTAAGGACTTTCTGACAGAATTCCAATTGCACAAGAAATAACAGCAAGTCAACAAATGGGACTATATCAAATTTAAAGGTTTCTGCACAGCAAAAGAAACAACAAAGTAAACAGAAAACCTACTGAATGGGAAAAAATTTTTGTTAGCTATTCCATAGACAGAGAAATAATATCTAGAATATATTAAAAAACTCAAAAAATTAGACTTCTCCAAAATAAAAGACCCAGTCAAAAAATGGACAAATGAAAATAGACAATTCTCAGATGAAGAAATACAATAGCCAACTAATACATGAAAAAATGTTTGACATTGCTGGCCATTAGAGGAAGGCAAATTTAAACAACAGTGAGATTTCATCTTATGCCAGAAACAATGGCAATCATTCAAAAAAATAATAAACAAAATATTAGTGAGGCTTCAGTGAAAAAGGAATCCTCCTGCTTTGTTGGTGGGGATGTAAACTAGTACAACCATTATGGAAATCAGTATAGAGATTCCTCAAGAAAACTAAAAATAGAAATCCCATTTGCCTATCTAATCCCTTTCTAGGCATCATTCCAAAAGAGTTAAAGACATCATATTACAGCAGTACGTGCATACTAATCTTTATAGCATCATAATCCATAACAGCTAAATCTTGGAAGCCACCTATATGTCCATCAAGAGATGAATGGATATAGGAAATGTGGTATCTAATATATAACGGAATAGTAGTTGGCAATAAAGAAGGATAAATTTGGGTCATTTGTAGGGAAATGGTTGCAATTTGAAAACATAATGTTAAATGAAACAAATAAGACAAAAGGGCTTAAATACTATACAGTTTCTCTTATATGTAAAATCCAAAGTATGACTAAAGAGCAAAATAAAAGACAGATTAAAAGAACAGAACATAGACCTTTTGAAAATGGAAAAGAGACCAAGAAATGGAGACTACTGAGAAGTGAGAGAGGAGGGGGACATGGAAAGAACTGAAATATGTTGAGTACATCTACCAGCAGCTCACCATAAATGTAATCATTATATGTTGCAAACATGAACTTAAAAATAAATGAAATGAAAATGCAGGAAGTGATCACTGTTTTCTCCCTTTCACACTGTAGATTGTAGATTGCAGAGTTAGTAGGCCTGAACTCGCTCTGCAGAGCGTGTTTCTTTCTTTTCATACCTTTAATAGATATAAAACCTAGAAAAAAATGCTAAAAAAATGCAGAAAGTGGATAGAGACTGGGAGAGGAGGGAGAAAAGAGAGGGAATAAAAGCAATCAAGATATGTTAAGTACATGCACCTATTCCCTAAGATGAATGTAAACATTATATACTGCAAACATGTACTAATAAACAAAAATAAAATTTAAAAAAGAAAGATTAAAAAAAAATTGTGACAAATGCTATGAAGCTGGGGGGAAGGAGGAATGAGTCCACACTGTTGGTGGGAATTTAAACTACTGATTTCCATTATGGAAATCAGTATAGAGTTTCCTCAAAAAACTAGAACTAGAAGTTCCATTCAACACAGCTATTCCCCTTCTGGGTATCTTCCCAAAACACTCATCATAATACAGGGTCACATGCATTCCTATACTTATAGTAGCACAACCCATCATAGCTAAAGCTTGGAAGCAGCTTGCATGCATATTAACTGATGAATGGATAAAGAAAATGTAGCATTTGTACCCAATGGAGTACTACTCAACTATAAAGGATAAATTTTCATCATTTGTAAGAAAATGGATATACCTTGACAGAACAATGCTAAGTGGAATAAATCAGACACTGGAGGTTAAATATCACATGGCTTCTCTTCTATGAGAAACTCAAAGTGTAAATAAAGAGGAAAGTAAAAGATAAAAAAAAAAGAAAGAAAAAAGAAAATTGTGGGCTGCAGTGTAGCTCAGTGGTAATGTGTTCAAGGCTCTGGTTTCAATCCCTAGCACTGTAGAAAATACAAAATGAAATGTAAAAGTAACACATAAGTGAAAAAGAGAAAAGTAAGTTTCATCTACACCAAGATATTAATTTTTACCTATCAGATTAGCAAAAAAAAAATCAAAAAATTCATGAAGCTTCACAGTGTGAAGAGGGTATGGAGAAATCATCACTGTGATACATTTCTGATGGGAGTAAAAATTCCTCAAACTCCATGCAGGCCAACTTAATACTTATCAAAATTACAATGTATATACATTTGACTCGGCAATCCTACTTCTAAAAGTATATCCTATAGCTATATTTGGACATGTGCAAAATTGTGCCAATGTAGGGTTACTCATTGCATCACTGTTTGCAAAAGATTAGAAGCAATTTAATTATCAGTTCATATGGTTAAATTACAGTACATCCATAAGGTGAAAAATATGCAGCCATTAAATAAATCAGCATAGCAAGATAGTGTAATAGATTTTCCAGTGCTCATCCACCCACAGGTATATCAGTTGGAACAACTACCAATATATGAAAATACCTTCACAAGACCCAAGGAAACCAGGTGAGTGATTACAGCACCTGAGAGTAACACAGAAATTAGAAAAGATATATTAAAGAGGGTAGAACAAAGAGTTTCACATTATCCCTATCATCCTTCCCCCAACCCCAGACAGCACAGAATGGTGGAAATACTCTCTACACAGGGAAATGTGAGAAAAGTGAGCACCAGACTTTGCCTCAGACCTCAACATTGGGCCTGTGCCAGTAAAACTAGCTGAAAAGATCCCCATAACCTCAGACTCCAGGACAGTGACCATGACTCACTCTCCAGACCAACTCTGTGCCCAGGCTACCTCCAAGATTCCAGCCCTCCTCACCTGTTCACCTGCTTGTATCACAACAGACATAATTGTCTCAAGGGAAATAAGTAAACTTCAAGAAAATACAGAGAAACAATCAATGAAATCAGGAAAACAATAAGTGACAAAAAAGTGAAATTTAAGAGGTTAAAATTATTTATAAATCAAATTGTAGAGCTGAAAACTACAATGATTTAAACGAAAAACGCAGTAGAGAATGTCAACAGCAGAACAGATTGTGACACCAAAAAAAATCTGTGAACTCAGAGACAAGTTACTTGAAAGTATAGAGCTAAAGGAGAAAAATAAATCAAAAAGAATGATGGGCCTGGGGATTTAGCTCAGTTGTTCCATGGCCTGCCTCGCAAGCACAAGGTCCCAAGTTCGATCCCCAGTACCAAAAAAAGAATGAAAAAGGGTTACTTGATTTATGGCATAGGATCAAAAGGGCAAATATCTGAGCTAGGGATGTAGCTTGGTGATAGAGCACTTGCCTAGCACAAGTGAGGCCCTGGGTTTGGTCCCTCGTACAAACACACACACACACACACACAAACACACAAATATTTGAGTTATGGGAGTTAAAGAGGGAAAGGTAAAGGGAAAGATAAAGAGCCAAAAAACTTATGTAAATAAGTAAAAGTAAAAAACTTTTCAAATCTGGGGAAAGATATATGTACCCAGGTATAGAAAGTCAAAGGTCTCCAATCATACTCAATCCAAACAACACTATATATATATATATTTTGTGTAAGCCTCATGGTAAAAATGAAGCAAAAATAGTTTCTGTTAAGTTGTTATCACCTTAGAATAGCCAATGTAATGATAAGATATTTTGTGTAAGCCTCATGGTAAAAATGAAGCAAAAATAGTTTCTCTTATATGAGAAACCCAAAACACAAATAAATCAAAGAGCAAAATAAAGGACAGATGTAGGAAAAATGGAGATAAATCTTTTGCAAATGGGAAGAGATCCATGAGATAGAGGAAGGCGGAGGGGAAGGAAACGATATAAAAATAATTAAGATGTGTTCTGTACAATTAATTCTCCCTGAAGAGTGTAATCATTATATACTGCAAACATGTACTAATAAAAATTTTAAAAGCAAAATTTTGTAGAAGATACACAAAAGATTAAAAGAAGGAAAAAAATGGAAACAAAGCTTATGTATATAGGGAGGGGTGGAGGGGTTTAAGGGAGGGCAGGGGAATAGGAAAAAAAAATAAGAACCAAGATATATCATGTACAAGTACAAATTCCTAATGATGAATGTGATCATAATGAATACTTAAAATGTAAAATAAACTCAATACATATTTTCTAAAAAAAGATTATTTTTTTAAAAACAAGCATATAACTAGAGAAAAATCATTTAATTACAAAGGATACAGCAAGAAAAGGACAAAGAATCTGCAAAATCAGAAAGCAATTAACAAAATGACAATAGTAAGCCCTTACCCATCAATGCAAATGGATTAAGAAAAAGAAAATGAGAAAATGACCAATAGGAAGAATTTCAGAAAATTCACAGATGCATAAACATTAAACTTAAAAAAAATACATGCTCCTGGACAACCAAAGGTGAAATTCAAATATATCTGGAGACAGAGAGAAGCTGAGCCAGTCCCAGCACCCGGAAGGAAGCTCCCCCACCGCCATCCCACGCTCCTAAGGCAGAGAAGGTGAGCCATACTGGCACCAGAAGCACAACCCCCACCCACCATGGAAATGAGAAGATATGTAAACAAGCCTCAAAAACAGACTTTCAGATCACCTACAGCAACCCCAAAGGTAAACTCCATGGAACAATCTGATACTCAACCACCTGGACTCTCTGAACTAGCAACAAAAGAGGATCTGGGAAAAATGAAATCAGAAATAATTACTCAGATAACAGCAAAGATTTTGCTCATGGTGCAAAACATGATTAATAAATCTAGAGAGGACACAAATTAAAAAAATAGAGAATCTGAGGAACATGATGGAATTCCAACATAGGAAACAAATGGAATCCATAAAACAGATGCAAACAGATTTCCAGGAGATTAAAAACTCCTTCGAAACTCTGTGTAGCAGAATGAACCAATGTGAGGATAGAACTTCAGATATAGAAGATAAGATTGCAATTAGTGACCAGGAAAAGAAAAATTGCTTTAAAATTGTAAGGGAACATGAGAAATCAATCCAGCAGCTGCTAGATGATGCAAAGGAGAATAACATTAAGACTGATTGGAGTCAATGAAGAAAGAGGAGAGAGTGCAGATGACATAAAAAAACTCTTCACAGAAGTGATGGCAGAAAACTTCCCAAGCAGGGGAAAAGAACTTGACATACAGATAAGTGAGCCATATAGGATTCCAACAAGCCTTGATCAAGAAAAATCTACACATAGGCATATAAAAGCTAGGATTCCAGAAATCCAACAGAAGAACAAAATTCTACAAGCAGTGAGAGAAAAGAAACAAATCACATACAAAGGAAAGCCCATCAGAATCACAGCAGACTTCTCAATGCAAACCCTCAAGGCAAGAAGAGCTTGGAGTGATGTATTTCAAGCCCTAAAGGAAAACACCCTCCAACCCAGATTGATGTACTCTGCAAAACTATCTTTCAAAACTGGTGGAGAAATATGATACTTTGATGATAAAAAGCACCTCAGGAACTTCATGAATACCAAATCAGTACTCCAAAATATTTTAGACAATATCCTAGGAAAAGACAATGAGAATCACAGCCCCAGGAAGCCCAGCAGAATGAATCTCTGGGTGTGACAAATTAAACACAAAGGGGGAGAATCCAACAAAAAGAAAAAGTCATCACAAGGCTTTGAAAACTTTTAACTTCATCTCCCTAATGAGTGTACAATTCAATCTTGTTATTGTACTGATTAGTATTTTTATGATTCTAGAGTTGCATACCTTTCTTTGTGCTATACTGGCTATTTATCATCTTCTTATGCCTACTTTTTAATTGGATTGTCTATTAATGAGCTGTAAGAGTTCTTTATATATTCTGGTCATGGGTTATACGCATTGTAAATATGGTCTGTTTAAGGACTACTTTTCATTTTAATGATGTCATTTAAAGTTCTAAATTTTGATGGAATATCATTTATCAATTTTTTTCTTTTATACATCATGTTTTTTGTATCCTAGGAAGTTCTTGCCTACCCTAAATTCATAAACATTTTCCGTTATAATTACTTCTTAAAGTTTTATAGTTTTAGTCTTTCATATTTAGGTTCATAGATCCCTTCAAGTTATTTTCATGTAAGAAAATAAAGGGTTGAGGTTAATTTTTTATATACGGATACCAGGTGTTCTAGTGCCATTTGCTGAAAACACTACCTCTTCCTCAGCTCTTGAATTGAATTTATATTCTATAATATGCTAATGTTAAATAATCTTTCAAAACTCAGTGGACCATATATGTGTGGTTCTATTTCTAGATTCTCTGTTTTATTCCAATGATCTCTATGTCTTTCCTTATACCAACACTGCCTTGATTACTGTAGCTTTAGAAGACGTCTTAAAATTAGGTACTAAACGTCTTCCAACACTGGTTTTTTTCTTTTTCTTTTTACTTTTCTAGGTCCTTTGTACTCCTACATAACTTTTAAATTTCAATATCCAATTCTTCATTTATAGCACATATACACAGACCTGAATTTTCATATATACCTTGTGTTTTCTAATCCTGCTAAATTCAAATACAAGTTCTAGGGGCTCCTAGAAATTTCTTAGTATTTTCTCTGTAGATGATCATTTCATCTACATATAAAAATTTTACTTCTACCTTGCCAATCCTATCCTAATTGTGTCATTTTATTGCCAGACTATTTTGGTTGGGCCTAGCTTTCAAAGTTTAATGGACAGATAAAGAGTAAGCATATCTGCCCTTGTTCCCCACCTTAAGGAGAAAGCACTGTATCTTCTCCATTCATATAAGGCATTCTCACTGGAAGTATGGAGTACATGTCTTTAATCTGTTGAGAAGGTTCTGTTCTACTTCTAGTCTCTTGATAGCTTTACCATGAACAGCTGTAGAATTTAGTCCAATACTTTTTCTCCAACTAGTGACAGGATCATATCCTCTGTTAAAATGATGACTTTTGGGGGTGGATCTTCCAATGTTGAACCACACTGCCATCCCTATAACAAAACCACTTCCTACATACTGCCAGGTCTGATTTCTAATAGTTTGTTTTGTTAAACAAATTTCTATCTATGTTCATACTTTTTTCTTCTATTATCTTTATCCAGTTTTAGGATTAGCACAATGTTGATTTCCTAAAATGAGGGGAGAAGTGTTCTTTCTTTTTTCTGCTTTAAATGTTTGATATAATTTATCAGTTAAAATATATATGAGCCTGCTGTTGTCATATAGGTAGGTTTTCAAGCTAGGAATATATTTTCTTTAATAGGTGCTATTCAAATTTTATATTTCCTCCAGAGTTAGTTTCATTAATTTGTCTTCCAAGGTACTTCTTACAAGTTGTCAAATTTATTTCAAAAAAGATTTTTGTAATATGCTTTCTATATCCTTTTAAATTCTGTAAAATCTGTGGTAATGTCTTCTAGATCTTGATATTGTAATTTTTAAAATGTATAACTGATATTGTGTAATAGGAAGAAAAGGTCTAAAGGAGCAGGGGAAGTGGGAGGAGTAGGGGAAAGGAAAAAAGGGAAAAGAAAAAATACGAGAAAAGGAAAAAAATGGAAACAAAGTCTGCAAATAGGGAAGGGTGGAGGGGGTGAAGGGAGGGCAGGGAAATGGGGGAAGAAATAAGAACCAAGATACTCATGTAATGGTACAAGATCCCAATGATGAATGTAACTGTATCTTACACCTAAAATGTACCAATAAACTTAATGGGGAAAAATATATATATATATCTATATATATAGATATATAGATAGATAGATATAGATATAGATAGATAGACAGATAGATAGATAGATATCTGGAGACAAATATGAACATACAACATACCAAAACTTACAGAACTCAGCAAAGGCAGTTCTAAGAAGGAAGTTTATAGCAATAAGTGTCCATCTCAAAAGAGAATATCTCAAATAAATAACCTAATGTTATATCTCAAGAAATTAGAAAAACAAAAACACATTGTGCCCAAATTTAGAAGAAAGAAAATAATAAAAAGCATGGACAGCTGAGTGTGGTGGTGTATTCTGTTAGTCATTCCAGTACTCTGGGAGGCTGAAGGAGGAGGACCACAAGTTTGAGCCCAAATTGGGCAACTTAGCAATTTATAGCAGGACACTGACTCAAAAAAAAACCAAATGCTAGAGATGTAGCTCAGTGTGAAGGCCCTGGGTTCAATCCTCAGTATTTAAATAAATAAATAAATTTTCAAAATGAATAAAATAAAGAAGCTCTATATTCTAATATGGAATAATACCATTAAAAGAAAAATGCAAAATGAAAAAATTGACTGGGGATGCTTTTCAGGAGTAGCACACTTGTCTAGCATGAATGCACAAGGCTCTGGATTAGATCCCTAGCACTGTAAAAAAAAAACTTATGTAGATAGTGTGCTTCCATTTTATTTTTAAATGAATGAAAAAACATGTATATTTAGGGGGCAGGGATTTAGCTCAGTGGTTTCGCCTCCTGCTGCGCAAGTGCAAGGACCTGAGTTCGATCCCTGGTACCAAAAAAAAAAAGTATATTTTGATAGAGAGATAGATAAATTTCTTTGAAAAATATACAAGAAACTAATAATACTGTTGGTCTAGTAAATAACAAGTTGAATGGGTGAGGGATAGAAGGGATAGAAGTATGGAGAGAATTTTCTCTAAATTCTCTTTTAAATTTCTTTTTTTTTTTTTGTACCGGGGATCGAACTCAGGACCTTGAGCTTGCCAGGCAGGTGCTGGAACCACTGAGCTAAATCCCCAGGCCAATAAATTGAACACATGTGTTTCTTGTTTTTGTTTTTGTTTTTTGGTACCGGGGATTGAACTTGGGTCCTTGTGCTTTCGAGGAGGCAGCAGAACCACTGAGCTAAATCCCTGGCCCTTAAATTTCTAAAATATGTAACCATGAGAATGTATGATCTATTCATTTATTCTTTCCCAAAGACTAAAAATTACCATAGCAATAACCATTCTATGAGAAAATGTAATCTTTTCATTTTCTTCACCAAAACCAAGAAGATGTTCAACAGTATGCTGAGAACTTGTCTTGACTTGAGTTTTTGCCTTTAACTGAAACTTGGACACTAACTAATAGATTTCACATTTTTCTCTTTTGACAAATGAAAAAGAAGTTGGTACACAGTTTGTGTTTGCTCTTCCAGGACTGTATCTTAATGATTCATCCAGTAAACAGAAAGTACTTCCCATTTACAACCTACTTTTAACAACAACAAAAAAGCTGTAGTAATATATCTATATAAAATCTTAAAGGGGGGTTTTGTTTCGGGTTTTGTATGTATGTATGTTGTTTTGTTTTGTTTTCCTTTTAAGCAGAAAAGATTCCTCTGACATTCACACTCAGACACTGTTCAGGAAAATACAGGAAAAATTACACTGATTTCTCTCTGGTTAAAAAACAATGGAGGCAAGATAAAAAAAAATCTTTAAACTGAAAAATGAAACTTGCTAGTTGCACTGCATAAACACATTGCCAAGATAGGTTTAGCTGCTCCAGAGTAGAATGAGTCTGATTTCCATTTGTCCACTGAATCTGGCTGCAGCCAATAGTGATGCTTTATAAGAGGGAAGAAAAATATGAAATTTTGCAAAAGACCTCCCCAGGACTGTCAGGAAATACAGAAGAGGTTAAAATAAACTAGTTTTAAAAATTACTAGATGTGAATTTTGATGAAACTTACAAAAGAAAATTACTTTGCTTTTCCTTTAAAATTGCTTCTCAGAAAAAAATAAATAAAATAAAATAAAATTGTTTCTCAGTCTCTTACATCTATCACTTGGGAGCTAAAAGGATATTACTTATTTATTACTGAAACCCAATAATTCTTTATTTATTAAAATGAGTTTTAAAATTTAAAAGGCACCAAAAGACACATAATTAACAGTTTACCTCTGGCTTCTGTCCCCCAGCAACAAACTTTGTTTTCTGTATATCCTCCCAGAGATAATCTATATCCGTAAAAGAAAATTTTTTTCTCTCTCAACCCTCCCTTTTTTTTACACAAATGGTTGTATGGAACCAAAAGTCTTTAAACTGAAATAAAAATCAAAGAATCTTTGAACAATCCTAACTCCTTCTATGAACACATTACCCTTTTCCATCAAGAAATCTCTTTTGAAAAACTAAATTTTCCTTTTAATACCTCCCATATTATTCAAAGAGCTGTTTGGCAAAAAGAAAACAGGATGTCTAGAGAACTAAATTGTATACAATTACCAGTTGATCAACTCACTGAATTTCTGATCCAGGATTCTGATGTCTGAAAAACCTGAATAGATCTTCCAAGTTCCCACCAGACATAATTTTGCAGAGGACTTATTAGCACTCCATGGAGATCTGTTCTGAGGTCCAGAGGCCTCTTCAACTAAATTGAAGAGAGAAGGAAGAGGGAATTGGGAAGCTGAATTCAAATATTTAACTCTTGTGAACTAGCAACAAGGAAATGCAGACCAATGAAAGAGAAACCATGATTGCCTTCTATTGGTTAATCAGTAACTCACATTCACTAGCACTGAAATAGGTCTTCCCACCTTCCAGAGGCACAGAATAGCTAGACAAGTTCCTAACTTTCTTGCTAAATTCAGAAGAACCAGCCACAGAGAAAAGAGGCTAGGAAGTGCCACAGAAAACAACTCAAGAAGAGCAAAACTTAGAGGGCCCTCCAGACGTCTGCACGGTGTCTAAAGTAGAAACTTAATTCTAATGTAGAGTCCAGAATTCAAGTTTTGAGACCCTCAGCCTTTTCTTCACCCTTTGAGTTGGAGCCTAGCAAGGAAAGAAGGCCCAAAAGAGAGGTGTGCTTTTCAGATGTAGCTAAGAACACTAGAGTAGGCATCAGCTGATTTAGGTTCAAGTCTTCATCCAACCATGGATTGACTGCATGAGCATGAACATTCCTGAGCCTCAGTTTCTCCATGGGTAACCTAGCTCAGAAATACTGCAAATCTGAAAACTGCTCAGCACAATCCAATTGCAATCTCCCAGTACAACAGCAGCGCAGTCTTAGGAGTGCCAAAATTCCAGCTTCTGGCATAATTTTAGACATTTTCAGAAACTGTCCAAGGTAAAAGCAATTTGAAGACTGATACTCAATTTGAAGAGTATTATAGGAAAATATTATCTAGTTCATTTCAGCAGTAAGTTTCTCACTATAACTTCAAGAAAAATAAGCAGGTGAAGTTTACACAGGATAAAACCAGTATCTAAGTCTTGCCAGAAAACACACTTTAAAATCATGAAGGGTTTTCTCAGACCCGAAGCAAGTTGACAACAATCCAGAAGTGATAAGTGGGCCACTTTGATGTGGAAAGACCTCTAAAGAACAGAACCTAAACACTACTCAATTCTAAACAAATAGCCAACTCAGTTTATAAACAAAGACTTGAATGTGTTTCTGGAACCAGACCTGAATTTATAACCTCCTAACCTCCATATAGGGAAGCAGCTTCTCCACTCACCAAAAAGCTGATCAGAAACACTTTTACCTTCTGTACTTTACCTGAAGTGGGGAATTTGAAAATCAAAGCAACTCAGTGTTTTTCATAAATTTAATCTTAGGTTCCTGTGTGGCAACATAATGTAACAGAACATACAGAACATATAGACATGGGTCCAAATTCCCAGGCTGTTCCCTAGTCAGCTCTTTTTGCAAGAAACTAACTACCCTGAGCCTCATCAGTAACATGGGATAACGATTCCAACCTCTCTTGCTTATTGTGAGTTGTAAAGAGACACAGCCAATGCCCACTCACATGTCAAGAGCACCATATGTTCATTTCCTCCTTTTCTTCCAGAATCCTTTGCTTAAGATACCTATGGAAAAGAAACAACCAGGGAAAACTATCCCCCTTCTGTTAGAATCAATCACCCCAAAATTCCTCAGACTAAAATGTATGTGTGTGTGAAAATGACTGAAAAATGACTTTTTATTATGTGTTCTCATGATATACACATGTGTTCTCATGATATACACATTTATAACCAAATATATTATCACAAGGTGCACATCACATTGTCAGTTCTATTCAGTATTAGGTAAAATGATATGAAATTGCTAATGCTTCACCATTTTGCATCTAAAATTATAGCAATTTCATAGGATTGCAAATAGCAAGTCTAAAGCAAGGATTTGATGTCTGTCTGCTCTCTAAATTTCCTGACGCAAGATCATTAGAAATCAATAACTTTGTATTTTCATTGCAGTTCGCCATTTAATAGCTATGTGACTAAGAAAATCATTTAGTAACTTTAGGCCCTGGTATATAATTTATATAATTATATATGGTAGTCATCTTTTTCTACAAGTCAGCAACAAGGAATAGACACTTAGTTTAGTGATCCAAAATTCAGCGTTGGTAAAAAAATAATAATAATAATAACTTTGCTGTAAAAGTTCTCCTGGTTATCCCTTCTGCATTATCCTGTCCTCTTCCACTTTGAAGCACAGAAGACAGGAACCTTGATGGTAATAACATAAAGCTGTGTAAACTTCTTCATGGGTTTCTTAAAACACACTTCCAATTCGGCACACCCTGTCACAGCAATACTGGATTTCTCCTTAAACAAAAATGGTCATGGGTGTCAAAGAGATGTGAGTGAGTGTCCACTGAACTGTGTCTAAATGATTTTCCTTGTGACCAAAGCCAGTCTGGGATAAGCCCCTGCTAGTGAGAAGAGGAACATGCTTCCCAGGCTGAGGAGGCATTGTTCAAAGTAATGAGTTCTGCACCACTTGGTCCACAATTCACAGCCAAGTCTGGTTTTCCTAGACAAAGAGCAATAACCAAATGGGGGATGCTCCTCAGCAAGCTTCTCTTAGCTTATAATTATTATTAGACTCATGAGGTGGTGTAAAAGGACCAGAGTCTCCCTAACCATCTATGACCTAAAAATGAGAAGAGAAAGTGTTGTCAACCCTGGTCAATATTTTGCCAGAGGTTTGTCATGGCTATAGTGGATTTCAATAAAGCCTAAACTCATTAAAACTGCCTAGAAATTATTCCAGCTCAAAGTTAAAATGTTTAAATGCTCTATTCCTTTTATCCTTCTATAATTTTGTAAACCCTCCCCCTCCTTTTTCCCTCAGAGAAATAATAGTCATGATCCTTCAACCATGCAGACCAACATTATTCTTAGAAGGAAGCTGGCAGGAGGTTCATTATGTCATGAAACAGGGAGCCAGAACAAAGGACTACTGAATCACCTTACCCTCATCCAAGAAACCTGAGATGAGGGTTTCTATGTTTCTCCCAGAGTGCTGTACACTTGCTAAGAGTACAACTTTTAGGGCCAAGTCTGTGCTACAAAAACATAAGTAGATAGGTGCTTATGTTTCCTAATATATATATAGTCTTATCTAAGTTGCTAAAAATTATGTTTTTAATCAAAGATTAAGCATTTGTTTCTGAATCTAGCAGTCTGCACCGTACTATGAAGCACCTTTACCACATTCTATTTTTATAATTCTATCTAAGTATGTAAAATACATTTAAAGAATTAAGTAATTTACATGATAAATTTAAAAATAAATTCTGATTTAAAGAATACATTTAATTGAAATCAATGTGGTTAATATATCAAACAGAAGCAATAATTTTTAACAAATTTTAATATTAAACTGGTACAACTATAAATCCCGGCTCTGCCCACCAACCTTCCCTCCCTTTGTCTCCTCCCCAGTGCCTCTTCCAGATTTCCCCAGAGCACTCCCAATCTCGTTATCCCATGATCTGCTAAAACTGCAGTTTACCTCCTGGAACCAGCAGAAACACATGTCACTGAGAATTAGGGAATCGGAGCCTGTTACAAGCCACCAAATAGGGTCACAAAGAACCTGAACCTGACAATTATGATTTTCCATTTTTTAATAGAAAAAGGAAAAACTTAATAGAACTTTAATATTTGAGCAAGATAAATTGCACAACTATACAGGCATATTTATGACAAAAAGAATGAGAACAAGAACATGTTATTTGCTAATCATTTGAAAAGTATGTTGAGGTAGAAGGGTATTATCTTCAGCTTTCTACCACTAATTAACACTTGCTATTCTGGAAAGCAAATTGCTTAAAAATAATATACAGAACACCTATGTCACTTCATCCAAGGTATTTCATGCCACACTTTGTTCCAGGAAAAGTAATTCCATTTTAAACTGTTATTAGCAGTTACGATAATTCTAGCAAATGTTTATGTAATTGTAACTAGGTCTCAATCACTTAACCAAATATTGATTCAGTCTTTTTAAAACTAAGCAACAAGCCACAGATGCCGCTACATTCTCCTTAAAATGTGTACTCTTGCCAAATGCTCGCCTGTGTGTAAACAAATGGGATTTAAAAGAGGGGCTGGGACTGTCAAGGCTCACGAATTTAAGGAAATGAAAATGCTTAAGAAAACTGGTCTATGACCAGGTTTCTGGAAAGAAATATTCACTCTCTGCGGAAGTTTACCCCTAAAATGACCAAAGCTTAGAGACAGCTGGTAAAGCAACGCCTCTTTTGGGAAAGCTTTTGTTTCTATTCATGAGTGTTTTACTTTGGTCCGTTTCGGAGCACCAGTCGCCGTCATAAACGTCAGTGTCCAGAGGTCAGGGAAGCTGCTGGGCGGTACACGCCCCTCTCCACCTGAAGAAAGAGGCACAGGTCTGTCTGCTTCTTAACGTTACAGTAGCTCCAGGCCAATCCCTCTGCTGAGTTTTTTTTTAAACACTCCACACCAGGAAGTAAATGTTTTATTTGTCTGCCCTTTTATGGGATAGAAAATGAAGGGGCTAAATTACTGCCCCAATAGACAATTTCTCACTTTTTTTTTCTATGACAAAATAATAAAGGTGGGGAAAGATTTAATTTTGGGTTTTTTCTTTCAAGAGACCTTATTTTAGTACTGAACTCCTAAGGCAAAAAGATCATAAGTTGATTCCAAGGTACAAACAAAACAAAAACGTCCGGGGGAAGAATAAAGGAGAACCACGAGAGCTCAACAGAACTGGCTTTAGCGAGCTCGGTTGGCGTCGCGGACTTCTCGCGCCGTCGCCATGGGAACCCGCGCAGGCGCAGAGTGCGCCGACGAGGCTGGGGCTCTCTCATACCGCCCCGCGTTGCTCGGATGCCCTTCGTTTATCTCAGGAAGGGCCAATGAAGTAAATCCTCCTCGGGGAGAACACCAACTCTTCTTTGAGAGGGTTCTGAGTGGGGTCACTGGTCATCTAAGACTCCCCAAGTGTAATGGATACCACACTCCCCTTTGCCGGGAAACGCGGACTGCTCTCCGGCATCGCCTGGCGGTCGGAGAGGAATCCAGGGACCCCCCCCACCCCCCATGGGCGCGGAGCATCCTGCAGCGGCCCTTGACCCCGCACTGAGCGAAGGCCCACCCGCGACTGCATGGGACACAAGTTCAACTCTTGATCAGGCAAACTCACATCCCAGGACCCCGCGAACAGCCGTAGCCCAGTCCCCCGCGGGGCACGGGAGATTCCCACGCACAAGGCTCCCACGGTGCATCTAGCGTCCCGGCTGGGACGGCCGAGAGAGGGCTCGGGCCACCTGCTCACTGGCTTGCTGAGCTGGCTAACCAGTACTCTGTTCCCTGCACACTCTCTTCTTTCCCGTCCATCCTCTTTCCCCAAAAGCACCCACCTCAGCCCGGAGTATTCAGCAGATGCAGAATCCTCAAGTCCTGGGCACAGGAGCAACCTTCCAAGAGCAGAGCGATGAGTTAATCGCCCCTGTGACTCCAACTCCAAACTTCTGCCGAGAGCCAGCAAAGGCCTCCCGGGTGGGCGCTTCTCCCCACCAGCCAGCAGGACCCCGGAGAGGAGCTGGGAAGAGCGGGGCGCCTCCGCCACAACCTGCTTTCTCATTCAAATCCTCACGCTCACACTGGAGCCCCCTCCCTCCAGGGCCCGCAGCTCCCGAGGAAATCAGGAACTGGAGCCTGAGGGAGTGGACTGGAGCCGCCGCGGGCTAGGTGGACCTGGACCCCCTAGGCCCACACACTCCTGCGGGGCTTCCGAGTGGACAAGGACCAGAAGCACTGGAATTGAATTATTTTCCACCTCACCCCTGGCACATTTCAAGGATCCCCTAATCCAAGAACATCCCACTGATGTTTGGTGTGGGGACAGTCTGGACAGCCTCGGCAGTGGGAGGGTAAAGGACCTGCAGAAACAAAGTTGGAGGTGAAGGACGCCGGGAAAGGAAAGTATATACAGCCTGCATCAAAGTGTTAGAACATCTAAAATTCCGAACCACCCAGCTTATCTCCCCTTCTAGTTTTTTTGCTTTTGTTTTTGTTGCTTTTCTTTGCCAATCTAAGAAAATAGCATGTTAGCGCTCTGAAATCAAGGAACTCTCTTTTTAGTAAAATACAACTAAAATTGAGGGAGTGTGGGTGATACAACACTTTTTATTTATCCTCCAATCTCTCTTTCCAAATGCCACTCCTTGGCACTAACAGGTCAGTTAATCAGATCAGTTTAGTAGCTGGCAGACTAGAGCAGCCAACCTGCTTGAGGTGAATAAGGGCATACGTGGCAGAGAAAAGCTTGCAAAGAGCAGGCGTTCAAAAGTCGATGAAATCTACTGAACGCACTGACTTGATGCCACCAGCTGGGACAGATACAAGCTGGAACGCTGATCGCCGCCGCCCGCTTAGGCGGTGTGATCCGGCTTTGCAATTCCAGGATTTGCTTTTATCAGCCTTCATTCAACCTGCCCTATTGTTAGTTCAAAGCCTGGCTGGGAGGACTGAGGACGCTGCTCCTCACTCACCTTTCAATTTAAAATTCTCCTCCAATAAAACTTGGGAAAGCCGGCTGGGATGGGCTTGGCAGAGATTTTCTGAGCTCAGTGACAACCCGAAGTCATTTTTTTTTTCATGCGTGAATTTGCTCAGGAAGTTACATGAGTGCCTGAGATTGAAGAGCCGGGCCTGACTGCCCTTCCGCTTTGACAGACAGTGACTGCGGGGGGGGGGGGGGGGGGGGGGGGGTTACCACTCTGACCTCTCAGCACTAGATCTAGGGTTTCACCTTTTCATCCCACTTAGCTGATACCATAGAAACAGCCCATTTGTATTATTCAATTCAACAGAGGCAATTACAATGTCACAGCAAAGCACCATGGGCAAGAAGAAACTTTATCCTGAAAGCAATCCCGGACTTTCAGAAACAAGAAAAAAGCCAGCAGAATTGCCACTTGAATTTCTTCCTGCTAGGGTACCAGGAAGAAATCAATTTAGAAAAAAAAAATACGGTTCTTTGGCCCCATAGAAAGAAAGCTTCCAAATTTCTCTTTTCTTTCTTTTTTTAAAACATGGCCACACACAAACCCCCAATTTACAAGAAGTTAAGTAAGGCTGGGATGTAGCTGTTTAACATGCTCTGAAGTCCTGGGTTCAATTCCCAGCACAATAAATAAATAAGAAAGAAGAGAAATTAAGTAAATAATTCTCTGGCTCCAAATCGCATTCTGTTGTGGAGACAAGTGCTTTTTAGAGATTTGTTTTGCTGGTAATCTCCATAGTGAATAGGAAAGCCAAAAAGAAAAAAGTAGTATCAAGCCCTCATCCACCAGTTAGTTATCTGCCCCCCAACCTCCTATGTTTGTCTTTCTGGAACTGCAAAAATGCAGATGCACATGTTGAAATGAACTCAAACATAAAGTGCATAACAAGAGGACTTGTATGCTATGCCTTCTTGATTTTGATAGTTTTATGATCATGGTATCTCCCCTGCCAGGTAAGTATGATTTTGATAGTTTTAATTTCCATTGCAAACTCAATTTTTAAACTATGCAGTATTTCAAACCTACCAAAAGAAAGACATGGGGGTGGGGATGTAGCTCAGTGGTGCCATGCCTGCTTGGCAAATGCAAGGTCTTGAGTTCAAGCCCTGGGTTCGGGAAGGAAAAAAAAACCAAGAGAGACTCTATGTAATGCTCCTGCCACCCACCTTTTTAAATAAACCATTACAGATATAACTAAAAGCCCATCTCCTGGCCTTTCCTACCTTCACGGTCACCCTTTCCCAAAGTAAAAATTCTGAATTTGGTGGGAGTTGTGTGTGTGTGCATGTGTGTGTGTGTGCTTAAATATTTAGGACATACAATATATCCATAATCTTTTAATACAGTTTTCCCCTCCAGTCTTTTTTCAAAGCACTATTAACCAAAGAAAGATCACTGACTAAAAACAAGAAAATGTTGTTACATTGCTAAGTTTTTGGAAGCAGGACAGCTATTTTCCTCTGCTTGTGACAGTCAGAGGGAATAATAACAAAGGGATTAGACAGTGGGTAGTAAACAGCCTCTCTAGGCTATACAAACCCTTCCATGGTTACCAAAGAATCAAAAGAAAAACAAATAATATCCCCTTCCTTCACTGGTTAAAGGGGAATTGGAGAAATGGGATCTGTGTTAAATTTTTTTTTTTAATATCCTATCTAGTAAAGTACCTTTTCTGGATAGTCTTCTGGTTAGACAAGTTGTAATCTTCTAGGAAGGATTTACCACTTTTCTAAGAGTAAGGGAGTCCTGCTGACAGCTCAATTCAGCCCTTCAGAAAAATCTTGGGTTGAATCCTCCCTGCTTCCTCCTGCACACGGACTCCCATCTGTAAAGTCATTATAGAAAGCCCTTTACAGCAGTATTTAGATTTAACTTCCTTCCAGCAGTAAAAGGCCTAAGAAAGCATCAATTTTTCTTAAATGCCGTTGACTGGTGAAAGACATCTTTCCCAACCCCCATCCTCCTCACTTTCTGAGGGATGACACTCATTAATTATACTGGCACATCACTCCCTGGCCTCCCTGCTAAATAGCTGCCAGATTTCTACATATCACCTCTGTCTTGATACAGAATGTGCACGGATATCAGGATCACAGAAAATCCTGTAAGGAGTGCCTGATACACCTACAATGATTGATGTGCCTTGTGGGGAGCCCATTGTGGTGTGGATGATAGACTTTTTCATTTAGTTTAGTTTTGTTTGGTTTTTAACTGCCACAGGAATCTGTGTGTTGGAAGGAGATGTTTCTAGCTGTGAAAAAATGATTGATTTTTGTTGAAAAATATCCATATTAAAGATGCTCCAATTTAACCAGCAATCTTGAATTTTATCCATGAGCAAGAACATGAAGGATGGATAGCATACAACTGTAACCCCAGCACTCTAGGAGGTTGAGGCAGGAGAATTACAAGTTTGAGCCCAGCCTGGGCAATTAAGAGACAGTGAGTAAAAAACTAAAAATAAAAAAAAGATAGGAGCTGTAGTTCAGTGCCAAAGCACCAGGAAGTCAGGGAAACTATGACCAAAGAGTTTATCAAGGAGGAGTCATTCCTCTTTCAACACATCTTTCACTCTTTTGTTTTGGCAGTACTGGGAATTGAACCTGGTGCCTCCTCCTGAGCTACATCCCCAGCCCATTTTATTTTTTGTTTTGAGATAGGGTTTCACTAAATTGCCCAAGCTGGCCTGGAACTTTTGGTCCTCCTCCTCAGGAGCTGGGAGTACTGGCAAGCTCCACAGTGCTCTTCTCCATACAAATCACTACTGTAGGTGGTCAGTCTTAGCTGGAAAATAAATAGCACTTCTGAAGTGGAGAGCAGTACCTGTCCTTACAGCACTACTCTTTATATTAGTCAAGAACTTTAAGTACACATAAAAACAAAGTTGAACACACTAAAAAGCCAACATAGTGATTCCTACTTTCAAATGGAGGAGAGTTTAAGGACTTTAGACTGGGTCTGAATGACTGAGTCCAACAATTAAATCAAAATCATCATTTCCCTCTTATCAAAGAAAAAATTATTCAAAGATCCTTGTTAATGCATTGTAAGGAGACTTTATTCAGGACCATTGCAATAATTACAAGGATCACTGCCACAGAGTATGGCATTAAGGGAGAAAGATTGAGCGCAACTCAAAATACAGCAGCATGTGAAACTTTATAGGCCAGGAACAGGTTAGGGGTCTGTGGATGGAAAATTACTAGAAGGAAACTTCAGAATTAAGAGGGACTCTGGCTGAACTGACCTAACAGGATTCCTGCTGAAGACAAGCCAGGACAATTAGAGCTCACCAGGCATCTTTGCAGAGGATAAGGGACCTGATCAGATATGGAATGTGATCAGATATCTAGGCTGGTAGGTTCTTGCTAAACTGACTCAGCAGGGATCTTCACTAAGACTTGGGTTTTAAAAGAAAGTGCACACAGTTTGTAATAGCTAAATCTTGGAAACAGCCCAAATGTCCATCATCCAATGAATGAATAAAGAAGATGTGGGGTTTTTTATACAATGGAGAGCTACTCTCCCATAAAGAAGGATGAGCTTGAGACATTTCTAGCTAAATGGATGGACATGGAGGCCATACTCTCTTTTTTTTGTTTTGTTTTGTTTTTGGTACCAGGGATTGAACTCTGGTCCTTGAGCTTGCAAGGCAGGTGGTGGAACCACTGAGGTAAATCCTCAGCCCGAGGCCATACTCTTAAGTGAAATAAATTGGACACACATGTTTAAATAACACATTGTTTCTCTGGTGTAAGAAACTGAAAGTGGAAATAAGGACTAAAGTGTATAATAGATACTGGGAAATGGGAAGAAAATGTTCAAACAGGAAGGAGAACAGGGTGGAGGGGAAGAAGGAACAAGAAAAAAGTAAAAATAGAAGGAAAAAATGGAGACAATGCTTTTGCATATAGGGAGGGGAGAGGGGCTTGAGGGAAGGAGGGGAATGGGAAAAAATAAGCAGTGTATATCATGTACAAGTACAAATTCCTTATGATGAGTGTTATCATTGTGTATATATCTAAAATATACCAATAAATGTTTTGCTAAAAAATACATAAAAGAAAGTGAACAGATAGACTAGAAGTTTCAGAAACATGACTAAAACTTGGCCAAGCAGAGAACCTTTGTTTTCCTCATACTCACTCTCATTTTTGCTCCTTCTGTCTCTCTGCTCTTCTGTGTTTTGAACCTGTACTTGGCTAATACATGTGAGCTTCCTCTAGGCTGGCAGAAATTGAGCTGGAGATCCACCCAGGACAGCTCCAGCTTCAGTCATCTCAGCTAACAATCCCAGGGAAGACAAAAGCCTACTTGCTTCTATTATCTGTAAATAAGTTTGTAAGAAAGGATTTTCACTGACTTGATTCAGATCATCCATCCATCCATATGGGTCAATTGTTGTCTTAGGTAGAATGCATGTGTGGCCAGACCCTGGTTATCTATGGCCAGGGAAGGGAGGCACTATGATTGACACCCTTCGCTTGGTTCCACTTAGAGTCAGGGAGAGTTTGCTCCCCATAGAAACAAAACTGTTCTACCAAATGAAGGTAGGAAGGGATACTGCCAGAGAAAAAGAATCGACACCCCATCCAGTGCTTCCTCCTAAATCTGCCACCAAAGAAATATATAAACATCTCGGTAAAGATTCATATGTGTCTGACAGAGATAAAAGATGAGGAATTTCCTGAGTCCATCAAGAAGGACTTGGACAGGGGAGGGGGCGGTGACCAAGTGACCAAGTGCAAGTATCTCTGATCTTTCCCTTCCCTGCAGGAGAGAATTGTTTCCTCACGTGTGACTGAAGTCATGCTGAGCTGCGGGGGCGGGGGGGGGGGGCGGCGGCATAAGCATAGGGGCCAGGGATGTAGCTCAGTGACTCTGTGCCTGCCTAGCAAGTGCAAGGTCCTGAGTTCAGTTTCTAGTACGGAGAAAAAAAAAACATAAGTAGGAAAGCTGAACTCAAGAAGAGCTGTTTTGTTTTGTTTTTTGCTTGGTCTTCACCACTATTTATCAAAAGAGTTTCCATGCATCTACAAAAGTACAATAGTATGGGGCCGGGGATTTAGCTCAGTGGCACCTGCCTCGCAAGTGAAAGGTCCTGAGTTCGATCTCCGGTACCAAAAAATGCAAAATACAATAGTAATACCTGGCATGGTGACCTATGCTTGTAATCCCAGCACTCAAGAGGCTGAGGCAGGAGGATTGCGATGAGTCCGAGGCCAGCCTGGACTACACAGCAATAAGTAAATAAATAAATAAATAAATAGTTTTAAAGGATCGAATATGAAGCCATCCAGTATTAATCATCCAGTCTCAACAAATGTTAATATTTTAACAACTTTAACAAAGAATGTGGGCAATTCACTGAAACAATATATACTGTATTCATCTTTTTAAAAAAATTTTATTAGTATATGTTTACAATACATAATGATTACATTCATTGTGAAGAAGTGGTACATGTACCTAACACATCTCAATTCTTTTTTTCTTCCATTTCCCTCTACCCATACTATTTTAAAAAATTTTTTTCTTTTTTGCCAGCATCAGGTTTATTTATTTATTTTATAAGCCTTTATCAAGTTAATTATCATAAACACAGATTAACAGCCAGACTAACAGGCCAAAAAATACATGAAACAATTACTCTATAAAGGTACTTTTAGATGCATTGGTCATGCTGGATTACAATAACTTTTTTTTCTTTTTTTTTTCCTATTGTCTGTCTTTTATTTTGTACTTTATTTATATATAGGGTTTCTCATATAAGAGAAATCATGCAATATTCTAATAAGGGGAATCATGCACAGTGTCTGATTTACATTGCTTAACGTTAGGGTTTCTAGGTGTACTTATTTTCCTATAAATGACTAAAGTTTATCCTTTTTTGTGGCAAAGCAGTGTTCCATTGTATTTTATTTTTTTTTGGTACCTGGGATCGAACTCAGGTCCTTGCACTTGCAAGGCAGGTGGTGGAACTACTGAGCTAAATCCCCAACCCTCCATTGTGTATAAATACCACATTTTCTTAATCCATTCATCTGTTGACATTAGAGTCTCCTTTTAAGATTTAGGCATTATGAGTTGTGCTGTTATAAACATAGGTATGTGTGTGGGCCGGGGATTTAGCACAGTGGTTCTGTCGCCTGCCTCGTAAGCACAAGGTCCCGAGTTCAATCCCCGGTACCAAAATAAATAAATAAATAAATAGATAAATAAACTAATTAATTAATTAAATAAAAACATGGGTATGTATGGATCACTGTACTATCATGTCTTTAACTCTCTCAGGAAGATATCTAGAAGAGGAACAGCTGGGTCAAATAGAATTTCTATTTTTAGTTTTTCAAGGAATTTCCATACTGATTTCCATAGTGGTTGTGCCAATTTACACTCCCACCAACAATGGGGAAGGGTTCCTTTTTCCCTGGAGCCTCTTCAGCATTTATTATTATTTGATTTCTTGATGATAGCTATTCTTTCTGGAGTGACATGAAATACCAGTGTTGTTTTAATTTACATATCTCAAATGTCCAGAGATGTTGAAAATGTCTTCATGTATTTATTGGCCATTTGTACTGTCCAGTTTTATATTGGGTCTTTAAATTTGGGAGTATCTAATTTTTTTGAGTTCTTTGTGTATTCTAGATATTACAATCTTTTGTCTGAGGAGTAGCTGGCAAACATTTTCTCCTATTCTGTAGTTGTTTCTACACTGCGTTTTCCTTTGCTGTGCAGAAGCTTTTTAATTTGATGTGATCCTATTTGTTGATTCTTGTATTCTTTCTTGTCCAACCAAATTTCTCTTAAGAAATTTTTTGCTTATACCTATGTCTTCAAGAAGTTTACCTACTTTGTATTCCAGCAGATAAGTATTTCTGTTTTGATTTTTGATCTTTGATCCATTTTGATTTTAGTTTAGTGCATGGTAAGAGATACGGGTATAGGTTCAATCTTCAGTATGTAGATAGCCAGCTTTCCCAGCATCGTTTGTTAGTCTTTCCTTCAGTGAAAGTATTTGACCCCCTTGTTGAAGATAAGATAGCTGACTGTGCCTGGAGTTGTTTTTGAAGTCTCTATTCAATTCCATTGATCCACAAGTCTGGTTTTTTGCCAATACCATGATATTTTTATCACTGTAGTTTTGTAGCAGAACTTAAAGTTTGGGATTGTGATGCCTCTTGCCTTGCCCTTGTTGCCCAGAATTGCTTTTACTATTCTTGCCTCTTCTGGTTTCATATGAATTTTAGGATTCTTTTCTTTAGTTCTGTGAGGAATGCTATTGGCATTTTGATTGGGATTGTGTATAAAAGTTTTGGATGTACAGTAATACCTCAGTTCACAAACACTTTTGTTTGCAAACAATTTTGTTCACAAACAAAAGTGTTTGGCAAAATTTTGCTTCCATTCACAAACTCTGCATTGGGTGACAAACACAACCACAATCATTTTCTCACACAAATATAAAGGCAGCTATGTTCCCCAAAACTGTAAAACAAAATGATTGATTATAGTAAAGTTCTTGTGGCATAATTTCAATTCTTTTATATTTACTTAAGCATGCTTGGTGGGCCAGTAGCATATGCTCCATTTTGGAGAAAGTCCATGTGCTGCTAAAAAGAATTTATATTTTGTTGTTGTTGTTAGATGGGACACTCTGTAGATACCAAATCCTTTTCTTTGAAGGTTTGGTTCAGTGCTGATATTTCTCTGTTGATTTTTTTATCTAGTTGATCTGTGCATTTGTGGCAGTTGGGTATTGAGGTCCCCCATTACAACTGTATTAGTGTTTCTCTGATTTTTTGTGTTTCCATTAGTGTTTGTTTTTCAAGTTGGGTGTGCCAGTATTTGGTGGATATGTATGTATAATTGTTATCTTCTCCTGTTGAATTGTTCCCTTATCCAATATATAGTGACTTTCTTTGTCTCTTCTGATGAATGTTAGCTTGAAATCCACTTTGTCTAGGATCAGGATAGCTACTCCATCTTTTGTCTGTGTTCCTGTGAAACCAAAAATATTGTTTTCCATCCTTTGATTTTTAATCTGTGAATTTATTTTTGAAACAAGTATGTTTTTTGTATTCTGCATATTTTTAGGTTTTTTCCTTGATCCATTATGCCAATCTGTGTCTTTTGATTGGGTTATTGAGACCATTCATATTGAAAGTTATTACTAAAAGGTATTGACCTATTCCTGTTATTGCATTATTTTCCTGGTGCTGATTTCTTTTTTTTTTTTTTTTTTTTTTTTTGCTTTGCTGCTCATCCACCAAGTGTATACATTCTTTTTGACTTCTTAGCATTGTTGGCTTCATTGTCTTTTCTAGCAGAATTTTTCTCATGCGGGTTTGGTGGTCATGAATTTCTTGTCATGGAAATATCTTATTTCTCTGCCAGTTTAGAAGGAAAGTTTTGTAGGACACATAACTCAGGGTTGGAAGTTGTCACCATTTTTTAGGGCTTGAAACACTTCACTCCAAGCCCTCCTTAAGGTTTGTGTTAAGTTTGATGTAATTCTAACGGGTTTATCTTTATATATGATTCATTCCCTTTCTCTGACAGCTTTTAATATTTTGTTCCTGTGACGAACTTCTGGTATTTTGAGTATAATGTGGCACAAAGAGGTTCTCTTTTGGTCATGGCTATTTGGATATGTATTTTATATGCCTCTCTTATCTGTTTATTTTCTTTCCTATATTTAGGGAGTTTTCCACCATTATTTCTGCGAACAGGTTTTTTGTGGTATTTGTATTCCGATTTTTCCCTTGTTCATATTACTCTTAGTCTCTTTGTGTTATCTAGCAGTGGTTGGATCAATTTTTTATATTCTCTTTTTGCTTTTAACAAGACTTTGTGTAGTTGGTCTTTGAAGACATCATTGTCTTCTAGTTCCAAAACTCTGTCTTCACACTGATCACTTCTGCTGTCCATACTTTTATAATTTTTTGTGTCCTGGATTTCTTATTGAAACCTTTACAGGGTTTCTAATTATTTGCTAAACTGGTCATACATGTTTTGTATTATTTCCTTCAGCTTTATCTAGCTTTTTATTAGTGTATTATGAAGTCTCCTGCGTCATTACAGTAATTACTTCCATTATCTGTTTAGTTATATCTTCTGTGATCCCACTGAATATCTTTTCTTTTTTTTTTTTTTTTTTTTTGAGACAGGGTCTCCCTATTAGTTCAGACTAGCCTTGAACTGATTATGTAGCCCAGGCTGGCCTCAAACTCAAGGTGATCCTCCTGCCTCAGCCTCCCGAGTGCTGGGATTACAGGTGTGTGCCACCACAACCTGGCTCATTACCTCTTTGATGTGCTTTCTAACCTCTTCTGTTATCCTTTCAAGTAATTCAATTCTGTGGCTTATACTATTCTCCTTCTCAGTACCCTGTGGAGTGCCTTTGGGGGTTTGGGAGTTTAGAGAGGTAATTTGTTCCCTTGTCATGTCATGTTTGCATTTTTGTTTTGTTTGTACTGAGGTTTGTGAATGCTTATAGTCCAAAGACTTTGCCACTAATGTAGAGATCTCTTTAGTTAGTAGCTTTTCAGCGATGTACTTTGCACACGGCTAAAAACAGTAGTCATTTGCCTCAGCCCCAAGATCTGACCAAGTTTTTTAATTTGGGAGGGGAAGATTCAGTGTAATTAGTCCTACATGAAGTTCTCTTGGAGTGTACTCTACTATTGTTAATGTCACAAAAGTAATCTGAGTGATGGCTTACAGAGAAAACCCATTAATAGCAACAATTATGTGGCCTAGGTAACATCAAGCAAATCAGCTACAGTAGTATTATCTAAAACATATTGGATTTTTTTTTCCAGTACCAGGGATGGAACTCAGAACCTTGTGCTTGCAAGGCAAGGCGTTGTGACACTGAGCTAAATCCCTGACCCTGAAAAATTGGATATTAACATACCATAATAACCAATTATGTACCACCCTTAACCCTGGAGGAGAAATCCTCAATTATGGTGTAAATATTAAGACAACCCAGGTATTGACTTACAGCTAATATGTACTAAATGCAACAGTTATATTTCTAACAGTAGAAAAGAATTCAACAATAATTTTATAGAGTTAACTAAAGAGTAAAATGCTTTATGGTAATACTACTAAAGATATAAGGCAGCAATGTTGAACCTTTTAGAGTTTTCAGTGATACAAACAGCCTGCTGCGTCACTTGTGCCATAGGTTCACCACCAGTGATATAGGGTATTAGGAATGGCAGATGCCAGAGGAAATTTTTGAAACCTGAAACTATGTGCTATGAAAAGAAGGCAAGAGAAGTAGAACAAAGCATCCATTGAGAAGTAGTAAGAAGTTATAGAACTAGGTAAAGGTAAGAGAAAAAAAATGATGAGATGTACAAGATTTTAAAAAGAGGGAGAAAAAGAATTCATATAGGGAATAAAAATAGAGAAATCTAGGTATGGTGGTCCATGCCTGTAACCTCAGGACTCAGGAGACTGAGGCAAGAGGATTGCCATGAATTCAAGGCCAGCCTGGGCTGCGTAGTGAGTTCAAGGCCAGCCTGAATTATATAGAGAGACCCTGTTTCAAAAAACAAAAGAGAGAGAGTGTAGGGAACAGGGAAAGGGGACATTATTAGAACCTCTGCAGTAAGTCTTAGTCTCCTGTGAGCCACGGCAGCACAAGGCAAATTACAGGAAAGGTAGGAAAATGAGACTGAGAAGAAGCTGAGCTTCAGGTCTGATCAGTGCTGCTCTGGGCAGCAAATACGGAAGCCCCGACTTTACCGCACCTTTTATTCAGTACTCAGTACATCAGGAGAAACAAATGTAACAAATGACTTGCAGAGAGTTCAGTACATCCTGCTTAAATAAGATGTAACAATCCAAGAACAAGGAGGAACTGAGTAGATGTTTGTTCCTCCCAGGATGTTCTCAGCTCCCAGGATGTTTCTTGTCCTGGAGAATCACAGCATCACCGGATCATTGAGGTCTCAGTTGTGACCAGAGGCCAAAATGGAGTTATGTCTTGGAATTCCATAGCTGGGCTGTAGGCAAGAGAACTAGGCTAACCAAATGATTTTACCCTAAAATTATATAGCATTGCTCCTGACAAGAGAGGAAAATTTAGAAGGAAAAAGAGGAAAATAAAGAAAAAGAAGAAGAAAAAGAAATTAGAAGCAAGGGAAAAAAGCAATGGAAAATTACCAAAATCCCAATACACTGGTGAAAAAGGAGAAAAGGAGAGAAGAAAAAAAGAATAAAAAGGGGGGGGGGGGACAATAATGCTCCCATGCACCAAAAAAAAAAAGAATGAATGAATGAATGAAAAGAAATTTTTCTCTGATGTTGAATGTGGAGTTTTCTTCTGGAATCTACAGTTTTGAGGCAGTGTTCAAGTCAAAACATGTCCTTGCTCATGCTGTTAGATAAAAAGGGCAGTCAGATTCCAGATCCATGTTGGATGCAGCCATTAGGTGGTAGAATAGAGGGTGCAAATGCTGCAACTTTCAAATTCAGAGCAATTCGGGCTGAGCCTTACCTCTGGCTGTGGCGATGGGACCTGTGTCCTGTAGTTCAAACCCCTCAAGGGACCTCTTTCTAACTGCATCCTGACCATGGCTATCTCCTGTGGCTGCCTTTCACCCAGTCACTGTGAGAGCACAACACCTAGAGCCCTGAAGTGAAGCCATCCTCTAAATGCTCTGAGACCTAGGTTCAAACAATAAGCCTTCCCCAGAATAGCATCCAACCAAGCACTCTCTCCAGGAATAGGTGGGCACTTGGACTGGAGTCACTCATTAGCTATTGCCTGTTGAAGGACTCATATAGGAGAAGAATCCCAAGTTCTTCCTGAAGATCACAGCATCTGCTGGTTTATTCTACCACCATGTTTCTCCCTGAAGCCCTCTGGAGTTCCAAGCTTTCATTTTGTCTCTCTAGATTCAGTCTTCCTTTCCCACCAGCTGAGAGCCAGGGAGAAAGTGCAGATTGTCCCTTTGCTTCTTCATATTGTCTTCTGTCCCAACTTCTCTGTAGGTTTCAGTTTCCCTGTTATATCCTTTTTGGTTCCCAGAGATCCACTTCTCTTTTTTCCTTTCCCAATTTGTTCTTTTCCAGTGTCTGAATTCCACTTCTCAGAGAAGCTGCATTGTTTTACTGACCACTCCATTGTTTTCCCAGAAGTCCACATATATTTATCTATTAACACATTTTTACAGTATTGTGATCTTGGTTATTAAAGGAAATGCATTTCTCCAAAATGCATCTGAAACCCTTAGTAAAATACCTGGCACAAAATAAGCTCTCAAAAATGTCAATTATTGGGCTAGAGGTATGACTGAATGGTAAAATGCTTGCCTAGCATAAATAAGACCTATGTTCAATTCCCACAAAAAGGGAGGTAAAGTCTCCCCTTTTACTCTTGTGATCAGCAATCTTTTTAAAGCTTTTAAATACTGAAAGAGTCTACACACTGAAATATATCTGGCATGCAAAAAAGGAAAGAACTTTTTAAGGCTGACCTCTGACTCCTTCCTTGCTAACAGAATACATTTTCAAATGATCCATCTATTAAATTAATTTTTGTTTGTTTTTGCTGTACTGGGGATTGAACTCAGGACCTCAAATATGCTAGGTAAGCCCTCTACCACTGAACTACACTCCTCATTTCAAATTTTATTTTGAGACATGGTCTCATGACATTGCCCAAGCTATCTTTGAATTTGTAATCCTCTTTCATCAGCCTCCCAATTAGTTAGAATTGAAATTAAAATTGTGTGCCACTATGCTGGCTAAATGATCCTCTTACCTGTTGTTGTCTTTGTTTTTTGAGACAGGGTCTCCTTGGTAGCCTATGCTGTCCTTGAACTCAAAATCATTCTGCCTCAATCTCCTGAGTGCTGAGATTACAGGCATGTGTCATTATGCCTGGCTTCAAATGCCCATTTATAAATGAACTATTTATATTTTTTTCTATAACAATGAGAATTGAACCTTGAGCCTTCTCCCTCACCTACATCTCCAGCCTTTTAAAAATTATTTTATTTTGAGACAGTCTCACTAAGTTGCTCAGGCTAGGCTTGAACTTGTGATCTTCCTAACTCAGCCTCCCAGGGTACTGGTATTACAGGCATGCACCACCAGGCCCAGCTTTTTCCCCCTTTTTTATATGGAAATGTCAAAGAATATTACAAGTAAATATATGTTTCACCTAATAAATAAAGAGAAAACACAAGTTAAATTGCAACATTCAAAACCGTTTCTGGACAATGTTTCAGCACTGCAAACTCTGGGTTTTCCTTTTTTATATCTTGGCAAAAATACTTCATCCTGTGGATGTTGGATGATAGTAGAGTTGTGCCTAAATTAAGTTCATCATTCAACTCCAATTTTCCCATGAGGCTTTAATTCCTCCTGTAGAACAAATAGGTTTTTTCCCCTTGTTTTTATTAGTACATGTTTGCAGTGCACAATGATTATATTCATTGTGGGAAATTGGTACATATACATAACACATCTTAAAACTTTTTTCATCTCCTTCCCTTCTCCCCATTTCTGGATCCCCTTGCCTTTTACAAAAGATCCATCTTCCTGTTTCCTACTATGTATCTTTTATTTTTCTCTTTATTTATATTTTGGCTTTCTCATATAAGAAAAACCATATGATAATTAAGCTTGTGTATCTGATTTATTTCACTTAACATTACGGTCTCAAGGTATATCCATTTTCCTCCAATTCTCAAGTTTAGCCTTCTTTATGGCAATATATATATAATTTTCTTTATCCATTCACCTTTATCCATTCATCTGGTCATGGACATATAGACTGCTTCCAAGATTTAGCTATTATGTGTTGTGCTACTATAAACTTGGGTATACATGTATCACTGGATTATGATGCCTTTAACTCTTTTGGGAAGATACATAATAGGAAACTAGTTAGGTCAAATGGAATTTCTATTTTTAATCTTTTCAAAAATCTCCATACTGATTTCCATAATGGTTGTACTAGTTTACATTCCTACCAACAATGTAGAAGGATTCCTTCTTCCCTGAAGCCTCACTAATATGTTTTATTATTTGATTTCTTTTTTTCTTTTTCTTTTTTTTTTTTTTTTGGTACCAGGGATCAAACTCGGGTCCTTACACTTGCGCAGCAGGCAGTGAAACCACTGAGCTAAATCCCCGGCCCTATTATTATTTGATTTCTTGATGATAGCCATTCTTTCTGGAGAAAGGTAGAATCTCAATGTTGTTTAATTTACATCTCCCTGACAGCCAGAGATGCTGAATATTTTTTCATGTATTATTGGCCATTTGTACTTGTTCTTCAGAGAAGTATCTATAAATTTCAGATGCCCATTTTTTGACTGTGTCTTTTATTTGGGGGGGTCTAAGTTTTTGAGAAGAACAAATAGCTTTTAAAAGGCAGAATATATACAATTAAAATGAACTTTTTCCACTTTCTTTTCTTCTCCAACTTGTTTCACTGTAGTGGTGGAGGGAATGAAGTATTTCAGAGGAAACAACAGTGTTGAGAACTACAAAGATCCTTTTCCTTTCTCCTAAGAGCCTCACTCAGCTCTGTGCTTTTTGTTTCCAGAAAGACCTCCTACAGAGCCAATATCTGCAGAGTTCAAGCTGGTCAGAGGTTAGTCACTCACACAGAAAAAGATGTTTAATTGAAGTACTTTATTCAACTTATAAAATGATATTGAAACTTTCAGTCTACATATATTTCATCATGGAACACACCTGGTTCCTCCCCAATGTTACTACTAAAAATTTCTGCAGCAGGCAAGAGAGAAATAAAGAGATTTAAGATGAGGTTTGTATTTGTACCAACTTCCCACAATGAATGTATTCATTATGTGTTGCAAACACGTACTAATAAAAACTTAAAATCAAAAAGAAAATCTGCAGAATCCAATAATATAGTTAAAAGAAAAATGTATCTTCATAATCTTTGCAATTGAGAGTAAAACAACTATTTTATAGACACTGAACAAACGTTTATGTTGTTTTGTTTTTTGGATTTTTTTTGGTACCAGGGATCGAACTCGGGTCCTTGCACTTGTGAGTCAGGTGGCAGAACCACTGAGCTAAATCCCCGGCCCTGAACAAATGTTTAGAAAGATGAGGAAAGTGTACTGTAGAGAGAAAATGAAGAAACTAGTGAAACAGAATACAAATTCTAAAGCTTCGAAAAGTGAACAAAAAGGCAATTTAGACCACAAGGGAAAATCTTCTATTTCCCTATTTGGAGTTCTAATGGAGCTTGCACTTTTGTTACTGACACCTGCTTTTTACCAATAAAACAGACATAGTAAACACAGTAAAAATAAAATGTTTATAAGTATGCTTTGAATTACAGGACTCACTATACTTCATATAAGAGAGACGAGACAGGCAAATAAATAACTACACTGTAATGTGCCAAGTGCTAACAGGTGTGAGCACACTGTGAAAGGACAGAAGAGGGCGCTCATCATTCAATTTCATTGCCAGTTGTAGAGAACTGAAGTATTTACAAGCTGTGCTTTGATAACCAAACAAATCAGAAAATAGAAGTGGTGGTCCTAATACCTCTACTTTTTTAAAAAAAACTTATTTTTGTCTGAAATTAAGGTTATTCCATGTATTTTTCTGGCTTCTTCAGAAGACTGAGAAAATGAAATCTCTTACAGTGACTTTTAGTGACCTATAAGGTGATACTTTTGGGGTGTGCATCTGTAGTCCCAGCTCCTAGGAAGGGTGAGGCAAGAGGACCACTTAAGCCCAGACACCTAGGCATCATAGCAAGATAGTGTTTTTAAAAAAAAGATACTTTGTATTGCAAGCCAGTACACATATTCATATATATATATCAAGCTGAGTGTGGTAGCACATGCCTGTAATCTCAGCTCTCAGGAGACTGAGGCAGGAGAACTGCAACTGCAAGTTTGAGCCTAGTAGCCTGGGCAACTTAGCTAGATCTTGTCTCAAAATTTTAAAAAAGGCTGGGGATACAGCTCAGTGTGAATGCCCCGAATTCACTCCCCAGTACAATAAAAATAGAGGAAAAAAGTAGTAATTTTCAGGATAGAACCAAGTGAGGACAGCAGTGCACTAAAGACACACATCCTGCCTAATAAAGGCTTGCAATTACTCAGCCTTACGGCCACCCCCAGGCTTCACAAATCACATCAAAACAAAGAGACGTCTAAAGGTGTCATCCCTCCAAAGGTGGATCTGTCCCAATGCCTGTGTATGAAGAGACAAGAGAAGAAAGGCAATCTCCCAGAAAGTAGAACAGGGTACTGTGGTGGGTGGGTGTGCCCCAAAGGCCCATGTGTTAAAGATTCAGCTGCTGCCGTGTAGCATTATGGGGACCTTTTCCTATTTTTGCACTAGTGGGATGAAGTTAGAGGGGGAGGGTACCCTTGAAGGGAACACTGGGAGCCCAGGCCTTTCCTTTGCTCTTCACTGCTGTCATGAGGTGAGCAACTTCCTCCGCCACATACTTCTGCTATGAGGTACTGTGCTCCCATAGGCCCAAAGCAACAGGCTCAAGTCATCACAGACTAAAACCTTTGAAACTATGAGCCAAAATAAACCTTTTCTTTTAAAAAAAATTATAAGTACATGTTTGTAGTGTGTATGTTTACACTCCTTGTGTGGAACTGGTATGCGTACATAATACACCTTAATTCCTTTTTTCTTCCCCCTTTTTTCCCTCCCCTCCACCTTTGATCCACTTCCCCTTTGAGAAAGATCTATCTCCCTACTTCCTATTATTTTGCTCTTTATATTTTGGGTTTCCATATAAGAGTAACCATGTGATAGTTAAGCTTGTGCGTCTGATTGATTCCATTTAGCATTATGGTCTCATGGTGCATCTATTTTCCTCCAAATGACTCAAGTTTGTCTTTCTTTATGGCAGAATAGTACTCCATTGTGTGTAAACACTACATTTTATTTATCCATTCATCTGTTGATAGACATATAGGCCACACATAGATTTTAATTATTATGAACTGTGCTGATATATAGATGGGTGTGCATGAATCACCATAATATGATGTCTCTAACTCAGAAAGATACCTAGAACTCAGACTGAACAAGAAACACACTGCCAGGACTGGTAGTTATCATCATTCCTGTCTAGCAGGATAATAGAAAAGGCAGGAAGTAATGACATCCTATTTTCTCTCACATTATATACTCGATGCATTGGCATTTGGCTAGAGGCTTCGAGATCAGAAGCAACTACCTCTGGAACAGACCAAAAGGAATTCACATCGCTCAAAGATGCCAAACAAGAGGATGGATTTCTTGGAACTTTATTGGATAATCCCATGCCCTAACTTTCTAGACAAACCCCAGCTTTTCTGAGGAAGAATACTGAATTCTAGTGTTATCAATATCTAAATCCAATTCTTCTTTATAGTTTGTAAAAGTTTAAAATATCTTTAAAATTAATGGCACCTTCTCAGGTTTTATTGCTACAATTTTCTCTTTTTTTTGGTACTGGGGATTGAACTCAGGACCTTGAGTGTGCAAGGCAGAGCTAAATCCCTGGCTATTGGTATAATTTTCTGTTTTAATATTTATTTGGAATTTCGATGTAATTTTAATGGGAGGAATGGGAGTTAAATGAATGAGCTCATTGCCATCTCAGAGTAGTGGGACACTCATCACTCAGTACCCTCAGGGAGTTGGTTCCAGGATACCAAAATCTGTGGGTCCTCAGTTTTGTATGTGTTGGTAGTGGGGATTAAATCCAGGGCCTTTACCCTGAGCAGCATTCCTAGCTTCTCCCCCACCACTTTGAATCAGGGTCTTGATAAGTTGGTAAGTTACCCAAGCTGGGCTCAAACTTGTGATCATCTTGCCTTAACATCCTAGCATACTGGGATTAAAGGCATGCATCTTTACTCCTGGCTCAAATTTCATGTATAAAATGGTGACATGTGACAGTTAAACTTGATTGGTGTGGGAGCCAGCCAGGGGATTGGTGGAGAACATTAGTAGGCGTGTCTGGTGGCAGTGGTCATGGAGGTGTGACCTTGGGTACTATATCTGGCCCTTGTTTCTTCATCGGTAGTTCTGCTCCCCGGTTCTGCTTCCCTGCTGCCATGAACTAAGCAGCTTTGCACCACTGAGTCTTTCCAGCATATTCCTGCCTTGGAGCCTACCACCCATGTACCTAATCCTGAAATCACAAGCTAAATTAAATCTCTCCTCCTTTAAGTTGTGGGCATTGGGCATGTGTCCCAACAATGGGAAAGCTGACTAATACAGTACATTCTCCTCATCTCTGATTTATTTTTAATTACCTTATACAATGTACATACTTTCCAAATAGTTGCTATATTGTACTGTTTCAGGGAAACAAAAAAACTGGATATGTTTCAGTAGAGATACAGTATTTTTCTCAGTACTGTTGATTAAACACAGGAAGCACTGAGCTAGAACCCCAGTTGTATAATTTTGTTTCAAACTGGCTCTCAATAATGTGCCAAGGCTGGCCTTGAACTCTCAATCTTCCTGCCTCACCTTTCCGAGTAGCTAGGATTACAGGTGTTTACCACCAAGCCCAGTTTTCCAAATATTTTTTATCTGCAGTTGGTTGTTTACCTTTATTTTTTAATTATTTATTTATTTCTTTGGTACCAGGGATAGAACTCAGGACCTCACGCTTGCCAGGGAGGTGCTGTGCCGCTGAGCTACATCCCCAGCCCTGCTTTTATTTTTTTTAATTTCTGCTGTTCATAACCATTTTAATTTTTCTTTCCTTCCTTTTTTTTTTTTCTGCACTCAGGGTATTCACACTGAGCTATACGGCCAGATCATTTTTATTCAGGATCTCGCTAAATCACTAAGTTGCCCAGAAGGCTGGGCTTAAACTCTCAACCTTCCTGCCTCAGCCTCTCAGAGGTCACCATGGCAAATTTTTAATCTTGAGTCTTTCATTTTCTTCAGTCTTTTCATAAATTTGCATTGTATTCTCCCTGTGATTTGACTTCCTTGAAATAGCTGCTTTGGTAGTAGCATCAGAGAAGCTCCCAACAACAGAGCCAGGGAAGTATCTCTACCAACTAGCCCAGCAGCAGTTGCTGCTTTCTTGGTAAATCTGCCATCCCTTTTGATAGTGGACAGGCAATAAAGTGCCTGCTGGGCGCTGAATTTCTGAAATGCTACTGTTTTTTGGTGTCCTGAGCCAGTAGCCTCTTTATGAAAAACACTGGTATCATCAATGTGGCCCTTAGATGGGACATGGGCTTAGATGACCCAGAGGAGAGACTCATATCTCAAAGATGCACTCTCACTTTGTTGAAGAATCAAATGATGCTGGAGAAACTCAGAAGAAAACTCTTGGCACAGCATTATCTGCCTGTCTCAGATGCAGTTAATACTCAGAAAGCAGGTTTTGTAAGTACACTGGGTTGGCATGAGGTAATGACTGGGACCTTTCTCAGGCTCAGGGAGTCACCAGACAGAGCAGAAGTAACAGTGTTCGGCTGGGATCCATGGCTCTAGTATTCCTTCGAGCCAAGTTTAAAGAAGATGGCATTTCAAGCAGCAGATTCCCAATCTTTCTCACTAATGGGAAAAATCAAACTAATTTTTGTTTTTTGAAACAGGGTCTATTTATCTCAGGCTGGCCTTGAACTTGCTTTATAGCCCAAGCTGGCCTGGAACTCATAGCAGTCTAGCACATGCTGCTTCTTCTGGCTCAAGCTGACTTAAAACATTTCACAAGCACCAGATATAAGAAGAGTTCTGGAAGTACAGAAAAGAGGGAAACCTCAAGTCTATGGAACAGCAACCTTTTACTTCCCTCTCCTAGCACAAGAAGGAAGTTTTTTTATTAGGTTTTTTTTGTTCATTGGTTGGTTTTTCAGTACTGGAGACTGAACTCAGAAGCATTCAGAAATTGAGCTACATCCCCAGCTTTTTCTTTTTTAGACTTAATTGCCCAGGCTGGGCTTGAACTTGTGGTCCTCCTGGCTCCAAAGTAGCTGGAATTACAGAAGTGCACTGCTGTGCTCAGTGAGGAGGATTTGACATTAGCACTTCATTCTTCTTTCTACAAGACAGGGCAGCATATATCCCACCACATTGACAAATAGCGATTGTATTGTTTCTGAAATTTGCTAAGCCATTGAGCCTGCCAACACTTCATGTTCGCTAGACAAGAAAAAAGAGGTATGATAAACAGTGAAGCAAGAGAGAGGAGCTGACATCCCCTCACTTTGTTTAACCATACATGAGCTTCTACTGAGTCACGCTGACACCATGGGAGATGACAAAACTTAAGCAGAATTGCCATGACCCAAATTCCCCTACTAAGGAAGAAATGATTAAGTCCAACCATCTTTGTAGGGCCAAGCCTTTAAGAGGCTGTGGGCTAGACCACCTTGGAAGTAGAGAGCAGTTAAGTAAGGATCTCTAAGCTAGGGAACTATGATAGGGAGCCCCAGTGCAGCTCTAGGAAAGGCACTGGGTTCAATCCTCAATGCCAATTTAGAAAAAAAAAGGTGTTAATACTGCCATACCAAAGTGGAGAATAGGAGGTCAGCAAATAGTCTGCACTGACTAGAATCCCCTTCATCTACATTTCTTCTTGTTCATAAAATAGATTCTCAGCTGGGCACAACGGCAAATGCTTGCAATCCCAGCACTCTGGGAGGCTGAGACTGGAGGATGGCATAAAATTGGGCATAAATATAAAAAAATAAAATTGGGCATAAATATAAAATAAAAAATAAAAACAGGGATGTAGCTCAGTGTGAAGGCCCTGGGTTTAATCCCCCATCACACACATCTCTCTCTCACACACACACACACACACACACACACACACACACACAGATTCCCTACTAAATCAAAGGAAAAACTGAGTGACAAGAAGATCTACCTGCACCAGCCTCACTTCACCTGACTTAACTGCAAAGACAATAGTGCAGCCCGGCTGGTGGAGGCCATATGAACTACTTACAGTGATGAGCTCTGACATTGTGGGAGGCAGGGGCCTAGTCTGAGTTTTGTGATTCATAATGCCATACTGGAAAAGAAAAAGGCTAGGAGCTTATCAAAAAGCTAGATAAATGTATGCTGTTCACATCTCTATAAATACCAATAAAACATCCCTTTAACACAAAAGAATTTATTATGGCATTAGAACCAGGAAATAAAAACCAAGATATAACTTCCTTTCCTACCACAAAGGTGAAAATATAAAACCACATTCACATACAAAACCTTTGAAATATTTAGAAACTCATTGAAAATTAGCATTGTTTAATTTCCAAAGATTGAAGAATCCTTATGTTTGTTTAAGACAGGGTCTTGTTGTATCATCCAGGCTTCCCTTAAACTATCTAGACATGGCTCAAACTTGTGATCCTCCTGCCTCAGCCTCCCAAGTGCTGAGATTATAGATATTTGTGACCATGTGTACCGACAAATCATTTTTTAAAAAACAATTTCTATAGATTTTGTGATTGTTAGTAATTAGTGGCTTTGCAAAAAAAGTTTATGGTGTTAGAATGATTTTAGCACCAATATGTGTCCATATCAAATTCTTGAGCCAATTTAAATTGCCATAAAAATAAATTATAATCTCACATAAAAGGAAATTGAAGGGGGCCAGGGATTTAGCTCAGTGGTTCCACGGCCTGCCTTGCAAGTGCAAGGACCTGAGTTTGATCCCTGGTACAAAAAAAAAAAAGAAATTGAAGCTGGGTATGGTGGTGCACAACTGTATTCCCAGCACTCAGAAAGCTGAGACAGGTGGATTGCTATGAGTTTGAGGCCAGGCTGCAATACATAGCAAAATTTTGTCTCAAAAAACCACAAATAAATAAATATAGATAAAAAAAGAAATCAAGAGGGTTGGGGCTCAGTGACAAGCACTTGCCTAACATGAGCAAGGCCCTGAGTTTGATCCCTAGCACTAGCAAAAAAGAAAAAAAAAGAAAGCAGGAAGTTCAAGTAGTGGCTACTTCAGGGGCTCAGAGATGTCCTAAAGTAACAGGGACCTAGAGGCTGTGCCTGCAGGCACCTAGTGGGTAACTAAGCAGGATGAAGTCTGGCTTCTCTGTCTTATCTGCATCCTCCTTTATCACCTTAATCACCTCCTTTATCACTCTGGGTCAGATCCCTGCTCAGCCCCCGCACACATCCATGCCCATCGCTTACAGTGTCTGTAATACAAGGTTTATTAGACCTAATTTACCTAGTCTATCTCATCCCCCTTCAAGACCTAGGACATCGAGATAAGCTTCACAAGTAACTTCGAGGATCTGCAGGAACACTCAATTTCCAGCTTTTACAGCATCCAGTTGCAGACCCTCTGGAGCAGCACCTAAAAGTCTGGAGTCATTGTCCTGAATCTGCAGTTACATCTGCTCCCAGGAAAAGCAGAGCCTCACAGACCAGCTACCCTGAAAAGGAACCAGGGCTGCTTCTCAAAGCACTCATCTCACAGCATGAGCCCAGTTTTCCCCCCAAGCGATGAGAGTTCTGCTAGAACTCCTCAGAACCAAATCAACCAGATCTCCTTGTGCTGCCAGCTATGCAAATCCCAACCCTTGCCTTAGCTCCTCTTTTCAAAAAAAGCTTCTTACTGTGATAAAAACAGCATGGTACTGGCAAAGAAACAGACCTGAGGACCAGTGGAACAGATTAGAAGATGCAGAAACAACTCTAGACACACTCAGCAACCTCATATTCGACAAAGGAGCCAAACACCCTCACTGGAGGAAAGGTAGCTTCTTTAATAAACGGTGCTGGAAAAATTGGGTTTCAACTTGCCAAAGACTAAAACTAGACCTATATCTCTCACCATGCACTAAACTAAAATCAAAATGGATTAAAGATCTAAATATTAAAACAGAAACACTAAACTGGCTGGAAGAGAGTTTAGGAAGAAGTCTTGAAGACATTGGTGTAGGAAAAGATTTTATGAACAAAACCTCAGTTGCCCATGAACTAGCACAATCAACAAGTGGGATCTCTTCTTACTAAAAAGCTTCTGCACAGCAAGAGAAACCACCAGCAGTGTGAAGAGACAACCCACAATGTGGGAAAAAATTTTCACCAGCTGTCCCTCAGACAAAGTTCTACTGTCTAGAATCTATAAAGAACTTAAAACAATCAGACCTCCCAAATTTAAAGACCCAATCCAAAAACTGGCATCTGAAATGAACAGACATTTCTCACACAAAGAAGTAGAAAGAGCAAATAAACATATGAAAAAATGTACAATATCACTGGTCATTCGAGAGACACAAATGAAAACAATGCTGAGATTCCACCTCACCCCAGAAAGAATGGCTGCTATCGAGAAATCAATGATGGCAGGGCTGTGGGGAAAAAGAAACCCTGCTCCACTGCTGGTGGGAGTGTAGACTGGTGCAACCACTGTGGAAATCAGTATGCAGATACCTTAAAGAACTAGGACTGGAAATCCCATTTGACCCAACTATTCCCCTGCTGGGTATCTCACCCAAAGAAGTGAAAGAATCACACCACAATGATATATGGGTACCCATGTTCATAGCAGCACAGTTTGTAATAGCTAAAACTTGGAAACAGCCCAAATGCCCATCAACTGGAGACTGGATAAAAAAAATGTGGTTTTTTAATAAAATGGAGTACTACTCAGCCATAAAAAATGAGAAATTAAGAGACATTTATAGCTAAATGGATGCACACTGAGGTGATACTCTTAAGAGAAATAAACAGAACACACATGTGTAAATACCGAATAGTTTCTCTAGTGTGAGAAACTGAAAGTGTAAATAAGGACTAAAAGGTATAATGGATAATGTGAAATAGGAAGCAAAGGGGCAACGAGGAAGGGGAAGTGGGAGGGCTAGGGGAAAGGAAAGAAGGGAATGGAATATGAGAAAATGAAAAAAAGGAAACAAAGTCTTTGTAAATAGGGAGGGATGGAGGGGTTGGAGGGCAGGGGAATGGGGACAAAATAAGAACCAAGAGAGATTATGTAAAGGTGCAAATTTCCAATGATGAATGTCATTATATTGTATACCTAAGATTTACCAATAAAATAAAATTAAAAAAAAAAAAAGCTCTGTCAGCCCCTTGAAGACAGATTTTGACCCTTTCTATGCTTCTCAGCGTGGCTGTGCTGATCACAGCCCCCTTCTTGCCCACATCACTGCTCCTCTCCTTGACTAGGATTCTGGGACATGGCAGAGCCTGAGGGGGACCTTCTGCCCCAAAACTCCAGGAGCACTATGGCATCAGTTCTTTCCTGAGGTACCTCTTCAATAGTTTCTCATCCTCAGGATGATGTCCTCATCTAACAACAGGGTGAAATTAGCCTTCTTTATCATTCTCCTGTAGTACTGTCCCAAATCTACAAACAGTTAGAAATCAACTGGGAGAGAAGTACGACCTCATACATAAAGTATAAATAAGTCCTTTATTATATAAATAATGAAAGTAGATAAAGATGGAAAAGTTTTCTTTGAACAAAAATTAAATACAGCTGCTCAACATAACACAATGGCCAATGCTTGGATTTTTCTCTTCAAACAATGGTATGACAACATATATACAGCCTGATAATGGGAGGGGGCAGAACTGAGGACTGAACCTAGGGCCTTCACACTAAGCTACATTCCCAGTCCTTTTTAAAATTTTGAGATGTCTCACTAAATCTCTAAATTGCCCAGGCTGGGATCTAACTTTGCTCCTCCTGCCTCAGCCTCCCAGAGTGCTTGGATTACAGGCTACCCAGTCTAGTTCTGGTAACTTTTTGTAGTACTTCATTGTTCCTAAAAGCATATTACATCAACCTTTACTTATTTATTTAAATTACTTCTGGTATTACACACATAATCTTTTTAATGTTTAAATACCATTAGAATTCAACTTTGATCATTTGTGGAAATTTCCATGCAGGCTCAGTGAAAAATGTTTTTATGTTTACGTATTTTACTCTTCAGAGAAGTCACCTCTAGATCTCTTGGATATATCACTCTTTCCTACGAAAATGTAAGCAACTCATAAATTCTCTGAATTTCAGTATTAAGGAATAGTTACTCATGTTGTCTTTCCACATTTCATAAGTTCTCAATTTGTCGTAATAACTTCCTTTTTTCAAGTTGAAATCTGATCCAGTTGCTTTTAAATAACTTTCTTTTTTCCATATTTCTTTCCAGGAGTCTTTGAATTTTTTCAAATAACTTTCTTTTTCAGATTCTTCCTTCCATATTCCGTCTCCTTTTTTTATAGCCGTTAATTCAGCTTTAAGTAATTTTCTGTGAATTGTCCAGTAAGTTTTGGAATTATAATTCAGCCCTTTAACAAGAACAGTTTTGCCCAGGCCTCTTCGCAAGATTTCTTCATTCAGATTCACGCTAAAATATCCACCCTTGAATTTAAAACAAAAGACAAAACAAAAAAACCACACACATAGAAACTATTTAAGAAAATTGTTATTATACTGTAACATCTTTTTTTTTTTCTTTTTGGTACCGGGGATTGAACTTGGGACCTTGTGTTTGCGAGGCAGGCAGCAGAACCACTGAGCCAAATCCCTCGGCCCTGTAACATCTTATTTATCTTAAAATCAATCACTTAGAAATTTCAGCCCTTCACAAAAAAGCCAAAAATATTAACAAAAGAGTTTTCAGGAGCTTAAAACAGCTACTGCTAAGTCCAAGAATTTTATTGTAAGAGATCCTTCTCAAAGTCAATTGATTCTTTTATGACATAGGATTCTCTACAGACTCTTTTGGTCTCTACCCTCAAAGAGGCATAGAAGCAACATAGCATAGAAAAATTTTTTTGGTGTATTGGTGGTTATTTGCAGAGACAGCAGGCACACAATTCTGGCACAAAGACAGGAGCCCACAGCAAAGGAAAGTAAAAAAGCAAAAAATAGACAAACCCCAAAGGAACTGTTACAATTAGGTTCGGAATTCTAGTGTCTAGAAGGGCACTTGCATGTACATTTTTTTAAAGACCTCCCTCAAAATAATTAACATAAAAATAGTCTTGGCTCTTGAATTTTCATCCTTCTGGAAATTTCCTTCCAGGAACAATTCACTTCCTAATGAAAATGGACAAACAGAATTTTTCTCCCACTAATTCATATTATAGACAAATATTTCACAGCTAAGTTCTAAAAATAAGAAAATTCCAGGTTAAAATTAGGAAACATTTTCTAAGGCCACGTAAAGGCATAGAGTAACCTTTTAAAAATATTTTTTAAATAAAAGTAAATAAGTTTTATTCCTCTAAATACAGTAACTTTTGATACATGATGACAAAGTTATAAAAGGTTAATAACAATTATGAAGGCTTTATCATGTTTGTCTCAATTTTTAAAATTTTATGAGCTCTTTCCCTTGAACCAAAATCAGAATGAAAATTTCAACACCACACACTCATTAAATTCAAACGGGAGAAGTAAACATTCACAAATAAGCATACAGCATGGTTTGTAAACCTAGGAAGTGATGTAAGGTGAATGTATCTAAAATAGAGGTGGGCTTGGAAGCCAGCAAGAGCTGGGCTTGAATACAGGCTCTCTCCACTTGGTTCCTCTGGCAAAAGCAATTATCTTTCCTACCAGTTCCACCTGTAACGGGATAAAACTCCACAGGCTGCTCATGAGGATAAATGAAGTAATAGAACACAGCATTTAGCTCAGTATCTGGCACATGGCAGAGATTCAAAATATTATGTTATCTTCATTGCTATAATCATCTTTTTTGATAACTGTTACTTACTCTTCAACTTAAAAGAGAACCTAATATTTTTATAAGGGTTTGGGGATGTTTGATACAATTTGGTATGATAAAATTACTTTAAGATCCTTCAGCTAATTAGTTTTGGATAATTCTTATTTTGAAAGAATTTAATATGATCTGGACATACAAAAATTAATAGATTTCATTAGACTTCCTATTAATAATTCAAAGTTTAGGGTTGGAGATTTAGCTCAGTGGTTCTGCCGCCTGCCTCACAAGTGCAAGGTCCTGTGTTCAATCCCCAGTACCAAAAAGAAAGAAAAATAATAATAATAATTCAAAGTTCAAACAATTAAAATTCTAATCATTTTAATATGAGTTTTTTTCAGGTCATTCTCCTGAATGCTAGGACTATATCATGCCCAGCTTTACATTTTTTTGTACTCATCTATGGGTTACATAACCCTGCACACAGTACCTGTTCTTAACGCCAACAAAAGTTTCCCCACAATAGAATATTTACTGCCTTGTAATAAATCAACAGTTTGTTCAATACAAGCTCCCACTTCCCTGTCATCTTTGGATTTAGAGCTATCTAAATCTGTGTGTCTTAAATCACAACTCCTAAAACCCCATACAAAGTAATTCTGCAGTTCCTGAATTTGAACTGTTTGATACAACAAGGTATTAGACTAGGCTGAACAATATGTTTACCACAGAAAACACCCTTGTTCTTCATAGTTTCTGGGGGACAAGCCTCACTCAGCAAGTGGTTTCTACTAACAATTGTGATGGACCATATATAATGTATATATAAATGTATGAAGAGACTCTTTAACTTAGCAATGCGCAGTCGTTAGTACTTGGAAGGTTTTTCTTTTTTCACAAACTTCTATAATAAACATGTATTAGATATGTAACTAAAATTTTATAACAAAAAAATATATATAAAGCACCTGATTCTCTACACATACTCACTATTAACAGTAGTTTAAGTCCAAAAATTCACCATCTTATATTTAAAGTTTTAAACACTGTATTTAAATATAAAAATAAAAGACTCAGTTATTTCTTCATACTACTTACCTTATTCACTAAAAGGTAGCAAAAGAGCACTGAATTCTCCTTTCCAAGAAGTTGGAACCATAGTACTTGGGAAGGTTTGAGCTCTTTTTGTATCCATACCTTTCCAGCTTCAGTGAGCTCTACTCCAGCCAACTTAACCAGCAAAACACCACATGGCTCTTCTAAAGAGATCAGGTAGAAAGAGTTTAGCTTTAAGAGCATGTCACAAAAGCAAATTCTAAAGCCATTCACCACCCTCCACACACAATACCCCAAAAAACTCCAACATATGATGCTTCTTTATAAATACTCAGACTCTCTAAATATAGGTCTGTTTCCTTTTCTTTTTCTTTTTTTTTGCAGAACTGGGGGTGAACCCAGGGCCTTTGCACTGAGCTACTACATCCTTATTCTTTTTTAATTTTGATCAGGATCTCACTAAGTCACTAGGTTACCCACGATGGTCTTGAACCTGTGATCTTCCTGCCTCAGCCTCCCAGAGTACTGGAATCACAGGCATGCACCACCATGCCTCACCTCATTTATTTCTTTTTGTTGTTGTTGTTGGTACTGGGGATTGAACTCAGGACCTTGAGCTTGCAAGGCAGGCGCCAGAACCACTGAGCTAAATCCCCAGCCCCCGCCTCATTTATTTCTATATTCAAGATTTCTTTTAAATAATACAAGCATACAACAGATGGAATAATTTCAAAAGCCCATTTCTGTAAGCTCTGGATCAGGAAAAGACATTTAATCAACTTAACCTTTTCTCAACCTTCTAGACTTTTTCCTACACATACACACGTAAAGCTATACACATAGTGTGTAATAATGGGAGCTGTTACTACTAGAACTGTAGAAATTGCTTTTTCATCTAAATGAAGCTGTTAACTTACTGAGGATATCCTCCCATGTCAAAAAATACTGATCTACATTATTATTCTAATTACTATTGGCTTTTATACAAAATAACAATATTCTCTTATGTATGATAATACCATTACTTTTTAAAACACTTCGTGAAATGCCTTCCAGACAAGAATTTTATCAAGTTATATTCAAGGTAATATAGTATGAAGATCTATTTCCTCAAACCCTTGATAAAATTTTAACCAATTTAACTTTAATAACAGTATTTCATTTTATTTATTCATTTGTTTTTAGGAGATAGTATCTTGCTATGCTGCCGAGGCTGGCCATGAAATCCATGGCTCAAGAGATCCCCATCTTTGCCTACAGAGTGCAGGCCAAGAAGCATGTTTCCATCTCTGCTCTTCCTAGCTAGTCTTTCTCATTCTTCAGGTCTATGATTAAATAGCAACTCCACACTGTGGCCTTCTCTGACTACTCTCTAGGAGGTGTGACAATAAAATATGGTGAATGTTGATGTGTTTTTTTAAATGGTGGCAAAGTTTCACATTTATTAAAGGTAGGAAAAAAATAAGCTCCGAAGAGTATGACCCAAGTGAAAATAGGAAAAAGGGAGAAAAAAATACAACCAACGGTGTAAGGTCGGCTACCATGAAGAGACATAATAGCCATTTAAATTTTTTAAAAAATTTATTATGGTAAAAGACATGTTGTCATTAATCTCCCTCAGAATACTCCCCCTTGCTTCAAACACATTTATCACATTGTTCTTGCCACTTTCTGAAGCAGCTCTGGAAATCCTCTTTCATGAGTGTCTTTTTAGTTGTGGTGGTGTGCCTGCCTCAATGTCCTGAATGATTCAAAATAATGTACCTTACATGGTCATTTGGACTTTATAGAAAAGCCGTAAGTCATATAAAGTCAGATCCAGTGAATAAAGAGTGCCACAACAGGCTGTTTGCATCATTGAAAGCTTTAAAAGATTTGCCATCAGGGCCGGGGATTTAGCTCAGTGGTTTCACAGCCTGCTGCGCAAGCCCAAGGACCCGAGTTCGATCCCCAGTATCAAAGAAAGGAAAAAAAAAAGATTTGTCATCACCATGACCTAGACTATAACAGGTAGTCAAAGCCAGGTGTGACACCATGTATCTACAATCCTAGCATTCAGGAGCCTGAGGCAGGAGGATGGTGAGTTCAAGGCCAGCCTGGACTGGACTTACTTAGGGAGACTCATCTCAAAAGAAAAAAAAGGACAGTCAATATCCATGGGATGAACAATTGAATGCCTGAAAGACTGAGGAGTTGAATTTAAAAGAGAGGAAGGAAGAAAGGAACCCTGGAGCCAAACTAAATAGTTTCTTGTATACAAGGGCTCAGACTTTCTCTCACAGACAAAGGAGGGTAATCAGGATTTAAAATGCCATTTTTTCAATTTTATATGTAACATCTAGTTATTTAATAGTAATAACAATAACAGCTAGTTTTATTTTTTTGCATCTTACTTACTTCTCCATGAAGATATAATAGGTAAAGTGATGGGAATATGTTCAATTTCTAAACCATTCTCAGTTATCCGGTGTAATCGTCCTCGTAATTTAACATTCTTTCTTATAAATTCTGCTGGAATATCTGAAGATCTTATAAATTTTGATGTCTATAGATTTATAAGGAGAAAAACACAAACCTGTGTCATTATTTTCATTTGGAATTTAAAATGTGGGGCCAGGGATTTACCTCAGTGGTTTTGCCGCCTGCTGCGCAAGCACAAGTACCCGAGTTCGATCCCCGGTACCAAAAAAAGCAAAAAAAACAAAACAAAACAAAAATGTGATATTGTTATCTAAATATTACATAACTGGGCCGGGGAAGTAGCTCAGTGGTAGAGCACTTGCCTAACACGCATGAGGCCCTGGGTTCTATTCTTAGTACTGCAAAACATAAAAACAAAAATCAAAACAAGATTAAAAAAAAAAATTGAAAAATTTTACTTTGCTTCTTTATTTTACATTAGTACTTTTATTATTATTATTATTATTATTATTATTATTATTATTATTATTATTTTGGGTACTGGGGATTGAACTTGGGACCTTGCACTTGTGAGGCAGGCAGCAGAACCACTGAGCTAAATCCCTATTGGGAATTTATTCCAATCCCTAATGCTTAGGTGAAGGTCTAGGGTTTGCCAACACTTTGTGTGCTTCTTCCATATTAACAATACAACAAGCTTCATTCATAATCATGGTTAGTTAAAAACTTCACATAATGGAAGGATAAATTAGTACCTCACTTCCTAAGGCATAAAGTTGAACTGAATATTTTTTAAAAAATAGTAACGCAGACCACCAGGGCTTTCCTCAAAATAGCCCGTTCTGCATCCTCCAGGGTGTCCTTTATCTTGCTTTTTCCTCTTTTACTTGGTCCCAGCTTGCTCTACAGAGCCAATTTCTCCCTCACTCTTCACTTTTACTTTTTCAAATAAACTTTATAAAAAAAAATAATGTAGATATTGAGAATATGAAATATATTATGGGATAAATGACAAGCTTTTCTAGAAAATCAATAGCTTGAGGGAGAAAAAGGGTTGTATGTGTGTTATAAATGAATGAATAAGATGTAAAAAATATAACAAACAAATATACAGACTGTTAGAATTCTGATTTGTACAGATCACTCATTTAAAGATGCCTCTGTGGCAATCAAGAAAATCTGGATATGGAATGGGTCTTGGATGATACTAAGAGATAATTATTAATTTTCTTAGAGGTGATTTTATAAGACATACTGGCATTATGAATCGATGCAATTAAATGGGAAGCATATAACATCACCTTGCCAAAATGCTTATATGAATTTAATAAGGAAACAGAAAATTCTAGATTATGAGATATTCTACAATGCAACTTTGAATAAAAATTGAAAGAAAAAAGTAGAAATAATATTCTAGATTAAAACAGACTAATAAAACATACAATTAATTATAATGCATGATTTTTGCCTTCACTGTAAGCTACATCCCCAGCTCTTTTCTATTTTATTTTTTTAAATTTTGAGATAGAGTCACTAATTGTCCAGGCTGGGTTCAAATTTGTAATCCTCCTGCCTCAGCCTTCTAGACAGCTGAGAATCCCAACACTGCAAAGTTGCTGAGTTCAATCCCACAGACTGCACAAGGAAAAAAAAAAAGGACAGCTTTGAGGGAAAAAAAGGAATATGAAATATATATATATATATATATATTTTTTTTTTTTTTTTTTTTTTTGCTACTGGAGATCTAACTTGGGACCTTGTGCTTGCGAGGCAGGCGGCAGAGCCACTGAGCTAAATCCCTACCCTAATATGAACTATATTTTAAATAATGCTATTACTTACAAATATGATTCTAATTTTAAGAGATAGTACCTAGAGTAATTAAAATCGAAGAGATAGAAAAAGGAATAACGGTTGCCAGGAGTAGTGAGGAAGGAAAACAGGAGTTATTGTTTCATAGGTATAGAGTTTCAGTTTTGCAAGATGAATAGAGCTCTGGAGATGGATAGTGGTGACAGTGACAGAACAGTATGAATAAGTCTAATACCGCTGAACTTTACGTACACTGAAGTGATTAAAATGGTAAATTTTATGTTATGTGTATTTTACCACAAAAAAGTGAAAAATAAAATACACTTGTAATTCTTGATTTACAAGAAATCTTACAAGTGGAACTCTACATTATTAAAACATCATTGAAAGGACAAAAAAAACAAACTCCACTAATCAAAGTATAAATTATTCAGTGCTAAGGGACATAACTAAGCTGTGATCCAAATCTAAAAGGACCCTAGAAAAACACTTTTGAGGTATCCCACAATATCTGAAATGCAAATTTAGTGATTATAACATTCTAACAAGCTAAATCCTTTGCAGATTAATTTTAAATATAAAAAAATGATTATGGAAATATATCCTGTACAATTACTTTCTATAAAATCCTGTGGCTGTTACTTTAAAGTCAAGATCTTAAAATATATTCATTATTCTAAAATACTATTTAAAAGCTTAGCATTTGAATAACAAAATGATACACTGCTTGAAATGAAAACTGTCTGAAGAATAAATGAACTGTCTATCGCCTTTTTCATTTTTTAACTCACCAGTCGAACACTTCTTAGAAATAACATTATTCCGGCTATGGCCATCCCAGTGCTGATGTTCTACAGAAAGAAATTTAATGATTAATTATCATTAATTATTCACGATGTGAAATATTAATTAGAAGGGAGGAAGAAAAAGACTCTCTTCCCTATTTCTAACAGTATAAATAACAGATATCATTCAAATGATGACTCACTTTTTCCCAAAACTTTGTCCACCCACTCATTAATCTTCTCCCAGTCTTTTCCCATCTAGCATACCCAGTAATTTTATTATTGTACTTTATCTATGAGCTCCTTGAATGCACAAATGGTTTAATACTCCTTGCACAGTGCCCCCCAAAATGAGCATAACTTTGCATCCATGGTGAGAATTTACATGCTTGGCAGAAAACCTTAATACTACAATGCTAAAATACAGCACTTTGACAAATATATGTGGGTGAATGCATGGGGAGAACACAGTGATATTTCTAAATTGCTTTCTTTAAACTAAGGACCTAAATGAAAAAATTAAAGAGTATCATCACTCCCTCAAAAACAGTGATAATCTAACATACTTTCCTTCAATAAATATGGCTAGGTACGTAAGAGTGTGAAAATAGACACCGGGGCACATTCTTTGGGTTCTGTGATCAGGTTATTTCAAATAATATATCCATATACCAAATAGACACTGCTTCTTTCCACAATCCTTCTAAGGTGTTTTTGGGGAGAGGATGTTGGGGACTGAACTCAGGCCCGTGTACATGCTAAGCACACTACCACTGACCTACACCTCAGACTTCAGGCCAATTTTTAGTTTCAAATAACCCATGCATCCACTTTTGAATTGGAAGAAATAAGGCCTGATCAATTAACATATATACGTTTTTAGGTTTACCATTCATCAGTGTTACATATATTTATCTAGCAATTTCTAAGTGGCAGGTACTACTACAAGGAGTGGGGCTACAGAGCTGAGCGTAAACACACATGGCCTTGCACCCTATGTTGCTTGGCTGCAGAGCTCAACTTCTCAGCGGAATTTTATAAGTTAATCAATCATTCCTCCTCAAGACATACTCTCTTCACTTGGCTTCTAGGAAACCTGGCTTTTCCTCCTCCCTCACTGCTCCTTCTTCGTCTTCATTGGTCTCCTTCTTTTCATGCCCCGAATGTTACAAGCCCATAGGTCACAGTTGCAGGGCTTCTTCCATGGCTTTTTTCATTTGCTCGGACAGCTGCTCAAGTCTGGGGCTTTAAACACTACTTATGGCTTGTGCCACTCATTCCCAAAATGACATGTCCAGCTCTGACTTCCCTTCACACCAGACTAGCCTCGAACAGCGCCTCTCAATTCTGCTTATAAGTTTAATTAACGGCCATCTTCAACCTCACACATCCATGCTCACAAGGCCAAAAAGCTCTATGGATTTTTCCAACTAATCATTCCCTCCAACTCCTCTCTCAGCAATCGTCGCCACCACCAATCCAGCGACAGCTCCACACCACCACTACCACCACCATTTTGGTGGCCCAGGAGTCCCTCTCTTGTTCGACCTCCCGTGGCCTCTCCTCTCGTTACACTCACACCACGGCCAGGGGCTCCTCCTCGGCCCCTAAGCGGGAGTCCCGACCGCCCGAGGGACAGCTGAGACCTGAGGCGAGGCGTCGCTCTAGGAGGCGTCCCTTCCTGCCCTGTCCCCCCCCCCAGCCCCGCGCCCTCGCGACTTCGCGGCAGCCCACCCTGAGGCCTCCCTGGACGGGTCCCTCCCGCGCTCGCTCCGCGCGGGCCTGCACTCCCCACCGCCCGGCTGGCGGGCCTGCGGTACCTGGACCAGGCGCAAGTGATCGTCCGCCCACCGCGAGACCCGCGCCACCACATTGGGGGCCGCCCCGTCTCGCCCGGGGGACGGCGACGCGGAGCCCCCTGGCCACCCTGCCATATTGGCGGCTTCCCAACCCCTCGCGCGTGTTCCCCGGGCGGGCGGCAGGGGGCGCGCGCTGCTCGGGTGTCGTGGGTGTGAATCCACTTCCGCTCCCTGCCTGAGTGGGCCGGCAAGGTTCTTCCGCAGTGCGGGTGATGGCTCTGCGGGCCAGAGGGGTGGGAGGACCGCTGCGCCGGGGAGCCGATGGTCGGCTTCTGTGTGAGCTCAGAGAACAGACGCTACCGTGGTTTCCGCCAGTGCCACCCATCAAAGGAGATTGAAGTACTTCAGTCCTTCCACCTGCTCCGAAAAGTAACCATATGCGTAGTCCTTGTGTTTGTATTTGCATTGTACTAAAGTGTTTTCCGAGTTGCTGCGTATGCCTGCATCAGATGCTCTAAGTCTTGAACTGTTAATTGACTAAATATATGGAGCTAACGCGTTCCGCAAATCAATACAATTAATAGATTTAAAAAGAAAAATTGGGTGCAGGGTGGTGTAAATTATGTAACGTTTGTGTGAAAATATATCTGTGGGGTGTGTGTGTGTGTGTGTACCATAAAAGACTATCCAAGAAACTTGAAATAATGATTGCCCCTGGAAGGGACTGGGAGTAGGAAAGGGCAGAAGGTTTCACTCTCTGCAGCTCTTGGAGATGGAACATATTACAGCGAAATGTTCTATTTCCACACTGTCCAGTTCCGTGGCCAATAACAACCTATGGCTGTTGCCTATTGAAATATGGTTAGTGCAGCCAAGGATCTGAATTTTTTACTTTATTAATTTTAATGAACTTAAATAATCTTAATGACTACCATACTTATGGACTGCACAAGCATACTGTTGGATTTTTTTTTACCTTGTGAAAATATTACCTTTGAAAGTCAGAATGGAATATGTTGTATTCGCAACAACACATGCAATGAGTTGTGCCTTCAGGGATTATCTCGGTATTGTAGCCCATAGAAAATAACAGTAGCTAACACATTGGTCAAGGATTGTTATAAGTGGTTTCCACTCATTAGCTCCCTTATCCTCACAACCACCTCAGGAAATAGGCACTATTATTGATCACGGTTTTACAGAGGACGTATAATGGAGTCAGTAGCTCAGGTCACCCAGTAAGTAAAGTGGTAAACTGCGATGCTGTAATGGGACTTAGCTCAGACAATTGACTTAGTTAACCACAGCACTGCATCTCATATAAGCAATCAGACAAATCACAAAAATCCCTATAAATTTCAAGACAGGATAGAACACAATGGATATTGGAGAAAATCCAACTACAAAGATATACTATAATTAAAATCTTAATCATTTCAAATTTTTTAAAAAACTTGTAATAGGCTGAATAGATTTAGTTAATAAATAGAAAAATGAATTTCTTTATTAGCAGTCATTTCCCTAAAGCTTTTGTCTAATGTCCTGTATGTCTAATCTACCCCTACACACACATTGGCAATTCTGGGGATTGAACACAGGACCTTGGCACTGAGCTTCAGCCCCAGCCTTTTAAATTTTTTTTAAATTTTGAGACAGGGCCTTGCTAAGTTTCTAAATTGCCCATACTGGGTTTGCACTCACCATCCTCCTGCTTCAGCCTCCCAGAGTCTGGGATTACAGGAGTGCGTCACACACCTGGCTTCTAAACTTCTTTCTGCCACCACTCTTCTTGTCCCATTACTTGAAGCAGTCCATTGTCATTACTTCTCATCCCAAAGTTTATTTTTCTGTACTCCAGATATCAGCTATCTGGGCATCTCTAAATGCTCTAGATTTCTTTAAATGTCCTCAATAATATTTTAGCATAATCTCATAACCATTGATGCCAGAAGTGTAATTAGCTCCATCAAAGACTTGTTCCTTTTGTTGCTGGTAATTCCTGAGGACTCATTGGATATAATGCCTGTGATGACCTCAGTAAGACAAGTATACTCAAAAAGTCATTTTTAAATTCACTGTTTTGTCCCTTAATTTCCCATGAACATAGATTGTGTTTGCAATATACTTTCACTGGAACTTTGATAGTAACTAGATGTCATTTGACATTTTTCTAAAAAAAAAAAAAGTTGACTGAATATTAATGTGAATGTTCCCGGAATGGAAGGAAGAAGGAAGAAAGGAAAGGAAAGCTAAGGAAAGGAAAGGAAGAAAGGAGAAAGAAGAAAGAAAAAAGGAAAAAGAAAGAAGATGGGCTGGTAGTGTAGCTCAGAGACAGAACACTTACCTCGCATGTACATGGCCCAAGTTGGGTCCCCAGGACCACAGAAAAGAAATTTTTATTTTTTTGTACTGGGGATCGAACTCGGGTCCTTGTGCTTGCACAGCAGGCAGTGAAACCACTGAGCTAAATCCCCAGCCCAGAAAAGAATTTTTAAAAGTTGAATATTTAATGAGGATCCCTTACGAACTCACCTAGTTTTCTAATCTTGGTTCCTAGCTTTTATTAGATAACTATTCTATTTTTTTATACACCCACATAATTCAGTATCAAAAGATGAGGTCATAAGTTCCTTGTACTCCAAGCTACTATCTCCTTATCCTCTTTCAAGACTGACAAGAATGATCAAGGCGATAATTTTGAGATCTCCTGGTCACTCCCCCATATTTATTCTTGATGATTTTATATCTGACTTAAAGGCTTTTTCTTCATCTCAATTCCTGCCATTGTTGTCATTTTTTAAAAACAGGCAAGGGATTGAACCCAGGTCCTTGTACGTGCTAGGCAAGGACTCTACTGCCGAGCTACAACTCCAGTGCTCCCCGTCATCATTCTGATCGCTCAGTTGTTCATCTCATGTGTAATAACCTTTTCTTCCACCCACTTCAGCCAGCCATTCCCATGGTCACATTCTAGATTTTTGTCTTCAGTACCCCAGTACCCTGCTCTCCTACCACAACCTCCAGTTTTCTTGGCTCACCTGTGAAAATACTTCTCTTTGACATCATTGGGATGCCAGTCCATTCAACCACCATGATCAATGTGTCAGAGCCCCTTAAACTTCAGTTCCCATCTCTTCAGCTCAGACTCCATGATTTAACATTATAATCACTCCCTTGAAAATATTTTCAACTCCCATCCCCTTCTGCCTCCTTTGTATTTCTTGGCAAAACCCAAATATTGGGTTATAACCAACCTCCACCACACAGTTGGAGTTCAGTCTGGTGAGATCTTCGGCTTTTTGAAAGAGAAGCCGGAAACCTAGAGTTTCATATGAAATCTCCCTGTCTTGAAGGGAGCAACCCACTGTTCTGGGTATAGAATATGTCCTGAGGCATAGGTAACATACTTTCAGCTTACTACCACTGTTTTAATGGCTTTCCATTGTACTTTAATAATATCAAAAGTTTTAGTCCCAAGTTCAATCTCAGTACCAAAAAAAAAAAAAGTTTCAGGCTCAGCCAGATGAAATGGTACATGCCATTAATCCCAGAAGGATGGAAAGTTAGAGGTCAGCCTGGGTATTTAGCAAGAGTCAAGATCTTTAATAAGAGCTGGAGGGCCAGGGATTTAGCTCAGCGGTTTCACCACCTGCTGCACAAGGGCAAGGACCTGAGTTCGATCCCTAGTACCAAAAAAAAAAGCGCTGAGGACATAGTTCAATGATAGAGAACTCCTGTGTTCAATCCTACATATTATAAAACCAAAACAAATAAACAAAAAATTAATTAGGCTCATACATTTTCCTCCAGGATCTATGACTCCAAACTCATCTTTCTTCTCCCTGCTTCATTCGTTAGGCCTCAAGCACATTGACCTCATGTTCCTCATGCATACCAAGCCCATCCTTCCTTGCCTTAGGACCTTTGTACTTAACTGCTCCTTCTACTTAGAATACTTTGTTCCCCTTATTACTAGTCCAACCACCACCACCATCACCAAACTAGCTCATTGTCTCTCAGGTCTTGGTGTAAACATCATTTTCACAAACACTATAAACACTCTTTCAAGTAGCTTTTTACCTTCCATAAAACCAAATTTAATTTGTAATCCTAGGACTGTGCCACTTTTTTTTTTTTTTTTTTTTTGGTGCTCAGGATCAAACTCGGGTCCTTGCGCTTGCTCAGCAAGCGGCGAAACCACTGAGCTAAATCCTTGGCCCGAAAATACTTTCAATTGTCTTTTGCATAGCTCTATTTTTTTGTGTGTGTGCCATCTTTAATTGTGATGTGTCAACTGGATTAAGAAAGACCTAGCAGATTAGGAAACCACAGTTCTAGGTATGTCTGTGGGGTGTTTCCAGGTTTACCAGCAAACTAAGGGGGAAAGATGACCCTGATTATGAGTGACACAATGTCAATAGGCCTGTAGTCTGGGTGGGATAAAAAAGAGAGGAAATTAATGCAGGTGTTTGAAAAGCTGCCTTCTGCTTAACTGGATGTATCTTTTGAGGGCAGTGAGAGTTAGGGACACTGGGGATTGAACCCAGGGACTTCACACTGAGCTACATCCCCTGCCCTTTATTTTTTTCTTAAATTCTTTTATTGGTACATTTTAAGTATACAACACAATTACATTTCTCATTGGGAATTGTACCTTTACATAATCCATCTTTGTTCTTATTTTCTCCCCATTCCTAGCCCTCCCTTCACCCCCTCCACCCTTCCCTATTTACAAAGACTTTATTTCCATTTTTTCAATTTCTCATCATTTTTCCTTTCCCTTCTGTCCTTTCCCCTGCCCCTCCCACTACCCCTACCGCTTTGGACATTTTCTTCCTATTTTGCATTATCGATTATTCATTCTACTCATTGGTACACTTTAGGTATACAATATAATGACATTCATCATTGGAAATTTGCACCCTTACATAGTCTCTCTTGGTTCACATCTTTCACCCTTGCCCGGCCCTTCCGTCAACCCCTCCATTCCTCCCTATTTACAAAGATTTTGTTCCGATTTTTCTATTTTCTCAAAATTCCATTCCCTTCTTTCCTTTCCCCTATCACTCCCACCTCCTTCCCCTTTGCCCCTTTAAATCCTATTTCACATTACCTATCATACATTTTAGTCCCCATTCACACTTTCAGTTTCTCACACCAGAGAAACTATTCAGTATTTATAGATGTGTGTCCTATTTATTTCACTTAAGAGTGTCGCCTCAATGTGCATCCATTTAGCTATAAATGTCTCCAATTTCTCATTTTTTATGGCTGAGTAGCACTCCATTTTATTAAAAAAAACCACGTTTTCTTTATCCAGTCTCCAGTTGATGGGCATTTGGGCTATTTCCAAGTTTTAGCTATCACAAACTGTACTGCTATGAACATGGGTGCACATATATCACTGTGGTATGATTCTTTTAATTCTTTGGGGAAGATCCCCAGCAGTGGAATAGCAGGGTCAAATGGGACTTCCAGTCTCAGTACTTTGAGGTATCTCCATACTGATTTCCACAGTGGTTGCACGAGTCTACACTCCCACCAGCAGTGGAGTAGGGTTCCTCTTTCCCCACAGCCCCTCCAGCATTTGTTATTGGTTGATTTCATGATAGCAGCCATTCTTTCTGGAGTGAAGTGGAATCTCAGCATTGTTTTCATTTGCATCTCTCGAATGACCAGTGATGTTGAACATATTTTCATGTATTTATTTGCTATTTCTACTTCTTTGTGTGAGAAATGTGTGTTCATTTCAGATGCCCATTTTTGGATTGGGTCTTTAAATTTGGGAGGTATGATCTTTTTAAGTTCTTTATAGATTTGAGATAGTAAACCTTTGTCTGAGGAAGAGCAGGTGAAGATTTTTTCCCACATTGTGGGTTGTCTCTTCACACTGCTGGTGGTTTTTCTTGCTGTGCAGAAGCCTTTTAATAAGAAGAGATCCCATTTGTTGATTGTTTGTGCTAGTTCATGGGCAACTGAGGTTTTGTTCATAAAATCTTTTCCTACACCGATGTCTTCAAGGGTTCTACCTAACCTCTGTTCCAACTGGTTCAGAGTTTCTATTTTAATATTTAGATCTTTAATCCATTTTGATTTTAGTTTAGTGCATGGTGAGAGATATAGGTCTAGTTTGAATCTTTGGCAAGTTGAAGCCCAATTTTTCCAGCACCATTTATTAAAGAAGCTATCTTTCCTCCAGTGAGGGTGTTTGGCTCCTTTGTCGAAGATGAGATGGCTGAGTGTGTCTGGCGTTGTTTCTGCATCTTCTAATCTGTTCCACTGGTCCTCAGGTCTGTTTCTTTGCCAGTGCCATGCTGTTTTTATCACAGTAGCTTTGTAGTAGAGTTGCAGGTTGGGGATTGTGATACCCCCTGCCATGTCTCTGTTACCTAACATTGCTTTTGCTATGCATGTTGGATTTTGTCAAATGCTTTTTCTGCGTCTATGGAGAGTATCATATGGTTTTTGTCCTTGGCTCTATTGATATAGTGTATTACATTGATTGATTTTCGTATGTTGAACCATCCCTGCATCCCTGGGATGAATCCCACTTGATCAGGGTGTATGATCTTCTTGATGATCTTCTGCATTCTGTTTGCCAGTATCTTATTAAGGATTTTTGCATCTATGTTCATTAGTGAGATTGGCCTATAGTTCTCTTTTTCAGTTGGGTCTTTCTCTGCTTTGGGGATCAAGGTGATGCTTGCTTCCAGGAATGAATTTGGGAGTATTGCTTCCCTTTCAACTTCATTGAAGAGTTTAAACAGTAGTGGCAGCAGTTCCTCTCTAAATGTCTTGTAGAATTCAGCAGTGAAGCCATCAGGGCCCGGGATTTTCTTAGGTGATAAGTTTTTAATTATGTTTTCAATTTCATTGGTTGATATTGGGTTGTTCAGAATTTTTAGGTCTTCTTCGTTCAACTTTGGTAGTTCATATGTATCTAGGAATCTGTCCATTTCTTCTGTGTTTTCCATCTTATTGGCATATAGGTTTTGGAAGTAGGTATTGCTGATCCTCTGGATTTCTGTTAGGTCTGTTGTAATTTCACCCTTTTCATTCCTAATTGCATGGATTTGGGCCTTTTCTTTCCTTTTTCTGACAAGGTTGGCTAAAGGTTTGTCAATTTTGTTGATTCTTTCGAAGAACCACCTCTTGGCTTCATTGATTTTTTGTATAGTTCTCATAGTCTCCATTGCATTGATTTCTCCTCTGATCTTTATAATTTCCTCCCTTGGATGAGCTTTGGGGTTGTCCTGCTCTTCTTTTTCTAGAAGCTTGAGGTTCGGCATCAGGTTGTTTAATTGGGATCGTTTTCCTAATATCTGTTTTCCTAATATGTGTATTCACTGCTATGAATTTCCCTCGTAAGACAGCTTTCATTGTGTCCCATAGATTCCAATATGTTGTATTGTCCTTGTCATTTAATTGAAGGAACTGTCTGATTTCTTCTTTAATTTCCTCTGTGACCCATTGGTTATTCAGAAGTGTGTTGTTCAATTTCTACATGTTTATGAAATTTTTTGAGTTTCTTTTGCTATGGATCTCCAATTTCATCCCACTATCATCTGATAATATACAGGGGATAACTTCAATTCCTTTGCACTTACTTAAACATGTTCTATGTGTGAGTATGTGGTCTATTTTTGAGAATGACCCATGTGCAGCTGAGAAGAATGTGTATTCTGATTTTGTGGGGTGGAAGACTCTGTAAACATCTGTTAAGTTCATTTGTTCAAGTGTTTGATTGAGTTCTAGTATTTCATTCCTTAGTTTTAGTCTAGTTGATCTATTTGTGAGAGTGGGGTATTGAGGTCCCCCACTACAATTGTATTAGTGCATATATGACTTTTCATGTCTGTTAGTGTTTGTTTTATATAGTTGGGTGCACTAGTGTTTGGTGCATAGATATTTATGATTGTCATCTCTTCCTCTTGGATTCTTCCCTTTACAAGGATGTAGTGTCCTTCTTCATCTCTCTTAATCAGTGTTGGTTTGAAATCTACTTGATCTGCCAAGAGGATAGCTACTCCTGCTTTTTTGGGGGTTCCTGTCGCATGCAGTATTGTTTTCCACCCTTTAACTTTCAGTCTATGAGTTTCCTTTTAAATTAAGTGTGTTTCTTGTATGCAGCACATTGTTAGATTTTGCTTCTTGACCCATTCTGCCAGTCTGTTTCTTTTGATTGGTGAATTGAGACCATTAACGTTGATGGTTATAACTGAAACGTATTGACTTGTCATTGCCATGACTTTTTCTTTTTGTTGGGTTCTCCCCGTTTACATTTAATTTCTTGTCATGCCAGATGGGTTCATTCTGCTTTGCTTCCTGGGGTTGTGATCCTCGATGTCTGTTCCTAGGATATTGTGTCAAATTCTTTGGAGTGCTGGTTTGGTATTCACAAAGTTCCTAAGGTGCTCTTTGTCATGAAAGTATCTTATTTCTCCATCCATTTTGAAAGATAGTTTTGCAGGGTACATCAATCTGGGTTGGAGGCTGTTTTCTTTTAGGGCTTGGAATACGTCACTCCAAGCTCTTGCCTTGATGGTTTGTGTTGAGAAGTCTGCTGTGATTCTGATGGGCTTTCCTTTGTATGTCATTTGTTTCTCTTTTCTGAATGCTTGTAGAACTTTGTTCTTCTGTTGAGTTTCTGGAATCTTAACAATTATGTGCCTATGTGTAGATTTGTTTTGATCAAGGCTATTTGGAGTCCTATATGCCTGACTTCTCTGTATGTCAATTTCTTTTCCCCTGCTTGGGAAGTTTTCTGCCATTATTTCTGTGAAGAGATTTTTTTATGTCATCTGCACTCTCTCCTGTTTCTTCATTGACTCCAATCAGTCTTATGTTGTTCTCCTTTGCATTATCTAGCAGCTGCTGGATTGATTTCTCATGTTCCCTTATAATTTTGAAGCAATTTTTCTTTTCCTGGTCACTAATTGCAATCTTATCTTCTATATCTGAAATTCTGTCCTCACATTGGCTCATTCTGCTGTGTAGACTTTCAGTGGAGTTTTTCATGTCCTGGAAATCTCTTTGCATCTATTTTATGGATTCCATTTGTTTCCTGTTTTTGTTATTCCATCATGTTCCTCAGCTCCTCTCTAGATTTATTAATCATGTCTTGCACTAGGGGCACAATTTCTCCTGTTATCTGAGAAATTATTTCTGATTTCATTTTTTCCAGATCCCCTTTTGTTGCCAGTTCAGTGGGTCCAGGTGGTTGAGTATCAGAGTGTTCCATCTCATTTCCCTTTGGGGTTGCTGTAGGTGATCTGGAAGTCTGGCTTTGAGACTTATTTATGTGTTTTCTCATTTCAACTGGGGCGGGGGACCTTTAGTGCCTGCACGGATTACCTCCTCTGAGGTGGGTGAGGTGGGACAGGGGCTGGGAGCAGCGGTAGGGATGGTTACCCAAAAGCCCTTTCCTGTGGGCTAGGAGCAGCCGGAGGGATGGTGGCCGGGAAACCCCTTCCTCTGGACCAGGAGCAGTGGGACAGTGGCTCAGAAGCCCCAACCTCTGAGCCGGGAACAGTGGGACTCAGTACCTTGGTCTGGTGATCTGGTGTCCTCTGCGTCTTTGTAGTGTGGAATCAGGTGGCTGCCTGTCTGCAGCGGGCTGATTCGGTGTGTGTTACGTGCAACTGGGGACCTCGGTAGGGTGTGGGCAGACCTCTTTAAGTTCTTTATAGATTCGAGATAGTAGACCTTTGTCTGAGGAAAAGCAGGTGAAGATTTTTTCCCACATTGTGGGTTGTCTCTTCACACTGCTGGTGGTTTCTCTTGCTGTGCAGAAGCTTTTTAATAAGAATAGATCGCACTTGTTGATTGTTTGTGCTAATTCACAGGCAACTGAGGTTTTGTTCATAAAATCTTTTCGTACACCAATGTCTGCAAGAGTTCTACCTAACCTCTGTTCCAACTCATTCAGAGTTTCTATTTTAATATTTAGATCTTTAATCCGTTTTGATTTTAGTTTAGTGCATGGTGAGAGATATAGGTCTGGTTTTAATCTTTGGCAAGTTGAAACCCAATTTTTCCAGCACCATTTATTAAAGAAGCTATCTTTTCTCCAGTGAGCGTGTTTGGCACCTTTATCTAAGATAAGATGGCTGAGTGTGTCTGGCATTGTTTCTGCATCTTCTAATCTCTTCCAGTGGTCCTCAGGTCTGTTTCTTTGCCAGTACTATGCTGTTTTTATCACAGTAGCTTTGTAGTAGAGTTGCAGGTTGGGGATTGTGATACCCCCTGCCATGTCTCTGTTACCTAGAATTGCTTTTGCTATTCTGGATCTCTTCTTGTTCCAAATGAATTTGTGGATTGTTTTCTCAAGATCTGTGAAGTATGCTGCTGTGATCTCAATTGGAATTGCATTGAATCTATATAGCAGTTTTGGAAGTATGGCCATTTTCACTATATTGATCCTTCCTACCCAGGAGCAGGGGATATCTGTCCATTTTCTGATATCATCTTCAGTCTCTCTTTTCAGTGTGCTATAGTTTTTGGAGAAGATGTCTTTGATTTCTTTCATTAGGTTGATTCCTAGGTGTTTCAGTTTTTTGGATGCTATACTGAAAGGCATTGTTTGCCCTATTTCTCTCTCAGTGAGTCTGTCATTTGTGCAGAGGAAAGCTATTGATTTTTGTGTGTTGACCTTGTAACCAGCTACTTGACTGAATTTGGTTATTAAGTCTAGAAGACTTTTGGTGGTGCTCTTGGGGTCTTCTGCATAGAGTATCATGTCATCTGCAAATAATGACAATTTGACTTTTTCATTTCTTATCTTTATTCCTTTTATTTCTTTCTCTTGTCTAATTGCCATGGTAGTGTTTCCAAAACTATATTGAACAATAGTGGTGATAGTGGACATCCTTGTCTTGTTCCTGATTTTAGTGTGAAGAATTTCAGTTTTTGACCATTTAGTATGATATTGGCTGTTGGTTTTTCATAGATGGCTTCTATCAGTTTGAGGTAGAGACCATCTATTCCAACTTTTTGTAGGGATTTTATCATAAATGCATGTTGAATTTTGTCAAATACTTTTTCTGCATCTATGGAGATAATCATATGGTTTTTGCCCTTGGCCCTATTGATATAGTGTATTACATTGATTGATTTGTGTATGTTGAACCATCCCTGCATCCCTGGGATGAATCCCACTTGATCAGGGTATGTGATCTTCTTGATGATCTTCTGCATTCTATTTGCCAGTATCTTATTAAGGATTTTTGCATCTATGTTCATTAGTGAAATTGGCCTGTAGTTCTCCTTTTTGGTTGGATCTTTCTCTGCTTTGGGGATCAAGGTGATGCTTGCTTCCAGGAATGAATTTGGGAGTATTGCTTCCCTTTCAATTTCGTTGAAGAGTTTAAACAGTAGTGGCAGCAGTTCCTCTCTAAATGTCTTGTAGAATTCAGCAGTGAAGCCATCAGGGCCTGGGCTTTTCTTAGTTGATAAATTTTTAATTATGTTTTCAATTTCGTTGGTTGATATTGGATTGTTTAGAATTTTTAGGTCTTCTTCGTTCAGCTTTGGTAGTTCATATGTATCTAGGAATCTGCCCATTTCTTCTGTGTTGTCCATCTTATTGGCATATAGGTTCTGGAAGTAGGTATTGATGATCCTCTGGATTTCTGCTGGGTCTGTTGTAATTTCACCCTTTTCATTCCTAATTGCATGGATTTGGGCCTTTTCTTTCCTTTTTCTGATAAGAGTGGCTAAGGGTTTGTCAATTTTGTTGATTCTTTTGAAGAACCACCTCTTGGCTTCATTGATTTTTTTTTGTATAGTTCTCTTAGTCTCCATTGCATTGATTTCTCCTCAAATCTGTATAATTTCCTCCCTTGTATGAGCTTTGGGGTTGTCCTGCTCTTCTTTTTCTAGAAGCTTGAGGTTCAGCATCAGGTTGTTTAATTGGGTTCGTTCTGTTTTCCTAATATGCATATTCACTACTATGAATTCCCCTCATAAGACTGCTTTCATTGTGTCCCATAGATTCCAATATGTTGTATTGTCCTTGTCATTTAATTGAAGGAACTGTCTGATTTCTTCATTAATTTCTTCTGTGACCCATTGGTTATTCAGAAGTGTGATGTTCAATTTCCACGTGTTTATGAAATTTTTCAAGTTTCTTTTGCTATGGATCTCCAATTTCATCCCACTATCGTCTGATAATATACAGGGGATAACTTCAATTCCTTTGCACTTACTTAAACATGTTCTATGTGTGAGTATGTGGTCTATTTTTGAGAATGACCCATGTGCAGCTGAGAAGAATGTGTATTCTGATTTTGTGGGGTGGAAGACTCTATAAACATCTGTTAAGCTCATTTGTTCAAGAGTTCGATTGATTTCTAGTATTTCATTACTTATTTTTTGTCTAGTTGATCTATCTATTTGTGAGAATGGGGCATTGAGGTCCCCCACTACAATTGTATTAGTGCATATATGACTTTTCATGTCTGTTAGTGTTTGTTTTATATAGTTGGGTGCACTAGTGTTTGGTGCATAGATATTTATGATTGTCATCTCTTCCTCTTGGATTCTTCCCTTTACAAGGATGTAGTGTCCTTCTTCATCTATCTTAATCAGTGTTGGTTTGAAATCTACTTGATCTGCAAAGACGATAGCTACTCCTGCTTTTTGGGGGGGTTCCCGTCACATAGAGTATTGTTTTCCACCCTTTAACTTTCAGTCTATGAGTTTCCTTTTGAATTATGTGTGTTTCTTGTATGCAGCATATTGTTGGATTATGCTTCTTGACCCATTCTGCCAGTCTATTTCTTTTGATTGGTGAATTGAGTCCATTAATGTTATGGTTATAACTGAAATGTATTGACTTATCATTGCCATGACTTTTTATTTTTTTTAGGTTCTCCCCCTTTACATTTAATTTCTTGTCATGCCAGATGGGTTCATTCTGCTTTGCTTCCTGGGGTTGTGATCCTCAATGTCTGTTCCTAGGATATTGTGTAAAATTCTTTGGAGTGCTGGTTTGGTATTCATGAAGTTCCTAAGGTGCTCTTTGTCATGACAGTATCTTATTTCTCCATCCATTTTGAAAGATAGTTTTGCAGGGTACATCAATCTGGGTTGGAGGCTGTTTTCTTTTAGGGCTTGGAATACGTCACTCCAAGCTTTTCTTGCCTTGATGGTTTGTGTTGAGAAGTCTGCTGTGATTCTGATGGGCTTTCCTTTGTATGTGATTTGTTTCTTTTCTCTCACTGCTTGTAGAACTTTGTTCTTCTGTTGAGTTTCTGGAATCTTAACAATTATGTGCCTATGTGTAGATTTTTTTTGTTCAAGGCTATTTGGAGTCCTATATGCCTGACTTATCTGTATGTCAAGTTCTTTTCCCCTGCTTGGGAAGTTTTCTGCCATTACTTCTGCGAAGAGTTTTTTTATGTCATCTGCATTCTCTCTTGTTTCTTTATTGACTCCGATCAGTCTTATGTTATTGTTCTTTGCATCATCTAGCAGATGCTGGATTGATTTCTCGTGGTCCCTTATAATTTTGAAACAATTTTTTTTCCTAGTCATTAATTGTAATCTTATCTTCTATATCTGAAATTCTGTCCTCACATTGGCTCATTCTGCTGTGTAGACTCTCAATGGAGTTTTTCATGTCCTGGAAATCTATTTGCATCTGTTTTATGGATTCCATTTGTTTCCTGTTTTTGTTATTCCATCATGTTCCTCAACTCCTCTCTAGATTTATTAATCATGTCTTGCACTAGGAGCACAATTTCTCCTGTTATCTGAGAAATTATTTCTGATTTCATTTTTTCCAGATCCCCTTTTGTTTCCAGTTCAGTGGGTCCAGGTGGTTGAGTATCATAGTGTTCCATCTTATTTCCCTTTGGATTTGCTGTAGGTGATCTGGAAGTCTGGTTTTGAGACTTATTTATGTGTTTTCTCATTTTGACGGGGGGCGGGGCGTGCTATTGGCGCCTGTGCGGCTCACCTCCTCTGAGCTAGGAGAGGTGGGCCAGGGGCTGGGAGCGGCAGTAGGGATGGTGGCCCCAAAGCCCCTTCCTCTGGGCCAGGAGCGGCGGGAAAGTTGGCCTACCCGGAAACCCCTTTCTCTGGACCAGGAGCAGTGGGACGGCAGCTCAGAAGCCCCTACCTCTGGGCAGGAATTCTTTAAATGCTAGGAACTTGATTAGCTCCAGTACAGTGGTCTGGTTGTCTGGTGTCCTCTGCGTCTTTGTAGTGTGGAACCAGTTGGCTGTACAGAGATGATGCCAAAGGAGCGGGGGAGGGGGTCCAGTGGATTGCTCCCCCCCCTTTTTTTTTTAAGGCAGGATCTCACTAAGTTGCCCAGGCTGGGCTCATTCTTGAAATCTTCCTGCCTCAGTCTTCCAGAGTTGTGGGATTACAGCTGAGTGCCACCACATCCAGTTGCAGGTATTTCGGTATTGCGTCTGTGAATAGCAGGCTCCAGTTTCTTCAGACTTTCAACACTCATATCAGCAACTCCAGGGAGGTCCTAGGCCTTCAGAATCAGACTGGTGCTGTATCCTTGATCTGTTGTTCTGCAGCTTCCAGCTTCTTGGACAGAGCATTGTGGTCTTTCTGTCTCAGAGCTTATAAACCTACCTAATTATAAATCTCCTCGCGATACACACTGATAGACCTTTTTATTTTCCCTCTCCACTAGTCCGTAGGAAAGGAACTATGTCAGTGTACCATGTCTCCATGTCTATGACTGAATAGCCAGTGCTGAACTATAGTTCCTGATACAGAAGAAAATCTTGTTAAGCATTAGCCAAATGACAAAAATACTCTTCCATTCTCTCCATTGCAAAATCTCTACCTATCCTCCCTCCTCTTCTAAAGCAAGCCCATCTCTGTTTTCATCTGATTTTCTTCCATTTTCTTCCCAACAAATTCAGTCCTGCAGCCATTGGGGAGAGCAGAAGTAGTTACACGAATCCATATGAAGATTTAGAGTACAATAAAGATAACTAAGTAGATAAATATAAAATACAAGATAAATATGTTTTTGTTTGTAATTCTTTCCTTCTATCTCCAGCAACTCTTTTGTTGCCTTTCCATATGTTTCTTATTCTTCCTTCACTACTGCTAACATATACAGTACATGGTATCTCTCTCTTCGACATAACGTCCTAAAAACTGTGGTTGGTCTAGTCATCATCATCCCAGGCCAACTAGGGGGCTGCTTTCTGTCAGGAGCTCACCTCTCTGGCACAGTCAGCTGGGCACATTATGACAAGGTTATATGGCCAAGAACATGGCAACTTAATTTAAGGGGGGAAAGTTAGAGTTGTTTTGTTCAGCCTGGGAATCTGAGCATGGCAATTGCCTTAGAAGGGGGCATGACACCCACATAGAAGATAAAGCTTCTTCTCTGAGGGCATACTCCTGAGCAAAACAAATCTTTGTCTCCTCAATTCTCTCATTGCCTTTTCTTTGCTTAGTAATAATGACTCTCAAAAGGAGACAGATATATAAAGGAATTTCTGTTCTTTCTATAGTGTACACTTTGCAGAAAAGATAGTAAGTTTGTTGAATAAAAGTAAGATACAAAGACTATAAGAAATTCACCAATATAACAAAGATAATGTAGAAATATATTCCTGTACTGTGGCTAGATATCATCAATTTCAGAATGAAATATTCTTACAGGATTATACTATTTATAGTCCATGACTTTGCCATTCTACTTTATTAAGTAACAAGCCTAATTTGGAAAACTCTGAAATGTTTCCTTCTTGAGGTTATCTCAACATAACATTTATTAAATTTACATGCACAACTTACTTTCACTTCAGGACAATAATCTGACATTTAAGTCTCAGTAAGGAATTTCTAACAGATCATTACAAATTGTATGGGCAATATCTTTCAGATAGATAATGGCTTATTTTAGCCTTTATAGTAGGCACATTTATTTTAGTGAATTCTTATTGGCTAAGAATTTTTGTTTCAAATAAGAGAAGTGGTACTACCAGTATTGATGTGTAGAATAGGAATAATGACCTCACAAAATTATCATACTAGGAACGTTAGCAAACAGGGACTCAGACCCAAGGAAATGGCCACAATGAAGCTCTAAGCATAACATCACCAGGGATATATGGCCTTATGCTAATGCTTTCCTACCAACATGACCTTACTTTTCTCTTCTTGTTTAGATTTTGCTTCTTCCTTTCCTTCCCACTACAAAATTAGCTCCCTTTCCTTCTGCTCTACTACTAGGATGTCCATATAATTTAAGATCAAAACTAGGACTTTTTTGAATATGAAAAGAGATAACTTCACTGAGAAACTGGATGTGGTGGCATACACTTGTAATCCTAGCAATCTAGGAAGCAGAGGCAGGAGGATCTCAAATTTGAGCCCAGCGTGAGCAACTTAGTGACTTACAGAGACCCTGTTTCAAAATAGAAAATATAAAAAGGACTGAGGACGTAGCTCAGTGTGAAGGCCCTGGGTTCAAGCCCTAGTACTACAGAAACAATAAGAATAATAATAATAATTATGAACTTAAACTGTTTCAGACAATAAGGAAACATAGCCACTCTATCATCTATCTCATAGGTTATGTCTATCACAGTTTCTGCTTCCTTGGAGCCTTAGTGCACCCAGTGTGGCAAAAGCCTCAGGAGCCAATGCCATAAATGAAGTCAGTTTCTGGTAATCTGAGTGGAGAAATATTGAACCTGCAAAGGGAAAAAAATATTCACACATAAAATTAGAGGATCCAGCTTTCACATACCAACAGAGACTGAGAAAACACTTTTGGAAGTGAATCTTAGAGGTACTGGACTAAGGAAGCAGAATAGAAGGCTAAATGATATGCTAAGAGGACACTGCTAGAGCCATTCCTCCTACTGGAGAGGAATGGTTCTGAATGGCAATGACACAATGGTAGCCAATAATAATTGAGGTAAAAATACTAGTACTAGGCTGGGGATGTAGCTCAGTGGGCCTCACCTGCCTGGCAAGTGCAAGGTCCTGAGTTTGATCCTCAGTACTAGAAAAAAAAAAAAAGAAAGAAAGAAAAAAGGAAAGAAAATACTAGAACTGCTTTGTCAGAGTACTAAGAATTAGATCAAAAGAGAGGTTGGAACATTAGAATGGAGTTACTACATAAAACCAGATAATAATAAAAAAAAACCCACATAATTCACCATCTAAATATGTTTGTGGAAAAAACCCATAGGATATTCCCATCAAAAAAGTAATAGAAATGTGGTATGAATGGAGGAATAGACATAGATCAAAGGACAAATAGAGAATCCAGAAATAGACCACACAAAAAGGTCACACAAATATGACCAATGGATTTTTTTGTGGGGGGGGGGCACCGGGGATCAAACTTGGGACCTTGCATTTGCGAGGCAGGCTCCAGAACCACTGAGCTAAATCCACAGCCTACCAATGGATTTTTTAATAAAGTTACCAAGACATTCAGTGGAAGAAAGATAGCCTTTTTAAACTAATGGTTCTAGAGCAACTAGATATCTCTAGGCAAAAAGAAATTTAAAAAATAAATTAGCTTTCAAACTTAATCTCATACCTTATTTTAAAAAACTAACTCAAAATGGATTGTAGACTTAAATGTAAAACATAAAATAATAAAGGACTAAGCATGAGTGTTTAGACTTAACACTGCAAATGTGATCCATGAAGGAAAACTTCAGTGAGGCATGGTGGTATACACCTGTAACCTCAGCATTTTGGGAGATAGGAGGTTCCCAAGTTCAAGTCACACCTAGGTAACATAGTGAGATCCTGTCTTAAAAAAGGGCATGGAGGCCCGGAGATTTAGCTTAGTGGTTCTGCCGCCTGCTTTGCAAGCGGAAGGACCCAAGTTCGATACCCGGTACCAAAAAAAAAAGGGGGGGGGCATGGATATAGAGCAATAGTAGCATGCTCATGGTGCCTGTACCATTACCATACCATAACATATACACACACACACACACACACACACACACACACACACACGTAGGAAATTTATAATTAGACTTCACTAAAATTAAAACTTTAGCCCTCACAAGAGGCATGGTTAAAACAGGGGCTCAATGCCTGATTCTTGGCCCCTATCGAGGCCCATGTCTGTTTCTTTCTGTCCCTGAGCCTTGTGGATCCTAACTCAGTCAGTCCCCTCAGAGTGATTCTCTGGCCTGCGATTCTTTAGTGACAGCAGATCCCAAAGCCAGTTAAGTTAAACTCTACCCCAGCTGCAAGGCTGGGTTCATTCTGCCCCTAGGGAGTTAGTGCAGGTGCGTACTAAGAGGTGACTGCTATGCTGGACATCCAGCCTACCATTGGTGCTATACTGGGCTTGAAAATGCCAGGTTTGTGGGGCCTGGGCTATAACCATTGTCAGGATTGGGAAGTGGCTCTACTTCTTTTTCTCCACACCTCTGATACTAGAATTCATCGGGCAAGCTTCTCCTTCAAGTTGCCTTTCCACATTGGGGTTTTTAACCCCTCCATCCCCATCTGTGAGTACCTCTGGGTGCTGGCGAGCATCTTCTGAACATCTCGTGAGGACTGCTACCTCTAGCCTGCCATGAACAGAACCCAGTTGCACAAGAAATAATACAAAGAATCAACAAATGGGATTATATCACATTTAAAAGTTTTTGCACACCAAAGGAAACAATCAACAGAGTGAAGAGACAACCTACAGGATGGCAAAATTTTTTCCTGGCTACTCCTTGGACAGAGGGCTCATATCTAAACTTTATTAAAAGCTTAGACATGCAAAAATAAAAGACTGTATCAAAAAGGGGTAATTGAAATGAATAAACACTTCTCAAAAGAAGAAGTACAAATGACCAAAAAGTTTATGAAAAAATGTTTGGCATTTTGGGGCATTTGAGAAATGCAAATTAAAACTATGCTGATATTCCGTATTACCCCAGTAAGAATGGCTGTCATCAAGGACTCAGCAACATGCTAGCGAGATTGTAGGGGAAAAGGAACCCTTCTACACTGTTGGTAGGAATGTAAACTAGGATAACCACTGTGGAAACCAGTTTGGAGATTCCTGAAAAAATTAAAAATTAAAATTTCATTTGACTCAGCCATAGTTCTTCTTGGTATCTTCCTGAAAGAGTTAAAGATATCATATTACAGTGTTACATGCATACCCATATTTATAGGAGCACAATTCAAAATAGCTAAATTATGGAAGCAGCCTATGTGCTTGTTGACAGATGAATGGATAAAGAAAATCTGGTATATATACACAATGGAGTACTACTCAACCATAAAGAAGGATAAACTTGAGCCATTTTTAGGAAAATAGATACATCTTGAGATCATAATACTAAGTGAAATAAACTAGACACCAAAATTTTACCATGGTATCTCTTATATGAGAAACCCAAAGTGTAAAAAATTTAAAGAGAAAAAAGAGAGATGGTAGGAAATGGAAGTAGACTTTGTGAAGATGGAAAGGGGATTTAGGAAAGGAGAAGGGGGGGCAGTGGAGAAGAGGAAATAAAAATGATAAAGATGTGATATATACATATATGTATCAATTCCCCAAGATGAATGTAATTATCGTATATTACAAATATATACCAATAATAAAAAAGAAAAGCTAGGAGTAGCGGCAAGGGTGCTGGCGGAGACGGGTGGGTCGGGACAGGTCTTGCACTTCTGCCTGTAGCGACCAGGACTTGCTTTCTGCCTGCTTAGAACTGACTTGCCCATGCCGGAGTTATCCAAGAAAGAGAAAATCTGTTCCGGGTTGCGTTTCAAACCAAGATTCTGGATTCTCCTGGTCACGATAAGGAGCTCTGAATGCTTAGTAGTGAAAATGGCATAATCTACATTCACAGCTCATAACTTGAAGGCGTGACAAGGAACACACGTGGACTTGTGGCACGTGGAAATGTGTACACAGAAAAAGGAAATCTATAATTCTTCAGAAGTAGGAAGGCCTTCTTCACCAAAATGAATACGTTGTGCTCAGTTATCAAGTTTGAAAATCTCCAAGAATTAAAGTGACTGTGTCACTGGGGTCCCATCATAGCCCTTGGTGTTATAGCAATATGTTCTATGATGGCCATGATTGACTCTGTGCTGTGGTACTGGCCTTTACATATAACTGGAGGAAGCGTGAACTTCATCATGTTGATAAACTGGACTGTTATGATTCTTTATAATTACTTCAATGCCATGTTTGTTGGTCCTGGCCTTGTCCCTCTGGGGTGGAAACTGGAAAATTCTCAGGATAGCATGTATCTCCAGTATTGTAAAGTCTGCCAAGCATACAAGACACCGCATTCCCATCACTGCAGAAAGTGTAACAGATGTGTGATGAAGATGGACCAGATGTTGTCCTTAGATCAACAACTGTTGTGGTTACCAAACTCATGCTTCGTTCACACTGTTTCTCCTTTTAGCACCACTGGGTTGTATCCATGCTGCTTTCATTTTTGTTATGACTATGTACACACAGCTTCATAATCAGCTCTCCTTTGGGTGGAACACAGTGAAGATTGATATGAGCGCAGCCCGGAGAGATCCTCTTCCAATTGTTCCCTTTGGATCAGCTGCATTTGCTGCCACATTGTTTGCCTTAGGATTAGCTTTAAGAACAACTATAGCTGTTGGGATGTTGTTTTTTATCCAAATGAAAATAATTCTCAGAAATAAAACTTCTATTGAATCCTGGATTGAAGAGAAGGCTAAAGATCGAATTCAGTATTACCAACTTGATGAAGTCTTTGTTTTTCCTTATGATATGGAAAGTAGATGGAAGAACTTCAAACAAGTATTTACATGGTCAGGGGTTCCTGAAGGTGATGGATTGGAGTGGTCAATAAGAGAAGGCTGTCACCAGTACAGCTTAACAATAGAACAGTTGAAACAAAAAGCAGATAAAAGAGTCTGAAGTGTTTGCTATAAAGCAATAGAAGATTACAATGGTGCCTGCTGTCCTTTGAATAGAGGGATCAAAACCTTTTTCACAAGCCCCTGCACTGAAGAACCTCAAATACAGATATGAAAAGGGGAGTTCATTTTAGCCACAAGAGAGTTACAATACTGGTTATATGGAGACAAAATTCTTGATGATTCCTTTATAGAAGGTGTGTCAAGAATAAGAGGATGGTTCCCTAGAAACTGGAAAAATGTCCCTGTGATATTGAAACAGATCCAACGCCAGAGGGCGAGAAGAAAAACAGATAGCCACTGTTCAAGTGAAATTATTCTTTAATTCTGCTTCATTACTTGAAAATTGTACATATTACTAATGAATTATGCAACAAGCCTACTCTGGTTAAGATGTTCTTTTCCTCAAAGGTGTCCAAGTGCCATGATTTAAATATTTTTATTACCATTTCGGAATGGAGAAGCCATTCTGTGTATGCCCTTGAATTCCTGCCCCTTTTTATCCCTCTTCTTCCCCTCAAAAGGAAAAATATTTCACCTAAATAGCTAATTGCATTTCCTCTAGGTTTTTCTTCATGCACTGCGCACTATGGACTTCACCTGCAGATATAGTTCCCCCTTTGCCAGGAGCATCTGCATGTGATACTTTTTGTTTCCTTCTCAGTTGATACTTCTTAAATATTCTAGATAATGTAAGAACTTGTCAGATTCAATATAAGCTTACATTTTGGTACTTTTAATAATGCAGATTTTGTCAAATCAAATAAAGATCAATGGATGTTCTGTAAAAAAAGAAAAGCTATACAGTGGGAGAAATACTGGCAAATCACATTTCAGACAAAAGATTCATATCTAGAATACAGAAAGTACTCTCAAAATCCCTTAGTAAAAACAAAAACAAAAACAAAAAACCCAAAAACCAAAAGTCCAATTAGAATGAGAACAAAAGACATGGTCAGTTCACTGAAGAGGATATACATACAGCAAATAAATATATGAAAACATGTTCAACATCATTAGCCATTAGAGAAACACAAAGTAAAACTACATCATTATGGCCCAATATCCATAGATTATAATAGGGTTAATTCTTGCCATTGAACAAATATATAATGTCATGTATCTACCATCATAGTACCATGCATAAGAGTTTCACTGCCCTAAAAATCCTCTGTGCTGTAGTTTTTCCTTCTTCCCATTAATCCCTTGCAAAATAACAGATCTTTTTTGTTGTCTCCTTTCTTTTACCTTTTCCAGATCACCATCTAGCTGGAATCGTATAATATTCATCTTTTTTACATTGGGTGCTTTCCCTTAGGAATCTGCATTTAAGGTTCCATGTGGTGTTTGTTTGTTTGTTTGTTTGTGGTTCCAGGGATCATACTCAGGACCTTGTGGTTGCAAGGCAGGTACAGTGCCCCTGAGCTAAATTCCTGGCCCAAGGTTCATGTGGTTTGATAACTCACTTATTTTTAATGTCTAATAATTTCCCCTGGTATGAATGTATCACAGTTTTTTTATGCTTTCACCTACTAAAGGACATCTAGGTTGCTTCCAAGTTAACATTTATGAAAAAAGCTGCTTGTATTAGTCACCTTCCCATCAGTGGGACAAATTGCCTGACATATATGAGATGTGATTGAAAACTACAGCAAATGTTAAAGTTCAAAAATGTATTACAGTAGAGACACATTGCTATTAATTCTCCTTGTAATACCCCTTCTTGCTTCAAACTCACCCCATAGTTCTTGCCACTTTCTGAAGCAGTTCTGAAAGTCCTCTTTTGGTGGCTTTACTGATCAAAATCTCAGTGAATGCTATAGCTGAGTGCCATCCACCAGAAAAGCAGGTTCCTAAAAACATTACAGTGTGTCCTCATCATTTTTTTCACCAGATTTAGCATCATGTGACTTCTGGCTCTTCCCCAAAGTCAAAATAACTATAAAAGACAAATGTTCTGAAATTATCAAAGATAGCACAGTAGCCACAATAGTGACAATCAAAAAAAGAATTTCCAAGGTAGGTGTGTTGCACACCTGTAATCCTAGCACTGGGGAGCCTGAGGCAGGAGGATCACTGCAAGTTCCAGCCCAGCCTGAACTACGTAGTGAGATCCTATCTCAAAAAACAAATAAAAAAGAACTTCCAGAGTTACTTCAAAAAGTAGCACAAACAATGAAATAAGTGTGTTTGGAGCAAGGGGTATAATGAAAATGTGGTTTTTTACTGTAATACATTTTTAAAATATTTAACATTTATCATATTTTTTCAATCATACCTCATACACCTTAAAGGAGGATTTATTTGGGCTCATGGATTCAGAGGGTTCAGTCCATGTTTAACTGGCTCCTAGGCAGAAATAGCATGGCAGAAAGGCATGGTAGAGGAAAGTTGCTCAACCCATGGCAGCCAGGAAGCAGAGATCAGGGAATGAGCCAGAGAGAGAGGATGGGGCCAGGAACAGAAACTCACCCTTCCAGATCACACGCCCAGTGCCTTACCTCTAACCAAGCCCCACCCCCTAATGGCCCATTCAGAGGCCCCATTCAGTCACCCAGAAGTCCCACTTCCAAAGACATGAGATTTTGGGAGGCATGTTTCAGATCTAAGCCATAATACTGCTATATGCAAGGTTTTATGTGAACATAAATATTCGACTCATTTGGATAACCACCAAGGAGTGCTAGCTTAGGTATTTGGCAGGGGGCAGGTATCTGCTTTTTACAATGTGAAGATACACCATTCACCTCTTACTCAGGAGAATATATAATGAAAAGGCCCTCACCAGACACCACATGCTAGCACCTTGATATTGGGCTTCCAGAACTGTGGGAAACAAATTGCTGTTGTTTATAAATTACACAGTCTGTAGTATTTTGTTAAGGCAGCATAAACTAAGACATTATCAAGCATTTATTTCATAGATTGTGTCTTTTATGCTGCATCTAACCCAAGGACATCTAGATTTTTTTTCCTATGTTCTAGAAGTCTTAAAGGTTTGCATTTCACATTTGGTCCTATGATCCATTTCGAGTCAATTTTTGTGAGGGATATGAGTACTGTATCTACAATCATTTTTTTTGCATGTTGCATGTGCAGTTGTTCCAGCAACATTGTTGGAAAGTTTATTTTTTCCTCTATTTCTCTATTTTATTGTCTTTCCTTCTTTGCCAAAGAGCAACTAACTGCATTTGTGCAGTTCTTTTTCTAGGTTCTTTATGCTGTTCCATTATTCCACTTGTCTATTCTCTTGTCAGTACAATCTTGTATTGATTACTTAGTTTTATGGTTCAACTTGAAGTTAGGCAAATGTCAGTTCTCTGGATTTGTTCTATTTCAATGTTCTGCAGGCTATTCAGCGTCCTTTCCTCTCCATGTATCTTTTAGGGTTAGTTTCTTGATATACACAGAACAAGTTCTTGGGATTTTAATTGAGATTGCATTGGATCTATAGATCAGGTTCAGAATAACTGACATTTTGACAATATTGGGTTTTCCCATCCATGAATATGAAATATTTTTCCATGTAGTCTTAAATTTATTTTTATCCCAGTTTTGTGGTTTTCCTCATATAGAATTTGTAAATATTTTGCTAGATTTATACCATTTTTAGTTTTTTTCAGGTTAATAATATAAATGGTATTGAGTTTTTAATTTCATATTCTACTCATTTATTGCTGGTATATGGAAAAATGATTAATTATATGTTAATCTTGTATCCTTCAATCTCACCATAATTGCTTATGAGTTCTAGGAATTATATTGTTGATTCTTTTGGACCTCACACATTTTAAAATTGTGATATTTCCAGTGAAGTAGTGAATGAATTAATTAAGAAATTAATTTAAGAAATTAATTAATTGAAAGGGAAACAGTACTCCCTAATTCATTCCTGGAAGCAAGCATCACCTTGATCCCCAAAGCAGAGAAAGACCCAACCGAAAAGGAGAACTATAGGCCAATCTCACTAATGAACATAGATGCAAAAATCCTTAATAAGATACTGGCAAATAGAATGCAGAAGATCATCAAGAAGATCATACACCCTGATCAAGTGGGATTCATCCCAGGGATGCAGGGATGGTTCAACATACGCAAATTAATCAATGTAATACACTATATCAATAGAGCCAAGGACAAAAGCCATATAATTATCTCCATAGACACAGAAGAAGCATTTGACAAAATCCAACATGCATTTATGATAAATACCCTACAAAAAATTGGAAGAGATGGTCTCTGTCTCAATCTGATAGAAGCCATCTATGAAAAGTCAACAGCCAGTATCATACTAAATGGTCAAAAACTGAAATCCTTCACACTAAAATCAGGAACAAGACAAGGATGTCCACTATCACCACTCCTGTTCAATATAGTTTTGGAAACATTAGCCATGGCAATTAGACAAGAGAAAGAAAGAAATGGAATAAAGATAGGAAATGAAGAAGTCAAATTGTCATTATTTGCAGATGACATGATACTCTATACAGAAGACCCCAGGAATGCCACCAAAAGTCTTCTAAACTTAATAACCAAATTCAGTAGAGTAGCTGGATACAAGGTCAACACACAAAAATCAATAGCTTTCCTCTACACGAATGACAGACTCACTGAGAGAGAAATAGGACAAACAATTCTTTTCACAGTAGCATCCAAGAAACTGAAATACCTAGGAATCAACCTAATGAAAGAAATCAAAGACCTCTTCTCTGAAAAGTATAGCACTCTGAAAAGAGAGATTGAAGATGATATCAGAAAATGGAAAGACATCCCCTGCTCCTGGGTAGGAAGGATCAATATAGTGAAAATGGCCATACTTCCAAAACTGCTATATAGATTTAATGCAATTTCAATTGAAATCCCAGCAGCATACCTCACGGACCTTGAGAAAACAATCCAAAAATTCATTTGGAACAAGAAGAGACCCAGAATAGCAAAAGCAATTCTAGGTAACAGAGACATGGCAGGGGGTATCACAATCTCCAACCTGCAACTCTACTACAAAGCTACTGTGATAAAAACAGCATAGTACTGGCAAAGAAACAGACCTGAGGACCAGTGGAACAGATTAGAAGATGCAGAAACAACCCCAGACACACTCACCCATCTCATCTTCAATAAAGGAACCAAACACCCTCACTGGAGGAAACATAGCCTCTTCAATAAATGGTGCTGGAAAAATTGGGTTTCAACTTGCCAAAGATTAAAACTAGACCTCTCGCCATGCACTAAACTAAAATTTAAATGGATTAAAGATCTAAATATTAAAATAGAAACGTTGAACCGGCTGGAACAGAGGTTAGGTAGAACTCTTGAAGATACTGCTGTAGGAAAAGATTTTATGAACAAAACCTTAGTTTCCTGTGAACTAGCACAAACAATCAACAAGTGGGATCTCTTCTTACTAAAAAGCTTCTGCACAGCAAGAGAAACCACCAGCAGTGTGAAGAGACAACCCACAATATGGGAAAAAATCTTCACCTGCTTTTCCTCAAACAAAGATCTATTATCTAGAATCTGTAAAGAACTTAAAAAGATCATACCTCCCAAATTTAAAGACCCAATCCAAAAATGGGCATCTGAAATGAACAGACATTTCTCAAAGAACTAGAAATAGCAAATAAATACTTGAAAAAATGTTCAACATCACTGGTCATTCGAGAGATGCAAATGAAAACAATGCTGAGATTCCACCTCACCCCAGTAAGAATGGCTGCTATCATGAAATCAACCAACAACAAATGCTGGCAGGGCTGTGGGGAAAGAGGAACACTGCTCCACTGCTGGTGGGAGTGCAGACTGGTGCAAGCACTGTGGAAATCAGCATGGAGATACCTCAAAGAACTAGGACTGGGAGTCCCATTTGACCCCGCTATTCCACTGCTGGGTATCTTCCCCAAAGAATTAAAAGAATCAGGCTGGGGATTTAGCTCAGTGGTTTGACCGCCTGCCTCACAAGCACAAGGACCCAAGTTCAATCCCAGGTACCAAAAAAAAAAAAAAAAAAAAATGGGCCGGGGATTTAGCTCAGTGATTCCATCGCTTGCCTTGCAAGCGCAAGGACCAGAGTTCAATCCCTGGTACCAAAAAAAAGAATTAAAAGAATCATACCACAGTGATATATGTGTACCCATGTTCATACCAGCACAATTTGTAATACCTAAAACTTGGAAACAGCCCAAATGCCCATCAACTGGAGACTGGATAAAGAAAATGTGTTGTGTTTTTTTTTTTTTTATAAAATGCAGTACTACTAAGCCATAAAAATTTGAAATTAGAGACATTTATAGCTAAATGGATGCACATTGAGGCGATACTCTTAAGTGAAATAAACAGGACACACATGCGTAAATACCGATAGTTTCTCTAGTGTGAGAAACTGAAAATGTAAATAAGGACTAAAAGTTATAATAGGTAATGTGAAATAGGAAGAAAAGGGGCAAAGAGGAAGGGGAAGTAGGAGGGGTGGGGAAAGGAAAGAAGAGAGTGGAATTAATATGAGAAAATGAAAAAAGAAAACAAAGTCTTTGTAAATAGAAAGGGATGGAGGGGTTGAAGGGAGGGCAGGGGAAGGGAGAAAAATAAGAACCAGGAGAGATTATGTAAAGGTGCAGATTTCCAATGATGAATATCATTATATTGTATACCTGAATTTTACCAATAAAATAAAATTTTAAAAAAAGAAATTAATTTGTGACAGGGTCTCCCTATGTAGTTCTGGCTGGTCTTGAACTCACTATGTAGGACAGGCTGTCCTCAAACGAGGTAATCCTCCTGCCTCAGCCTCCCAAGTGCTGAGATTACTGGTGTGCACCACCATGCCTGGCTGAAGGGGTGAATGTAAAGGAGGTCACAAGTGATCTCAGCAAAGTAAAGAGTGGACTGAAGCTGACTGTCAGTACCCTACCCATATCTCTGTGACCTTTCACCATATACCAACTGGATCCATGTGCCAGTATTTGTGTCTATGTCCAAGTGTTTTTTCTTCCAAAAACTGTTGAAAACTATAGCTCGTATATGTGGCAGGGCAGATGTTTCAAGGAAGTAACCCCACTGAAGGTAGCCTTTATTTATTTAGTTTTGGTACCAGGGATTGAACTCGGGACTTTGCTCTTTTGAGACAGGCACCGGAACCACTGAGCTAAATCCCTAGCCCGAAGGTAGCCTTTAAATACTGATATTCAGGAGTTGGGATTGGGTGGAAAAATAATTATAAGATATATGCCTTGCACCACTTCCTAGTGAAATTTCTCCCCAGTAGCTCACTGAGGCAATCAGCGTACTCATACATGACTTATTGGCTGTCTTCCTATCCCTGCATAACTTCTCTATTTCCATACTCCCTGCTTTGCATTTGTCTCAGGATCAGCTTTTGGGAGAACCCAAACACAGACAACTCTAGATAACAACAACAACAGCAATAGGGCACTCTTGAAATATGTCAGTGAGCTACATCATTACCTTGAAAATTAGAAATAAGACTCTTGCTTTTATCCTACCTTTTCTTTGCAAACTATATCACAGATCAGCCAAATATCAGTAAATATTTCTTCATATAGAAGTAATTGAGCTAAAAAAAGAATGAATAACAGTCTTAGAACTTTAGCATTGTAACTCCTCAAGAATTAATAGGTCTAGTTGATAAGTATCAGCAGTTCCTAAGGTAACGAAATGAAATAGAATCAGGGCCGGGGATTTAGCTCAGTGGTGCCATGCCTGCCTCAGAAGCACAAGATCCTGAGTTTGATCCCTGGTACCAAAAAAAGAGAAATAGAATCAGGCACTATATGTCTCCTGACATAAAAACATACCACCACCTAATTAAAAAAAAAAACACCTCAGGCTAGATCAAGTACTGAAATCAGTGCTACTGCAAGTATGAAGTGAGGGTCAGTACCATCAGCATCATTTGGGAACATGTTAAAAGTGTACTTTGCCAGACATGGTGCCACACATCTGTAATCCTGGCACTTGGGACAGTAAGGCAGGAGGATCACCATGAGTTTGAGGCCATCCTGAACTATATACAAAGAGAGACCCTGACTCAAACAAATAAACAAAAAAGTATAGTTTCAGCCCCGAGCCCAGATCTACTAAATCAGAATCTTTAAGCATGTTACTGTGAATTTGAGCTTTAAAGGCTCTGCTGGTAACTCTTCTGCACACTAATACCTGCAAAATATTGCTCTAGGTCCTATGATTTAGAGAAAACACAAAGAACACATGAATGCATAAAACACACCATGTTGATACAGTTAGAAGTATGGTTATTTCCTTAAGAAATAAATTGAAAAAAAAAAGATAATGGGTGCACTTATTGATTATGAGGCTTAACAGCAATCACAATGTGAATCATGATTCAAACAAAACATAGAATATTTACAAATTATAGGAAAACATCAAACAAACTCAAATTCAGGGACATTATTCAGAGCATCCCGTACAATGAATGACTGGGAAACTGCTCCAGAAGCATAAAGAAACATGAAAACTACATGTAATTTGAAGAGATGTGAGCTCCATACTTAACAAGAACAAACCTTTTGCTCACAGTTTGTAGAGGTTTTAGTTCATAGTTGGCTGATTCCAAGGCAGGGTAGCATAGCAGAGGGGCATTGCAGAGGAGAAACAGTTCATGGCAGGTGGAAGGTAGAAAGCAGCAAGCTACAAGTGAGCAACAAATGACAAGTAGCAATCCTCTTGCTGTCCCTTATATTCCATCTAGGCTTCGCATTCTAAGGATGGATAGCACTCACCCAGGGTGGGCCACCCTTAATCCTACCCAGAACTATACCAAACCAGTCAGTGGACTAATTTAGTAATCACACACCCTTAATCCCAGCATCACACACTCCAGATCCAGCCACCTCCAGAAAGCCCCACCTATGACTGCATGAGGCTTTGGGGAGACATCTAGACACAAGCCATAACAGCTACTATTTGAGTTTAGTCTTTGTTTACTATGAAGGCTTTCTAGCTGACTTTCTTGCTTTCAATTTCATTTCATTAGCAACTGGCAGTATAGCCCATTGATGGATGAATTGATAAAAGAAAATATGGTATAATACACAGTTAAATTTTGGAGGGGTGCTGGGGGTCGTACTCAGGATCTTGTGCTTACCAGGCAGGTGAGGCACTACGAGCTACATCCCTGGCCACTAACAGTTGAATATTATTCAGACATAGAGAATACAATTCTGTCATATGCAGTAAAAAGACTGGCGCTGGAGTATATTATTTTAAGTGAAATAAGCCAGAAAGACAAGTGCTGGACATTCTCTCTCTTATGTAAAGTAAAAAAAAAAAAAAAAATGGCTGGGGATTTAGCTCAGTGGTTCCACTGCCTGCCTTGCAAGCGCAAGGTTCCGAGTTCAACCCATGGTACCAAAAAAAAAAAAAAAAGTTGATCTGAATGTAGAATGGTGATTACTGAGTTTGGGAAGGGTGGGAGGGTGGATAAGGGGAGGATGGATTTGATCAGTGCATGCTGAATATATATTGGAGTATCACACTGAATCTATTTAATATGTACAGTAAATATACGTTAATCAAAAATAAACTGAGAAGTTGATTTTAAAAGGTCATCATAAATAAATCAATACTTTAAGCTGCCAAATCTTAGCTTTTGCATATATATCACGTCCCATGTGTTTCACTCTCTCAATGATGGCAGTTATTTGATAAGCAATAGACAGAATTGAATTAGAAGCTGGGAATCTTGATGAACACTTGTAATCCCAGCATTCTAGGAGACTGAGGCAGGAGGATTGTAAATTTAAGCCCAGATGGGGCAGCTTGGTGACTTAGTACGACCCTGTCTCAAAATAAAAAATAAAATAAAGACCTGGGGATACAGCATCCAAAGGCCTTGGGTTTAAACCCCAGTATGGAAAAAAAATTGAGTTAGGACTGGAAAGAAGTAAGTTATAAAAAAAACCTCTGAGGCCTTTCTGTATCAAGTTATTAGCCTGGTAAATAAAAAACTTGGCTCATGGCATTTTCCTTTTGCCAGCATGAGCCCACTCACTCCTAGTGCACTATCACTCTAGTAAACTTTGCCAATGTTTCCTTGCCAATGTGTTACGTCCAATTCTTCATTCCCCACATACAAAAACCTGGGAACACATCCCCAGCCCCCATAACTCACCATGACATCTTGGCAAGCCCAGCCAGAAGGTAAGACCCTTTGGGAAATTTTTATTTTTTTCTGTTTTCTGTTTTTGCATCCTCAGAGAGTTAAGAGCCACTAGGGCTTCTGCTGCTTGAGGACTCCCATGACAGGATAACCCAGTTGTGGGACAGAGAATTTCTAGGCTTTGCTGCTACAAAACAATTTCCACGCATCATGCAGGTTTATGTTATGTTCCAATTTTCCTCTTCTCTTTCCATGAACCTCTGCATCTTAGGGATTCCTTTTCAGCAGCTAGAATCTTCTGTGCTCTCAGAAAAATGAATGCGTAAACATGAAAAGTGCTGAAAATCAAGAGGCATTTGCTCTCTCTAACTAGAATTGGAAAGAGGTGTCAGAGGCACTCTCCAGGATGTGTGTGGCCCTCATTTGGTATTCTTTTAGGTCAGCACCACATCCTGTCTGTGGGTTAAATGGTATTGTGAAAATTTAGTCCTCCAGGGAGACATAAATAAGGATGGAGCCCCACCCAGTATTCAAGCAAAGTTTCTCACACACACTTGGTGTGGGAAATCTAATCCTGAGACACAGTGGAGAGGACTGCTCTCTGGGTCACACCAGAGGAAGCTATCTCCAAAAGCATACACCTTCAGGTTCTAAACATCTCTCAACTGAGCAAGATCCTCTAAACTGCTCTTTCAGTCCTCTTTCCATTCTCCTTACCCCTCAATTTCAAAAACCAAAGGCCATGATCTTTTTGCCCTCCCTTAAAACTCCCCCTTGTTCTTTCTCTGCAGACTTTTATCTGTCCAGAAACTCATATCTTTTATAATTTTTGTGATGTTGGTTAGTGGGAGTACAAGGGAGTTGGGGGCAGAGGGTGGAGATAGGTTCGGGGTGAGGGTAATTATAAAAGCTCAAGTTTTAAAGGTAGGTCCTTTCCAGGCTACTGGTGGCAGCAGGGTCCAGATCTTGCTTCTCCTAGGCCAGTAATAACATCATACTGTTTAAATGGCTCAAATGGCCTACCCAGTTTTTTTGGTCTCTTCCCTCAGGGACTCATCCTATTCTCACCCCTTAAACAGCCACCTTCTGGGTTCTTCATCCCTTAGACTTGTATCAGTGCTCTGCAGGTGAACAAGCCCCATTTTCCCTACTGGAAATGATTGGAGACAAAACTTACTGGAACTCAGAATCCCTAGATAGTGGGTCATAACTGATGACCATTTGTTAAATTCCTCTCCTCTGTTGGAGCCCAAAGGGCGCCTATGCAGGGAACTATTTCAAGCTGAAGAAAGAGGGCAAGAAAAATTTAACAGACTTTTATTGAGGTCTCTGGGGTTGGGGGAGAGAAACAATTTCCCTTTCACCACTGGTAGATAACTCACTTTTTACTACCCCTCCTTAAAACAGGTATACTGTGACACTGGATGATTCCATAATTAGCTACATGCATCCACCCATTATTGGCACCACAACTCTAGACCCCTGTCCAAGGAGATGGGTTGTGCCCCAAGGGGAAAACCCAGAAGTCTAAAGGAATTGGCACCAGTGCCACACAAGTCCAGAGATATCTGGCACCAAAATCCCAAGGAGTTCAGCTTTACCACAGGACACCCAAGGGCCAAACAGATCAGGGACTGTCCGTGGAACAACCTGTAAGGTTCCCACAACCCAGCTCTTACTTTTCCTGCCCAAAGATCTATCATGGGGAATGGTTCATCTGTTCCACTTTACTCCTCACTTGAATACCTCCTCAGAATGGTCAGAAGTGCACTACGTCCAGTCCTTCATGGACCCATACTAAAAGCCGGATCTTAACCAACCTTGCTCTCAAGTTGATCCTTCTTCTGGATCTGATGCCACTGAAGACCTCTTGTCAGCCCCTCCCTTCAATAGGCTACCTCCTTACCAACCTGCACCATCATTGCCCCCAGAAAATTGAGTCAAGCTCTTGAGTCTACTCCTTACTAGATTGAAGTCTATTTAGCATGAGGTCCTGGACTCAGGAAACTCAACATCTAAGACTACCACCATCTTATCCTTTCAAGAAGTGGTTGATGCAGACAATACAGTACAAGTTCAGGTCCCCTTTTCAGTCAAAGATATTCAACAATGCTAAGAGAAACTGGGCAAATTATCAGAAGACCTTGAGAAGTTTGCTGACAGATTCCATACCCTGATGATGGCTTTTGATCTGGCCTGGTGAGATGTCCAGTTTACAGTTTCTTGCTGCACAATAAGAGAAAGAGAAAAGATCCTAAAAGCTGCAAGACCAGCCAATGAAGAGACCTTTGCAGCCATGCCCAGTGGTAACCAGTTGGCTGAGGTGCTGTTTGGGGCCAAGAAGGGACCAAGTGAAAGTATAACATTAGGCATAGAGAATCCAAACAGAGGTTATATCTCTAGCCCATATTAGTGGCCATATGTAAGTGCATGCCTAAACCTGTAAATTATGACAACTTCAGGACTATCAGTTAGGGCTCTGATAAAAATCCAGCAGCTTTTCAACAATAGCTTGAAGAGACTGTCTCCAAATATACAAATTTAGACCCAGACTTTAGAGAGAACAAAATTATCCTGGGCCACTATTTTATTAGTCAGCTAAAACTCCAACAAGGCCCACAGATGAGGATGAGTGAATTGGTAGATTTGGCTTTCACAATCTTTAACAATTGTGACTGAGAGAAAGACAAACAAGAATTGGGTAAAGAGAAAAGGCTGGTTAGTCCTACTGTCCCACATGGATCAGGCTTATAACAAAGCTTGTGGCACCAGGAGAATCTGGGTAAACCAAAGAGTGATGGTGGCAAGACTGGGCACTTCAAGTGCAAGCAGTGGGACATTTGGCAAAAGAGTGGCCTCAAGGGCTACTAAGTCCTTGCTGAGCCTGTCTGGATATGTGTGAGAACCCTTGGCACTGGAGAAAGCATTGCCCTCATTCCTAGTACAGGACAAAGTTATCTTCCACCAGAGGGGCCAGAGAAGAACACCAAGACAGTGATTGACAGTGCCTGGGGCAACCCATGTGGCCCTTGCACAAAGACATCCTCATCACTTTAGAAGAGACTCAGGTATCTATGGACATTGCAGGTTAAGCAAATTACTTTATTTTTAGATATAAGGACCTCTTACTCATTCCTAGGCTCCTAATGGTGTAATCAAAACATTTCCCAAAATTACATTAGCCTGCCCAATGTGAGGGACCAGCCATGGACAGGGACAGTGAGCTCATGGTTCATTGACAACAGCAATTTCTTTTTCTTTTTCTTTTTTTGGTACCAGGGATTGAACTCAGGACCTTGCACTTGCGAGGCAGGCACAGCACCATTCAGCTAAATCCCCAGTCCTGACAACAGCAATTTCATAAAGGATGGCATTAGGAGGGTGGGGTATGTCACAGTCAGCCTAACCCAGGTCATTGAAGCAAGAGGACTCCTTCGGGATTTCATCCCAAAACCCAGAACTTATTGCCTTTACTTGGGCTCTTCAACTCATCCAGGAGAAGAGGGTCAATATAGTTGCTGACTCCAAGTGTACCTTTCTGGTCTTACATGCACATGATGTCATTTTGAAAGATGAAATTTTTGAGTAGCCATCAGTCACCAATAAAACAGGATGGACCAGAGAGCCTCAACTTCCTCAGGACAGTAAATCTTCCAAATGAGGTAGCAGTTGTCCACTGCCAGGGACATCAAGCCTCATTGGATCCTGTCTCCCAGGAATTCAAAGGCAGAACTGGCTGCCAAACAGGCTGCCCTCCAAAATAACTCCAGCCCATCAATAACATTTCCTGTGGTCCCATTTCAAGTTTGTAACTTGGAACCAGGATACTCTAGGGAAGAGCTTCAAATAATCAGTGATAAGGGAGGAATCTAAAAGGGTCAATGGTGGCATGTGGGACCCTGGCTGTTCTTATCACAATGGGTACAGTAGAAAGTCATGAAGTCCTTACATGATACCTTCTACCTAGGGTGGGATGCCATCATTGGTGTATCACATAAGCTTTTTATAGGGCTTGGAGTCCACAATATTGTAATCCAGGTGTGTAAGGCCTGTCCCATCTGTGCCCTCCACAATCTGTAGACCCATCTATCCTTGCTGCCTGAACCAATGTAGTGAGGAGCTTTTCCTGCGGGAAGATTGGCAAATAGATTTTACCCACATACCTGCATGCAAGGATTATACACATCTCCTTGTATGCATAGATACCTTTACTAGATAGAGGCCTTCCCCATGAGATCAGAATGAGCCCTGAAGGCAGTAAAAATCCTCCTCAAGGAAGTACGCCCTCAGTTTGGACTATGTTGTTCCATCCAGAGTGACAATGGGCTCCCCTATACATCCAAAATTACACAGGGAATTAAATACCATCTCCACATGCATGGAAACCCCAATTCTTAGGGAAGGTTGAGTGAGTTAACCAAGCTATGCCAGCACCTCCTCCCAATTGCCTTAATGAGGCTCCAGGCAGCCCCCAAATTCAAACTTAATTCTAGCTCATTTGAGATGCTTTGTGGGAGATCCTTCCTGACGTCTGACCTGCTTACTGACATTGGACTTCCCAACACATCCAACATGTCACTCATTTGGGAACCTTCCATTGTGCCATCCAGGAATATGGAAATAAGATTCTTCCACTCTTAGGGACTAATATTTGTCAGCCCAGGTCTACCCCAGCAACCAGGTCCTAATCAAGTCTTGGAAGGAGGGAGTGCCACAGGACCAACTCACCCCTAAATAGAAAGGCCCATACTCAACCTTCTTTGAAGGCCCTAGTTAGCAAGACAGATTCCATATTGCTGCTTGACCCACCTGCCTGCCCTTTAGATGAACTCAGAAGGAGGAAGCTTAGAAACCTCCTCCCTTTAGAAAGTCTCTTTAGAAACAACAATTAATCAACTATTGTTTTACAAATGTTCTAACGGCAGGACATTCTGCTTCTGTACCTTTCGCTTGCTTTGCTAGTTCTATCCCATAGGGGGTGCCTAGAAACTGTTGACCTCAAAGGTGTATAAAACATGTCTGTCTTCCCCCAGTCGGGGCTCGAGTCTGATGCTCGGCTCAGGTCCTGGCCGGTAATAAACTCCTGTGTGGATTTAATATCAGTCTCTGGTTGGTTCTCTCTCACTGGGTGTAAAATTCTTGGAGGCCCAGCAAGATAGCCAGCTGCTCTGGAGCTTATTATCTTGGAGCCATTGTTTCTTTTTAGGAGAGACCAGGATCAGACATCAGTGGTGTTTGGCCCCTCTGGACACTTGTCTGCGGAAGGAGAGGCCATCCTGATGGTATTCTGGGGCTCCGGGTAGGCTGGTCTCAGTCAGGCCCCATCGCCAATCAACCGACCTGAAGGAGTTTATCGGGAAAGCCTCTAGAGGTAAGAATCAAATGATTCTTAGTGCACTATGGGTATGTAGGAGGAAGCTGGATGTGGCACAGGTTCCCCTACCTAAAGTCTCTTTGTGACAGCAAGCAGACTCACTGGGTCAGAGTCCTCAGAAGAGCGACCCCCTGGGTGGGGTCCAAATCTGTTCAGCCCCAGAGGTTTTACTTGGCCAAAGTCTGTCATTTTTCTGTTTATTGTTGTCTGTCTGCTTGCTCTGTGTGCCTTTTGCATTTTCACAGGCTAAAATTATGGGTTTCTCACAGTCCACAAAAGGAACTCCACTTGATTGTGTTTTGAATAACTTCAAAAAAATTTATTCCATGGACAGAGAAGATGAATATGGCATGAAATTTTCTAAAGACAAATTATCAACCCTGTGTCAATTAAAATGGCCCAGTTTCGGAGTCAATTGGCCCCCAGTGGGAACTTATTCTATGCACATTGCTCACAAGGTTTGGAATGTGGTCATGGGAGTCAGGGCCCCAGAGGTCCTGATCAACCTTTGACACTCAGTCAGGACAGGACTATGGTCCATCAGCCCCATCTTCCTCCTCCCTTTTTCCTTTAAAACAGACAGAGCCCGGGGGAGGATTGATTTATGGCCCTTTTACAACTAGTGATCTTTACAATTGGAAACATCAAAATCCCCCCTTCTCTGAAAAACCTCAGGCATTAATCTCTTCTTGAGTCTGTTTCTCATACCCATCAGCCAACCTGGGATGATTGCCAGCAGCTTTTACAGATCCTGTTCACCACTGAGGAGTGGGACCACATTTATCAACAGGCAGTCAAAGAGGCCCTGGGGCCAAACCCCAGCATCACTCCCAGAACTCTGGGGCATTCAGCCAAAACTGAAACAGTAGTTCCATTGCGACACCCCAAATGGGACCCCAATGATGATGGTAGGAGGCTGGGGGCCTACTGCCAGCACTTATTAGGGGGACTCCGGGCAGTGGCCAGAAAGCCCACTAATTTGAGTAAGGTAAGTGAGGTTTGCCAGGGAAAAACGGAGTCTCCGGCTGCGTTTTTAGAGAGACTCTTGGAACCCTATAGTTTTCACTCCTATTGACCCAGAGGCTCCTAAAAATGCAGCAGCTTTAAATTTGGCCTTTTGTTTCCCATTTGGCCCTAGACATTAGAAAAAAATTACCGAAATTGGAGGGATTTGAGGGAAAGAACAGGACTGAACTCCTGAACATAGCCCAGAAAGTTTATGATAACCATGATGCCCCCCGAGGAAGTCCTAGCCAAGAAACTGGGGAAAGTCATTATTGCTGCATTCCAGGCACAAGAGACAGTTCCTCCAGACAGAAAAAGAGAAAGCCGCCTTTTTGGCTTTAAAAAAAGCCTTAGTATCAGCACCAGCCCTGGCCCTACATGATGTCACCAAGCCCTTTCGGTTGTTTGTGGCTGAATGAGGGGGCATAGCCAAAGGAGTGCTAGCTCAGGCATTAGAGCCTTGGAACAGACCTGTGGCCTACCTGTCTAAAAGATTTGATCCTGTGGCAAGTGGATGGCCTACCTGTTTGAGGGCAGTTGCAGCCACTGCCCTCCTGGTCAAGGAGGCAGATAAGCTTAGCCTGGGACAGGACCTGGTCATCACCGCACCCCATGCGGTGGAGATGTTACTGAGAGGAGCCCCAGAACAATGGCTCTCCAACGCCCACCTGACTTTGTACCAGGCCCTGTTGCTGGATGCTCCATGCATCAAATTTGCCGAGAAATGACCCTCAATCCGGCCACCTTACTCCCGGACTCCAACTCATACGCATGCCCCTCCATGACTGTCTGGACACTCTGACAACTTCCACCACCAACCGCCCAGACCTGACTGATGTTCCCCTGCAAAGCCCAGATGAGACCGTCTTCACTGATGGAAACAGCTTCATGGAAGACCAAGTCAGGTGTGCGGGCACAGCTGCAGTCAGTCCAGGAGGACAGGTGCACTGGACACAGGCATTAAGCTGGGGAGCTTCAACGCAGAGGGCTGAACTAATAGCCTTAACTCAAGCTGTTAGGTTGAGACAAGGCTGTAAACATCTACACTGACAGCCGGTATGCATTCGCCACTGCCCATGTGCATGGCGACATCTATAGACAGGGCTATTGACATCAGAAGGGAAAACTATCCAAAAAAAATTTTGGCCTTATTGGAGGCAATTTGGGAACCCAGCGGGTTGGCTATTATTCATTACAAAAGCCACCAAAAAAGAGACAGCTTCAAGGCCCACAGTAACCAAGAGGCCGATGATGTGGCCCGGTGAGTGGCCAGAGAACCAGTGGGGCCAATAGACATTCTGCCCATCCAACCCTTTGGCTACCTGCCAGAAAGACCCACATATACCTTAGAAGAAAAAGAGGAAAACCAAAAGCGAAGGGGTAGAAAACTGGACTCAGGCTGGTGGAAAGGGATAAATGAATAAATTTGTCTCCTCCAAGCCCTGGGGCGATAACTTGTTCATCAGTTACATCATTTAACTCACCTCGGAGAATCAAAGTTAAAAAGACTAATGAGCTCTAAGTTTTCAATCCCAGGACTGACCTCTATGGTCCAGGACATCAGTTCCAGGTGTCAGGTATGTGCACAGTTAAACTCTAAGGCAAGACCAAGGAACAAAGGTAATCGACTATGAGGAAAAGAGCCAGGGGAACATTGGGAACTTGATTTCATTGAAATAAAGTCCAACAATAGGTTCAAATATTTACTGGTATTGGTTGACACCTACTCAGTTTGGGTAAAAGCTTTCCCCACTCATGGAAAATCAGCCAACATAGTAACTAAGGTTTTGCTCCAGGAGATAGTTCCCAGATTTGGCATCCCTCATTACCTGGGGTCCAACAATGGGCCTGCCTTCACGGCACAGATATCCAAATTGTTGGCAAGGGCACTACATATCAATTGGAAGTTACACTGTGCCTATCGCCCACAAAATTCAGGGCAAGTGGGAATGATGAATAGGACCCTGAAAAAAACCTTGACTAAATATGTTCTAGAAACTGGTGGTAGGTGGCCCGATCTGCTTCCTCTAGCATTGTTAAGAGTTAGATGTACCCCATATGTTGGCAAGTTTACCCCTTTTGAAATCTTGTATGGCAGGCTGCCGCCACTCCTCCCTAAGTTAAACCTTGAAAAGATAACAGAGAGTTTTTGTGTCTCTTTACTTCAATCTCTTCAAGCCTTACAGATTCTTCAGAGTGAGATCCAGGCTACAATACAACAGGCTCAAGAAAAACCCTTTGCAACATTCCAGCCCCACGGTTTCAAGCCAGGAGACCTGGTCCTGATATGCTTGGTTTGCTTGCACCAAAGACTTTACTAAATACATTCCCAAATCAGTCTTGGCTACCCAATCTGCCACTTTATTTTGTGACACCATGTATGTTGTTCCACAAGTCTTGTATTATAAAAAGGGGCCGTAAACATCTGGGATTAACCTCTGAACACTATAGGAGTAAACGGGCTGCCCCTGTTTTAGTGCCCATTCTGGTGGGATTAGGAATAGCTGGGTCAGTGGCTATTGGAACTTCCTCCCTGATCCTTCAGGACACAAATTTTAAAGCCCTAAGCCACCAAGAAGCCAGAGATTTGGGTCACCTGAAAGATTCGATCTCCAGATTAAAAAACCAGGTTGATTCCCTAGCTGAGATGGTCCTACAAAATCAAAGGGGACTTGACCTCCTGTTCATAAAATAAGGAGGGTTATGTGTAGTCCTGGAAAAAAACCTGTTGCTTCTATGCTAATCAGTCTGGTGTCATTAGAGATACCTTAGCTATGGTCAGGGAAAATTTAAAGACTAAATATGCTCAACAGAGGGATCAAAATTGGTTTCAAAATCTATTTGACTGGTCCCCATGGTTAACTATCCTACTTTCTGCTGTAGCAGGCCCCTTAGTTATCTTACTTCTGCTTTTGCTCATGGGACCTTACATTATAAATGCTCTGACTAAATATGTTAGACAGAGGGTTGATGCAGTTAAACAGATGGTGCTGAGACAAATTATGAGATTTTAAAAGATGTTTTAGAAAAAGAATCTGAAGAGTAAATACAGAAATCAAAGATTTGATTAAGTTACAAGAACCAGTGGGGAATGAAGGACCCTAGTTAGCAAGACAGACTCCATATTGCTGCTTGACCCACCTGCCTGCCCTTTAGATGAACTCAGGAGGAAGCTTAGAAACCTCCTCCCCTTAGAAAGTCTCTTTAGAAACAACAATTAATCAACTATTGTTTTACAAATGTTCTAACGGCAGGACATTCTGCTTCTGTACCTTTCGCTTGCTTTGCTAGTTCTATTCCATAGGGGGCCTAGAAACTGTTGACCTCAAGGGTGTATAAAACATGTCTGTCTCCCCCTAGTCGGGGCTCGAGTCTGATGCTCGGCTCAGGTCCTGGCCGGTAATAAACTCCTGTGTGGATTTAATATCGGTCTCTGGTTGGTTCTCTCTCGCTGGGTGTAACATTCTTAACCACACCTTCTGCCATCAAGTTACAGGGGATAGTTGGATTCATCTCATCAGGGTAAAACTCAAACTGTCTGAGTTACCAGAAAATGAAGACAAGAGACCACAAACCCCATATACCTATGAACTTGTGGCCCCAAGTTTCATTTTAGAAAAGAAAAACACCCAGCAACCTAAGTCAGATAAAATAAACTTGTTTACTCCCTTGAAATGGAAAGGGCAAATTACCCCTGCAGGAAACCAGCCTGCTAGGAATGCCTAACTGGAAGGGGTGAATGGAGATTAAAGACAAAACACAGAGATAATTTTGAAAGAGGGGTCAGGAGCTCATGCTTCTAGTGGACAAAGAGCCCTGAGCATCTAGCTCATCTCGCTTTTATTTAACTTACACAAGGGAGCAAGCAATTAGTTTAGTGGAGAATCCATCTGTTTCCCATTATTTGCAAATTGTACCCAGGTAAATATTTCTCTAAACTAGAAGGTGGTGTTGACTTCTGGAACTTGCAACATGTCAGCATGCTGGCATGTAGCCAAAGGAGGATCGGCTTGCTGTTTTCTCCTTCATGTCCACAGGGAAGGTCAAGTAGGCCTCCAGCCTAATGTCTAGTTTCCCACAATACCTCACCTTGGGAATAGGGTTTCTCCTTGTGTGTCCTGTGTGACTAGTTTTGCTACTGTCTTGCTTACCACAAAACTGTGCTGTCACTTTTTTTGTTTTTTGTTTTTGGTACCGGGGATCAAACCAGGTCCTTGTGCTTTTGAGGCAGGCGGCAGAACCACTGAGCTAAATCCCTGGCCCCTGTACTGTCACTTTTGAGACACCCCAAGTTACAAAATGATTTCTTTCAGCCTATTCTTGTTCTTCTTTGGCCTGGGATCCTCTTTGGTAGCTTAACTGCCTCTAAAGGGGTATTAAATAGTGAATATTGTTTGTATGCCAATCTGTTTGGAATAGTGAGAAATATAGCACAAAAGTCAGCTGACCATGCTTCTAAAATCTGCCAGGAATTATCTAAGTCATGGGGATCCTGGTCACGGTGGGGCCTTTGCTAATGCTTCTCATAGCCTTATTACTTGGACCACACATAATCTCTATTTAACTTCTCATTTAAAAGCTGTTAAACAGATGATGATTTAAGCCAAGAACCAAAGCCTATCCTTGTATCTCAAGGTCATCAATGCATCCTTTGTAGGTAAAATATGGTTCCCTTAGCCCCCTAGATCAGTCAAGGTGAGAGTTACCTATGGTCTCCACATAGGTAGGTTCAACACCCCTCCTGAGCAAGAGGCAGATATAGAAGATGGACATTCCACCCTCAACATCTCTTCAAGATTTTCAGAGACAATATAGACAGTACAATTAGGAGTATGGGACCACTCCTCTCCACTCAACTGAATCTGGGTGATGCTCCAAGCCTGGTCCTCAGCCCTGCCCCACGGTTTATCACACAATGGTCAGAATAAGAAATGCAAAGATCCCAAGCCTGCCCAGGAAAATTCTACTATCCTGCATTACCTAGAGTAACCTTTCTTTCCTTGGAGCTCATTGAAAGTTCTTGCACATGGCCTGCATCTTATACATACAATTATAACAGTGAACTGTGGGAAGGGACTTGTGCAATAGAAGCAGCAGACTTGACTCAGCACCCTGTTAATCATGCTATCAATCATGTTCTGAAGGACTCCAAGGAGGTGCCTTAAAGCAGGCAGGACATTAAACCACTACACCCTCCACTCCCTGTGCTTGTGCAGTTTTTCTTTTGCCAGCAGAAGCTTGCTCACTCCTAGTGTACTATTCCTTGTGTACTCTGCCATTGTTAAAAAAAAAAATTGTAAAAGTGTAGTTTGACATGGCTTAGCTTAGCCATTTCATTTTTTTTTTTTCTGATACCGGGATCAAACTCAGGACCCAGCCCCTATTTCATTTTCTTTTAAAACCCAGAGACGTTTCTTTCTGCTTTTGTAATTTCCAGTTCCTGACTTATAGGGTTTGATTTTTTTTCACATAAACTTTCCAATTTTTGCCTCAACTCACAGTTCACCATTAAAAACTAGGCTTACACTTGTCTCTACTAATAGGAATGGACTTTTAAGATTATTTTCATCAGGGCTGGGGATTTGGCTCAGTGGTTTCGCTGCCCGCTGCGCAAGCGCAAGAACCCGAGTTCGATCCCCGGTACCAAAAAAAAAAAAAAAGATTATTTTCATCAAATTAAAATTACTTAATCTGTCCTATTTAGACTAAGAGAAAATATAAAAGAAGAAATCTAATAACTTCAGACTGAACTCTTGGTTCTAAGATGCAGGGTTCTCAATATCCCAGGCTGGCAAACATATAATGAAAAAATGTGAATTAACTGGAATATAATTCCAAGAAACATTAGATAAAATGTGTTAAGATTTATATTCTTATTTGTCCTGAAAGTACACACAAAGTTTCTGGACTAGAGACAGATGTAATTATTACTTACTTATAATCACCATACTGGTTCCCTCCAGTAACCAGCAAAAGATTATCAGACTGATAAAGTCCCACCTATCCTGGAATTTATACTGTATGCAAAGAACCCCAAAATATCTGGGTAGTTATACATCACAGCTGTACAGAAGCCCTGCTCTTCTTGAGACAGGAGGAGAAATTTCCTTAGTGTAAACAAACTCTTTTTTAGTGTAAACAAATTCTTTTGGGGAAGGATCTTACCTCTTTGGAATATATTTGTTTCTAGGAGAAGAGAAAACTTAGTACAGGATTTTCAGACTGCAATTCAGAGAGAGCTTTGTGCCACCAGGTCTCATCCTTTGGAAATGTGTACACCAGAGAAATATTTGTTATGTACTAAGATGTGTTCTCTCAAAATGTGTATGCTGAAGCCCTAATCCCTAATACAACTTTAGGCCTTTAAGAAAGTAATTAAGGTTCAGAGTGGTCAGGAGGGTGGTCTTTAACATGATAGGACTGGTACCCTTACAAGAAAAGGGAGATACCAGAGATGAGTGTTCATAGAGGAAAGGATAGTGAGGAAGTGACTGTCTCCAAACCAAGGAGAGGAATCTTAGGACCAACTCAATTTGCTCATACTATGATCTTGACTTTCTACCTTCCAGAACCATGAGAAAGTAAGTTTCCACTGTTTGAGCAACCAAGTCTGTGCCATTATATTATGGAAGCCCTAGAAAACTGGATGGTTTCTCATTATTTATTCAGACATGATTTAATTTTAAAGGCTTTTTATTTCAGTTTAACTTGCTCAGAAAGACCTAACTGTACAGAAAAACAAAATATTTTCTCTACAGTTCCACACTGTCCCCTAAAACTGCAACCCCCAGAGAGGCTAATTCTAAAACACAAATGTTTCAAATATAAAATATAAGAGATTTTGCAATAAAATTCTTCAGGAAAAAATTTTTTTTTTGAAACAGGATCTCCTTTTGTTCCAAGCTACCCTCAAAGTCCAAAGTCACTATATAGCCCTGTATGATAGTTAACTGTTTTGTCAATGTAAGAAACGCCCATCTGATTGGCTTAGCATACTTCTGGGTGTAACTGAATGATGGACTTACTGAAGAGGGAAGACCCACCCTGGGTGTGAGTGGCACCATCCAATAGGCTTGCAACCTGAATGGAATAAAAAGGGAAAGAAAAAAGGCTCACTTTTGCTTCTTCAGAGGAACTCCAGTCTTCACCACGGCCTTTGGACCTCTGCCTCCAGGGTTCTAGTGCAGACTTTTCAGCTTTCTGTACAGACTCGCATGGGACTCTAAAGTAAGCTCTGGACCTTCGATTTCTGACTGGACCACTTGGATCTCCAGTGCACAGATAGCCCCTTTGCATTAAATCTGTTGCTCTAGTGAGCACTGACTGATACACCCAGTCTTGAACTTTAGATCCTCCTGGCTGAGCCTCACAGAGTGCTGGGATTACAGGCATGCACCAATCCTTTATAATCTCAAATCATCCATGTATCATCTCTTCTTAAAAAGGAAGTGACATACATTTACCTATTCTCCCATTTGCTCAAGTTACTAATGAAAGATATAAACAATAATTGAGAATGACTCCATATAGAAAGGAAAAAAGTTCAGTAGTAAGTGTACCTCACTTGCAATTAGTATAGTTGGCACTAGTTATATAATGCCAATATAATGCAGATTTAACATGGGTAATTTTAAGGTAAATTTAGCTATTATTTAATAAAATGAAAACAAGATACTTCATTAATGCTTTACTTTAAAATTTTATTTTAAGAAAAACAAAACAAAATTTCATAATCAAATAAGAGAATACTTATTGCACTATGTATTGTTCTCTTCAAAGTAATCAAGTACAAAACATAAACCCAAAAGATTCTTACAAAATTTTTAGAGATCAGTTGTGTAACAATCATTTTGAGCATTTAAATAACTCTTTATGTTAAAATCTGGAGATTTCCAGATATGACCAAATACTTAAAAAACACTGCAGAAATATCAAGTCTTAATGCATATCTTTAAATAAATTAACCAAATAAATTAATATTTCACACATATTGAAAACACTTCAACAATGCAAAATTCAAGTTGTCTTATCTTCCAAAAATGGTAACACTATGTGCTGTGCATTTTAAATTCAAATCTGAGCATGGGTGCGATAATTTAGCAATGATTTTTGTGGTGGTGCACACCTGTAATCCCAGCACTTGGGAGGCTGAGGCAGGATGATTGCTGTGAATTTGAGGCTAGCCTGGGCTACATAATGAATTCAAGGCCAGCCTGAACTACATGGTGAGAACCTGCCTTAAAAAAAAAAAAAAAAATTAATAACCATTTCAACAGCAAAGGCTTTCAAAATTGAGTACTTTAAATTTTGGTGGCACTAGAGATGGAAGCCAGGGCCTTCCACATTCTAAGCAAGCACTGTACCACTAAGCTGTAACTCCAGCACTTCCTATTCATTCTTGTAAAGCCAAAGACTGAGGATGATAGAAACACTCCAATATAATGTGATATTGGAAATTTGTCAATTTATCAAATATTCCTAACTCTTTAAAATATCAAACCAGGCATGGTGGTGCACTTGGGAGGCTGAGGCAGGAGGGTCACCATGAATTCAAGGCCAGCTTCGGCTACATAACAAGACCTTGTCTCCAAAAAAAAAAATCAAATTTGGTTCCAATTTTATATTTTGCTAATTTAGTAACTATATGTAATAAATTTCAATTTCATTAACTATAACTATAAAAGCAACCTTCTAAGGTCATTTGAAGGAAAATAAGAGGCTGTAATATTTATATTTTGTATTAGTGACTGATTAATCGTAACTAACTAGGGATTAAATTTGGACTTGTGACAATTCCCTAAAAATTACACTGGTATTTGTTCATTTCAGTCTTGGTAGTTAATCATTATTCTTCACACAAAATTATTATAAAGTTAAATTGTCTACATTGACAATAAAAAGGTATTGGAAGGTAGCAACCTTTTTTAAAATGATTCAAGAGCTCATTCGAGCTATGCAAATGAATGCCACTGGTAGTTTTTTTCCTTCAGTACTGTGGATTGAACCCAGGGTCTCAATTCTACATACCACCCCCCTACCCTTTTTTTGAGACCGCTTCTCATTAAGTTGTCAGGCTGGCCTCAAACTTTTTATCTGTTTGGTTCTTCCTTGTAAGACAGTCTTTTTTGTCTGACTAGTATGTACTGAGCAACATTTTGGCCATTCTTTTTAAGATTGATGCACAGTGTATTAACTATTGTTATTCTCTAATTATTTGTTGTGAAATTTTGTTTTATTTTTTATAGAATGCTTTTAAAGATTTTCTTTATTAATATCTACTTGTATTATATTAAAATAAAATTTTTAAAATTTTAAGATATTGGAGATTGAACCAAGGGCCTTGACACTGAGCTACATCCCAGGCTTTTTTTGTTTTTTACTCGAGACAGGGTCTTGCCCTATGTTGCCTAGGTTGAGGTAGAACTTTTGATCCTCCTGCTTCATACTCCTGTGTTGCTCAGATTACAGGTGTGCACCACCACACCCAGCTGGCAAAATGTTTTAAAAAGTAAATATGATTAATCATAGACTTTTTATTGTTACGTAAAGCATAGACAAATCTCTTTGAAAGCAATCTTTATAATCCAATAGTCAAATTTAAATTCTCATTTGCTTAAGGAGAAGGAAAGAGTCCTGTACATTAACCTGTCCTGCTACAAGATCTGCCTCCATCACAGCAGAGTTCCAGGAAGCAAAAAATAGCTTTTTGTCTATTATACCTTGCTAACAAACTAGAGTAAAATGAACACCCTAATAAAATTTTGACTTGTGAGAAATGAAAAGGCTGTCAGTACCAAATCAATAGTAATTGCATTAGAAATTTGGCCCTTTTATTTCAGGGAGATATAAACTGAAGTGGAAAAGAATATGGCCTTATAATAGGTATTTTACATCTTTTAAGAGAAAATTAAAAATTATGCTTTGCTATCTACTAAAGACATGAGTTTAAGAAAAATATCAGTGATTAACAACAAACATCACCTTCCCCTCTGTCACTAAATTGGTTCTTCTTAAATATATGAATCCTAGTTGTAATGGAAATTTTTTAAGTTTATTTTCTTCTTGTAAGCACAAGATCCTGACTTCAATTCCCAGTACCAAAAAAAAAAAAGTGAGAAAATATTTGTCTGTTTACATACCAATAAGGTCTAGTGACAAGTGACATAAAGTGTTTTTTTTTCTCTAAAGTAAAATAAATTTTGGAAATCTGCATGGTCTGTTCCCAAGAATATGTTTATTTTTTATTTTTATTTTTATGTACTGGGGATCAAACTCAGGACATTGGGCTTGCAAGACAGGTGCGATGCCACTGAGCTAAATCTCTGGCCCAAGAATGTTTATTTTTAGCAGGGTCTATGTTATGTACCTTTTCTCATTCTTATAGCAAGAGTCCTCAAAATATGAAAACAAATTTGCTCATCTGTTATATTAAATAATAATTTCAACCATTTAATACAAAACAACATAGTCTTTTCAGTTTCTGTTAACAAGGCAAAATAAAAGTCCTTCGTAGGGAGTGGGGATGTAGCTCAGTAGTAGGGAACTTGCCTAGCATGTGTGAGGCCCTGGGTTCAATCCCTAGTACTGCAAAGAAAAAAATAGTAATTCACAGGAACAAAAGGTTAAATGACTAACCTGTCTTGTGGGATGTAATTCACCACTATGCTCTCTCTTCTATTAGTAATACCTCATCTACTCTAGTTACTTTAAGGTTCAAGTTCAGTACTACAAATGCAGAGATTTTCCAGTTTTCATCATAGATTTTTCTTTTAATATTCTTTCAAGATGCTGCAAACAATTTCACAACTATTAATTCAGATTTATGACTACAATTCAAAGTACAGTCTACAGTAAAGGTCATGATGATTACTTTTTTTTGTTTTTTTTAGATCACAGCCCTTGAAGATTTTAACAAGAGCTATGTCCCAAAAGTTAAAATTAGATATCTGATTTTTATATTTTATAACCAATTCAAGGGTTTCAGAGCCCCACTGAAATCTTTCAGCTAAAAACCCTTGCAGTGAAGAGAAAGAATCCAACAACAACTTTAGATTATAGGTTTAGATTTCAAAGGTTTAATATAAAAAGTTCTAGAGAAATCTATGTATTGAACTTTTTGTGATTGATCAGGCAAAATGAAAATATTTACAATGGATGGAGTTTTTGGTTTTAGTCTTAGCTAATCTTAGAATGTTTTAAACTCTAATGTATATGTATTCACATGTTATAACACATGTAGTTATGGAAACACTAACATAAAAGATACACTGTATGTTCAATATAATATTAGCCAGTCAATACATATTGAATTAAAGGAAGTTAATGTCCATACTTAAATGGAGTTTGATTTATCACAATCAACCAATCAAAAACCACAACAACATAACAAAACAAAAAGTCCACTCACATGAAAATAAGGGAGTATTTTCTTTTTTGTTTGTTTGTTTGTTTTTTTTTTTGGTACCGGGGATCGAACTGGGGTCCTTGCGCTTGTGCAGCAGGTGGCGAAACCACTGAGCTAAATCCCAGACCAAGGAAGTATTTTCTAAAGTAGTATTTTCTAGTGCTTTTGATTTACAATGATAAACTCGGGTAGATAATTTTTACATACCACGACAATCAAATTAATTAATGTATGCAACACAGATGCACATAGCTCTTAACAAGTCATTTTGGCATGCATGACAAACGTTTACCAAAATTAACAAAACATTACTTCAAAATAATTTCTTGTTCATTTCTAGAACAAATTAATGACTTTCTCCTTAGAGTTAAAGGCTTACATATATTTTAAAACTTTAAAGTCACTAAAAACATATAGACCTAAACTGTGTTTGAAAACATGTTTGAATTGAAAGAATATGAATGTGAAGAAATAAAAGGCAATTATGGCAATCTGAGCTTCTTAGAAAATCAGAATACATTCCACATGTGAGGGTTAAGTAGGTTTTTCTTTATTCAAGTAAACATTTTGATTATAATACATGATAATGGAAAATCATGTGACAGAGTACCGTAGTCTATGGTTTGGTGTAGCCTCCTTGTCTCTAGGATGAGTATTTTTCCAGGTGATTCTTCACAATCTGACTTCCATACCTAACACAGGTAATGCATGTGTTCTAGAGGCCACTGCCCCTATCTTCCTTCAGATGCTGTGTGCCATCTTCTCCCACCCAATTTATTCTCCATTACTTATAAAAACCCTGTTCTAAAATTCAACCTATGTTATAAAATAAAATCAGAAGTTAGTATATATTTTCCCACAAAGATAAAATGAACTAAACCTCGTAACTGATTCTTTTTCCCCTAACTTTTAAAGAATTTACATAATTTCTAAAGAGTCAGAGTAATACTTAACACAAAATATGCCAAGAGCATACTGGGTGTAAATATGTTGAAAATTGCTAATATACTCAAAAACTGACACTCCTGGAATACAATTTTTGTACTGGAAAGCATAGTTTACAAACAAAACGTTGTGTTTTAGTAAATAGAAAAGATACAGTACTGTACTTGATTTGGCATAAAGTATTATGAGATCATTTTTATTAATAAAGTGCTTAAGAAACATTCTCCTACCACATGATTTAGTTTGTCAAAGGCACAAAATATCTCTCCCTCTCTTTCTTTAAAATATTTATTTAAATTATGGTATTACTCATTTCAATTTTACTTAATTGGAAAGCTGTAATATTTTTCTTGGTAATAAAAAAAAACGACTTGAGGAATGACATTTAATTTTTATTTTCAAAACTTTGCCATGAACATACATACAACACTAAATTTGATCCCCTCATTAGCTGTCTAACATGAAGCCCTTGTGACCGAAAAAATACATAACCATTAGGGTAAAAGTTAACAAAGAACCAAAGTAGCTTCCAAAAAAGGATATGGGGTGGAAGAAATCAATAAATTAAAAAATTGTAGCTTTCATTTTATAAAAAATAGTTTGAATTATCTTCTTATAAATCTTTAATGCTTTACAAAAGCAGGAAATACATTTAAAATAGTCTTTTTCATACAGATTCATTTGTACACTGTGGTTATGCTCAGAAATCAACTAAATGATGTTTCAGTAGTCTATAGTCTCTTCTCAGCAAATTCCACATGAAATTTAACCAATTTACAAGTCAAAAAAAAGACTTTTAACTGCCAATAAATTCAGATTAGTTGTAGTTACTTCCTGAATATCAAGCTCTCTTTCATTTAATATACCATACCGAAATTTTAAATAGTTCAATGATAGGTATTGGTAACAATATTTGACTGCATGGTTACCACCCATGACTACTACACACTGCAGCTTAAAACATGCTTTGGTCAGTAAATTACAAAGACATAAATCAAATAACAAGGCTAGAAAAGCTGTTTGAGAACAAATTTCCTGACCTTAAGTAAACTTTAAATACATTAACAAAGCAAAAGAAAAATTTGATGAAACATACCAAGAGGTTCTATTTTTCAACCATTTGGCATTTTATCTTAATAATTTCCTTGTTTAAAATAATATTTTATATTCCTGTGCACGGATTACCATAGCTCTCTCAATTAAAACCAACCTATAATTACCTTCTAGAACATCCAACAGTCTATGCATTAATTGCTCCTTTTGCACTTCCACGAAGATGGTCCTTCATCCTGTAACTTTTTAAATTTTGGTCCAAGAAAGAACCACCAACAAAATCCAATAAAAACACAAATAATCGATTCCACATAATAACCATCCAGTGCTGTAACACAAGAGCCACCAAGTTTTTTGCAAAGCTGTAAAAATAAAAATATAATGAATATTTCACAATTTCAAAATGACACTATTCAGAAATTAATGTTTCTATTTGGTAATTTAAAGGCTTAATCAAAAAAATGTGTTAAAATATTTCAATACTTCACTCACTCCAATGACAAAATATTTTAATGTATCTTAATCTTCAATACTACTAATAGGATTAAAAGCAATTTTGAACTTTTGATGTAAACAATATTCATTTTCAAAATGCAGCTTTTCATATTTGGAAATGTGAAGAAATTTCCAAGGAACTCTCTAGAAGTAACTAATGACATTTTGAAATAATTTATCCACAAAACACTCACCAGTCTTTTTAGCTACAATATGAATAGCCACTGGAATTTTCCCTTTTCTATCCTTATAAAACTTAGCCTTTATTTATGCATGTATTCAGCACCTAATGTGTAGGACAATGATCCTGGCCTTTGCTGAGATGCACCTTTAGGTGAGCTAGTTTTGCTGATATGAAAATGTTATAACCCATAATTATGATGGGGAAGGGGGTGTTCATACAGTTTTATACTAGAAACTATGAACAAATATGATTTTTAAATAAGATACAGTATTTCTAGAGGCAAACAAAGAAATTAGTATCAATATTTACTTAATATTATGTAAAATTAAAGCATGCTTACCTCAATAGCATCAATTGATCGACAATTCTGGTTTGATGCCCCTACACACTCTTTCACTGTGAGGGGATCCACCAGCCAAAGAGCAACTGTAGATGGCCAGTTTCCTCCCAGATTGGACACAGTATTTAAAAGAGTCATATATGTTCCTCCAATAAGTGGATCACTAACCTTTGCATTGAAAGCCATTATGGAAACATACATGCTGTATAACGTAACCTACAGAAAAAATGTAAAATATCTTTAGTATGATTAGATCATTTTTTATTTGGTTGGTTTTTCTTTTGGTACTGAGGACTGAACTCAGGGTTTCATACGTGCTAAGCAAGTGCTCTACCTCTAGGCTACATATTCAATTGCTATGATAGACTTACAAAACTATGACATAAATCAAGAACATCAAAATCATAAATGAGAGATTAATTTTTAAGATTGTTACTGAACTCAATACTAAAAGTAAGGCTTTAAGTTCATGTCAATACAAAGATGAATACGAAACGTCTGTCTGTGCTTCTGAAAAATTTATTATAAGCCAGGAAAATAGGGAATAAATACTTATGATAAAATGCATTAAGTATCATAATAATTCTACCATGAGCAGTCAAAGAATGTTCAACAGAAAGAGGCAGGTAAGGTGGCACTGAAGGATGCAAACAACAAAAAGCAAAGCCTGATATTTGTATTGCAGCTACATATATACATATATTGTGTATATATATGTATTTATATATGTATTATATATGTAAACACTCAAGGATGTGAATACATTTTTTTCTCCTATATATACAGAAGACAAATAACACTTCAAACTTCATGTGACAAAGGAATACCGTGGTCTCTTGCATCCTAGGCAAGAGCTCTACCGCTCAGCTACATTCTCAGCCTAAGAAAAACCTTCTTTAAGAGGCAAAAAGTAGCTGGGTATTGTGGCACCTTTGAGTAATCCCAGAAATCTGGAAGGCTGAGACAGGGGGCTTACAATTCAAGAACCTGTCTCAAAAAAAGGTGGAGATTTAGCTCAGTGCAGACACCCTGGGTTCAGTCCCTAGTACTGAAAAAAGAAGAAAAAGAAAAAATTGTTTAAGAGGCAAAAATTAATTTTCTACTTACAAAGATGGAAACAAACTACAACAGTACTCCTTTAAGCACTGTCCCATGAGTTGTTCACAGAAAAGGAGTGCCAAAGTCAAATAAGACAGGGAGATACAAAGTTACACAAAATTTAAAAAGTTTCTTTTTTCTGACAATTTTTAGGACATAAATTCCTTAAGAGAGCAAGGATTATGGCACAATTTATTCAGTTATCTTATTTTTATAGAATACCACATATTTTATTTTATTTATTTATTTTTTTGGCACCGGGGATCGAACTCAGGACCTTGTGCTTGCGAGGCAGGCGCCAGAACCACTGAGCTAAATCCCCGGCCCTCACATATTTTATATTTTATAAAGTGTGTGGTACTTTGTCTCAGAAAATTATTTTTTCAATCTTTATTTTTTTTATTAGTACATGTTTGGAGTACAAAATGACCACATTCCTCAGAAGGACTTGGTATATATACATAACACATCTTAATTCAGTTATATGTTCATACTCAGAATAGTTTGTAGCATGAAATTGGTGTTTCCCTAATATTTTTTCAAAGCAATGATTAAAGTGCTACTTACCAAGAAGTTACATAATATATCATTTCTCAAATCTAGTTGGCCATATAACCTTTTCTCATAAAGCGTTTAGTTTTTTAAATTTCTGATTACATTTTGGAAAATTCTCTAATGAAATCTAAAGCCAAATACTTTTTGGACTGTAAGAATCTAGTTTTTCTTTCCTAAAAAAGTGAAAAATTGACTGAACATACTTCTTTTAACTTTTATTATGTGGCTAGCACTAACAGTGAGCAAAACAAAAACTTTTTAATATCCTGGCCTTGATTTTTTTTTTTTTTTTGGTACCAGGGATCAAACTCGGGACCTTGCGCTTGTGAGGCAGGCGGCGGAACCACTGAGCTAAATCCCCAGCCCTCGATTTTAAAAATATATGGTATAGTCAAACATCTACTATGGATTATTATTTAACTGTATGCAAAAAAAAATTGAGAATAACTGTTAGCCATATTTTAAGTTAAGAACTAAGTAAGAAGTAAATATAACTTTTAAAGGGCTTACATAGTTCTGGTAGAAAAACCCAAAGTGAAATACATATTAGAAATAAATGCAATTAAGTGTCAAAAGTCACTGCTGGGCTTCTGCCATTTACTTGCATCACTTACATCTAGAACAACAAATTTTATTCTGCAATAAGAGTTTAAATGAGACTAAAGAAAAGTAAGATCACTTCTTTCAGGGGTTACAAACAGGAACACAGAAAAAGCAGCTTCCAAAATTAGAAACACTAAGTTGTAACTTTCAGTACAGAATCTAAACCAAAACCTGGGATCTTTAATTCAGTAGCCAACATTATTTCTCAATACTTTCAGGAAGAAAAGATATTAGAAATTGAAAAAGAACCCAGATCTAAAGATAGGGATACTTAGCAACAGTAAAATTAGTTGGCTTTGAAATCAATTCTAATATGTAACAAATTCTTGTTGAAGGAAAAAATTTTAATAAATTCCATAAACAGAACTCATGAAATCAAAAGCCAGAAGGCTTAAAATTAATCATCAAATAATTTTCTCAGTGTCACAGTCATGTTTCAATGTTAAAATTTATTATCATTATTTGAAGGCAGCTGTAGAAAAATTTCTTCTTTGCCACAGAACAATTTACCTCCCGTGAAAGTCATGGCAAGCTTACCTGATGTAAGGCATAACTCAGCAGCACTACAATATAGTAATATATAGGGAATCCTCCTTGGTGCTCTACTTTAGGAGTCCACCAAACTAGCAGGGCATATTCTAATCCAAACAACAATCTATAGAAAAAGGAGGATTGTATTAATTTCGATTTTAGGTTAAATGACAACAAAACAGAAACCTGTGTGCCAATCATATAAAAGAAGCCTGTACCTACAACCTATTAGGAGGTTAAAGAGATAAAAGTGCGCATAAATGACACTGACATTAAAGATGTTCTTCAAGCCTTTTTCGGTATACACTCTATACTCAGATATTAGTGATAATGATGAATGTTCCTCATTTAAAAAATTTTTTTACTTTAGTACAGTTTTATTTAGTTTTTACCTGTAGGGCATGGCTTTGTAAAATATGTTTAGTGGCTGGGGACCTGCAGTATATTTGCTGATAATCAGAGGCAGTATTATCTGCAAAGGAACCATTGGAACTGCCAGTAAAGCTAAATGTTCTTTAGGTACTCCCTCTTCTACCAATTTCAGTCCTGTTACTGCATCTGCTGCTGAAAAACCAATCTGCAATATAAAAACAAAAAAGTATTTTAATTTGTGACTTACAAAATATTTTCCTACAAATATATGTAAGTTCTTCAAGAACCATCAATTTCCCTCTTGACTCATGACAGTTACTGCTATATCTGATAAAACAATCAAATTACAGAAGGCACATTTTGCCCTGTCTTAACTAATGATATTTAGAGAAAACAACACTACCTCTATTTACTGCACATGAACTAATTACAAGTAAATTTTCACTTCAGAAAAGTCCAATCTGTTATAATAAACAGTGTCAAAAATTCACACTAATTGATTTTAAGTTTAAAAGCATTTAACTAACCTTAAATAATTCTGGTTAAATGAAGCACTATATATATATATATATATATATATATATGTTTTTGATAATTTCTGACAGATCATAATAAAATTTCCGAAGGTCATGTGATGTTTTGAAAGTAATACTAGGAAAACATTGCAGAGGTTGAATAAAATGAAGAAGAGGAAACACTATAATTAGATCAATTTTTACAAACAATAAAAAGAATAAGGATGACAGAAGTAGTGGGTAAAAGCTTGAAATAAATGAGATACTTAGGTAGTCTCAAAGTATCTACTCATAAATTAGTGAGGTTTTTTTTGGATGTTGTCTTTTGTTTTGTAGTGCTAGTGATCAAACCCAGGGCCAAGAATATGCTAGGGAACCACTCTACTACAGAGTTCTAAGCCCAGCCCAAATTAGTTTTTAATTTCAAAAGGTAAAACTATCTTTCCAATGAATTAACAAAGTGAACAAAGTCAAAAACAATAATTAAGGGAATAGAGGGGCATGGTGTGTTTCCTTCTATAATTCCCTTAAGATATCAAAATATTACTTCAGTGATATGCCTGCCATATATGCATAACCTGAACCCAAGCATGAAGAAACAGGGAAACAATGTAAATGGAAAGCCATTCTACAGAAAAATTACTTATGTATTCTTTTGGAGGCTTTTTGTTTGTTCTGCTTCTCCCCCTCCCCCTCCCCCTCCCTCTCCTTCTTCCCCCCGCCCCAAAGTCTGGACCTGCTGCATGCTACTAGCCAAGCACTAATACTGAGCTATATATCTAGCCCCAAAACTGGAATGAATTCTTAAACAACGTTGAGGTTATGAAGAACAAAGAAAGGCTCATACCAACCAAATGCAATGTGTGATCCTGGATTAGATCCCTGGCCAGGAAACAAAGTTATAAAGGCTGTTATTGACACAACTGGTAAAACTTTGATAAGGCTGTGAATAGATAGTATACCAGTCTTACATTTCCAAATTCTTCTTAAAAGTTTTGTTCATAGGAAATACTTAAGTTTTAATGGATGAATGTGTAAATTATATTTCAGAAGAAATATGTGATACACATATAGAAAAGAGAAAACCTACAGAATAAAGAAAGTAGATTAAAAAAAATTTTTTAAAAGAAAGTAGAGCTAAATGGTAACAATTTAAAAATCTGAGGGCTGCGAATTTAGCTTAGTGGCACCGCCCCTGCCTTGAAAGTGCAAGGTCCTGAGTTTGATCCCCAGTACCGAAAAAAAAAAAAGAAAAAAGAAAATCTGGATAAAGGATATATGGAAGTTCTTTCTACTAGTAAATTTTCAATGAGTAAAAAGTTATATATATATTTAAAAATAAATTATAGATAGTGTATGTTTTAACTTCTTGGAATGGTACCAAAGAGTATATTTCACTAAAAAATATTAAAGGTCAAGGATATTTCAGTATAGCCAGCAAAGAATTTCATTTACATTTTATCTATTCTCTTCATAAAAATGAGATATTGAAAGACCTTACCATTCTTTAAAATTTGTATGCTAGGAGATATTTTTAATATGCATATCAAAACATTTATTTCCAAAATATGTTAATTTTTTTACAAATATAAAAAGGCAACACTGAATATTCAAATGCCCAATAATAATATGAAAAGATGTTCACATTTCTTTAATCATCAGGAAGAATGTAAATCATAACCATTAACAAGATGCCACTACACACCCATCAGCAAGGCTGACATGTAAAAGATGGTATATGTTTTCAAGGATATAGTGGAATCAACTCACACTGCTGAAAGTACAGAAGATTCCAATAGCTTTGGAAAACTGGCAATAATTTCTATGTATTTCCTGTAGCCCAGTAATTCCACTCCTATGTATTTAACCATCAGAAACATATAATTATGTCCAACAAAAGTCATGTACGTGAATATTATAGAAGCACTTTCATAATACTTCTAAACATTTGTTGGCAGAATGGATAGTGGCATATTCATACAGTAGAATATTATAGAGCAACAAAATGAACAAACTATTGCTATAAATAACAATGAGTAAATTACACAAAGAATACACATTGCACAGTCAATCTATATAAAACTTAAAGGCAAAGAAAATTAATTTATAGTATTGAAAATTATGAGAAATGTCATTCTGGGGAAGGTTAACTTTAAAAGGACAACATAGGATTATCACGTCTGTAACTGAGGTACCTCTTTATACACTGCTGGGGTAGTATAAATTAGTACAACCTTTTAAAAAGCAATTCAGTAGTCATATTCACTGACCCACTAATTTCCCATTTAAGAATCTACTGAAAAATATTCAGAATATCAAATAAAGGCTTATGCATGAAAATGTTTACTAGTGCGTTTTCATAATTAAAAGCATAAGCAAACTAAATATACAACAGAAAAATGCTGGAGTAGATTACGGCAAATTTACATCACTGTGACTATTATGTTGCTATTACAAAGTATGCTTTCAGTCAGGTGGGGTGGCAGAGGCCTGTAATCCCCGCACATAGAAGGCTGAGGCAGGAGGATCATCACGAGTTTTAGGCCAGCCTGGGCTACAATAGTGAGTATAAGGCCAGCCTGGAATGCTGATGATGTTTGGTTCTAAATGATATAATGGGATAATATTTTTTTTTTTTTTGGTACCGGGGATCGAACTCAGGACCTTGCGCTTGTGAGGCAGGTGGCAATATCACCGAGCTAAATCCCCAGCCCTAGAGATAATATTATCTTCCTTGAACTGTTCAGCATTTGCAAATTTTCCTTCCCTATCATTAAAGAGGAGGAAAAAGATTATTCAAAATGAAAACAATGAAGCTATGTTTCCTCTGAAGCTATCAAAAGATAGCTAATAAAGTGTTTATGTAGATAGGTTTAAATATATGAAATGAAAATCCTATAAATTTCTAGATTTTAGGAATATTAATTCCAAGAGTAGCAACAGCTCACTGTAACAAAATATACTTATCTTTCTCTTTCTATAATCCCTTAAAAATGTTTTAGAACTAGCCGGGCATGGTGGTGCACATGTGGAATCCCAGCACTCTGGGAAGGTGAAGCAAGGGGATCATGCTTGAGCCCAGCCTGGGCAACTTAGCCATTCAGTGAGAACCTGTCTCAAAATAATAAAAAGAAGTCTGGGGATGTAGCTCAGCGTGAAGGCCCTGGGCTCAATCTCCAGTAACCGCCCCCGCCGCCTGCCACACACAAGCATTTTAGAACTATGAAACATTTTAATACAGAATAAAAGTCACTAGCACTGTAATCCCATTTTATCTTGTTTCCTTTATCTATTTAAAAAAATATTAGGAAGCTGAGGATCACAGAAAGTTTGAGGCCAGCCTGGGCTACATACTAAGTTCAAGGCCAGCTGGTGGTACACAGCAAGACCCTGTCTCAAAAGCCCAAATTCAATGGATTTTTAAATAGACTTCTAATACTGATACACTTCTATATCTCTGTAAACTTTATTCTCAGTAAGTAATTTTACTACCCCAACATTAAAGGTATATTCATTATAACACTGGAGAACTATTACTTTTTCAAGGCATTCATTTCCATTCCAAGTATTAATATTGTTAATTACAATTTTAGTTATTAGCAGTTCTTCACATATTGACATAATTCTTTTCAAGATCCCAAGACATTTAGCTTACTCTGAAATTGTTCTGATATATCTTTTAAAATACATTTAACAAACAGAAAATATTGTTTTTCATTGTTAAATTCTAATGATAGTACAAAAGGAACTTATGATATGAAAAGTCATTGAATGTAGTCTATGATACTGATCATTAGAATGGTAAATTTGCTTTATAAATTTCTTACCTTTGACGTTAGAATCAGAAGGCAAAATGTCAGAACTGCTGGCATTTTTATAATTGTAAAAAGCAGCTTATAAGTATCTGTGATCCCTTGTGTTTCTTCTTTTACTGATACTTCTTTGTTTTCTTTTTTCAGAAGGGCGACTAAAGTTGTTGTTATTAAAAATACAGTTCCCCAGAAAAAAAGAAAATCTGAAATTAAGAGTATTTTAAATCTATAAATAACTTTTGAAATGACATAACTTCATTAATGCTAAACAATTCTGTATAAAACTTTTTCTCAACTTAAAACAGGGATTTAGCTTAGTGGTTCCACCGCCTGCCTAGCAAGCGCAAGGACCCGAGTTCGATCCCCGGAACAAAAAAAAACCCTTTTAGATGCCTATTTATTTTGCTCAAGGCACCAATCTAGAGATAATAGATAAATAAGAGTCCTAAACTCTTAAATATACATTGGATAGAGACAAAATACACAGTGGCACTTAACAAGAAAAAAAAGGATTACAGACATTTAGTATATAACTGAGTTGAATGAAACAAAAGCCTATTGTGTCATTTTATTCAAGGAAAGTGCTAGGGGTGAGGCATGGTTTCATATCTCATAATATCCACTAGTTACACTTAAATACCCGTACCAATTCAGTTATGACAAGCCAGACCATAAACAGATGATTATTTACAGATTTCCTCTTTTAAAATTTTCTAATGCTTTTAATCTTTTTAAGCATAACCTTCTCTTTTCAATACTATGATAGGGAAGCAATTTCTTCATACAAAATTGTGTAGGTATAGAATGAGGACACAAGAATACTTACGGGCAGTTTCAGTGAAAGATAGGTGGACCATGAGCTATTATTACCTTTGGACAAATTTAGTGGTGAATAATAGTCTGAGAGTCTGTTAAACAGTCTGCTTAAAAATAACAGTAAAAATAGAAGCATTATTTTATTTTTTCATTAGTTTAATGTTTCTTTTGGTACTGAGAACTGAACTCAGGGCTTCAAGTATGCTAGGCAAGCACTCTACCACTCACTTACATCCTCAGCTCCTCTCCATTTTAAAATTTTTATTTATTTATAAACCTCTCTATTTTTAAAAATTTGTTTTGTTTTGGAGCCAGGGTCTTGCTAGTTATCCTGGCTGGCCTTGAACTCGTGATTCTCCTGCTTCAACATGCTGAGTTAGATAAGGTTACAGCAGCACTGTGCCTGGCTAGAGGCACTATTAATTCAGTGCATACCATGAGCCATAAACATGCAACATATTTTACATATATCATTTCTCACCTTGCCTGACTTCAAAGACATATCTTGAGCCTCTTTATCTATCCTTGTCAACATGGTCATGTTGATTAAAGCTCCTTTCCTGATGTCTAGCATCACAGGTCTCCTGAATTGGTGTTTGTTTTTTGTGTTTTTTTGGTATGGGGGATCGAACTCGGGACCTTGTGCTTATGAGGCAGGCAGCAGAACCACTGAGCTAAATCCCTGGCCCTCCTTGATTGGTGTTTTGGGAGGTAGCAGAAATTCCTTGGGACCCCAGAGCCAAAGCTTTCATTCGAAAATTCTGGTAATCTCATTTAACTCTCAAAAATTACTCACAAAGCTGGGCTTGGTGGCACATGCCTATAATCCCAGCACTAGGGAGGCTGAGGGAGCAAATTTCTCTGAGTTTGAGGCAAGCCTGAACTACACAGTGAGTTCAAGGCCAGCCTGGACTACATAGCAAGATCCTGTCTTAAAAAGAAAGAAATTACAAAGACAGGCATTATTATCCCTACTTCACACATAAACAAGATCACAAACCAGAAAGTGCTAGATGTGGGATTCAAACTCAGGTCTAGTTTTTTTTTTGTTGTTTTTTTTTTTTTGTAGATAGGTTCTTTTTTTTTTTTTTGGTACCAGGGATCAAACTCAGGACCTTGTGCTTGCGAGGCAGGCAGCAGAACCACTGAGCTAAATCCCCGGCCCCTGGGTCTAGTTTTAAAGCAGGAATATTTCCCATGATATTTCCTAGATGCTCAGATATACCCAGACCAAGTAGGTATTCTTTTCCATCATCCAGAAACCCCTGAGAAAAAGGGAATATATTTTAGTTCCAACAATAAGGTGTGATACATAGATATTTGATTATACCTCTTTAAACTGGCTACCTATATACTCCCCCTTCTCACCTCCATCTATCTCCCCATTGGTGGTATCCTGAAGGGTACACAAATCCATAGGATAAACGAATTTTATACATCCATTGTATCTATTAACTTATAGGGAAATATTTTAATACCAATAAATGCATTGTAGAGAAGGTAACATTTCCAAGGATGTTTATGATAAAACATTAGACTTAAAGCCCTCAGACCCTTTGTGTCACTCTCTTCCACTGTCAGAAGAGGTGGGAACATTAAGGCCCACTCTGTTACAACTGTCTTTGGGTGAGACTGGGTTCTCTCTCCTGCTAGCTCTCTCTTACAGTAAAGAAATAATTGTAGTTTACAGTAAGAAAACTAACTTTAGCTTAGTTGAGAATTGAGGTGTGGGGAAAACAAAAGGGTAAGTTTCTGTTCTAAATAAATGTCTGGCTTTCCTTTCACTTTCTTCTTTTTGGCACAGCTCTCTACTTAACAGTTAGAACCTGAAGAAACTTCGGATACCCACCATCGAATTCAAGGCTCTCAATTTCACGGTAAAAAAAACCTGAAACAGTAGTATCATGTGTCTGGCACTGGGTCACCAGTTGAATGAAATTAAAAAGCATATATTATATTCAAGATTTATTCGTAATTGTGGCTAAAAGAGTAAAACAAGGATTTTATATTTTACATTTTTAATTTTCCAGGATCAGAATGGCCCTTTGTATTAGGTAAGTCTATTTTGCCTTCTCAAATTAAGTTATAGTTTTTAGGAACACATGAACAATTAAAATAGGATACTGCTTGAAATTAGTGAGACTCTATGGTTTTTTCATTGATATATTTATGTAGTAAAAGCTAGTACAATTGGCCTTGAAATAAGTCTCAATAGTGAAATTCAGATTAAAATATGTGAAATAAGTGGATTTTAAGTTTAGTGTATTTTGTAAATAGACTTTCCAAACAAAAGCATTTCCTCAGTCCTTCACATAACCAAACTAAACTAAACAAAACAAAAATACTACACTTATCCTTTGTTCTGTATTTAAAAAGAAAAAAGGCTTTAAGACTTTCCTTCTGGGGTATGGGTCTCAGGTCTTCCATATATAATTCCCCCTGAATCTACTAACCCCAGTGTTCTTCCACTTATCTCATTTTACTACTAGGGCCCCAACATTTAAAAATAAGTTCAAATTTGCTGTTTTTCTATATTGATATGTAAGAGTCACCAGATTTGTTTACTGGTTCCACTGAAGGCAAAAAAGAAGCTAAACTCAAAGATTTCATACCATATACTTTGAGTAATATTTACCTACAAATTAACTTCTGAGGTAATGGATAGTTTTTTTTTAATTTTTAAAAAATAAATTTTACTTTAAATACTTATACAGTAAAATTGAAATTTTTTGTGTACTGTAGTATGAATTTGAAAACATGCATAGGTTTCAAATAATTACAATCAGGATACAGTTCTACCACATCCCCAAAACTCTGATATGTTCATTTATCCTCATTTGACTTCTCCTACACACAGCCGAAGCAAGTACAGATCTGTCCTCTATCCCTTACTTTTGTCATTCTGAGAACATAAGGTAGTATTTCAAGGCCACAGATGAATACTAAAGGATGTATTATAGCCTAAGAAGAAATGGTTTATCTAATAGTGGGCCAATTAGCATGCTGAAATTCTGTAACAAGTATTTCTAGTTGTATAAAATACACAAATGAGAACTGTTTCTGAAAGCAAAGCAACTGTCACTAAGTAGGAATTAATAGTCCTACTTTTTTTCTAGTTCAAAGCAGAAACATCTTTAAAGTAGCTGTTATTTTATTAACATCACAAGTTTGATTAGATTCATACTTACAGCATTTGCTTTTTCAAAGTTACATACTTTCTTCCTCTGATTCCTACATGTGCATGTCTACCAAAAAAACCTATCAACGCTAATATCCGCCTCTCTTCTTCTCTGGTGTCTGGCTACCCTTCTTCTACATTCCAATATGCTGGTCCCTCTCTCAATTGCTTCTTCTAATCATTGTTACTACTGCTACTAGAGAAGTTTCAACTACCAGGGAATTTCCAGCTTTTCCTGAACATGGCCTAACAATTCTGAAATCCTACTGCCACAAAACAATTTACTGCACTGAAACTCCTTGCCTTCAGGGGGGCATGGGTTTCTTGGGTCATCATTATGCCCTCCAACTTCTACAGTCTTGCACCAACTCTATTGACTCACATTAACCATCCACCCACTGAGTCATTTTGGTTTACAAATCTTCTACAATAATCCATGAGTTCTTTGGGAGCAGAAAATTCGTATATTTTAATATATTATAACACCTATCACCCGGTTAGCACCATATAGGCATTCAGTTATGAGTAAATAAATGCCGTTGGTTGGTTAAAAAATTAAAACAGCTGGGCATAGTGGTGAACCTCTGTAATCCCAACACTCTTAAGAGGCTGAAACAGGAACAATCCCAAGTTCCAACCCAGCCTGGACAACTCAGCTACTTAGGGAGACTTGGTCTCAAAATAAGAAATAAGAAAATGGGTTGGGGATGTTGCTCGGTGTGAAAGAACTGGGCTCAATCCCCAATACTGCCAAAAAATTAATTCATTAAAACAAAAAAACTTTTAGCATGTCAGTTCTGGGAATCAGACATTTAAAGAGTGAGATGGTATTTTTTTAGACATCAGGTGTCACAGTGTTACATTTCTCTGGTCAACAAGCCCAATCAGCACATATTCAGGTCTCAAGTTTTCCTTTAGGTTTTTTTCTAATTTCCAACTAATTGTAGGAAAAACATCATATAGGAGTTAGGAAGCCTAAACTACAAGTACATCTGTACCTCTAACTTGTTACTTTGACCTCAGTTTCCTCATATATAAGAATGAAGAAATTGAAATGCACAATCTTTTCAAGTAACAAAACTTTATGTTCCAATCTTTATGCTCCTCTGGATTAGTTTCACCTTTCTTTCAGCTTAAAAGATCTCTCTTTGCCTCTAGAGATTCTTGAAAAACAAAGTGGGTAAGAACAGAAAAAGCTATTTCTGCATTCAGGACTGTCATGGATTTCTGAAAGTATGAAAAAGACAATCTCAGCATAATCAAAGCTTGGTCTTTAAGGGACTATCATCTCTTTGTATCTGTCCAGGTCTAAATTTGCTATGTAGATTACTCTTTTCTAGATGTTAAATACTGTTATTTCTCAGTACATTCATCTTGTGTGCCCCTCGGCAGCACAGATACTCAGTATGTTCCATCTCTGCTTATCTATTATTACATGCAAAACAGTGTTAATTACAGCACAAATTTAGAATTTTAAAAATAATGCCTCTTTTTAATGCTCAGTTTTTCTAAGTACTGTCTGGATGTTTCACTCTTTTTAACTATTTTTCCTTCATATGATTCTTTTTGTGTTCTTCAAATTCCTCAAAATCATTGGTTGTGGGGAACAGGGAAAGAGGACGTTACTAGAACCTCTGCAGTAAGTCCTAGTCTCCTGCGAGCCACGGGAGCACAAGGCAAATTAACTTATTATACAGAAAGGCAGAAAAAATGAGACCGAGAAGAAGCTGAGCTTTGAGCCTGATCAGTGCTGCTCTGGACAGCAAAGACAAAAGCCCCCCAGCTTGCCGCACGTGGGAGAAACAAACAGTGGACTGGGGAGTGCGGAATTCCGAGACCAATGAGGAACTATGCAGTTGAAGATTTGGTTCCTCCCAGTATGTCTCCCGCAGGTGTGGTCTTGCCCTGGAGCATCACAGCATGACCGGATCATTGAGGTCTCAGTTATGACCGGAGGCCTAAATGGAATCATGTCTCGAAATGCCATAGCTGGTCTGTAGGCAGGAGAACCAGGCCTAATAAAATGATTTTTCCCTAAAATTATGTAGCATTGCTCCCGACAATTGGTTAGGACTCGAGACTTAGCCCAATAGTACAGCAATTGTCTAGCATGCATGAGCCCCAGATTCAATTCCAAGCATCACACAAACAAACAAACCAAAAAACTCAACCCTACTGGCTAAATAGTAAGTGCCACAAAACCATAAATCTGATACATATAATCATTTAGAGGAGAATAAAATTACAGGAACTCTTTAACTCTTAACTAAAATGTATGAACCAAAAGTGGAAGCCCATTACAGATATAAACATTAAATTAAATTAGATTTGGTGATGCACACTTGAAATCCCAACACTCTGGGAGGCTGAGGCAGAAGGAGCACAAGCTCAAGCCCAATCTGGGGAATTTAGCAACACCTTGTTTCAAAATTTTTAAAAAGGCTGGGAATGTAGCTCAGGGCAAAGGCCCTAGGTTTGATCCCCAGTACTGGGAGACGGGGTGGTGGTTAAAAAGTAAGCTGCTTTTAAAATCTCCAAGAGAACAAAGTTCAAATTCCAAGTTATTAAAACAGCTATTCACAAGAACAAATCCATCTAAATAAAAACCCAGCAAAGAACGAAGTCATAAATTAACTGCAATGTGAAGCTTGACTCCCACAAGCAGTCAATGGCTGGCAACTCAGGGCTCCTGTGAAATATTCATCTCCCCATTCCTTGTTGGTGGGGCTCTTATCTTACTCAAAGGAGGCCCTCAGAATCCTGTCACTTAGCCAACTCAGCAATGTCTGCAAGAATTAACCCTGTTCTGTTCACCAAAAGACTAGATGAGGACTACTGGCGCAAAATTAGGGGTGGAATGCATCAGAAAGCAAGATGCTAGAAAACTCAGTCCACCAAAACACAAAATGGAAAATGTGAGCCACATGAGCTAGACTTTTAAAAAAGTGCATCTGTATATTACACAAGTACCCATGGATGCCTAGGCTCAAGGGTTATTTTATCTGTTGCTCCTCCCTGTTTACTGCAAAGCACTGATCAATTATGATTGCTCTGATGTAGTCATCTAACTTTACGGACACTTCAAGGAACCCCATTTTAAGGGAACAGAAAATAAAACTTGAGTCATTAACCATAGATTTCCAGTAAATTAAATAATAAACTTCCCTTCAAAGTTCAAAGAATTCATAAACGTAAAATAAGCCTAATAACATAATCGCTTAAATACACTACCTGAAAGAGTAACGATTCCCTTGGGTTGAGGTTGAAACCGCAAATATTTGTTACAAAAGTCGGGAGATTCAAGAGCCAAAAACAAAACATTGCCCAAAAAGTAGCCTGCTGTTTGGCCCACTGAATTGCAAGTGGAAGCATAACCCACGTTTTCCCGGGATAACATAGTTAACGCCCAACCATCCACAGCGATGTCCTGAGTTGCGGCTAGGAATTCAAATAAAAAGAATGTCACAGTAAGGGCAACTACATCAGGTGTTCTGCCATCGGCATTCCCGAGCAAATGATCCACTTGAGTGGATAAAAATATCATGAAGAGTCCTAGTACATACTGTGTAGGGACAAGCCAGGATTTTCGACGACCAAAGTTCTTGAAGTAAACTGCATCAACCAAAGGGGCCCAGAGCAATTTGAGACTGAAGGGCCAAAAGACAAAACTGAAGAAAGCTTGGTCTGTATAGCTAACATTTTTGCTCTGCAAAATAAGTGGGATGCTTCCCGCCAGGCCTAAGGGGATGCCCTGGAGCACGTAAAGAAAGAGCAGTAGCAAAATGCTGCTTATTTCGGCTCGACAGCTCCGCGGGGCTTTCAAGAAGTCACCAGGGTCAGCATCCCTCAGAAGAGCTTCTCTGTCCTCTTCCCCGCCCACCGAGTCCGGCTGACTGTCATCCCAGCTGCCGGGCGGCAGAGGACCGGTCTTCATATCCAGGGAATGGTTGAAAGTCCCCGGCCGCCGTTGCCGACTGCTGTCCTTGTGAGAGATGGTGGGCGACATATTAGAGACAATGCAGAGTCCCGTCTGTGGTGGGCCGAGGCTGAGCGTTTTGGATCCGTTCTAGTCCCAGGTCCAAGGCAGTCGCTCTGGACCAGGGTCTCGGTGGTCTGAGGAGCGGGGACAGGGGGTGGAGCGATAAGGGCACTTCTTACTGCGCTCCAGAGTGCTGAAGGGAGCCAGTCCCCTGGTTGGTGGCCTAGGTGATGCCTGGGTAGGTACCCCTGGGAGCGGCTTCAAGGAACCTGAAGGAGGCTCCCGGGCAGCCGCGCCAGGCTCAGGACTGGACACCAGGGCCGTGGTGCTGCGATGAAAACCGGCTTCTAGCTGGGGAGAAGCGAAGGAGGGCGACCAAAAGGCCTGTCTCCCAACCCACCTCCAGCTCTCGCCGTCACCAGTGAGGCAGACAGCACTTTCTCCACCGGACTCCAGAGGTACCAGATAACTTCCTGCCTCGCGCTTCAGGAAGTGGTTCCTATCTCAAATGGGTCCCTACCGCGCCAATCAGGACATGCTCCGGTGCCCGAACTGGAAAACAACGCTCGGTGGGAACCCTTAAACCAGACGGCCCGGACCTCCGGGGAGGCTTAAGGCAGGCGTACCGTGAGGCCGGAGCAGGGCGCAGAGATAGCTCTGGCTCTGTGAGCGCGTGTGGCGGTCTAGCAAGCGTGGGCCTTGACCATTGGGCGGGCCCTGCCACGTGACCGCAAGTTGCGCGCTGGCGGCGGAGTAATAAGGCACAGCGTGGGAGGCATTAATAGTTACAAGAGTTAGGCTGAGCTTCAGCTGGGAAGTGTGAGATGCTGCTACTTTTGTAGGCTGGGCCACAGAAAAGGATTGAAGGTTGAGCAGTTTTTGCATCAGGAGGCAACTGCTGAAGAGATGCCAGGTTTTTTTGCAGTCCGTTTTTCCAATGTGGTGGAAGAAGTGGAGAGGAACTTCTAAATTGTTCCAGATTAAAACTAACATTACCTGTGCCTTGGACAAGTTAACCAAAATCTCAATTGTGATGCATAGAAAATAGGGCTTATAATCTCATGAAAGGCGACGAATACAAATTATAGGGCCATCCACAGTCAGTAGATGGATTTTTTTCAAAGACAAAATATTTAATGAGCTTGTATTTCTTGTTTGATTTTTTTCCTTAACTCTTTATTTTGAAATAATTATAGAGTCTCAGGAAATTGTGAATATACCAGTTTCATGCACTTTTCACTAAGCTTCCCTCAAGGGTAAACATGTTAAATAGAGTATACTACAACAGGTTGGGTATGGGGGCTCACACCTGTAGTCCCAGCACTTGGCAGGATGAGGCAGGAGGATCACAGTGATTTCGAGGCCAGCGTGAGCTGAAGTCCAGCCTGAACTACATAGCAAGACCCTGTCTCAAAAATCTAAATGAATAAATAACTATAACACAACAAACTCACAAAGTTGACATCTGTGAAAAATTATTCACTAATCTTACTTAGATTTCACCAGTTTTTACATGTACTAATTTGTGTGTAACCCCTGCTGCCCTTTTAAGCATTAGCCCATTGTGGTATGTACCACACTTTTATTGTTGCATCAAACTACCCTCATTTCCTATAAAACTGTCCTAATCCAAATGTGTAAATACTGAATAGTTTCTCTGGTGTGAAAAACTAAAAGTGTAAATAAGGATTGAAATGTATAACTGATAATTGAAATAGGGAGAACAGGTCTAAAGGAGTAGGGGAAGTGGGAGAAAGGAAAGAAGGGAAAAGAAAAAAAAATATGAGAAAAGGAAAAAGTGGAAACAAAGACTTTGTAAATAGGGAAGGGTGGAGGGGCTGAAGGGAGAGCAGGGGAATGGGGAAAAATAAGAACCAAGGTACATCATGTAAAGGTACAAGATCCCAATGATGAATGTAACTGTATTGTATACCTAAAATGTACCAATAAACTCAATGAAAAAAAAACTGTCCTAATTTCCTCCTTTGGTTTGATACTTTTTATTCCTCAAGGTTGTGAGACCATGAACTTAGCACATCTAACATCTAACACCTAACAGATCATGAATTGCCTATCAGTAGTTTTATTTATTTATTTATTTATTTATTTATTTATTTATTTATTGAGACAGTGTTGGCCAAGCTGGCCTTGAACTGGAGGCAATCCTGCTGCCTCAGCCTCCTAAGAGCTGGGATTATAGGCATGTGCCACCTTGCCTGGCTATCAGTAGTTCTTAAAAGAAGTTCCATTTGTAGGATTCCAAAGTCTGTGAATTGCACCCCCCGAATTTTTTTCATAAGAATATATGTGCTGGGCTGGGGATTTAGCTCAGGGGTTTCGTCCCCTGCTGCGCAAGCGCAAGGACCCAAGTTCGACCCCCGGTACCAAAAAAAAAAAGAATATATATGCTATAGTTTGAGTATATCCATCAAAAAGCATGTGTTGGAAACTTCATCATCACTGAAGCCATATTAAGTGGTGGGACCTTTTGGGGGTGTTTAGGCTGTGGATGTTCTACCCATGGATGGATTAATAGATTAATGCCTTTATCACAGGCCTGGGTTCCTTGTAAAAGGGTGTGTTTGGTTCTCTTGATCCCTCCCCTGCTTCTCCTTCCCTCGGCCTGTTCCTCTTCCTTCTTCTTCATCATATTCTTTTTCTCTCTTTGTCCTCTCACTGTGGGTTAATGCAGCCTTCTTGCCCTTGCCAGACTCTGATTCCTTGGTCTTAGACTTTCCAGCTTCCAAAACCATGAACAAGCACATTTCTCTTTAGTACAGTTTACCCAGTCTCAGGTATTCTGTTACAGAAGCAAAAAAGACTAATATGCAAAGTACAAGTTACAAACACATGACTGTTGAATGATGGATTATGTTTGAGAAAGTAGTCCTAAGATTACACCACATGTATGGAAGTTATTCCTCTTTTAAGATTCATTTTACAAAATATTACAAAGTCTTCATACTCTTAAGTGAAATAAATCAAACACCACATTGTTTTTCTGGTGTGAAAAATCAAAAGTGTAAATAAGGACCAAAATGTACAATAGATATTGGGAAATGGGAAGAAAATGTTCAAATGAGAAGGGGAACAAAGGAGGATGGAGAGGAAAAGGAAAGAAGGGACCAGGAAAAAAAATGAAAACAAAGCTTTTGTAAATAAGGAGGGGAAGAGGGATTGAAGGGAGGGGAGGGGTATGAGAAAAAAAGAATCAAGATATATTACAGGTACAAATTCCCTATGGTGAATGTTAACATTATATATATCTAAAATGTACCAAGAAAAAAATTTAAAAATGAAAAAAGGGGGCAAAAAGAAAAAATATATTATAAACTCTTATTCACAATGGTCTCCATTTACTTGGATTTAAATACTGTAAAATATCCTTTTTTGTACTGTTATTCCCTAGATCTTGATGTCCTCATGATTAAATGCTACTTCATTTTAAATGATTATGTGGTTTATAATAACAAGAAATTATTATACTTCCATTATTTGTACGTGTGTATTTTCTTTTTGAGATAGGATCTGATTATGTTGCCCAGGCTGGTCTCAAATTCATGGGCTCAAGTGATCTTCCTGCCTCAGCTTCTCAAGTGGCTGGACTGTTAGTATACACTATCATCTGAGGTTCTTCCATTATTTTTCATACAGTACATAGAGGTGTTAGCCAGTTTTCATCCCTGTGACAAAATACCTGAGATAAGCAATTATAAGGGAGGAAGGTTTACTTTGGCTGACAATTTCAAATGTTTGAATCCCTAGTTGCTTGGTTCATTGGCTTTGGGACTGGTGTGAGGTAGTACATTGTGGTGGGGAGTGCATAGTGGAGGAAGATGTTCACTTCATAGTTACCAACAATCAGGGAGACAGGAAGGGGCCAGGGTCTCATACCCTCTTTAAAAGTACACACCCAAGCTGGGCATGGTGGTGCACACCTGTAATCCCAGCACTTGGGAGCCTGAGGCAGGAGGACTGCCTGGAGCTTGAGGGCAACCTGGGCTACATAGTGAGTTCAAGGCCAGACTGGGCTACATAGTGAAACCTTGTTTTAAAAAAAATGCCCAGTAACCTAGGCTAACTCTAAAAGGCTTCTTTACCATAGGTCTTATCTTTTAACACATGAGCATCTGTGGGATATTTCATATCCAAACTATAGCCTTAGGTAAACTGAATGTTTTTTTATCCAGAAGCTGTAGTACTGGACTTGCAACTTCTATTACTAATAAAATAAACAATTTTTAATCTTATTTTTCTTTTTTCTGTTAAGTAACTTTTTCTGCTGGGCATTGGTGGCACACGTCTGTGATCCCAGCACTCAGGAGGCTGGGGGTGGGAGTTTGAGGCCAGCCTGGGCTATATAGTGAGTTCACAGCCAGCCTGAACTACACAATGAGACCCTATCTAAAAAAAAAAAAAAAAGTAACTTTTTCTTTCTCTCTGATGCTTATAAGGTTTTTTTCTTACTTTCTAGGTGTGATGTTTATTTTTATTTTATTTATTTTGTTGGTGGTACTGGGGATTGAACCTAGGGAGTGCTGAGCTACATCTGTAGCCTTTTTTATTTTGCTAGGTCTTGCTAAGGTGCCCAGGCTGGGCTCCAACTTGAGATCCTCCTGCCTCAGCTAGAATTACAGATTTATGCCACTACTCTCAGCTAGCTGTGCTTTTTAAAAAAATTAATCCTTCCGGAGTATATCTGTTATCTTTGAAGGTTATATATTACTCCAAAATTTAGCACCTTAGAATCACGAACATTTTATCTCACAGTTTCTGCTGGTCAGGAACTCAGAAATGGCTTACTGGATGCTTCTGGTTTAGTATCGTTCATGAGATTGCAGTTACAGCATCAGCCAGCGTTTTGGTCATCTGAGCACTTCACTGGGACTAGTGCATCCACTTCCAAAGTGGCCCACTCACGTGGTTGTTGGCAGATCTCAGTTCTTCATCATGTGGGTCTCTCTGGAGAGCTACTTACGTGTTCTGTGATATAACAGTTGGATTACTGTAGAGTGAATGATCTTAGAGAGTCAGGAGAAAATTACAATGCTTTTTTTTATAACACACTCTCAAAAGTTACACACTGTCATATCATGTTTTATTCATCAGAAGCAAGTTATCAAATCCAGTCTACACTCAAGAGGAGGATAATTAAGTTCTACCTCTTGAGGAGAATCATATCAAAAACTTTGTAGACATATTTTTAATCCACCAGACAGAATCAGTGAACCGTTTCAACTAATCTGAGGATAAAAAATTTTCTCCATTTAGACAACTTTTCTATTATTAAGAAAATTATATGTAAATATTTATATGCAGGTTTTAAACTTTTTTGTGAAAATTTTTCATAAAGGGAATGAGACAATTCTGGCTCAACTCAAGTGGAGGTGCGAATGGAAAGATACTGGCATATTATAAATCTTTGAACTTGCCAAATCTGTTGTATTTGTTACCTACTCCCCTAATCCTGCAGGTTACTATTATAATGTCGACTATGGTTATATATCAAGTTATTATTATTGCTAATATTAACCTGGATTCCTTTATTCTGTGTATCTCTGAACTTTGATAATGATAATTAGCAAAAGGATGGAATCCAGGCAGGACTATGCATTGCACCCAACTGTCATGTCTCTTGTTTCCTTCAATCTGGAATAGTTCTTATCTGGCACTGATCTTTTTTTGGTATTGAACCCAAAGCCTCTCACATGCTAAGCAATTGCTCTATTATTGAGCTACCTCCCCAGCCTGACATTCTTTCTCTAATTACTGTAGCGAATTGGATTTTCCAAGCATTGTGCCACATTTCCAGTTCTGGAACCCTCTCTTTGAATCTGGGTCAGGATCTTTTTTCATGTGGATTGTGGATACAGTTCTCAAAAATAAGATATGAGCTGTATCAAAGAAAGTTATTTATAACATATAATATGTACACTTTATACTTAATTCCATTTAAAACTTTTATTGGTATATGTTTATAATACATAAAAGTGCATTTTATCTGGGGGAATTGATACATACTACATCTTAATCATGGCCCCCCCCCTTTCCTTTTTTGAGTCATGGTCTCACTGTGTAGTCCGACTAGCCTTGAACTCATTATGTAGCCCAGGCTGCCAGGCTGGGCTGGAACTTGAGTTCCTCCTGCTTCAGCCTCCCAAGTGTTGGGATTACAAGCATGCACCACTGTGCCCACATTTCCCCTTTAATATCAATTTAATTTTGGTTCTTTTGCAGGTATCTTGTTTTTTCCATTTGGAAGCTTATGGAATTTTGCTTTATCCTTGGTATTAAAAATTTTCTCCAAGATGTATGAAGGTGTGTACATGTATTTTTTTTATTAATCTTGTTCAACATTATTTGGCTTCTTTGAATAAAGTTCCCAATCTTTCTTGAACTTAGGGAAATTTAAAAAATAATATATTTGAGCCTCCCCTTTATTAACTACTGGATATCCTAATAAATCTCTTTTGTTTACTGAAGACTTTTACTAGAATATTGATGGCCTCAGAATCAATAAAAGGCCAAGACACCTAGCTTAGTAAAAACAGAAACCAAGGCAACTATAAAGGTTAGACAGTAGTAGTGACAGCTATACACTTAGAGGAGAATTTCCAAAAAAACTACTCTACTGGCAGGCTTGTTTTTCCCAGGCTCTATTATAAAAATTAATACCACCATCTAGTGGCTCCTTCCTGTACTTACGTCTGGTTATAGATTTCTTTTAATCAGTTCATTATCATCTGAAGTGTACCGTTTGTATATTCCTCAATTGATTGATTGGATTTCTGAGACAGGGTCTCGATATGTAGTCCAGGCTGACCTTGAACTTGCTGCAGTCCTTCTGCCTCATCTTCCCAAGTGCTTCCCAGCATTTGCCACCATGTCCTGCTGAATTTTCAAATTAGCTTTTTTAGTGTGGAAGGGAAGCAGGTTTATTGAGGTATATTATATAAAGTGAGCTCAGGTTTAAGACAGCAGATTGTAAAATTTCTCCTTTGAGAAAGAGCATGTAGTCAGTATTATAATAGTCCCTTGGTGAAGTTGGCCCAAATTGCTCTTTTCTAGCCATCTCAAACTTTTGGTATCTTGATTAAATTAAGCCTCTGTGAGCACTACTAGGAAGATTCATGTTTAAAAACAAGCTATTTGGTTATAAGTTGAGTCCTATACTTGTACAAGGTATGATCCAGAAACACTGTGTTTAAATTTAAATAATTTATTACAGTAAAAGACACACTGCCCTTAATGCCTCTTGAAATATTCCCCCCTGCCCATTTCAAATGCATCCCATCCTTCTTGGCAATGTCTTTTACTGTAATACATTTTTAAAAAAATTTAAACACTTGGCATATTTTTGATCACCCTTTGTATATTATGCCTATTGACAGAATACTAAATTTATGACCATTATATGAAGTTGCATGATTTTAACATATTGAAAACAGCTTAATTTCCTACATTTAAAATTTCTATATAGAGTGTTATCATTAAGGGCTAGGAGTGTAACTCAGTGGTAGAGAGCTTGTGTAGTGTGGGCCAGGCACTCAGTTTAATCCCCATTACTGAAAAAAAAAAAAGGGTTATCATTACTTGTACAACAATAGACTTGGGAAGTTGAGACAGGAGGACCCCCATGAGTTTGAGGCCAGCCTGTATTACATAGTGAGTTCAAGGCTGCCTGAATTGCATGATGAGACCCTGTCTCAAAAAAAAAAAAATGCATTCTAAATTTCAAAACCTGGACAGCTTCATTTTCTTCACATTTGCAATAAACTATTTTATAAATTCTCATGTGTAATTCTTATATTTCTTGTTTTTAATATTTGAACACCTCAAGAGCAATACTATTCACAATGATACAGAAGCAACCCAAATGTTCACTGACTGATGAATGGATATACAAAATGTGATATATATGTATTTATAAAATAGAAGATAATTCCACCTTTAAAAGGAAGGGAATTGCCAGGCCTGGTGGTGCACTCATATAATCCCAGCATTCTAGGAAGGTGAGGCAGGAGAACTGCAAATTCAAGCCCAGGCTGGCAACTGAATAATTTACTGAGACCTTGTCTCAAAAATAATAAAGTGCTGGGGGATGTAGCTCAGTGCAAAGGCCCTCGGTTTCTCAGTACTGCAAAATAATAATAATAATAATAATAACAACAACAACAACAACAACAACAATAGTAATAATAATAAAGGTCTACAATCTAGGACCATGTATTTCCCTCAACTGTCATGTCTCCTGTCTCATTCAATCTGAAAAGTTCCTGCCTTGACCTTCGTCATTATTATTATTACTATTACTATTATTATTATTATTATTTGTAGTGGGGATTTGAGCACAGGCCTTCACACATGCTAGGTAGGTGCTCTACCATTAAGTTACATGCCTAGCCTAACCTCTACTTTTTTTTGGTTGGTGTTTTTGTTTTTTCTGAGACAGGGTCTGGCTATGCAGTTCAGATTGGCCTTGAACTCATTATGTAGCCCAGGCTGGCCTGCAATTTATGGTGATCCTCCTGCCTCAGCCTCCTGAGTGCTGGGATTATAGGTGTGGACCACCACTCCTGGTTTAACCTTCATATTTTAAACATTACTGTGGCTATTTTCCAAGGATTGCATCACATTTCCATTTCCATTCCACCTGTTCTTCTAGAACCCTCCCTCTGAATCTCACATTTGCTTGTGATTCATTCAGTATACAGAAGGCAGGGAAGTGAATCTGTGTGACTTCTAAACTAGACTAGAAAAGCTTCTACCTGGTGTGCACTCTCTTACACACATATACTGCTGGGGAGTCCTGAGCTGACATATAAAGACATTCGGTTACTCTAAAGCAGCTGTGAAGCAGAGGCCACATGGAGGTCACATAGCTGTTCCAGTCCATCTGTTATATGTGAAAAACCTTTTAGAATGATTCCTGCTCCTAGCCTTTTGAGGTACTCTGAGAGGCTAGTGGAGCTGGGCTTTGGACTGTACCAGCTGATGCAACAGGGCAGAGAAAAGCTGCCTCTGCTGAACTCTGTCCAAATTGCAGCAAATAGTTTTGTTGTCTTAAGCCACCTGGTTTAGGAGTGTTTGTTACATAGCAATAGATAACTGGAAAAATGACAGGCCAATTATTTGTGGAATGTGTCTCCTTTTGGGTCTGTCAGATGTTCACTCATGATTAAGATTCAAGTTAATGCATTTTAGGCAGACTGCCACTAAAGTAACCTTGTGCTCGTCTTGCTCTAGGTGACACATGATGTTGGTTGATCCCCCTACTGGTGATGTTAAGTTTGATTTGAGTAAAGAGGTATCTTCAAGTACCTCTACTGTACAATTACTCTTTCTCCTTGTGTAATTGGTAATTGTTTTTATGGGAAACACTCTGAGACAATGTAAAAACAACCTGTTCCTCATCCACCTCAAACCCACGGATTTTATCTTCCACTGATGTTTCTTGCCTGGATTTATTATTTTTATGATGGTTGCAAAATAATGAGTCTCTAATTCCATTATTCTTTTTGGCTTTATTACCATTCCATTACAAAAGAAAATTTTCTCTTCTTTTAATCACTTATTTATTTATATGGGTATAGGCTTATGAATTCCCACTTGATTCAGTGGCTATGTTTACTATTACTGTTTATTTTGATATATCGTCTCAGATTTGGCCAGTAAAATCTCTTTCTAACTGGCTTCTGTATCCTTCTGACATGTCCCTATCATTCTCTGTCTGATTTTTATTTTTAAATTAAAAAAATTTTTTTTCAGTACCAGAGATCAAACTCAGGACATTTCATTTGCTAGGCAGGTGTGGTGCCACTGAGCTACACACCGAGCCCTTCCCTATCATTCTTTGAGGACTTCCTTAGTTTCTGGTACAAAAAAATCTTCCCAGTCACCTGTTGCTGCCCTCATCCTGAAATCAGCCATTTTTCCAAGAAGCTCTGGTTTTTCTTTTTGAACCGGGGATTGAACTCGGGTCCTTGCGCTTGTGCAGAAGGTGGCGAAACCACTGAGCTAAATCCCCGGCCCAAGCTCTGGTTTTTTCTATTGGAAAATGGTATTTAGAAACCAGTATCTGGGTGCTAGATTTGCTATGGAGATGACACAGTACTGCTTCTAGGGCCTCTCTATGGACAGAGACAGGTAAAGACAAAAATACAGCAGAAGGCAGTGAATAATAAAGGGGAAAGGATTATGAAACAATGAAAGATAAAAAGACATCTAACCTACGACTTCAGGGTTGTGGGAATGGGCTGCCAGGCGTGGTGGTGCCCACCTGTAATTCCAGCACTTGGAAGGCTGAGGCAGGAGGATTGCTGTGAATTCAAGGCCAGCCTGGGCTACCAGCCTGAACTACATAGTGAGATGCTGTCACAAACAAACAAACACACAACAGCAAAGAAACATAGTTGTGGGAATGGAAACAGAAATATTCCAAATAGAAGATATTTATGTGCAAAAGGTCTGAGTCAAGAAAGAACATGTCATGTTTAAGGAAGGAAGCAGTTTAATACAACTAGAGAGTGAACTGAGGGCAGTAGTAAGAGAGGAGGCTGCAAGGTAAACAGGGGATAGCCAAATTTCTAAAAATCTAGTAAGCAGTATCAGAAGTTTGAGTACATCCTAGGAGAAATGGGAAGTCATTAAAAAGACTCTTAGCAAAGGATACATGATCAAATTTGTATTGTAGAAGTTATGTTCAATTAGGGCCGGGGATTTAGCTCAGTGGTTTCGCTGCCTGCTGCGCAAGCGCAAGGACCCGAGTTCAATCCCTGGTACCAAACAAACAAACAAAAAACTTACATACCACCCTAAAGGAATTCTGAAAAACTGTGTGCTTCCTTTCCACATTTTAAGTTGACATCTAATACTTTTGTAAGTTTAAAGGTTTTTTTGGTTAATAAGAATTGCAGTAAACATTTTGAAAGATGAAATAGGAAGACCATGAGCTATATCTGAAGAAAATATTTTATGACCTAATACATTTTTGGGGGGTGTACCGGGGATTGAACTTGGGACTTTTTGGCTGGGAGGCAGACAGCAGATCCATTGAGCTAAATCCCCCGCCCAATTCAATACATTTTTGAGGAGACAGGGTCCCACTATGCATTCCATGCTGGCCTTGAATTCTGCCTCATCTCTTCAAGTGCTGGGATTATGATTGTGTGTCACTATTCCTGGCTTGACACGACACAAACCTGAAAAGCTATGTAAAGCTTCTCTTTGTGGGTCTTATCAATGTATTTTAAAAGATGAGACAGTCTCAGAAACCAAAAAATTACTTTTCTTTGTGTGGTACTGTGGATTGAACCCAGTGCTTTTACACTGAGCTATATCCCCAACCCATGAAAATTTTTTTTTTTCAAATTCATCTCTCTTAATAGTTTCAAAATCCCCTCTCTTAATAATTAGTAGAACAGAACAAGTGAGAAGTAAAATCAGCAAGACTAGTCTTGGACAACACTATCAACTAACTTGATCTACATGAGATTTACAGAACATTTCACACAACAGCATAACTGGGTCTTACAATGGATTGGGTCTTACTAGATTGCCCAGATTAAGCTCAAACTTGCAATTCTTCTGCCTCTGCCTCCCAGAGCACTGGAATTACAGGCATGCATCACCATGACTAGCAATATTTTTTAAGACAAGATCTTGCTAAATTGCCCAGGTTGAGCTAGAACTTGTGATCCTCCTGTCTCTCCCTCATTTAAAACTACCTTTTAAAAGTAAAGCAAGCTGGGTATGGTAGTGCATGCATGTAATCCCAGCACTCAGGAGGCTGAGGGAGGAAAATTGTCATGAGTTCAAGGTCAGCCTAAACTACATAGCAGAGATCCTGTCTTCAAAATTAATGCACATACATACATGCATAAATATAAAGTAACAGCACTGTGCTAGGTACAGACGTACCAATGAGACTCTCTACATTTCTCTGACTGCCAGCCTGATCACCACCAACCTTTTTGTAACTTGGTACATTTTGATGTTTGAGAATAAAACCTACAAAATGGTGAAGTAAAACTGCGATATGCTCTGGACCCTTCCTTGTCCTTTCTCTCCTTTCCCTTTGTTCTGTGTAAAACAGCCCAAATCCTAACTTATCCTGCCTGCATAGACTACATCGAAGTGTGGCTCATGGAAAGATTTCTAGACTCCACTCAGAGGAGGCTTTAGGACCAAGGAAGGGAAAATTATCCCCCCAAAGTCCTAAAGATGAAAAGTCCGGATAGGGAACATGAGGTGGTGGCCATCTGTTTTGGGGTCTGAGGGCTGATCCTCCAAATTATCCTACTCCTCCTTTGCTCATTTCCCCGGGGCACCTCTACTGCCTAAGTGGCCTGGACCGGAAGTGTACAATCTCAGTTTGGGTGGGAAGTTAGAATGCCTATGGTCTTCATTAGCTGTGAAGCCCTAGCCAAATTCTCAGTTTCTCCCTCTGAAAGACAACATAGATCCTAACCTAGTAATTATTTTTTTAAAGCATTTGCCAGATACTAAGGATAAAATAAAAAGACTGCCCTAAAGAGTTACCAAACAAACAAATAGGTAATTTAACATAATTTATGAAAGAATTTTTGGAGCAGCATGTGGGGAAACAGATTGTATTACTATGTCTTTATAAGGGGATTACAGAGTTGAAAATACCCAAAAGTGTTCACAAACTTTGCAAAGTGTGACCTATCAGTCAAGTGAGCCCATGCCAGCACCTATTCGAGTTGAGGCCAATTTAGTATGAATCTGAGCCACTGTCTTTCAACAATTTATTGAAGCTACTGGGGGCGGGTTCCATCGTGTAATGGTTAGCACTCTGGACTCCGAAGCTACTGGGGAGATAATCCAGGAGAAAGATTCAGAGAGAAGAGAGATATGTGGAGAGATAAGAAATATGGAAAAAAGAGAAAATTAAATACGTAAATACATACATACATACCATGCTTCTAGGTAACCCTGGAAAGAAGAAATCAAAAGGTAACTCAGACATTAGTTTGAACTGAAAATGAAAAGACAATATATCAGAATCTATGGGGTGTTGCTAAAGCAGTACATAGAGGGAAATTATGGCAAAAAAATAGAACAGAGACTATTATCAGAGAAGTCCAAGTGAATAAAGGTGAGAGCAGGGGGTAATAGGGAGGATGGATATGATAAAAATGTTATATGTATATATATTGAAATTCAATATTTTGTAAAATTAAAAAGCACTAATATTTTCTAAATCATAACAGAATATTACGAACAACCTTATGCCTATGAATTTAACTTTTTTTTTTTTTTGGTTCCGGGGATCGAACTCGGTCCTTGTGCTTGTGAGGCAGGCAGCAGGCGGCAGAACCACTGAGCTACATCCCCAGCCAAATAAAGTGTTTTCTTTTTTTTGGTACTGGGGATCAAACTCCGGACCTTGCTCTTGTGAGGCAGTCGCCGGAACCACTGAGCTAAATCCCCGGCCCTGAATTTAACATCTTAAGTGAAACAAACAAATTCTTTCAAAGACATATTCCCAAAGCTCACTCAAGAAAGACATGTAACACAAATAGCCCCATGTCCTTTTTTTCTATTCTGGTGCTAGAGATTAAACCCAGGGCCTCACAAATTCTAGGCAAGCGCTCTACCACTAAGCCGTATTTCCAGCCCCCATGTCCATAGATTGATTGATTGATAGCTTTACTGAAGATTTGGGCCTGTGCATGCCCATGATGCAAGCCACAATTAACATTCATTTGGCACAGAAATATATTCCATTTCAACAGATTAGAAAAAAACTAGGGCCAGAGATTTAGCTCAGTGGTTTCGTCGCCTGCTGCGCAAGCGCAAGGACCCGAGTTTGAGCCCCGGTACCAAAGAAAAAGAAAAGAAAAGAAAAAAAACGAAACCAGAATCCGATTGCTTCTCAGTACCACCTGCACCCCCCATGTTCACGTTTATCTTTTTTTTTTTTTGGTACCGGGGATCGAACTCAGATCCTTGAGCTTGCGAAGCAGGCAGCGGAACCACTGAGCTAAATCCCCGGCCATTCCATGTCCATTTTAAAAACTAAAATTTATAGTTAAAAACCTTATCATAAAGAAAACTCTAGGCCTTGATGGCTTCATTGGTGAATTCTACTAAACTTTTAAGAGGGAATTACAAATCAATTCTTTTATTTATTTTTGGTACCGGGGATCGAACTCCGGTCTTTTTGCTTGCAAGGCAGGAGGCAGAACCACTGAGCTAAATCTCCAGCCCCAAAATCAGTTCTTTTAGAAATAACAACCTAACTATACAAACTCTCAATTTGTTATTTGAGGGCAGCATTAGCCTGATACTAAAATCAGGGAAAGACACTACAAGAAAACTAAAACATTCCTCTTGAACACAGTTGCAAAAATTAAAAACCAAACTTTTAGTTAATTGAATTTTAGCAAAAGAAAAAAAGGAAAACACTCCATGTTTTCTTGAAGTTTATCCCAAGACTGCAGGACTGGCCTAACAGTCAAAGATCAGTGTAATTCGTCATGTTAACAAACTTAATGAAGAAAACCTATATAGTCATCTCAAGAGCCATAAAAAACAAAAGGACTGGACAACATCTATTATTGATTAAAAACTCGCAGCAAGATAGGGATAGAAAGGAACTTCCTGAACCTGCTAAAGGGTTTCTATTGGAAATTCATTCTTAAAATTTTATTGTCTTTGAGAAATCTGTAACTTGTTAGTGAAAACTAAATGTTTTCCACATAATATCATGGTGCCAATGAGACTGGGCACAAAAAATTAAGAGAGAAGTTTTGTTAGGATTTATTGAGTTTTGGGCCCAACATCGTTACATTGCCCTAATCTTGCACTATTTGACCTAGCAGAATTTCTATTTCACCCTGATCTTGTTCATTTGAGGACAGGAAGCCTGTAGAACATAGGCTGCTGTTCAGGTGGGCTGGCTAAAACTGGGTGGATCTAAGATGGCTGCCAGAATGACTGCCAGACAACCTCTAACTCCATTATAATTCATCTGCATGCTAACTGCCACACTAGTGTCAAAACAGTTGACAAACTGCATAACAATGACCAGAAGAAACAACAGAACAGAAAAAGGTAGAACCAGGTTTCCCATAAAATATGTTCTCATTCCCAGAAAACCCATGAATATTCCTCCAATCTGAGCCTATCCTCCTACCCCCCATTTCTTTTAAACTATAATTATAACCTCCACATCCTAATGTGCTGAGAAGTTGATTTGTGCGTTCATCTCCCCTACTGTTGGCCAAGAAGAAAAGCCTCCTCTAATGCTCAGTTGGTGTTGGATCTTGTTGGTTCCACAATTCTGAGAGGGAAGAAGGACTCAGTTTGGGGTAACAACATGGCATTGGATATCTTTCTGGGGATATAAACAGTTATATGGATCTGGAGCTCAGAAAAGAGATGTCAGGATAGTCAGGATATAGAGCCTCTTAGGAGTATTTTTGTTTGTTCTTTGTTTTTTTGAGACAAAGTCTCTATATGTAATTCAGGCTGGCCTTGAACTCACTGTGTAGCCCAGCCTGGCCTTGAACTCAAGGTGATGCCCCGCCTCAGCTTCTGGAGGGCTGGCATTATAGGTGTGCAGCACCACACCTGGCTAGGGTATTTTTAAAACCATATATATACTTTTTTTTGGTACCGGGGATTGAACTTGGGACCTTGCACTTGCGCGGCAGGTGCCGGAACCACTGAGCTAAATCCCTGGCCCTATACTTTTTTTTTGAGGCAGGGTCTTACTACACAGTTCAGGCTTGAGGACTTGAACTCACTATGCAGCCCAAGCTGGCCCTGTGAACTTGCAGTGATCCTCCTGCCTCAGCCTTCTGAGTGCTAGGATTACAGGCATACACCACCACATCTGGCTTTAAGTATATATTTTTTAACAAGTGCATAAGGGAAACATAAGTAGAAAGTAAAAATGAGAAAACGGTTAGGAATGCAAACACTGGAGAAACCTAACATTGAAAACTAGGAATGATAGATATGTAAAGAGCAAGAAAAGGCAATCAAAAGCCGTAGAGATAAAAAGATGCCACTATACAGCAGAGATGTAGGGAAATACACTTTCAAGATAGGGGAAGGGGTCAATAGAGTCAGAAGTTGAAGACTTCAATACAAGGCTCTTAAGCTACATTTTTTTCCCAGTACTGCTGCGGATTGAACCCAGGGCCTTGCACATACTAGGCAAATACTCCAACGCTGAGCTACATTTCCCCAACCTGTAAGGATCCTAGTACATGCTAAAATTCTTAATCATAAACACAAATGACCACTAGAACATATTTAAGCTAGCTATTCTGTAGTATAGTCGAAATTTAGCCAATCCTTGATGCCGATACATCACAACACATTTTATTTCATTAGGAATGGATGTGTATGCAAGTTCAGGCTCTCCTATTGGTTACTTCACTATTCTCTGGATTGTTCAGACAGACCTACCAAGATGAGCCAGTATCCATGGCTTTAGAAAGTTCAAACATGCATTTTTCAGTTCAAAGAAAGGTAAGGAAAGTATTCAGAGTCCAAAGCCCACTAGGGTTTTGAGCTTTTTGTTCTGGTAAATATTTTACTAACAAATTGCTTAACCTTCCCCAGATTGGGAAGGCTTTAAATTCTATAGTGAAGCCAGGCACTGTGACTCTTGCCTATAACCTCAGCTTTCTAAGAGGCTGAGGCAGGTGTATTGCAAGTTCCAGCTCAGTCTGGGCAACTTAGAGTTATGAAAACATAAAAACGGGACTCGTGATGTAGTTCAGTACTAACTAGGTTCAAACCTTGACCCTGCCAAAAAACCAAAACCAAAACTATATTGTAGCACATTAATTCACTGAGCCTAAATTTTCTCATTTGTAAAAGGTGGATAAAAACATCAATCCTCACTCCTCTCATGGGATCGGTTAGAATAAGGCGAGTTTTGGAAGTCAGGATTGGCTCATTCTGGATCCTTGATATCTGAACTAGAGCCTGACACAGCAAATGTCGTCTGCATTAGAATAGCTGAGTATTTGTTAAAAGGGGAAGTGTTCCAAGCTAAGCGTCATTATTATTCCCCAACTATTTAGACCCCAAGTAATCAAATTCAAGATTCAATTAATACGTGTCATGTTTTGCCCTGAGCTACATCTCCAGCTCTTCTAAAAGTTTTTATTTCGGGACAGTGTCTCCCTAAGTCACTAAATTGCCCAAGCCAGGGTCGAATTTGCAATCTTTCTGCCTCACCCTACCAGACTGCTAGCTAGGATTTTAGGTGTTTGTCACTACACCAGGCTGTCTTGACAGGCGCCAAGGGGTAGCTGGAGGGACTGCAGTTGCTTCCTCCAAAGGGTTCTACAGAAGCACAGCTTCAGGACCAAGTCCCCTGGCTCACCTGCCTCTCACATTGCTGCTCCCATCCTCTCTTCTCTCTGGAAGTACTGCACACGCTGTAGAACTTTTGCTGCACCTAAAAAGATCAAATCCCACACTGACGTCCCTTGAGCTGAGGCCATGAAACTTTTTCAAAGCAGAAAGCAGCCCGGGCCTCTCCACATCAGGAAACTGGAGATAAGGACGCGCCAGCGGTAAGAATTACCGAGAGGCGTAGTGCGCGGGAGGCCTCGCGAAAGCCGCGAATCCTCCACAACCGCCAAAGACCGCAGACCGCCGGCCGGGGACGGTGGGCTCGCACTTGGGTTTGTCTGTGGGCGGTCTCGTGAGTGGGCGGGGCGGTCTCGGGCTCGGGGCGGGGCCGGGGGCCGGCCCCTCCTTCCAGAGCGAGCTTCTGGTTGAGGGCGGACCGGGCCGGTCCCTCAGGGCGGGCTTCCGGCTTGGGGGCGGGGAAGACGCAGGCCCCTCCTTCAGGGGCGGGCCCACAGGGCCGCGGCTTCTTCCCCGGGGGCGGGGCCTGGCGGGGGCGGGGCCTGACGGGGGTCCCTAGCCCAAGAGCCGCGGGTTTGGCGGCGGCAGCGGGAGAAGCCGAACGGGCTCTGGCTCCTCCCAGTGGTTGGCCGGGGCGGAAGCAGGAGGCGGGGGTAGCGTGCGCGCTGCTGGTCTTCTCTCCCGCGGCGCAGGGGCCCTCGCTCTGAGGGTGCTGCTCTGTTCCGCGCTCTGCGGGCAGCCGAGTCTTCTCCGCTCCCGGCTGCTCCTCGACCAGGCCTCCCTCTCGACCTCGGCCCGCAGCCCGGACCCTTCTGGGACGCTCCTGCCCCGTCTCGTACTCTTGCCGGGTCGCGGCCCCAGCCCCGATGGCTCTGTGCAACGGAGACTCCAAGGTCAGTCTGGCTTGGGGGCCCCGTCTTCCCGCTGCCCGGGTGGAACGAGGCCACAGAGCCGCGGCGGGGTCCCTTTCCGCCTCCTTCCTGGCCCGTTCGCGCCGCCCCCGATCGTCCCCGGCCGGGCCTGTGGCGTCTCTCCTCGGGAGCGGCGGGGCTTTGTTGATTTTGTGTGCGTGTCGCAGTCGGGGTGTCGGAGCGGGCGTCAGCTCCCCGCAGCCGCGCCACCGGCCTCCGCCTCCTCCGCGCGTCCGTGGGGCGCAGCGCCTTCCGAGCGCAAACACAGGTGGGGCGCCCTCCCCCTGCAGTCCCCCGCGAGGCTGGGCCTGTAGCGGGGGTCGCCAGGCCAGCTGGAGGCGGCGCAGGGTCGGGGCCTCGAGCGCTGGGCCGCCCTCGCGCCTTCCCGCCACCGCGTTTCCCGCCTGTCCTCGGGGAGGCCCTCTCCGTCCCCCTGCACTGGCCGCGGACTCCTAGGCGAGTCCAGGTGGCCGCCCTCTTCCGCCCCCCGCCCCCCCCATCCTGGTCGGGCTCGCGTCCAGGACGGCGGCCCCACGGTCGCCCCCTCCCCGTCCTCGGGGGGGCAGCAGGCGAGCGTCCACGCTCCGCTCCCGTCCAGCGTGCTCCTCACTCGCGCGCTTGGCGGGACCGCTTCCCCGCCTTTGGGTCCCAGGCGCGAGCGGCTGCTACACGCAGAGGGCTGGGCAGGCCCTAGGGCCGCGGAAGTTGGCGGCCGGGACGTGCGGAGCGTGGGCCTGCCTAGCGCTTCTCCTCGCCGTCGCCTCGCGTTTTCCTTCAGACGCTGCGTCTTCCGTCCCGCTGCAGAACGGGGCACCTTCGCTTTCGTGTCTGTATTAAAACTCTCATTGGGCTGTAGTTCTTTTAGAGTCTCACGAAGTCGATTTTGTGGGAAAAGTGCACAGTTGTGAGTTGCGATTGTCTTGAGTAAGGGATGCCTCGTGTACTCTTGTCTGGCCCAGCTTTAGGAAGCGACTTGGTTACATTTTGTTCCGGTGTGTAGAGTTCTACACTCCTGGTGGAGATCGGTGTTCTGCATCAGGTAGGACGAGTGGTTTATTCAGGTAGAATTTTAATACTCAGAAAAGTGACGCGCAAGTGTCACATCTTAGTGGTACTCTCTATGAGCAGTTGCTTAGTACCAGGTATTCATTCAAGAATTGTTTGTTGAACAAATGAGTAAAGATTATAGTGTAGATTGTTAGAGATAGCAGATACACTCAAACGGAAGCACGTGTGATGCTCAGACTATTAGCTGGGGCTCTTGCCTTGTAAAGTCGAGCAAGACATGCAGACCTTAGTCTCTGACCTCAGAAACGAATGTAACTTCTGTACGACTCTTTTCTGCGTACTACTACTAGACTTGTGAAGCATTTATCTTCGCTAATTTTAAATCTCACAGGTTACTGAAAAGATTCATGTTTATCCTGGTGGGTGAATCAAGTGTGGTATTAGAAGAACAACCTAATTTACGTGCTTTGAAAAATGCACAGTGCATTTGAAAAAGAGTATTTTCACAAAATGTAGTGACATCAGAAAGTCCAAGATTCACTTTCCAGTTTTTTTTCTCCCTAACTGGTATTTATTTTACTCGACTTGGAGTTTTAAAGAGACTCTTGATCAGTTTGATACATTTGAGCCTAAGGTGAATTAACTTTATTTCAAGGTCTTTTATGCTCTTTAGCATAATACTTATCGTGAAAAACTACAGTAGATGCAATTGGAAGCATTTTCAAGGGATGTAATCTAGGGAATTGACATATTTAATCAAGTCTGTGATTACTGTATATACTCCTAAGCGGGGAAAAATGACAAGCCATGACATGCCATTGATTATAAGAAGTATTTAAAGTGAAGATGAAACAAAAATGAAGTGAAGATGTTTAAGCACTGGGAAATATGCTCAGTAAATACTTGAAATAAAAGATTTCTCAGAGGTCCACCTGGAAATCTGAGCCTTTTCTGTAGCCTGCAAGTGAACTAACCAACTTTCCCTTGGGAATAAAGTACAAGTGCTGTAGGCAAGCTTATTTTGTACATTCATTGTCTCTCTGTTGGGCGTAAATCCTAATTCATAAATTAAAAGTTGGGAATGGACTAGTTTTGAATCCTTTCTGGTACATTTCATTTATCAGAATTTTCTAAGCCCACTATGTAGGCCAGGCTGGCCATGAACAAGTGACAATCCTGCTTCAGCCTCCTGAGTGCTGGGATTACAGGCATGCACCGTGATGCTCTGTTTTTGTAAACATGATGATCAGGACTTTCTAAAATGACATTTTTGCATGGTAGAAACTAGTGAGTGACCTAGAAGCTGTAAAAGCACTTGGGCTATTTTCATTAGTTTAATACATAACATTTTAGAGCTGGAAGGACCGGTGTGTATCCTAGCTTCCTAAACTGAAAACGCATAGCTGGGTTTAGCACCTTGCTTTTCTTTTTATTTATCTAAGGCAGATTGTTTGCATAGTTAAGGAACTGGTAGTGTTTATTTATTTATTTATTTTTGGTACCGGGGATCAAACTCAGGACCTTGTGGTTTCGAGGCAGGTGCCGGAACCACTGAGCTAAATCCCCGGCTGAAATTGGTAATGTTTAAATAGCTAAAGATCTTATTTAAGCCAGTTGTGGTGGCACATGCCTGCAGTCCCAGCGCTTAGGAGGCTGAGAGAGGAGGATTGCTGTGAGTTCGAGACCACCCTGGGCTACGTAGAGAAACCCTGTCTCAAAAAAATAAAAAAACAAAAACTTAATGAGAACTACAGCATATAGTTTTTCTTTAAAAACTTTTTACACCATGTCAGGGTTATTTGTGAGATAACTTTCTCCAGTTTTTTTATTAAGGTGTCATTATCAGTATTGTTCTTTGGGTGACTTAATCAAATTTCCCACTGTCCCTACCTATGCAAGCTCCAGACTTTTGGTTGGGATAGAGGTGTACCTGTCCTACCACCTTCCCTGAGATACTATGACTAAGATATATCTTACTTGGATATTTAGATTAAATGTGCCTTATTAATATTTCTTGTACATAATATAAAATCTTTAATAGTGTCTAATGTTAGTTTTAAAGTTGAAACTTCTAAAATAAAGCTTTTGAATTTAATGAAAATATAACCTGGAACTTTTATCTGAGATGTATTCAAAATTAATTGTTAATTTATATTAAAATGTTTTATGAAAAGATTTTCGAAATTCAGAACGGATTTTTTGCTTTAGATTTTGTTCTGATACTGTCATCTAGAATGGAAATGCCACTACAGGCAAAAGGAATCATTTTTATTGTGGTATGTTCTGAGAGAAAGGTTTTGAAAGTTTTCCAGGAACCTCAGATGACATAGCCTTTAGAGTAGGATAGTTTGTTATCTAAGGAAAATAGTTGTTTCCTTAAAATGTTACGCGCGCGCGCGTGTGTGTGTGTGTGTGTGTGTGTGTATGTTGCTTCCATGTGAACCCAGGGGCTCATACACGCTAACTAGGTGGTCTACCACTGAGCTTTATCCTCACCCCAAAAATTGCTTTTTAAAAATATATACTTGTTGAAAAATGTGATACTTATTTTTAAGATTGTTCGATGAATTATACTGCATTCCAGAGGATTCTGTTTAAGGAGTAATTATTTGGCTTGAAGAAATCTAAAATTTTCCTTGTTAAGGTACTTATTTTGTTTTCATGCTTTTACCTAAATTATTTTGATGCTTAAAATGAACAAAGTCCTCAATGTTATTTATGATTTTGAAGCACTTTGAACCAGCAAAGAAATAATTTTTCATAGAATTTTAAAATTAATTTTATTGGTACATTTAAGATATACAATATAATGACATTCATCATTGGAAATTTGTACCTTTACATAATATATCTTGTTCTTATTTTTACCCATTCCCCTGCTCTCCCTTCAACCCTTCCACCCCTCCCCCTTCAACCCTTCCACCCCTCCCTATTTACAAAGACTTTGTTTCCATTTTTTCCTTTTCTCATGTTAATTCCATTCCCTTCTTTCCTTTCCCCAATCACTCCCACTTCCCCTTCCCCTTTGGACCTTTTCTTACTATTTCACAATACCTGTTATGCCTTTTGATCCTTATTTACACTTTCTATTGTTTCTCACACTAGAGAAACTATTTGGTATTTACACATGTCCTATTTATGTCACTTAAGAGTATCGCCTCAATGTGCATCCATTTAGCTATAAATGTCTCTAAGTTTCTCATTCTTTATGGCTGAGTAGTACCCCATTTTATTTAAAAAACACATTTTCTTTATCTAGTCTCCAGTTGATGGGCATTTGAGCTGTTTCCAAGTTTTAGCTATTACAAACTGTGCTGCTATGTACATGGGTGCACATATATCGCTGTGGTATGATTCTTTCAATTCTTTGGGGAAGATACCCAGCAGGGGAATAGCTAGGTCAAATGGGACCTCTAATCCTCTTTCTTTGATTTTCACAGTGGCTGCACCAATCTGTGCTCCCACCAACAGTGGAGCAGGCTTCCCTTTTCCCCACAGCCCCACCAGCATTTGTTACTGGTTGATTTCATGATAGCAACCGTTCTTTTTGGGGTGAGGTAGAATCTCAGCATTGTTTTCATTTGCATCTTTTGAATGACCAGTGGTGTTGAACATTTTTTCTTATGGTTATTTGCCATTTCTACTTCGTTGTCTGAGAAATCTCTGTTCATTTCAGATGCCCATTTTTGGATTAGGTCTTTAAATTTGAGATATTATATATTTTATATATACTTTTTTTTTTTTTTTTTTTGGTACCAGGGATCGAACTCAGGTCCTTGTGCTTGCGAGGCAGGCAGCGGAACCACTCAGCTAAAGCCCTATATACTTTTATATATATATTCTAGATGGTAGAATTTTGAATCTTTATACTGTATATATATAATTCTGTATATATATAATATATTATACTGTATATATGTAATTCTGGCAGAATATATTTTTCCATGCCATTGTGGAATAAAGACATTTCTGTATTTGCTAAAGAATCATAGTGATTTAAAAAATAGTTTTGCTGTAGTAATATCCTGACAGTTGGTTTTCTTGTTAGTGTGTTACTGGAAAGAATGTGCCATGGGACTTCTTTCTAGGTTCTTGATGTCTTGAACAAAGAATTAGCCAAAACACAGAAAAGGGAGCAAAAGTGTACATTTTATTGAAAGCAGAAAAGAGGTCCACTTCACAGGGCAAGAGCAGGCCAGTGAATAGGCTCACAGTGTCCTGAGGATAAGGGAAAGTGAAAAGTCTTTTGTATCTAAAATTCCTGGATTGGCTACCTCTTCATGTGAGTAAGGCATTGGGACAGTCTTCCTGTCAAGAACTCAGTTGGCGTGGTGTAAAAATTAAACCTCTGTGGAAGGACTTGCTTGGCTCCTTCCCGGATGTTAATGAAAGATTGAAAATAGCATTTTTCTGATTGGTCCTGCAAATACCACCAGATTGAAACAACGGATTGAAAATAGGGTTTTCTGATTAGTTCAGTGTACAGTGCTTGGGAGCTGTGAAGTCATTTGGGTCCTGTGTTTCCCCTGGGTTTTCAGGACCTTGTACACTTTGCCCAATTAGTTGTCCAGTTTGCTCCATCCCTGTTCTCTACTTCAGGTCAACCCTTGCCATGGTTTCACTCAGGTTCATGATGTTGAAAATCCAGGAGATGCTTTATTTTGTTAAGTCTTTGCACTCCCTAAAATCATCTGTTGAAATAATGTGATAGGGAATAAAAGATATTTGGTTATAGGAGCATGACCATATGTACTTTATCTGCCTAAACTGGGATGTTGAACATAAAAGGAAATGTGAAGAATAATTTGTAATAATTGCTGAAAATAAATATTACCAAACAAAATACATACTTGTGAATAAACACAATAGAGGAAAGAATGAAAATGACAAAATTGGTGAAGCAAGAATGTTCAGATTACTCTCTTGCATATATTGCTCAGGGATGTATGCTATCTCTTTCCTGCATGTATTTCACAAATAGCGTACACTCACACTTTACCCAGCTTGTGGTGGCCTAGACTGATAGAGGCTTTTGGCACAGTTTGGAGGTATACCAAGTGGCTAGTAGGAGCAGCAACTTCAGATATATTGCCCATCATCACCCAGAACTACCCTATGTGTACTGCCAGTGTCCAGATGGGCTTTCTTTCATCAGGAAAAGAGATATTATCTGTGTTTGGCTTTCAGACTGAACCAGAAGTTAAAGTAAGAATTCTGCTCATAGCATTTGCAGCCCACACAATACTAGACAAAGCCATGACAAAAAGTGGAAATATAAAGTGAAAATCTAGTAGCTTATCCTATACTACTGCGATGCAATTTTTTTTTTTTTTGGTACTGGGGATCGAACTCAGGTCCTTGCGCTTGCAAGGCAGGCAGCGGAACCACTGAGCTAAATCCCTGGCCCATGCAATGCAATTTTTTATAATACATTGTTTGAAAATGAAGACTCTGAGACCAGTGTACAGTTAGGATGGGTACTGGAACAGCAGATACAAATTAGGATGGTCCTGGCAAACTGCGCCATATTTGTGTACACTGCAGTTGCAGAGCACCTTTTGTTCTGAGTGTGACACTCATTTCTTTAGTGATGATATTTAAAATTTAAGCCTAGTATGTATGTTAGGGTTATTTTCTCAATTATGCTAATAAGTTATTCAAAAATTCTTGAAAACTATCATCACCTCATTTTTGAAAGATGAGAGCCAGTCATGTTGAAACTGATTAAATTCTAAAATAATCTTCTCTATTCTGCCATAGTATTTGTAAAGAATGTTGCTCAAACCTTTAAATTGTCTGGTCATATAATGTTCTGTGTTACTCCTGTCTTGTGTGTTGTTTTTTGTTTTTCCCTGTATTGGTGCTTGAATGCAGGGCCTGGAGCATGGTAGGGAAGCATTCTACCACTGAGCTACATTCTCAATCCCTTTTTAAATTTTTATTTTACTTTGATACCAAAAGGTCTTGCTAAATTCCCATGCTTGCCTAGAATTTGCAGTTTTCTTGTCTCAGCCTCCTGACTAGCTGCAGTTACAGGAAAGTGCTATCCACACCTATTTGCCCAGGAGAAAACACCTTTTTATCTTTTACAACCCAGGGAAAGCCACATAGTAAATTTAAATCACTACCACCTCCTCTGTAATTTGGAGAACTAGCATCAGTAGTTTTCCTCAGAGTGTCATTATGAGCATAAGTCTAGGACTTAAGATTTCTACAGTCCTGCTTTGCACCAATTTTGGGGAAATTTTAGATGAATAAAATTGTAGGTTGTTTTGATGTCATTGACAGCAGTGATACTTTTATGCTGTGACATTTTTGGCAAGCAAGTTAAAGGAAATTTTAGTTAACACCTAACCCTAAAAATTTTTGTCTTTGCTATTTAAAGTTTTGGAGTTCCTTGCAAGCAGGCGCCTGAACCACTAAAGCTAAATCCCCGGCCCCAACTTGCAGATTCTTTAACTCATTCTGTAGATTTTTCTTTCACTCTGGTGATTGTTTTCTTTTCTGTGCAGAAGCTTTTTAGTTTGATATATTTCCATTTGTATTTTTTTTTTTTTTTTTGGTACTGAGGATCGAACTGGGGTCCTTGCACTTGCGAGGCAGGCAGCAGAACCACTGAGCTAAATTCCCGGCCCTCCACTTGTGTATTTTTGTTTCCCGTGCTTTCAGCTTTTTTTTTTTTTTTTTTAACTGTTCATATTCCAATGTCCTGAACCATTTCTTTTTCTTTTTTCTAGTAGTTTCAATTTCAGGTCTTAATTCATTTTGAATTGATTTTTGTAACTAGGGAGAGATGGGATCTAGTTTCATTCTTCTGTATGTAGATAGCCTAGTGTGTGTGTTTTTTATACCTTTATTGAAAATCAATTGGCTGTATGTGCATAGGCTTTCTTCCAGGCTCTTTGCCCTGTTGGTCTGTGTGTCTGTTTTTATGCCAATACCATGGTGCTTTAGTTCCTGTAGCTTTGTAGTACACTTTGAAGCCAGAGAGTATGGATATTTTAACAATATAATTCTTCCAGTCTGTGAACATGGGATGTCCTCTTGTTTTACTGTGTTGGTATTGAATCCAAGGGCTCATGCATAGGATATATACTCTACCACTGAGCTACATCTCCAAACTCACCCCCTTTGCTTGATGAGATCTCATGTTCCCCGTCAAGATCACAAAAATGTGTGATTGCCTGTGTTTTCTGAGTGTTTTGTAGTTTTAGTTCTTGTATTTAGGTCTTTGTTCGATTTTGAGAATTTTTGTATATGCCAGAACTTCATCTTTCGCATGAGGCTATTTTATCCTAGCTCCATTTATTAATGAAAAGATTGTTCTTTCCTTTTGAATGGCCTTAACACCCTTTTGATGGTTGAAAATCGAAACCATTTATGTGTGCGTATGTATGTATGTATATATGTATATACTGAGAATCAAACTCAGAACTTGGGCTTGCCAGGCAGGCGCAGTGCCACTGAGCTAAATCCCTGACCCTAAAACCATTTATTTTTGGTCTCTATTCTGTTAATCTATGTTAAGTCTATGTGTCTGTCCTTATGCCAGTTGTCTTGAATCTGTAGCTTTGTAGAAAGTTTTGAAATACAGAAGTGTGAGTCTTCCAACGTTCTTCTTTCACAAAATTGTTTTGGCTGTCTGAGTCCCTTGAATCAACGTAGATGGCTAACATTCAGTGTTTCATCATTTAGTATGATATTTGTCATGAGTTTTTTGCAGATGCCCTTTGTTGTGTTAAGAAGGTTCCTGTCTCTAGTTTACTGGGTATTTTTATTATGAAAAAACATTAGATTTAGAAAAGTATTAAATGGGTTTTTTTGTATTTATTCTGCTAATCATGTGGTGTTATTTGTCCTTTATTGCTATGTGGTATATTAGATTAATTTTTTTGGAATGGGGTCTCTCTAATTAATTAAGGCTGCCCCTGAACTCATGTAGCCCAGGCTGGCCTCAAACTTGAAATCCTCCTGCCTTCACCTCCCAAGTGCTGGAATTACAGGTGTGCACCACCATGCCTCTAAGATTTGTGATTTCGTACCAGACAGAGTCTTAGATTTGGATGAGTGCTGACCTTACACTGTGGCAGATACAAGGGTGACAGATGCTCATTGTGGCAGTATCTTTTAATTTGTGGGGAGAGGTGGTAGTTTGAAAAGGACCACTAATGGGTATTTTTGTTTGGTTTGGTTTTTGAGGTAAAATGTTCATTCAGTGAGCTGTACATACGTGTATCTTAAGTTTACTATTTTGAGTTTTGACAAATATATGTACTTGTGTAATCTCTACCCTCGTCAAAATACAGAACATTTCCATCACTCCCAAAGCTCCCTTGTGTCCCTTGGCAGCCTGTCTCTCTACTGGTAGAGCAGCAACTGTTCAGATTTCTATAACTGTAAATTAATTTTGCCTGTTTTTGAACTTTATATAAATAGAATCATGCAGTGATTCTGGCTTCTTTCACTCAACATAATGTTTTTGAGATTTATTTCTGTTTTATGTATTGGTAGTTTGTTCCTTTTTATTATTGTGGCACTCCAGTATATGGATATATGAGAATTTGTTTATTCATTTAGTTGTTGATGGCTATTTGGATTTTTTTGTTTTTGTTTTTGTTTTGGAACCACTGAGCTAAATCCCCAGCCCTATTTGAATTTTTTTTTTTTAGTTTTCATGGACATAGGCTTTCATTTCTCTTTGATAAAAGCCTAGACAGTGATGGTGAACCTTTTAGAGCTTTCAGTGATGCAAACAGCCTGCTTTGACACACATGCCATATAGGTTTGCCACCACTAGCTTAGGAGTTGAATTGCTGGGTCAGGATAGCCATAAATAGCTTTGGTATTTCCTTTTTCTTAGATTGATATTTAGGATATTATACAGGATACTTGATACCTAGAAGAGATAAACCTTGACATAAACTTTTTAAAAAGTTGTATAATATTTCATTCTTTTTTTGAGACAGAGTCTTGCTATGTAGTCCAGGGTGGCCTCGACCTTGTAGCAATCTTTCTGCCTTAGCCTCTTGAGTGGTGGGATTACAGGTGTGTGCCAGCATGCCTAGCCAGTATAATATTTTATTTTTAAGGAGTTTTAAAAGGTATCTATTCAGACATATTTTAGTGGAAATAGCTTGTGGTTTGTGGGCACACAAGCTACTTCTGGCTTGACTTTACAAATAAAAGCATGGACCTGTGCAAATTTTTTTATTTAGCCTTTTTTTTATTTGATAGTAGCAATCTGAATTAATTTTAAATTAAAAATAACTTGACAGTAAAGCTTATGAGAAATACACAAAATAACTGGATTTAACAAGGCTTGTTTTTTGTTTTGTCTTTTTTTTTTTTGAGACAGAGATTCACTATGTAGTTCAGGCTGTCCTTGAACTCACTGTACACCCCATCCTGGCCTTGAACTTGTGGTGATCTTCCTGCTTTAGCATCCCAAGTACTAGGATTACAGCCATGTACCACCATGCCTGGCCACAAAGTCAGATTTTTTTTTTTTTTTTTTTTTTTACAAAGTCAGATTTTTAATAAGTTTAAACTTGCTACTGTTGCTGTACTTTCAAATAAAAGTTATTTTCAGTTATTTAATAAGAAAATTTCTGTAAGTTTGTCTGTTAGAGTTATTACTTAGCTGTTATGGTACATCATGGGTTTACCAGGCCTGGCTCTCTAGAGGCTAGTTAATAGTGTTTCTAAGTGATTTCTCTCATGTCTTTGCTTCATTGATTACCCCCTTATTGAAAAAAAAAAGGCAGAAAAAGATAAGTATGCACTTACATTTTAATATCTAAGCTCATGCATCAGTGTGATATATATCATGAAGATAAGGTTGGAAAGCTATCCATGATTGTAGTCATTTTGTTATCTATGTATGTTCTCATATTTCTGCCATATAGATAGATATAGATAGATATAGATATCAAGGTAAAGGAGAATAAAAATTAATTATATATGCTTAAGGAGTACAGTATGATAATTTGTTTTTTTGGGGGGGTGTTTGAGACAGGGTCTTGCTATGTAGTCTAAATTAGCCTTGAACTTGCAGTAATCCTCCTCCCTCAGCCTCCTGAGTGGTGGGATTACAGGCGTGCACCACTATCCCTGGCCAGTATGATGTTTGGCAAGAATGGTGGTGGCCTAGGGAAGTTGTTCCGCTGGATTTGGTTCATAGGCACTCGACCCCTACAGCCAAGAGAGAAGGAAGCCTGGCTACTGCTGTAGCTGGTGGCAAACCTTGGCATCATCCGCATGGTGCTTATTTTAGCTGCTTGCAGTATGCAAGAGTTGTGGGGTTATTCCCCACCCAGATTTCAGAAGAAAGTTGAAGCAAGGCAGTGTGTACCTGAGAAGGCAGTGTGTGAAACTATGAGTGTGAAGCCAAAGGTTCATTGGAGATCCCAGAAGTTTAGAGAAGCAAGGAACATGGATCATCTGAGGAAAACTGCAAGGAGGGAGGAGAGCCAGCCCAAGAGAAAAGCCATGGGAGCTACCCCCACAAGTGCTGTAGGGTCGGGGCCACCCAAGACCTTTGGAATTCACATCTTGCCACAGATTCCCTCGGATGCTGCACATGTAACTATAGGGTTTTGCCCTGCTGGATTTTGGACTTGCTTTGGTCCTATTCCTTTGTAACTCCGCCGCCCCCCCCCATTTGTACGTTTTGGAATGGTAATGTTTATCTTGCGTTTTTTGTGGGTTTTTTTTTTTTTTTGGTACTGCGGATTGAACTTGGGTCCTTGTGCTTGCACAGCAGGTGGTGAAACCACTGAGCTAAATCCCCGGCCCTATCTTGTGGTTTTGTATGTTGGAAGTGTTTAACTTTCTTTTCATTTGTACAGGCGCTCACAGCTAAGAGTTTGTCTTAAATCTCAGAGAAAACTTGAGAGTTGGACTTTTCAGCAGTGCTGAAACTGTTAGGACTTTGGTAACTCTTAGAGATGGACTAAATGCTTTTTGCATACAAGGATGTACATGAGTATTTGGGGGTCCAGGAGTGGAATGTTATGGTTGGGTCTAGATGTCCCCCCCAAAGCCTCATGCAGTCCTAGGTGGGGCTTTTAATCTGAATCTAGAGGGTGTGATTGATTCATGGTACAATGCTAGGATTAAGAGTGTGTGATTACTAAATCAGTCCACTGATTGGTTTGGTATCACCCTAAATCCTAGTAGCCTGGATACCATATAAGGGGCAGAAAAAGGCTTGTCGGGCCCCTTGCTCCCTTGTTACTTTTGCTACTGGGTGGGCGCCATGAACTGTTCTCCTCTTTGATGCCTGTCTGCCAAGCCATCCTCCCTTGGAGCCAGCTGATTTATGGACTGAACCCTCTACAAACTGTGAGCTAAATAAACCTTTCCTCCTTTAACTTTGGGTGTCAGGAATTTTGTCTCAGTGAGAGAAAAGTAACTAACCCACCATTTTAGCACATTAGGAAGAGGCATGATGATATCACCAATGTGAAATTGTCCATTGTTTATCTAGAATCTGATTGTGTCACAAGAAGTCTTGTGAGACATTACACAAAAAACTGGCCTAAACTTTTAAAAAAAGTTATAAAAGACAAAAGATGAGGAGGTGCATAGATTAGACTAAAGGAGGCAAAGGTAGGACAGTGTGTGCGAAAAGTCCTTGATGGTGTTCTGGAATTCAAAAAATAGGCATAAAGACATTGTAGTGAAAACATTCAATCCTATATTATTGTTAACTATGATCACCTTCCTGTGCAATAGAACACTAGAATTTATTTCTCTTATGTAACATTGTACCCATGTCAATCAAAACTTTTTAGGAAAAGACAAAATGTTTTCTGAGTGAATTGTGTAGTTTATTTTCCACTAGTTCAGAGAATAAAGTTGGTGCATATGGAAAAAAAGGAAATGTACAAAAATGTTACTAATTGTTAATTTTAGATGAAGAAAGTAAAAAAATTTAGATAAAGAATGGTATTCATTGTAACATACTTTAAACTTTTCTGTAGATTAAAACCCTTCACAATAAGAGGGGGAAAGTGAATTAAGCACAGGACAAGGCAACAGAACTGGAGAGTCTGTTTGATTTAACCATCCCGCCCCCTCCCATCTCCAGAGATAGAGCCCAGGGCTTCTGCATGCTTGGCCAAGAGCTCTACTGCTGAGATTCTTCCCTAGCGCCCTCCCGCACCCTGTCCCTCTTTTTTGGTGGTCCTAGGGATTGAACCCAGGACCTCACACTGAACTATATCCCCCGCCCTTTTTTATTTTGAGAAAGGGTCTTGCTAAATGGTTGTTGCCCAGCTGGGCTGGAACTTGTGATCTTCCTGCCTCAGCCTTCCTCAGTGCTGGGATTACAGACAGATGTGTGCCACTGCACTCACCTCCCAGCTGTTTTTATTTTTGAGACAGGGTCTTGTAAGTTGCCTCCACTGTCTTTAATTTGTGATCCTCCTGCCTCAGCAGCCAGGATTGCAGGTCTGTGCCAGTGCATCTGATTTAACTCTGGTTTTTTGTTTGTTTTTTTTTTTGGTACCAGGGATTGAACTCGGGACCTTGTGATTTCGAGGCAGGCAGTGGAACCACTAAGCTAAATCCCCAACCCTCATCTGGTTTAACTTTTGAGTTGGTAGAATCAAATTTCATTCAACATTATGTGAGTTAATGGTCTTTTATGAAAAACCTCAGTGAAGTTGATTGGTACTTCTAAAGTAGCTCAACTGTTAGATAATTTTGTGAACAAAATTACTATTTTTTCAGAATGGTAGGTGTGACTAGCTAAGTAAGTATGGTGAAACTTTAGTAGTCTTCCAATAATGAAGAAAAGAGTATTCTGGTAGTTTGATTATCCCGTATCACAAAAACGTGTGAGCTGGGGTTTTAAAAATCTCTTCTAACTCTTAAAACTTACTTTATTTTGACAACTAAAGATTTGTAAAGTGAAAGGATTTTTTTCAAAAGGGTAGATAGCTGAACAAGTTTAGTAATTATGAAATTCAATTTCCAAAATCACTTATATACTTTCCTTTGATATCAACAGAATATTATTTCACCTACACAACAAACTGTAAAGTAGTGAAACTTTACAAGTATTGAAAAGTAAAGTATTGCAACTTTGAAAGTATTCTTCCTAAAATATTATCCTTAATTGTCTACTTCTTTTTTGTTTTTTTGAGACAGGGTCTTGCTGTGTAGTTTAGGCTGGCCTTGAATTCACTATGTAGTCAGGCTGGCCTTGAACTTGCAGTGATCCTCCTGTCTCAGCCTCCTGAGTGCTAGGATTACTGGCATGTGGCACCACAGCCAGCTTGTACTTGCCTTCGGTAGTACTAATTATTTGAGGGCTTGAAAGATGTAGGTTTTCATTGTGTCTTTGCCAGTGTGTACCTTGGCAGGTGACATCTGAATCTCATTTTCCTTATCTTTATAGAAATACACACATTGTTATGAATAAAAGAGTATATGAAGAACCTGAAATAGTAAGTACAAGACAAATGTTAGTTTCCTCGTCTTTTTTTTTTCCTTGTCTTTTTTTTGAGACAGGTTTTGGTATGTAGTTCAAGGTGGTCTTAAATTCACTATGTAGCTCAGGCTGACCTTGAAGGACAAGTCTGTGATCCTCCTACTTGGGCCTCTCTTGAGTGCTGGGATTACAGATGTGCACCCCCACGAGCAGCCAAAATCTTTTTTTGTAAAATAAAAAAACACAGAAAACTACACAGAATATGCATCATTGAGTAGATTCTAAGTCATGTGCATACTTTTTATTCAAAATATCCAGAGCCCCCCCCCCCCCCCCCCGCCCCAAGCCTAGTAATTTTGATGGAGTACATCTGGGGGGTAGTCATTCTGAACTCAGTCTAATTTTTGATTCATGGTCTTTCATGCCTTGTGTCATTTTCCTATTATCTTAGCTCATACAGAAATAGCACATTCCAGTTTTGATCTGTTGAGTATATCTTTCTGGCTTTCTCTTTGTAGAGATGTTAGTCCATTCCTTGTATCTTTTTAATTTTAGTAACTGAATGGGATTTAGCTACTGTACTTTGTTTTCATTTTAATAAATGAAACATTTTAAGGTTTTTTTTTTTTTTTTTTTTTTGATACCAGGGTCGAACTCGGGTCCTTGTGCTTGCGCAGTAGACGGCGAAACCACTGAGCTAAATCCCCGGCCCCTGAAACATTTTAAGTTTTATGAATTTAATTTTTCCTGAATGTTAGAAGGACCCTTGGCTCAGGTGACCTCTTACTGTATAGAACTTCCTCTTCTTGATCTTATGGCAGCTTGTTTTCTAGGGATTCCTGCTTGTTTTTCCTCCTCTGCTATAGTCTAGTCCATGCCACCTGGATGTTTTTCGAATGGGTAAACCTCCTGCTGAAGCTGTTGTTCTCTTAACTGGTGGCTCCTGTGCTTTTTAGCTCATACATATTGGGTGTTTTGGATTTCTGTACTCAGTTTCTTTGATGAGAGGCCAGGTTGCTTTTCACAGAGGTGCTATGTAGCACCAGCGTTTGAGGGTGTGGTAGATAGTATGTTTCCACCAACTTGTATTTTGGGGTTCTTGAGGAATAACTTGTCACGTGTACATAGTAGATATACCATGTTACATGGTGAATTTCTTGGGTTTTGGTTTTGCTATTTGTTCAGTGATTATGTGGGCATTGAGGGAAATTCCCAAACAGTGCTATCTTCATTTTTCCAGAATCTGCTAAGTTCCCCTGCTGTATTCATAAATAGGTTACTAAAGATGGTTTAGTTCTCCCCTTACTATTTTTCCTTGATAACTTAAACTGTATCTTATTTGCTCTATTATGATGACTTTAGGGCACTTGAAGGATGTTAGGCTTAAACCTTTAGGTTTTTATTTTTCTTTAGTTTTTTGAGACAGGATCTCACTATGTGGTACAGATGGCTTCAAACTTACAAAGGTCCTTTTTTCTGAGCTGGGATTACAGGCCTATGCCACCATGCCTGGCTCAAACCTTCAGGCTAATGGTGGCGAACGTATGGCACACAAGCCAAGTTGCCCCAGCAGCCCAGCATCTGATAGCAGTTATTTTTCTAAACTATTATTTTTCTAAAACCTCAGAATTCAGGTGGTTGTTGTTTTGTTTTTGTACCAGGACTTGAACTCAGGACCCGTCACTTGCCAGGCAGGCACTGTGCCACTGAACTACATTCCCAGGCCAGTATTCAGGTTTAATTGCAGTGTTGGCATTTTGTGATAAATAAGTAGGTTTAGGTTGCAGTTGGGCACTTGGTCTCTAAAAGGTTTGCCATTTCTGCTTTAGGCTTTTGTTTTTTAAATAGATTGTATAACTAGATGTAAATGGTTTTCCTATTTTATGATAGTGACAAACTTCATTTGTCTTTACTATTGATGTTACAGCTTCTTTTCTCATGAGGGCAGTTTTTCTAATCTGTTGAGAGTTTGGAAATCTTAGTTATCAAACTTTACCATTGTATTGAACTGAGAGTTAATAATACAGGGGTTTTGATGGAAAGGAACTTTACTGTTATTACTGGGGGCTCTTGCTTTACCCTCAGTGTTTGCAGCTGGACATACATGTTGAATAGGCAAGTTGATTGATACCTGAAATAGAAATGAGACAAGGATTCAGTTTCTTCGTGGCTTCTGGTATCATATGATTTAACAGTTTAAAAAATTGCTAAACAACATGAAAAATTTTTCTTTAAAACGCATTTACCTGAGTAAAAATGAGTTGATTTAAAGAAATACATAAAAAATACATACATGATACGGTACATGATAGTAAAATGACCATAAAAATGATCATGCAGGGCTGGGGATTTGATTTAGCTTGGTACCGCCGCCTGCCTCAGACGCGGAAGGTCCCGAGTTTGATCCCCGGTACCAAAAAAAGAGAAAATGATCATGCATCTGGGTGTGGTGGCGCACTCTTGTAATCCCAGCATTCAGGAGGCTGAGGCAGGAGGATCACTTGAATTTGAGGCCAGTCTGAACTACATAGTGGGACATTATCTCAAAAAACAATAGAAACAAAACAAAATGATCATACGATTTGAAACTCTGCAAAGCAGTTTTCATTATCAATGGGGAAATTATGGTTATCTTGTGACTTAAAAACATTAAAGACTCTTACTATTAGAAAATTATAGAGAAATAAAAATTAATGAGACTAAGACTTAAAACATAACATTGAGAATTACAGTTTTGTCTTGCCTTTTGGTTGGACTTATCAAGAGGTATGTGTGTGTGTGTCTGTGTGTCTGTGTGTCTGTGTGTCTGTGTGTGTCTGTGTGTCTCTCTCTGTCTCTCTCTACGTGTGTACTGAGGAATCCTGGAGTGCTCTTCCACTGGCCACATCCTCAGTCACTTTTATTTTTTACCATGAGACAAGGTTTCACTAAGTTGCTTAGGCTGGTCTTGTACTTGCAATTCATCTGCCTCAGCTTCCTGAGTACCTGGGATTATAGGTTTGTACCACTGCTCCCACTAAGAGTTGTTTAATAGCATTTTTCTTATCTTTTCCATTTCTTGGTGGCTTCCAACACCCTTCATATCTTTTCCATGTTTTGTGGCATCCAACACTTTATTTGTCCTTTGTAATTTTTTGGGGGGTGGAAGGATGAAAATGCCAGATGGCAGTTTTGTGGTTTTATTTAAGCACAAATAAAATGTGTTCATGTACTATTCATTTCCTTTGTTGTGCAGCCTGGCACTGGTGACTTTGATGGCCAGCTGGACTGCTCTTTTCATGATGGCTTTGAGGTTCTGTGAGCTAACTCAGTAGAGTAAGATTTGTTACACATCTAGCACTTTCATCGTCTTGAGTTGTGGGCCTGGAGCTTCAGGAAGCCCACTAGCAGCAGCATGTGCTTTGTTTTCTTGTTGCTCCCATAATTAATGGTGGGCATCAAGATGTGGCCCTTGAAAGTTCTACATATCCTATTGTCAGTACCTCTGGTTTCTGTCTAAAAAGGGATAGGGATGTAGATTAGTGCTGGGTTCAGTCCACAGGAGTATGGGATGCAGATGGGATGGGGCAGAAACCCCACCATTGTCAAAGTGGTCACAGCTCTGTCTCCTGTGGCTCCATTTATACAGGTCTTGAATTTCACCTCCAGCATTATCACTTTTCATTTTGCTGTCCTTTTCCTTCCTCCCCTCCCTCCCCTTTCCTTTCCTCAGGGTTTCACTATGCAGCACAGGCTGACCTCAAACTCATGACAATCTTCCTGCCTTAGCCTCCTTACTGCTGGAATTACAGATGTGTGGCACCACCCCTGGCTTGCACTTTTATCTTTTTTGGTCAGTCCCCTCTTTGGATTGTCCATATTTGTAAAGTACCTAGGTTATCTCTAAGAGACAGAGGAAATACAACTGCATTTAGGGATGTTTGTTGTACAGTAACCATTTAACAAAAGACTGAAAGGATATGATTTGTCACTGGTCGTGATGTTCATCAGTTATTTATGTGCTGATTTATGGAACTGAAGAACTGACAGTAAAGTTTCTACTTTATGTAATTACTCTTAGTTAATATATAACAACTGAAATTTGAGCCATGTTGTCGGGGAACTGGTGTTAGCCTGGTGAGCATGACACTGAGTCTAGTGGATCCATCCCTTTTCTACTTCAAATTTGTACTTTAGTGTAATAGTAGGTGGCTGTTTGTCTCAGTACCTTTCCCTGAAGGATACAGGAAGCAATCTATGTGTTTTCCCACTTATGCTTTCAATTTAGACATTTATTCTGGAACTTAGCCATCAGGTCCTTATTTGTATAGTAATAAACTGAATGATGTGAACAGACTTGTTGCTCCCATCTCCCAAACTAATTGGAATGTGACATTTGACAGTTGGTTTACCAACTGATGTTACTTTTGCTAACAGAGCACAAGTTGACCAGCACAGGAACTGTATGTAGGAACAAAGCAGAAATTCCAAATGAAATGTTACAATTTCAAAACAGAGAATTGTATAGTACAGTCTTTGGATTTCAGAAAGATTTACATTGGCCTCATATATGGCAAAGAAAAACTGGTACTACTGATGTCAATATTACACCATGGTGGAAATATTTATGGGTAACCTCGACAAAATGGAAGCCTGAGATGGAAACTTTTTACAGCAAAACCAAAGGTGGAGTAGATGTTGTTTGATTAGTTGTGCAGCAACTGTAATGTAACTCGAAACACCAAGCATTGACCAGTGGTTGTGTTTTACTAAAACATGTGGCATGATAGTTTGATAGTTTAAAAAGAAAATAGCAAGTGCAAAATATCACGGAGAAATTTTCTTAGAGAATTGGAACTGGAACTCATAAGAGATCATTTACAGCAGAGGAAAAACAAAATGTTTCTGCCCAGGGAACTATACAAAAAAATTGTGGAGCACACTGGTGAGCTGACAGCTGAACTGACAGGTGTGACATCACAAAGACCTATTATGACAGCAGGAAAACCAAAAAGATGTCAACTCTGTCTTACAAGAAAGGACAGGAAAACAAAACTTATGTGATATCAGTGTAAGTGATACTTGTGTATGGAACATGCCATTTTCATGTGTGACAGTTTGGGTGTGACAGTTGAAGCAAAGATTATTTCTGTGGTAAACTTTTGTGTTTACATTGTAGTTCACATAGGTTTTTATTTCTGATGTTATCTCTTGGGTTTTTTAAGCAAGTAAACAGCTGATGTGAAAATGTTGATGTCTAGTCTAAGCACTCAATACATATTTGATGTTTTATTGATATCTTATTTCCATGCTAAATGCATATTGTACAGTATAATAGGAAGTTCCTGACAAAACAGGAAGATTAGTGACAACACTGCCACACAGGAAAGGAAGACTAAGCACATGTGCTGTCAGTATAAGCAAGATGTGTACATGGAACATGCAGTTGTCATGTGTCAAGACTGCCTTGGGTGTGACCATTGAAGCAAAGCTTGTTTTTGTTATAGAGTTCTATTAATATTTTCATTGTTCATATAGGAATTTATTTCTGATGTTACCTTTTAGGTTTTGTAAGTAAGTACACAACTGATGTGAAAATGTTTATGTCTATTCTAAATGCACAATACATACTAAGAATTTCATGCTTTATTTTATGTTTATATTGACTGCACTCTGTATAAGAAACTTCTGACAAAACAGCAAGATAAGTGAGATGTCAAGTATGTCCTACAAAAAGGCCAAGAAAGCAGAACATATGTGCTATCAGTGTAAGCAATATGTATGTGTGGAACGTGCTTTTGTCATGTGTGCAGACTGCCTTAGGTGTGATAAGTGAAGTAAAGAGTATTTTTTTTTTTTGTAATGTGCTACTGGTATTTTCATTCTAGTTCACATAAGAATTTGTATTGTTCTTTTTTAGACTTTGTACACCAAAACACAGTTGATGTTGAAAATTGTGATGCTTTTTTTATAAACACTCAAAATATACTAAAAATTCAATATTTTATTTTGTGATTTTTTTTCCTGTTAAGTACTCAGTGTTTAATATAATAAAACTCATAAAATTAAAATTGATCAGTAGAAATATGCACCTTTATGATAGAATTAGTGTTATGCTTCATGGGTTAATTAACTAAAACCTTGTCATAAACCATGGTGACAAATTTCTGCATATCAAAAGCATGCAAAACAGGAACTCTACCAAGTTGTATTTAGATATGGAAAAATTATGAAGATGTTAATGGGATTGAGTGAGAAATTTATACAATAACATACAGTCTTGTAAAAATATTTTGATTTAAAAGAAACTAAGAAATTTTGGAGAAATTTGTGTGTGTGCATGCGTACATACTAAGGATAAAGGTCTGAAAGTACAAAGTTAAAACTTGTTTCTATACTCCCACTTTGGTGATACTGGAGCTAGAACCCAAGACCTTCACAGTGAGCTACATCCCCATCAGTGCCCCCTGACACTCCCCCATCCCCTTTAAGAAGTTACTTATTTTGAGATAGGGACTTGCTAAGTGGCAGAGCAGCCCAGGCTGGGCTCAACCTTTCCATCCTCCTGCCTCAGTTTCCCAGAGTGCAGGGATTAACATCACTGCACCTGGCTGGTAATCTTATTTTTCTGCATTGTTAAACATTCATGTGACTCACTCCTTTGTTTTGGGGAACTGATTAATTCTTTTTAGCAGTAGTCCCTCTCACAGATCCTTCTCTCTAGAGGGCTGTGACCATTACTGCTTTATTACTGTAGCAGAAGGGATAGTGGTGCTGTAGGTAAGATATGTGTTAATTTTTCCCAGATTAATGAAAAGAGGAAGGAGAGGTAGAAAGGAACATGCAAGTGGTAAAAGGATTGGCATTTTTTAAAAAGACTGTAGTTGATAGCTCAGTGGTTACCAAAAAAAAGAAAAAAAAGAAAAACTGTACGTGGGCAGGGGATTTAGCTCAGTGGCGCCACACCTTCCTTGTAAGTGCAAGGTCCTAAGTTCAATCCGCAGTACCAGAAAATAAAAAAGGCTGTAGTTTTTTTATTGATATATGTTTGTGATGTATAATATTTATATTGGGGAGTTGGTAAATGTACATATCAAACCTTTTTTTTTTTTTTTTTTGGTACGGGGGATTGAACTCGTGTCCTTAGCTTGTGAGGCAGGCAGTGGAACCACTGAGCTAAATCCCCGGCCCCAACATATCGAATCTTAATGATTGTTACTTCCACTCCCCTTTCTGGCCCTTCCCTTTCCTCCCATCCCCAGTCCCCTGCCCATCTCCACAGTCTGCCTCCCCGTTTTCTATCAGCTTGCTTTTATTTTACTCTTTATTTATATTTTGGGTTTCTAACCGGGTGATATTTAACCTGTGTCTGATTTATTTCACTTAGCATTATGGTCCCAAGATCAATCTGTTTTTCTATAAATGATGCAAATTTATCTTTTAAAAAAAAAAATGCAGATTTTACAACTGGAGGGAAAAACGCCTTCCAAAATACTTCTGTTGTAAACATTTGTAACATTTTGAAGACCATAAAGAAAGGAATTTAAAATTGTCTCTTGCTGGGCATGGTGGCACACAGCTGTAATCCCAGGACTTGGGAGGTTGAGGCAGGAGGATTGCTGTGAGTTCGAGGCCAGCCTGGGCTACATAATGAGTTCAAGGATAGCCTGAACTACATAGCGAGACCCTGTCTTAAAGAATAAAACAAAACAAAACAAAAAAATGTTGCCTCTAGTTCTATCACTCAGATAAAGCCTGTGGTAATATTTTAGTGCATATCAACCCATACTTTTTCATGTATGCACACGGTTTTGGACTTTGAAAATGCGTTAAAATGGCATCATATTGTAAATGAATCCTCAGAGTGGACTTTTAGGGTACAGACACATTTTTAAAGTTTTTCCAAATGCAAAATTTAAAATATTTTAAAAAATTAAGATAGAGACTATACTGATATAGAGAACTTAATGTACCCATTGCCCAACTTCAATTGATTTCAGTATATGGGCAGTATTGTTTCATCAAAGCCACCTACTTTTGCATTATTTTGAGGTCACTTTCAGGTAAATATTTTAGTGTACATAGTTAACAATTTTAATTTTGCCTCATTGCTTTCCAGAAATGTGTTAATCAATATTTGACAGAGATGATTTTTAAAATGTTTTTAAAAATCTTAATGTTAATGGGTTAATGTTAATCTTAATGGGTTAGATGTGTATCTTACTTCATTTTGCTCAGGTAATAAAAAACATCTAACATAATGAATTTGGCTATGCATATACTTTAGCAAGAAACTTTAGTTTCCTTATCAGTATATCCCTTTTAGGAATGCTGTGACTGTTAGGGTGATCGTATAATTTATTGTCCAACTGTGGCATTGTTGGGATTAAAAAGAGGCATAATAATGCTAGTACAGTGTAACAGGAATAAATCAAAACTATCGGGAGCACAGAACTGTCGACTTATCCCAGCATTAGGGCTTCTATAAGGTGCAAATACATGCAGTGACTATATCACAGTCAATAAATGGTCGGTGTTACTAAATTTCAGTGTTTATGAATGCTCTTGTATGCATTATGTAGTAAGTCTTCCTCTTAAAAGAAGCTGACAGTGCTCCCTATTTTTTTAAGCAGTTCTAATTTTTGCAATTAAGAATTTGTATTTGTATTAATATTTGTAGCTGGAGAATGCTGGAGGAGACCTTAAGGATGGCCGCCAACACTATGAAGAAGCTGTTGTCATTTTGGATGCTGGTGCTCAGTACGGGAAAGTCATAGACCGAAGAGTGAGGGAACTATTTGTGCAATCTGAAATCTTCCCCCTGGAAACGCCAGCATTTGCCATAAAAGAACAAGGATTCCGGTAGAATTTTCACTAATGTTTTTATGGGAAGATTGAATTTAGTTTGTTGAATATTTATTACTAATTTGCTTGGGCACTGACTGAATTGTTTCGTGTGGTGTGGTGGATCTAACCTACAGCCTTGTGCATACTGAGCAAGTAAGTGCTTTACCACTAGAGCTATACCACTGGTCCCTGATTTTATTTTTTTAAGAAAGAAAAATACAGAATGATTTTGTAGGAAGGGGAAAGGAAAAATTATGAGAAAAGGAAAAAATGGAAACAGAATGATTTTGTAAGAAAATTTTCATGGCTTGATTGGGTATAAAAGCAAAGGAAAAAATATACACTTTCAGTAAAAAAGATTACATTAATTTTAACTGTATAGTTAAAACCTTAATTTAACTTTTATGTTTTACAGGATTTGTGGGTCACAGTTACTTTTAGCGATTATGGTGATTTTAGTCATTCACCCTACAGCATTTAGTCAAAGAAAGGTACACAGAAAGTTGGATAGGCTACCCAAAGGTGGAAATATGTATACTGTAAGTCTATTTTGCTTCCTATCCCGATAGTCTAGTTTTAAAAGCATGAAAAAATTTTTGTTTAAGGGCAAATTCAAACAGCTTGTACACTTAGCATAGTCAAAACAACAGCCAGTTTCTATGTTTCTTTCTTCAGCATTTCTGGTTAGTGCCATGCCTTTTCTCATGGAGTATGTTCTCTGCTAAAAGAGAGTGTCATCTAGAAGGCAAGCAGCTGTAGTTTATGTGCTAAATTGGTTCTTAAACTTTAGTGTTTTGTATGCTGTACTTCTCAGATTCTTTTTTTTTGGTACCGAGGATCAAACTCAGGACCTTGCGCTTGTGAGCCAAGCGGCGGAACCACTAGGCTAAATCCCTGGCCCACTCAGATTCTTTTTAAAGAGGCATAAAGGGGTTTATTAGAATTTTTTTTTTCCCGGTACTGGGGATCAAACCTCAGGACCTTGTGCTTGCCAGGCAGGTGTGGTGCCACTGAGCTGCATCCCCGGCCCTAGGCAGAATGTTTTAAATAACATTTTTCCAATGACAAAATAGTTAAAAGACTGTTCAAAGACTTAACCGACATTTATACATTATTGTGTGATTTCTTGTTTTCTAAGATAGAGTGAATTGGAAGTTAAAAAAAAAAAAGCCAGTTTTAAATTTAACTCTGTTCTTGTCTGAGGATAAAATTCAAAACAGTTTACTCTTTTAGTGTAGAATTTTAGATTAAGAAAATACTCTTGAGTTTATCTAATTCAGCTGTCATGATTTACCACCAAGAGCTAGTTTTAGATCAGCGAACTCAAATCTGAATGGCTATGTGTCAAATCCAAGCTCTAATTATTCCCCTCACCTAAAACAACGAAAGTTTTTTTTACCCATCAAACTAATCCAAACTAAATGTTTTAAAATACAGTAACTGGATACAATACTTGTGTCTAGAGTTTTCTGTAGTAATGACCATTATAGCACTGCAGCTTCTGTAGTATGCTAATCCTTTCTGCTGAAACATCTATTTGGCTACATTTTTTTCTGCAATAAATGTTAGTTTTGTGATATGAGAGATAGCCTTCTTAGTTTTTTGAGACAGGGTTTCACTAGGTAGTTCAGGCTGACCTTGAACTAACTTTGTAGCCCACAGGCTTGCCTCACATTTGCAGCAATCCTCTTGCCTCAGCCTCTCGAGTGCTGGGATTATAGGCATGTACTTGTTTTTAGAACCTTGGCCCAGGGCTAGGGATGTTGCCTAGTATGTGTGAGATCCTAGGTCATAGGTGATGAACCTGTGGCACGCATGCCTCAGCTGACTGTTTGTTATCATTGAAAGCTAAAAGGTTTACCATCATTGTCCTAGGTTCAATCCCCTGCACTGCAAAAGGAAAGGGTGTGTTTGTGAGTGTGTGTGTGTTTGTGAGTGAGTGTGTGTGTGTGTGTGTGTGTGTGTGTGTGTGTGTAGAACCTTGGTAATTATTATTTGGAATGGCTTGGGGTTGTTGGGCCTTGTAATTACAAGTTTCAGAAAAGCAGGGTAGAAATAGAAGCCTTAGGAAGACTGATTAACTCAAGATTAACTGTTCCCAAGACTCAGTGAGATAAAAGACTTCATAATTGGTTTAAGTACTCTTTGAGTTTAATCCTTGACTGAGTCCATCACATATTTTTTTAATAGTGTTAGGAGACTTCCTTAAGTTGTTTAGTAGGTTAATGAGGGATGCCAAGCAGTCCCATGGTGGTTACCCTTCATAAAATGAAACATGATGCAGTGTAATGAGATTTTAAGAGGTCTTGATTATTTAGTATGTTTAATAGAATTTTAGCTTCTGTTATTTTCAGGCAGATCTTTTTTTGGGGGAGGTACCGGGGATCGAACTCAGGACCTTGCGCTTGCAAGGCAGATGGCTGAACCACTGAGCTAAATCCCCAGCCCACAAGCTTCTGTTATTTTGAGGAGCTAGGTTACATATCTGTGGGGAGCCCTCTACCCTTTAGAATTGTTATCTTAAAGATACCAATTTGTTTTCTGAGTAGGTGGTCTTCCAACTCTTTTGTAGGAGATAGAATATCAAACATATATCATATTTAATGTTATCACTATAAAGTTTAAAGGGTGCTTTTGAGCTTACTAAGATTTTTTTATTTTTTTGTTTTTAGTAAGATAATTACATATTTTACAGTGCCCTATCTTGCTGAGTTATTTTTATAAATTTGACTTTTTGTTATTATTTGGGATGTATTATAGCCTACCAGTATACTTTGTATGTTTTTACATGGCAAGTAGCCACTAAATAAATTTAATCTGAATTTATTTTTAAGTACATTTTGTTTGGATCTTGTAATTCATTTTTCTTTGAAATTAGGTAAATTAGTTTTATCTGCAAACTCAAACTTAAAATGAGGATGGGGTACCTTAAACTGAGTAATAAAGGTAAGTATGCCTTTATTGTGAGTTGGCATAGAGAGCAAACTGGAGAACATGTGGAGTCTGAAGGGATGCAAGAAAGGAGGGCATGCCTCTCTGTGAGTCTAGCTGTAATTGTAGCCATGCTAAGAGTGAAGGCCTACTAGTGCTATATTTTTTTTCCTAAAGAAAATCCACAAATAAGAATTTTCATGTGATATTCCTGCTATTAAAATATTTAATTTTTTGAGTTAATGTTGAGGGCTGAATAAGGTGTGTCAGTGGCTAGGTGAGGAATGTACGCCTCAGTTTGTACATCTCCTTTAATAGCTCCTCTCCTAAGTTAACCGATAGAATCCTCTGCAGATTGTAATTAGCTAAATTACAATATTGGTGTGAGTTCTGAGAGCTGACAGTATGGTACAAAGTTGATGTTAGCTCTCTTTCCTGCCTCCCAGGGGAAATTGTTGAGGATATTAAAACATTGTCAGAGGGCAGGGGCTATAATAGAACACTTAACTAGCATGTACAGGCTCTGGGTTCAATCCCTAGCAAACCCCTTCTCCTCAGTTCCTAAACTAGCAGTTAGGGATTAGTTTTTCACTGAATTTCTTACTTAAATCCACAGTGCTATTATCATCTCTGGAGGACCTAATTCTGTGTATGCGGAAGATGCTCCCTGGTTTGATCCAGCAATATTCACTATTGGCAAGCCTATCCTTGGGATTTGCTATGGCATGCAGGTACATCTGTAAAATTAACTTTGTAGAAACTTTTTTTAGACTTTTAAGACTCAAATTGTGTAAAGTTCCAACAGTTTTGTTTATGTTGATCTTTCAGCTCTCTTATAGTTATGAACTGTACATTATGTGAAGCAGAAATATATGATGTTCATTAAGAATAAGGAAGAAAGCATTCATTTTTCATTTAGCAAATATGAATGACTACTCTGGATCACACACTTTGTTAAGCCCCTGGGGCTGTGAAGATACCTGAATATTTCGGAGAAAGCATGTGTTAGAACATGGTCTATTTTGATAATCATACTAGTTTGAATGTCTAGATTAGAGAATGTGAGAGAAGATGAAGGGTAAAACAAAAATTAGATAAGGGCTGTGTAATGAAAAGTTTTGATATAGGGGCTTAGACTTTATCCTGTAGACCAGGAGTCAGCAAACTGTGGTCTTTACACCAAATATGGGCCCCTACTTGTTTTCTGAACACCTTCAAGTAAAGAATGGTTTTTATTTTGGGAAAATTAAAAAATTATATTTTGTGATATGTGAAAATGAAATGAAAATTGAAGTTCTATGTCCATGAATAAAGTTTTATTGGAATACATCCATATGTCTCCTTTAAGTATTGTCTGTGGATACTTTTGGGCTATGATGGCAAAAGTTGAATAGTTACAATAGATGCAGCAAAGGCTTCAGAGGCTAAATATTTACTCTGGCCTTTACCAATCCCTACTCTAGTTGCTAGAGAGCCATTGAGAATTTAATTATGGACTAACACAGTCATATTCACATTTTAGTAGCTATCATTGGTAGATCTCTAGAATATAGATTGGAAGATGGACAATCTAGAGGCCAGGGAACTGTTAGTTTGTAGGACTGTTTCCTAGGTTGCATGTTAGTTAATGTACCATAGAATACATTTTATGTCTGAGATTTAGTTAGAAAAATATTGGCTTAAAAATTAGCAAGTTGTTTCCAAACCTTTATTATGGGAAGGTTTAGTATGAATGCCTAAGAAGAAAATGAGATGACTGCATTTACTAATGGTTTTTGAAGAATGTGCTACTATGAATTTATTTATATATTTATTATTTCTTTGAGACAGGGTCTTGCTATATGGTTCAGGCTGGTTTTGAACTCACTGTGTACCCTAAGCTAGCCTCAAATTTGTGGCGATTTTCCTGCTTCGGCCTCCTAAGTCTGGGATTACAGGCATGCACCACCACACCTGGCATATGCTACTATGAATTAAAAGAATAACAGCTTTTCTGTTGGGGCCTGGGCCACCTCACATCATACATTTAATCCATAATTACATAATTCTCAGTTGATGTATAAGTTGATATATCAATTTTTTTTTTTTGGTACCGGGGATGGAACTTGGGACCTTGCGCTTGGGGAGCAGGCGCCGGAACCACTGAGCTAAATCCCTGGTCCCACCGCACATCATACAGTGTTCAGACATGACTTCTATTGTGGAACAGACATATAAGTTGAGTTGGAATGATTATATCAGATTTAATGTTTTCAACACTGTTCTGTGTATATTACCTGCTGTGGGTGGAGCTTTGGGGCATATACAAACAATAAGAAAAAGAACACTAGCAGGAGTAGAATGAAGAGGCCATTTAAAATAAGAGTATAGGCATATGGGATTTGAACAGATGAGCTTAATTAAAAGGCCAGATTTTCTTACTTATCCTATCTCTTCATCACATCCTTCTTGCAGTCTTTTAGCCTGTTCTTGTGGGGCCAAAGATTAAATAGCTTGGAGGAATTTGTATTTGGCTGAATTCCTGTCTTAGTACTGCAGTTCTTTTCTTGTCTGACTTTTTTCTAAGACCAAAGTATCTTTTTAAATGCTTTAAAATTAAACTCTGCTATGAGTTATATGTGGGTACACATATATCACTGTGGTATGATTCTTTTAATTCTTTGGGGAAGATCCCCAGCAGGGGAATAGCTGGGTCAAATGGGACTTCCAGTCCTAGTTCTTTGAGGTATCTCCATACTGATTGCCACAGTGGTTGCACCAGTCTATACTCCCACCAGCAGTGGAGCAGTGTTCCTCTTTCCCCACAGCCCCACCAGCATTTGTTATTGGTTGATTTCATGATAGCAGCCATTCTTTCTGGGGTGAGGTGGAATCTTAGCATTGTTTTCATTTGTATCTCTTGAATGACCACTTATCTAATTTACACAGCCCTTGTCTAATTTTTGTTTCACCCTTCATCTTCTCCCACATTCTCTAATTCAGACATTCAAACTAGTATGATTATCAAAATAGACCATTTTAAAACTTGGAAACAGCCCAATTGCCTATCAACTGGAGACTGGATAAAGAAAGTGGGTTTTTAAAATAAAAGGGAGTACTACTCAGCCATAAAAAATGAAAAATTAGAGACATTTATAGCTAAATGGATGCACATTGAGGCAATACTCTTAAGTGAAATAAATAGGACACACGTGTAAATACCAAAGTTTTTCTAGTGTGAGAAACTGAAAGTGTAAATAAGGACTAAAAGATATAATAGATAATGTGAAATAGGAAGAAAAGGGGCGAAGGGGAAGTGGGAGGGGTAGGGGAAAGGAAAGAAGGGAATGGAATTAATATCAGAAAATGAAAAAATGGAAACAAAGTCTTTATAAATAGGGAGGGCGGGTGAATGGGGAAAAAAATAGGAACCAAGAGAGATTATGTAAAGGTGCAAATTTCCAAAATTTTCCAATTTTGTCATTATATTCTATACCTAAAATGTACCAGTAAAATTAATTAAAAAAATAAAATTAAACTGATTTAAGTATTAAATTCCTATTTGTAACAGATGAACTAAAATACATTGAATAGAAACTATGCCAGTGTTTTAACAGAAGTTAACTTTAGGTCAAATTTCTGATTCAATTTTGTTTTATAATCATGCTTGTTAATAACTATATAATTATAATAATATAAAGTTATATTTATCAAACTCCCTTTTTTGGGTACAAATATAACATTTTGAAAACAGGAAATATAAATGATAAAACCATCATAACAAATGAAGATTTTTCTTTTGATTCATATTATCTGTTTTCTCTTTGAGCAGATGATGAATAAGGTATTTGGAGGTACTGTGCACAAAAAAAGTGTTAGAGAAGATGGAGTCTTCAACATCAGTGTGGATAATACATGTTCATTATTCAGGTATTACATTCTTAGATGACTAAGAATGGTAGTAGATAAATGAGTTTAAAATCAGTACTGTTAATTTTTCAAAATTAGAGGTTCAGTAGTTTATAAAATTAATGATCAGTAGTAGCCATGCAGGTATATTTGCCACATTTGCCTTCCATTTGTATGTCAGTACAGTGAAGATGATGCGAAGCTAATTAGGAATAAGGAAGGCACTTAGGAAGTGACTTGGGGAGACCTTGTGTAGTCGGGAACCGTGTGTCTTAAGATGCCAACATTTGTAGTTTTCCTTTTTCACTCTTTGGAGTGATTTTATATATTACTGTGCCAGATGTGGCAAATGAATAAAGATTTAAACTATCCTGCATTAACTATACGCATGTGCATTTCTCTTTCATTAGGTTTTTTTTTTTGAGCACTTACTAAGCCATCCACTTGCTGGATTCGTTATTAGATAGTTTTTATTTCCCTTCCCCTTACCTTTACATTGAGGTGGAAATGTAGTTTGGTCTTCAATATTTTTAACATGTTCCTGCCAACTGAACTACTGGTGGTATATGCATGACTGTCTCATTGGGTGTCTTGTACTTGTTGGTTCAAAAGTGGATCTAATCACTTGTCTGTAAATGGACCAAATCCGGTTAGTTGCTTTGAATTTGAATAATTACTGTTCAAATATGAATATTTTTGTTTTTGTTTTTTGGGTTTTTTTGGTACTGGGGATCAGACTCTCGGGACCTTGCACTTGCAAGGCAGGCACTGGAACCACTGAGCTAAATCCCTGGCCCCTCAAATATGAATATCAGTAGTATTTATACTGATTAAAATTATTGTAATAATTAGCAGTTTTATTTATTTCATTAAATTAAATTTATATTTGTAAATAGTTTATCAATAATTAATTCTCTAAATTTTAGCATGGAAATCTTACCAGTACCCCATTGCTGTTGTATGTAATAAACATTTACAATTGCTGTACCACAAATTAGCTGTATTGTAATTTTTTTTATACCATTTCAGTGTTTTTCCTTAAGGAACTGTAGTATGATGATACCTGGTCTGCTAACTCAACACCTTTCTTTGCATTATTGTAATGAAAGACCCTCTAAGAAGTGATACGAGTCCCCATTGGGGCAGTCATGCATGTACCACTGGTGGTTCAAGCTGGTTGGAATGATCCAATTCAAATCAGAACCACCTGGTAGTGAGACATGAATTATGGCCCCATTTTAATACAGTGAATGTATTACTTGCTTTTATTGCTAGTTAATAAAGATGATGTAGCTCTAATCTATTTAAAAATTGGTAAATGTGGGTCAGGGGTACAGGTCAGTAGTAGAATGTGTACTTAGTTCAAACCCCAGTACTCCCCCGCCATGCCCCACATCAAAAAGAAAGTTTAAAAAATGGAAAAAGAAAGAAAATAGATGAATCAGCTGATTCCAAGCTTCCTTGAATTATTGATTGACTTGGGTAAAAGTTGAAAATAATAATTTTCATTATGTTTTTTGAGAAGACTGGAAACAACATTTTGGTCCCTTTATTTCTTTTTTGGGAGGTTTTTGTTCTTTGTATAAAGCTCAGATGGTGGACTATTGGTACACTTATGTACTTTTTTTAAACTAAATTTCAGTTTTATTTTAAAACCATATTTCCCCTTAGCTACATTAAATCTGTAAGATTCAGGCTCTTAATTAGTGTTACGCTTTTTAGTTTTATATCTAATAGTGATAAAAATTTATTTTTCACTGTTTCTTTTCTTTTTTTATTACCTTTTTTAACTGTACTATTTCTAGTTTCTAGTTTTTATTTTGTTTATTAATAATTCTTAGACTCCGTTGACTTAGTCTGTTCCAACTTGTATAGATTAAAAATTTAAAAATTAAGTCATGAGTTGTTATCTGAAGTGAAGATAGAATCCTAGTTTTTATATAAGACTCGCTGCAGCTGTTTCTTCATTATTATTTAGGAAAGGCAAAAATAAGTAGATGATCTGTTTTCAAAAATTCTCATTTTTTAGTGGCTGGGAGTATATTGTGTCTCAGTTGCCTGTCATACGTGAGACCCTGGGTTTAATCCCCAAGGCCACAAAACAAAAACAAAAAAATTCTTTTTTAAAGAAAGATTAATTTAAAAAGCTAATGTTCAAAATAATCTTACAAATTAAAACTTATCATTACCAAAATGTGTTTGAAATCCAGTCCTTGTTTCACTTTCTAACAGAGAGATGTTGCTGCTAGCATTCATCTTTATTTGAGGTGATTAGTCTTGAGGACTGTTTCAGGAGTCTCACTGTATACAAGAGATTTTAATCATAAAGATCTGATTAATATTTAATATTTTTCTGTTTTTCTAGTTCTAAAATTCTAGGAATCCATTAAAGCCTACACTGTTCCTATACAGCAGTGATAGCCACAACAAAATCTCTGGAACATCTTTTGACATTGATGTACTTTGTCATGCTTTTTTATTTTTTATTTTTTGGTACCAGGAATTGAACTCAGGTCCTTGGGCTTGTGAGGCAGGCAGCAGAACCACTGAGCCCGGCCCAGTCTTGCTTTTTTTTCAATGTTCTTTTTCGTTTTAGTTTTTAGATAGGTTCCTTTTTTTTTGGTACCAGGGATCAAACTCAGGACCTTGCACTTGCGAGGCAAGTGGTGGAACCACTGAGCTAAATCCCCGGCCCTAGATAGGTTCTTGCTATGTAGTTCCAGCTGGCTTTGAACTCACTATGTAGCCCAGGCTGGCCTTTAACTTGGGGCGATCCTCCTGCCTCAGCCTCCCAAATGTGACACCATGCCCAGCTTATTTTATGTTCTTATTCCTTAATATTTAATAGCAAGTCCTTATTCAGATTTTCTTGCAATATAAGCAGAATCTTATGATAGTTTTTCTAGGACCAGAGAAAGTTACACTTTATACGTGTATAATTGTTACTCAAATCTGTAATAGTTGTACATACCCCCTCCACCTTATTTTGTGTTACTGGGGATTGAACCCAGGGCCTTTGCTATATCCTTAGCACCTTTTTATTTTTTAATTTGAGATGGAGTATTACTAAGTTACCCAGGCTGGGCTTGACCTTTTGATTCTCCTGACTCAGCCTCTCAGAGAGATGGGATTATAGGCATATACAACCATGTTTGGCTCCCCCCTTTATTATTAAATGTCATTGATTTGTTTGGTATTAGACATTCTCATTGCTACTGGACTGTCATTATTTTTTAAGACCTTTCAGTGGAGAGGTAGGTAATACCTATTCTTTTAGAAAGAGAAAATTAAATCATTAGTATAAATTATTTCCTATTAAAATGAAAGATGATCAAGTTTTTCACTTCTTTGATTTTTGTATCTCCTTACTCAAGCTAGAAACTTTGATAACTAATTTTATCATTGTTTCAACCTATTATACACATGTCTATGTAAATATAGGAGTAATGTCATTAGTACTGTTACTAGTGACATAAGACTACAATACAGGACAAAGTGTTAATGTCTTTGATGCACCTGTGTTCTTAAGATGAATCCTAATAGATGTAATTACTGATTTATTAATCTCTGGAAATTATTTTTGTGTGTGTGTAATTATATTATCAACTTCATGTATAGACTTCGAGATTTAGTATCCTAAATTATTGGCTTTATGTATAATTAAATTAACATTTAAATTTATAATTTTTATAATTTACTAATTTATAATTATAATTTAATTTAAATTAACATTTAAATTCTAGCACTGTTGCATTGTAATCTATTTTTATCTATTTTCTTCAAGTTTATATTTCTAAAGCAAAAGAACTTAATAATCATGTTTTAAGGATTCTTGTGTGTGATATTTTGTTTTTTGTATGTTTAGGGGCCTTCAGAAGGAAGAAATTGTTTTGCTTACACATGGAGATAGTGTAGACAAAGTAGCTGATGGATTCAAGGTTGTGGCACGTTCTGGGAACATTGTGGCAGGTGAAAATTATGTGTTTCTGTATGAAGTACTGTTATCTTCCTTATTTTTAAAACATTGTAAATGTGGTGGGATCAGTTGTTAATGAAAAGAATTCAGTATTAGAAGAATTACCCAGAAGTCACATAATGGTTTACTTAAAATACTTTAAAAAATGTTCATCCTATTTGGTTGCAGTGGTATATGCCTACAACCCTAGCGCTCTGGGAGGCTGAGACAGAAGGACTGCAAGGTCAAATTCAGCCTCAGTAACTCAGTGACATAGTGAGATCTTGTCTCAAAATAAAAAACAAGGGGGAAAAAAAAACTGGTTATGTAGCTCATTTTGAAAGTTCTTGGTTCAATCCCCAATATCACACACAATAAAGTGCTTCTCATGTAAGCTTTTCAAATGTAAAATGCTATAGTTTTATAACTGAGGAAAAATTTGAGATGTGTTTATCTTCCTGTCGTGCTTGTTTTTTCATGCTTTTTATTGGACTTGGATGTCTGCAAAACACCATACTAAGTATTAAGGACAATTTTCTGAACCAGAGTTGACAAATTATGACCTGCAGGTCAAATCTAGCCTATTGCCTGTTTTTTTCTTGCTCAGGAACTAAGAATGGCTTTTATATTATTAAAGGGCTATAATAAAACACAGGGCTGGTTATGGTGAGGCATGCCTATAATCCCAGCACTCAGGACACTGAGGCATAAGAATTGCTACATGTTTGAGGCCAGCCTGAACTGCATAGCAAGACCCTGTCTTACAAGACAAAACAAGACAAAAACAACAACAATTCAGTTGACTGTGTGTCTCACAAGTCCTAAAATATTTACTATCTAGCCCTTTGGAGAAACCATTTTTGTTTTCTACTTTTTTGTTGAAGAAAAAGTGATTTTTCTGGCAGTTTGGGGTTTGGACTTGCTTATCTGAATAATATAAATAATTGCTAATAGCACTGAAAATCAGTCAAAGAAAAAAAGCTTTAGCAATAAAACTGTTTGAGATGCCAAACCTAAAATGTTGAAAAAAAGATTTGTTGTAGATAAACTGAGTTGAATAATCTGCTTGCAGTTACTTATAAGACTTAATACATGAACATAGAAATGATCACTCTTTTGTTTTTGACAAGGTCTTGCTGTGTAGTTCAGGCTGGCTTTGATCTCTGTAGCCAAGGCTGGCCTTGAACTTGTGGTAATCTTCTGGCATCAGCCTCCCAAGTACTGGGATTACAGGCATGTGCCAGCATGCCTGGCCTCAACAGTGGTTTTTGTACTGAAAAGGCTTTAAATCAACAGGGGTACATAAGCTTAATATTTTTATTCCTTTGAGAAATATCTGAGTACCTATCAAATATCAGGCACAATACCAGATGGCAAGGACATAGGAATGAAGAAAATAGACAAAATCTCTTAACATTGTGAGTGAGGAGGGTAGACAGTACGCAAATATTGAATATTTCTATTGTCAGATGATGTTCACATTGAAAAAATCAGTGGTATGGGAGGTTAGGTAGTTATAGAATATGTGTGATTAGGAATGTTACTGTTTATTTAAGATGTCCCAGGGAAAGTGTTCCTGTAAGATGACATTGGACTTGAAGAAGATGAATGCTGATTCTCCTGGATATTTGAGGAAAAAGGCAATAGTAATGCAAAGGTCTTAGGGTGGGCCATGTATAAGGAATTCAGGGAGACTACATGATTAGAGAAGAGTAAGTGTGGAGCTGCACACCTCTTGGGTAGCTCTTTCAACATGAAGTTCGCAAAAGAGCATATTCTGGAAAATCTGTATGTGGGCATATATTTTATACATTTATATTACACATGAAAGTCACTGATTTTTTTCTTCATACATTTAAACCTAACACTGTGATGTGGGTAAGAACACGTAAATGAACAATGTCACATTTTGGCCTCAAGAGGTTGGTTCACAAAATTTTAAACTCTTATAAGGCAGCACCTCTGCATTACATAGCCTCTAAAGTGACTAGTGCTCAGTTAAGAACCTTGTGTATCAAATTCATTCAGTAAATACTCATTAAATATTCCTTCCTGTGTTTAAAAAAAAAAAGTGTGGAGGAGAGTAGTAAATGAAGACATAGAGGTAGTTGGAGTCCAAAACACAAGATATGTGAGCCTATAAAACTTTGACTTTATTCATCGTTAGGTGAGACTTGTTTGTTTTGGTTTTTTGAGACAGGGTCTCTTTAAGTAGCCCAGGCTGGCCTCAAACTTAAGGCAGCCTTCCTGCTTTAGCCTCATGAGTGCTGGGATTGCAGATGTGGTTTTGGATAAAGGAGAGATGTGGTTTAACTGCAGGATTATGCTACCATGAAAAGAAAAAGAGTCAGGTTAAAAAATAGAAGTGGGCTGGGGATTTAGCTTAGTGGTTCCACCGCCTGCCTTGCAAGTGCAAGGACTTGAGTTCGACCCCTGGTACCAAAAAAAAAAGAAGAAGCAAGAAAACCATCTAGGAGTCTTGTAGTAATCAGGAGGGAGCAAATATTGTCTGGGCCAGGGTGGTAGACATATAAGTAGTCAGAGATGATTGGATTCTGATGTGTTTTGAATGGAGAGACAAAGCGTTTTCTATTGGCTTTGGTGTGGAGTGAGGAAAATAAAGTGGAATATAGTTTTAACTTCTCTGAGTTTTTCAGCCTGAGCAACCAGAGAATAAAATTTCTGTTTACCAAATGGAAAAGACCTTAGGATTTGGGGTTTGTATATTAAATTCAAGATAGCTTATTAAAAAAAAAGGGTCGGGTAGCCAGATGTGTGTGTGTGGGGGGGGGAGTCTTTCAAGGAGAAAATGGTGCTAGACATAAATTTGAGGACTTGGCAGCGAGGGTAGAATTTTAAAGTAGTTAGAGATGATATCTGAGATCACTCAGAATGTATAGAGAAGAGAAGTAGGGGTTGAGTACTGGATTGCTTCATGTGAACCACATGAGAAGTAACCAGCAAGGAAGAGTCCAAAGGAACAAATCATGAAATAAGTGAACCAAGAGAGTGGTATCATGGAAGCCTAATAATGCAAGTGTGAGGTACCTTGGTGTAGTAGAATGAGTATGAGTTTGGGAGCCCACCTGCCCAATTTATTACTTCATTGGCCAAGAGTTCAGACAAGTTTCTTAATATCTAAACCATAAAATACATATACATGTAAAACATCTAGTCCAGCATCTGCTGCTTAGTAGATAATTTTTGAGAAACACATTAGTCAAGTAAATGAAATTTTGTAGGTTGAGCATCCCTAGCCTGAAAATTTGAAATCCTTATTTGAGCTCCAACATGACACCACCACTGTCAAATTCCATACATACCCTCATTTGGTAAGAGGTAGCCAAAACTCAGAAACACTAAAAAACATTTTGTAAAATTATTCAGGCTATATTTATAAACTACATATGAAATATGAATGAAATACTGACTTAGGTCCCATCCCCAGGATATCTCATTATGTATATGCAGATATTCCAAAATCTGGGGGAAAAAACCCCAAGCTACTCCTAGTTGTAGGCATTTTGGGTAAGGGATACTTGGCCTGTATTTATAGTTAATTGTATTTGAGAAGCAAACACCTAGAGTATTCTTACATATCAGACCAGGCTGATATATATAAGGTTCTTTTAATATAGGGAGTCAGTTGTGATACACTATAGGAAAAAGCCATATAGAACTGAGAACTAAAATTGAGTTACTGTGTTAAATGGTAAAGAAATATAAAGTAGTAGTGGAAAAGTGAGAATGCCCTGAAATAATCTCTCTGTAGGACTTTTTGCACTGTCATATAGCTCATCAATTGCCATGAAAAGAAAAAATCTTTATAAAGAAAGATTAGGGCAGTGTAATATCGTTTATTTACCTGTAATCAAAAATTAATTAAACCATCTTAGTTTAAACATTCATGAGAGAAATTTTGAGGATTGAATTGTGGGTATTGGTCGAGTCTTTTCAACATGAATAAATGTTGTGATTATTTTTTCTGTAAAGGTATAGCAAATGAATCTAAAAAGTTGTATGGAGTACAGTTCCACCCAGAAGTTGGCCTTACAGAAAATGGAAAAGTAATACTGAAGAATTTCCTTTATGATATAGCTGGGTGCACTGGGACTTTTACAGTGCAGAACAGAGAGCTTGAATGCATTCGAGAGATCAAAGAGCAAGTAGGCACATCAAAAGTTTTGGTAAGCAGTCTATCCTCTGGCAGGTCACAACTTTTTTGTCAATGATATTGGATCCCAGAGCTAGGTTTCTTAATACAGCACCTTAACATTAACCAATGAAGATAAGCTTTGTTTATTGCATTGTTTCACAGTGCTTTCCTAATTACCATGTGTATTTTTGATGTAAACTTTACTTGTAGATAATGATCTAAGGTTTAGTGCTTTTTTTCTTTTGGCTTATTTTGCTCAGTTTGATTTTTCATTTTACTCTGTAGGTTTTACTCAGTGGTGGTGTAGACTCAACAGTTTGTACGGCTTTGCTAAATCGTGCTTTGAATCAAGATCAAGTCATTGCTGTGCACATTGATAATGGCTTTATGAGAAAACGGGAAAGCCAGTCTGTTGAAGAAGCACTCAAAAAGCTTGGAATTCAGGTTAAAGGTATTAATGAACTACCAAAAAGTTAATTTACATGTCAAAACTTGTTTTATCAAATCAAGCCCCATATGGTTTAATGAGCATTTTTCCCCCTCTTTTTTATTTATTTTATTCCCCCCCCCCTTTTTTTTTGGTTCTGGGGATCGAACTTAGGACCTTGAACTGGTAAGGCAGGTGCCGGAACCACTGAGCTAAATCCCCGGCTCTCCCCTCTTTTTTAAATGAGCACATTTTCTTCACCAGTTGTAGTTTTTTCATTTTTGTTTTTCAAATAAGCTCAAAGTTGAAAAACATCTTTTGGTTTTGCAGAATTATCTCTGGTGCAATAGAGGCCCCAGTATAAATTTTTAAACTATTGATACAGCTATTGTTACACTTAAATCAATGTTATCATCTAGTCATTCTCTCTGTGGTCTGGGCAGCATGGCAAGACCCCATCTCTAAAAAAATGAAATCCAAGCTGGGTATGATCGTGTGTGCCTGTAATCCCAGCAGTCTGGGGGGCTGAGGCAGGAGGATTGCAAGTTCAAGCCCAGTTTGAGACAGTTAATTTAGGGAGACCCTGTCTCAAAGTTAAAAATGAAAAATGACTGGGGATGCAGCTTGTTGTGAAGGCCTTGGGCTCAATCCCTAGTGCTGGAAAAAAAAAATCCATTGTATGTATTACTGAATTATTTGAAATTGATGCATTCAAAAGAATGAATGTAAGGTGAAGACTTGTAGGTAGGGTTGCGGTGAATACAACTGTTTCTTGTTTGAAACTTCACTGAAATGTCAGTAAAGGCATGAAAAACAAGTACAGTGATGCAAGGATAAGAAAGAGAAGGGGGCCAGGGATTTAGCTCAGTGGTTCCGTCGCCTACCTCGCAAACGCAAGGTCCCGAGTTCAATCTCTGGTACCAAAAAAAGGAGAAGACAGCAAATGGTTTCAACAAAATGTTGGAGGAAGAAAACAGATACCTAAGGTAGATTTTCTTTGATATGCCTATGGAATTTAAGCTTAAGTGTCCCTGACTAGTTAATCTTCTTAGAAAGTCCTAGGAGGGACCCCAGCAGTGTCTTCACCTGGTCGGATGTTTTTGTGAAATAATTGTGAAGAAGATATTTTAATAGTTTGTGGTTGATTAACTTCTGTTTCCATTCTTGATTTATGTTCTCGGGTAGGGTAGAGTGGCTGTGGGCATTTTGGTTTTTAAAAATTATTTACTTACTTTTTTGTTCTTTTTTTTTTTTTTTTTAAGATGGGGTCTTGCCATGTAGGCTGGGCTGGCATCAAACTTGGGACCATTCTCTGGCCTAGGGCCTGTGGGCATTCTGGGATGAAGTTAAGGAAAAGTTTAGCTGGAGATACATTTTGTTTGGGTTTAATGGTGTATATATGACTTGTAACCATTTCTGTATACACTTAAGTTCTTGTTAGTGAGCTCAGCATAACATTTCTAAAATATCTTACACTGTTTCTTGAAGGGGGCCTTCCAACTATACTGTATTTCAAAGTTCCAACTCCCTAAAACCTAGATTTGTCCTTGGTTACCAGTATGGAATGGAATAATTCAGAATTTTGGGGAAGAGTAGGGAAGGAAGCTAATAAAAAGCAAGCTGATTTATTCTACAGATTACTGTGGAGGCTCCGAAATTGGAAACATTGGTTCCTTTTTGAATCATGGGTCTCTGGGTAACCCTAAAGCAGGAATCATTTGAAAATATGAGCAGCAGATTCTTTTGCTTAACACCCAAGCAAATTGCAGCTCTCCTTCTCTTATCACAGAATTCATTCTCTAGAGAGTTCAGACAGGAGAGGCTTTGGACTTGGTCAGACCAATTCAGGCATACTTAAAGGTGGAAACAAAATTCTACATTAACAGAATTAAGTTAAAACCTATTATACTGAAAGGTGATTGTCTTTCTTTCCCCACTTTCTCTGTTCAGGTACCAGAATACTGATAGAAGGATTGGCTGTGTTTTCTCTGGATAATCGACTAATTTCAAGGAAAAACACAGATTATTTGTAGACCCCCAGTGAAACAGCCAGCTGCCTTATCATCTTACTAAGCTTTAGCACTAAATAGAGATCTTAGTTTTTGATTCATTGCTTTTAGATAAAATAAAGGACAGATAAGGATTGCTAAATATATATTTATAAATAACAGTTTTTTAAGACACTAGTCAGGGGCTGTTCCAAGGACTTTGATTCTCCATGTTTGAATCACTGCTTTTAACTTCCTTAGGGCTAAGCATCTTGGCTAGGGCTTTTGCTTGTTACTCTGATAGAGCACTAAACAGACAGAAAGCAGACGAGCATAGTTTGTGGTACCATGGCCTTTGATCACTCTAAATGTAGTGAGATTCTCATAAAAGCAAAATTTAATGATTTCCCCTGTCTGTTACTTGTAATATATTAATAGTTCTTGAGTATGTAGGCAAACTTAGGGGAGATAAAAAGGAATCATCTAGGTTTTCTGTCTAATTCAACTTGTTACTTAAGATTTTTAAAAACTCTATTAGGTTAAAACATATCTCCTGTATCTCTCAGTGATAAATGCTGCTCATTCCTTCTATAATGGAACAACTACTTTACCAATATCAGATGAAGACAGAACCCCACGAAAAAGAATTAGCAAAACATTAAATATGACTACAAGTCCTGAAGAGAAAAGAAAAATCATTGGTGATACTTTTGTTAAGGTACCTTTCTTTTTAATATCCTCAACGTGTTTTGATGTGAATCTTAGTATTTATATATGTTTGTCATTACATCAAGTAAAAAAAATTGCTAATTTTGAATCTCTTTTTCTTTTGTGGTTGACACATATATGATATATTGTTTGTATACTGACCTGTAGAAATTGTTTTATATTTAAAAAACATATATATTGCGAGGCTATTATTTTAAAGGTTAAGAAAACTAGATGTTTCCAGGCCTAGGCAATGTGGCTTAGTGGTAGAGCACTTGCCTATCATGCACAAGGCCCTTGGATTGATCCCCAGTACTATGAAAAGAAAAAAAAAAGAATAGTTGTTTTCGGTTGATATTGGGTATGTTAGTAGATTGCAAACTCTTGGAGGGACTGTTTGCACCCTTTTTGAATCATGTGAAAGCACATGTTCTAAGGAATTTTGAAGATTTGCAGATTTAATTTCTTTGCTGGTATTATAAAAAGACTGAAAAATTTAGCTGAAAGTATATAATTTTGCTGTCTTTTTAAGTAGATTAATCTCTTTTAAGGCTGTTTTCCTCCTGTTGGTTATAGATTGCCAATGAAGTAATTGGAGAAATGAATCTGAAACCAGATGAGGTTTTCCTTGCCCAAGGTACTTTACGGCCTGATCTAATTGAAAGTGCATCCCTTGTTGCAAGTGGCAAAGCTGAACTCATTAAAACTCATCACAATGACACAGAACTTATCAGAAAGTTGAGAGAAGAGGTAAAATTTATAAGAACTTTTTAGTAAAGTAGATGCATGGAGAGTCTAATGTCTCCTTCCTTTCCTGTTTCTCTTGCAATATTTACCAAGTTGTTATAACTGTCACCACAGTCTAATTTTTTTTCTTTTCTTTTTTTTTGCTCAGTACAAGGGATCAGTCTCAGGACCTTGTACTTGCAAGGCAGGTGTAGTGCCGCTGAGCTAAATCTCTGGCCCCCACCACAGTCTTAATTTTAGAACATTTTCATTGCCTCCAAAGGAATCCCATATTCCTTTACAGTCAGCCCTCATTCTACCTATGTCTTAATCCCTAGCCCTCTGCCAGCCCTAGAAATCCACTAACTTATTTTCTGTCTCTAGTTTTATGTTTTTTGAATATTTTTATGTAATTGAATCATACAGTATACTATCTCTTACTTATGATTAGCTTCTTTTACTTACTATATTTTTAAGGTTTATGCTGTAGCATGTGTCAGAACATGATTCTTTTTTAATGATAAATAATCCATTTTAATGGCTGGTTGTGATGGTGCTTATCTGTAATCCCAGCACCCTGGGAGGCTGAGGCAGGAGGATTGCAAGTTTGAGCTCACCCTGGGCAATTTTATGACTTACCAAGATCCTGTTTCAAAATAACAGGGTTGGCGGGGTGAGGATGTAGCTCATTGTCAAGACTCTGGGTTCAATTCAGTTTATGGGTATATCACATTTTATTTATTCATTCAGCATTGGATATTTGAATTGTTTCCACTTTTTGGCTGTTATAGTATTACTATAAACTTTGGTTACATTTTTGCGAATGTGTATTTTCATTTCTTTTATTGTATACTTAGTAGAATCGCTAGCTCACATAGTAACTCTATTTTGACATTTTGATGAACTGCCAAATTGTTATCCAAGATGGTTGAAGCATTTTGTCTTCTCACTAGCAGTGTAGGAGAGTCCCAATTTCTCCACATCTTCACTAAGACTATCATCTGTCCTTCACTTTCTGTGTATTTTAGTAATTTAAGTACATCACATAATTGAAATCATAGTCTTGTCTCTGACTGGTTTATATTACTTAGCATAATGTCCTTAAGATTTATCTATGGTTGTAGCATATGACAGAACTTCCTTACTTTCTAAGCCAGATGCCATAACACTGTATCTGTATATTACAGTTAATGCGTTTATTCATTGATGTGCATTTGGGTTACTTCTATTTTTTTTGAGTTTTCTTTTTTTTGGTACCAGAGATCGAACTCAGAGCCTTGCGCTTGCGAGCCAGGTGGCAGAACCACTGAGCTAAATCCCCAGCCCTATTTTTTGAATATTTTGAATACTACTGTTACGAAAATGTATATGTAACTTATCTCAAGACCCTGCTTTTAGTTCTTTTTTGCATATGTACCCAGAATTGTAATTGCTGGATTATAGGGTATTGTACTTTAAAGGTTTTTGAGGAACCTCCATGTTGTTTTCTGTAGCAGTTGTACCATTTTATAATCCAGCAAAAATTAACACAAGGATTCTAATTTCCTCACATCCTTACCAACATTAGTTATTTTCGTTTTTTTTTTTTTGGTACCGGGGATTGAACTTGGGTCCTTGTGCTTGCGAGGCAGGCGGTGGAACCACTGAGCTAAATCCCCGGCCCTGTTATTTTCTGCTTCTTTTTTTTGGTAGTTTCCATCCCAAGGGGTGTGTTGCTTTTAATTTTAGTCGCATCAGTGGATATCAAGTGGTAGCTCACTGTGATTCTGATAGATAATGATTTTGAGTATCTTTTCATGTGCTTATTGGTCATTTGTACATGTTGGAGAAACATTTATTCCTATCCATTGCTTGTTTTTTAATTGGCTTATTTTAAGAATTGTCAAGTGATTTATATATTCTAGTTAAAATTCTTGCTATATATGTAATTTGTCAATATTTTCTTCTGTTTTGTTGGTTGTCATTTCTCTTTCTTGATGTCATTAGAAGTTTTAATTTTGAAACACTAACATGATATTTTCTAATTGTCTTGAGAGCTAAATCAGAGATGGTTGTTTTTGGTTTTTTTGGAAACAAGGTCTTGCTATGTAGTTCAGGCTGGTTTTGAATTCACTGTGGAGCTCAGGCTGGCCTTTCAAACTCACAGCTGTCCTCCTTCCTCAGCTTCCTGTGTGCTGGGATTGTAGGCATTGCACTACCATGGCTGACTGGAAATGGATTTTTAAAGACAATTTTTTAAGCTAAGTAATAAGACAATAGAAGGGCCAGTTACTTATTATCCTTTGCTTTTCATGCCATTTTGATTACTAATTTGTATTGATTGACTTTTCTTCTTCTCTGTAGGGAAAAGTAATAGAACCACTGAAAGATTTTCATAAAGATGAAGTGAGAATTTTAGGCAGAGAACTTGGCCTTCCTGAAGAATTAGTTTCCAGGCATCCATTTCCAGGTAAAAAAAAATTTTATTTTGATTTGTTTTTAGTTCTTCCTGTAAAGAAAAATCAATCCAGACAATGCTAAATAATTTATATTCTTGGGGATAACATGACAGAAAGGTAAGGAGGATAGGAAACAAATTCTTGAGTGTCTACTGTATTTATTTCATTTTATTAAATACTCATTTTTTCATAGTGTTTGCATTTAGATATTAAATGTCTATGGGAGTCTCATATTTTAATAATATTGCCACATGATTCTCTCTCTCTCTTTCTTTCTTTGTTTCTTTCTTTCTTACTTTTGGGGGTACCAGGGATCAAACTCAGGACTTTGCGCTTGCAAGGCAGGCGTGGTGCCACTGAGCTAAATCCCCAGCTTGATTCTTTTTAATTAATTAAGTTTCTTGGTACATTTTAGATATACATAATGATCACATTTGTGATAGAGAATCTGTACCTGTACATGATATTTCTTAATTCTTATTTTTTTTCCATTTCCCTCCTCTTCCTTCTGCCCTCCTTCTTATTTACAAAAGCTTTGTTTCCATTTTATCTTTCTTTTCTCATTTTTTTTCTTTTTCCCTTCCTTCCTTTCACCCTCTCCCTTCCTTAGTGCCCCTTTCCATTTAAACTTTTTCTTCCTATTTCACAATATAGTATACATTTTGGTCCTCATTTCCACTTTCACTTTCTCGTACCAGAGAAACAATGCGATATTTACACACGTTTGTCCGATTTATTGCACTTAAGAGTATGGTCTCAAAGTATATCCATTTACCTAGAAATGTCTCAAGGTTATCCTTCTTTATGGCTGAGACGTACTCCATTGTATAAAAAAATCTTTATCCACTTATCATTTGATAGGCATTTGGGCTGTTCCCAAGATTTAGCTATTAACAAACAGTGCCACTATAAACATTGGTGTGCATATATCTCTGTGGTATGATGCTTTTAATTCTTTGGTGAAGATACCAAGAAGAGGGATAGCTGGGTCAAATGGAAGCTCTAGTTTTAGTTTTTTTTTTTAGGAATCTTCACACTTATTTCCACAGTGGTTGCACCAGTCTACACTCCCCACAACAGTGTAAAAGGGTTTCTTTTTCTCCACAGCCCTGCCAGCATTTGTTATTGGTTGATTTCTTGATAATAAGCCATTTTTGCTGGAATGAGAAGGAATCTCAGCGTTGTTTTAATTTACATCTCTTGAATGATCAGTGATGTTGACCATTTTTTCTTATATTTATTTGCCATTTCTACTTCATCGGAGAAGTGTGTATTCATTTCAGATGCCCATTTTTGGATCAGGTCTTTAAATTTGTGGGGTTGATTTTTTTTTCAGTTCTTAATATAGTCTAATATTAGTTTTTTGTCTGAGGAAGAGCTGGCAAAAATTTTTTCCCATTCTGTTGGTTGTCTCTTCACTCTTGATGATTTCTTTTTAATAAGATGAGATCCCAGTTGTTGAGTCTTTGTAATATTTCTCATGCGATTGGGATTTTGTTTATAAAGCCTGTCTCCATCTCTGTCTTTAAGAGTTCCAACTATTCTCTCTTCCAGCAGATTTAGTGTTTCTGTTTTAATATTTAGATCTTTGATCCATTTTGATTTTGCTTTAGTGCATGGTGAGAGATAAGTATCTAGTTTTAATCTTTGGTATGTGGAAAGCTAGTTTTTCCAGCACCATTTATTGAAGAGGCTATCTTTCTTTGAGTGAAGGTGTTTGGCTCCTTTGTCAAAGATAAGATGGCTGAGTGTGTTTGGTGTTATTTCTGCCTGTTCTGATCTGTTTCATTGATCCTTAGGTCTGTTTTTTTTGCCAGTACCATGCTGTTTTTTATCACAGTAGCTCAGTATTATAATTTCAAGTAAAGAATTGTGATGCTCCCGGCCCTGCCTTTGTTGCTCAGAATTGTTTTTGTTATTCTAGGTCTCTTCTGGTTCCAAATGAATTTTAGGAATGTTTTCTCTAGTTCTGTGAGGTGTGCTGTTAATATTTTGATTGCAATTGGAAGTATGGCCATTTTTACTGTTGTTTCTTCCTACCTATGAGCAAGCATATCTTCCCATTTACTGATATCCTCCTCAATCTCCTTTTTCAGAGTACTGTAGTTTTCAGTGTTACTTCTTTTGTTACATTGATTCCTAAGTATTTCGTTTTTCAATGCTATAGTTTTCCTAATTGCTCTCTCACTAAGTTTGTTATTAGTATACAGGAATGCTATTGATTTTTGATTGTTGACTTTGTATCCAGCTATGTGACTGAAGTTGGTTATTAAATCTAGAAGTCTTTTGGTAGAGCTTTTGGGGTCTCCTCTATACATGGCATCCCCAAATACTGATGGTTTCATTTCTTCCTTTCCTACTTTTACTTTTTTTATTTCTTTCTTTTGTCCAGTTGGTCTGGCTAATGTTTCCAGCACTATATTGAATAGGAGTGGTAATAGTGGACATCCTTGCCTTTTTCCTGATTTTAGAGTAAAGGCTTTTAGTTTTCATTAACAGTTTTCTTTTCCTTTTTTGGTACCGGGGATTGAACTTGGGACCTTGCGCTTGTGAGGCAGGCGACGGAACCACTGAGCTAAATCCCCAGCCTGGCTTTTAGTTTTTGACCATTTAGTACGTGTGGGTTGTTGGTTTGTTGTAGATGCCTTTTGACACATTGAGATAAAGCCCGTCTATTCCCATTTTCTATAGTTTTTTTTTTTTAATTGTGAATGGATGTTGAACTTTGTCAAATGCTTTTTCTGTGTCTATTGAGATGATCATGTGATTTTTGTCCTTGGCTCTGTTGATATGGTGTATTATATTTATTAATTTGTGTATGTCAAACCATCTCTGCATCCCTGGGATGAATCCTACTTGGTCATGATGTATAATCTTCTTGATGATTTGCTGCATTCTGTTTGCCAGTATCTTATTGAGGATTTTTGCATCTGTTCATTAGGGAGATTGGCCTGTAGTTCTCTTTTTTGGTTGGATCCTTCTCTGGTTTTGCTATCAGGGTAATACTTGCTTCCAGGAATGAGTTTGAGAATATTGCATCCTTTTCAATTTTATTAAAGAGTTTGAGGAGTAATGGCATTAGGTCTTCTCTAAATTTCTTATAAAATTCAGCAGTGAATCCGTAAGGACCTGGGCTTTTCTTTGTTGGTAAATTTTTAATTACATCTTCAATTTTATTGAAGAATTTACAATATTATTGTAATTATTTAGAATTTTTATATCTTCTTGATACAACTTTGGTAATTAATATGTATCTAGGAATTTGTTCATTTCTTCTGTGTTTTCCATCTTACTAGAACACAGGTTCTCGAAGTAGGTATTGATGATCTTCTGGATTTCTGTAGGATCTGTTGAGATTTCAGCTTTTTCCTTCCTAATTGGCATGGATTTGAGTGTTTTCTTTCCTTTTCCTGTTAAGGTTGGCTAAGAGTATCAATTTTATTTAGTCTTTCAAAGAACCAACTCGAATTCGTTGATTTTTTTTTTTTTTTTTTGTATTGTTTTCCTAGTGTCAATTGCATTAATTTCTGTTCTGATCTTTATAATTTCCTCCCTCATATGAGCTTTGTGCTTGACTTACTCTTTTTCTAAAAGTTTTAGGTTCAACATTAGGTTATTTGAGCTCACTGTTTTTGAAAGTTCACTGTTACAAATTTTCATTGTAGGACTGCTTTCAATGCGTCCCGTAAATTCTGGTATGTTGTATTGGTATTATCATTTATCATAGATACTGTTTAATTTCTTCTTTAATTTAATATGTGACCCATTTGTTGTGCAGTAGGGTGCTGTTTAATTTCCATGTGTTTATGGAGTTTTTATGATTTCTTTTTCCATTGATTTCCAGTTCATTGCTCTCTGGTCTGATAATATGCATGGGATAATTTCAGTTCCTTTGCATTTACTTAAGCTTGGTCTATTGGCTAGTATGTGGTCTATTTTGGAGAACATCCAACGTGCAGCTGAGAAGAGTGTGTATTCTGATGTTGAAGAGTGGAATACTGGAGAAATCTACTAAGTCCATTTGTTCACAGGTTTGGTTAACTTCTGCTGTTTCTTTATTGATTTTTTTTTGTCCAGTTGATCTGTCTGTTTGTGACAGTGGGATATTAAGGTCCCCAATTACAATTGTGTTTGTGCTCATTTGATTTTTCAAGTCCATTAATATTTGTTTTATATAGTTGAGTGTGCCACTGTTTGGTGTGTATATATTTATGATTGTTATCTCTTTCTCTTGGAATTTTCCCTTAACAAGTATGTAGTGACCTTCATCTCTTTTGATCAGTCTTGGTTTGAAGTTTACTTTGTCTCCAAATAGAATAGCTACCCCTGTTTTTTTCCAGGTTCCCGTTGCATGAGGTATTGTTTTCCATCCTTTACTTTCAGTCTATGAATTTCTATTATAGTTAAGAGTGTTTCTTGTATGTAGCATATGGTTGGATCTTGTTTCTTGATCTATTCTGCAAATCTGTTTCTTTTAATTGGTGAATTTGAGACCATTTACATTAATGGTTATAAATGATATGTATTGACTTATCCTTCTCATTTATTTTCCTTTTGTTGGTGTTCCCTGTCTTTCCCCTCTGTTCAGTTGCATGGCCTTGCTCGGTAGCTTCTTTCTAATGGTGTTCTTGGAATTGTAGTCTTAGTTATTTCTTTCTAAAATATCCTTCTGAGCATTTTGTAGAGCTGATTTGGTGGTCATTGATTTCATCAGGGTTTTTTTTTTTTCTTTCATGGAGGTATCTTATTTCTCTATTGATTTTGAAAGATAGTTGTGCAGGGTACATAAATCTGAGTTGGAGGTTTTCTTTCAGGAGTTGAAATACTTCAAGCTCTTCTCACCTTACAGGTTTGTGTTGAGAAGTGTGCTGTGATTTGATAGGCTTTCCTTTATAGTTGATTTTTTCATTTCTCTAACAGCTTTTAATATTCTGTTCTTGTGTTGAATTTTGGGAATCTTGATTATTATATGCATTGGTGTATATTTATTTTGATCATGGCTAACTGGAATTCTATATGCCTTACTTATTTGTATGTCAGATTCCTTTTCCATATTGGTACATTTTCTGCCATTACTTCTCTTAACAGGTGTTTTATGGCATTTGTGCTGTCCCCTGCTTTCTCATCAACCCTGATCAATCTTATTGTTGTTCTTTGTATCATCTTCAGCTATTGGATTGATTTTTCATGGTCTCGTGCTGTTTTAAAGAAATCTTTCTTTTTGTGGTCACTAATTGCAATCCTATCTTCTAGATCTAATATTCTATCTTCACCTTGGTTCAAATGGTTGCATATACTTTCAATGGAATTTTTAATCTCCTGGATCTGTTTGAATCTGTTTCATGGATTCCATTTCTTTCCTGTGTTGGGCATTCATGGTTTCCATCATTTCCCTAAGCTCCTCTTTTTTTTTTTTTAAATCTGTATCTACTCTGTATTCACTGAGCAAGTCCTTCATTTTGATTGTCATCTCTTTTTTTTAACCTGGGAAATTATTTCTGATCTGACTTTCTCTGTGGCCTCAGGTATCTTTCTTTTTTACTTGTGCTCCTATCATTGGAGGAAATTCAGATGGTTTGTTCTGATTTTCTCTATCTCATTGTCCCCTGGACTTGTCCTGAGTAAACTGGAGGTCTGGAGTTGTATTTTGCTCCTGTGTCGTGTAATTTTCTGGGTTTTTTTTATTCTAATTTGTTTTCTGTGTTGATGCTTATAATTTTCTTATTACCTTTCTCACCAGTATCGAGGCTTCCCTAGAAAGTGTCTATTCCTCATAGATGTCTTCTAGGTGTAGCTGGCTTAATTTAGTCTTTGTGTCTGTTCCAAGATTCTAACTCCTCAAGTTATTAGGGATGAGAAGTTGTGCTTTGGCTCCATACCCAGTCCTTTGGTACTGGACTATGGTGATGGTTATGACCCAATCAGTGTTGTCATACAACAGAGAACAGCTAATTAAAACAAGTATGGCATCCTGGTTAAAGTAGTACAATTACCCATAATAATAGTATCAAGCATACCCTAGAAACTGACAAACTGGTATCTATTAATTTGGTACCTTTAACTATAGGAGCAACAGGTACAGTTATATAACAAAATCTATCATAAGCTAAGAACTTGAATGCAGTGAATTTCTCCTTAGTAGAATGATTTTACCTGGAGGTGGGGGGGGGTGTAAAGAGGGATTAGGGACAAAACAGAAAGATAAATGAAGAGAAATATGGTAGAAGCAAGGTTGAAGGATAAAGGATGATCACCCAAGCTTTGGGAAACTGGAGAATATGACCCAAGAGAAAGAATGAAGGAGAAAGCAAAAGAATATTGAAGCAAATCAGAAAGACTAGAGATTATTTATGTTCACGTGCTTGAAAATGTCAAAATATCAAGAAAGATAGTTGAAATAGAGGAACAAGATGAAAAAAGCAAAACAAAAACAAACAATAAAGGTAAAAACCTAAATGACCAAAAAAAAGAAGAAGAAAAAAAAAAACCCTTACAGAAAAAGGAAAACGAAACAAAAAACAAAAAGTAAAATTCCTCTGGTGTCCACAGTTGTGTCATAGTGTCCAAGTCAGAGTCCAAAAAACTGTATTGAGTAACCCCACCAAGTCTGCAGTGGGATTAGAGGTGGATGTGGAGCTGATCTTGGCCTCTGGATGTGGAAGCTGGGGCCATTCTTCAGCCAGGAAGTTGCTGTATGTCCCTTGGTGGCCTGCCCACATCTCCTTACTCTGTGTGCATCTGTGTCACTGTCCCAGTTTCTGTGGCGCCCTTAGACAGAGACAGCCCGAGGCTGCTCCTAGTCCTGTGTACAGTTGGCCCCTCCTTGTCCTTGCACAGCCTCCACTGGCACATCTCCTCTCATGCTGCTTGTCACAGGTTGGGCAGAGTGCTGTCGGCTAAGCACTGGTGTCACCACTGCTGCCAGGTCAGTCCAAGGCTGCTCAGTCCCTCTTCAATCTTCTCTCTAGGAGGGGGAGTGCTGACTTCCTGCTTATTGTCTGGTCCCACCTCTGCCAAGGGTGCTTAAATCCTGCACTTCAGCATTTCTATTTTGTGCCCCTTGGTCGCAGGGCAGGAGGGGTCATGCTGTTCCACTCACTAATTTCATCACCTCTGTGGTCCCTAATCTTGTTGCTAGAGGTTCCAGTTAGCAGCTATACGGCTGGACAAAAAAAAAAAAAAAAAAAACCTAGTGGCCCATTGAGGAGGGAGCAGCTTCTTCGTCACTCACACCTGTGTGTGCTGGTGAAATTTGTTTCCAGGCTGCAGCATCTTCTGTTTGCAGGAAGGCAAAGGGGTTGAGGGGCTTTATATTGCAGATCTATCCTGTGTGGATTGAGTTTGTCACACCTTTGCAGTCCGTTAGTTATTGAGAACTTCCTAGAATGGCGGTTTCTGTTCCTAACACCAGTGGCAGCATTTTATGAAGTCCTATGCCTATGTTTTGTTTGATCTGCAAGTCTCTTACTTCACATTGATTTTGGTATCGGTGTATGTCCCTCCCTTTCTCCCAATTACCTGTGTCTTTAGCTGATTTTCTCAGAGTAGCTCCAACACGGCTCCTCCTGTATTTAGACGTGTTGAATCACTGACACATGATTCTTTTTTTTTTTTTTTTTTTAATTCGGCACCAGGGGTCAAACTCAGGACCTTGTGCCTACGAGGCAGGCACAGTGCCAATAAGCTAAATCCCCGGCCCCTGTTGCCACATAATTCTTAATGGTAAAGCTAGAATTTGTTCTTTGTTTCATACCATGATGTACTCCTCAGAAGTAGTTAGGATTAAAACTTGGTTCTCCACTTGATCTTAGCCAAAAGGCCGAGAAGCAATAAAAACTTGGTTCTCTAATAATGTTTTTTTGTTAGAGACTAGAATTTATTATGTTGCCCAGCCCTGGAACACCTAGGCTCAAATAATTATTCTGCCTCAGCTTCCTAAGGAGGTGGATTTATAGGCATATGCCATTGTACCTGGGTTGACTCTCTTAAAATTTTTATCCTTTGACTTGTCTGAATGAATGAACCACTTCATTCATTGCTCAGTGATCTCTGTAAGTAATTTCCATACAAAAACAAAATACTAACAGTTTGCTGTCATATAGAAAAAGTAATTAGAGGTAGAAGTGATACTTGTTTAAAGTCAGGACTGAAAATCATAACATTTTGTTTTGAGTTTGGGCACATCTTGAACCTCAGTTTTCGCTCTCCATAATAGTGTTTAGGTGATGAATGGGGAGAATAATTAATTTAATTAAAAGCACAGCATTAGTTAACATTTCTTCAGTACTTGGTATGTGCTAAGCAGTCTGCTAAATATTTAAAATGTCTTCAAATTTGATCATGATAAAAATGAGTATTATTCTGTTCCACAGAAGAGGAAAATTAGGGATGAGGTTAATTTCCCAAAAGGTATCCAGAATAGAAGGTATAGTACCAGGATTATACCACCAGTAATCTCTACACCAAAGTTTCTACCTTTAACCACCGGCTTCCCTCCATAAACGGTGTTACACATGTGTAATCTTTGTAGTGATTAGCGCTTACTATGATATCTAGGAATTTTAAGATTTTTAGTCCCTAACTTATGTGCTATGAAAGGCAAGTTTGTGAATATTAAAGAACGGAGGCCAACTGGTCCTGTGTTCTTGGTCATCATTTCAGCTATAATCTCTGTACTTTACATGTTGGATTTTTCTATCATGTAAAATTTTATTGGCAAAGAGAATTTTCCTACTTTACAAACTGTCTTAAGTAAGCAGAGGAATGAGCCTAGGACAATTAATGGATATATATGCTAAGTGTTTACCGATAACCAGGCATCTCAGGTGATGTTCTTTCTGTTGTGGCAAAGCAGCAGATCGTTTTTCTGAGATCCATGCATGCCTTGTACTTTTATCAAAGCTTAAGTATTTGGTAAAATAGAAATACTAGTTCACATCTTTTAGAATGAAAAAGTCTTTCTTTTTTGTTTAATATATTATTCTTTATTAGTTGACTATAAGGTTGTTTATTATGCTGTTCTCTTTAATTTTGTGTATGTTGGAAAACTAACAAATTTTTAAAACATTACATGTTTGTGGGTTAAAAATATTTATTGGAAGATTTTGTGTCACTTAATATGTGGACTGTAAAAATACGAGGCCTTGGTTTTGGTCCTTAGCATTGCAGAAAACACATAAATGAATAATAAAATAATATGTAGAGAAAGAAGCAGTCTAAAAAAATAAGTTAGATCTGAGGCAAATAGCTACGTTTGAAATTAAATACTTTGTTTTGGTGCTGGATGTTAAATCTAGTACCTTGCTCATGCTAACTATGCACTCTACCTTTGAGCTAGATTCTCACCTCGGAAATTAAATACTTTAAAACCTTAACTTGAGTTAGACATGGTTAACTTGAGTTAGACATGGTATCCCAACACTTGGGAGGTCAAAGCAGGAAGATTGAGAGTTCAAGGCCACCCTGGGGCTACATAGTGAGACCCTGTTTCAAAAACTAACCCTCCCCCCAAGTCTCTCTCTCACTACTCAGCCTAGGCTGAGGATATAGCTCAGTGGTAGAGCACTTGCCTACCATGAGTGGTTTTTGGGTTTGATCCCTAGCACTGCAAAAACTAAACAAAAATTTATGATGGCAGAAAATTTTAACATAGGGATTTTATAGTTTTGAATTAGTGTCCTTTTTATATTAAACTTTCATGATGAATATAGAAGTTTCACTAAATACTGTTTCTACTCTTTGTCTTTAGGTCCTGGCTTGGCTATCAGAGTAATATGTGCTGAGGAACCTTATATTTGTAAGGACTTTCCTGAAACCAATAATATTTTGAAAATAGTGGCTGATTTTTCTGCAAGTGTTAAGAAGGTAATAATTTGACATATCTGATTGGTACAAGAATTGAATGGATTTATATTGTATTCTTATATTTACAAACTTTATTAGGGCTGCATTATTTGAAAATTTAGGGTAATATAAGCTTTGAAATGATGGTGAGAAAGTATACTGCAGAGTTTCTAAGATACAGACTTCTTTCTAGCCAAATAAAACTGGACATCTGGAATCCTTAACAATACTAGGTCAAGTATTTTAAAACATGCTCTTTGTATGTTTTGCAAGAAAATAGGGAAAATCCTTCGAGTCAGCAATGAATTGGAAGATAGTCCAACATGCCAAGAAAGCTGTCTTCTTCTCTGGGACAGCTGCTAATCCCATGTGGTGTTTGGATTTGTTTTGAGACAGGGTCTCACTGAGTAGATAAGGCTGTCCTCAAACTCACTATGTAACCTAGTCTGGTCTCAAATCACTATCCTTCTGCCTCAGTCTTCTGAGTACTGGCATTACCCATATGTCATCACACTTGGCATTAAAGGGCTTTTTGGTTTTAACAATTCCATTTATGTGTAGGTGTATAAACCTTGTATTCATGAAGACCTGGGAACCAGATTAGAGATTTGCACACTGAGTAATGCTTAAGCTCCAAATTGAGGATGAATAGAAAAGTCTCCTGATTTTGCAAATTTGGGGTGTTATATAGCTGGGTATGGTGGTACACACCTGTCATCCCAGCACTTGGAAGGCTGAGGCAGGAGGATTGCTGTGAGTTCAAGGGCAGCTTGGACTGCATAGTGAGTTCAAGACCAGCCTGTACTACATAGCAAGACCTTGTCTCAAAAATAAACCAGAAAACCTCTGTGGTCTGAAAATGTTAAGCTAAGAATTTTAAAGTGAACCTGGGATGGCAGTGCTTTGAGAAGTGAGACAAGAAGCAATATATAGTTCTTTAGGACTAATTTTCAACTTGTCCCTAAAGAATTCCTATAGATAGGAGTTCCAACAAATACCAGTTTACATTTAAAAAGTGAACACATATAGAGATAAGGCACCATGAATGAGAGTAGAAATAATTAACAGAAAAAGAGTCTCAAAGACTTTGGATACTGAAATCGGCAAACAGTATATGAAGTGAATAGAAATAAAAGAAGCTAGAAATAAGAAAAACAAAACTTAAGTAACTACAAAAAATGACGGGACCTATTTGAAAAACTAGAAATGAAAATTATAAGTGAAATTAACAACAAATAGAGAATTCATGAACTCAAAGATGGATGTTAGGAAATTATAAATCACCAAAAAGAAATATGAGTAGAAGAGGTTATGGTAAAGTAAGGAAGTTTTAATGTCCAGAAGGATATAATAGAGAAAAATAATTTTTCCAAACTGATGAAAGATGATGATGCCTCAGATTTGGCAAACATAATTATACCTCTCAAGGAGGACAAAGGAAAGAATTTGACACTTAGTAGGCATATTGTAGTGAATTTACAGACTGCCAGAGTCAAAGAAGCTGCAGAGAAAAGATCAAATATCTACAAAGAAAACACTTACACTGAAAGCAACAGTAAAGGCAAGGCTTCAGAGTACCTAGAGAAATAGTTATCTGTAGTACCAGTTAAGCTGTCTTTTTAGAGCTAGGGCAGAATAAAGTTGTTTTCAGATAAACAGAATTTACCACCAGTAGTCCCTTACTTAAGAAACAAAAAGTAATTTTTTCAACCCTGGCTTTATATTATAATCATGTGAGGGAACTTTTGAAGTGTACTATTCTTGACCCATCTCTAGGATTTTTTATTTATTTGGTTTGGGATGGGTCCTGTATGTCTTATACAATTTGACTTCAGCTGTGGTTGAGAAACCACTATTCTAAAGAACTGACTTAAATAGAAAGGTCTTAGATATGAAGGATTGGTAAGAAGAAAATGTAAATAGGAAAATTGAAATAAACAAACTGTAGAGAGAGTAAAAATAATGATCTCTACCTTTTGGTGTTTATATGACAACATATGAAGCATTCAAAAGTGCTTCAGTTGGCTGGACTTGGTGGTACATGCCTGTAATCCCAGCACTTGGGAGGTGAAGGCAGGAAGATCTTAAGTTTGAGGCCAGCCTGGACTACATAGTGAGCCCTCTCTCAAAAACAAAACAAAAAATGCTTCTGTTGTTTACAGAAGGACACAGAATTCTCTTTTATTAAGTATCCATATTAACACTTAGAGGGACTACTAAAAGAATTAAGGTAGAGGGTTTAACTTTAAAATATCAGTAAAGGACAAATAAATGAGCTTGGGTGAAATCACCAGCAAAAGATGGCCAAAAAAAGGAGAAACAAAAAGGGCAGATAGAAACTGCAGAATATAGTGGTGCCTCAGTTCACAAGCTCAATTCTCTCCACAATTCTGATCACAAACCCAACTTGATAAGAACCGAATCAAATTTCCCCATAAGGTCAACATTGAACCTAACCATGGAATCTGATTTGGTTCTCATCCAGTTGAGAACCAAATCGGTGAGTTCAAGGCCAGCCCACACTACATAGTGAGACCCTGTCTCAAAAACAACAACAACAACAACAAGAGTGAATACCTTATTTCTTGACACCTGAACAACTATCTTTGTTTTTTTCAGCCTCATACATTATTACAAAGAGTCAAAGCCTGCACCACAGAAGAGGATCAGGAGAAGCTGATGCAGATTACGAGTCTCCATTCACTGAATGCTTTCTTGCTGCCGATCAAAACTGTAGGTGTGCAGGTGAGTTGTATGAGTTCACTGATGAACTTCCTGACATTCTCTTTTGCTAATACTGAACTAGGAATTAAAAGGAAAATGAAATATGAAAGTATGTACACCAAATTTAGAAAAATTAAAAGGCAATTTAATAGAATATTTATGGAGCAAACATTATAGGAACTAAACAAGAGGCAGAGATTTTGTAGTTTTGGAACACCTTGTCAACTCTAATCAAAGGTGAAAATGAAAAGAATCATTTGCTACAGAGGTGTAAGTTGTTTCTTTCTTGAGGGGCAGGTATCAGTAGGTGGTCATGTCTTTGATTATCCTCATAAGTATGAAATATACTGAGGCTTTGGAAATCTTTCACCACAAGAATGCCCCCAGAGGAACATGTTACACCATTTAGGTCTTGCTCTCAGCTTGTGTGTACCCAATACCAAAGCTCTCTGTCTTTTCAACATGGTGTCTCTCTTTCTCAGGGGTGGGATGGTGTATAATGACTATTTTTTTTTTTGATTTCTGCCTTTTTATTTGTAAAAGCATGTGAGTTCTCAGTTTTGAAATGCTATTGTGAAATAACTACATCAGATTCTCGTTTATGTGATTCTCAAATGAATTTCTGGGGGTGAATCTTGGTAGGAAAGAGGAAGGTTTCTCGGTTGGAGTTTGTGGTTAAATGGAAACTAGAAAACGTGTTAGTAATTGAACTAAAAAAGGGCATGAATGCCATTTATTGGATTAACATGTTTATAATGTCCCATTATAGTAGAATTATGCATGGAAAAAATTCACTAGAGATTATTCATCTGAAACATAAGCATATTCTCTTGAGTAAAATTCTTAGCTCCGAATTCATACAGTTCTATCTATAACAGGATAACAATTCACTGTTACTTTTAAATTAAGCTAAAATATTATAATTCATGGAAAGAGCAGATCGAACTAGTTTGGCTACAGAATACTTGCCCTGTCTTTCTGACATTTTTAAAGCTGCATATGTGAGCTGCTTATTACATTGTTGAGACCATAATCTTTTTTTTTTTTTCTCGGTACCAGGGATTGAACTCAGAACCTTGTGCTTGCGAGGCAGGTGTGGTGCCACTGAGCTAAATCCCTGGCCCCATATATTGTTTTAAAATTACTGTTAAACTTTCTTGGAATTATAGAAGTAATTTTCTTTGTTTCATTGTTTTATGGATTATCTCATTTATGAATTTATATACAGATTGATTTTGAGATTGGTTAGGATATTTACAGGTGTATATTACCCTACCATGTAAAAATAGAAGTGTAGACAACTATTTAATTCTTAAAAGCTTTCCCAGTGTTTGTCCAAGTCCCTGGGTTTGATTACTAGCACTGTTTAAAAAGAAAAGTCAAAAGCTTTCCCAGTGGGTATGTTACAGAGAACACCTCTGTGTACCGATTCCTGATAGACAGAGTTGGGTGGAAATAGTTCCCACTCTTCTTTTTAAAGAAGCACTGTGTTACAGATAATAGGTTTCTAGATAATAGATTTTGAAATAATATAGTTTGTTGGATGAGTGACTTGTTCTTCAAAAATGAAACTTATTTTCAGGCTCTGTTAGTATTTAGCAAAACAAGTTTCCTTATTCTAGCCTCAGAGGTCTCTGAAGTGGAGTCTCTTGTAAACCTATAAAAGTGAGTTATTTTCTAAATACCAAAAATAAACCATACTAGTAAAAATTTAAAATACATTTAAAAAATCCTCCTTATTTCTACTATTAAGTTTTGTGTTTTCAGAAACATTTATTTTAAAAAGAAAATAGGAAGGGAGTATAGGTGCGTGTAAATTTTTATAACTGAATTTCATAAGTTTGTGTGTTTTTATAAGTAGATTATTCTTAACTGCTGCCTCATATTTCACATATACTTTGTGAAACTATTATTTTACCAATGAGCACTTAAACTGTTTGCAGTTTTGCACTATTATAGACATTTTGATAGTTACTTATATATTTCTCTAGGCTTATATCCTGAACAGTATATAGACATTTTATACTTTTATGATACTGTCAAATTACAGTCAAATAATTTGAATTCTCATATTCTCAGCTTTTGGTATACTGGGTATTTGGTAATTATTTTTGAGTCAGGGCCTCACTGTATTGCCCAGGCTGGCTTTCAGCTCACGGAGTCAAACAGTCCTTCTGCCTTAGCCTCCCAAGTAGCTGGGTCTAAAGGGAAAGGCACAAGACACCAAACACAGCTAAATCTATTGAGTTTTAAAATTGCTTTTGGAATTTGATATTATTTTAAAACAAATTACTTGGATTAAACAGGACAAAGGAAAAGTAATCAGTTATTAGCTTAATTCACTGTTTTTAAGAATTTTTTAATTTTTAAAACTTGACATAAAATTATGTCCTTGAGTACCATGTATATTGATATATATAATATGTAACATTATATATTATGTATATTACATATTATATATTATGTATATTATAATCAAATCAGGTGAAAATATCTGTCATCTCAAATATCGTTTCTGTGTGGTGAAAACCTTCAAGTTCTAGTTTTTTGAAAACAGTATTTTACTCTTATTTGTAATCACCTGACTGTGTGATACAATGCCAGAATTTATTTTCTTATCTGACTGTAATGTAGTATATACCCATTTGTCAACCATTCCTTAACTACCAGCCTGTGAGTAACCAGTATTCTATTCTCTACTTCAATAAAATCGACTTTCTTAGATTCCACATGAATGATATCATATAGTATCTCTCTTTCTGTGCCTGGCTTATGACTGTCAGTTCCACCCACATTGTTACAAATGACAGAATTTCATCCTTTTTTATGGCTGAGTAGTGTTTCATTGTTTATATGTACCACATTTTCTTTATCCATTCATTAACTGATGGTTGCTTAGGTTGTTTTCATTATTCTTGTTTTATTTTGACAATTCAGTAATTCAGGCTGGCTCTGAACTTAGTGTGTAGCCCAGGCTGCCCTCAGACTCAAGGTGTTCCTCCTGCCTCAGCCTCCTGAGTGCTGGGATTATAATTATAAACTACCACACCTGGCTTATTTACTTATTTTTAAGTTAACTTTTTTAGCTTCTTACTAGGCAAATTGATAAGTAAAAGTTGATGAATTGTTTTTTTGTTTGTTTGTTTGTTTTGGTACCGGGCATCAAACTCAGGACCTTGCACTTGCAAGTCTGGCGCCATGCTGCTGAGCTAAATCCCCAGCCCGTTTATGAATTGAAGAAACCTTTATCCAATAAAAGATCTTATCTGACAAATTAAATATGCTAGCTGTCCATGACTGGGCAGGTATTTGGAATGCAGTCCCAGTGGATGTCTGGCATATGTCAAATCAGTTATTGAAATTACTGTACCATGATGCTTTCTTTGTCTGAACTGATTTGGGTGGGATTTAATATGGGATTTTAATTTGGAATTTATTTATGTCATTAGATGAACCATCATTCTTTGACAGTCAAAGCCATAGTCTCAGGGCCTCATTTATCTCCTGCCACTGGCTTACCAAAAGAAATTTACTTGAACAGGGTCCAAGGAGGTCCTCAAAGCAGATATGGGACCCTTGGCTCACCACCTTCCTGGGCAGTTTATAGAAGTTTACTGACTTCTATCACAGAAAAAATATTTTCAGGATGTGTCACTAAGAGGCATACAGGGATGTATTCAGCAGAATTTTAAAAGTACAACTCAAAGAAGTAGAGTACAGGGCCTTGAGAGAGGCATTTATTTATATCAGAGAAGCATCTAGAATATACTTTTATTCAAAAAATATGTTCAGATTTAAGACAAAAAAATTAATACTGTCACCATTTATAACATATTTTTCCACCTGTCTTTTGACCCCTGTAAAACTTTATAAAAAACTATTGCTTGTATTTCCACTTTCAGGGTGACTGTCGTTCCTACAGTTATGTTTGTGGGATCTCCAGTAAAGATGAGCCTGACTGGGAGTCTCTTGTTTTCCTTGCTAGGCTTATACCGAGGATGTGTCACAATATTAACAGGTACATTCTGCAGGGGCAGGGTAGAGGGAGGGACATGGGTGAGGCACAGTGGAAAGATGTGGTTTTTAGGGTCTTCCTTTCAATAAGAGAGCCAGAGCCTAAGTGTAGACAGAGGTAAATTATAGTTAGGATAGGTGGCTCTGTTCAAATATGTACTTTGGCTATTGTTTGGCAAATGTTCAGTATTAACTTGGGTTTTTATCTTTCACCACAGTGTAATCATCTGTTTAAAAAATTACTCAATGTAGAAATAGGGGATTTTTATTTTACTATAAAATATTAAAAGTAGCTTTAAAGCATATCTTCCAGATTAGCAGATTTATACTATTGGTTTTATGGTAACATATTTTATTCCTAAAGGACTGAAAAAAATGTTATGCAGGTTATAGAATTACGAATAATGATCAGAATAGAGAATTTAAGAGTAATCCAAGGAGCAGGTCATGGTGGTACATGCTTTTAATCCCAGCATTTGGGAGGCTGAGGTGGGAGGAGCTATGAGTTTAAAGCCAGGTTGGGATACCTAGTGAGGTCAAGGCCAGCTTAACCTGTGTAGTGAGACCCTGTCTCCAAAAAAAAAGTAATCCAAGGAAAATCAAAGAAGAAATAGGCAACAAAAAGAAGTATATCATTAAAATAGCTGTATTTAAACATATAATTTTCATTTTCAGGCTTAATTTTCCTTTAATTGTACATTAATTTCTTAGATATATCAACAGATGATACATACTTCTAAATCTATTTTGAGTAAGTCGATTGCATGGTCCCAATTACAGTTCAAAAATCTCACTTGTTTATTATCAGATTGCTAGTTATTTCAGAGTTGTTCACTTTCTTGAATTTTCTTCATGAATATTGATTGGATAGATTACAACCAAAAATAATTACTTGAGGCTTCATTTTACTCAAGTCTGTTGTAGAAATTGGAACCCTGCATTACTGTGAACCCAGAAGAATCTGTATAGCTAAAGAAGTGCTAAAAAGTTAGAAGGAAGCCAAGTTTTTACTGATGGGAACAGGACCGCTAAAAAGTGTACTCAGATCTTTAGCATGGGGGCAGGGAGGGAAGGGAAATAGGATTAAAGGCCGGGGGGGGGTGGTGGTTGTGAAGTGTTGTGTGCATGCACCAAGCCGCTATGAGGAACTTGGTCATTATGTGCTAACAAACGTGTACGGTATCGTATATGTATGAATGAAGGGGTCCAAGAGACGCAGGGAAGGGGAGGGAGGGAAAGGGGATTCAAACAATGTCAGATACACATACCAGCTAACTATGATGAATGTAATCATGTGCTGCAAACGTATACCAATAAAAAAATAAAAAGTGTGTTTAGATGAACCAAAGACCCAAACACAGTAGCACTATTAATATACTGAAGAATTGTTAGTGTACATAATGGTAGATTTATAATTGCCTGTTTTGAAAGGAGATAACTGTTAGAATTATTCTTAATTAGAATAATAGTTTATATTTCATCTTCTCCCTTCTCTAAATTTATTTCCACTGTTTTAAATATATTATTGGTATTTAAAAAAATTTTTATGCCATTCTCAGTTTTAGCTCTCTTTAATTTTCTTCTGCCAATGGACAATCACCCTTGTTTAAAACTGATATTTTGCTGTGCTGTTTTCTTTTTTCCCCTTGTTTGCCTCTCCTTCCTAACTCAGCCCTTCCTCCCTTCTGAAAAAAGAATAAAAATGAAAAGCCTAGGGTGGGGGATTTAGCTCAGTGGTTCTGCTGCCTGCCTTGCAAGCTCAAGGTCCTGAGTTCGATCCCTGGTAACAAAAATATATATAAAATAAAAAATAAAAAGTCTAAGTGTCAGAAAACCAGAGCTAGAGTTTTCTTTTTTGGCTTTTGGAAATAGAGTCTCAGTATGTAGCCCAAGCTGACCTGGAATTTGCAGTGATCCTCCTGCCTCAGCCTCCCAAGTGCTGGGGTTACAGGTGTGTACCACCACGCCCAGCAAAAACTAGATTTTTAAATAAGAATATAGCAGGCCCTTAAAAGCATTTTGGTAGACTTTAGATTCTTTATCCTTTTTGGGGATTGAAGTTTTAAAATATTTTTCATTTTTACCCCCGACCTCCCAGTTTGAATGAGGGAACATTTGTACAGGTAGGGGCTGTTCTGATTTTACTGTTCTGTGGTGTGGATGACAGCATGTTCATGTGCACTCTCCCAGCCACAAGTTTGTGGTATTCTCAACTAATCACTTTCTCGGCTGAGGTCATTTGTGAAGTCTAGGAACTGTATTGTTTATAAGCGTGACCTACTTTCTGATGCTGTTTTCTTTTATATATCTTATTCCAAGTACACATTGACGAAAAACATTATTAAACTTTACCTTGGTAGTCACCGGGATTTTGTTTTCTTTGCTAAAGGCAGACAGGGATGCCTGGTCTGGTGGTGCATACTTGTAATCCCAGCACTCTGGGATTTTGAGGCAGGAGTGTCTAAAGGTCAAGCCCAGCCTGGGCAGTTTAGTAACTCAGTGAGACTTTGCCTCAAAATAAAAAAAGAGCTGGGAATGTAGCTCATTGTGAAGGCCCTGAGTTCAATTCCTAGTATTGGGGTGGTAAAAAGACAAAAAGGGCTGAAGGACACTACAGTTATCTGCTGGCTGTAGTTGAAGTAGAGAGAGCTAGGTGGCACTTGGATTTCTGCCTTTAACTTTCTCATTTTCTGGGTAAAGGTTGAGAAACATCCTTGCAAACCAGTGGCAAGGTGTAACTCAAGTTCTTATAATTGTCTGATTTTAGTTTCTTCAGGTTATGTTCCAAACTCTTTTATTAACTCTTGCAGTGTGTCTTCATGTCTTTGAAACAGACATTTACTTAAAGCATTAGTGAGACATGCCATCTGGAAGAAAGTAGGATACTGAGTCTTATTTCAGTGTCTTTTTGGCAGGGAGGGTATTTTGAGACAGGGTCTCACTTTGTAGTTTAGACTGGCCTTGACCTCACCATGTAACCCAGGCTGGCCTGGAACTCATGGCAGACCTGCCTCAGCCTCCTGAGTGCTGGGAATGTCACCCTTGGCATTTCAGTGACATTTTAAATAAAGTGCAAATGAGAATCTCTAGGACCACTGTTTCTCAAAGTGAGGAGAAAAAAATTGGTGGACTAGGTTTTGGAAATTCATTTTAGCTTCACTTGGAGATTTCTGGTGCATGTTAGTGTATTACAGTTTCTAAAGTCTTGTCATAAACCTATTTACGGGGCCGGGGACTTAGCTCAGTGATTTCGCCACCTGCTGCCCAAGTGCAAGAACCCGAGTTCGATCCCTGGTAGCAAAAAAAAAAAAAAAAGAAACCTACTTATTTGTTGAACTACTTTGAGGCTACCCATAACAAATTACTACAAACCGGGAGACTTAAGGCCACAGAAATTTCTTCTTTTATATATAAGTTTTAAAGTCCAGAAGTTTAAAATCAAGGTGTTGGTTAGGGCCATGTTCTCTCTGAACTCGCTGGGGAAGGATCCTCCCTTGCCTCTTTCTGGTGTCTGGCTATTCCTGTAGTCCTCAGCTTGTGGCAACATAATTCTGATTTCTTTCCTCATGTTCGCGTGGCCCTCTTTCTTGTGTTTACACATTTCCTGCTCTTAGAATGACACTGGTCATTGGATTGTGGATCACCTTACTTGAGTGTGACTTCAGGTTAACTCTGTTATATCCAAAGGGACCCTATTTCCACTGATTCTGGTTGAATATGAATTTGGGGGGATGTACAATTAGTACATTTTGTGAAACAAAGGTTGTAGTGATCACTGATACCTTTGCATATTCTGAGATACTCGTATGCCAGAGAACACACTTTGAGTGAGGTACATAAAATACAGATCTTCCTGTAATCATATATCCTGTTGTACCTATTTAGGGAGTTGAAGTGAGTAGGAAAGGGGCCTAAAAATAAATAGAAAGAATATTATACCCTTCGCCTTGTTTTGTATACTAAAATGTGATTTCTTTATAATTTCACCTTGTTAGAGTTGTCTATATCTTTGGCCCACCGGTTAAAGAACCTCCTACAGATGTTACTCCCACTTTCTTGACAACAGGGGTGCTTAGTACTTTACGCCAAGCTGATTTTGAGGCCCATAACATTCTCAGGGAGTCTGGTAAGTTGATCATTTTGTTTAGTTTTTGGAACCTTAGCATTATGGTTTCCAGCAGGAGGATATAGCTTTTGATTTTTAAATGCTTTTTTTTAAATTGTGAACGGTTCTGTAATACTGCTTTCTAAATGAAATTTATTTACCTATGTGGCTGTTAGCAGGTATACCTCCAATACTTTGTAGAGTTACTCTGCTCACACTCACACAAGCTGAGGGTGAACAAGGCAGTGCTCTTTGTTATTTTAGCTCTCCTATTACAAATAAGTGTCCTTTTCTCATCGGCTTTTCAGTGTCCTTATCATAGTGCTATGTTTTTTGCATTCTCATGCTTTTTTTAATTTTGCTAAAGTCATTCTCAGGCATAATGCTACAGTGCTGTCTGGGTTCATAAGCACAGGAAGACTGATAGACCTTATGAAAAAAAATCTTTATATTAAACTATTCAGTCATGAGTTGTAGTGCTGTGGGTTGTGAGTTTTAAGGTTAATAAATTGACAGTAAATATTATATAAGGTGTCTTTAAACAGAAACACAACATGATTATGTACAGATCAGTTTATGAAAATGTATACTTGTATACGTTTGTAACCTTGTATACTCTCTAGGACAGTGGTGGTGAACCTGTGACACTGCGCTGCAGCCCACTGTTTATATCATTGAAAGCTCTCAAAGGTTTGCCATTACTGCCCTAGGCGAATGGGTCAGTGTTTACTAATTCAATGTTTGCCACATAGACTAGGGTATAACTACCTTGAATAATGAAAATTAACTCTCCCTGTATATATCACATCACAAACATCACTGCATTGATCAAATTCTATTACTTGTATTTGTGGTTGCATCCACTTAGAATGCTGTGGGAGCACTTGAACTCATGGAGGCCATCTTAACTGTGGTGTGCATGTGTATATGATTTTAGATACTGTCTGAGAGGACTTACTTGAATTGGGTTAGAGTATTTTTCTGTGGTGTGGTAATTGGTTCTTTACATGTTCCTTTTTCTAGGGTTTGCTGGGAAAATAAGCCAAATGCCAGTGATTTTGACACCATTACATTTTGATCGGGACCCACTTCAGAAGCAGCCTTCATGCCAGAGATCTGTGGTTATTCGAACCTTTATTACTAGTGACTTCATGACTGGTATACCCGCAACACCTGGTAATGAGATCCCTGTGGAGGTAATTTATGTACTTTATTGTTAATGTACATTTCAGTACTTCATATATTTTATAATATAGTAACTAGAATAAGGTCTGACAAAGTTGATATTTCTGGAGTTGGTTCTCTGTTCATAAGATAGGTTTACTGTTTTTTTCTTTTGTCTTAATACACTTAGCAAGCAGAAAAAGCCCTTAAATTTAATACACTGTCTAGATGTCTGATTTCTGCATAGAAAGTAACTAACTGTAATCTATAATTTTATCTAACCCTGCTACCTTATAATTTTTCCTAAAAAGAAAATCCTAGGACTGTTAGAAATGAGGCTAAGATTTGTTGGCATTATGGCCAAATATCCGTGAATTGTTCTGTTACCAATTCCAGTTCATTTTTCAACACTTTCTTCCATCCTGTTTCTCCGCAAAGGGGTTCCAAAGGAGCTATTTACATAATTGCAACTGAAGGTCAAACTGAGAATTTTACTATTTGGTCCAGTTTTCCAATACACTGTTATGAGGCTCTGGTTATAGGTAGATAGCTGGGTTGGCGAATGTGGCCTGGTAGCTATTTTTCTTTAATGCTCAAATTTGCCAATCTGGCTAGTGAAGTGACCAGGCCATCCTCTCCTCCTATGTTGTTGAGAGTGATAATTATTAGAGTGTATCATATAGCACCTTGGTGGCCTCAGAGTTGTATGTTCAAGCCACAGATAATGTACAAAGCATTGTCTTAAACTCATAAATTCACTAGCTTGGATACTGTAGCCATATCTAATTGCTTGTTAATGTTTTAAAAACACTTGTTGTATATGTTATTATATTGTAAACCCAAAATGTACCAATAAAATAAAATTTTGAAAAAGAAAAATAATTGTTGTGGGCTGGTAACAAGCACAGCTTGCAGACTAGCACCTGTTTGTGCTGCAGACTAGCACCTGTTTATGCTCCATACTTGAATATGTACAGTTTTAAGGCATTAGTATCTATTATAGAGAGAAATAGGTTCACTATGAGATTAATCAGAGACCATCCTATATACAGGGAAGGTAATAGTGAAAATAAATCACATTTTAATTTTAAATTGCAAATATAAGCATTTTAGGACTGTTGGACACACAGTAGATCCTCTAACTTTTATTTATTTATTTTTTTATAACAGGTGGTGTTAAAGATGGTCACTGAGATTAAGAAGATTCCTGGTATTTCTCGAATTATGTATGACTTAACATCAAAGCCCCCAGGAACTACTGAGTGGGAGTAATAAACTTCTTCTGTTAAAGTACTGTGTGCAGTTTAAGTTGATTAGAAACCATTTCCATTATTGACATGCAGTGCTGTGAAAAAAGAAAGTTACTGGAGCAGCTACATCACACCTTCGTCCTGCCCAGCAAAAAAATTTACAGCTTAAGAGCTGAGTGGGGGATAACTGAAAGGAACTGAAGAGTTTGTATGGATAATCAAAGTACCATTGCCCACTCAGATTGATGCTGCTTTTTGCCTTTGCCTCACTTACTTAGTCTTATGTACAAACTTATTGTGGCTATTGCTGTCTCTCTGTGAAGATAAATGAAAGTGAATGAGTTTGAGCAAAGTAATAGGCTTCTGTCTCCTTGCCAGTTTCTAAGAGCTGTTAAAAAAAAAACTTATTAATTATTGGTGTGACTTACTATGTCTACCTTTTAGAAAACCTGAGTTTTCCTATAAGTAACATTATTTATAAAGGGTGAGGGACAGGTGAACATATCTGATAAAGGTATAGATGGGCTTTTCTAGCCACTTTTGCAGGATATTGGGGCTACAAAATGTAAACTACTGTAAGATGGAAAAGTACTAGGAATTTCTGGAAGTACTTAATTTCATGAAACCACAGCCATGGCAGGAAGAAGTTCTGAATGATCGCACACACATCTGAATGGTCGCACAATGTTTTCAGACCATATTCTACACCAATGCCACATTATTCACTGTAAGCTTATTAATTAATAATGAGATTTATTTTCCCATCCTTCTATTACCAGCTCCAACAGCCTTGCATAGAAATTTCTTTTTTTTTCTCCAGAAGACATTGTTTCTGACATGTCTGGTGTAGTGCAGATAAGAATTCAAGAGCAGAGTCTCAGTCTCTTCTTTGAATGGTAAGAGGAGTATCTTTGAGGTCACAAAAGCCTCAATAAATGCCCAAGGCTTATATCATGTAGTGAAAAGTTAAAAACTAACCTCTTATAAGTTATAGACAGATCTGTTACTGGCTGCTTAGACTGACCATCAAGACCATGACCACTTTTATCAATCAAGGTATTTGTCAAACCTTAAAATAATTTTTTTCTAGCAGCTATAACAGGATTCAAGAACTCTGATGCAGGGCTTGTTGCCACTGCCACCAGTTTCTGAGATGTTTTATAACATTCATATAAGCATGATAAAATAGACAGTAGTAGACTAAAATTCTGCAACTGTTACATAGTTCAGGTAAGAATGTTACTATGTTTTTCTCTTAGCAATTAATTTCACCTCACATTGCTGCCTCATACCTAGTTGAGAAGATCTTTTATATTAATCAGGTCCAAATTTTTATTTAGAAAATAATGTTAGAAAAGGATGTGTGGCAGAAGGCATTTTTTCTTTCTGGCTGATCCAGGGGGCAACCAGGAGGTGCTGCTAGATCAGCAAGGAAAGAAGTATCACCGTAAGTGCTATACCCAAGATAAAGCAGTATTTAAATTCTACAAAATGTGAAGAGTTCTTTCTCTGTCCCTGTTGGGGGGGGTGGGGACTCATAATGGCCTGGGAAGAGGATGTGATAGTGATCTGTTCTTAATGGATTTAAGCAGATTTAAAGTCATGTTATTTTAGACCTATAAAATGCTTACCAACAAATTAGTACATGCTTATTTGAAAAAAATTCCTCTTCCAGTAACTGTCTTATGGGTTTGTTCTCAAATAATAGGACTTGGGAAGAATATATAATAAGAATATTTTCCTTTTTTTTCTTCTGAAATTTGTATGGAGCACTTGGAGTAAGATGGTTGATGCAAAAATGGTTAAGTGATTATATAAGTTTGGAATTGTTGCTCATTGATCTTTGCATTCTGAACATTTATTGTATAGAAAGCTCAAAAGTTTGAAGGTAAAAACAGTTGTTAAAGTTTGTTCTAATCTTTTTTGTTACACACCTGTTTAGTCATTCCTGATACTGGGAAAAGCTTTCTTCAAAGAACTCTTCACATAATACAGGTTTTAAAAAATTAAATTTTCTTGGATTCCCAATATTTAGTACCTGTCTTCCTCTGCAGAGTACTTTTTCCATTGTGCCATACAGAATTACCCGCATACCTTCATATTATTTCATCTGAGCTACTGAGAAGATTGCAGTTCCATTTACAGTTAAGGATACAAGCTCAATTTAGGAATGGTTACCTAGTGAATTTAAGAATTCAATGTCAGGTTTTCTCCATCCCCATAATCCTGTTATAGTGTGTTCTGATTCCTAAACTACATAAATTTAAGGAATGGTTTTTAATTTTTTGAGTATAACTGACAAAATACAGTTTACAAATACAATATTCTTAGATACATATACACTGTGAAATTATTCATTCAAGCTAATTTAACATACCCATCACTTCATGTACTTTAGGCAGTTAATTTCCTCCACTTAGAAACAATTTAATAGCAAATAAAAATACATTTAAACAAAAAACATTGCTCAGCATCTCTCAGAGGCAGATTAAAAGACTTATGTGAACTCCATTCTAGGTTATTTAACATCTCTATACATAATGCATTTTTGAAAATAAAACTGGCAATGCCATATATACTATTTTCTAACCTGTTTCACTTAACAGTGTAGTGGACACCTGTTCATCAATAAATTTATGTCAACATCATGGTCTGAATGATTAAAGTAGTTACTTTTTTTCATTTCCCTATTATTCGTTCTTCTACCCCTCATCCTCTCCCCCTTACTATCTTTCTCTTGTCTAGTAATAGTCTTCCTTCTACTTTTATGTCTTTTTTAGATTCTGCATATTAGAGAAAACATGGCAATATTTGCCTTTCTGTGTTTGGCTTAGTTCACTAAGATGGTGACCTCCATTCCATCCTTTTTTTCTGTAAATGATGTAATTCTGTTCTTGAAAGCCAAATAGTAACTGCAATTTGTGTGTGTGTGTGTGTGTGTGTGTGTGTGTGTGTGTGTTATATCTCATTTTCTTTACCCTTTCATCTGTTGATGGGCATCTATGCTGGTTCCCTCTTTTGGCTGTTGTGAATTGTGCTCCAGTAAACACAAGTATGCAAGTATCCCTGTAGTATGTTGACTTTATTTGCTTTGGGTATATACCAGTTACAGCTGAGTCATATAGTAGTTCTATTTTTAGTTTTTTTGAGGAGCCTTCATACTGATTTCCTTAGTGGCTATACTAATTGATAGCCCCACCAACCAGTGTAGAAGGGTTCCTTTTTGCTAATATGCTCATCAGCATTTACTGTTTTGTGTATTCTTGATGATAGCCATTCTGATTGAGATGAGATGGAATCTCAGTGTAGTTTTGGTTTGCATTTCCCCAGTGGCTGAATATATTGAATTTTTTGTTTTTCAATACTTACTGGCCATTTGTATTACTGTTTTTGAGAAGTGTCTATTAAGTTCACTTTCTCATCTAGTAATTGGAGTATTTTCTTGGAGTTAGCATTTTTGAGTTCTTTATATGTTCTAGGTATTAATCTCTTTTGGAAGTGTAGCTGGCAAGATTTTCTCCCGTTCTGTAGCCTGTCTCTTTAACTCTGTTGTTTCACTTGCTATGTGGGAACTTTTTAAATTTGATGTAGTCCAATTTGTTGATTCTTGTATTATATTCTCTGTTATTGGAGTTCTATTCAGGAAGCCATTATTTGTGCTTATGGCTTCAAGTGTTTCCCCTATGTTTTCTAGCAGTTTCAGAGTTTTGGGTCTTGTCTAGGTCACTGATTCATTTTGAATTGACTTTTGTAAGTTTGAGAGATAGGGATCTAGTGTCAATCATCTATAAGTTTATATCCGGTTTCTTTGTACCTATGGGAAAGAAGTCAGATTAATGAAAATGTAATTTATTCCTAAGATTGGTAGACAAAAAAGAGTTTTCAAAATTGAGGTACTCAGTACTACTTTAAGAGCTCCATCTATAATGAGCACTGCTAAACAGAACATGATTAGCTGGCATAATTTCTGAAGACGTGTTTATCCAAAACAGGATTATACTGTTTTCTCGTCTCACTTAGTCTTGGGATAGTTGAGTGCATGTAGCCAAAGAAACAAGCTTCAAAAAGTTTGTTTCCTTTCTGTGTTTGGCCTTCATCCTGATAGCATGTTTTACTGAATAACTTGACTCTGATCTCCAGAGGATCAGGGCGTTCAGATGAAGTAGGCAGGACTGTCCATTTTTAGTGCTTTGTGTTGCCGTTAAAAAGCTGTGTGAATGTGGGCAAGTCATTTCTGTTCTTTTACCTGTAAGATGAGACAACTGGATTAAATCACCGACATTAAATTCAGCCCTAAATTCTTATTTTATAAATAAGAAAAAGCAACAGGAGACAGAAGGGAAAAAGTTGATCATTTTGTTAGTTTTGTTTTCTAAACATCAGATCCAACCAAGTAAAAAATAAAATAATATCTCCCCTCCATTCTCAAAACTGGTATTGATTAGCAAGATTTGACCACTTCAGAATCTTCTGTAATGAGATACTTGACAAATACCCCTCAAAATGTTCTGGGGGGAGGCTATTTACTGTGTTTTTGGAAATGGCAACAACACACTTTGGCTTTGAAACAAATGAAAGGTCTCCCCTTATCATTTACCTGCAGCTGTTTGTAGAGCTGGAGCCAGAATCCACACATTTCTTTTTTTTTGGCTTTGTGGTGCTGTGGATTGGACCCAGGGGCTTGTTTGTGCTGGGCAAGTGCTCTGCCCCTGAGCTGCCTCTCCCGCCCAGAACCCAAGCTTTCTGATTCTCTTAATCAGGGTAATTCTCTAAGACCCTTAAAGGCAGGACTGAAAAGGAAATTACCTGTTCACAGTTATCTGGGATGAATACAGTTCCAAAGTGTTACTGTCTCCTCACTTAGAGTTTCTGGAGACAGTGGTTTTTTTTTTTTAAGTATAGGTGTGCAATACATAATGAATACATTAATTTTGAGGAGTTGGTGCATATACATATTGCATCATTGTCCTTTTTATCAGTACCTGTTTCCCATCCCTCATTCCTTTTCATCTCCAAAAATCCTACCTCCTTTCCCTATAATCATTATTTTACTCTATACTTTGGGCTTCTCATATACTTTGAATTTCTCTGTGTGTGATTTATTTTTCACTTAGTATTACAGTATCAAAGTGCATTTTCTTAAAAATGACTCATATTTATCCTTTGTGGCTGAATAGTACTCTGTTGTGTATAAATACATTTTTATCTACTCACCTGTTAATGGACATCTGCTTATCCATCTGTTAATGGACATTCCAAGATTTTGGTATTATGAATGTTGCTATAAACATGGTTATGCATGTATCACTGTAATGTGCTATCTTTAAGTCTTTTGGGAAGATACTCAGGTAGAGCTAGGTCAAATGAAATTTCAATTTTTAATTTTTTGAGGAATCTCCATACTAATTTCCATAGTGTTTTGTACTAGTTTACATTCCTACCAACAATAAAGAAGTGTTCCTTTTCCACCATAACCTTGTCAGCACTAACATTTGATTTTGTTTTTTGTTATGCTCTGTTTTTTGATTTCTTGATTTCTTTCTAGAATAAGATGGAATCTTAATGTTGTGATTTGCATTTCTCTAGTGGCCAGAGATGCTAAACATTTTTTCATGTACTTATTGACTATTAATACTTCTTTTGAGAAGCTTTATTCATTTCAGTTGCCCATTTTTAAAACTTGGGCCTTTTATTTTGGGGGTCCAATTTTTTTACTTTTTTTGGTTCTTAAAGTTTTTAGATTTGACAATTCCATTGTTATTTCTTGGGCAGCACTATTGTGACATCCTCATGCCCACTGTTATAATTACTACTTCCACCTTTCCCACATACATCTCTGCATGAGTATTCATACTCCCTATGCCCAGAATTTTCTTTGGAATGTGGTGAGACTTTCCTTACCTCTTAATTACTTCAGTAGATGCTCCTTTCACTGATCCAAATCCAGAGTGCAGTTGGAAAGTGAATACAAGATAAGTGTTTCTATCCTTGGGAAACAATTCCTTTTCCATTACTGAGGTGATTTAGTTACACCAGGGAGCCAGAGTGGTAGAGCTTTAACCACAGAAATGGTGACATTATTAGTTCTAACATTCCTGAATAATCAGATTTGTAATCTCCCAAATAGCCTCAAAATGCCAACTCCCAGCCTTGGTCTCATATGCTAGAGTCCCAGGTATTCTGTAATTAACCTTCTTGTCAGTGGGTATCAACCCTGGTTACCTGTTACTCCTTCCTAATCAGTTACGGAGTATGATGCCCATATATGTAGTTAAATTAGAATCTGGGGCTTGAATCGGTTGATCCCAGACATTGACAGTTTTAAATCTCTTACCTGGAATAAACTTAGGAAGGGACATACCTGGTCTACCTAGCCATAAAATCCTACTCAGACTTACAGGTGAGAAGTATAGGGCATAGATACTCTTGCTGAACGTCTCACAACTACATAGTTTAGTTCAGGGTCCAGATTTTGGATCTAATTCTGCCTATGCTGTTGAATTTCAGACACTGCAACAGCCTGTCTGCTAATATTTAGGGCAGCTGATGTAATTGTTACCCATGTTGAGATCTGTGCAGCGACTGCACAGGCTTCTCTGTTTCTTTCTTCCTACTCCTTTTGCTTTTCCCTCAAAGAGGAGAATTCTAACCCTGTCAGAACATGTAGGTATGAAATTAAGGAACAATTATTGTGTTACTGACCATCAGTCTTTAAAGAACTAGAGATCTCCTATGTGTAATTTAAGTTTCCTGAATTGGACTTAAATTTTCTGAATTAGCATGGTGGAGCAGTATCATATTTAAGAAAGCAGTTTGTGGAATAAAAAAATAGCCAAGACAATTTCTCTCTTTCCTTCTGTCTCTCCCCAAAAGAAACTTCTGTTTCACTGTGGATGATGAGGATATAATAAACTCCTTACTTTGGGGGGAAAAGTACCAAGAATTATATAGATGGGTAGACCAATAATCAGGATTTTGTTGAATGATCTTTTTAAATATTTGAGAAATTTCAAACAATACACAAAAATAGAATAGTGCAATTAAGACCCCAGTATTTCTATTTCTCAGATTCAAGAATTAGAATGATTCCTTAATGACTGAGTTAACCATATAATACATTAGATTACCCAAACATTGATAAGGACTCAGGTTTTTAAATGGCATGGCTTAGAAATTTTTGTTCTTAAATGGTGCATTAGTTATGCTGCTCTTTCTCCTATTTACTATCAAGTTTTTCCTAAAGAGAAACTGTTGGGGCTTCACCATTGGATTTTGAAGGATCTTTTTCACTTTCTTTCCTTTTTTTTTCAGTCAGGTTTTTAAAGTATTTGTGTTTTGTTGGGCGTGATGGTATACGCCTGTAATCTGGGAGGCTGGGGTGGAGGCTTACTTTGAGTTGAAGGCCAGCTGAACTACATAGCAAGACCGTGTCTCAAAAAAAAAAAAGTATATTCTTTTCATTCTTAAAAACTATTAATTACTAGTGGTATGTGTGGATCTGTTAGGCACTGTAACAATTTATCAAATCACTGCCAGCTTCATTAGTGATTCATACTGATTTTTTGCACAGTACTTTTTATCGTAATAACCACTGAAAACCTAGCTTTACAAAGATGGGGCATCAATGAAAAGAATGAAGCACCATCTGTTGAAGCAGTTCAACAAGAGCTAGTAGTTCATGTTGTGTCTATATGAGTTTGTTGCAGTGGCTTGAAGTACTTTGGAGCTCAGTTTTAAGAATCGTGTTGCCTGCGTATTTTGATTGTTTTCCTTATCAATTTTTTGAAACTTGAAAGGTATGTCTTAAAATATGCTGTCTTTAATTAGGGTTGACTTTTCTGATTATGACATACAAATTTGGAATATTTTGCAAAAGTACAGATACTTAAGACTGTCATTGTGTCTTTCCAGGAGTGAAGAAATATATATCAGGAAGTATAAGTATATAAAAATGTGCCTAGATTCAGGTTTAAAGCATCCTTGTGTTTACTTTGGAACTAAATTTATCAGGTAATTCCTACTACTAGAGACTTAAAACTATCCAAATTGCACATTTTTTAGAAGTGTACTAGAAAAGTATTTTTTTCCTTGTTTCATGTTTATTCCTTTCCCTTCTTTGCTTTCCCGTACCTAAAAGTATTTTAATTTACTGGCTATTTAGGAAATGTCAACAAACGTAGCTACAGGTTTCTTAGTTTTTATGAAATAAGAGTAACGTATAAAACAAGTATATCGATTTCTTGCAAAATCAAGAGAATAGTCACATAACACATTTTGTCAAACAAGTAAAAATTTAAGTAGACTGTGATGACCATCCTCTGAATGTGTTTTTAGAATTAAAGGTGCCATTGGATAAGGCAGATGAGTGCTGCACACATTACTTTGGAACTAAGTAGAATTTAAAAAGCTTGCTAAAGAAATGGCTATCTTTATGCTTTCACTTTTGCATGCTTTCTTTGTCCTGAGTCTCTGAAAAGGACGATTGTAGGAAATATAAAAATTTTCTCTCTGAGAAGCAAGAATAAGTTTGCCATGAAATTTTTAAAGTTTCATGACATAGAGTAAGATTTGTAGTTGTTACATTTAATTTTAGGAACTTGTTTTTTAAATACTTGTTCCTAATTATGTTAAAGCAGCATTGGCCTGAAATCCAATAAACCTGACTTAACTGACTTATTTCTGACTCTTTGAGTCCTTGGAGCTCTGTAACCCTCAGTACCAGTCCCCTCAGTACCAGCCATCTCCTTGGAATGTGGGAAGAATATGCCTGTGTGAGTCAAGTGAGAGAATGTATGAAGAGGTGCCTCATCTGTACATTATATCTGAGAATATGCTTTATGTGAAAATGCTAGTGTAAGCATCGTCTGTTTTGTAAGCAGATGGCAGTGCAGATGGAATGAGTGAAGTGAGGTTAATAATCCCATTGTGTTCAGTTAAGTTCGATTCAGATAAACTTACACTAGGCCAGATCTCCAGATTTTGAAGATGGGGTAACTTGGTTTGAACCATGTGGGAGCTAAAAAGGTATGTTTATGAAACTTATGCCACATGATATTAAAGCTGACAGAACACAGCTCCTTGGCTCTCGTCTCATTTCCAACTGCACTTGCACTAAAATTGAAAGTTCATTTTACTTTTTACCTGTTCCTGGCAGTGTGTGCAATAAGGAGGCATTTCTCCCAGTTCAACAGGGAAAGAAATTTAGGTCAATAATTGATGTAATAAATTAACATAAGTAATTGTAGAATAAAATATTCAGGAAATAATTTCCATAAAATGTTGAGAGGTAGAATATTTCCAATTCATGTGATATTGCACTGTATGACCCCCGGGGTTGGGCCTGGGTGTTGGAGTTACGATATGGAGACCAGAAGGAGCCAGAAATTAATAAAATTCCATCTGTTTAGGTGAAAGAGTAGGACTAGAGTAAGTACAAAGTTGGGGAGGGTTGTGATTCATCTGAGGGGTTGAGTTGTTTTGCCTTGGGGTACACTGGGTGAGAGCCAAAGGAGGCAGAGGTTTGCTGTGTCAGCTAGCTCACTATAAGAAAGTGCTATCAGCCTTTTCCCTTGCTGCAGACAACAGCTCTGTAATAAACTGCAGCAAGCCCCCCAGACACTAAACTTTCTGACCCCATTTATATGGAGACTGATTCAAGTGACAATGTTGGGGAGAAGTCTTCAGTATGGCCTTTAAAGCCCTCTGTAGCTTGGCTCTTTCCCACCAATCTAGCCTTCCTTATCCTTCTGCAGCCATGACAGTCCACTTGTGGGTCCTCCTACCCGTTTTACTTCTCACCTTTGTCACCATTACTCCTCTTCCTGCAGTGCCTGCCCAGGCTTCTCATCAGACAAGTCAGCTCCTCCAGGAAATCTCAGGCACCCCTCATGCCTGTGGAATAGACCCTTCTATGTTCCCACTTCCTGTTGAATTCCATGACTTTTGTTTATTGTATGTTTTCAATATTTTGTTTATTTTTCTTTTTTTTTGGTACCGGGAATCGGACTCGGGTCCTTTTGCTTGTGCAGCAGGTGGCGAAACCACTGAGCTAAATCCCCGGCCCCTGTTTTTCTTTCTTTGGTATCAGGAATTGAACTCAGGGCCTCATGCTTCTGAGGCAGGCACTGGGCCACTGAGCTACATCCCTGGCCCAATTCTGTTTATTTTCTTCAACCAAATTAAATACTTTGAAGGCAGGATCAGTTATTTACTTTGAATTCTCAAAGCCCTCGTTCAAAACGTGAAAATCAAATGAGCTTGTTGACAGATATTAGTGATCCAATTCATTTTCTCTTTTAGAAGTTTGTGCTTTAAAAAAAAAAATGCAATAAGGAGACAAGGTTTAGGCAGGTGTGGTGGTGGGATTGCATGGAAAACTGCCTATAGTGTGGTTTGTTCAGTCTTAGTTTGATGAGGGGGTCAGAACAGGACAGAATTCAAGGGTGGGGCTGTAGCGCAGACTGCAGGAGGTCTGAACAACTCCCATGGTGTTTATGTTCTGACAGGTTAATTTGCAGTACTTTAGGCTTTCATTAATTCTCTGAACATTTGTAATTAGTACTGTTTCTCACAAAGTTAAGCAGAGTTGTTTTATTGTTGCTGGAGGTGTTCTTTTTGGCAGTACTGGGATTGAACTTAGGGCCTTCTCACTGAACACACTGAACTACATCTCCAGGCCTCCCACCTTTAAATCTTAGTTTATTAATAGCCTTGTGTAGTACATAATGTTTACATTCCTTCTGTGTCATTGGTTCATATACATAACAAATCTCAATTCTTTTTTCTCCATGTCCCTTCCCCTCCACCCATCTGTTGATCCCTTTCTTTTTTGCATATGTTTACAGGACATGTTTACCTTCCTTTTGTGGAGTTGGTACATGTATATAACACATGCCAGTTTCTTTTTTTCATCCCTTATGCCTTCCCTCCTCCCCTCCATCTCCTGATCCCTTTCCCCACTGAGAACAGTCTGCCTCCCTACTTACTATCTTTTATTTTGCTCTTTATATTTATTCTGAGTTTCTCATATAAGAAAAACTGCAATATTTAGGTTTGTGTGTCGGATTTATTTCACTTCACATTATGATCTTAAGGTGCATCCATTTTTCTACAAATGACTCTTCTGTTCTTTATGGCAGAGTAGTACTGCGTGGTGTGTAAATACCACATTTTTTTTTTTAATCCTCCAGCCCTTTTTAGAGGCAGTCTCACTAAGTCATCCAAGCTGGGCTTGAATTTGTGATCTTCCTTCCTTAGCTTCCCAGAGTGCTGGGATTACAGGTGAGCACCACCACATCCAGCAATAAGGATAATTTTTGAAAAGTTAGACAAATCTCAGAACTTCAAGTTTTTTTAAGCTTTTGTAAACAAGGGAATACTGGTTCAGTGGTTACAAAAGTAAAGATTACTGGTGTTTCAGAGGTTTATTTCTGAGTACTTAGAATGCCTAGTATGAGGCCCTTCTAACACTAAACCCTTAAGTTAATGCAGCGTGTAACAAGTGTACTAGTATTACCCTGCTACAAAAAAAGCTTTAAAAAAAACAACACTGCCTTTTTCATTCAGGTCTCTTTGTCAATGGACTGGTTTTGTTTCATATACACACTGCCCAGAATGACAGTAACTGGCCATATTCTGGCTACTGCTCTGGGTCCTACCCAAGTAGAGACAATAATTTCCTGCCTTGGGAATTTAAAGTAGGGGATTCTGGAAAACAGTTGTATAGAGGAAAGTACTAGATCATTAGGAATGTTAGATGGTCTGAGAAGCTGTGTTGGCCCTGCCAGGTGAGGTTATGAGTAAGCAGAGTGCAGTGGTCAGTTGAGAGCAGAGATGCACAGAAAGGATCAGGGGTGCTAAGGGGGAGAGGGAGAGAGATTTCTTGCCACCAGAAGACAAAAGGTGGAATCATTGGTATATAGCCTTTGTTGCTCCTACCTCTTCTAGGGCTGTGACAGTTTAACTAGTCAGGCGAGCTCAGTGTCTGTAAAACTGGTACTGAGGAATTGTCTGCAGTGTGATCTCTTTTCCACTCTAGGACCCTGATCCTTTTAACGCTGGACAGTGTGGCAGGAACAGTATTCTCCCGGGGACGCTTGGAGATGGGGCATCAGTGTAGAGGGTGCTGAGCTGGTGGACGCCAGTCACATCTCCTATGATGGCTAGGAGCTTGGCATTAGTACCCAAAGTGACCAAGCTAGAGAGCAGGGATCCATAGCTTATGCAATTTATACTTGGTGTTAAATGAATAAAACGAGGCTGCAAGTGTTGAAAACATGACAGAAAATCTTTGTACAGTTTTGCATTGTAGGCAGTGAAACTTAGGGCTAATAAAATCATCTTGGCTGAATAGTTCAGAAATAAGTTATACTTCTTTTAGTAGAGAACCTTCCTTTTTGTTCAATAAGGGTTAAACACTCCCTAAATTCCCAGCTTTCCTCTACCCAGTGAGACACAATGCTTTGTTGCACCAAAAGTCAGCCTGTTTCAATTTGGAACATATTTGCAGCCAGATATTTGGGGGGAAACATCAGTTTTTGTTTTGTATTAAACAATAAATTGTCATTCTTCTGGAGCTTTGTGGCTTAGGAAAAATAAAAATGGGATGTATAGATTGGTAAGTGCAGGCTATGAAACCTCATAGTGTGACTTGACCCATTTACAAGTTAAGTTTAAAGTACTAAGTTTATAATATCTATCCTTACCTCTGCTATGCAAGCCTAATTATGCCTTCTGCTCTCAAACTTCATATGGTACCACCTGACTTTAGCTTTTTTTTTTTGTACTGGGCATTCAACTCGGGACCTTGCACTTGTGAGGCAGGCAGTGGAACCACTGAGCTAAACCCCCAGCCCTAGACTTTAGCTATTGAATTGCTCATCTTTGTCACTGGGAAAGGCATAGAAACATAAACTAGTTAATTTTGTTTATTGATAAGTTATGTGTAGACAAGTAGGGGAGAAAATAGTATTGGCTTTAAGATTATTTGGGGCTTCTCATTTAAATTTTTAGAGGATGAGAAAATGGCAGGATTCCATGTTATGGTTTATACCTAGATGGCCCCTGAAACCTCATTTGCTCATAGGTGCGGATTTTCAGAGGTGGCTGGATCTAGGGTGTGTGTATATAGATTAAGGGTGTGAGCATCCAAAAAACAAAATACCTAGGAATCAATCTAACAAAGGAAAAGACCTCTACATTGAAAACTACTGAAAAAGATTGAAGAGGATATCAGAAAATGGGGAGATACCCCTTGTTCTTGGGTAGGAAGAACGAATATAGTGAAAATGGCCATACTTCCAAAATTGTTATACAGATTTAATGGAATCTCTATCAAAATACCAATAGCATACTTCACAGAACTAGAGAAAACATTCCTAAAATTCATTTGGAACCGGAAGGAAGAGACCTAGAATAACAAAAACAATTCTGGGCAACAAAGGCAGGGCCGGGAGCATCACAATCCCTTTCTTGAAATTATATTACAAAGCTACTGTGATTAAAACAGCATGGTACTGGCAAACAGACCCAAGGATCAATGGAACAGATTTGAAGATCCAGAAACACCACCAAACACTCTCAGCCATTTTATCTTTGACAAAGGGGCCAAACACCTTCACTGGAAGAAAGGTAGCTTCTTTAATTAAAGTGGTGCTGGAAAAACTGACATTCCACATACTGAAGATTAAAACTAGACCCTTATTTCTCACCATGCACTAAAGTAAAATAAAAATGGATCAAAGATCTAAATATTAAACACTGAAACCTGGAAGAGGGAACAGGTAGAACTTTTTTTTTTTTTTAGTTTGATGTTTAAAATAGTGGCTTTGGTAAATTATTTTACCCAAAACACATTGTTTTTTGTTAGATCAACAGCAGAATGTACAAGTCCATGTTGAGACTTGGGATATTTAGTAAGAAATATAAATTTCTGTTAATCATTTAGGTTAGGTGCATAATTTAGTGGAAAACACGTTTCCCATATACTGTGGCCACTGCAACACCCCCCCTCTTCCCCACAGCTATTAGTATATTTTTACACTGAAATAAATACAAGTAATTACACCATTAAAAGCAACACAGCTTCAAGTTTTTTCTTTTTAAAATCCCATTAAAATTAGGTGCTAAAATGTTCAGTACTTTAAAAATAGTCCTTGAACAGGGGAGTCCTGAGTTGGAGGCCAGCCTGGAGTATATGGTTCAAAAGAAAAATCCTTGCAATGTAAGGTGAGACACAGGTATCTTGTCCATACCCATCTTTAATGAGGTATAAGTGTGTATAACAGTGGAGGTAACAGTCTGCGTAGGTATTCAGTAAACCAACAGTTTAACCCTAGCTGTTTTGTTGTGTTTTTTTCAATAAACAAGCTATTTGGTGGTAAATTCTCATTGTGCTTCACCATCAGCTGCTCCAGGTGATTTGTTTCCTGAAACTTAAAAACTGTGCTAATAGGTACCTTTCAAATTTATACTTACAGGTGACCACTAGTGGCAAATAGGAGTCACAGAATATTATTTTTTATTAGATTTTGAGCTGCAAATAAACTTAGAGAAAAGGGACAAATGGTCTTTCATTGATTAACAGTGATCTTCTGTAGCTGATCTGGGTGAGTGGACACTTCCCTTTTCGGTTAGCAGCAGGACTTGAAGAAGATGTACTGAGGTTGTTAGGGATGAGCAAAAAGAGTGTCTCACACTGTGCTCTTAATGTAAATTTAGATACTTTTTACTGTATTTTTTAAAAGCCAGGGTCCCATGATATCTAAGAGGTTCCCAGTATTTACATAATCCTAGCAAGAGTAACAAATCCAGTCTCAGCTATTTAGAAAAATGAGATGCTACACATATAGCCCAGCTGCCAATCTTGAACAGCCTTCTCTGGCCTATGAAGTTTTTTGTTCAAGACTTTTTCCCTTGAATTAACAATCTCAAGCTATACAAAGCTTTTTTTTAAATGTCTCCTAGATCTTGATAGTGTAATTTTATTTATTTTTTGTATATCCTTTTATTGGTACATTTTAGGTATACAATATAATGACATTCATCATTGGAGATATGCACCTTTACATACTCTTGGTTCTTATTTTTTCCCCCTTCCCCTGCCCTCCCTTCAACCCCTCCATCCCTCCCTATTTACAAAGACTTTGTTTCTTTTTTTTCATTTTCTCATATTCCATTACAAAGCTTTTAAGAGATCATATGTTATCAAACATAGAGAATGAACTCATACCTAATATAAACAGTAAAACATCATTTACTGGTTTAGTAAATTCAAGTAAGTCCCAGCCATCCTTTTCATATCTATAGTTCCAAAGTTCACTTAAAAATACATTTGTAAATCTGCCATTTTCATTTAGATATAGTTTGAGTTTGCCAAATAAAGAACAACTGTTAACATTTTTTTTTTCTTGGTACTGGGGATCGAACTCAGGTCCTTGCTCTTGCGCAGCAGGCTGCAAAACCACTGAACTAAATCCCCAGTCTGTTGTTTTTGAGACAGGGTCTCACTATGTAGCTCAGGCTGGCCTTGAATTCACTATGTAGCCCAGGATGACCTTGAGCTTACAGTGATCCTCCTGCCTCAGTCTCCAACAATTGTTAAAAGTTTAAATCAAATTCCATTAACCAAATTAAAGTCTTCTGAGCCCTGTCATGTGCAAAGTCTTGGGAATGTCACTGAGGATGACTGCTGAGTACAAGTGATGCTTTGATAGCTCATTTTCAGTGCATTAGCTTAGCTCCCTTTACAGGGCCAAGGTGACTTCAGTATACAAATGGCCTGCAAGAAATATCTTTTCCTTTTTTTGGTTAACACTGTGAAGAAACTATCCAATTTTCCGTCTATTTACAATTTGTATAGAAAGCAGCTATAAAAGATAAATAACATATAAAATGCCTCCCTGCATTTCTTCAGTAGATTGCACAAATTCATGATCTGAGCCAATTAACATATCCAGTGTAAGGAGTAACATGACCCTAAGGTAAACAGTTTAAAACAACCAAGCACTTGAAAAACATGTATTTGTTTCATCTCTGTAAAGTTTTATTAAATGCGTAATGCATAAATGTTGTATGCACTGATTCATAAATTTTTAAAAAGCTCAAAATTTTAACTCAGCCCTTTAAAAAGGTCTGTACAAATTTCAAGAAGCAAACTGCATCAGCTAAGGCTTTCACTAGAATGGGTGTCTGCACCTTCACTGGGGTGCTGGTCATCCACTAGGAGCTCCGGGTGTCTGGTCTCAGGGATGTGTTGGATCTAGAACAGGATGTAGGCCTGGGCCTGGCACACCTCGGCCATGGTGCACATGATCAGCTTGGAATCGTTGCAGTGCATCTAGAACTCTCCTCCAGAATTACAGCAGAATATAGTATAGTGTCCCCAGCAAACACTTTCCTGTGGTGCATCACTATGGCAGACAAGTCATAGAGAAAGCATTTGGGTCAGAACGATTTCAAAGTCACCCTGCAGCAATTGAGCTCCATGTTTAAGATTTCCTCACAGCCAACATGAACACTGATCTCTTGGTTATTACATCCTGACCACCTGAACCGATAGAGATGCAGCCTGAGAACCTGCATCAGGTGGCAGATAAGGAACTGCTTCTGGGCTTCTGTGAATGTAACTGGCTTGAAGAACCTTCTACACTTCAAGTTACACTGGTCACATATGTAGATTTTTCCTTCTAAAGCTTCAGTTTCTAAATTTGGCCAACATTTCAGTAATCAAACATGGCTGCATAGTAGCATCTTTCCCACTGCACTGGTATCTTTCTGGAAATTCTGACAAGTCACAGAAAGGTTCTATGGTATATGATTTGTTGTCACATGCAAGACATGTAATCTGACTAAGAAGTTGTCCATGAAAAATATTATTTACAACATTCAGAACTTTCTTGATAAGTTTCCTTTGAGAAGTGGGGACAAGCACTGGCACCCTATCCATTATCTCTAGTTCATTTTTTATTTTACCCAAGAGTTCAGAAAGAAATTCCTAAGCATCTTGTTGGGCATAACCATGAAAAGCAGGAATCACCCTCTCTACAGAGTGTAACATAGCAAAGGGAAAAACTAGGGCCCACTTTCCAGACCACATGACCTGGAATAAGGCATGCAATTCATGACAGAAATATTGTGAACTTGGCTCCCTTGGCTGAATAAGTTCCATATTTCTACTTTTTAATGACATACTTGGATGTCTGGAGCAAAGAAAGCCTGGTTTTCTTTCTTGGCATTCACTCATTTGATATACATTCTGTCATGGAAAGATGACTGTAAGATCTTGTCTTAGCAGCAGTCACAGCCAGCCACTGGTTCAGATTAAGCTTTAAAAAACATTGTCAAAAAATATGTAAATGACTCAACACTTGAACAGAATTCATATAGTATTTCCAAATTTCAAGTATTTCCCAAATTTTTCGATCCTGTTACAACAGGAGTTACTACTGGCCTTCATTGAGTTGAGGCATCACTAGTTTTCATCAACCTTCTGTCTTCTGAGGTAGACATGATTTTCTCCTGTGATGCTGTGGTTTGTGGTGGAAGCTGAACAGGAGCAATTTTCATCATGGTAGACTGAGCTGCACTTTGCAAATGTGAACTCTTTCTGGGAGGCGTACTTTCCAATTCTGCTTTCTCTTGATACTCTAACAGTTCTTGCTATCTTTTTTTCACTTCTCTTTTTGCTACTGTTTTTTCCTGAAATTGCTCTTGCCTTTTTCTTTTCCCCATGAGCATCCTTCACCTGTGCCAAAGAGCAGGACACATTTGGTCTTAATCCCGAAGGGGAGATTGGACATCATCATTTAAGAAGTGAGAATTGTCTCACTTCCAATCCAACAGGATGACTGCTTTCTTGAAAGTGCTCTTTAATATAGCATCCACAAGGCATGTGGGGACAGTTGAGGCAGGCCCTGATGGACTCAGTTATACTGCAGTCCACACAATGCCATTTCTGAGGACTGAGCAAGCTGGTTTTGAGCAAGCTGCAACTGCCCAGTGTGTTTGCATTTATAAATCATCAACATTTACTAAGTCCATCTGAGAAACGCATAATCCAAACAAGTCTCTGTTCACAACACCTGAGGCATCGGAAAATGGCCAGAGATGGAGTGAGATCTTAGAACTACAGGCCCTGCTACCCAGTTCACCAACATTGCTGAGAACTCTTGAAGACATCACAGAGTGAGAAATTATTTTTTACCACCTATTCATCAGACAAAGGACTACTATCTAGAATATATAAAGAATTTTTAAAAAGCAGACCTGCTAAATTTAAAGTCCCAATCCAAAAATGGGCATCTGAAATGTATAGACATTTCTCAGATGAAGTAGAAACAGCAATAAATATACAAAAAAATGTTCAACATCACTGGTCATTCATGAAATGCAAATGAAAACAATGCTGAGATTCCACCTAAATCCAGAAAGAATGGCTGCTATCAAGAAATCAAGCAATAACAAATGCTGGTGGAGCTGTGGGGAAAAAGGAACCCTTCTCTACTGTTGGTGGGAGTGCATACTGGTGCAAACACTGTGGAAATCAGTGTGGAGATTTCTCAAAAAACTAAAACTAGAGGTTCCATTTGACCCACCTATTCCTCTTCTTCATATCTTCCTAAAAGAGTTAAAATCATCATATACCACAGAAATATATGCACCCCCATGTTTCTAGTGGCACAATTTGTAATAGCTAAATCTTGGAAACAGCCCAAATGCCCATCTACTGACAAATGGATAAAGATGTGTTTTTTTAATGCAATGGAGCACTACTCTCCCATAAATAAGGATGAGCTTCAGACATTTATAGCTAAATGGATGGACCTTGAAACCATACTATTAAGTGAAATAAATTGGGTTTAAATTCTGCATTGTTTCTCTGGTGTAAGAAACCAAAAGTGGAAATAAGGACTAAAATGTATAATAGATGTTGGGAAATGGGAAGAAAATCTTCAAGTGGGAAGGGAAACAAGGAGGGAGAGAAAAAGGAAGGAAGAAGAAAGAAAAATGAAAATAGAAAAGAACAGTTGTGCAGGTGTGCAGCCCCCAGCCAGAAGCCCGTCCAGATACCATTGGTAAGTGAGTGCAGGCCCCAGCCAGAAGCCTGCCTGGACATCAGCAGCATGGTTGCACAGGCCCCACTGAGGCCCCCACCCAGACACCAGTGGATTGGGGGTGCAGGCCTCAGCCACAGGCCTACCCAGATATCATTGGTAAGTGTGTGGAGGCCCCAGCCAGAAGCCTGGCTGGGTAACAGTTGCACAGGTATGCAGGCCCCAGCCACAGGCCCACCCAGATACCATCATAAGTGCACACAGGCCTCAACCAGAAGCCCACCCAGACAACAGTTGCCCAGGCAGGCCTGCCCAGATACTATTGGTAAGGGAGCGCAGACCGCAGTCTGTGACAACAGCCCAGCAGGAAGATCCAGAAGGCCATCATTCTGAATGCAGGAATTGGTGAAGTGGGGAACAGGAGAGAGAAGACATTTCCCAAGTTTGTTGAGAATTGAAGCCCACTGGAAGACCAAAGAGTCACCTCAATAAAGGCACAGCAGACTGCATGGGTTGAAATGAGAAGACTCCTAAACAAATATCAAAACCATACCTCCAGAGCTGGGGATTTAGCTGAGTGGCATCATGCCTACCTCATAAGCACAAGGTCCTGAGTTCAATCCCCAGTAACAAAACCCAAAAATCAAACCAAACAAAAAAACCCAAACTTTCATTTTTTTATACATTATTAAAATTAAAATATCAAGACCTAGGAGGCATTGCCACAGATTTTACAGAATTTAAAAGGATATTGAAAGCATATTACAAAAATCTTTTTTGAAATAAATTTGATAACTTCTAAGAAGTACCTTGGAAGACAAATTAATGAAACTAATTCTGGAGGAAATATAAAATTTGAATAGCACCTATTCAAGAAAGTATATTCCTAGCTTGAAAACCTACCTATATGACAACAACAGGCTCATATACATTTTAACTGATAAATTGTATCAAACATTTAAAGCAGAAAAAAGAAGGAACACTTCTCCCCTCATTTTAGGAAATCAACATTGTGCTAATCCTAAAACTGGATAAAGATAATAGAAGAAAAAAATATGAACATAGATAGAAATTTGTCTAACAAAACAAACTATTAGCAGTCAGATCTGGCAGTATGTAGAAAGTGGTTTTAGTATAAGGATGGCAATGTTAGTTCAGCATTGGAAGGTCCACCCCCAAAAGTCATCATTTTAACAGAGGAAAGGAAAAAGCCATATGATCCTGTCAGTAGTTGGAGAAAAAGTATTGGACTAAATTCCACAGCTGTTCATGGTAAAAGCTACCAGGAGACTAGAAGTAGAACAGAACCTTCTCAACAGATCAAAGACAGGTACTCCATAGTTCCAGCAAAAACGCCTTATATGAATGGAGAAGATACAATGCTTTTTCCCTAAGGTGGGGAACAAGGGCAGATATGCTTACTCTTCATCTGCCCATTAAACTTTTAAACATAGGCCTAAACCAAAATAGTCTGGCAATAAAATGACACAATTAGGATAGGATTGGCAAAGTAGAAGCAAAATCTTTATATGTAGATGAAATGATCATCTACAGAGAAAATACTAAAATCTCTAGGAGCCCCTAGAACTTGTATTTGAATTTAGCAGGATTAGAAAACACAAGGTATATATAAAAATTCAGGTCTATGTATACTTGCTATAAATGAAGAATTGGATATTGAAATTTAAAAGTTATATAGGAGTACAAAGGACCTAGAAAAGTAAAAAGAAAAAGAAAAAAATAACAGTGTTGAAAGACATTTAGTACTTAATTTTAAGACTTCTTCTAAAGCTATAGTAATCAAGGCAGTGTTGGAGTAAGGAAAGACATATAGATCATTGGAAAAAAACAGAGAATCTAGAAATAGAACCACACGTATATGGTCCACTGAGTTTTGAAAGATTATTTAACATTAACATTTTTATAGAATATAAACTCAATTCAAGAGCAGAGGAAATGATAGTGTTTTCAGCAAATGGCACTAGAACACCTGGTATCTGTATGTAAAAAATTAACCTCAACCCTTTATTTCCATACTTAAAAATAACTTGAAAGGATCTATGAACCTAAATATGAATGATGAAAACTATAAAAGTATAAGAAGAAATTATAAGGGAAATTATTTATGAATTTAGGGTAGGCAAGAACTTCCTAGGATACAAAAAACATGATGTATAAAAGAAAAAATTGATAAATATGATTCCATCAAAATTTAGAACTTTAAATGACATCATTAAAATGAAAAGTAGTCCTTAAACAGACCATATTTACAAGGCATATAACCTATGACCAGAATATATAAAGAACTCTTATAGCTCATTAATAGACAACCCAATTAAAAAGTAGACACAAGAAGATGATAAATAGCCAGGACAGCACAAGGAAAGGTGTGCAACACTAGAATCAGAAAAATACTAATCAGTACAATAACAAGATTGAATTATACACTCATTGGGGAGCTGAAGTTAAAAGTTGTAAAAGCCTTGCTATGACTTTTTCTTTCTGTTGGAGTCTCCCGCTTTGTGTTTAATTTGTCATGCCCAACAGATTCATTCTGTTGGGCTTCCTGGGGTTGTGATCCTCATTGTCTTTCCCTAGGATATTGTCTAAAATTTTTTGGAGTGCTGGTTTGGTATTCATGAAGTTCCTAAGGTGCTCTTTATCATAAAAGTATCTTATTTCTCCATCAAAACTATCTTTTGAAAGATAGTTTTGCAGGGTAGGTTAGTCTGGGTTGGAGGCTGTTTTTCTTTGGGGCTTGAAATACATCACTCCAAGCTCCTCTTGCCTTGAGGATTTGCATTGAGAAGTCTGCTGTAATTCTAATGGGCTTTCCTTTGTATGTGATTTGTTTCTTTTCTCTCACTGCTTGTAGAATTTTGTTCTTCTGTTGGGTTTCTGGAATGCTATTATATGCCTATGTGTAGATTTTTTTTTTTTTATCAAGGCTAGTTGGAGTCCTATATGCCTCACTTATCTGTATGTCAAGTTCTTTTCCCCTCCTTGGGAAGTTTTCTGCCATCACTTCTGTGAACAGCTTTTTTATGTAATCTGCACTCTCTCCTATTTCTTCATTGATTCCAATCAGTTTTATGTTATTCTTCTTTGCATCATCTATCAGCTGCTGGATTCATTTCTCATGGTCCTTACAATTTTAAAGAAATTTTTCTTTTCCTGGTCACTAATTGCAATCTTATCCACCATATCTGAAATTCTGTCCTCACATTTGTTCATTCTGCTGTGTAGACTTTCAGTGGAGTTTTTAATGTCCTGAAAATCTCTTTGTACCTGTTTTATGGATTCCATTTGTTTCCTATGTTGGGATTCCATCGTGTTCCTCAGCTCCTGTATTTTTTTATCTGTGCCCTCTCTAGATTTATTAATCATGTCATGCACTATGAGCACAATCTCTGCTGTTATCTGAGAAATTATTTCTGATTTCAGTTTTCCCGGATACTCTTTTGTTGCCAGTTCAGGGAGTTCAGGTGGTTGAGTATCATTTCCCTTTGGAGTTGCTGTAGGTGATCTAGAAGTCTGTTTTTGAGGCTTGTTTAAGTGTTTTCTCATTTCCAAGGTGGCAGCCCGGGGGGGTGGGTTACTGCTGGCACCCACGCAGCTCACCTCCTCTGCCCTAGGAGTGGTGGAATGGTGGGCAGAGAGCCTCCTCCTGGGCCCTGGGATTGGCTCACCTCCTCTGCCCTGGGAGCGGTGGAATGGCAGCCAGTGAGCCTCCTCCTGGGCACTGGGATTGGCTCACCTCCTCTGCCCTGGGAGCGGTGGAATCCAAACTCTTGAGCAAATGGACTTACCAGATCTTTACAGAGTGTTCCACCCCACAAAATCAGAATACATATTCTTTTCAGCTGCACATGGGTCATTCTGCAAAATAGACCACATAGTTGCTCATAGAACATGTTTAAATAAATGCAAAGGAACTGAAGTTATTCCCTGTATATTATCAGATAGTAGCGTGATGAAATTGGAGATTAATAGCAAAAGAAACTACAAGATCTTCATAAACACATGGAAATTGAACCTCATACTCCTGAACAGCTAATGTGTCACAGAGGAAAATAAAGAAATTAGACAGTTTCTACAATTAAATGACAATGCCAGTACAACATATTGAAATTTATGGGACACAATGAAAGCAGTCTTGACAGGGAAATTCATAGCAGTGAATACTCATATTAGGAAAACAGAGCAAGCTCAAATAAACAACCTAATGCTGAACCTCAAGCTTCTAGAAAAAGAAGAGCAAGACAAACCCAAAGGTTAAACAATGGAGGAAATTATAAAGATCAGAGAAGAAATCAGTGCAATGGAAGCTAAGAGAACAATATAAAAAAATCACTGAACCAAAGATTTGGTTCTTTTAAAGAATAAACAAAATTGACAAATCCTTAGCCAACCTTATCATAAAAGGAAAGAAAAGATCCAAGCAATTAGGAATGAAAAGGCGGAAATTACAACAGACCCAGCAGAAATCCAGAGGATCATCAATACTTTCTGAGAACCTATGGGCCAAAAAGATGGAAAAGACAGAAGAAATGGACTGATTTCTAGATACATATGAATTACGAAAGATGAACAAAGAAGATATAAAAATTCTAAAAACCCACTTCAATCAGCAAAATTCAAAATGTATTTAAAAATTTACAAATGAAGAATAGTCCAAGTCCTGATGGCTTCACTGATGAATTCTTGTTTTTTAAAAAATATTATTTTATTGGTACATTTTAGGTATACAATATAATGACATTCATCATTGGAAATTTACACCTTTACATATTCTGTCTTGGTTCTTATTTTTTCCCTTTCCCCTGCCCTCCCTTCAACCCCTCCATACCTATTTACAAAGACTTTGTTGCCATTTTTTCATTTTCTCATATTAATTCCATTCCTTTCTCTCCTTTCCCGTACCCCTCCCACTTCCCCTTCCCCTTTGCCCCTTTTCATGCTATTTCACGTTATTATACCTTTTAGTCCTTATTTACACTTTCAGTTTCTCATGCTAGAGAAAATATTTGGTATTTACACATGTGTGTCCTATTTATTTCACTTAAGAGTATGGCCTCAGTGTGCATCCATTTACTATAAATATCTCTTATTTCTCATTTTTTATGCCTGAGTAGTACTCTATTTTATTAAAAAATCACATTTTCTTTATCCAGTCTCCAGTTTATGGGCATTTGGGCTGCTTCTAAGTTTTAGCTATTACAAATTGTCCTGCTATGAACGTGGGTGCACATATATCACTGTGGTATGATTCTTTTTAATTCTTTGGGGAGGATACCCAGCAGGGGAATAGCTGGGTCAAATGCGACTTCCAGTCCCAGTTCTTTGAGGTATTTCCATACTTATTTCCACAGTGGTTGCATCAGTCTACACTCCCACCAGCAGTGGAGCAGTGTTCCTCTTTCCCCACAGCCCCGCCAGCATTTGTTATTGGTTGATTACATGATAGCAGCCATTCTTTCTGGATTTAGGTGGAATCTCAGCATTGTTTTCATTTGCATCTCTCGAATGACCAGTGATGTTGTGCATTTTTTCATATTTTTTTTGCTCTTTCTACTTCTTTGTGTGAGAAATGTCTGTTCATTTTAGATGCCCATTTTCAGATTGTGTCTTTAAATATGGGAGGTCTGATTTTTTAATGTTCTTTATAGATTCTAGATAGTAGACCTTTCTCTGAGGAACAGCAGGTGAAGATTTTTTCCCATATTGTGGGTTGTCTCTCCACACTGGTGGTGGTTTCTCTTGCTGTGTAGAAGCTTTTTAATAAGAAGAGATCCCACTTGTTGATTGTTTGTGCTAGTTCATGGGCAATTGAGGCTTTGTTCATAAAATCTTTTCCTACAGCAATGTCTTCAAAGGTTCTACCTAACCTCTGTTCCAGGCGATTCAGCATTTCTATTTTAATATTTAGATCTTTAATCCATTTCAATTTTAGTTTAGTGCATGGTGAAAGATATAGGTGTAGTTTTAATGGGAGGCAAGTTGAAACCCTATTTTTCCAGCACCATTTATTAAAGAGGCTATCTTTCCTCCAGTGAGGGTGTTTGGCTCCTTTATCGAAGATGAGATGGCTGAGTGTGTCTGGAGGTGTTTCTGCATCTTCTAATCTGTTCCACTGGTCCTCAAGTCTCTTTCTTTGCCAGCACCATGCTGTTTTTATCACAGTAGCTTTGTGGTATAGCTGCAGGTCAGGGATTGTGATACCCCCTGCCATATCTCTGTTACCTAGAATTGCTTTTGCTATCCTGGGTCTCTTCTTGTTCCAAATGAATTTTTGGATTGTTTTCTCAAGGTCTGTGAAGTATGCTCCTGGGATTTCAATTGGGATTGCATCGAATCTATGTAGCAGTTTTGGAAGTATGGCCATTTTCACTATATTGATCCTTCCTACCCAGGAGCAGGGGATGTCTTTCCATTTTCTGATATCATCTTCAATCTCTCTTTTCAGAGTGCTATACTTTTCAGAGAAGAGGTCTTTGATTTCTTTCATTAGGTTGATTCCTAGGTATTTCAGTTTTTTGGATGCTACTGTGAAAAGAATTGTTTGCCCTATTTCTCTCTCAGTGAGTCTGTCATTCGTGTAGAGGAAAGCTATTGATTTTTGTGTGTTGACCTTGTATCCCACTACTCTACTGAATTTGGTTAGTAAGTCTAGAAGACTTTTGGTGAAGTTCTTGGGGTCTTCTATATACAGTATCATGTCATCTGCAAATAATGACAATTTGACTTCTTCATTTCCTATATTTATTCCTTTTATTTCTTTCCCTTGTCTTATTGCTGTGGCTAATTTTTCCAAAACTATATTGAACAGGAGTGGTGATAGTGGACATCCTTGTCTTGTTCCTGATTTTAGTGCGAAGGTTTTCAGTTTTTGACCATTTAGTGTGATACTGGCTGTTGGTTTTTATAGATGGCTTTTATCAGATTGAGGTAGAGACCTTCTATTCCAATATTTTGTAGGGTTTTTATCATAAATGCATGTTGGATTTTGTCAAATGCTTTTTCTGTCTCTATGGAGATAATCATATGGTTTTTGACCTTGGCTCTATTGATATAGTATATCACATTGATTGATTTGCGTATGTTGAACCATCCCTGCATCCCTGGGATGAATCCCACTGGATCAGGGTGTATGATCTTCTTGATCATCTTTCTTTTCTATTTGCCAGTATCTTATTAAGGATTTTTGCATCTGTGTTCATTAGTGAGATTGGCCTATGGTTCTCTTTCTTGGTTGGGTCTTTCTCTGCTTTGGGGATCAAGGTGATGCTTGCTTCCAGGAATGAATTTGGGAGTATTGCTTCCCTTTCAATTTCATTGAAGAGTTTAAACAGTAGTGACAGTAGTTCTTTCTAAATGTTTTGCAGAATTCCACAGTGAAGCCATCTGGCCCTGGGCTTTTCTTAGTTGGTAAGTTTTTAATTACGTTTTCAATTTCATTGATTGATATTGGGTCGTTTAGAATTTTTAGGTCTTCGTTCAACTTTGGTAATTCATATGTATCTAGGAATCTGTCCATTTCTTGTGTGTTTTCCATCTTATTGGTGTATAGGTTGTGGAAGTAGGTATTGATGACCCTCTGCTGTGCAGACTTTCAGTGGATTTTTTAATCTTCTGGAAATCTGTTTGTATTTGTTTTATGGATTCCATTTACTTCCAATGTCTGGATTCTATCATGATCCTCAGCTCCTCTATTTTTTTAATCTGTGTCCTCTCTAGATTTATTAATCATGTCTTGCACTATGGGCACAATGTCTGCTGTTATCTGAGAAATTATTTCTGATTTCATTTTTTTCTAGGTCTTCTTTTGTTGCCAGTTCAGGGAGTCCAGGTGGTTGAGTATCACAGTGTTCCATCTCATTTCTCTTTGGGGTTGTTTTAGGTCACCTGGAATTCTGGTTTTGAGACTTAAGTGTCTTCTCATTTTGATTGCGGGGGCGGGGGGCGGCGTGGTACTATTGGCGCCTGTGCAGCTCACCTCCTCTGGGCTGGGATCAGTGGAAGAGCAGCCTGGAAGCCCCTACCTCTGGGCTGGGACCAGTTGAATGGTGGTCCAGAACCCCCTTTCTCTGGGCTGGGAGCCATGGAATGCCCTTCACTGCTGAATTCTGCAAGACATTTGGTGAAGAATTACTGCCACTACTGTTTAAACTCTTCAATGAAATTGAAAGGGGAGCAATACTCCTCAATTCATTCCTGGAAGCAAGCATCACCTTGATCCTAAAAGCAGAGTAAGATCCAACCGAGAAAGAGAACTATAGGCCAATCTCACTAATGAACATAGATGCAAAAATTGCTAATAAGGTACTCTCAAACAATGCAGAAGATCATCCAGAAGATCATACACCTTAACCAAGTGGGATTCATCCCAGGGATGCAATGATGGTTCAACATATGCAAATCCATATATGTAATACACTATTATCATTTCAATAGATGCAGGAAAAGCATTCCACAAAATCCAACATCCATTCATGGTAAAAACCCTACAGAAAATTGGAATAGATGGTCTTTATCTCAACCTGATAAAAGCCATATATGAAAAACCAACAGCCCAACATCATCCTGAATGGTTATGCTAAAATCACCAAGAAGACAAGGATGTCTAATATCACCACTCCTGTTCAATAGTTCTGGAAACAGTAGCCACAGCAATTAGACAAGAGAAAGGAATAAAAGCAATAAAGACAGGAAATTAAGAAGTTAAATTGTTATTATTTCCAGATGACATGAAACCTTATATAGAAGACCCCAAGAACTCCACCAAAAGTCTTCTAGATTCAATAACCAAATTCAATAGAGTAGTTGGATACAAAGTCAACCCACCAAAATCAATAGCCTTCCTGTACACAAACAACAGACTCACTGAGAGAGGAACTAGAGAAAAAACTCCTTTCACAATAACATCCAAAATAATGAAATGCCTAGGAATCAATCTAACAACAGAAATCAAGACCTCTATTCTGAAAACTATAGCACTGTAAAAAAAGAGATCAAAGAGGATATGAGAAAATGGAAAGACATTTCTTGCTTCTGGGTAGGAAGAACCAATATAATGAAAATGGCCATACTTTCAAACTGCTATGTAGATTCAATGCCATCCCAATTGAAATTACAACAGCATACTTCACAGAACTTGAGAAAATCCAAAAATTCATTTGAAGCCATAAGAGACCTAGAATAGCAAAAGCAATTCTAGGCAACAAAGATAAGGCAGAGGGTATCACAATCCCCAACTTGAAACTATGCAACAATGTTACTGTGATAAAAACAGACACCCCAAAAGAGGCTTAGTGATTCAACACTATGGCATCTCAGCACAGGACAGGACTGTTTATTCTATAAATGGAAACAATTCCAAAAAACCTTCTGCCTGACATGTACTTATTCTACATTCAGCCCTAAGAATACTCTTTTTGTCCCCATCGTGCAGTGGGGCTCTTGTTGATGTCCATTCTTTTATTTATTTATTTATTTATTTATTTATTTATTTATGGTACCAGGATGGAACTCAGTACCTTGTGCTTGTGAGGCAGGCATGGTGCCAGTTGAGCTAAATTCCTGGTCCAATGTCCATTCTTTTATAGGTTCAAGTCCTCATAATCTGGAAACCTAAGATAACAGTGTAAGCAGGATGAGCAAGTTAAATGACATTTCCCTAAATAAATCATTAAAATTGATTTTATAGAAAATTACAATCACAAGAAAATTTTTGTATACAAATTGAACTAATGAACTTGTTTCTGCAAAAATGTACACATAGAAAAATTATCAAAATGTTCACTAAAATGTCATTGGTGATTTATCTAGGGATAATGGGATTAGAGAGCTTTTAATTCCACCTCCCCTTTTGATTTTCTAAATTCCCCTCAACAGAAGCTACTTTCGTAAGGGGAAAAAAATTTCCCCCACAAGAGAAACTTTTTAAAGAGGAAGGTCTAACAATACTTTAAAATAAAGCCTAATTTTGCTCAGCTGCTACCTGAGGAAGCCAGAATAGAGTAGTTGGATAAAATTAATGGATTAAAAGTAGTTTGTAAATGCTAGGGAACATGGGAAAGGACAAGTCTTGATAAAAGCAAAACTTTATGATACCTTGTAAGGGAGCATGAGTTCTCCCAACACCTAATAAAAACTGAAAAGATTATGGAAAGGCAGGTGCTTAAGAAAACTTCAGCCTTAGGGTTTGACCTGATGTCCTTGTTGGCCTGGCTATTTTCAGCTAAGTATGCCTAGGGAAGTGGGCACTTTTTAAGGTACAGTAGGCTTTATGTTTATTTAATTTTTGTAAATGTGAAGCCACAACTAGAAGCTATACAACCAGGGGACTAGATTAGAGAAAGGAAAATCATGAATTATCTGTCAGTGGGAGAGAGAGCTCAGGGGACTTGAATGTCTACTTTATATTCAGTCGACTAATCCTTGACAGGTACCCTTAAGAAGGAATGGTTGTATGCGTATGGGTTTATATGTAATGATGAACTTTGACAGCCATTGTTTCATTTTTATTTGGTTTATTTTTTGACTTTTAATATTGGGTGATTGTCACTAATTAACATTTGGTCCATAGTTGTACTGAAAAAGTATTATGGTTTGGATAAGTGTCCTCCAAAGACTCACGTGGTAGAATTAGTTTACAGCTTGTGGAACCCTTATGAAGGCCCAGAGGGAGGAAGTTAGTTCGCTAGGGGTGTGCACAGCTTCTTCCTATTTTTCCCTCTTCCTGGCCATCATGTGATGATCAGCTTCCTCTATCAGATACTCTCATTCATGTATTGCCTCACAGCAGGCACCAAAACAATGAGGTAGTCAACTATGGACTGAAACTTCCAAAATGAGCCAAAATAAACCTTGTCTCTTTTTAAGTTTATTTATCTCAGGTATTTGTTACACCAATAGGAAGCTGACTAACAACAGGGAAACTAATTTAGAAAAACAAACTGGCTTGCAGGCAATCTAAATCAACCTAAGCCTGGGAAAACTCATATTCTATCCCAGTTATCAAATTTTGTCTGCAGAGAAGAATTAAAGGGAAGGGTGATGTTTTTATTTATAATTTCTCAAACTTATTTTAAAATTCCTTATTTTCTTTTGGCCCTTGTACTTCATTAGGTTTTATATTCATGATGATATTTAAAGTCAAGATTTAAATGAATATTTAAAATATATTTGTTTCATCAATTTCAATTGAGGGATTCATTAAGAACAAGTGCTAAAGTAGGGTAACTATGATCGACAATGATTAACTATTTCACAATAGCTAGCAGAGAAATTTTTGAATGTCCCAACACAAAGAAATGATAAACGTCTGAGTTGACCGCAGTGTCAGTTACCCTGCTCTGATCATTAGACCTTGTATGCATGTATTGAAATGTCACACTATGCCCCATACAGATTTACAATTTCCATGTGTCAATTAATAGTAAATATATCTTTAAAAAACAAGTTCTGGGAAACTTGCAGCCTAGTAAAGATGTTATTGGATAGGAATTTTAGGTCTCATCTCATCTCCATCATTCTTTGCAGTAAACTGGGAGGTGGAACGAACCAGCAGTTAAGGGAAACAGATGAGGCTGAACCAATTTTAGAAGAGATGAAGCATGGTTAAGTGACTCCACCAGGCAGTAGGTTCATAACCTCAGACAAAGCTGCTTAACTTCACATAACCTCTCAACAACTCTGAAGTAGATGACATCATTATTCCCACTTTGCAGAAGAGAAATTACACTGAGTGCAAAGCCCTTAGTGTAGTGCCTAGGCTATAGGAAGCTCTACATAAGAGCTGGCTACGTAAATACATATGAAAAGGACCAAAAGACTTAGTGAAAAAGTTGAGACCAGATAGTATCTAAGATCCAGTTTGTGCTTTGAAACTATGGGTTTAAACTTTCAGCCTCTAAAGAAGCCCAGATGGTTAAAGCTATTTTCCAGAGGGCTGGGGTATGGCTCAGTGGTAGGGTGTATAGCCCTGGGTTCAATCCCTAGCACTTCAAAAACACACAAAAGAATTATTTTTCAGACTAATAATCAAACTCAGATCCTCAACTGTGTCTTGATTACTTCACATTTTTGGTAAATATAGTCTTTTTTTTTTTTTGGTACTCAAGATCGAACTCAGGACCTTGCAATTGTGAGGCAGGCATGGTGATAGTCTTGAAAGAATTTCAAGTTTGGTGACTGGTATGACAGTGAAAGAACTTATCTCCATATCTGATCTCTATTTTAGCTTAATGTAAGTTGGTCCATAAATATAGACAGACATGTACTTTATCTTCAAAGTATTTTGTGACAGTATTCTAGAAATAAGAAGGATGCAGAACAAGGGTATTATTCTACATTTAACTCCTGGTTCTTAAAATCTGTGAAGTTATTTTCTCTAGTCCATAAAGCTAATTTTTTTCACTGAAAATTTGGAAAATATTGGTTCTGAGGAAAGTTTCTGCTGCTGTATTTTAAGTAAAAATTCCTAAACGTGGGAAATCTACCCATACATTTTAATTTTCAACAGGTGAGATGCTTTGTTCAAAAAGGTATTGACAAAGCGTCACCGAGCGAGCGCTGGGTTGCGGCCCACCTGAACCGAGAGGCGCGGCTAGGACGGCGGGGTCGCCCGAGAGCAGCCGCCAGCGCCTCCTCGCCTTCGCGCGGGCCCGCCTCCCGGCAGCTGCAGCGGCTCGCGAGCTGCGTCGGAGGTGAGAGGCCTGGGCCGAGTCTGCCGCGCCCCCCGCCCAACTCAGGCCTGCGCAGGCTAGGTGCGCGGCGCCTCCATCTTGGGAGGGACCCCCGCGGACCCCCCCACCGCGTTGCAGCTGCCGCCCCCCGCTCCGCCGCAGCCCGCTCGCTCGCCGACCCGCAGGGCCCGGTCCCCGCTGCCCTGACGCCTCGCGTGCCTTTAGCCACCTGGGAACAGGTTGAAAAGGGATTGCCAAGGAGTGTTGAGGCCACCGGAGATTTGGATAGTTGTAGCAGTCTGTTGAGTTATTTCATTTTTGCACACTAAACATTTCAGCTTTTAGAATGGAGAGGATGGCATTTCCTGTGGATTTGTTGGATAATTGCAGTCAGGAGGAATTGGAAAATTCTGCTGAAGACTACATGTCAGATTTAAGATGTGGGGATCCTGAAAAACCAGAGTGTTTTCTTCTTCCCAATACTACGATTCCTATTAGTCTGTCAAATGTAGGCTTTGTACCTTTTTATAGTGGCTGTCAGACCCAGAAAATTCTTGCTCTTTTTGCTCCTGAGGATTCGCTTACAGCTGTGGCTCTTTACCTTGCTGACCAGTGGTGGGCTATTGATATTGTGAAAACATCTGTTCCAGCTAAAGAGGGACTTAAGCAGAGGGAACCGTAGACAGCCAGCTTACCAGTTTTGCGTGTCACAGCAGTGAATGGAGGAACTAATGTGTGGAAAGCAGAATGAAGAAACACAGAGAAGGATCTAATATGATGGAATTAAATGATGGAGAAATGCTGTGGCTGCCAACCTGGAGCATGCGCCCATGGATCGAGATGGGTCCCCAGACAACAGCACCACATGGCACCCCCGCTGAGAGCCATGCAGAGGCTGAGTCTAAGCAACTCCCCTTGCAGCCCGAGGCCCACAGACACATATCAGCAGAGATCTGCTCAGAGGCTCTCCCACTTCCACTACCAAGACTGAGGAGCCAGCGGGTTCCATGGGTCCCAGACCAGAGCAATCATCCTGCTCAAGTGATAAGATGGATCAATCTGGAGAGTACTGTGAGTGAGGCCTGTCATCTAGTGGGGCACCAGGGTCTACCAATTAACCCAGAGAATATACTGATCACATTAATGGCAATCATCCTTTCTCCTGCTATAAAGGAATAAGAATCAACCAACATCTGGAAGCACTCCAACTTCAGTTCACTTTGATGCAGCTGATGCAACCTCTAAAGACAGAATGGGGAGATGCCAGAGCCCTCAATATTGATTATGCCCAAAACATGCTGTAAGCAGTGTAGGCTTCAAAAAGTTAAATTTCTCAATTGGCTTACTTAAAGAAGCAAGTCTGGGGGCTAGGGATTTAGCTCAGTGCTGAGTTCCATCCCCAGTACCAAACAAACAAACAAAAAAGGAGCAAGTCTGACTGAAGCTACGTGACTCACAGAAGTGTCTCATGAGCATGGCGGTAGCGTGCAGATTAATATGACCTCCCCATTAACGGCCACAGCTGAGGCCAGAGCAATGACCTATGAATCTGTGGGGCTAATATGAGATAACATCCATAGCTGAGGTCAGAATAATCACACCCAGATTCCATTCCCACAATTAGTGCCTTCATAGCTGAAAGGACAATGCTCTAACTACAACAATATATTTTGTCTGTCTTGCTTATAATTTGGAAAAGCTTTGACTTTTCTTTAAAGCCTTGCCTGCATTAGTTTTCATGATAATTTCACATATTGCACATCCATACATGCACCTTTACCCTGACTGATGGATAATAAAATTAGGTGGAAGAGATGGGCCAGTGCCTTTTGCCAAAGGAGCATTGGCCATCCCAGTTCACACTTTCCCTTTAACTCTGTTAAGATTTTCTTCAACCTTGCATCACACACTGGGCAGATAAGGACTAAAGACTTACTTCAGGAGTCTCTGGCATTAATACACTGTTGAATAATCAATCAAGGAACAAATTTGAAGTTTAAAATTTCATAGAATTAAATTATATTGGAACTACAATATAACAAAACCTATGGGGCACAACAAAAATTCTTCTAAGAGCAAAGTTTAACCTGTGAATGCCCACATTAGAAAAAGAGAGGTGCATAATAAATAACATAAAGATGCATTTGAAAGTCCTAAAAAATGAACAGTAATCCAAACCCAAAATTGGAGAAGGAAATATATTATAAAGATCAGAGCAGGAATTAATGAAATTGAGACATACAAAAGGAAAAACAACAAAAAGGACCAATGAATCACAGCTGATTCTTTGAAATGGTAAACACGATTGGTAAATACTTAGCCTAACTTACCAAAAGTGGAAAGAAAATATTTACATCAATGGAATTAAAAATGAAAAAGATAAAATTACCATAGTCATTGCAGAAATCCAGAGGATTATAAAACTTTTTGAAATCCAATATTCCAATACATTGGAGAATCTAGAAGAATTGGATAAATTAATGCATACATAAGAATTACAAATAATTAACCAAGAAGATAGAAAAATCCTGAACAAACAATTAAAAGGTGATAAAATCGAGGCAGTAATAAAATCCGTCCCAATTAACAAAAACCCAGCATTTTATCTTGACTTCCAGGAAGATCTACTGCCAATATTCAAACTCTTCCATGAGACTGAAAGGAAGAGAACACTGCCAATATCATTTCTTAAATGTAACATTTCTATGACACCAAAACAGACAAAATTACAGGCTAATATCATTAATGAATGTAGTTGTGAAAATCATCACAAAGATACTTGTAGCTACATTTTTTTTTTTTTTTTGGTACCAGAGATCGAACTCAGGACCTTGCACTTGGGAGGCAGGCACAGTGCCACTGAGCTAAATCCTGAGCCTCACAAAGATACTTGTAAACAAAATACAACAAATCATTAAAAAGATCACTCAACATATGTAAATCAACAAATGTAAAATACCACATAAACAAAAGGGCAAAAGTCACATAATCACTTCAATAGGTGCAGAAAAGGCCTCTGACAAAATCCAAACATCCCTTTGTGATTAAAAAAAACTTAATGAAAATATGTATACAAAGATCTTTACCTCAAACTGATAGAAGCCATTTATGACAAACCTACTGTCAATATTTTAGCACTTCAGTTTTCAGAGCTCTGAATTTTTCATATTTATTTCTTTACATTGCCTTATCATCCCTGTCTTGGAATTCTTGTTTACTGACTGTAACTGCCAAAGTTTTATCTTTTGTCTTCTTGGTTTTTTGAGACAGGGTCACATTTTGTAGTTCAGGCTGTCAATGTATTGACCATTGTCCAGGCTGGCCTCAAACTCTCAACCATCCTCCTGCCTCGGCCTCCTGAGTCTTGGGGTTACAGGCAGGAACAACCATGCCCAGCTGTTGTCAAGGTTTTATAGCATTAAATAGTCTTGTGTAATTGTTCTGTCCCTTGGTTAATGTTTAATTTCAAAGTGAAGTTTTTATTTCATTCTACTTTAATTCAGTATGTTTCATAGTAGCTGTGACATTTTTCCTTTTTTATTCACCTTTTGCATTCTATTCTTATACTACTGTATTTTACTATAGAATCTGTGATTCTCTCTGACTTTATCTGGGTAGGCTAGGCCAGAAATGCACCCTTTCTTTCCATCACTCCACAAAATGTCAATCTCCTACTTGCAGAAACATGGATATGCTACTTTGTATATTAACCAAAGAATGTGTGAAAGTGAAAGATTATCCTGGGCTATGTGGGTGACAGACTGGAGATGTGACAGTATAAGCAGAGGTTAGAGTGATACTCCTTGAAGAAAGGGAAGAATAGATGAGGATTGCATGCAGCTGCTGAAACCTAGAAACCTCTGCCCCTGGAAAATGATAACCACAGAGAGAAGTGATAGGGTAAAGGAGGCTGCAGGAGTATAAGCCACTGCCTGGGACTCATGGTAATTACTAGAGAGGAAACAGTTTGACCTTAAAAGATGCGGTATGTTCTACACACAATGGAAGGTAAAATAACGCTGTCTCAGAGTTCAAACTCTGCAGGACACAGATGTTCCAAAAGACAGACTGGGGTCTGGCACAAAATCATGAAGAATGAGACTGCCAGCCACAAGAACAGAATTCCTGATGAAGACCAGGTTTGGTGTAGTCAAAACTGAGTCTCTCCCAGCTATCAGGGAAGTGATGAAGAAGAGCGGCAAAGGAGACAGGTTGGATTGGGAAGACACATGAGAATGTACGCAGTAGCAGGAGAAATTTAATAAGTGCTGGAACTGTTTGGATTTATGAGGTACTCTCAAATAGGCACCTCTATTATAATACGTATCTGACGTGTATTTCCAAATAATTTAAATAGTAATACTATGATGTAATATTTACTAATTTCCATGATAGAAGCATGGTTCTAAGCCTAATCCTCTCTGGTCCTGCCATATCCTTGGGGTTGGGAAGATTCAGAAGGACAGTATCCCTAGACACATCAAAGGATTACCTTTGTTTAATCAATATCATCTATTACACTTTGGGTATGAAAGTTCAAGTCAGTGACAGATGAACGAAGGCAATAGATTAAGCAATCCTGCAGTGCTGTGAATACTGGTGGGGCCCTGGAACACCATGGATGTCATCAATAGGTCGTAGAACCCTGCTGAGGCCTTAGTGATAACTGGTATCATACCAACCAGGGTATCATACTGAGTGTTACGAAGGACAGTGATCTGGTGAACAGATAGTGTCTTATTTGCTTTTTTGGGGGGTGTATACATTTAATTTCTTACCTTTACTAATAATTCTCTGATAACAGTCTCAGACTCTTACTTGCTATCAGCAATTCTGCAAAGAGTTGAACCATGAAACATAAAGAGAAGAAAAAACACCAGAAGAAGAAACCCTTAAAATGACCTGTGAAAAAGTCAAGGGGTACAAGAGGAAAGTTGGATTTACAAGATGTTCTGCAGGGTAGAGCCAAGGTACTGGCCCATACTCAAGGCCATGAAGTGGCAGATAGTTCTTCCTCAACCTCAGGGGACTTCTCCTATGAAGACAAATTCTTGGATGCAGAACTGCACAACTCTCCAGAGGATACCGCTGAGACACATGAGATGGTCCCAAGTTCAAATCTGGATGCAGGAGAGAATTTCTCAGTCTCAGAACATTTGGCGTGCATCTCTTCTTCAAGCAAGTGCATTCCTATGGATGAGGATGGTCCTGGATTGTCCAAGAGGCTTTTAAATCATGATTTGATGGAGAAGGAGAATTTCTCCTTCATGGCACATTCTCATTTACCTTCCTTCTTGGCCAATAACCCCTTACAGTCTGCAACATCTACTGAAAAGAAAAAAGTCCTGAATGTTTACTATAAGCCTGTCCCAATGAAAAGGGGTATGGCTTCCTTGGGGGATACAGAAGATGATTTGGAGCCCCCCGCAAAGATGACAAGAATAGCAAAAATTACCTTTCCTGAGAAGATCCCTTCAAAAGCCAGCCTCTCTTCTGTGTGCCTAAGAGATGTCCTAACTGACAGTGAAAATGGCTTGCACAGGGAAGGCCAAGAGGAAAGGGAAGAGGCCGAGAATCTGGCCCAGTATTCAGTGCTGGAGGACCTGTAGAGTGGCTTTAGGTGCATGGGCTGCTACCAGGTCTTCCCCAAAATGCGGATGCTTAAGAAACACCTGGAGGATGGGGTTGAGGGTGGTGCTTCATGCCTTAGTCTTGCATTTGCCAAACTAAGGAACAAAACGAAGCAAAGCAAGAGAATCACAGGGGGGAGAATGGGAATATGACAACATCTGGAGGTGATATGGAGACACTTTTGACATTCTTGTTACTTTTGGCTTTTTGTAGCTTTATGTTTTACTATTATAATAAACAGAAATTAAATAAAAAAATGTATTGACAAATGTACTATTGATACTTTGCCTGTTGAGCTTCGGAAAACATAAACATTTTATCTGTTCCTTCAAAGATTTTACCTGTTTTTTCTTTCTCTCACTACTCTTCTCTAGTTTTGCTTTCCTGAACTGTCTTCCCTATGCACATTAGAGAAATGATGTCTACATTGAAAATTACTGTCATATGTTTATTGAAGAGTATATTTCTTGGTCTTAATTTTCTTGGAACATTTCACAATGCTTATTGAAGAAAACTGGTTATTAAGTTTTCCTCATCACCCTTTCTTAAGTTTATGTAATGATTCATAGACAATCTCTCCCTGACTTACATGGAAGAATATTTTTAATAGTACAGGATAGAAAAAAACCTCATTGTCCATTCAGAGGAAAATGGTTTAATGAAACAGTGCTCATGCACAATCTAATGCAGCTATTTAAAAGAATTAAAAAATTCTTTCTGCTGATATGAAAAACATATAGCATAATCATGTATATTTGAAAAATATGGAAAAATCTATAAACTTTATTGGGACTTTAATATTTAACTCTGTATTCCGTATACCAGAACCTTTTATGAGAATAAATCCATGTTTTACTTCTATTTCTGTATTATTATTTTTAAAAGTCCACACTGGGGGTACAATATTCCTTACCTTTTGTGTAGGTGGCTACAATATCACAAGCTGCAGAAAAATTTGTTTTCCTCTTGAAGTCCTTTTTCCCATATAGTTTCTGAAAATTCCCCACTATGATGTCAGATTTATTGCTGCATTCTCCCATCAAAATGTTTCTCTTTTTTCCAGGAAATACTCAAACAGGTCAATTTTAACAAATTTCTCTGAAAACAAAATAATACATCAAAATGTCCTTTTACTGCTACTCAAATTTCTTAAAATTAGGAAAATTTAACTATCTCCCCTTGAAGACTTTAGGCTTCTAAAATACACAGGCTAACTCGAGTCCTATTGGTGCTTCTTTGGGTCAAGTAAAAAAGTAGAAATAAACTGCATTGAAGTAACATGCATTCAAATAGATATATTCCTTATGTTACTAGTATCAAGGCAGGGAGAGAGAGAGAGAGAGGGGAGGGGAGGAGGGAAGGGGGAGAGAGGAGAGGAAGAAAAGGGAAGGGAACAGAAGGAAGGGAGAGGAGGTGAGAGGGAGGGTGAAAAAGAGGGAGAGGGGAGAGAGGGTAGAAAAGAAGAGAGTCAAGAAGATAAAGACATTGCAGAACTCATACACAGGTTATTCTAAGTTATTGGTATGCATTTAATGGTAGTGTGAAATGGTGTAGCTTTCTCAACCTGCTGCATAAGTTTACTAGCAAGAAAGAATAGTAGATTTATGCCTGAATCCACTCTATCATAATCATTCCCTATTCTAGCCTTCTCAGGTGCCTATCCATGATATACACAACTGGAGGTATATTTGAATGATGTATCATTCAGTGCTCACTAGAGAAACAGATTTAATATAAGATATGTACATATATGAATGAATTTACAAGGTAGGCTTACAATAGCTGCCTGCAGAGTCAGATGGAGAAAAGCATAAAAGGGCTGTCTTCCTGCTGGAGACCCGAAGGATCCAGTCAAATGTTGAAGGCCTGGACTCGCTGTAGTGTCCCGTGTGAGTCCATATTAGGAAGCTGAAGGGTCTGTCCTGCAAGGCTGAAGTGTCTGTGTTGGAAGACAGGAGATGGATGTCTAAAGAAAAGGCGAAGACTGGAGCTCCTCTGAAGAAACAAGGGCTCCTTCCTCTCTTCTTTGGACTCTGGCCTATGGTAATCTCTAGGCCCTGGGATGTGGTTTCTTCCATACTCACCTGCCTAGGTCACTCAGCCTTTCTTCGCTGAAAGCTCACTTTCTCATCTTCATCAGGGCTGAGATCCTGGTTGCTAACTCCTTTGGCTGTATGATCCCTCCTACTCTGCCTTTCTTCTTAATTCCTCTTAAAAGCTTGATGTCCATCTTACTGGCAATTAACTGTTGTAGTCTCCTTAGTGTTAGTTCGAAGCAATGAGCTTCAGAGCAGACAGTGAGTCTTATTTATCTTCAGTAATTATCTTGATACATAGCAGGTGCTCTATAATTGTGCAAAGAGGAAAAAGAAAGGCAGGAGTGAATGAAAGAAAAGGAAAGAAAGTTTTATTTTGATTTCTTTGCCTTCTTGGGTATTTCTCTCAGATATGAGAAAAGTAAGACACCCTATTTTTGTCACTATGGATCTCAGAAATGACACCAGTGAATCCCTCCCATTGGAGTGAAATGAGTGCCACCTCTCTCAAATTCAACAGAGTAGTTCTTGATGTTCTGATCCTAGCCCTGGAAGGACATTGCCATATCTCCAAAAGTTAGTCTTGGATGATTTCAAGTTTCAGCTGTTTGTTATGGTTCTTTGACAGTCACAGGCCTATTCCTACCCCATACTCCCTTTACCTACTCTATCCACCCTTCAGACCCAGCCTATTGCTGCCACACCTGCAATTATCCTATGCCCTTCCATTGCACAGAATTGCCTTAGATGCCTGGGAAGCTCTGCCTTCTTAAGGAGAACCTTAGAGATTCTGAGGTACCAGTCCTTGTCCCTGTCTGGCAATGTTTTTCCTCCTGGAGAGAGAACTCTTTCACACCACATAGAGTGTCTCATTTCTATTTACGTCTCAATGTCCAGCTCAGCCTCAAAATTTGCCTTCTTTTCATGAAAAAGAGGAACCTAGGAATTTCAAATCTCACAGGTAAAGATCATATATATCCATGAGAGTCAAAGCAACTAATTTAAGAGCTGACCATTATTTAGAGATCCCAGATTATAGATCAAATAGAGATTAGAATATTTTGTAATAAATTCAATATTTTCCACAAATTGCCTTTTTCCAGGACAGTCTTCATTGCATTCTGTTGGTCCAGATCAGCCATGTTGTACCTACCTCCAACCATCTTTATAATTTGTAATTCTAGAATGTTTCTTAGTTGAATATGAGCCCTCTCCCCAATTAATTAAGAAAAAAGAAACCAATCTTTACTTTTTTGTTACCGCAATAGGAAAGAAAACTAGAAAGCTCCCCTGAGATATCAAGACCTTCATTGCTTCAGGCTCAAAGCCTGTAGTGTCATGTTCAGTTCCAGAAGATAACCGTGGCGTATGGTATCAGTCCCCTCTCAGAGGAAGTTCTCCTAGAAGAGTTGCTTTCCAACACACGGGCCTATTTTCAGTTCCCAGAATGCAGCATTTTTCGGGCTACTACGTTCCAGCAGAGCCCACAACTCTGCCTTCCACTTTTAGACTTATATGGCTGGGGCAATTCCCAGTGTGTTCCTCAGCATCGGTCCTAGTCCAGCCTCCTTCAGATAGTTCATAGAGTCCCTTCTGGTAGGTGTTGCACCCAGTGAGAAAGAACCAACCAGAGACCGATATTAAATCCACACAGGAGTTTATTACCGGCCGGGACCGAGCCAAGCACGGGACTCGAGCCCCGACTGGGGGAGATTAACATATTTTATACACCTTTGAGGCCAGCAGTTTCTAGGCACCCTCTATGGGATAGAACTAGCAAAGCAAGCAAAAGGTACAGAAGCAGAACGTCCTGCCGTTAGAACATTTGTAAAACAATAGTTGATTAATTGTTGTTTCTAAAGAGACTTTCTAAGGGGAGGAGGTTTCTAAGCTTCCTCCTTCTGAGTTCATCTAAAGGGCAGGCAGATGAGTCAAGCAGCAATATGGAGTCTGTCTTGCTAACTAGGGTCCTTCAGTAGGTGTTAAGGGAAGAATCATCTTTTAAGTTTCCCTCTAAGCTTTCCTTTGCTATTGTCTGAGCCAAGAGTAAAAATTCTCAGATTATCCTTGCCTTCAGGGCCCATACAGTACACGTCAAGAAAATAAATTACTGCCAGGTATGGTGGCAGATGCCTGTAATCCCAGGACTCAGGAGGCTGAAGCAGGAGGATTGTTGTGAGTTCAAGGCCAGCCTGAATTACCTATAGAGACCCGACTCAAAAAAAAAAAAAATTATAGAACACTAGTATCTACAGTGCTTTCCAAAGTATAGGAATGTGGGAGTTATTCAGTCAATCACCAGCTATGCTCAGTCTCTATGCTCCACCCTTGAGCATAGGGAAATCTCACTGGCAGCCACCCAAAGTGAGTAGCTCCTTTAAAAGTACTCACTTGTTTATTCAAAACTGTTCTATATTATGCCATGTGATTTTATAATTGTGCAAAAAAAAAAAGATTCTTACAGGGCATTACATGAAAAAAATCAAAACTATATTTATCCTTTCATCATGTCTGGATGAAAATGTGGATGGTGGTGGACCAGATCTGGAAGGAAAACAAAACTGAACCAGGTGGTATGTTAGGAAGGTGGGTTGATAGGTGAACTGGTTGTGGGAGAGCTTTAAGGGTAGTGGAAAGCTGTGTAGAGTACAAATCCCAGAGCCAGGTTGCCTTCGTTTGAATTCTGGTTTTGCTATTGGTAGCTTTGGGATGTCAGCAAGTTACTTAACACCTCTGACTCCATTTCTTCATCAGATATAATTACTTTAGAGGGAATTTTGGTGCGTAACTGAGTTAATCTATGTAATGTGCTGGGAAGAGGACATAGCATGTAGAAAGCATGGGTGCTTTTTGGGTGCTGTGAGAGCTGATGATTTTCTAATGGTCTTTTCATATTTTCACCTTAAAGTGAACACATCTCAGAATCTCAGCTGCTGGAAGCCTGGCCTCCATAATGACTGGAGCTGAAGTTTTGGTTTGCATGTACATCTGCCTTCTTCTGGTCTCTCCTCAACCCATTTGTTTCCCCAAGCCTGAGGAGAGTGCACACATTTATTTCAAGCCCTACTGCTGTCTGTACATCCTATAACTGCTGTGGCACCATTGAGGCAAGTGACTTGGCATTCAGGGCTCTTTCTTCTAATAGAACAGACAAAAGCTGCCAACATCTACATAATCATGTCAAATATTTACTTCCCATTTTCCATATGGCTCACTAAGAAAGCCTTATTGCTAGCTGTTCTTTTAAAAGGATGAAGCCTAAAATTTGTTTAGAAGGGCAAATTTAGCATGCAGGTTGGGCTTAGTTAAGTTAATGAATCGAAGTCATTATGAAATTGCAGGGAAAAAAGGTTTGTATTAAAAGTAAGTTTAATACTGAAAACCATGTAGGTGAATATACTAGTTCCTTCCATCAGACCTACTCATTTGAATTTAAAGTGCAGGGAAAATTTGCAATGAAAATAAATAAGAAATATTTCTTGTAAGGAAACCTTAGACGATGATCTATTATTTATGTGCTGTGAGTTATAAGATTTGGTACTGTTGTGGAATGAGAAGGAATGTTTCAACTTCTGATTCTGCAGAGAAGGGAGCCACTTGCTGGAAGAATAGGGTCCAATTAATTGTTTTGGGCAAAGCCTGGGGACAGAAGTTAGAAGGTGGTTTGAGAAAAGGGAGATTGAAGTGACACCTCCCTCCCCTAAAGAAATTATGGCACAGAAGCAAAAACCTAATGATTAAACATCTGAAGTAGACAGTTGGTGGATCCTAGTTAGAGATAAGGACATTGATTGTGAACCCTGGTGAGGAGCCCTCAGAAGCTTAAAAGAGGCAGGGGCAAGATTCTGTGCATTTTAATCTTGTTTATGCAAACTGTTTCCTTCTCAGCTTTTTCCTCTTTCACCTTTGGAGTCCCAATCATTATTTTTATGATTTTTTTCCCCTCCTCTTCTTTCCTCCCTCTCCTCTCTGTCCCTCTGAGCCTGCAGTGACTCATTTCGTTAATACTGCAGTAGTTTCTTTGAGATATTTGGTAACTTGAGTCAATAACGACTGACCTTTACAATTAATGTTTTATTAGTTTGCCGGGGCTGCTGGAACAAAATATCACAAATTGGTAACAGATATGTATTATCTCACAATTTTGGAGGCCAGAAGTAGTGAGGTTGCTTTCCTTTGAGAGCCATGCCTGTCCTCTGGCCTCTGGTGCCTTGCTGGCAATCTTTGGCATTTCTGCCAAAGAAACATCACCTACAGCACTCCCTTTATCTTCATGTGGTGTTCTCCCTCTGTGCCTATTTGTCTCTGTGTCCATATTTCTCCTTTTTATAAGGACACGTTGTATTGCCAGCAAATTCAGGTTCTGGTGAGACCTCTCTTCCTGGCTTGCAGATGGCTGCCTCCTTGGTGCATTCTCACCTGCCTCTTCTCTGTGAGCATGGAGGGATAGAAGGTTTGATGTCTCTTACAAAAACATCATCTGGGCGCACTGGTGCATCCCTGTAATCCCAGCACCCAGGAGGCTGAGGCAGGAGGATCATTGCAAGTTCAAAGTTAGCCTAGGCAACATAGTGAAATCAAGATCAGCCTGAACTACACAGTGAGGTCCTGTCTCAAAATCTCAAACAAAATAAAACAAAACAAAACAAACAACAACAACAACAACAAATCTCTTCAGTTTTATGGGACTAGTACTCTACCCTTATGACCTCATTTCACCTTTATTATCTCCTTAAAGGCTCTATCTTTAAATATAGTCAGATTGGGGATTAAGGCTTTACTATATGAATTTTTTGGGGAGTAGAATTCAATCCAGAAAGCCTTGCCTTTATTTTATTTTACTTTATTTTAATTTTTGCAGTACTTGAGATTAAATGCAGGGTCTTTTCATTGAACAACAACCTCAGCCCTTTAAAATTTTTTAAATTATTTTATTTATTTATTGAGATAGGATCTTGCTAAGTTGCTAAATTGCCCAGGATTGGCTGGGACTTGTGATCCTCTTGCCTCGGCCTCAGCCTCAGCGTTGTCTTTAAAGGGAATGCTTCTGTCACTAAGAAATATGTTTTTGCTTGGTCTTTAGGAGATGTATTTTTCAAGTGTATCATGTTTTGTTTTATTCCTAGTTTGGTGAGGGGTTGTTGTTTTTCTTGAAACTTTGCATTTCTGAAATAAACCCAACTTGGTCAACAAGATATATAATCATTATGTCTTACTGGACTTGTTGTGTTAGTGCTTTGTTTACAATTTTTTAAAATTAAAATTCATGAGTGAGATTGGCTTGTAATACATTTGTCCCTTGGTATCTATGGAAGACTGGTTCTAGGACCTCCATTGCTTCAAAATCCATTGATGCTCAAATTCGTTTTATAAAACAGCATAGTATCAACATATGGCCTATACATATCCTCAGGTATACTTTAAATCATCTCTAGGCTACTTATAATACCTGATACCATGTAAATGTTATGTAAATAGTAGTTATACCTCATAGTTCAGGGAATAATGACAAGAAAAAAATTTACACATGTTCAGTGCAGATAGTTTTTTTTTTCTTTTTGATGGTTTTGATTTTCAGTTGATTAAATTTGACGATATGGGACCCATGAATATGAGACCCCCTCTGATCCTCAGGTCTGTTTCTTTGCCACTGCCATGCTGTTTTTATCACAGTGGCTTTGAAGTATAGTTTCATGTTGGGGATTGTGATACCCCTGTCAGGCCTTGTTGCCTACAATTGCTTTTGATATTCTAGGTCTCTTCTGGTTCCAAATGAATTTTTGGATTGTTTTCTCTAGTTCTGTGAAATATACTGTAGAACCAACTGTATTTCTTTCTCATGCTGAATTTGCCTGGTTTTGATCTTGAGTTTCCTTTTTACCTCCTAGAATGGATCAGGAGAGTACATTCTCTTTTTTGTGTGTGTGTGAAAGAGGTAGCATAATATAGCATAGCATAATACAGTGTAGTGTGGTATGTATGGGAGAGTATAATATGGTATGGTTATACAATATGGTATGGTGTGGTATAGTGTAATATAAACATCCTATGTTCCTAAGGTGTCAGAATGTCTGTTGATGGTTCACATAGCTGCAATTCCTAGGTATACTAAGAATAATTTGGAATGAGGCCAGTAAGCATGTATTCCAGAACTCCAATTCCTCTTCAGAAACCCCATATGATAAGGTATATTACATTAAAGTGTAGAAAAACTACTTGCTTATAAGCCTTTAAATAGGCAGGTTCTACTCAACATTGAATGATGTAACTGGCTACAGTTCTGGAGCTCTAAATTTTCTTAATGTCTTCAGTGTTGTCACAAATGTAGACTGTATAATCCTTAAAAAAAGTCAGTGCAAAAATACAGACATGATTCAGTAGCCTCATAAAATAACTATAGACTGTTAAGATGTTTATTGCAGTAACTGGATGCCCACAGAGTATCCCTTCTCTCCAGGAAGCCAGATGGAAAATAAAGGAGAATTTTTAAAGATACAAATTAAAGGGAAAATCCCAAAGACATTTAACTACTTGAGTTACACATGATTTCCATTGTGCATGCCCTATCTGTCCAAGAAAAACCAAATCTAACTGTTAAAGAGAAACTGAACCTTTATTTGTTGACAGGATTGTGTTCAGAGCTTCCAGACTAAATAGATGTTGGAGGTAAGATCATAAGATAACTTACTAGGGTTTTCAATACTTTACTTTCACCATGCCTCTTGCTTCTCTACTTTAGAAGGTGACATATTCAACAATGAGGAAAAAAATCTCACTTCTCTGTTGTCAGCAACAGATGTTGGTGTGTTCAGAGCTGTAACTGGCTGTGATGCTTTCAGATTTCCTTCATATTTTAGCTTTGAATGAGGCTCAAACAGAAATGGTCTGTAAAGCTAAAACTTTGAAACTTAAAGATTCCAAATAGTGATCCTTCCATCTCATATATTTATATGTTTGAAAGCCCCAAATAATAGAACTCTTGCCATGTTATCAAGCTCAGAGATTGTTTCCTCAGCTATGTCTAGTCTACAAATAAGTCCCTCAAAGCTTTTCATTTTTGTTTTTTATCTCTAGCTTTTAAAAAATTATTTCTCAGAATTTTCATCTCTCTGCTTTCGTTATCTATTTGTTTTTACATGTTGTCTACTTTTTCATTAGAGCTCTCAACATATTAAACACAGCTGTTTTAAGTATTAGTTGGATAATTCCAACACTATTGCCGTATTTGAGATTGCTTCTGATGCTTGCTGTCTCCTCAAAAAAAATTTTTTTTTGCCTTTAGTGTGCCTTGTAATTTTTTGTTGAAATTTTTTGTCGAAAGTTTTTCTTTTCACTCAAGTGAAAGAAACTGTAGAAAATAGATCTTAAGTGATTTGGCAGCGAAGCGTGTGTGTTGGTGGAGAAAGGAAAATTTCCTACAGTCCTCTAATGAAGGCTCAACATTTAGTAGGCTTTTATCACTGAACTGTGAACTTTATGCATTCTCCTCCATCTCTCCTCTCTATTATCTTAGGTGGGACAGGATGGGTAGAGGTAGCTGGATTGACCATTTTCTTTTACCCAGGTTGGTTGAATACTGATAAGGCTCCAGTAGGAGAGGCTCTGGTAAAATAATTTCTCCTGTTGATGAATCTTCTTTTTTTTTTGGTACTGGGGATCATACTTGGGACCTTGAGCTTGCAAGGCAGGCACCGGAACCACTGAGCTATATCCCCGGACCTGATGAATCTTCTTAAGAACAAAATGCTTGCTGGGCTTGGTGGCGCATGCCTATAATCTCAGCACGCAGGAGGGTGAGGCAGGAGGATTTCTGTATGTTAAAGATCAACCTGGACTACATAGTGAGTTCAAGTCCAGCCTGAACTACACAGTGAGACCCTGACTCAAAAAACAAACAACAACAACCCCCAAAACAACACCCCCAAAAAGAAAAACAATAAAACCCAAAATGCTCAATCGTATTTCAAGATGGTTACTTTCTCCCTCCTTCCACTGTAAAAAATAAGTGGATTTTTTCTTCAATATTCACTGTAGAAGCCTAGTAAAGCCCTAGAGGCTGAAATTCACAGAAATGTGAGGGCCTCCTGGAATTTTTAACCTCAGACTTGTCTATACTGAACTTCTAGCATTTCATCAATTACAGTTCAGTTTTCCCCACCGTCATCCCTGGGGAAATTTCTATTTTTGTGTTTCTGATCCAGGAAATTGTGATTTTTCTGTACCTATCAATCTTTTCAATTTTTGAGGCAGTGGTGGCTCTGGAACATCTCTTTGCTGATGGATCTGAGAAGAGTTGTTGATTTTCCCATTTGTTCAGATTTTTACTTATTATTAGGTTGATCCCAAGCTCTGTATATACCTGGCTGGAAACAAGAGGTTAGTATGTAACAGAACTCTTTAACATTAAAAAGGTTTAAGTTAACTCCTAATTTCTCAAAGCACTTTGCAGAGATATTACGTAGTGTGCTTAGTAGTCTGGTGCAAAGAGTACTTGGTATTAAGAGACAGAAGCATCATGATGGTAATTGCGTTTATTAAAAGAAATGTCCAAATGAGGGACAGGGAATGTGGCTCAGTGGTAGAGCCTGCTTAGCATATACAGCACCCTCTGTTCAGTTCTCTGCAGCCCTCCCCAGGTCAAAACAATACAAAAGCACCACTATTTTTGGGAGACTAAGCCAGAGAATATAAAGCAGCATGAATAGTTTGGAAGGAAAGTAAGTGTATCCAAAATGCAGAATATCATGAATTTGTTATAGTAAATTTTATCTGTTAGCTTAGGTTGAGCTATGTTGTTAAGCAAATAGTCCCAAGTTCTAAGTAGTTTATGACAGCAGAAGTGTATTTTTTTATTCATGCTACAAACTGATTGTAGGTCAATTGAGGCTCTGCTTTATGTCATCTTTATTTTGCAACTAAGATTGAAAGAGTGAGTCTCCTGGACATGTCAGAGAAAAGAGAAACTTCTGTTCAAAAAAGGCACAGCACCTATACTCACATTTCTTGACTCATAGAAAGGTATCCTCCTTTCCATAGGGTGAGGTGAAGATGCTATCCCACAGTAAAGGGTACTACAGATAACATGGCAAGCATGGAGTCAGTGTGGTGCAGTACACTACTCTCCCAGAAAGGAGGATCAGATAAATTGAATATTCATTCAACTTACCGTATAGGTAAGTTCCTCCCCAGTTTATTATAACTTATTACTTAGAATCATCCATGACTTCCCAGGACTGTGATTACTACTGTGAAAAATTTTTATTAACTACCTCCATACCTACTTTGAGGTTGAGTTCCTTTACATTCACTTGCTAGAGCATAAGATGGCAAAGGAGTTTCTCTGACAAATGATTTTGGAGAAGCTCTTGGGCATTTGGTGAGGTTAAAGACACAGCAATTGCTCTGAAGGTCTTTACAGTCTACCTTTTAAAAACATGGTCTACCCTGGAAGTTTTTGGTGTCAGCATATAGTTCTGGAATCTGCATTGCGAGGCAGATGGCAGAAAAATTACTTCCTTTCTATTCCATATCAATTTTGACCATTGAGAAGCATGTGGTCACCCCTGTTGCCATCATGTAGCTTTTCTGCAATGATAAGGAAATATACTGACAGAATGATGGTCAGTTATTTCATCCCTACAGAGATGAGCATAAAACTGCTAAGCAGGCATGATTAGGAGCAAGTTAAGTGTAGTAAGCAGTATTAAATACATGGTAAGAGAAAATGCAAAGTAGCAAAAGTAAAAAACTGCTTGTTTTGGCAATACCTGGACAAAAAGCATCAGAAGTTAGGTCAAAATACAATATTAAGCAGAAGTCCTGCAACACAGAGGTCACAAGTTGGCAGCTCACAGGATGATAAATCTGGGATATATGTATGTTTTGTTTGGGCAGCACCATGTTTTAAATATCCGTCTGTGTCACACTGAAAAGAATCTGGATATCTAACTTCTCTTGAAAATGTGAAGATCTGTCAATTATCATTCAAATTCCTAGTTGGCAAACTTGGCTAGAGCTAAATTATTCTTGTCCCCTTGGGAGGGAGCATGAATCTTCAGTTCTTTGCACAGAATTAAGGTGGATTAAAAAGCATGTTATGAAAATAAAACTTTAAAGTTTATGGAAGAAAGAATAGGAGAATATGTTTCTGCTTTTGTTTTTTGAGACAAGGTCTCACTATGTAGTTCAGGCTGGCCTTGAACTCACAGTGATCCTCCTTCCTGACTCAGCTTCCCTAGTGCTAGCATCCAAGCATGCGCCATCACGCTGGCCAGAATAGGAGAATATCTTAAGGATACTTTTTTTTTGTAGTGGGGATCAAACTCAGGACCTTGTGCTTGTAAGGCAGACGGTAGAACCACTGAGCTAAATCCCCAGCCCTTAAGGATACTTTTTGAGGACAAATTCCTTAAACAATGTTCTAAATGGTAGTCACTATGCTTTCAAATTTTATTTTTCAAAAGTAAGGATTTTTATTCAACAAAGATCATTATAGACAAACTATAAAAAAACTGATTTGAAAAGCTACTTTTAATGAATGAAACCAACAAAGATTTAGACATTAAAGGAATTCTAGAACTTAATTTAAATTTATAATAAGAAAAACTCAGGAAGCAGAATATTAACAAGTAATTAATAGAAAAGGAAAGTTGTATAATCACTAAATATCTTTTGTGAATATAATAAAAATGTAATTTAAAATAAATCAACTTCATTTTCTTTTTTTGGGGGGAGGGGGGAGTACCAGGGATCAAACTCGGGACCTTCCACTTGTGAGGCAGGCAGCAGAACCATTGAGCTAAATCCCCAGCCCGCCAACTTCATTTTCTAACAATCCAACTGACAAAAATTATAATGTCAAGTAACAAGAAGTACTTTCCAAAGATGTGAGAACGAGAGAATCTTCATATTATTGCTGGTAGAAGTATAAACAGCCATTACAGTGACCTCTCTTGGCAGTGCACAGTGAAATTAAGTATGTGCAAATACCCTGCCTAGAAATTCCATTCCTGGAAAGATTTCAACATCCGGAGAACCATTTGCATAGAGTTTTGCAAAAATATACCCTTAAAAAGACATACAACAATGCTCATGGTAGTATTGTACAAACAAAGAAAGGTTAGAAATAACATGGCTGTCCATCTTTGGGTGAATGTACAAGTAAAATGTAGTGCACACATGTAATGGAATGCTACTGTATGAAGAGATGAGCTGGATAAAAAGTAAGATTTACACATTATAATGTAGATAAACAATCTAAATAAATATGTATTAAAGATGATTTGAAGATCAAACTTTACACTGGACTGGATATTTGTACCTGGAAAGATATTGGGCTTGGCAATACAGAACAAAGAGAATTAAAATAAAAACAAATCAAAACCGAACACTATAGCCTTCCAGGAGTCATCCATGATAGCATAATAAGAACTGGGGAGTATGATCCATGAAATTCTGTATACCTAAAGTTATCACAGACTCCAATAAAAAAGAAAAGTTACTTTATATTTTGGCCAAACATAACTCTTCTAATCATCCTTCCTCCCTTCTTCTCCTCCTCTTTTTTTCTTCTCCTTCGCCTCCTCCTTCTCTTCCCCTTTCTCTCCTTTACGACTGGGTGTCTCTACAACTCTTTCTTTTTTATCCCTCCTCTTCCTCCTCCTCTTAAAAAAAATTATGAAAATGGAATGAATTCCATGGTGTGGCCTGACCTTAGTGGTTCCATTGCCAAACAGTAATCTACTTGTAGTTTTCTGTACCCAGGGACACATTAGTGGCCCCCCTATTTTGCTGTTTTCACCGTGTTAATTTATCTCCACTCAATAAAGTTCTCCCGCACATAACTGCTAGGTGACCTATAACACCTTTGTTAAGCAGTCTCTTTCTAGAAATCCTGAGGGAAAATTCTGGCAAATGAAACTACTCTAGTGCTGCTGGATTTAAAGAAGCAGATGGTGGTTGGGTTTTATAAGACCCTTTTGCTCTCTTCCTTCATTTTCTGCCTGCCTTTACATTATCCTCTCTGCGCTGATCTGGCTAAGTGTGTGAAGCACCCTCCAAGGAATGGCATTCATGTTAAACTGAAATGTGGATTGCTGAAGAGTCATACTGCCTTTCATTTACAAGTCCTGGAGGCCCCTGCTGGCCTTTATCATATAAAAATTTTATAGCAACCATGATCTTTAGAGAAAATACACACACACAGGATGAGGATCCAATGCTTGCCAGTCTTCACAGCAGAGGGCCTCTCAGCAGGCTGGATTTATTAGACTTTTCATTTTCCTTCAACCTTTGGGTTTCCAAATATGTTTAGCTAGTTCAGTCTTTAAAGCAGAAAAATTCAGCCAAAATGTAATGCAACACTGCAGCCTCAGGCCCTTAAAGCCAAGAACAACTGCAGAACTCTTCCAACTTGGCTGCAAAGCAGCATCTGCTGTCTCCTGTGCTCACCCCTCCAGCCAAAGAGATCATATCACAGTGCTGGGATTTTGTAAAGAAAAAGAAAAAGAAAAAAAGAAAAAAAAAGCAAGAAAGAAGAAAAAGAAACTGTTTCTCTCTTTATCTTTCATCCCCTCCACTATCTTTTGGTTATGTTACTGTTTCTAGTTTGGAAGTAACTGAAGGGATTTCATACTACTTAGAACAAAATTTGTTTCCTAGTCTAGGGCCACTTACTCATTCAGTGAGTATTTTATGAACATATATGTAAGATATATGGCTCCACTTCTCACCAGGTAATTATTAGGTTGGCCTTTTGTGATGAATTCATGTATTTTGTGTTTTTTGGACTGCTTTGACCATGATTTTGTGAGATGAGTAGTTGCTGGAAAGTAAGCTGCCAGTCTCTCACCAATTTATTATATGGCTTTAAAACTCGTTTCATAGGGAGCTGATGGTCTTAGAAACAGAGAAAAAATATGAGTGCCTTACAACTCTGACCTACATTCTTTCCTGCTGTAGGATGAACTGTTAGATTTTAGTAAGAATCATCTGCTGTTCATACTGAACTGTGGTGAGGTGTGGAAGGCACAGTGCCATGTAGTGTAGTATGAGGTAGTATAGTATAGTAACCTTGTGGTCGTGAGTGTCTTAAACTTTTGAGACTCAGTTTACTTAATGGAATTAGGAATATTTGTGTTTGGAATCGCTTAACAAAATTAAAGGAGGTACTGTAGGTGGTCCTTAAAAGCCCATTAAATATTGGGCTCTCCCTATGGCTGCCTCTGAGGAACACAAAGGAAGTACAGAGAGCTTAGTCCTAGTCCTCAAGAGCTTGCAGTCCAGCTAGGGGGATGAAATTCAGACTCTCATAAAACCACCAGAGAAAATGCCTCTGAGAAGAAACTGATGTGGCATGAGTTTACTTTTTCTGTCTGCATCACCACCAATTCTGGAAAAGGAAAATTGACTTTTCCTTAGAAACTGCATTTATACTTGATGTACAGAAGCCTTTCTATAAAGCAACAATTATTCTCTTTGGGAAAAATCAGATGCTGGGTTTTTTAAATTGGTTTAAAGCACACACACATGTACACAAATATTATAGTGACATTAGGCCTCCAATAGGATCTTCAGCTGAAAGTTGTACAAATGTTTGTTCCATCTGTGACAGCTTATAGAGCATGCTATTTCCAAGGTTTGCAAATAACAGCATCAATAGAAATCTGCTTGAAGAGATTCTATTTAATGTGTATGCACTGAAAAGCAATTTTTTCACCATACTATATATTAAAAGAATTGAAGACCTTCCTTATTTTCATTTGCAATTGTATAATATCTTTATGCTATTTGAGGTACAGATCATGGCAGGAGAATATGAATGTGTTATTTGATAATGGTTGGTCAACACTGGCATGATCTCTAGAATGGGCCTCATTTTGAAACAGTCATTTAAAATCCTTTTTGATTTTATGCCAGCAGGTTCAGTGGAAAACAAGGGTTCTGAAGCTAGTGAAAGTTAGGTTCTGGTCCATATATCTAACAGTGAGGTGTTCAAGATTAGCTAAGGTAGGGTGGTCACATTTGAGTAGTGGATGCAGAATCTTCTGTGATCCAAGACAGAGACCTTTCCACTCTCATGCTAACTGCTATTAAAACATTTCTGTTGACTGAAACCATCCCCAAATGGATAGCTGTGTAAGGAAAGCCATTCAGGACCTCACTAAGGGGCACTTTCTAGAATGGTGAATCTCAGCTCCATACCAGAGCCTTAACTTAACTTATTCTTGAGAAGAAGATGGCTCTGGACAGCTTCTGGTGGAAATATAAATGGTCTGGATCTGAATCTGTAATCCCAAGGTTTATTTTTTGGTGATGAGTTTAGCAGTGCTTCAGAGTTCTTAATGACAGATCCAGTGTCTTGCTGACTTTACACCTTACAAAGTTGCTGGTCTTGTGCAAAGCCAGTGTAGCTACAGGTTCTTAGGGGTCAGCTTCTGAGGGTGGTAGTACTATTCTGAAGCCTTGAGGTGGCATTTGTGAGTTTTAACCTCTCTAATAAAGTTGGGCCAGGGTGTATGGAGGTGGGAGGATGGAAGGTGAATCCAGGCATGGTGACAGCCAGAGAAGGGGATTGAGGGGGTGCTAAAGGACTTAGGGATTGGAGATTCCTAACCACACTTCTTGGAGAAGCAATTAACAGATTAATCAATAACAAGATTGGGACTTGGATGCAGGTCTTGTTCTGCCTGCAGTTCTGATAGTCTCTCTAGTCTCATCATCCATGATGTGTGTATGAACCTAGGAGAGAGAAACAATGTACTAGGCTAGCCTGTCACTTGATCCAGAACTGTCCATTGCTTAGGTGTCAACAGCCACTATCCCTAACCAATGCACAGCTTAATTGTTTGAGATCATCAGGAACACACTTATTATAGTACAAGGAAATTAGACTGAAAGCACCCAAAGGAACTGTGAGGAGCTGGGAGAAGCTTCTTATAGGATGTGTGTGACTGCTGGATGGTGCATTGGGTGGTCAGGGAAGTGGGAGCTAATTCAAGATTGGGTGCTTCAGGAAGAAGGGACAATTTTGTGATGGTGTATCTTCATCACAATTATCTCTAAGATGGAAGTTCTTGTTGAGGTAAAGGAGCAGCAGTCACTAATGGTGGACAGAAGGGGGGGATGTTTCATCATTTTTGTCATTGCAGAGTGGCCTTATCTGAGACTCCTTCCAAATATGGGCATGGAGTGGCCCCACTTAGATGCTGCTTCTATTCTGTGAGTGTGGCTGACATGCAGTTGGGAACCTCATGGTTTGGCTGTCAGCAGGGCTGCTTTTCACTTTCTTATCAGGTTTTGGCATATGTATCTATCTTCTTTTCTCGAAAGAAAAGAAGAAAGTCATGTTCTGAGGCAGGATTAAATCTGAACACAGACAGAGAGTCTCTAAATGTGTTTTAGGGATTGTGTAATGAATAAGAATTAAGCTACAGGACCAAAATAGGGAACAACCCCAACATCCAAAACCTGAGTGGAACATACCAGGAAAGGTGAATGAACAGTGGATGGCCTGGGCCATTCCAGAGGCTAAGCATAGCGCCTCCTGAAGCGTGTTTGCACATGGTGTGCATAAGCAAAGCTGGAGAATGAATGAAATTCCTCTTTTCTGACTTCAAATCCAGAAGCCAGGGTATCTCTCCAATATTAAGGCAAAAATGATTTAAAAAAAAAATCTCCCTATTCCCTTTCAGGAATTCCTTCTTATAGTCTATATCTCCATACATAATGTTCACTTTAATCTTTATTTTATCTGGATAACAATGGGAGGGTTAAATTATTAACATTGGTTACCACTGGAATTCATTGTTCTTTGCTTTATACATTTATTTAAATTCTTATGTAAATTTTATGGACTAATTTATTATTGTTTTGAGACAAGTTCTTGCTATGTAGTCCAAGTCAGCACTGAATTCATTATGTAGCCCAGCCTGTCATCAAATTGACAATCCTCTGGCCTTAGTCTCACAAGGACTGGGATTATACATGTGCACCATACACTGGGCTTTGTACTAATTTATTTTTAAAAATTCAGTTATACTAAAAAGAAAAATTAAAACAACATAAAAATTTGTGGTAGTGAATGGTTATATTTGCTTGTGATGTACCCTGAGGGATGATTTTAGAATTAATGTTTCCTTTTTTTTGAAGGGAACGTCAAAATTCCTGCTTGTGGAGGGAATGGTGTAGGGATCTTGGATCTATTTAAAAGATAGTTTTGAGTATAAGCTAAAAGTCATGAGGGTCAGGGATGTAGCTCAGTGGTGATGCGCTAGCCTGGCAAGTGCAAGGTTGTTAGTTTGATCCCTGGTAGAAAAAAAATCAAGATTTTATTCAATTATATAAAATTAGGGGGTGGGGAAGGGAAAAAATTAAGATGTGTTATACATATGTGCTAACTCCTCATAAAAATGTAATCATTGTGTACTGAAAACATATACCAATAAAATATATATAAAATGAAAGTGTTACTGATTTATTTAATTCATTAATGAATGGGGAGCCAGTAAGATGTATGAGTACAACCAGTTCAAGAGAGTTGAAAGAGCAGACATGTATACAGGCAGTGAATTTGCTTAATAAAATGTAAAACTGCTTCTTGGTGAGAGGGGGATATCAATTTGTACTCTACCTAAAAAATTCCATTTGTAGTCTATACAAATTCCATTTGTAGTCTATAAATTCTACATTTTCTACAAATTCCATTTGTAGTGTATAAACAAGAGTCATTTGCATTGTTATCAGTTACCTACATTTATAGAGATATAGAATATCTCAAAACACTGGCCTAAAGGCATACAAAATCCAGAAAGATAGGCTAGACTGAACATCTAGTAATGTTATTTGCCTATTTAAAAGATTTTCACATTTTTTTTCTGATAGCTCAGAGTAACATTTGTTATAATTCAGGTCTTTCTGGCTGAAACCTGAAACCTGTACTTTTGATTATGTATGTTAAAAGAGAAAAGAGAGATGGTTAAATAAAATAATAAATTGGTTAACTATCATAGTCTTTTTCTAAGGATTTAGGTGATAAATGACCAACCCAAAATGATTATAAAAAATGTTGACTGACTTCAGAAAATGTTAATGTCATAATTATAGTGAATAATGTTAAATTTATTTTTATTTTCTATTCTGGGGGGGCATGAGACAGAAAGCAAAGTATCTATTATGATAAACAGAATAATATATTTTAAAAACTCAACTTAAAAAAATGATAGTTTCTTCATTTACTGCACTGGGCATCTTTTTCAGAGAAAAGTTGATGTAACACCCAGTAAAACAAATCAACAGTCCTATGTCACCTGATCCATTCAACAAGAATTTAATTTCTTCCCTAGATGTGAAGATTATCCATATATGTTCACTTGGATTTTAAAGTTGGTACACACAAACTCTCTCTCTCTCTCTCTCTCTCTCTCTCAATAGAAAAAACCTTTAAAGAGAAGCTCTGCCTATAAGTGCATGAAGCTTTGGGAAAACATGCTTGACCCAAACCATAACAGAAGGGATCACTAAACAACATTTATGTTCAACTAATACCTTTGGGGAAAAAAAAAGCATCTGATATCTCTTACCTGCTTTTCCTGTTTCTTTCTTGTTCTTTATTTGCTATTTTTCATTTCACTGCAATGTATATTGGGTACTCTAATATTTGCATCAAAAATGAAAATGACTGGAGCATTACTTGAAAAAGAAAAATGTAAAAACTGGGGAAGAAGATGAGAAAGGGAAGAAAGGCAGAGAAGAAATTTCATAATTTTTGAGAAGAGGAGCAATAGCTACCTTTCCCCCCACACCAAACCAAACCAAATACACATATTACCAAGACATGTTTGCAGGAGGAATCTCACACTCCTCTCGATTATAGAAATACAATTGAAATTAAAACACAGTAGAAAGGACACATTTGAGGTAGTATTTGATTCTTTATTTTAATCTGCTGTGCTAGTAGTGCTAGGACACTACTCACATGTCCCAACAGGGGGCGATGACAGGGACAGAAAAGTGCCCCACCCCGCCCCGCGACCCTGTTTCTTCTTTTGCTTTGAAAGTCACTTCCCACATTGTAGAGAACTTTTAGTTATTAGGTAGAATCTTGTCCACATCCCTCAAATGTGAAACCAATGAAGAAGGCAGTGTTAGTTCTTAAGGCCGAGATCCTCCACTCCCCAACCCAGGGAACAGATCTGCCTCTGGTTCTAAATGCTATAAATTTGAGCTTTACACATTCTAAATTCTACAGAAACTAGTCTGAGGTTTTCTCTGCAAACCCTTTTCTCATGGATAGTGAAAATGAACATGAGAAATATGACTGGTAATGTATGGGAAAGTAGTGACATATTTATAAAAGCAACTATATTAGCATCTTAGAATATCATTTAGATATTTAGCTAAATTAAACACATATTCATTATTCAGACTGGCAACTTCTGAGAGGAAGAAAATTTTGCATTCTGGTGTGGGTTACTGAGTTGCAAATCCAGCTTATCCTGGAGATCTCTCAAAATCACAGTTGAATTAATGAACAAACAAGGCAGGGGATACTGTATGTTTTTTCACTAAATTTAAAATTTCATTTATGCCAAAAATCTCTGCCTAATGGTGGTGTGTAAAGAGTTGCACTTGGTTCAAGGCAGTTATTTGATAGCATTTATTATTTTAACAAACTTTGAGAGAAGAGGACTGTGAACCAGGTTGATTTCTTAGTCTGTTTCACTCAACTGTGTCTGAACAACCAGGTAAATTAATTTAGCCAGAATTTCAAAATGCAGTTACCTTTCTTTGTTAGAATGAAATGTTTCTCCCTGATTTCTCTGTCTTGAACATCTGCAGAATGGGAGCTGGAGCAAGCTGAAACAAGATGATAGTGACTGGAAAAGAAAGGCTTCAGTGCACATCAGAATCATGCATTCTGATTCCACTGCCTTACATTGATGTATGACTCGAGTATTGGAAGTCACTTCTGGCAAGTTGTGCAGTAACCTATTTCTCCTAAAAAGAAACTAAACAATGTCAAAACATCATGCTGTACACCTTAAACACACGTACCTCATACAAACATGACAAACCTCCCCAGAAAAACAAACTAATAATACTTAATACATAATACTTGATACATAATACTTAAGAACTAGAAGTCCTTTTGAGCTTTGAGTAAATGTCAGTCAGCAATTTTGACATTTTCCTCTTCACAGGAAATCTCCAAGGGAGTAGGGGAGGGAGCTACTGGTAATGTCCTGTGTCTTTTGTTCTTAAATATTGATGGGTAGCTGGGTTATTTATTTGTACCTCTCATGGACAGGTCAATAAATAGAAAAGTCATCTAAACCACTAAAGATCTTTGTGACCTGAGAATATTGCTTAACTTTTCTAAGCTCCAGGTTATTCACGCTTAAAGTGTAAATAGTAATAGAGTAGCATTTACTGCACATAGCTTTTGTAAGGGTCGACAAGTGATTAGACAAATTAAATGTGAAGTATATGACTATTATTTTTACTGTTAATATTGTTACCATTGCTATTACTACTCTTAATTGGTATATTTTGAACTCATAGCTGGGGACCTTGATGTGAATAAAGAAACTAAGCATATGTAAAGCTTTTGAATGGTTTTATGAACTACCGCATATCATTCTCTTAAAATACAGATGGTAGAACTCAACATTCTCTGTTATATTGCCACGTTTTCTACTTATTTTTGTTGATTCTCAACATCTAAATGATCATTTCTTGGCAGGAATTGTGTCTTCCAATATAACTATACATTCTTGTAGCAGAGATTCTAATATGATATGTATAGTACATGGAAAAGCTATAAAAATGTAAACTAGAGATTAGAAATACTAATTATCAACCAGTTTATATGATAGAAAAATTCTTGAAAATATTACTGAATAGTACAGGGGAAAACTAATGCAAATTAGAAATGTATGCAAATTAGAAATTATGAAATCAAACAATCCATTCAAACTATTAAAAATTATAAATCTTTTCCCTGTACTTTCTTTCTTTTTACTTTTTGTTTTGTTTTTTGAGACAGGATCTCACTATGTAATTCAGGCTGGCCTTGAACTCACTATTAGTCCAGGCTGACCAATCCTCCTGCCTCAGCCTCCTGAGTGCTGGGATTATATAGGTGTGCCACTATGCCAGGGTGTATTTTCTTATTATTTCTTTAGTTACTTATTTCTTTTGTTGTCTTTTTTCTTTTATTATTACACAATCAATGCATCCTTAAGCTCACTTCAAATAAAAAATGAAAACAAATAAAAAGAATACCACAAAGAATACTTATTATCTTATCTACCTTAACAGCTTTGTAGACAGCTTCCCAGGTCATTTTTATGTATTTAAAAAAAGACCAAACTACATCTATTTTTAAACTTACCAGAAATGATATAATCAATTTCGGTCCACAGACATTTAGGTTGTTTCCAACTAAACTCTGATTTAGGATATCCATGTTGTTTCCCCTTCTGTTGGACAGCAGGTTATTTCCAACTCATTACTATTCTATTCTTTTTTGCTTCTGTAACAGATGACCACAAAGTTAGTGGCTTAAAAGAACATAAATTTATTTTCTTAGGATTCTGGAGATCAGAAGTCTGAAATCAGTTTCACTGGGCTGAAGTCAAGGTATCAGCAGAATTGTATTCCTTTTGGAGGCTCTGAAGGGAGAATCCATTTCTTTGCCTTCATAACTTTGAGAGGCTGCAGGCAACCTAGTCTGCTTTCTTTACATTGTCTTCTCTTCCATTTCCCTTGTGACCTGTCCCCCAATTCATGTGTTTGCATCATTAGATCCACCTGGTTAATCCAAGATTATCTTTTCATTTAAAAGTCCTTAGCTTAGCTGGGGATTTAGCTCAGTGGTTTGCTGCCTGCCCCGCAAGTGCAAGGACCCGAGTTTAATCGCCGGTACCAAAAAACCAAGACAAAACAGTCCTTAGTTAGCTTGCTGCGCAAGCACAAGGTCCTGAGTTCAATCCTCGGTACCAAAAAAAAAAAAAAAGTCCTTAGCTTAATTACACCTCTAATGTCCTGTCTGTTATCGTATAAGGTAATAATACCCAGGTTCCAGAGATTAAGACATGGATATTTTAGGGGGGTCATTACTCATCCTACAAAATCCCTTACGAATGCTTTGAGCAGGCACAATAGTTTGGGAACATACTAGGAAGAAAAGAAGGAAAATATCTTTTCCAAGTCCTGAAAATGTTACAAAAAGTGATAAAAATGTTTAAAGACACACAAACAGTTGCCCACATTTCTACTATTGTTTAAAACAGACCAGTGACACTCATTTCAACCATGACATTTCAACTAATTTCAAGTCAAGTCTTAATGTTTTCCATTAAATAACCTGAAGTCTATCGTGGAAGTACAAAGAGAGGCAAATAAGGTGGGCTGTGGGGGTTTGTGACCCAGAGGAAGAGAAAGGGAAGCTGAGATGTGAAGGACATGAAGTGAATTAGGGGACAGGACAGAGGGAGGAAGCTCTTGACATGGGCGAGGCTGTATAGTGCACATGTGAGTGGGAAAAGGGCTGAGCCAAGAGAGAGCACCAAGCTTTTCAGAAATCAAGGTGGGTTGATGTGGCTTCTGGTATGTTTTGAGGTGACAAGGGGAGGGGTGCTGCAAGAGAAAGCTGGTTATTTAACTAGGGGATGGACTGAGATTAGAATGGACCTTATAAAACCTATCATAGGTGAATTTGATTTTTACTGCAGATACAGATCTCTTGAAAATGACCTATGTCTTCTGATACCTGAGCTTAATATTGTTAGATAGGCAATACTTTCTAAACTGATCTACAAATTTAACACAATACCTATCAAAATCCTAGCTGGCTATTTTATTCAGAAATTGGCAAGTGGATCCTAAAATTCACATGGAAATGGAAAGGATACAGAATTATTAAAACAATTTTGAAAGAGGATTTTACATTTCTTGATTTCAGCTTATGACAATACTACAGTAATAAAGGCAGTGTAGGGATAGATACATAAACCAGTGGAATAGAATTGAGATAATAAATCCAATTAATTTTTATCAAAGGTGCCACAGTAATTCAATGGGGGAAAGAATTATTTTTTCCAACAAGTTATGCTGGGAAACCTAGTTATTTATAAATTAGAAAAAAATACTTAAAATTTATCTTATACTCAAAAAATCATCTCAAAGTAGATCATAAATCTAAATGTAAGTTAAAATTTATAAATATGTAGAAGATGACATATAACTTTTTTGAGACATTTCATTTAGTCATTAGGGAAATGAAAATGAAAACCGTAATAAGATACCATTTTATAAGCACTAGAATAGCTATAATTATTTTTAAAAATGCAGTAACAAGAGGTGGTAAGCATGTGATAAAAGGTGCTTTAATGTTGCTAGTGGAAATGTAATTGTGCAACTACTTCAGGAAACATCTGACAGTTTCTCAAAATGTTAAAGACAGAGTCATCATATGACCTTGTAATTCTGCTCTTTGGTATGTACCCAAGAGAATTGAAAACTTATGTCTGCACAATGACAGATACAAGAATGTTCAAAACAGCATTGCTTATAATTCCCAGAGAATAGAAACCATCCAAATGTCTATCAACTTGACAAATGTGTAAATAAAATGTAATGGATCTATACAATGGAATATTATTTGTCAATCAAAAGGAATAAGAAAGAAAATGCTGATGCATGTATAAAAATGCACAAAACTTGAAAATGTGCTAAATAAGAGAAGCAAGTAAAGACGACCACATATTGTATGCTCTCATTTATATAAATGTCCCAAACAGAGAAATATTCAATGGTTATCTAGGGCTGGGGATGGGGGGGGCAGAGTGGGGAGCGATTTCTTATGGGTTGTGTTTCTTTTTGGGTGATGAAAAAGCTCTAAAATTATTCTGTAGTGATGGTTGTGACTCTTTAAACACACTAAAACACATCAAATTCTGTGTTTTAAATAGACTTTTTATTGGGTTTGAATCTTAATAAAGATATTAAAAAATGAAGCATAAATATATACTATTTTTTTTTTGAACCGGGCATCGAACTCAGGTCCTTGCGCTTGCACAGCAGGAGACGAAACCACTGAGCTAAATCCTCGGCCCCAATAAATATATACTATTATATCGATAAACTTCAAAACAATACACTATGTAGAAAAAGCCAGGCACAAAAACTGTATGTTGTATGATTCCATTTAAATGAAATTTCCAGAACGGGCAAATCTATAGGACAGAAATAGATTAAGTGGTTGCCTAGGGCTTAGAGTGAGGAAGGAATGCAAAATGAGATTTCCTTTTCAAGATGATGGAAATGTTCTGAAATTAGATGGGGGTGGTGGTTGGACAACTCTGTAAATATACCAAAAACAATATCAAGTTATACACCGTAAGTGTTCTTGTTTTATGGGATGTAAATTATATCTCCATAAAGGTGTAAAAAATTTTAAAAATGATTTGTTGATCGATGCGGTCAATTTTCCTTCAGTGTGGGAAGGCCCTAGAATTGGAGGCAGGCAGGCAGGCATGCTGAATTTTTAGGTAAGATTTAAATTTAGCCATTTCTCCTTCTTTCAAGTTCTATTAGAAATAGATGCTTATTCTCAACAAGGTTGGGATTGTAATAATTTACCAGCACTGGTCAATTGCTTATTACTTTTATCATAACTGCAGCACACTGCAGTTACGCCACATGTTTGGGTTCTATGTGCTAACAGTTGGCTACTTTTGGGGCAGAGGATTAATCAGGTTGCCAAATTGTTTTCCTGAAAATACATGTGGCAGAAGAAGTAGCAGTCTATAGCTTGCTCAGTTCAGTAAAGTAGCTGTTTAAAAAAATGTTTAAGCTTGCAGTGTTCGAGTGTCTTTTCCCTTAGCTATAGTTGAAGGCTCCCTTCATTAAAACACACAGGGGGTCTCTTCTGTAATAAATAGTGTTGCTGTATTAAAAAATCCAAATGCCTACCTCTTAAGCACCCTGAGGCCTCTCATCAATAACCTGAGTTTCATAATAATATACTTAGGAAAATTGAATTATTTTATTCTCCCTTTCTTCTCACAATCAAGATACATGTAAACTAATAATACCATAATATTACAAATGTTTTTAACTGTTGGATACATCCATTGAAACAGCTCATGTGCATTTTCTAAGTAAAAACAGAAATTTAAAGACATATAAATAAGTGTTGTGTTAATTTCTCTACTGTTCAGAAGGATAATAAGAAAATAAGAAGATGGAGTATATTAGTATATTCATTCATCTGTTGGTATGGGCTGGGGATCACCTAGGATCCTACATGATTATACAGCAAGGAGGTGCCTTAGAGAAATATAGAAGTCAAATGACATCTGACGAGCTCTGCCTGACCTAAGGGCTGTAGTGTAGTGTGAGTTCACTGCAAGGGCTGTGATGGTTGGGCTTGTCAAAAGCCTGCCAATGTGTTTAACTGCATGGATTTGGGGCCTGAGCTTTTCCTAGAAACCATGTAAGCACCTTTAAATACTCATCCCTTGTTAATAAGATGGTTCTCAGAAACTTAATAAGCTCAAGTACTTTATTTTGCTTGAAGGCAAAGACAAGTCTGGACAGAGAGTGTTACTGTTTCTGAAAGGGAGTTGTCAGGGCCTTGGCCAGGGCCCTTGGAGAACTACAAGGATCAAACATGGCTAAGTGAGAGTGGGGAGACATACAGCTCACCATCAGATCTAGGAGTCTTGGTGTGCGCACAAGGATGAAGAACCCATGGCCATTTGCACCAACATTCATCTAGTGCCTTTTGCCTGAATCACTTTTGTTTTGTTCTTGGTATTGGGGATTGAACACTGAACTACATCCCCACCTATTCATTTTTTTTTTTTTGAGTCAACACGACGGGTTTATTGTTTACTTTGCAGTTGTTTTTTGGTTGATTGGTTGGTTTTGGGGGTGGGGGTGTTTGCTTTTGGGCTTAACTTTTCTGCTGAGCTCAAATGTCATATTCATGATAATTATTTGGTAAAGGTTATAGCAAGGAGAGCTGTATGTTTATTGTGCTACAGATTCACTGGCAGATGAAAGTTGACATCAGTCCTCTTGACTGGGACACTATAGATGCTCATTGTGAAAGGAGTCTCTGGGGAAGGAGTAGTGTCTTCTGGAAATTAGTATTTTATGTGACTGAATAGCTGCATGACACTTAACCCAATGGATCCAACAAGGCAGGCAGTCTACATGGGGAGAACACCAAAGTCCAAGCCCCAGAGAAGAGGGTCACTGGCTCTGCACCACAATGTGTGTGCACCTGCTCCTATCACTGCTGATGGAAAATGTGCTCAATGCCAGTTAGTGGCTATTTTACAGTAGGCACTTAATAAATACTTCTTGAGTGCAGTTTTGAAAGAGGCCATGTGGGGAGAAAGCCGTTGCCTCAATGGCTGTATGTGGCGGTAGCCTCAGATTCCCCCACCTCACCTATTCATTTAAATTTTATTAGTACATATTTGCAATTCATGAAGTTCACAGTCATTTTAGAGAATAGGTACATGAATGTAAAACATCTTGATTCTTTTTTATAACCATTCCCCTCCTCATTCCCCTCCTTCCCTCTGTCTCTAGATCTCCTTTCCCAGTTTTATTATTGTTATTATAATTATTTTTAGTACATGTTTATGATATATAATGTTGACATTCACTGTGGGTATTTGGTACATGTACATGATGCATCTCAAATCTTTTTAACGTCCCCTTCTCCTCCCCTATTCCCTCTCCTTTAGAATGGACCCCTTCCCATTTGCAAAAGACCTATCTCCATTTCCTTTATTTTGCTCTTTATTTATACTCTGGCTTACTCAAATGAGAGATGTCATATGGTATTTAAGCTTATGTGTCTGATTTATTTCACTTAACATTGTATTTTCCAGGTGTACTAATTTTTCTACAGATGTCTCATAGTTATCCTTTATAGCTAAGCAGTATTCTATTATGTATAGATAACATGATTTCTTTATCCATTTGTCTGTGGATAGGCATTTAGACTGCTTCCAGGATTTAGCTATTATGAATTGTGCAGCTATAAACATTGGTATGTATGTATCACTGTAACATGATGTATTTTGCTCTTTTAAGGAGATATCTAGAAGAGGTATACTTCTGTCAAATGGAATTTCTCGTTGTGGTTCTCTGAGAAATCTCCATGATTTCCATAATAATGTTACTGGATTACATTTCCCACCACCAACAATGTAGAAAATTCCTTTCTCACCAAAACCATGCCAGCATTTGGTATTATTTGATTTCTTGATGACTGCCATTCTTTCTGGTATAAGGTGCAATATTAGTGTTGTTTTAATTTACATTTCTCTAATGGCCAGAGAGGTTGAACTCTTTTTATATGTATGTATGTATGTATGTATGTATGTATGTATTTATTTATTTTGTAACAGGGATTGAACCCAAAACCTTGTGCTTGTAAGGCAGGCATGGTGCCACTGAGCTACATCCCCAGATTTTATATGTTTACTGACTATTGTACATCTTCTTCTGAGAAGAGTCCATTCATTTCACTTGCTCATTTTTGATTGGATCTTTTATTTTAAGGAGGGTCTAATTTTATGTATTAGTCCCATTTCTGAGTAATAACTGGAAAAAATTTTTTCCCATTCTGTAGGTTGTCTTTTCACTCTGTTGTTTCTTTTGCTGTGTAGAACCTTTTTAATTTGATATGATCCTATTTGTTGATTCTTGGTACTATTTCCTGTATAACTGGTGTTCTGTTCAGAAAGTCCTTCCTATGCCCATGACTTCAACAGTTTTATCTATCTTTTTTTGGCCCCTTAGTCAAAGATCAAATAGCTGCATGTGTTTGGGGATGTTTTTTATTTTATATCCCGTTCGATTGATCCATATGTCTGATTGAACAAAAATTTTATGTCTTCTTGGTTTAGTATTGGTAATTTGTGTGCATCTAGGAATCTATCCATTTCTTCAAAATTTTCCAATTTATTGGAATATAATTTCTCATAGTAGTTACTTATTATTTTCTGGATGTTGACAGTGTCTGTTGTGATTTCATCTTTTTCATTTCTAATTGCATTGATGAGAGCCCTTTTTTTCTTTTGATAAAAAGGGTTTATCTTTTATTTTATTGGCTAAGGGTTTATCTATTTTGTTTATTTTTTCAATCAACCAGCTCTTTGATTTGTTGCTGATCTTCATGATTTCCCTTCTTAATTTCAATCTGTGCTCAGATTGTTATTTTTCAAGTGAGTTGAGATTCCTCACTGAGTTATTCTATTTATTTGAACTTGCTCTGTTTTTCTAATGCTAGTATTGATTGCAATAAGCTTCCCTTTTAGTACTGCTTTCATTATGTCCCATAGGTTCTGGTGTGTTGTACTGGAATTCTCATCTGCTTTGAGAAATTGTTTAATTTCTTCTTTGGCTTCTTATGTGACCCATTGGGTGCTCAGGAATGTGTTAATTTTCCAGATATTTCTAAATTTTTTAATGGTTTCTTCTGTGATTGACTTCTAGTTTCATTGCACAATGATCTGATAGTAAAACTGGGATAATTTTTATCTTTTATATTTAGTTAAGCAGGTGTCGTGAACTAGTATATGGTTTATTTTGGAGGAAGTTTCATGTGCCACAGAGAAGAATGTGTACTCTGTTGCAGTAGCACAGAACACTCTTTAGATATCTATTAATTATTCACATGTCCAAGTGTGGTTCAACTTTGATATTTCTTTATTGATTTTTCAGATGAACTATGTCTTTGCAAAAGTTGGGTATTGAAAAAAAAGTTGGATATTGAACCTACCTACTACAATTGTGTTAGTGTTTATTTTATCTTTTATGTTCAGCAATATTTGTTTTATGAAGATATGTTCTCCAGCATTTAGTGCATATATATATTTACAAATGTTATCTCTTCTTGTTAGATTATTCCTTTTACTAGTATGTAGTAACCTTCTTTCTCTCTTCTGATCAGTTTTAGCTTGAAGTTTATTTTGTCTGAGTGTAAAATTGCTACCCTGATTGTTTTCAAGGTCTTGGTACATATGTTATTTTCCATCCTTTGATTTTTAGTTATGGATATCTTTTTAGATGATATGAATTTCTTGAATGCAACAGACTTTTGGATTCTGGTTTTTTTTTGGTACCGGGGGTTGAACTTGGGACCTTGTGCTTGCGAGGCAGGTGGTGGAACCTCTGAGCTAAATCCCTGGCCCTGGATTCTGTTTTTTGATCCAGTCTTACAATCTGTGTCTTTTTTTTTTTGTACCAGGGATTGAACTCAGGACCTTGCGGTTGCAAGGCAGGTGGCGGAATCACCGATCTAAATCCCTGGCCCCAATCTGTGTCTTTCAATTGGGGAGTTGAGACCATTAACACTGAGAGTTATTACTAAGAGATGTTGACCAATTTGTTGTTGCACTCTTTCTCTTTTCATAACTCGTTTGTCCCCTCTTTTTGTTATCTAGTTATCTTGCCTGATGTATTTATTCCATCTAGATTTTTGTCTTTGTGGGCTTGCTTTATCTGCCTCGCATATTCTTGAGTACTTTCTGGGGTGCTGATTTGGTATTTATAAATCTCTTGAGTTGTACTTTTTAATGGAATGTTCTTAGTATTCTATCTATTTTGAGAGAAAGTTTTGCCAAGTATATTAATCTGCTTTGGAAGTTGTTTCCCTCTAAGCTCTTCAGGCCTTTAAAGTTTGTGTTGGGAAGTCTGCTATAATTCTAATGAGTTTATCTTTATATATGATTTTTTTGCTTTTCTCTGACAGGTTTTAAAATTTTAGTTTTTGTTGGACATCTGGCATTTTAATTATACTGTATCTCAGGGTGCTTCTTTTTTTATTGTATAGTAATACCTTGGTTCACAAATGCTTCTGTTCGTGAACAATTTAGTTTGCAAACAAAAACATTCAGCAAAATTTTGTTTCTGTTCTCAAACTCCTTATCAAGTGATAAACATGACTGTGGCCATCTTCCCTGCACAAATACTAATGTGACCATCTTCCCTACTCTGACATGTGGCCGAGGCTTCCTCTAGTCAAGATCATAGTTGCAGACATACTTGCTGTGAAGCCTTTTTGAGTGCTTTTTAGCACACACAGTACTGTACAGTATTATTCAATCCAACATAGCTGCCAAGAGAGTGCAGGGCAAGCATGGTGGTAAAAAGAAAGTGCTGAGCAGAAATGAAGGTGTCAAGAATGTGCAGAGAGATAATGAAGATAACCAGAATGTGTAGAATGGTAATGAAAGTGACACGAATGTGCAGAGCAATAATGAAGGTAACAAGAAAGTGCAGAGCAAGAATGCTAAGAAGAAGGTTTTGAAGAAAATAACCATTGACTTGAAGAAGGAAATAACAGAAAAGCATGACTGTGGTATTCATGTGACTGATCTGACTTCAGAGTACATGATGGTGAAGTGAACAATCTCGAAAATTTTGAAGGATAAAGATGCCATCGAAGGAGCTGATGTGACAAAAGGAGTAACGATGTTAACCAAGCAGGGGACACAAGTGCTGGAAGAGGCAGAAAAACTTGTTAGTGTGGTTGAATGAGAAACAGCAGGTGACAGCATTAGCGAAGCTATGATCTGTGAAAAAGCCAGGAAATTGCACAGTGATTTACTGCAGGAGAACCCCTCTATAAGTGCAACAAGTGATGAATTTAAAGTCAGTAGAAGATGGTATGATAAGTTCTACAAGAGAAGTGGCATCTACAGCGTAATAAGACATGGTGAAGCTTCCAGTTTTGACAAGGCTGCTGCAGAAGTCTTCAAGAAAAAATTCACGGAATTCATGAAGGCAGGATGCGTCACTCAACAAGTGTTCAACTGCCGCAGGCTGAGCCTGAAGATGGCCTTTCGCCTTATCCCTACTCCCTTTCTCCTCCATAGATTAGATAGTCAAGCAGACACAATCTGTTTGACTAAGATTGTAGATCCTGGATGGCATAGCCCCAGGAGACAGTTACATTATGTATCTTTCTTCCTTTTCTGTGCATGCCTCAATCACGAGATAATCATGTTCAGCCTAGGCCACGTGGGCCATGTGGCACTAGTTACCTGCCTTCCTACACTATAAATAAAGAGTGCACTGGATGCCAGGTGGCCATTAGCTCATCAGGCTATGGTCCCACCTGGTCCCAGCTATCAAGAATAATCTTGGTCTCTTTGTCGTCTTTTCCTCATCTCCCACTGCTCTCCCCAGCTTCGGACCCTGTGCTGTGCAGGTCACGGCATTCAACTGCAATGAAACAGGGCTCTTCTGGAAGAAGATGCTAAATGGAACCTATATCCTGCAGGAGGAAAAGGCACTGCTGGGGCACAAGCCCATGAAGGACAGACTGACCCTTTCACTGTGTGTGAACACAAGTGCCAATCTGAAAATTAAACCACTATTGGTGTACTACTCCCGGACCCTTCCTGCATTCAAGGATCAGAATTTGAACAAGGCCAGACTGCCTGTCATGTGGAGGGCCAATGAGAAAGCTTGGGTCACAAGGTAATTGTTCATGGAATGCTGTATGGGGTGTTTGCACCCACCATTAAGAAATATCTTTCTGACACCAACTGCCTGAAAGGTGCCTTCTTCTGATGGACAATACCCTAGGACACCCTTCAGCTTTGGTGGATGATATGGATGCTGAGTATGATTTCATAAAGGTCAAGTTCTTCCCCCCAGCATGACACCTCTTCTGCAGCCCATGGACCAGCAAGCGATCTGCAACTTCAAGAAGTTATACACAAAGGCGCTCTTCACTAGGTGTTTTAGTGTCACTGAAGAGACATCCTTGACTCTGACAGAGTTTTGGAAGAAACATTTCAATTTCTCTGCAGCATCATCCTCATTGACAAAGCTTGGGCAGATGTCACAGACTTTGACCTTAAACTCAGCCTGGAGGAAACTGTGGCCAGAATGTGTCATTGAACATGACTTCAAAAAGTCTGATGCACAGTTAGTGGAGGAGATTGTGTCCATGGGCAAGAGTATGGGTCTGGACATGGATGGTGCAGACATAAAGGAGCTTCTTGAAGACCATTAAGAGGAGCTGATAATACAAGAACTTGAACTCCAGAGTGAGCAGCAGAAGGCGCTTGTTGAGCATTCCACTGAGGAAGAGGAAGACAGGGAGGAGGTTAGCAGTGATGTGATAAAGTCCTTTATGGAAAACTAGAATGAGTGCCAGGATTTCTTTGAGAAGCACCACCCCAACATAACTGTAACAGAGTGTTGAATCTGACAAACGATACGAGGTTTCTCATTTCTGAAGGGTTATGAAGCGCAGGAAAAACAAGTGACATTAGACAGATTTTTCATTAAAATTGACCCTGCAGAGACAAAGAAGAAAGGAAACACCTGAAGGAGATCTCTCCAGTGTCCTTATGGAGGGGTCTCTCCCTCCAAACAACTTCTTCCCTACCCACCTTCCTATCCTCCATGCCAGAAGCTGCATCAAGCAAGGTTAGTGTCCTCTGTCTTCATACTGCTCTGTACTTTGATTTATATTTTGTGGTTAAAAAATACATATGATTCAGAATGGATTAACCTTATTTACATTGAACTTCATGGGAAAATTTCATTCGGTCCATGACCAAAGTTGGTTTGTGACCAAAATCAGTTCGCGACCACGTTCATAGCATTCAGAATGGAGTAACCTTATTTACATTGAACTTATGAGGAAATTTGATTCAGTTTGTGACCAGAATCATGGAACAAATTAAATTCGTGAGTCAAGGTACCATTATAGTTGTTTGGTGTTCTGTAAACCTTGCTTACTTGTGTGTTGAACCCTTTCTTCATACTTGGGAAGTTTTCTATTATGATTTCTGGAAACAAATTTATTGTTTCATGTGTACTATCTTGTAGTTTCTCTCTAACTCCAATTGGCTTTAGGTTGGTCTTCTTAGTGTCATCTAGTAGCTAGCTATTGGATGAATTTTTCATGTTTTCTTATCATTTTTAAGGCTTCTCTCAGTAATTTGTTGTAATTTACCATTTTGCTCTCAATTTCAGAAACCCTGTCTTCACACTGGTTATTTCTGCAATTTATGAATTCTATGCAATTTTTTTATATATGGCATTTCTGTCTGATACCTTTTTGTGTATTCTATATCTTTGGTAAATTTGTCTTTCATGTTTTGAACAGTTTTTGGTCAGCTCTTCCAATTTTTTTATTTGTTTCCCCCAAATCCACATTGGTCATTTTGTATGATACAGTGGTACCTCAGTTCACAAACTTTATTTGTTCTATTTGGGAAAAGATGGCATGTTTGCATTTGTGTGGGAAAGATGCCTGCAGACATGTTTGTCACCTGATTCTGAGTTTGCAAACCAAAACAAAATTTTGTCACTATTCTATTTGTGAACCAAATTGCAAGCAAAAGTGTTTGTGAACTGAGATACTACTGTAATTCCATATACTTTTGGGTCCTCTTTGAATGTGTCAAGTTTCTTTAACTCTTTTATCAATTTGTAGAACTCTACTACCTGGTGTTTGCTTTCTTTTCCATCAGTGTCCCCCGGATCTGTCTTGGGAGGGTTGGGAGACCTTGGGGGTCTTTTGTTCCTTAGTTTTCCCATGTTCCTCTGTGTATGTGTATATATATCTTCATCTATACATAGGGCCAGGGATTTAGCTCAGTGTTCCACCACCTGCCTCGCAAGTGCAAGGTCCTGAGTTTGATCACCGGTACCAAAAAAAAAGATTATATTTATATCTATATCTAGATATGGGGTCAGAGTCTGTTGGAGGTCTTTTAGTTGGATTGAAGGGTTATTGTTGAGGATTTTAAGAAGATATTTGTAGGGTATAGGAGGAGGATGCTATGTAGAAGGAGAAAGGTGTACTTTGGGATTGAGGTAAGTTACAAGGTTGTTGGAACCTGATGATATATTTGTGTACCTCTAAAGTGGAAAAAAGGCCAGGGAAGACTGGGGGCTAGGCCAAATAACAGCCACATCTGAAAATACCCACCTATGAGTACATGAAGCTTTTAGGGGATATCTAGATACAAGCCATAAGAGTGGGAGAAACAAGTAAAAAAGAAAATAGTATTGAGAAGAGGGAGAGAAAATAAACACTAACTAAATTGAAGTGAAAAGAGAAAGAAAGAAAGGCAGAAAGAAAGAAAAAAAGAAAAAAACCTAAAAATAAAATCCAGTGGGAACTTAGATGAAATACTCTAACAAGAAAATGTGACTGCTGTCATGCCTGGCCTGAGTGAGACCTTTGCAAGGGAACAGGCTGCTCTCAGCAGATAACATGTTATTCTCATTAAACAGAACAGATGGCCACATAGCAAATTTAAGACAGAATATACAGTCTTCCCGACTCCAAGAAGTCCAGTGATTGTCTGCACACCTGTACTGATGTCCTTGGACCCTCAGTCATAAACATTCCTTATTATCATTGCCCCTTCCTAAAATCCTACATAAACTTAGTTTTCTTTGCAGCTAGCTACTATATTTCTCTCTCTCTCTCTCATCAGCCCACTCACATAAATTTGGCTCATCCCAGCTAGCTGCTGAAATCTGTTCACACCTGGACAGCAATAAGGCTTTTTTTTTCCTCACAAAGCCTGTCTCCAAGTGGCCTCACACATGCCTTTTATAACAACTGCTATACCGAAAAGTCTGAGTGTTCACGCAATTCCTTTCTGCCCTTGGTCGTGGTCTGATTGCAGGCAGCCACACCAAATTCACCTCTTTTCCCTTGCAATCAAAACCTGAATAAACCCCTTCCCGCCTGAAGAATTTGATGCTATGGCTGTGGCTTAGGAAACCTCCTCCCCTAGGCTTGTTGGTGGAGTCAACCAGGTTCACTTGCTGGCAGGGGTCCACAGAGTCATGGGTCCTACTCACAGCTCCTCCAGGACCTGGGGAATCTGCTGACATCTTTGGATGCTGTTGGGGGTTTGCAGGAATCTGCCAACATGTTTACTCATAGGCTTGGAACTTCAGGAGTGGGCAGGTGATTCACTCTCAGTGGGGAGTAGGTAGAGTCCCAGGCAGGAATATGTGTGCCTGTGGGAGCCCCTATTTGTCCATTTATCCACTCTGCCCAGGGTGTATGTGTAGGAGTTTCCCTTGCCCTGGATGTATGCTGGAGAGGATGCCCCTGGGCTGCAGCATTCCCTGGTGTTTAGAGGAGAGGGCTTGGGGAGAAAGGGCTGGTATATGCAGAGTGTGACCCAGGAGTCCAACCTCCTCAGTGCTCCTTTATTGTTCATGCCCTCAGGCTATTTGGAATGCTCTCTACTGGCTGCTCCCTGGAGAGGCAGGGGCTGAGCTGTGAGGAACAGCTGTAGCAGCTCCACTTCCCCTCTTCAATGATCTAGATATTAAGTTTGGTCTACATGGAGTAACTCTGGCTTCTGTGAATCTTCTCTAAGCATCTCTGATGCGACTCCTCTAGTTGACCAGGCTGGGCTTGAACTTGCAATCCTCCTGCCTCAGCCTCCCAGAATGCTGTGTCACCACACCTGGCTTGAATTGGGGGTTTTTAAAGCCAGAGGTCTATAGAAGTGATAATTAGATTCAAAGTACTATCAGAGAAAACAATCTCACCTTGATAGGTAACAAAACATCTTGCCACTGTTTGCTCTGGCCAGTATATTATTAAGCTGTCATTGAATTTGAGCCTTGCAAAATCTCACCCCAAACCAGAACATTGCTAACTTGTTATGATCCTCAGACTCTGAGAAAAGACTGCTTAGTTTATGGCCTTTTATTTTGGGCCTTGAATTCCCAAGAGATGAAGAGAGAGAGACAGTAGTGAAGAGGCTGGAGCTAGAACCCACCCTTCTGGACTTGGTCAGGGTCCTTTCTGGCTACAAAGTCCAAAAGAGGACATGGGCTTTGGTAGCTGCACTTTAGCACATACTAGCTGTATAATCTCATGTTTTCATTTGTGAAATAAATAAACAAAGAAACAAACAGTCACAAAAGGTGACATACAAGGACAAAATGAGATGCTAAGCTCCCATTATTGTGTGTTTAACAAAAACGTTCCATGTAAGAGCATGAATGTTGTTTTTCCTATTCTTTACCTTATCTTTGATGAATTCTACTACATTTGGAGGATGCAATCACTGTGGCTCTGGTAAAATATGCTATCATCCTGAGGATTTAAAAACATTGGGTACTAGATGCTACCACACAAATCAGGAGCCTCATCAATACTGGATCTAGTTCCTAACCTGGAGGAAGAATGAGGAATGTAAAAATAACCTGTAATATATAAAATAATAGTTTTCAATCATGATTCATAAAACTTAAAATAATCTGTGTTAATGATTTTCATGGTCTGTAGCACAGCATTTCCCCAGAGGTTTAAGACAAATCAGATTTGGTGATAAATATACCTTTGCCAAGGGGTAACCTTGGCAACGAAAGAGCTAATTGCTCAGAAACAGCTGCCTTGTGGTAAAAAGGGAAGATTTAAAAAATGAGAGGAAGTATCCCAAATGGTTCTGAGCAAGGCTATGGACCAAACCCTTACAGGCTGTTAATGAGGAGAGGTATCCCCAGAGCATCATTTTCTTTGGATAAAGCCGAACTATGAAACACATCTAGGACAAGATTTCCCCAAGAATCAGTTTCTTCTTTAAGTCTTGTCAGAAACATTTTGAAATAGGAGGTGGACTCATCTACACTTTAGAAAATGAAGAGTAGTGAGACATTTGACGGCCTGAAATGTCACTTCTCAGGGCAAGTGTTATCTGCAAGCTCACTTGAGAGGCAGTGCAGGCTGTGGGAAGACTGTGATGTGAGGCTATGATTTTACCAGTGAACTAGAAATGGGAGACTATCTTGACAGCCCCCAGGGTTAGGAGGAGATTATACCTAATCAATGAATTGGAAATCCTTCAGTGGGAATCAGGCAAAGGAAATAACCTTCATGTTGATAGGGAGGTGCCACCCAAGTGTTGACCATTGACCGACTGGTAATGCCGATCATATCAGGGTGGCGTGTGTGTGTGTGTGTGTGTGTGTGTGTGTGTTTGTGTATGTATGTATGAAGTTACAACTGAATAGACATGTGGAGGAATTGTAAGAAAAAAGGAAAAGAATTCTTTTCAGTAGTATTTTTAATTAAAAGAAATGTAAGGAATCATGTGAAAACATAGGAACGTATAAAGAAGAAAATTTAAATCACACATAATCTAACACCAAAAAAGTATTGCATGAGTGTTGATTGGAACTGGAAATGAATCATGGAAACATGAAGATGATTGATTTGTTAAAGTAGTAGGAAAGGAGATTTTTTTCTCTCCCCTTCTTTGGTTGTCTGGTTTGTAGAGGCTTCTTCTTGTCCTTTTTAATGGAAATATATAGGTGAAAGACAGAGAGGAAATATTGGTAAATTTAAGAAATTTAGATGGAAGTTTTCTTTTTTAAAATTTTATTTATTTATTTTTTCATTAAGCTTATTGGTACATTTTAGGTATACAATACAATTACATTCATTATTGGGATCTTGTACCTTTACATGATGTTCTTATTTTTCCCTCATTCCCCTGCTCTCCCTTCACCCCCTCCTCCCTTTCCTATTTACAAAGACTTTGTTTCCACTTTTTTCCTTTTCTCATATTTTTTCTTTTCCCTTCTTTTCTTGCCTCTACCTAGATGGAAGTTTTCTATGTTGCTTTGTTATTTGTTATCTTTGCCTTAAGCATATTGTAAGCTTTTCCCTTGTGAATAAATGTTTTTTAGAACATGATTTAAATAGCTCCTTTGTATTCCACCATGTGAATAGATCATAATTGATTAAAAATTCCCTATTGTATACTTTTAGTTTATTCTATTTTTTTAGTATTATAAATAACTCTGAACTTAACATCCTTATACATCAAGTTTTCTTGGATCTCTGTTGTTTCCTTGATGTAAATACTTTGGAATAAAATTACATGATCAAGTGTCCACATATTTTTCTTGCTCCTGATTCTTTTTCTGGGTTGCACTTTGGATATATTCTATAAATTGTACTCCAAGGGGAAATGTTTGAGAAGGGGCAGAAAAGGAGAGTAAGAGTGAGGGGAAAATGACTTCTAGAAAGAGATGTGGGTGTCTCTGAAAAAGGCCTAGAAAGGAAAGGCGGTGAGAGGATTCTCAGGAAAGACCCCAGGGATAGGATCCTGGACCAGCAATGTGAGCAGAGTGTAGTACTTTATCTAGAAGGGCAGGTTAAAGAAAATAATGCATATGAAAAATATTCATTGAATTATTACAGGGTTTACAAAATTTTCCTAAGATAGCTTATTATCATTCTAGTCAATGATGAGGAAATTAAGTGACTTTGTCACCATCACACTAATAAAAATGGCAGAACACAGAGTCAAAAGGATATCTTCTATTCCAAATCCCATGTTTTTCCAGTCAACTTTTTCTATACCCTTAAGTAAGGAAAGAGCTTGGCCTAATGTTACCTCTTTTGGTACTTTGTGATGAAGTGGGATGTCCTACTTCATCTTTAGGGCATGAGAAGATCTCACAAGGGTGGCTGAAATGAGAATGAATGAAGCTGATAATGATGAACAAAAAAGGGACAATTTCTGCAAAATAAAATAGCTCTTTTAACCATTTTATATGTTGCTGCTATAAGCATAAAAGAGATTTTTACAAGGCTTTTTTCAAAAGGATTACTCAGCTCCCAATCCAGATCCATAAATTCCAAGTGATTGTGAGGTGCTGTGACTGAGACTCGACAATTATGTAGCAAGTAGCAACAAGCCAAGTCCATCGGGACGAGCCATACACGCACATACAGTGCAATGCTCTGTTGAAGTGCTTAATTAAAACTTGCATTATTTCAACACGAGACATTTTTCCCAAGCTCACCTTATTAAAATGGCCAACAGAAAGAAATGTTTGGTTATAGGATTTCTTGTATTTTTATGGACTGACTTAGACGCTCAAGTTGAAGAAAAGAAAGAAGAACAGACCTGCAGGTTGCTGGGCAAGTTTGATTTGAATGGCTATGTAGATGCCAAAAACCATACAATTGTTATTGGAGGACTGTTTCCTATACACTCCAGGACTATCCCAGCAAATGAGTCTATTTTGGAGCCAGTATCAGCAAAATGTGAAGGGTAAGCCATTCTTTTAGTCTTCTTTCTATACCAATTGTAGGTAGTGAGGGAGGTGTGGTAAGTATGGGGCCAGAACCCAGAACTGGAGCAGGATGCTAACTCTGACTCTGACACACTCTGTTTGACACAGAAGATGTTTCTAGGCCTCAGTTTCTCCAAGGTGGAAATTATAAAAGTGATTAGAAACTGGAAAAGTTTGATGCCAAGTGCATCTTTTTCCACTTCTATATTTCAGACCGAATCAAGAAGGGCTCTGTATGGTGTAGGATGGTGCTCCTCAAAGGGTGGTCAGTAGGCCAGTAGGATCGCCATCACCCGAGAGCCTGTTAGAGATGTAAAATCAGGGTCTCTATCCTTATGAATCTACATCTTGATAAGACTTCCTATTGACTTATGAGCACATTAGGGTTTGAGAACAGTGGCACAGCGCTGTGCAGTGTTGTAGCTTTATTATTAACTGTTATAGACTAAAACTTTCTTCAACTGAAACACTCCATGTGGGAACACTGATTTATTTCTAAGCTAATGTTGATGGCAAGAACCCTTCAGCTGCCAAAAGGCTTCTGCTTCTTCTCTCACCTCCAAGTTGTCGCATCAGATTATCAGGATCCATATCTGATAATCTGACTTTGCTAGTAATCTATTGTAAGAAAAGCAAAGATAGGTTAGGTGGGCATCACACACACACACACACACACACACACACACACACACACACACCCCATATGCAAACATGCCTGAAATTAAAAGAAAGAAAAACAATTATTCACTATTTTACTGCCATAACAGAGCAGCTTTTTTTCATTTTTCTGCATCTTTTCTTGACCCTTTTTCAAATGCATCTGTACTAAATAATTGTGACCACAGCAAAGACACAATTCAATATTGTGTGTTTTACATTGTATCATAAGCTATGACGCCGCAAATAATTATAGTTGTTAATTTATGTTGAGAAAATTTTAACAGCTTCTTACACCATTACATCTTTACTGATCACAACTTCTTTTCTTTGATCATATTTCACGCTCCATATTTGAGATGTCACTAAAGAGAGAAATCAATCGCAACGTCTTTGGCAAAGGGAAAAGATTGCCATGAGTCACTACTTATATTTTTCATGGACTTTTAACTGCCATTTTACAGTGAAGTGCAGGGAAGGAGAAGGGCTTTTGCTTATAGCTACATGACAGAGTCAGTTCATTATCTCAGAAGTTCTCAGTTCTCTTTTTTTTTTGGTACAGGCAATCGAGCTCGGGACCTTGCACTTGCGAGGCAGGTGGCAGAACCACTGAGCTAGATCCCTGGCCCAGTTCTTTAATTCTTAATGACAAAATGAAGACAGTTTTCCATAATGCAACACACTACTGTTTCATACATGGAAGCATTTAATTTGTTCTTTACTCTTCACTGGAACTTCTAAAGGTTATTTTCTAGAAAAGTTAGATGGGAAATCCAATATACATATTTTAAAATATAAATTCTTTTTCCCTTAAAAATAATTTGGCAGAACTACTGTGGCTGAAACAGCAGTGAGAAATAAGTACATCTCATTTGAAAAATAATTCCCTTATTAGGTAATTTTGGGATTTGTCTAATCATTGCAATCAGAGTTTGAGTGACTACTAGTTTTATAAATTTTTAAAAATGTATTTTTTCAAAAATTAGAATTATATATTTCATTTCACCAGTAACAGCCAACAATTCCTCCAATATTCTCCAGGACTCCATGTAACCTTGCCTCTTTTTCATCCTCCTAGGAGGCCTGGCCCATTTGTGATTCAGAAGCTGGCCCAAGCCTAATCTGATAGTAATTTAATTTTGGCATCATTAACTTGGAACTTATTCAGAAATTCAATTTTTAGTGGACGAAATCTCATTCTCCACAATTTTAACAAGATGATAGTTTTTGTTGGCCATCAGATAAGGTATATGAAAGAGGAAATCTTTCTGTTATTTTATAAATGTTACTTAAGCCAGAGAAATACAATGAAGTGGAATAGAAAGCTGGTATTTTAATTTTTATTTTGGTTGATTTATACAAAGGTAAGTTTAGAGAAATTTTTCCTTCATTGGTTATAGATTTTTTAAAAAAATTAATTTTATCAGTACATTTTAGATATACATAATGATCACATTAATCATAGGGAATTTGTACCTGTACAAGCTATATCTTGATTCTTCCTTTTTCCCCAACTGCCTCTCCTTCCTGCAACCCATCTTCCCCTCCTTATTTACAAAAGTTTTATTTCCTTTTTTTTCTATTCTTTTTCATTTTCCCTTCTTTTCTCTTCCCCTTTCCCCTCCCTGTTCCCATTCCCATTTAAATATTTTCTTCCTATTTCCCAATATCTATTATGCATTTTGGTCTTTATCTATCCTTTTGGTTTCTCACACCAGAGAAAGAATGCAAAATTTAAACATGTGTGTTCGATTTATTACACTTGAGTATGGTCTCACAGTGCATCCATTTAAGTAGAGATGTCTCAAGTTTATCCTTTTTTATGGCAGAGTATTACTCCATTGTATAAAAAAATCCCACTTCTTTTTTTTTTTTTTGGTACGGGGGATCGAGATCAGCACCTCACGTTTGTGAGGCAGGTGGCGGAACCACTTAGCTAAATCCCCAGCCCCCCACATCTTCTTTATCTGCTCATTATTTGATGGGCATTTGGACTGTTTCCAAGATTTAGCTATTACAAACTGTGCTGCTATAAACATGAGTGTGCATATATCACTGAAGTTTGATGCTTTTAATTTTTTTAGAGAAATTTTTTGAGGAAAAAGGGTATACAGTGTATAATGATATTGGAAAATCATGATGAATGAAAAAAATTATCCCAAATTCTATCCTTCCAGTAATTATCCTCTGCCATTTGAAAACATTTCCTTATTCAGCCTTATCCTAACATTCATATGATTAACATATAGTTTTAATTGTAGAAACAACTTTGCATACTGTTTCATTTAATATTATATTCATACTACTGTTTAATTTTAAAAATTTATTTTGTAATGAAGGGAAAATGTTTCTACACAGTCAATGTATTATCACTAGATATGTAAATTCCTTCCAATTTTTCAGTATCAGAAGTCTATAATGAAGAATTTGGGGCAGACAGCTTTTTCCTTTGGGAAGAGCTGTCTTTAGATAACTTCTCAGGGGTGGAATGTCTAGCTCTTGAAATGTACTGTTATGTTACTTTAAAAAGGTATTTTTTTCCCTCTCTCTCTATATATACATATATATATTTCAAAAATTTATATTGCCACCAGTATAAATTTGGAATCCAAGTATCTTAGGATGGATAAGACTCTCTGTATTCTCGAAACTTCTAGTTTTCCACTTTCTTCTTTCATGGTGCTGCACTCACTTTCACTCTGTCTCCTCCAAACACACTGATCTTTCCATTCTTTCAATGTTACATGATCTCCTGTTGTGATGTATTTACACATGGGTTGCTTCTGCCTGTAGTCTTGTCTGCTGTTTATATGTCATCTGTGTCAGTCAGCTTTCTGTCGCTGTGACAAAACACCTGAAAAGAATGACTTAAAAGAGGAAAGGTTTGTTTAGACTCACAGTTTCAGAGGTTTCAGTCCATAGTCACCTGGCTCCATTGTTTCTGGGTCCCTAGTGAGGCAGAACATCGTGGCATGAAACAAATGTTGGAGAAGAATGGCTCACTTTATGTCAGACAAGAGGTAGATGAAGGAGAGCCTGAGAGGAAAGGGCTAGGGGCAAAATATATCCTTCAAAGCCATCCCCACAGTGATCTTCTTCATCCAAGTAGGCGCTAACTCCTAATAAATCCAATCAGCTAATGAACTCATGAGATTACTCCACTTGATGAAATTAGAGTTCTTATGGTCCAATCACTTCCTAAAGTCCATCAGCGGGCAACCAAGTCTTCAACATAATGAGCCTTCTGGGGGGACATGTTGTGTCCCAACCACAACATCATCCTTCAAACCTTATCATGGCTATTAATTGATCCAAGGCTGGGTGCTCCTGCTTTGTATTTCATAGAACCTACACTGACCTTCCCCTTTAATTATTTTGTGCTATAATTTTCTGACTACATTTCTATTTCTTTGCCTAGATAATACTGTGTCTGTTTTGTTCACTGTTGTATTTACAGTGTCTTGGAGGAATTAAAAAACTACATATTAAATTAAAAATTAAAAAAACTAAATAAAAAATCCAGGTAGCAGGGCTATTTGCTATTAGATATTTAATTCAAAAATACTTATTAAGCAAAAGATATGGAATTAAATACTACACCTACAGAAGCTATTAAAAGAAAAAAATCATTTGGGGGTACTTGCTGTCAAGTAGGATAAAATTTGGTTAAAACTCAAGAAAGAAAGAAGGGAATAAAATAGTTATTGTTTTAATGGAGAAGGAATTGAAAAAAATGGTGGCAGACTGAAAGAGAAATACTTCCTCTTTCACAGTTGGGGAATAGAGAGGAGGAGGCATTGTGTTTATGGTTATTTAGCAGAACAGGAAGAAGTAGCCATTTTCAATTGAACATCTCTCAACATTAATAATCAAATCGTGAAAAAAATTATGTACTTGAAGTCATAGCCTATAACTGTGACTTCTTTACATAATATAATTCTATATACTAACATAAGCATTTTCATGTATTTAGATAATTTTTATAATTATAATTAATGTTCAAAAAAATAAGAGAAGGAAAAGAGGAGAGAAAGGAGAATTATTTGGCATCAGGGGCTTTCAGTGAATGGGGAAAACATGTATGCAGGGGTTATTTGGTACTTGGTTTGGTGGAGGGAATTATGAAAGAAAAGTGTTTTTGTGAAAACATTGCAGTTAGGAAGAAAGGATGTGTAATACATATACAGGGCAAGAAAATATTCAAAAATTGCTCCTCAAGATAAACAATGAACAATGACTGTGAATTTGAATCTTGAAATTTGAATTTTTCAAGTTTGTAATATCATTTATAAAAACTAACATGCTTAGACAAGTGAGTTGCCTCTGATATTTTGGTAAAATATTGTTATTCTCCCCAACTAAAGGCTCCTTTTCCTTCCAAGGACCTTCCAACTGATTAAGGCCTTACAAAAACTATTTTCTTTTCAGGTTTAACTTTCGAGGATTCCGCTGGATGAAAACCATGATTCACACGATCAGAGAAATTAATGAGAGGAAGGATATTTTGCCCAATACAACTCTGGGCTATCAGATCTTTGATACCTGTTTCACCATCTCCAAAGCAATGGAGTCAGCTTTGGTTTTCCTTACAGGGCAGGAAGAAAACAAACCCAATATTAGAAATAGTACTGGAGCGTATCTGGCAGGAATTATTGGATCAGGTGGATCGTCCTTATCAATTGCTGCTTCAAGAATTCTAGGGTTGTATTATTTACCTCAGGTATCTCAGAATATTATGCTGTGCATTAACTTATAAAGAAATACAAATTGTGTTTATAGAAGTTGCAGCAATTAACAGGGTGCTCAGGGGAGGTTAGTCTAAGTTCCAGAGTCTAACAGGGGTGGTGATGCTGCTCCCCTGTGTTCAGTCAGGCAAGTGTGAACTGATGCCTACATTGGGGCAATTTGAGACTCGCTGTATCCCAGTTACCCTGCTTTGATTTTTTTTTTTTTTAGTATTGGGGATCGAACTCAGGACCTTGCACTTGAGAGGCAGGCAATGGAACCACTGAGCTAAATCCCTGGCCCCTCCTGCTTTGATTTTTGACTGGGATTGTGATCAGTGATTTTCATGTTGACATCTCACTAAGCATATTATTTTAGCATTGTCTGGAGCACAATGTAGGGCATCAATAATTACTGGTAGGTTGACTGGTAGGTGGAACACACAGGTATTCATTTTGATTTTTGTTCTATTAATGACTATTATTCATTAGAAACTTTTCTTTTTTTTTGGTACTGGGGATCAAACTTGTGTTCTTGCACTTGTGGGACAGGTGGTGGAACCACTGAGCTAAATCTCCGGCCCTATGACTATTATTCATGACCGTGTTAGTTCACACACTAATATACTGAAATGGACCTGGAAATTTCACAAGGTAGATAGAATTTTGAGATGCTCATTTACAGATTATTTTAAATTCAGAGAGAATTCAACAAAAATATTCATTCATCATTTCAATATAAGGATATATATTAGTAGGAAGAATGTAATACTAAGAAAATATAAATAAAGCTCTTTAAGTATTCCTAAGTATGGGTCATTAAAACATCAATAGTTAGGATTTCTTAATGTGAATAATGATTAACATTATTTCTGTTATTAAAGTAATGGGATAATTTGAGATAATTATAAAAAGTATCACTTATATAGTATTATAATGCTACAAGTTCAAATGTAGGAGTACAGTAAAGTACCGAGAAACATCTAAGAGGAAATGTTAGGAGACTCACCACATTAGCTATGGGCTTCATGTAGTTTAGACAAACTGCTGGTATCATAAATTCTATCTTCCACCAGGCACCATCAGTAATCCAGACATAGGCTAGACACCTCTGGATAGATTTTCTTCTTAAAGCCTTGTAGTAATTCTGCAAAGAAAGTAAAGGAAATCTACCACTTTCACATTTTGTTATTTCATTTACTAAATCGAGCAAACTTAAAGATCTAGATTTTCATTATCTTAATTTCACCAATGAGGAAACCAGTGTTCAGAAGGTTTAAGTAACTTGTCTAAGGTCTTATACATCTGATCAGTTATCTAGCCAGAATTAGAAATGAGATGTCTTTGCTTTTTAAATGAGATTCTTTCCTACGTATGGCTTCCATGTTGTTGCTGGTTAGGTGGTTCTAAAGAGGAATGCCAACTTTAGCCAGCGGAGTAAGAATAAAACAAAAGGTAAAGGAAAAAGAACATAGGGATAGTCTAGTGCTCGTGAAAGAGAAGTATGGAATTGTAATGTGGAGGATCCTACCAGAGATGATGTGTTAATCACATGAGAGGGGATGTGAGAATATGATGTGTGTTCTTAACTGTAGAGTGAGTGAGGCTGAGGGTGAGCTACAGCAAAAATGTATGTAAAATGGTCAGGAATTCCTGATCATCTGATCACTATTCTTCAGGTCGTACTGATGGGAAGTACCTACAAGGATTACTGAAAAATGAGGGAAAAAGTACTTCTTCATTTATCTAGACATGTGTATATAATATGAGGGTGTATAAAATGAAAGTAACTTTGTGAACAATAAAGCTTAGACCTGAGGTTTTGAGCTAAGTCTTTGAACCCGCATCCTGCATCTTAAAAGTTCTGGCAGAGGGAGAGAAAGAGAAGAGATAAAGAGAGAAAGTAATGGACAAGGAGGGAGATGAGAGGGATAAAGAAGTAAAGAAAGGAGAAAGGGAGGGGAAGAAAGAGGGAGAAGGGGCGGGAGAGGGAGAGGGAAGAAAGAGGGAGAGGAAGAGGAAAAAGAAGGGAGAGAGAGAGGGAGGAGAGGACAGGGGGAGGAGAGGAGAAGAGAGAGAGGACTGTATGAATGAGATGTTAGACTTGAAAAACTAGGGGAGTCACTTTGTCTCATTCAGTGCTATGACTCCACCTGTGAAAAGTACTGCATTAAATGTAATCATTTTAATAATTAGTTCTCTAACCCTCTTAGGGTGGGGTAGGAAAAGAATTGCCAGGGAAGACAAAAGTGATCCCTTAATAGTTCTCACCCACTGAATAGGTAGAGGAGAAAAATGTCCTTCTGTCTATGAAAAGATGTAAGAATAAGGGAAGAAGAACTGCTACATTACCTCCCTCTCCAATAAGCATGTTCTCAAATTGTGTAATTTAAGTTTTGGCTATTGTTTTCTAATAATTGCACAAATATTTTCAATTGTAGGTGGGCTACTTCTCTACTTGTTCAAGTCTTAGTGACAAATTCCAGTTTCCATCTTATATTCGCACAATAGCCAGTGATAAGTACCAGTCCAGAGCCATGGTACAACTTATCCAACACTTTGGTTGGGTCTGGGTAGGCGCTATTGCAGCTGATGATGATTATGGTAAATATGGAGTAAAAGCTTTTAAAGAACACATGGAGGAGGTTAATCTCTGTATTGCATTCTCTGAAACCATACCCAAAGTCTATTCCAATGAGAAAATGCAAAAAGCTGTTAAAGCTATAAGGAGTTCTACCGCCAGAGTCATTGTGCTTTATGCATCTGATATTGACCTCAGTCCTTTTGTGCTAGAAATGGTTTACCATAACATAACTGACAGAACATGGATCGCGAGTGAAGCATGGATTACCTCAGCCCTCATTGCAAAGCCTGAATATTTCCCATATTTTGGAGGAAGTATTGGATTTGCAATACCAAGAACTGATATACCAGGATTAAAAGAATTTCTTTATGATGTCCATCCTAGCAAGGATCCAAATGATGTCCTGACCATTGAATTCTGGCAAACTGCATTTAACTGTACTTGGCCAAATAGTAGTGTTCCCTACAATGTTGACCACAGAGTGAATATGACTGGTAAAGAAGACAGATTATATGCCATGTCTGATAAATTCTGTACTGGAGAGGAGAAGTTGGAAGACCTTAACAATACCTATTTGGATGTGTCTCAGCTCAGAATTACAAACAATGTCAAACAAGCTGTGTATGCTATGGCTCATGCCCTGGATCAACTAAGTAGATGTGAAGAGAGAAGGGGGCCATTCTCACCGGACTCGAGTTGTGCATATTTACCTGACTTTGAGCCTTGGCAAGTAAGTTTTTTTAATTCAACCTGACATTATAAGATATAGCTTAATGAAATGACATGCCTTGAGAATCTATGCTATTAAAACTATTGATTTGCCTAAATCAATTGATTTGCCACATGTTCACCTAAAATAATGGGTTGCTTGTGTAGCATAAGTGCACATTATTTTAGTTTTCATCCGTTAACAATTATTATTAGGTTTGTGTTTAGTGATATGGAACTTTCCAAAACAAGATATTCCTTAAACAAGATATTTTTTCCTTCACATACATTAAATGGGAAGATACATATTCTAGGACTGAAAGAGTAGCACAGAGAGCCAGATTTCTCCTATCTTGTTATTCTACCATCTACAGTATGGGGATATCACCCTGTAATCTAAGGTGGCTATTTTGGCTTCAAACATGTGTCCATGTTTTAACTAGTAAGAAGGAGAAAGGGCAAAGACAAGCACATCCCTCCATTTAAGAATCTTTCCTGGACTACAGTTCTCCTTACATCTTAGTAGTCAGACTTTTGTCATATGGTCATATCTAGCTTCAAGGGAAACTGGAAAATGTAGTCTTTGTGCAGTGTGGAAGAGGACACAAGAGCATGAATGCCAGGAGATATCAGGAGCTATCTTGAAGATTTGCTCCCACATCTCCTGTCTTTGGTCTGATGTTGAACAACTGATATTCGGACATAGTTACCTGAATGGTCTTACCAAGATGCACACCTAACCAGAATGCTTTCCTGAGTACATCCTTCAGTACCTCCTCTGTTATCTTGAAAAGATAGTGTAGGATTATTCCTGGCCCAGCACTGTCACCTCTCCTTAACTCTCTGATTTTGCCTCCTCTCCTTCTCTGATCTCACCACTTTACTCTCTTGCAACACTAATTCTTCATCATGCTCAAGGGTCCACAGTGGCTGGAACCACTGCATCTTTAGTTTTATTTTCAAAGTGATCACATATTGCATTTAGTTTTGTGACTTCTTAGTCTGTCCAAATCTGTAACAGCTTTTCCTTTCCTCATTTTTCAATTTTTCAGCCTACTGGGCACATATTTTTAGAATTTTAAAATTTGGATTTGTGTAATTTTTTTCATAATTAGGTTGAAGTTATGCATTTTTGGCAAAAAGTGGCATAAAAGTAATAATATTGTGTCCTTGTCTATGCCTCATATCAGGAGATATATGATATAATTGTCTTGAGTAATTGATGATATTAACTTTGGCCACTTAATTACAGTGCTATCATTATGTTTTTCTATTGTGAAGTTACTCTTTCTTTGGGACTAGTAATTATTCTGTGGGGCAATATTTTGGGAAAATGCTGTGTTTTCATTATACTTTCCCCCACCAATTTTAGTGTCCACTGATGACTCTTCTTGTCTTAAGCACTTAATTACCACGTTGTTTGAAAAGCAATGATTTTCTTTTTACCTCATTCTTACTACATTTATCAACTAGAATTCTACTCCTCTTTCACTGATTTATTTATATCAATGCAGATTCATAGATATTTATTTCTATTTTGTGAGTAATAATCCATAATTATTATTTATTTTGTTGCTCAATGCTTTTCAGATTTGTCTAGCAGGAGACACTTTGAGTTGGCTCTTGTTTCCTTTTGATGTATTCTTATGATTTCTAAGCACTTCTTTAGTTTTTGGAACCTTAATGTTCCCAGGGTGCTCTTGTACTGTAGTCAGCCATTTCTTCAGAAAGCCCTGTTTACATTTACTGAAGAATGGAATTTAGACACCAAAATCTGAGTGCTAGGTTTATTTATTGGTTCTAAAGGAACTGTAATAAACTCAAAATGAGAAATTAAAGTATATTTTAAATGCCAAACAAGAATCTTTTCTTCTTAAAAGAAGTCCTCTGGGTATGTCTTTTGCAATAGACAAAACCTTTTTGTATGGTGAACAACCATTCTGTGATTGATTATTTGAACATTGCAATATTAAATTTAAATTAGTGTAAAGAGCAACAATTATGTGTTAGAATATTAGAGTGAAGAGCTTTAGGGATGGTTCAGGGAGCACATAATGTCAAGGAGAATGTTAGGTTAGTCTGTAACATGGTTCATTCTCTTCGATATGTTCTTCACAAGTCAGCAAGTCAAGATTGTAAAAAGCAAGACTTCTCATTAGAGAATGTTAATACACCCATTTAAGAAAGCCTCATAGATATATCAAGATTAAAATCATTTATTATTTAAAATAAAAAACTGTATACTTTATACCATTTTCTACCTTACTCCATTAGTAGACTTGGTCAGAAAATATATGTTGGGAAACTCTTTTAATCTCGTGGTAATACTGGACATTTATAAATTATTTTTCTGTACCTGGTGGTAGGGACCTGTGTCCTACCCATCTACTGATGATAAATAGATGGAATAATGGAAAAGTTTTTCTAGGGAGTGTTCAGGGAGGGGAAGCCTCCTTGCTTTACTCTTCTGAAAATGAGGAAAGAGCAAGAAAAGCCCTTCCCCAAACATGTCAGTTTTCTGTCGTTGTGACAAAATACCTAAGGAAAACAACTTAAAGGAGGAAAGTTGTATGCTGGCTCACAGTGTCAGAGATCTCCTTTCCCAGTACTTGTTAGGCAAATTTTTACTCATCTTTTTAAACTCAGCTCAAGTGATCATTTCCAGGAAAGTAAAAAAATTCCAATCTTGCAATTAGCCACCCCTTTGTCTATTCCCTTTCAACACTCTTTCCACTATACCAACATAGACGATATTGAATTTTACTGTTAGTACCTGTTTGTCTAGTGTCACTATATCTCTAGCACCTGACACCCAGAGCAGTGGTAGTGGTGGTGTAAGTAGTCTGGTATGTATAAGTAGAAGAAATCTAGGACAGAGGTAAAAGCATTTTCCTTTCCTATGAAGGTATTAGGACATATTTGGCACCACTATGCTTTAGTATAAACTAGTATTATATCATAAAAATACACAATTTTAATATACCACACAAGTAAGTTAAACTTTTCTAGTGGTCAAATTAAAAAATGAAAAAAAAAGAATTAAATTTAATAATTTATTTAACCTGATATATACAAAATGATTCTTTTAACATGTAATTATAATCTAATATGAAATAATCATATGAAATTATTGAGATAGTTTACATTTTCATTTTAAAAATTAAATCCTTACAATTCAGGGTACATTTTACACTTATAACCTAACTCAATTTGGCCAACCACCTGAATTACCACACATGGCGAGAGTTGTCTTACACAGCAAAGGTGTAGAAGAAAAGAAATACAATTCCATGAAATAAACGAGTTTGAAATTCTTTTCTTTTCTTTTTTTGGGTACTTGGGATCGAACTCAGGACCTTGTGCTTGTGAGGCAGGCGGCAGAACCACTGAGCTAAATCCCCAGCCCTGAAATTATTTTCTTTATAAAACTGTTTCCTAGACAATTGAATTTTACAAATTGCTTTTCTCCCATCTTGCTTTCTAGTTAATGTACTATATGAAGATGGTTAGATTTGAAACCCATGATGGAAAGATAATAAAATTTGATAGTAATGGAGACATGTTTGGACACTACGATATTCTAAACTGGCAACTAGATGATAATGGAGAAGTTGCCTTTGTGAAGATTGGAGAATATAAATTTAAACCAAATAAGATTGAACTTGTTTTGGAAAAGAATTCGACGATATTTTGGAACACCGAATCATCAGGGGTTAGTTGTTCTGACATCTTATTTTGTATATATATATATATATGAATTTGTATATATATATTTATATTTACAATGCTATATTTTTTTTATGCAATGATGGAGTGCAAAACACCTAGAGATGTTTTCAAATTCCAAATCAATTTTCCCAAGTACAGTACATACCTTTTTTATATATGGATTCAGATTTTTTATTTAATTTTTTTGAAACGTTTTCTTGGATTGCAGTATTACATTTTAATTTCCTTATTTTGTTTTGTTTATTCAAGTACTCTGGTGACATTTACTTGACCTCCTTTGTCTGCCTTTCATTTCATCCACTTTTCTTGACTAGTTTTTGTTTTTTTCTCTATGATTTTTATTCTTTGTATTTTCCTGCTTTTATTTGATGACATTTACTATGTTTTCATTGAAATAAATTATTTTTAACCCCTTTTTACCTCTATCTTAATTTCTGAAATGGATTTTTTTTTTCTAAGTAAAATAAACTTTAATTTTATGTCATGTATTTCTTACTTTTTAATTTTTTTTTTTTGGTATCGGGGATCGAACTCGGGTCCTTCCGCTTGTGAGGAAGGCGGGGGAACCACTGAGCTAAATCCCTGGCCCCTTACTTTTTAAACTTTTTCCTTTGCTTTTTTAATATTTAAATTATTTTCAACTCACATATCATGTATTTCTTCCAATTTTAGATCATGTATTTCTTACTTTTTACATTTTTTTCTTTGCTTTTTAATATTTAAATTACTTTCAATTCACATAAAAACATAAAAATTATATGTATTTATGGAGTTCTATGTGATGTTTCCATACATATATATTATGCAATGTTTGGGTCAGGTTAAACATATCTATCTCATCAAACAGTTATCATTTCTTTATGGTTAGAACATTCAAAATCTGTTCTTTTAGCTTTTTGAAAAGTAAAGTACATTATTGTTACTTACAGTCACCCTACTTGCAACAGCACACCAGCGCTTCTTACTCCTGTCTAAATATAACTTAGTACCTGTTGACCAATCTTTCCTCATCCTTCCAACACACGCAGTTGCCCCATCTTCTGATAACCACTGTTCTATGGTCTCCACTTCTAGTGAAATCAACATTTTTAGATTCCATATATGAGTGAGATGTAATACTTGTCTTCTGTGCCTGGCTTATAACATTTAACATAATGATACCCAGTTCCAGCTATGTTGTTGCTGATGACAGGACTTCGCTGTTTTAAAATTTAATTTTATGGGACGGGGATTCAGCTCAGTGGCACTGGGCCTGCCTTGCAAGTGCAAGGTCCTGAGTTCAATCCCTGGTATCAAAAAAATAATTAATTTCATTAGTATATTTTTAAAGTACATGAAGTTTACATTCATCTTAGGGAGTAGTACATGTACTTAACATATCTTGATTCTTTTTATTCCCTTTCTCCTCTCCACCTACCTCCCTCCAGCCACCTCTAGATTTCCTTTCCTCATTTTCATTATTATTGTTATTATTATTATTTTAGTTCATGTTTGCAACAAGTAATGATTACATTCATTGTGGATATTTGGAGCATGTATATGATGCATCTTAAATATTTGTTACTTTTCTCCTCTCCCCTCCCTTCACTCATAGTCTCTTGGATCCCTTCCCATTTGCAAAAGATCTAGCTCCCTGATTCCTTTTATAAGTCTTATTTTGCTCTTTATTTGTACTTTGCATTACTCAAATGAGAGGACCAGATGGTACTTACACTAGCGTGATGTATCTCATTTAACATTGTGTTTTCAAAGTGTTTTCATTTTTTTACAAATGTCTTAAATTTTTCCTTCTTTATAACCAAGTAGTATTCTGTTATACATAATTTAGCTATTATGAATTGTGCTGCTATAAACATTGATGTGCATGTATTTCTGTAATATGATGTCTTTAGCTCTTTTGGAAAGATACCTAGAAGGGGAATAGTTGGGTCAAATGGAATTTCTATTTTTATCTTTTTGAGAAATCTCTGAATTGATTTCCATAATGCTTGGACTAGTTTACATTCCCACCAACAATATGTAAGTGTTCCCTTTTCACTGCAGCCACGGCAGCATTTGTTATTGTTTGATTTTTTGATGATTGCCACTACTTTTGGTATAATATGAAATTTTAGTGTTGTTTTAATTTTCATTTGTCTAATGGCCAGAGATGCTGAATATTTTTTCATATCTTTATTGGCTCTTTGTAATTCTAAGAAGTGTCTATTCATTTTACTTGCCCAGCTTTTGATTGGGTCTTTTATTTTTGGAGGTCTATTTTTTTAGTTTTTATATATTCTAGATATTAGGACTTCATTCTTTTCATGGCCAAATAGTATTTCTTTTTAAAAATTAATTTTATTGGTACATTTAAGGTATACAATATAATGACATTCATCACTGGAAATTTGCACCTTTACATAATCTCTCTTGGTTCTTATTTTATCCCCATTTTCCTGTCCTTCAGCCCCTTCCACCCCTCCCTATCTACAAAGACTTTGTTTCCATTTTTTCTTTTTCTCATATTAATTCCATTCTTTCTTTTTTTCCCCTACTCCTCCCACTTCCCCTTCCCCATTGCACCTTTTCTTCCTATTTCGCATTATCTATCATACTTTTTAGTCCTTATTTACATGTTCAGTTTCTCACACTAGAGAAACTATTCAGTATTTACATATGTGTGTCCTATTTATTTCACTTAAGAGTATTACCTCAATGTGCATCCATTTAGCAATAAATGCCTCTAATTTCTCATTTTTTATGGCTGAGTAGTACTCTATTTCATTAAAAAATACTTTTTCTTTGTCCAGCCTCCAGTTGATGGGCAATTGGGTTGCTTCCAAGTTTTAGCTATCACGAATTGTGCTGCTATGAACATGGATGCACCTATATCTCTCTGGTATAATTCTTTTAATTCTTTTGGGAAGATACCCAGCAGGAGAATAGCTGGGTCAAATGGGACTTTCAATCCTAGTTCTTTGAGGTATCTCCATACCAATTTTCACAGTGGTTACACCAGTCTACACTCCCACCAGCAGTGGAGTAGGGTTCCTCTTTCTCCACAGCCCCACTAGCATTTGTTATTGGTTGTTGTCATGATAGCAGCCATTCTTACTGGGGTGAGATGGAATTTCAGCATTGTTTTCATTTGCATCTCTCGAATGACCAATGATGTTGAACATTTTTTCATATGTTTATTAGCTATTTCTACTTCTTTGTCTGAGAAATGTCTATTCATTTCAGATGTCCATTTTTGGATTGGGTCTTTAAATTTGGTAGGTCTGATTTTAAAAAATTCTTTATAGATTCTAGATAGTAGACCTTTGTCTGAGGGACAGCTGGTGAAAATTTTTTTCCCACATTGTGGGTTGTCTCTTCACACTGCTGGTGGTTTCTCTTGCTGTCAGAAGCTTTTTAGTAAGAAGAGATCCCACATGTTGATTGTTTGTGCTAGTTCATGGGCAACTGAGGTTTTGTTCATAAAATCTTTTCCTATGCCAATGTCTTCCAGAGTTCTACTTAACCCCTGTTCCAGCCGGTTCAGGATTTCTGTTTTAATATTTAGATCTTTAATCCATTTCAATTTTAGTTTAGTGCATGGTGAGGGATATAGGTCTAGTTTTAATATTTGGCAAGTTGAAACCCAATTTTTGCAGCACCATTTATTAAAGAGGCTATGTTTCCTTCAGTGAGGGTGTTTGGCTCCTTTGTTGAAGATGAGATGGCTGAGTGTGTCTGGAGTTGTTTCTTCATGTTCTAATCTGTTCCACTGGTCCTCAGGTCTGCTTCTTTGCTAGTACCATGCTGTTTTTATCACAGTAGCTTTGTAGTATAGTTTCAAGTTGGGGATTGTGATACCTCCTACCTTGTCTTTATTGCCTAGCATTGCTTTTGTTATTCGAGGTCTCTTCTTGTTCCAAATGAATTTTTGGATTGTTTTCTCAAGGTCTGTGAAGTATGGTGCTGGGATTTCAGTTGGGATTGCATTGAATCTATGTAGAAGTTTTGGAAGTAGGCCAAATAGTATTTCATTGTGTATTTGTGGCACATTTTCTTTAATCATTCATCAGTTGATGAACATATAGGTTGTTTCCATTTTGTCACTGTTTTGAATAGTACCACAGTAAACCTGTGAGGGCAGATGTCTCTTTGACATATTAACTTCATTTCCTTAGGGTATATTCTCAATCTCCTAAGTTATGGGATTGCTGGATCCTATGGTGGTTCTATTTTTAATATTCTCAAGGACCTCAATACAGTTTTCCACAGTGATTTTAGGGTGTCTCTTCACCATAGGTTGTTTCTTTTGATATACAGAAAATTTTTAATTTGATGTAATCCCATTTGATCTATTTTTGCTTGTGTTTCCTGTGCTTTTGACTTCTTAGAATAATATCTTGCCTCTGATTAAGGCTATCTATGAAAAACCAACAGCCAACATCATACTAAATGGTCAAAAACTGAAAACTTGAACACTAAAATCAGGAACAAGACAAGGATGCCCACTATCACCACTCCTGTTCAGTATAGTTCTGGAAACATTAGCCACAGCAATTAGAAAAGAGAAAGAAATGAAAGGAATAAAGATAGGAAAGGAAGAAGTTAAACTGTCATTATTTGCTGATGATATGATACTTTACATAGAAGACCCAAAAAACTTTGCCAAAAGACTTCTAGACTTAATTGACAGATTCAGTAGAGTAGCTGGATACACACTGGTCAACACTCAAAAAATAATAGCCTTCTTATACACAATTTCAGACTCACTGAGAGAGAAATTAGGGAAACAATTCCTTTTACAATAGCATAAAAAAAGAAATATCTAGGAATCAATCTAACAAAGGAAGCAAAAGACCTCTACAATGAAAACTACAGCTCTCTGAAAAAGGAGATTGAAGAGGATATAAGAAAATGGAAAGACATCCCTTGTTCCTGGGTAGGAAGAACCAATATAGTGAAAATGGCCACACTTCCAAAACTGGTGTATATATATAATGCAATGCTGATTGAAATTATAGCAAAAGCAAAAATAGCAATTCTAGGCAACAGGAACCTGGCTGGGGGTATCACAATCCCCAACTTGAAACTATACTACAGAGCTACTGTAATAAAAACAGCATGGTACTGGCAAAGAAACAGACCTGAGGATCAGTGTAACAGATTAGAAGATGCAGAAACAACTCCAGACATGCTCAGCCACCTCATCTTTGACAAAGGAGCCAACCACCCTCATTGGAGGAAAGATAGCCTATTTAATAAAAAGTGTTGGAAAAACTGGATTTCAACCTGCCAAAGATTAAAACTAGACCCATATCTATCATCATGCACTAAACTAAGATCGAAGTGGATTAAAGATCTAAATATTAAAACAGAAACACTAATCTTGCTGGAAGATAAGTTAGGTAGAACTCTTGAAGACATCGGCATAGGCAAAGACTTTATGAACAAAAACTCAGTAGCATGGGAACTAGCACAAAGAATCAACAACTGGTATCTCATCTGATTAAAAAGCTTCTGCACAGCAAGAGAAACCACGAACAGAGCTAATAGACAACCTACAATGTGGGAAAAAATTTTTAGCAGCTGTACCTTAGACAAAGGACTACTATCTAGAATATGTAAAGAATTGAAAAAATTCAACCCCCCCAAATTCAAAGACCCAATTAAAAAATGGGCAACTGAAATGAACAGACATTTCTCAGACAAAGAAGTAGAAAGAGCAAATAAACATATGAAAAAATGTTCAACATCACTGGTCATTTGAGAGATGTAGATGAAAACAACACTGAGATTCCACCTCACCCCAGAAAGAATGGCTGCTATGAAGAAATCAACCAATAACAAATGCTGGCAGGGGTGTGGGGAGAAAGGAACCCTTCTCCATTGTTGGTGGGAGTGAAGACTAGTGCAACCACTATGGAAATCAGTATGGAGATACCTCAAAGAACTAGGAGTAAAGGTTCTATTTGACTCAGCTATCACCCTCCTGGGTATCTTCCCCAAAGAATTAAAAGAATCATACCACAGTGATATATGTACACCCATGTTTATAGCGGCACAGTTTGTAATAGCTAAAGCTTGGAAACAATCCAAGTGCCCATTAAGTGGAAACTGGATAAAGATGTGGTCTTTTAATAAAATGGAGTACTACTCAGCCATAAAAATTGAGAAATTAGAGACATTTATGGTAAATGGATACACATTGAGGCGATACTCTTAAGTGAAATAAATAGGACACACATGTGTAAATACTGAATAGTTTCTCTAGTGTGAGAAACTGAAAGTGTAAATAAGGATTAAAATGATTCAAACAAATAATTGATAATTTGAAATAGGAAGAAAAGCTCCAAAGGGGTAGGGAAAGTGGGAGGGGAAGGGGAAAGGAAAGAAGGGAAAGGAAAAATTATGAGATAAGGAAAAAATGGAAACAAAATCTTTGTAAATAGCGAAGGATGCACAGGAAATGGGGAAAAAATAAGAACCAAGATATACCATGTACAGGTACAAGCACCCAATGATAAATGTAAGTGTATTGTATATCTAAAATGTACCAATAAAAGAATTTAAGCAAAAAAACCCCATCTTGCCTATAGAAGCATTTATTCTGTGATTTCTCCCCCTCCCTGGCAGGTTCATTGTTTCAGGTATTAATCCATTTTGAGATGAATTTTTTTGTTTTCCTTTTGTTTTTTGTTACCAGGGATCGAACTCAGGTCCTTGTGCTTGCGAGGCAGGTGGCGGAATCACTGAGCTAAATCCCTGGCCCTGAGCTGAATTTTTTAACTGGGGAGAGATAGTCTAATTTAATTTTTCTGCATGTGGATATCTATTTTTTTCAGCACCATTTATTGAAAAAACTCCCCTTTCTTCAGTCAATGATTTTAGAACCTTTGTCAAAAATAAGTTCATTAAAGGGCCAAGGATTTAACTCAGTGGTTCCGACGCCTACCTCGCAAGTGCAAGGTGTGGAGTTTGATGCCCGGTACCAAAAAAAAAAAATACATTAGTTTGTTATAGATGCTTGGGTTTACCTATAGACTTTCTGTTTTCTTCCATTGGTCTATGTGTCTGTTTTAATGCCAATACCATACTGTTTGATTCCATAGTTTTGTAGTGTATTTTGAAGTCAGATAATATAATGCCTCTGCTTTGCACTTTTTCCTCAAGATTGCTTCGGCTATTTGGGTGTTTTGTGTGTGTGTATGTGTGTGTGTGTGTGTGTGTGTGTGTGTGTGGTTTCATATGACTTTTAGTTCTTTTTTCTAGTTCTGTAAAGAATATTGGTATTTTGATAGGGATTGCATTCTGTAGAATATCTTGGGTAGTATGAATGTATTGATTCTTCCAATTCATGAATGCAGAAGTTTTTCCATTTATTATGCCCTTTTAAATTTCTTTTGTCAATACTTTATGATTTTCATTGTAGAGAACTTTCATATCTTTGGCTAAATTTATACCTTGGTATTTTACTCTTTTGGTAGCTATTATAAATGGGATTGTTTTCTTGATTTCCATTTCAGAGAATTGGCTATTGACTTACAGTTGTGCTGCTATAGATTTTCGTGTATTGATTTTGTGTCCTGCAATTTTGTTGAGTTTGTTAATTAATTGGTGAGGTCTTTAGTGTTTTCTGTGTATAAGATCATGTCATCTGTAGTAACAATTTGATTTCATCTCTTCTAATGAGGATGTTCTTTATTTCTTTCTCTTGTCTGATGGCTCTGATTAGGACTTCTAGTAGTATGTTGAACAAAAGTGGTGAAAGTGAGCATGCTGATCATTCTAGATCTTCAAAGGTGTTTAGTTTTTCACCAAATAGTATTTCATGGCCAATAGCATGCTGTTAGCTGTTTGTTTATTATATATGGCTTGTATTATTTTAAGGTAAGTTTCTTCTATGCATAATTTGTCCAGAGTTTTTGTCATGAAGGGATGTTGAATTTTATTAAATACCTTTCTGGAACTATTGAGATGGTCATATGTTTTTTGTCTTTCATTATGTTGATGTGTTGTTTCATGGTTATGATTTGCATATTTATTGAAACTTGCATCCCCGGGATGAATGCCACTTGATTGTGATGAGTAGCTATTGGATGCACTTTGTTAGTATTTTGTTGAGACTTTGTGTATCTGTGTTTGTCAAGTATATTGGCCTGTACCTTACTTTCTTTGTTGAGTCCTTGTCTGGCTTTGGTATTGGCCAATGCTGGCCCTGTAGAATGAGTTTGGGAGACTTCTTTCCTTTTCATATTTTGGGAATAATTTAAAAAGTATTGGCATTAGTTCTTTAAATGTTTGTATATGTGCTGCCAAAGTGAGCACTAGTTCTTTAAATGTTTGGTATAACTCAGCAGAGAAGCCACTTGGTCCTGAGCTTTTCTTTGTTGGGGGGCTTTTTATTACTGTTTCAATTTCATTACTCATTAGAGACTTATTCAGTTTTTAAATTATTTATGATTCAATCTTGATAAGGTATATATGCGCAAGAATTTACCTATTTCTTGTAGATAATTGAGTTTATTGGAATATAATAGTTTGTAATAATCTTTTATGATCCTTTGCATTTCTGTGGTGGCAGCTGCAATGTCTCCCTCTTCATCTCTGATTTTTTTCAATCTTCTCTGTCTTAGTCTAGCTAAGGGTTTGTGAATTTTCTCTTTTTGAGGAACCACACCTTCATTCTGTTGATCTTTTGAATTCTTTTAGTCTCATTTATTTCTGTTTTGATCTTCATTATTTCTCCTTTTACTAATTTTGGATTTGATTTATTCTTGTTTTTCTAGCTTCTTGAGATTCAGTGATAGGCTGTTTATTTGATATATTTCTGCTTCTTAATGTAGGCATGGCTTGCTGTAGACTTTCTTCTTAGTACAGCATTTGATTGTACCATAATTTCAAAATTTATTTATTTATTTTCTTCTCATTTTTTGTTCTTCTCCCCTCCTCCTCTCCTTCTTCCTATTTTTGTGATGCTGAGAATTGAATTTGCGGTAAATTAGGTAAACATTCTAGGTAAACACTCTATCACTGAGCTCTGTCTTCAACTCCTGATTTTTAAATTTTGAATTTAAGATAATTTTGCATGCTTCAAGTGCTTTTCTGAGCATATTTAATTGTGTTTTAATTACAGTAGCTTTCTATTGCTTAATAGCTGTGCATGTGTTTGCATTGTGTGTGTTTTAGAGGGGAATATTAATCTGCTGGAACGTTTTGATTTTTGTTTTCTGCTTACAGTGCAGTTGTATAGAAGCACAATTCTGTTTTTGATAATTTTTATGGACAAGTATTAGGGTTTTGGGTAGTTTACAAGTTCCTTATTTCAAGATGGCCTTCTATTAGGATAGTGAATATACTTTACTTAAGGAAACTTTTTTGTGGTAAGAGACAACTTAATATATCTTTTGACTTTGTGGTCCATGCTTGTTTCTATAGGATCCTTAACTTCTCCCCCCTACTCTTTCTCTTTCCATCTATCTCAAAGAGAAACTTCTTTATGTGGCTTCTGGTCACCCTGGAGTGGTGCCTTTCTGAAACTCACCTTGAGTCCTTCCCAGTCCTTTCCTGATAGCCAGGGACGTCTCTATAAAGTTTGAGATCTGTTTTAAAGTAGAAGATTTTTTTCCTCCTAGGAATGATTTCATCTGCTCTCCGTCAACCTTAGGTTCTCGGCTCCCCCTTACCTTTTTCTGCATCATTCTTTCTGGATTAGCATTATTTTCCATGCATCCAGGATTGAGGGAGGACTTCCAGAGACATCCTCCTGGAAGTCAATGACTAAGTTTCTACTCTTAAGTACTTTGAAGTTTGTAGCATTCATGGATCATGTGTGACTTCATTTTCTTCTCAGTTCCTTAGTTACATTAATCATGTCCAGTGCTCAACAGCCACACACAGCCAGGGGCTACTACGTAGGGGAACACAGATGTGTAAAGCTTCTATTATTGTGGAAAGAACAGAATTGCTCTAAGCCTAAAGAATAAACTGTCTTCTGTGGTCCAGAGCTCTCTCCTTGGATGGTGAACTACTTAATGGCTTGTTTTGAGACTTCCCGTCTGTATTCCTTGTGGCACGTACATAGCAGGTGTTCAATGCAAGCTTCTACAGAAAAAAAGAAAAATGTTATTGTTTGACTATACAAGATTCACAGAATGCTTATTCTACTAAAAATTGTAAATTTAGTGATAAATGCCTATTTTAATAGTGTTTCAGTAGAGTGTGATAATTTTATTTTTCTTATCTTTGGTATTAAGTTGAGATTATATTTGTATAATGAAACTGCTTCAAATGTAATTTACCACAAACCTATTAAATATTCACTGTAAGTGGTACAAAAAGCTTACTGCCCCCAAATTGCCTACAATCTGAGCCTATAAATATTAATTAATTTACTGAGCAAATATTTATTGAGTACAGTAGTACATGTGCATAGGAACTGGGGATACATCAGTGTACAAAATAGAACAAACCCTTGCCTAAAGTATTTATCATTTCAGTGGGAGGAAATAGGCATAAAACAAATTAAACACATAAGTTACACAGTATCTTAAAGGATAATAATGCTAGAAAAAAATAACAAGGATGAGATAGGAAGTACTAGGGACAGTATTGTACTGTAGTTTCAGTGTTGGTCAGGCTGTGACATTTGAGCAAAAGTCCAAAAGGAAGGAGCTGGACACGGTGGCACACACTTGTAATCCCAGCATCCAAGAGGCTGAGGCAGGAGAAATGCCATGAGTTTGAGGCTAGCCTGAACTACATGGTGAGACCCTGTCTCAAATAAAGCAGAAACAAAAACAAGAACCAACAAAACAAACAAACAACCCCAAAAGGAAGTGAATCCATTCATTATCAAGGGAAACACATTGCATTCAGAGGTTCATCAACTTCTGAACCCTGAGGCATGGGTATAATTAGCATTCTAGAGAGATAGTAAGGGATCAACGTGCCTGAAAGAGTGGAAGAGAGGGAGCATAGGAGAGAGGTGACAGAGGTAAGAGAATACCAGGCCAGGTGGCAGCTTGGTGGCTACTGGAGGTTGGATTTGGCACTGAATAAAAAAGGAAGCCATGGGGAGGGGGATTTAGCTCAGGGGTGCCACCGCCTGCCTGGAAAGTGCAAGGTCCTAAGTTTGATCCCTGGTACCAAAACAAAACCAAACCAAAAAACCAAAAACAAAAAAAAGGAAGCCATGGAAGAGTTTGACAGAAGAGAGTCACAATCTGATTTAGGGATGTTAAGGATCATTCTGTCTGCCATGTTGCAAACAGACAGAAAGCTTGGCAACTGGATGATGGAGAGTAGAACCAGGGATACTGTGAGAAGACTGTAAAATCATCCCTCCAAATTAAGGAAGTTTGAGCCAGAATCTATGTGAGGAAAGTGGTAAAAGTAGTTAGATTTTGGATGTCCTATAGGTACGGGGCAAATTGGACTTGGAAGTGTCATGCACCAAACAGCTGGAAGATAGTATAGGGTGTGATTTAAGCCATGATGATGACCCAAGGCTGGTGTTTGGGGAGAAGATGAGTCTGGGGTTGGGGAGAATACATATAGGCAAGTAATAGAGTAGAAAGCTGGAGATTATAGGTAAGAATGGTGACATGGTAGAAATGATGATGCTCATAACAGAAATGTGGAAGTTGGGAGCAGGAATAGGGTAGTTGGTAATTTCAGTCATGTTGAATTTGTTGTGATGGTGGTCTCAAAGTAGGTTGGAAGTTCAGAATCTAGAATGGAGAGAGGTCAGGGAGAAGAGGATGGTGTTAGAGATCAAGATTTGGGAGTCCTTCTGGAGATGCTGATTGAAGATAAGAGACTGAACAACCTTTTTCAGACCAAGGAACAACAGAGGACCAAGGAACAAAACTAGGGAAATGCCCAGAGTGGTAAGGAAGGTAGAACAAATAGAACCAAGAAAATAAATAAAGGGAGACAATGGAAGAAAAGGGAGCTTTCATTTAAAGGAGTTTATCAAGAATGTCACATAGTTAAAGGAGATGAGGGAGAATATGTCTAGAGATAAAACTATTAGACATGGCAAGTTTTGTAGTGATGAGCAAGTTGGAAGCTAGATTATAAGGTGAGAATGAAAAGGATATGGAGAAATGGAGCAAAAGGCATAATTTCATCATTTATGATGCCTTTAAAAAAAGGGATATGAACTGGGAAATGGTGTTGCATACCTGTAATATCATCACTCTGGAAAGCTGAGGCAGGAGGATTGCATGTTTAAAACCAGCCTAGGTAATTTAGTAAAACTTTGTCTCAGAAATCAATCAATCAAACAAACACAAAAACAAAACAGTACGTAGAGAGCTCTTCCTAGAAGACTGGATTAAGAAAGGAAATCCATTTCATTCAGTGATGATGTCACTATTTATCTTTCAGAATTTGACAAGGCCTTGCTGTCACTTCTTTCTGTGATAGCTACTCCCCAAAGTACTTTGAAATATTCTCTCTTTCTCTCTCTCATTTATAGGAAGAAGCCTATGTGATGAGCATATGATTTCTGTAATGTTATATACCATAACCTTCTCAGAGATTTCTAATATCTTCTTTTATCTAATTCAGATTTATCCTGAAAAACTCAAAGTATGACCATTCTGAATTCCAAAAAGAAAACTTCCCTGTTAGTTTAAGATATAAACTAATCTACAAAATTGCGTTTACTTTGATTTCAAAGTGCACCTGTGTGAAGGATATAAAGGAAGGCTTGTGTTTACTACTGAAATTTCCAAACTCATTTAGCAGGAAAATATTCCAGGACCATGCCTTGTCTGATTTTTCTTTCCTAACTTTTCCAATATAAAAATCTGCCCCCACTGTCCTCCCTCCCTCCCTCCCTTCCTTTCTTCCTTCTGTTTATGACACAACTTTGACTTTAAGTCTATATTGAGGTGACCTTGCTGAGAAGTATTTTTCAGGCCCTCAAGATAATTCTTAGGATCACAGGTCCCACCAAAACAGGTACAGGTGTGTTAAATTGTCCCATCCCCAGAGTTGCATGGGCATGGAACCTGGTCTAGATTCGGTTAGAAAGAACTAGCTCTATAATTTGTTTTGCATTTCTAGAATCAACCACAAAACTATCCATATTATTGTTCTCTTTCTCTATTATCTTTGCCCAGATATCCTAGATTTCCCAGAATATCACAAAGTTTACACAGAAAGCCAAATACGAATTTTCTCAGTCTCATAGGTGGTGGAGAGGAAGGCCTTGTTATAAATCCATTGTGTTTGTCTTTGCTAGCTTCCCCACTCAGTGTGTACTGATGTGTGTCCTCCCGGAACGCGGAAGGGGATTCGTCAGGGGGAACCAATATGCTGCTTTGATTGTATCCCATGTGCTGATGGACATGTATCAGAGAGAGCAGGTAGAGATGATAATTTTCTCATTGAGATAAGAATGCAATTAGATTAAATGTGTTTTGGCAAAGAGGTCCTTGGAAACCTTCTTTATAAATATGTGTGAACAACTCAACAAAATAATTAAAACCTATCCAATTATTAGATGTCATATAAAATACAAAAACTGTAATTAAAAAATTTTATTTTTTATTAATACATGTTTGTAATACACAATGAATGCATTCATTATGGGGAATGCATATATATACAACATCTTAATCCTTTGAAAAAACTGATACTGAGTTTCAGTTCTCAGACTGCTATAGTTGGGAAAAGACCTGTGACCATGAAGTTAATCAAGAAAATACAAAACAAAATATGTGAAATGTGAACACTGAAATTCACAAAAAGTATTTGTTGCTGAGATAAACAAAACATTAATTATGTTCATAAATGGGGAAAAAGGTGACTTACAGTTCTTTGTTTTACTGAATTATCTGTAATTTGGAACTATAAGATCTAAAATTCTATCCTTAAAGACAATTGGCTGAAAGTTATTAAATTGTCGAAGTTTAGAGCACATGAATTCTGTAACTACTGCTGCATGAAGTACTCTCCACAGCTTGCTAAGTTGTTGCTCTTCCTGAGCAGAATTTTAGTTAGGCCTCATGTGCTTAGTCCATTAAGCAGTTGGAACAGGGTTATTTTTATTCCTACCTTCTGTTAAAGATAACACAGATTGTACTTATCTTTTGTCAAATGGCCCTCAACAATGATTCATTTAAAAGAGAATTTTTAAAATGTAAAAATTTTCCCTAGATGTAAAACAGGCACAGTGTAACCTGAACAACTCCCTGACCTCATGTGGCCAGGTCTCTGCGCTGAGTGACACCTCCAGGAGGCCAGTCTAGCAGTCAGAAGTGATTAGAAGGGCATTTCAGTCATTATCTGCACCTTTCAAACAATGTTAAAGAGATTCATTTCATAATCTACCATACACTCAATCTCAAACAACTTTTTCTTGCATGATATTTTCTCTTAGAGCCTGTTTTTGGACAAATGAAACCTTTCTCAGTCTCAGGCAACAGTTATTGTTTTTGTTTCCCTTCTTAGCTTCAGTCTTCCTCTTCCTGTTCCTCAAATCAGGATCTGAATGGTGAGGAGGGGAAAAGCTGACTGGGCAAGGCCAAAATTCTCTTCCAAGGGACTGAAATTGAATGGAAGACTGAAAACACTAGTATATTAACCAACATTATACCAGCCACAATCCTCTCATTTGTTTTACCCCAGTAGTTTTGATTTTCTCATTTATGGATTATTGTTGAGTTTATAATGATACAGTAATACCTCCTTTCTCAGTAGACAGTTGGAAGAGAAAGAAAGAAGCGTGCTATTGGAAAAAGCCAATGCAAGAAAGGCTGAAATTAAGAAAGGAAACTAAATTTTTAAAATTGAAAACAATCACTCTGTATGTATTATTATCAACACTATTTTATCACCACTTTTTTGAGATGTTATCTGTATTCTGTGTAAGGAATTTTCAGTGAGTTCTTACTCTAGCCTTTGCTCCCAGCTGTTCACAGTTAAAGGGGACAACTGGATTCTCTTGCAGTCATTTCTGTTTTTTTTTTTTCAACAGGTCAAAGGGAGTGTGACCAATGTGGTGAAGACTATTGGTCAAATGAGCAAAAGAGCATGTGTGTGCTGAAAGAGGTGGAATTCCTGGCTTATGATGAGGCTCTGGGATTCACCCTGCTTATTCTCTCCATCTTTGGGGCCCTTGTGATCTTGGCAGTCATGATTGTGTATGTGATATACAGGCAAACTCCTCTGGTGAATGCCAATGACCGGGAGCTGAGCTTTCTCATTCAGGTTTCTCTTATCATCACTGTGCTGTCATCTATTCTCTTCATTGACAAGCCGTACAACTGGTCCTGCATGGCCCGCCAGGTCACGCTGGCCCTGGGCTTTTCTCTGTGTTTATCTTCCACTCTTGGAAAGACTATATCATTGTTTTTTGCCTACAGAATTTCCATATCCAAAACCCGATTCACATCCATGCACCCCCTTTTTCGAAAAATCATTGTTTTGGTCTCTGTTGTAGTTGAGGTTGGCATATGCATAGCCTACTTGGTATTACAACCCCCACGGGTATACAAGAACATGGAATCTCAAAATATAAAGATCATTTTGGAGTGCAATGAAGGTTCTATAGAATTTTTGTGCTCCTTGTTTGGGATTGATGCCTTCCTGGCCTTTCTATGCTTCCTTACAACTTTTGTGGCTCGTCAGTTGCCAGATAATTATTACGAAGGAAAATGCATCACTTTTGGGATACTGGTTTTCTTTATTGTCTGGATTTCTTTTGTCCCTGCTTACTTGAGCACCAAAGGCAAATTCAAAGTGGCTGTGGAAATATTTGCAATCTTGGCATCCAGCTATGGTTTGTTAGGTTGCATATTTGCTCCCAAGTGTTTCATTATTTTGCTGAGGCCGAAGAGGAATACTGATGAAACTGTTGGTGGGAGAGTCCCCACTGTAGATAGGAGCATGCAGCTAACTTCAGCATCAGTGAGCAGTGAGCTTAACAATACCACAGTGTCAACTGTTCTGGATGAATAGTGTTGTGGGTTATATGTAACCTTGAAATTACAATTATGATATGGTTCAATGTTCCCTTTCAGATTGTTCCTAAAGCAGCTGCCTGAAGCTCTAGGTGTAATATTAAGGATTTGTGTTCTAGAGGTGTAGCCTTAGCACAGTATATGATGTCTCATTCTCTAAGATACTATTTAGCGTGAGTTAGAATACCTCTTATTGAAACTGTAAACTATTTTATTAAAATATTTCATAATACTTTCACATAAGGATTGTTAGTAGAGAATATGATAGGCATAAATTTATCTAAAATAATAGCACACAAGTGGTTCTTCAATATATTTTGTTCTTAAATCATGGGTCTCTGACCTAGAATTCTGTATTAAATAAAATCATCTAGCAAGGACCAAAAAAGACATTTTGTTCTACATTCTATTAATGCCTCTCTGAAATAGTTTTCTGACTATCACTCATAAATTTTCCCTTGGAGCAGGAAGTTTAGAGAATTCTTAGAAGATGATTATGTTTCAAAGGACTCTAGCATATAGACAATATCAAGGAAATGAAATATTGACAAAACTGAGCTCCTTCTTGAATTCATAATGGGAATATCCAAGTTTCTCTCAGAGGGAAGGCAAGACCTATTCCCTGCAGACTTCTCTAGAGGAGAATAAGTGGCAAAGTATCTGAGTTTCATAATATTCCCCTGCTTGAAAAGTAAAAGCAAAGGTGATAGGAGGTTAGCACAACAGTTAGAATATATAGTGAAGATCTGAAAGAAAAAAAAAGCAAATGTTTAATGAAAGTGGGTATTATAATAGAATTAAAAAAAATAAACTGAATGGTTGATAGTTGCCCTATGAGTATACAATTAAATGGAATTTAATTCCCATGTGGAAATGTTATAAAAATGTTTTTAATCTACTAAATATGAAACTTTGAGAATGAACTATCTGTATTTATGTATATATGAATTAAATATGTGGAAAGAAAGATTTTGTGGAAATGCCAATAAACAAAAAATGTATGTGTTTATTTCACTCTAGAAATCCAATGTCATAAGAAAGAGATCTCTCTTTAAGAGAATTTAATAAGGTTTGGGAATCCTGCTTAACCAAACTGGTCAGAGATTCATGCAGGCTTGTGGGAGCAGAACCCTGAACCATGACAAATGACTAGGTTTAGCAGGGCAGGTCATTTAGAAACTTATTTACTGGTTTTAAAGAAGGATCTTTCTAGATCAGACAAAGGGGATCAGTTTCCTACAATTCAAATAGGGAGTTTATGTAAAGGTTTGGCAAAGCTCCAAAGTGATCACATTTGTTGGCGGGATAACGGTACCCCAGTATTCTGGGCAAGTATCTATTCACCTATCTGTCTCCAAACACTGTGCACCACACCCCTTATAATTATTAGATGAGAATCTACATCATAGACTGAAGAGCAGGGAAATTATCTTCTTTGTCCATTCATTCATTTCATTTTTTATTCATTTGGCCCTTCATTCAAAAGACTGTACTTTGGAAAAGGAGAATGATTTGTCAAAGTATAGAGCAATAGACTCAATTCCTTTTTCAGTTATGCACATAGCTTGAGCATTCTCAATAATCCATCTTGAGATTTTAAAAAAGCTGAAAGATGGCTCATGTCTAGTAACTTGGCTTACTTTTGTATTCAAAAGATTTCAATCTTAGTGTAATCAATTTCTTTTTTGAGATGTTGATTATTGAACATATAGGGTCTAAACATAATTTCAGAAGTCCATATGGTTAATATCAAAGACTTTATGATCTTTTATATCACATTGCTCAATAATAGTCTCATCAGACTCATGTTCATCATAATTATTTTTCTGGTTAGCAATAGGTTTGGAAATTAGAGAAAATAAATGTTATCAAAAGCAAAATATCAATTGACATTGCATGTTTGATGATAATGTTTACTTATGCAACTTTATACTTTAAAGGAACAACTTTTTATCTAAAATAGTGTGAAGTTGTTACTTGATTTGATACACATGCATTTTTAAAGAAACTGGCTTATTTCAGTTAAAATAAAAAATATATGATTGTCAAAAGATAATAGTCTAACTTGCAACATTGTTTTATTCTTTGTAATTAATTTCTTACCAAGTATTAAAATATTTCTTATAACATTGGAAGATATTTTCTCTATGGATGAATGTGTCATTTATAAATTATTGGTAGTGGGAAAATTTACTGAAATCTCTGTTCACATATATTGCTTTGTAAGAGAATCTTACAAAGTGTAGAAGTCATTACTGACACTCCCTGCTGTGGGTGAACACTTGCTGGTAACTCAGGCTGGGCCTTGGGGAGCTGCTCGGAATTAATTTCAATGTGTTGCATCAAAATTTTGCAGTTGCTGTTATAAGGAGTGGCATAAAGATTAATTACTTGAACCAAAAAAAAAAATGGCAAAACAACACTTTATTCAGAGCTGAGCCGTACACACAGAAAAAATTGACCCTTTGGTAAAGAAATGTTTATCAGAGCTGCTCACACTCATTTTATAAGATCAATCCCTTGCATTAAGGCAAAGACAATTCCTGATAGAAAGCAAACATATTATCAAAAAGGGTGAGATATTCCAGCTGCCAGCTTAATCTTAAAAGCATAGCTCCGATCTCACTTCTCTCCTGCTCCACAGCTCTCAGTGGCTCTTCACTGTCTGGGAAAGCAGCAGTCTTGCTGGCTTAGCTTGACATTAAAGATCAAAACTGTTTTCATCTTTTATTTTCAGCAGTTGTCACCTATCACCTTTTGCCCCCATCCTTTTAACAGCCCAATTGTACGTTTGCAATTCTTTGAACCCACTTAGTTCCCTGTTGATCACACTATTACCTTTTACCTTTAAGTTTTACTAGTACTCCATCTGTTCATCCATCCACCTATCGTTGAGGGCTTGATGTGCATCAGACGGTCATCTTCCTCTTCCTCCTCCCCTTCCTCATCTTCCTCTTTCACCTCCTTCTCCTCATAGGAGATTTGCAGCAGCATTAATTAGAATTAGCCAAACAAGCAACCACTCTCATTTCCAACAACAGAAGAATTAAGGTGTACTCAGTCAATGGAATATTGTAGAGGAATGAGAATAAGTGGGCTACTTGGTGGAAAAAAGACTGTAGAGTGATAAGATTGAAAGCTGGAAAGTGATTGGAATTTGGAAATCATCTGGGCTAGAGATCATGATGACTCAGACCAGGAACACAGCTCTCAGCAACCTGGGGAAGTGGAACACTGTCGCAGTCAGGTTTGTTGATGCACTTTATTTGTTTTTGTTTTTGTTTTTTGTTGGTACCTGGTATCAAACTCTGGTCCTTGTGCTTGCGAGGCAGGAGGCAGAACAACTGAGTTAAATCCCTGGCCCTGTTGATGTGCTTTAAACATTTGACAGTTGCATATTTGAAGTATGTTCAATGGAAAAGGGAACATACTAGAATGCTTTAAGCCCCTAACTAATCTTATTATATTAAACTAATTTTCACTTACCCTCTGAAATTCTGATTAATAAAGGGAGTCACTTAAACTGATTAATCCACCCCCAAGAAAATAACTATCTCAAAGTAGTTGTTAGGGCTCACTAGTAGTTGAAAATCATGAATGAAAAATTTCCTGCTTCTTGTTTCTCATTTAAAAGTTTAAACATCTGTAGGTAAATTAGACCTTCTCTTCTGTTTTTATTTTGTGTAGTAATTCTTTCACAACCGTTGCTAGAGAAGTTGACCATGTATGAAGTGTATTACAGGAGAATAAGAATGAATGTGAGTTGCGGACACCATTTCTACTCTTTGAAAATCCATGACTAACACAGCAACCATTATTTGGTACCAAAGTGTGCAAAACAGAAAGGCACCTATACATCTGATGGTGTGCAAAAAAAAAATTAGGGTTATAGCTTAACCAGCACATGCCTTTCTTCCCTCCTCCCAAAGACACCAGTGTTGGTTTTTGCCTATTTCTTTGAGCCTCTCTCCACAGTGTCCCACACTTAGGCCTCGAATACAGTATCCTGATTTATAGATCAAGCACAAGGTTTCCTGAAGGCACAGTGCAAATCTCTTTTTAAAAATAAGATTTAAAGAAAATTTTGGATTTATCAACTTCAGTTTAAAAGTAAATAACCCCTGGGCCTGGGATTTAGCTCAGAGGTTTTGCCGCTTGCTCCGCAAACACAAGGACCCGAGTTTGATCCCCGGTACCAAAAAAAAAAAGTAAATAACCCCATGGTGCTTAATAGATTGGCAGAGGACTTTGATTAAGGAAGACCAAGACACAAAGATTAGCTTTGGTATCTTCGAACTTGTTTGAAGCAACAAAGCAAATGACTAAAAGCAAAGAGTTTGGAGAAGAAGTTTGGGATCAATAATTCTTACTGTGTAATCCTAGGTAAGTTGGTTTAGCTGTCTGAGCACAAAGTCTGACACCTAGTTAACATTCAGTAACTGTTAGCTAGTTATACTAGTTCTTATACTTAAAAGAATGTAACTGAAAACTATTAGTATTATTCGGCAGTTGCCTCCTGTGTCTGTTTATCCAGCCCCATGGATTGGACATTTTAAACTCCAGTCCGGCAGCAAGTGTGCTTCTATTTCTTTTGACTGTTAGCAGCACTTCTGGACCACATAGCCTTTGAAATCTGGGAACCATGAGCAACACTTTCTTTTCTTCTGTTGTCGTCTTCTTCCAAGCCCTATATATAGCACATGTATGCACCAGCCAGCCAAGTAGCCACTAATTCCTGTCAATTCCCAACTCAGTAAGGCTCAGATTGGCCTTCTCCTCTTTAACGCAATCCATCAGCACCTTGAGGCCCCAGCACTCGTTGTCCCTTATGCTGCTTCTCTCTTTAACACTTAACTTCTACCAGACATATGATATATTTACTTTTTTAAAAAAATTAATTTTATTGGTACATTTTAGGTATACAATATAATGACATTCATCATTGGAAATTTGCAACTTTACATAATCTCTCTTGGTTCTTATTTTTTCCCCCTTCCCCTGCCCTCCCTTCAACCCCTCCATCCCTCCCTATTTACAAAGACTTTGTTTCCATTTTTTCCTTTTCTCATATTAATTCCATTCCCTTCTTTCCTTTCCCCTACCCCTCCCACTTCCCCTTCCCCTTTGCCCCTTTTCTTCCTATTTCACATTATCTATTATACCTTTTAGTCCTTATTTACACTTTCAGTTTCTCATACTAGAGAAACTATTCAGTATTTACACATGTGTGTCCTATTTATTTCACTTAAGAGTATCGCCTCAATGTGCATCCATTTAGCTATAAATGTCTCCATTTTTTTATGGCTGAGTAGTACTCCATTTTATAAAAAAACCCACATTCTCTTTATCCAGTCTCCAGTTGATGGGCAATTGGGCTGCTTCTAAGTTTTGGCTATTAAAAATTGCACTGCTATGAACATGGGTGCACATATATCACTGTGGTATGATTCTTTTAAATCTTTGGGGAAGATACCCAGCAGGGAAATAGCTGGGTCAAATGGGACTTCCAGTCCTAGTTCTTTGAGGTATCTCCATACTGATTTCCACAGTGGTTGCACCAGTCTACACTCCCACCAGCAGTGGAGTAAGGTTCCTCTTTCCCCACAGCCCTGCCAGCATTTGTTATTGGTTGATGTCATGATAGCAGCCATTCTTACTGGGGTGAGGTGGAATCTCAGCGTTGTTTTCATTTGCATCTCTCGAATGATCAATGATGTTGAACATTTTTTCATATGTTTATTTGCTCTTTCTACTTCTTTGTGTGAGAAATGTCTGTTCATTTCAGATGCCCATTTTTGGATTGGGTCTTTAAATTTGGGAGGTCTGATTTTTTAAAGTTCTTTATAGATTTTAGATAGTAGACCTTTGTCTGAGGGACAGCTGGTGAAAATTTTTTCCCACATTGTGGGTTGTCTCTTCACACTGCTGGTGGTTTCTCTTGCTGTGCAGAAGCTTTTTAGTGAGAAGAGATCCCACTTGTTGATTGTTTGTGCTAGTTCATGGGCAACTGAGGTTTTGTTCATAAAATCTTTTCCTACACCAATGTCTTCAAGAGTTCTACCTAACCTCTGTTCTAGCCAGTTCAGCATTTCTATTTTAATATTTAGATCTTTCATCCATTTCGATTTTAGTTTAGTGCATGGTGAGTGGTATAGGTCTAGTTTTAATCTTTGGCAAGTCGAAACCCAATTTTTGCAGCACCATTTATTAAAGAGGCTATGTTTCCTCCAGTGAGGATGTTTGGCTCTTGAAGATGAGGTGGCTGAGTGTGTCTGGAGTTGTTTGTGCATCTTCTAATCTGTTACACTGATTCTCAGGTCTGTTTCTTTGCCAGTACCATGCTGTTTTTATCGCAGTAGCTTTGTAGTATAGTTTCAAGTTGGGGGTTTTGATACCCCCTGCCATGTCTCTGTTGCCTAGTATTGCTTTTGATATTCTAGGTCTCGTCCTGTTCCAAATGAATTTTTGGATTGTTTTCTCAAGGTCTGTGAAGTATGGTGCTGGAATTTCAATTGGAATTGCATTGAATCTATGTACCAGTTTTGGAAGTATGGCCATTTTCACTATATTGATTCTTCCAACCCAGGAGCAAGGAATGTCCTTTCTTTCCATTTTCCGATATCATCTTCAATCTCTCTTTTCAGACTGGTATAGTTTTCAGAGAAGAGGTCTTTGATTTCTTTTGTTAGGTTGATTTCTAGGTATTTCAGTTTTGTGGATGCTATTGTGAAAGGAATTGTTTGCCCTATTTTTCTCTCAGTGAGTCTGTTGTTCATGTAGAGGAAAGCTATTGATTTTTGTGTGTTGACTTTGTATTGAGCTATTTTACTGAATTTGGCTATTAAGTCTAGAAGACTTTTGGTGGCATTCTTGGGGTCTTCTATATAGAGTATCATGTCATCTGCAAATAATGACAATTTGACTTCTTCATTTCCTATCTTTATTCCTTTTCTTTCTTTCTCTTGTCTAATTGCTGTGGATAATGTTTCCAAAACTATATTGAACAGGAGTGGTGATAGTGGACATCTTTGTCCTTTTCCTGATTTGAGTGTGAAGGATTTCAGTTTTTAACAATTTAGCATCATATTGGCTGTTGGTTTTTCATTGATGGCCTTTATCGGATTGAGGTGGAGACTGTCTATTCCAATTTATTGTAGGGTTTTTATCATAAATGCATGTTGGATTTTGTTGAATGCTTTTTGTGCATCTATTGAGATGATCATATGGTTTTTGCCCTTGGCTCTATTGATATAGTGTATTACATTGATTGCTTTGAGTACGCTGAACCATCCCTGCATCCCTGGGATGAATCCCACTTGGTCAGGGTGTATGAACTTCTTGATGATCTTCTGCATTCTGTTTGCCAGTATCTCATTGAGGATTTTTGCATCTATGTTTCTTAGTGAGACTGACCTATAGTTCTCTTTCTTGGTTGGGTCTTTCTCTGCCTTTGGGATCAAGGTGATGCTTGCTTCCAGGAATGAATTTGGGAGTATTGTTCCCCTTTCAATTTCACTGAAGAGTTTAAATAGTAGTGGCAGTAATTCTTCTCTAAATGTCTTGTAGCATTCAGCAGTGAAGCCATTGGGACCTGGACTTTTCTTCATTGGTAAATTTTTTTTTTGGAACTGGGGATTGAATGTGGGACCTTGCACTTGTGAGGCAGGCAGTGGAACCACTAAGCTAAATCCCTGGCCCTTCCTTGGTAAATTTTTAATTACATTTTCAATTTTGCTGATTGACTTGGGTTTTTTAGAATTTTTATATATTCTTTGTTCATCTGTGGTAATTCATATGTATTCAGAAATCTGTTTCTCCTGTGTTGTCCATCTTATTGGAGCACAGGTTCTCAAAGTAGGTATTGATGATCCTTTGAATTTCTGCTGGGTCCATTGTAATTTCACTTTTCCTTCCTAATTTCATGGATTTGGGCCTTTTCTTTCCTTTTTTTGATAAGGTTGGTTACAGGTTTGTCAATTTTGTTTATTCTTTCAAAGAACCCACTCTTTGCTTCATTGATTTCATTCTCTTAGTCTCCATTGCATTGATTTCTGCTCTGATCTTTATAATTTTCTTCCTTGTATGAGCTTTGGGTTTGTCTTGCTCTTCTTCTTCTAGAAGGTTGAAGTTCAGCATTAGGTTTTTATTTGAGTTTGCTCCATTTTCCTAATATGAGTATTCACTGCTATGAATTTCTCTCATAAGACTGCTTTCATTGTGTCCCATAGATTTTTGACAAGTTGTATTGTCATTGTCATTTAATTGTAGGAACTGTCTGATTTCTTCTTCTATTTCCTCTGTGACCTATTGGTTATTCAGAAGGGCGTCAATCAGTTTCCATGTGTTTATGAAAGTCTTGTGGTTTCTTTTGCTATTGATCTCTGATTTCATTGCACTATGGTCTGATAATATACAGGGGATAACTTCAATTTCTTTGCACTTACTTAAATATGTACTATGAGAGACTATGTGGTTTATTTTGGAAAATGACCCATGTGCTGCTGAAAAGAATCTGTATTCTGATTTTGTGGGGTGGAACACTCTGCAAACATCTGTTAAGTTCATTTGTTCAAGTGTTTGATTGAGTTCTAGTATTTTGTTGCTTATTTTTTGTCTAGTTCATCTATGTATTTGTGACAGTAGGGTGTTAAGGTCCCCCACTATTATTGTATTAGTGCTTATATGATTTTTCATGTCCATTAGTATTTGTTTTATATAGTTGAGTGCACTACTACTTGGTGCATATACATTTATGGTTGTTATCTCTTCCTCTTGAATTGTTCCCTTTACAAGGATGTAGTGTCTTTCTTTGTCTCTCTTAAACAGTGTTGGTTTGAAATCCACTTGATCTCCAAAGAGGATAGCTACTCCTGCTTTTTTTGGGTTGCTGTCACATGGAGTATTGTTTTCCACCCTTTAACTTTCAGTCTATGAGTTTCTTTTTGAATTAAGTGTGTTTCTTTTATGTTAGATCTTGCTTCTTGATGCATTCTGCCAGTCTATTTCTTTTGATTGGTGAAGTGAAGCCATTAACATTGATGGTTATAACTCATACATATTGTCTTATCATTGTCATGACTTTTTCTTTTTGTTGGATTCTCCCCCTTTGTGTTCAATTTCTTTTCGTGTCTGATGGATTCATTTTGCTGGACTTCCTGGGATTGTGATCCTCATTATCTTTTCCTAGGATATTATCTAAAAGTTTTTGGAGTGCTGGTTTGGTATTCATGAAGTTTCTAAGGTGCTCTTTTTCATGAAAGTATCTTATTTCTCCATCAATTTTGAAAGATAGCTTTGCAGGGTACATCAATGTGGGTTGGAGGCTGTTTTCCTTTAGGGCTTGAAATACATCACTCCAAGCTCTTCTTGCCTTGAGGGTTTGTGTTGAGAAGTCTGCTGTGATTCTGATGGGCTTTCCTTTGTATGTGATTTGTTTCTTTTCTCTCACTGTAGAATGTTCTTTTTCTGTTGGGTGTCTGGAATCTTAATTGTTATATGGCTATGTGTAGTTTTTTTGGATCAAGGCTATTTGGAGTCCTATATGCCTCACTTATCTGTATGTCAAGTTCTGTTCCCCTGCTTGGGAAGTTTTCTGCCATCACTTCTGTGAACAGTTTTTTTAGTGTCATCTGCACTCTCTCCTCTTTCTTCATTGACTCCAATCAGTCTTATGTTATTCTTCTTTGCATTGCTTAGCAGCTGTTGGATTGATTTCTTGGGCTCCCTTACTATTTTAAAGCAATTTTTCTTTTCCTGGTCATTAATTGCAATCTTATCTACCATATCTGAATTTCTGTCCTCACATTGGCTCATTCTGCTGCGTAAACTTTCAATGGAGTTTTTCGTCTCCTGGAAATCTGTTTGCATCTGTTTTGTGGATTCCATTTGTTTCCTATGTTGGGATTCCATCATATTCCTCAGCTCCTCTATTTTTTTTTTATCTGTATCCTCTCTAGATTAATCATGTCTTGCACTGTGGGCACAATCTCTGCTGTCATCTGAGAAATTATTTCTGATTTCATTTTTTCCAGACCCTCTTTCATTGCCAGTTCAGGGAGTCCAGGTGATTGAGTATCAAATTGTTCCATCTCATTTACTTTTGGGGTGCTTTAGGTTATCTGGAAATCTGTTTTTGAGACTTGTTTACATGTCTTCTCATTTCAATGTGGGTGAGGGGGTGGGGTGAGGGGAGGGGTGTGTGCTGCTGGCACCCATGTGTCTCACCTCCTTGGTGCTGGGGGTGGCTCTGTTCCTTGGCACTTGGGACCTGGAGCTATATTTGACAAGTTAAAACATACTGCTTCAACATAGGGCCTGAGCGTTGGAATTTGTGAATGCTCTCTGGGTGTTTTTAGTGAACATCAGGGCTGATGAACACTGGGACTGATTGATTGGTTGATTGAGGAGCTTCAGTTTACACAGGTTTCAGTCCATAATCAGCTGGCTCTGAAGCTGGGATGGCAAAGAGGCATCACAGAGTAGAAACAACATGGTGAGCCCAAGGTAGCAAAGGCAACAAGAGCTATATTTACTTTCTTTCTATCTCCATTGCTTACTGCCAAATTCCCATACCTAGAACAGTGTCTGGGGAATGTTATATGGATTTAGATAATACCTGTTGAATGAATGAATGAATGAGAATAAGTAAATGAATGACAGAATATATGCTCAGGCCACTCTCCTTTTTTAGACCAATATCACCTTTATGTGTATTGCTACAGCTGTCTCCTAATGGTCTACCTCTCTGGCTTGCTTTCTACATTTTATTTCTTGAACTGTAGCAAAAGGCATTTTTCTAAGGTGCAGTAACTTATTCTGCCACTTTCTGGTTAAATTCTCTAGCAAGGGTGTTCCCTATTTATCTTTCATTTCCTCTGACACTCTTCTCTGACCCTCTCCTTCCATCCAGATTGTTTACATTTCCCTGAATTTGTTGCCTCTGAGAAATGTTGGCTGCTTCTTCCTGTAACATTCCTCCCATCTCAGTCCCTCATTTGTTAGCTGTCTCCTTCAAGTCTTGAAGACCTAGGTAATGGATATGGATCGCTTCCTTGTGGAAGGCTTCCAATCAATTGTTCTTAGCTAAGTTGGCACTGGGCAGCTTCCTGAGAGTGGCTGCAGCACCCCATGGCCTCTCTGATGAAAACATTTACTGTCTGTGCAGCAATAGCCTTTGGAAGAAGGAAGTACTATGAGCTTCGGGTGATCTGTATTGTTCATTTCTGTATTTCCTATTCCAGAGCAATTGACACATGATAGGTGCTCAATAAATGTTTTCTGAATATCACTATACAGTATTAGGTGTCTGCTGAACTCTGAAGTGTTTTGGGTCAGTGTAATCAAGATACAGAGGGACCTATATTTGATCACCTTTTGTTGATTTTAAAAGTTCCTAAGCAATATTGGCATCAAGTCCATGGTTGTGGCTATAGTAGTACTTCCTGGAACACAGTCTTGCTTTCTAATAAATGCCATACGAAGGGGGTAATTTTGACACCTTTATAGAATCCAAAATACTTGTCTCTAGAGAACAGTCTCAAGTCTATGAACTCAGCCACCATAAGCCACAGTCATGCATCAAGATCACACAGCATGTCATAGGCTTACAGCCTTATATCCACTAACCTAGGCCACAGCAGGTAAGGCTGGCTTAATATGAACCTCTACACACCACCAAGATCAAAATGTTTTGCCTACCCAGCACAGTTCAAGGCTCACAACTGCGTATACTGACACTGCTGAAAGTATCTCTGCATGAAGATTTTGCCCTCCCCTGTTTTCTTGCTTAATTTGTAGTATGGGAATTTTCAATTCTATGTTTATGGGATGCTTCAAACAAATTATATCCTTCCCATTTTTTTGGATTTAATATAAAACAGAAGATATGTCAAAGAGTAGCAAATGAAAGTCCAAAATGCTATCTTTATTATGCTAAACATTGAGTTGAGGTTGTAACTTACTTGGAGAGTTAAGTAGGCTTCTTTAATCTGATCCCAAGAATTAAGTAGACTAACCTATCCAGACACAGGTATGAGCAGCTGCCCAGGAAAGACTTGAGTAGTGGGAAAGCAAGTGAAAACTTGCATTCTGTGGGTAACTCTCTCCCAAAAAGGATAATTGATAAGATGTGTCATTCACCTTTCCTTCAGGAATGAATGAAGCAGTGGAGAGAAGCTAAGGGTGTGATGCTAATTGAACTCTGTTAGGAGAGAAAGCATCAGGTGTAGGGAAGAAGCATTCCCTCCCAACATCATATACCACAATAGGGACTCAGATATATATTGTGACATAATGAACAAAACACATTAAGAGCTACCACTATTTCATATTAATGTTTTGTACATTGGTGTGTCTGTAGTTGCTTGGTGCATAGGAATATAAACGGCAAAGCATAAGGCAATTCTACAACAATAAAGAGAAGACTGAATAAATCATTTGTGGATGGCTTACCATGAACTCTAATGAGGGTCACATAAAATATCTGCCATATTTCTTGCCTACAGTATAATGCAACCCATCACAACATAATCTGAAGAGGTTTCTAAGCTTAGAAGCATGAGAAAAGATAAAGGTAACCCACAGAGGACTGTAATATTAATTATGCCCAGAGCAGGCTGTGAAAAGTTAACCCCACAATTGGCTTGTTTACAGAAGTGAGTCTGGCCGAAGCCTACGTGCTGAGGTCAGAGTAACTCGCAGCCAAATTCTGTTCCCACAACTAAACTTTCAGACTAGAAGGATGATTTTCTAATTATAACCATATATTTTGTCTATTCTGTTCCTAACTTGAGAATGCTTTGTCTTGTCCTTTATGAGCCTTGCTTACGTTAATTTCCATAGAAACCACACGTTGTCTTTACCCCAATTGATTGTTAATAAAAGTCAGTGCCTGGAACTGTCCAGCGCCATTGTCGGTTGCACTGACATTGGTCATCCTGGCACCCCACTCTCTCTCTCTTAGTTCTATCTCTTAATGTATTCTTTTTCTCAGGCCTGCATCACTCACTGGGTGGGTGGGTACTGGAACTTGACTACAGGGGTCTCCACCAGTAACCTTTTTTGATAAATTGACTCAATTTATTTTCAAACTGCAATCTCCTTTCAGACTTCAAACTTAAAGGCCAGTAATGGATACATAGCTTTGACCTGAACACATTAATGTTGCATTTTAAAAGCAAAGTAATATGGACCCATGTGATGCTTGTCAAATTTAGAAGCTTGATCACTTAATAATGTCATGGACCCTATCAGTATACAGTATCAAGTGGCCTCTTGAACCAGAGGCTGGTGTTTTGGGTTAATGTAACCAAGATACAGTGGAAACTGGTGAGGATAACTGACCTTTCAGAAAGTCTGAGGATCTATGGTATAGAAATATGCCAGCTGCCAAGATCATCTGCTCATGGCTCTCAAAAAAACCACAGGGATAGAGAAAGGACAAAATACTGTACTATTTGCCTGTTTATGATGAGTGGCTATTTCCCTGGCAGAATGGGAAATAAAACCTGGAGTTGGACCAGGTGACTCATAAAGTCTCCTTTGGCTCTTAATGGCAAGAGTTAGAATTCTACTGATCTGTTTGAAAAATCACCTTAGTACTTACTAATTTGCTGTGACCCACCAGTGAACTCTGTTTCCAGTGAGGCAAAAGAAAAATGGAGATAAGAGGAAACTGTGGAAGAATGAAGACACAAGTCTTATCTTGAAGACTGACATTCGAGCCAGGAAATAGAAACGCACACAGTCATTGGAAGAATGCTAAAAGTTTGGTCAGTAAAAAAGACAGTTTAAGGACTTACAAAGTACTTTAGTCACATCATTTACTATCTTTTATCCTTTCTGGTCTCAATTCTTCATTTTTTATGCATGTGGATACTTCTAGAGTTAAGAGAGAGTTATAGTGAGATAAACATATAATGTTTATACACAGCATCTGGGAAATAAATACCTTTATGAATATTGGTTTTAAAATACTACTATTAAATGCCTTGTGCTGTTAATTAATTGTAAAGCAATGTGGAGGAAAACAATAAAGGGGCACCTATGGGAGGAATACTTACTACTGTGGGACACCGAGAAAATGTATATAGCACATTTCAGAACTGACATGCAAAGGAGAAAAGAAGCTACGTTAATTATCCACCAACTCTGATCACTCAGAGTGGCCTTCCTTAACACTGTTCCAAGTCACAAACTTTCCTACACCAAGTATTTTCCAGCATGCCACCCTGCTATCTCCTTTATAGCTTCCGTATCCTCAGAGTTATTTTGTTCACTTCTGTGTATTCTTTTTTTTTTTTGCACTTTATTAAATTCTTTTATTGGTACATTGTAGGTATACAACACAATTACATTTCTCATTGGGAATTGTACCTGTACATAATGCATCTTTGTTCTTATTTTTTCCCCATTCCTAGCCCTCCCTTCATGCCTTCCACCCTTCCCTATTTACAAACACTTTATTTCCATTTTTTCCATTTCTCAGCATTTTTCCTTTCCCTTCTTTCCTTTCCCCTGGCCCTCCCACTATCCCTACCACTTTGGACCTTTTCTTCCTATTTTGCATTATCAATTATTCATTCTAATCATTGGTTCATTTTAGGTATACAATATAATGACATTCATCATTGGAAATTTGCACCTTTACATAATCTCTCTTGGTTCTTATTTTTCACCCTTGCCCAGCCCTCCCTTCCACCCCTCCATTCTTCCTTATTTACAAAGATTTTGTTCCTATTTTTCCATTTTCTCATATTAATCCCATTCCCTTCTATCCTTTCCCCTAGCCCTCCCACTTCCTTCCCCTTTGCCCCTTTTCTTCCTATTTCACATTACCTATTATACATTTTAGTCCTTATTTACACTTTCAGTTTCTCACACCAGAGAAACTATTCGGTATTTATACGTGTGTGTCCTATTTATTTCACTTAAGAGTATCGCCTCAATGTGCATCCACTTATCTATAAATGTCTCTAATTTCTCATTTTTTATGGCTGAGTAGTACTCCATTTTAAATTCTTATTTATTTATTGCCTGTCTTTTCCCAACCAGAGACTGAGCCCCGGGAAGGCAGCGTATTATCCATTGAGCTCACTGGTATTTCCCCAGTATCTACAACAATGTCTAGCATTTAGAAGGCTCCTAATAAATATGTGATGAATGAATGAATTCATTAATTCAGATTTCAAATGTCCAAAATGACTTCCCCTGTATCCAGACACTGCCTTGGGGCTTTGCATTAATCTCTCTAAAGTAGACATTAATCATTCAGTTTTTGGTTAAGAAAATGGAGGCTCAACAGGCTTATGTAACTCAAATAACTTACCTAGATTTACCAATCTTACAAACAGAGTTAGGGTTCAGACTCCAGATCCAATTCCATGCCCTGCACTCAAGTCCCTCCACCCCACCACAGGTGTGATGCTGTGAGGATGAGGAGGAGAGTTACTGATAAAATATACACATTCTGATGGTGCACAATGCATAATTTAAGGGGATTTAATTATAAGAAATAAATATTTGTTAGAAGTAGCATTATTATAATTTTCAGGTGTGAAGTAAAAACTCGTAGAAACTTGTGGTGAGAGATCCTTATAAATTCTATGGGAATAATTAGAATCATACATTCTGGAGTCAGGATACATGGGTTCTGTTTCTGGTTCTGAGGCTGATTAGCTCCATGATCTTGGGCAGGCCAGGGAGACTCAGTATGGTTGCTTCAAGGAAAGGGAGTCAGGTCCTGGGATTCTGGATGTACACACACTCTTGTTTTGAAATTTGGTAAATTCTATATATGATAAAGAAATGAACTACCTCATTTCATCCAGACAATGGCAACCATCCAGTGTAAGTCAGCTAATAAAGAAATGAAAGCCCAGACCCACTCTTTCCATTAAAATGTTTCTATTGCCATAGATGAAAATCTAGTCTTATAATTTATTTATTTATTTATTTTTCCCATTAACTTTATTGATACATTTTAGGTATAAAATACAGTTACATTCATCATTGGGATCTTGCACCATTACATGAATCTCTTGGTTCTTATTTTTTTCCCCCTTCCCTTGCCCTCCCTTCACCACCTCCACCCTTCCCTATTTGCAAAGACTTTGTTTCCATTTTTTTTCTTCTTCTCATATTTTTTCCTTTCCTTTTTTTCCCTTCCCCTACCCCTCCCAATTCCCCTGCTCTTTTAGACCTTTTCTTCCTGTTACACAATATCAGTTATACATTTTTTAAATTACAATATTAAGATCTAGGAGATATTACCACAGATTTTACAGAATTTAAAAGGATATAGAAAGCATATTTCAAAAATCTGTTTTGAAATAAATTTGACAACTTCTAAGAAGTACCTTAGAAGACAAATTAATGAAACTAACTCTGGAGGAAATATAAAATTTGAATAGCACCTATTCAAGAAAGTATATTCCTAGCTTGAAAACTTACCTATATGACAATAGCAGGCTCATAAACATTTTAACTGATAAATTATATCAAACATTTAAAGCAGAAAAAAGAAGGAACACTTCTCCTCTCATTTTAGGAAATCAACATTGTGCTAATCCTAAAACTGGATAAAGATAATAGAAGAAAAAAGTATGAACATAGATAGAAATTTGTTTAACAAAACAAACTCTTAGAAGTCAGATCTGGCAGTATGTAGAAAGTGGTTTTGTTATAGGGATGGCACTGTTGGTTCAGCATTGGAAGATCCACCCCCAAAAGTCATCATTTTAACAGAGGAAAGGAGAAAGCCATATGATCCTGTCACTAGTTGGAGAAAGAGTATTGGACTAAATTCTACAGCTGTTCATGGTAAAAGCTATCAGGAGACTAGAAGTAGAACAGAACCTTCTCAACAGATCAAAGACATGTACTCCATACTTCCAACAAAAACTCCTTCTATGAATGGAGATGATACAATGCTTTCTCCCTAAAGTGGGGAACAAGGGCATATATGCCTACTCTTCATCTGTCCATTAGACTTTGAAACATAGGTCTAAACCAAAATAGTCTGGCAATAAAATGACACAACTAGGATAGGATTGGCACAGCAGAAGCAAAATCTTTATATGTAGATGAAATGATCATCTACAGAGAAAATACTAAGAAATCTCTAGGAGCCCCTAGAACTTGTACTTGAATTTAGCAGGATTAGAAAACACAAGGTATATATAAAAATTCAGGTCTGTGTATACTTGCTATAAACAAGGAATGGGATATTGAATTTTAAAAGTTTTGTAGGAGTACAAAGGACCCAGAAAAGCCAAAAACAAAAACAAAACCAGTGTTGGAAGACGTGTAGCACCCGATTTTAAGACTTCTTCTAAAGCTACAGTAATCAAGGCAGTGTTGATGTAAGGAAAGTCATATAGATCATTGGAATAAAACAGAGAATCTAGAAATAGAACCACACATATATAGTCCACTGAGTTTTGAAAGATTATTTAACATTAGCATTTTAGAGAATATAAACTCAATTCAAGAGCCGAGGAAGAGATAGTGTCTTTAGTAAACGGCACTAGGACACCTGGTATCCATATATAAAAAATTAACCTCAACCCTTTTCTTCCATACATGAAAATAAGTTGAAGGGACCTATGAACCTAAATAAGAAAGCCTAAAAGTGTAAAACTTGAAGAAGAAATTATAAGGGAAAATATTTATGAATTCAGGGTAGGCAAGAGCTACCTAGGATACAAAAACCATGATGTATAAAAGAAAAAAAATTGATAAATGAGATTCCATCAAAATTTAGAACTTTAAATGACATCATTAAAATGAAAAGTAGTCCTTAAACAGACCATATTTACAATACACATAACCTATGACCAGAATAGATAAAGAATTCTTAGAGCTCATTAATAGACAACCCAATTAAAATGTAGACATAAGAAGATGATAAATAGCCAGTATAGCACAAGGAATGGTGTGCAACTCTAGACTCAGAAAAATACTAATCAGTACAATAATAAGTTGGAATTATACACTCATTAGAGAGATGAAGTCAAAAGTTTTAAAAGCCTTGTCATGACTTTTTCTTTTTGTTGGATTCTCCCCCCTTTGTGTTTAATTTGTCATGCCCAATGGATTTATTCTGTTGGGTTTCCTGGGGTTGTGATCCTTATTGTCTTTTCCTAGGGTATTGTCTAAAATTTTTTGGAGTGCCAGTTTGGTATTCATGAAGTTCCTGAGGTGCTTTTTATCATGAAAGTATCTTATTTCTCCATCAGTTTTGAAAGATAGTTTTTCAGGGTACATCAATCTGGGTTGGAGGCTGTTTTCCTTTAGGGCTTGAAATACATCACTCCAAGCTCTTCTTGCCTTGAGGGTTTGCATTGAGAAGTCTGCTGTGATGCTGATGGGCTTTCCTTTGTATGTGATTTGTTTCTTTTCTCTCACTCCTTGTAGAATTTTGTTCTTTGGTTGGATTTCTGGAATCCTAACTATTATATGCCTAGGTGTAGATTTTTTTTTGATTAAGGCTATTTGGAGTCCTATATGCCTCACTTATCTGTATGTCAAGTTCTTTTCCCCTCCTTGGGACGTTTTCTGCCATCACTTCTGTGAACAGTTTTTTTATGTCATCTGCACTCTCTCCTCTTTCTTCATTGACTCCAATCCGTCTTATGTTATTCTTCTTTGCATCATCTAGCAGCTGCTGGATTGATTTCTCATGTTCCCTTACACTTTTAAAGCAATTTTTCTTTTCCTGGTCACTAATTGCAACCTTATCTTCTATATGTGAAATTCTATCCTCACATTGGTTCATTCTGCTGCACAGACTTTTGATGGAGTTTTTAATCTCTTGGAAATCTGTTTGTATCTGTTTTATGGATTCCATTTGTTTCCTATGTTGGGATTCCATCATGTTCTTCAGATCCTCTAGTTTTTTTATCTGTGTCCTCTCTAGATTTATTAATCATGTCTTGCACCATGAGCAAAATCTTTGCTGTTATCTGAGTAATTATTTCTGATTTCATTTTTCCCAGATCCTCTTTTGTTGCCAGTTCAGAGAGTCCAGGTGGTTGAGCATCAGAGTGCTCCATCTCGTTTTCCTTTGGGGTTGCTGTAGGTGATCCGGAAGTCTGTTTTTGAGGCTTGTTTATGTGTCTTCTCATTTCCACGGGGGAGGGTGCTTCTGGTGCCCATGCGACTCACCTTCTCTGCCCTACGAGCTTGGGATGGCAGCGGGGAAGCTTCCTTCCGGGTGCTGGGACTGGCTGAGCTTCACTGCCCTAGGAGCCTGGGATGGAGGCAGGGAGCTTCCTTCTGGGTGCTGGGACTGGCTCACCTTCTTGGCCCTAGGAGCCTGGGATGGAGGCGGGGAGCTTCCTTCCGGGTCTAGTCTTATAATTTATGATGAGTGTTTTAAAAAGCAATTTGCAAAACAGTAAGCAATGTAATAGCTTTTTCACTTTGTTTTTTAATGTTTCAGTTAGCTTGAAGCCACAATGATTTTTTTTTTTTTTTGTGGTACTGGGGATCAAACTAAGGACCTTGTGCTTGCAAGGCAGGCATAGTGCCACTGAGCTAAATCCCTGACCCTACAATGATTTCTTTTTTGGTACCGGGGATTGAGCTCGGGTCCTTGCGCTTGCGCAGCAGACTGCAAAACCACTGAGCTAAATCCCTGGCCCCACAATGATTTCTTAATATTTATTTAAAGTTGATTTCTTATATTTCTTAAAGTGTTGTTTAGAAAGAATTTATTCTTTATACTGTAAAATCAAAGGATTCTATTTTATTTTCTGTTACTGGTATAAAAAGCCCTATTGGGAAATTTATCTCATTAGGTAAACAAATGAAATTTCCTGTTTATTTGTTCTTGAATTATTTCTAAAAGGAGGTACTAGAATATCTAGATTAATTTTCTTTTCCTTTGTGGCTTTGTAATTTAACTACTATTTCAGGATGCATCAGAAATTTTAAAAAAGGATTCAGTTGATTAATAAGAAAAGATAGTTGCACCACAATTTAAATTCCATGAAATTTTTGGTCATTAATTGAACATTTGGTGGCCCTTTGCCATTCCCACAGGTTTAGAAATCCGCCAAACCTGTGATTGTTGTAGTATATAGGTAATAAAGATGCTGTCTCCCTTCTCCCAAGGGTGCCATGTTACCCTCCCACCTCCAAGGAAGACAGTGAAATGGAGAAGGGAAGAATTTCTGCAAAAAGAGCCCTGGACTAGAATTCAGCAGTCCTCAGTTCTATTTTTACCTTTCCCAGGCATTTGCTGCTACTTTGGGCAAGTGATCATCTTTTTGGGGGCCTTTCTATAAAAGGAAGATTGGAGTAATATATTCCAAGACATTTTTTGCATCTACTAGTCTGATTTTATAGTTAATTTTGGGGGACATATAGGGTTTGGAGGAGACTTGACAAAGGGTGAGGGATTGCTTAAAGGAGCTGGCTCAACGGGGACTACTATGAAGAAGGAATATGTGAAACAGAAAGACAAGGGCCCACTGTGACAGAGTTCTGATGGCTGTGCTTGGAGTCCTGCCCTCAGATCTGTTCTGCTGAGTCCCTTTTGGCTGGCTGTGTATTCTAGGTAGGCAAGGCTATCTGTAGTATTTCTGAGGCCCAACTTCCAGAGAAGTAAGCAGAGGACTTGAATCTGATGGAGGCTGTTTGACTAATTGCCCTTGTGGAGCTTGTCCTGGGAATAGCCAAACAAGAACCAGTTCCCCCAGAAGGAGAGGAACTATTTGTACAAGCAATTATATTTAATAACACAAGACCTCCTGGGACAGAGATTGATACAAGAAGATATTATTCATTCTCCCTTCACAATCTAGAGTGTCACATGCTTCTAGGTCAAAGCTGTGTCTTTATTTCCCACTGATTTTAATACAGATACTATCTATTTTAGTAACCTCCAAGAATCCTATCCCTTAAGGAGAGAATGTAGAAAGAGGATTTGTTAAATGCAGACTACCACAGGGTGGACATGTGTCTGCACACTTCAGTTCATGTGTTAAGCTTTCCCAGGTGAATAGTTGGGTTCCTAAAGTCATAGTCCTGTTTTTAACCTATCTGAATGGAAAGAGGAAAACAAGGTCTGTCTTCAGAACTCCTTAGGTTACATATTTTCAAATTATTTTTTCATGGAGCGTGCTGCAGTTTTTGTACATAGGGAGGGGAGGGGCCTTGAGGGGGGAATGGGATAAAATAAAATAAAATTCATTAAAAAATAAGTGTTCAGATAGTAGCCCCATGAAGTTTAGACTTTTAACCTATTTGTTATAGGATAGTCATGGTAGAAGAGGTGGCCTGGAGTGCCCTTCAAAGACTATCTAATCAGTTGTGTGCTGGTAAACTGGCTCTATGAAAACAAAAGTCCAGGTTTGTAGTATCAACTAATTACTGTAGTGTAAATATTTTTCCTATGGCTAAATTTCCAGGTATAATGTGATGTCATTGAACATGTGTTTGGGAAGAGATACACAGAATCCTGTGAGAGCCAGTTTCAGTGCATGCATGAATGCAATCAAAATGAAGGCTGCAAGACTGAGCAAGCCCAAGTTTCTGGAACTAAATCTCTTAAACTCCACTTTAGGCTTGTAGACAGATAAGAAAAAGCACTGAACTGCTGAGAAATGGTTATTTGTCATAGGATAAAGAAGGCATCCAAAATCAGTGGGAAAATATATACATATTAATTACATATTTATACTGTATTTATTTTATATGTTTATTTGCTCTATGTTTTATGCCATTATGTAGTATTATAAAAATTCATATGGTTTATGAATCCTCATTTTCTCTGAGAGCAGAAAACTTAATCTGGGTAAGATTAAGAAAACTTAGTCTATGTGATTCAGTTACTTTTCATATAAATTTACCCCTTAGGGTTTTCTTTTCTGTCTTTTCTCTCACACTGGGCTCACATCTGGTTCCTCTGGAGGGTCAGGGTTGGCCATAACATGGGGAGGGGTGCATGTTGACTCCACTAAGGTGTAGTTTGCACAGCTCATCCTGGATGTTGGCTTCTCTGTCCACAGCATCTGTTCCTGGATAAGGAAGCTGTTCTCTGTCCTCCCAGCCACAGTTCTCTATGAGTGGGGCTGTCTCTCTTGGCTTCGCTAAGCCAAGCACTTAGCTTAGGCCATAGTCCCCAATACAGGCCACCCTGTCCCCAGCAGTAGTGAGCCCTCAGCAGCTGATCTGGCCTTTGACTCTCAGTTACTTTCAGCACATTTCTTAAAAGCCAATGGAAGACATCCAAATCTCCCTTTCACTCCATCAGGAGCCATTTTGGAGGGTGCTATTTTTAAACCAAAACTTGCTACCATTTCTATTTTTGGGAAGCTTGCCCAAGTGGCTCAATGCTTACAGAATTTGCTGTTCACAGACTTACGTGAGGTTCTATCCCATCACAGTATCCTTGTGATTAGCTCCAAGCTCCTCCCAGGCCAGAGAGGATTCTTATTTCCACCTTCATGGAATCTCACTTTCTCATGTTTCTCCACTTTCTGGTTCATGGTTTAAAATCTGTGTTCCAGATCTTCTTGGTGCTTTGGAACCCAAAACTTTTACCTTTCAGAATGTGCAGATCTTAAAAAAAATCCAGAGGACTTTGACTTCAAGATTACTATTTCTACAGATCTTTTGCAAATGGGAAAGGGACCAAGAGATGGAGGGAAGGGAGAGGGGAGAAGGGGATGTAGAAAGAGTGAATATGTACATGTGCCAGCCTCCCACAGTGGATGTAATCACCATGCACTAAAAACAGTTTAAAAGATTGCTGTTTCTGCTCTGAATTCATAATGCTAGTTTTTGTATTCAAAGCCAAGAACTTGATTTTTTTTATCCTTTTGCAATGAAAAAATCATTATTTGTCTGTTTTGGGATCCTCCCTTTCTTGGTGGAAGGAATATGAATGTGGATTTTTAGTGTTAATTAATAAAACTTAAGGAAACTTAAAGAACATACAGGTCAACTTAAATGTCTCATCTCAGGATGAAAAAGATGTTTTCCTAAACTTAAAAGTAATTAAAAAATACAAGAAAAATAACAATAGTTTTGATCACACAAAAATTAAAACTAATTAATGTTTAAAAAGTACACAATACTAAGAAAAAAATCATAGGTTGGGAAATTCTTCCCATAAATATAAGATACAAATGATTATTAGTACCCTTTATATAGAAATAATGCATATTAATCAATAAAAATATGAATGCAACATAAAAATAAATGATCAGAGTATTAAAGTGAAAAACAGATATTAATGACTAATAAAATCAGAAATCAAATATATGTAACTTAAAAGAAAAATACATTAAAATTGAGAATACTCAGTGCTGGTTAGATGCCTTTTAATATTACTAAAAGGTGTGCAAATTGATATAATCCTTTTTTGGGAATCAAATTGAAACCATGATCTTTGAGAAAATTCAAATCATTTAATTTTATAATTTTATTCCTAGGAAGTAGGAAGTTTTTACTTTTTCTTTTTCTTTTTCTTTTTAGTACTGGGGATTGAACTTGGGTCTTTGCACCTGCAAGGCAGGGGGCAGAACCACTGAGCTAAATTCCTGGCCTGAATAGGAAGTTTTTAAAAAATGGACAGACACAAAATTAAAATTAAAATAGTGGTGAGATAATAGATCATAAATTATGGAACATTTGTTTGTAGAAATATTATATAACTCTTAAAAATATTTCTAGGGCTTTAAATGACTTTGCTTCTTAGTAGCAAAAAGAACAGAGTTTAACTGTATGGTATAATCTCAATAATATATAATATACTATAGAAAGAAAAGATTATAAAGATGTGCCAATAGAGGTTCTTTGGGGAGGATGGCATTATAATGGTATTTCCTTCTTTTCAAAAATTTCAAAATGGTCACATATTTGCTTCTATAATATGAAGAAAAGTATTCTTAGGCTAAGGGCAGGCAATTGTCTATTGGGCAAACTTTGATAAAGCTCCTATAAAGTGCTCTTTTCTTTCAATATCCCAGCTATAAGGCTGTTTAGTATCTTTTCAGAGAGAAATTTTATGATCTGTAAGTATACAATAATATAAAGTATCAACAACTGTACTCAAAAATTATTCAAGTGAAGGAATTTCCAAAAATTTAAAAATAAATATCTTTGAGAAGAGAGATGCCTTTGGCATCTCAAGTCTTTAGCAAGTTATCAAGCAACATGAGCTATTTATTAAATTGAACAGCATTTGTATTGTGGTTTATTTTTTACAGGGCACATACAGGGTCATTATCTCAGTTCTTGGTTAATCCTCACAACTCTCTGGGGCAAGAATAATTGCTAACCTTTCCAATTTTATTACCAGAGAGCCCAATCAGAGGTTAAGCAACCTGCTGAAGGCTAAACACACATCTTAGATGTTAGAAACATGGTTCTAGATTTTCTCACTCTACGTTACTGCTTATTTCATTCAGTTTGTGAGTAACCTTGTAGAGTCCTGGCAATACACAGAAATGGTAAAAAGAAAAAAAATAACAAGTTTTTTCAGAATCAAAGTTCTGTTTTAACATTTTAAAATGTGGTGCCATCTGGAAGTAGAATCCTGTTTTAAAGCTGAGAGTGATTCATGATTTCCTGACCCATATATATTGTTTACTAGTTTTATTCTTCCTTCTTCTCAAGATGCTCTCTACAGACCAGAGACAGATGGCTAAAACATTCAGACATCTACAGTTGCATCACTTCACAAGTTTAGGGGCTCCATTCCATCACAGTCTATAACACCTTCCGGAATTGTGCAGTTTATAGCCTTTACAACTATACAGCCCTTGCGACAGTTGGGAATTCTTCACCTCACTGTCATACTCAGCTCAGGCAGTGTTGGTCTGGATGATAGCAACCAGCCCAGGCATCTGAATCCTTGCACCCTAAATTTTGTTCCATGTACTGAGGCCATAGCACCCTGTCTGAGACTTACATGACAAAGCAGCACAAAGGATACTCCAAGAGAACAGATGTTTGATTATTATCTAAGCTACAATTACATTTGCCTAGCTCAGTGGTCTTCAATCCCAGGCACACTGGCAATGTCAAAAGACATTTTGTTTTGCCACAATTGAGGATCTAGTGTCATTGGCATATAGTGGTAGATACCAGGGATGTTGTTAAATACCACAAAGGGCACAGGAGAGCCTCTGACAACACAGAATTAACTGGCTCAAACTGTCATGAGTGAAGAGCCCTAAGTAGGTGTCTTTTTTAATGTGTTGGGCTGGTCCAATCCCTGAGGATTTCTTGGCTCATTCAGTCAGGTCTTGAATAGCAGCAGTTTAGGAGGCTACTTTCCTACAAGTTCACATCTTGTAGTTTCCTCAGAGAAAAAGAACCATAAGTCCTTCCTGCAAAGAGTTTTCCTAAGCCATTCATCCAATGCCTGTCTTTTTCTGTAAGTTTTGGTGCAGCGAGAAAGTATGAAATATTTCTTAGTGTGGTTAGAATCTCCCAGAGAACTACAAGCAGAGGGAAAGGACCTTACAACATAGTAATATAATCTGTGTCTTACTTAACTACAGAATTTTCCTGAGTGCATTTTGTAAGTGATAACAATTTATACATTTTGATATTATTATTTGATGATACCACTCACAAGTAGTGTAGAAAGACTTTATAAAAATGTAAAATAATGACACTTGCACTATAGAGGTTGGGGAAATGTTAAGTTCAGAAAGTTGAGGAGATCTGCTTTTGCTACTGTTGCCCAGAAGAATGAAGCCTTCTCAGTACTTTGGGGTGTATGTGATGGTGCCCCTCAGCCACAGAGCTGTGCCACCCTGCTGTCCTACCCTGCTGTCCTCACTGTGGCTATGTCAGTGAAGAAGTAGCTTAAGAAATTAGCTCCTGAATTACATGAACTTCGAGCTTTGCATTCCCTTCAGCAATGCAGGCTTTGTAAGGTGTATTCCGTCATGACTCCCACAACATTTCCTCCTACTGTTAGGGGTAAGGCTTTTCAGATCTTCTTTCTGACATCTCAGTTGAAGACAATTGAAGTTATATGTTGGGTGGATCCTCTTCTGCCATTTAAGAAAATGCCTCTTTTGAATCCAGGTGACCAGATCTGTTTTCCCCACACAGCTGCCTGGCTTGTGAAAAGGGGAGTAGGAGGTACTGACAATCAAAGCTTGAAAACATCTGTGCCTCTTCAGGCTCCTCCCTCTGGAAACGCTAGAAAGAAAACACAGGTCTAGTTAATCTTAAATCAGCTGGTCTTAAAGCTTTGGGTGGTGAGTGAGTCATTTGCTCAGAGGTTATCAATGTAAAATGGATTTACAATAGACCATCAACCCATTACTTCTTTGTAGTATAAACGTTCACATAGCTTTTACAAATGGACAGGCTCTTCTATTTGAACACCTCTCTCAGTACTGAATACTCAGGATACAGACTAATCTTACATTCTTTAGCCAATAACATGCCTTTGGGGATTTATAATTATGCAGAATGAAGTTTTATTGTACCAAATTTCCAGTGGTACTTACCAAGTATTAAAATATTTCTTATAACATTGAAAGATATTTTCTCTATGGATGAAGGTGTCATTTAAAAATTATTTCTAGTGGGAAAAATGATTGAATATAAAAAAGAGACAAAACAAGCCTGTTCTTTGGAAATGAGCAAAGAATAAATTAGTCAAGAATTATGCTCAAATATCAGTGAAGAGATTAAAAAATGATTATTTCTCATTTTTTCTTTGCTCCTTTTCCATGTTTTGCAATCCTTCAATGTTTTTAGCTTTAGATGTTCAAGATTAAAGGAATTATTTCTCTATAGTTTCTTGTGATTCTGTGATGAGTAGTTCTCTAGTTCTCAATCTAGTTCTTCACTGTTAGAGGAAAATTTGGCACTATCAAAACACAATATCAACAGTTCTATTTATGCATCTCAAATTACTGAAAATTTATGTGGATTCAGAGCTGATTTGTTGAATTTGGCCTCCAAAATCTAATATTAGTCCAGGAAGTCTGAAGTTTACAAGAACTATATAAACTTCACACATACAAACATGTTTTGCTTTTTTTTAAGTGTGTCCTCTGAAAAGGGTTCATATCAAATTTCCAGGAGTAGACAACAGCTGCTGCCCACTGCTGGAGCACCACTCCAGAGTCCAGTTTACTCACCCCCTTCATTTCATCTATTCAGACTCTCTTCTTTTCTTCTAGGCCTGTCCAAGTCATCACAGTCTGCTGCAGGCCTTAAATTTCCAAATTTGGAGTTGTAAATATTGGCTTCTGCTTTCTCCTCTTTCTACTCAATCCAATTAGTGACCAAGACCAGTTCTACTCCTGAAATGTCTGTTTAAATGTCAATTGTGCTCACATTAATACTGTGTACAGAAAGCTTTCAACATTCCATATTGTTCACATCATAAAGACTAGATTCCTTACCCTGGCATTGTAGAAGCTCCTTTGTAGACCCAAGCCTACATTTGGTCTTATATCTACTTTACCCAAATATGCATTCTATGTGTCCAGAAAACCATGTCTTTAGAGGTTTCTTGCTTAAAAGCAATACTAACTCATGCCAGTTTCTACCATTATCTTATGTTAATTTAAAAAATTATATAACAACAAGCTAGGTGTGGCACACACTTATAATCCTATTTACTGTGGAGGCTGAGATAGGAGGATCACAGGTTTTGAGTCAGCCTGGGGAATTTAGCAAGAATTTATCTCAAAATAAAAAGGACTGGGATGTCAGTCACTCATAGAGCACTTGCCTAGCACTCATTGAGGCCCTGGCTTAAATCCTAGTACTGCAAAAAACAAAACAAAATAAAAACATACAAACAAACCAACCACAACAATTACATAACATCATATGGTGATTTTAGAAAGCATAGAAAATACTCTGGGGAAACTGAAGAATATCCGACAGCTATGTAATATCAATGGATTTTCTAAGAGGAACAAGTAGATAACATGACCATGAATATCTGCAAATAAACCACAAAATAAAATTTATTCCAACTGCAAAGTCTAATAATATACCAGCAAAAGAGAAGTCCTTGAGAGAAAAAAAAATGCTGAATGGACTTAATAGTAATTTTGCCCTCAATGTGAAGATCTCATTTAAAATAAAATATTTAAATTTCATAGGCAACTCCTGTGACAATGAACACTTCCTTTATTTTACTGAATTCTTTTGATTCCTGGAAAGGAGGAATCTGAAACTTGTCCATATCCTTCTGGGATAAAGGAGACAAAATTATGTCATTCATAGATGATGAAAACCATCCTTGTAAGTGTTACCGTTTGCCAATTGTATCCAACTTTTCTATAAATATCATTCACCTTTTTTGGTTTGGACTTTCAGTTATGCAATGCTGTGTGTGCTAAACTACTTCACAACTGAGTGGCTTACAACAACAATAATATTGTACTTGTGAGTCTGTAACTTAGCCAGAGCTTGGCTAGGCAACTTGTCTCTGGTCCATTTGATGTCAGTTTTGGAAACTGAAGGTGGAGGCATGGAATTATCTGAATGTTCCCCTCTCACATGTCTGGTAATTAATGCTTAGAAGACTCAAACAGCTGGGTCTGGAGCAAAGGGGACTCCATGCCCAGCTGTCTCTATTTGTATGTGATCTCACCATTATTATGATGGCACAGTAGCTGAAATTCTAACATATGTCTTTCAGAGATTGAGAAAGCCAGGAAGGAGCTGTAGTACCTTTTCTGAACTATCTTAGCAGATAGTAAATATCTCTTTTGCTACATTCAAACAGTCAGGAACAAATCACTAACATCAACCCAGGGGAGGGAAATTAAACTCTACCTTCTGTGGAAGGGGTATCAAATAATTTTTTTAAATTACAGAAGTCTGGATGAGGGATAGTTTTCAGGAAGGGGGAGAAGAACTACCATGGTAGCCCTAATTTGGTTGTAGATTCTTTATTTTAAAGATTCTTACCAGATAAGACACTAAAGTGAAAGGGGGGAAAATAAGAAATAAAAGAGCCAACAACAGTAAAACATCATGACAAGGATGAGTCAATATCTCTCAATTATAACTATCAATGTTAATGGCCTCAATTCACCAATCAAAAGAAATAGACTGACAGAATGGATTAAGAAGCAAAACCGAGCAATATGCTATATACAAGAAACACACCTAACTCAAAAGGAAATCCATAGACTGAAAGTAAAACAATGGAAAACAATTCTCCACATGACAGGAACCCAGGAAAAAGCAGGCACAGTAATCTTATTGCAGACAAAGTAGATTTCAAACCAAAGCTAATTAAGAGAGACAAAGATGCTCACTACATACTTGTGAAGGGAACAATCCAAGAGGAAGAGATGACAATCCTAAATATATATGCACCAAATATGAATGCCCCTAACTACACAAAACAAATATTAATGGACATGAAAAACCAAATAAGCACTAATACAATTGTAGTGGGGGACCTGAACACCCCTCTATCACAAATAGACAGATCAATTAGAAAAAAAATTAACAATGAAATTCTAGAACTGAACCAAGCTATTGAACAAATGGACTTAATAGATGTTTACAGAGTGTTCCACCCCCCAAAATCAGAATACACATTCTTTTCAGCTGCACACGGGTCATTCTCCAAAATAGATCACATGCTAGCTCATAGGACATATCTAAGTAAATGTAAAAGAACTGAAGTTATCCCCTGCATATTATCAGACCATAGTGCAATAAAACAGGAGATCAATAATGTAAGAAACCACAAAACTCCCACAAACACATGGAAATTGAACAACACCTTCCTGAACAACCAATGGGTGACAGGGGAAATTAAAGAAGAAATTAGACAGTTTCTACAAGTAAATGATAATGCCAGTACAACATATAGGAATCTGTGGGACACAATGAAAGCAGTTCTCCGCGGGAAATTCATAGCAGTGAATGCCCATATTAGGACACCAAAGAGAACTCAGTTAAATAACCTAATGCAGAACCTCAAGCTCCTAGAAAAAGAAGAGCATAAAAAACCCAAAGCTCTTATAAGAAAGAAAATTATAAAGAATCAAGCAGAAATCAATGCAATGGAGACTAAGAGAATGATACAAAAAAAATCAATGAATCAAAGAGTTGATTTTTTGAAAGAATAAATAAAATCGATAAACCTTTAGCCAATCTTATAAAAAAAAGGAAAGAAAAGGCTCAAATCCATGCAATTAAGAACGAAAAAGGTGAAGCCACAACAGATCCAGCAGAAATCCAGAGGATCATCAATACCTACTTCAAGAACCTGTACTCTAATAAAATAGAAAACACAGAAGAAATGGATAGATTCCTAGATACATACAAATTGCCAAAATTAAATGAAGAAGATATAGAAATTCTAAACACTCCAATAACAATGAGTGAAATTGAAAATGTAATAAAAAATTTACCAACAAAGAAAAGTCCAGGTCCTGATGGCTTCACTGCTGAATTCTACAAGATGTTTAAAGAAGAACTATCAGGGGCTGGGGATTTAGCTCAGTGGTTCTGGTGCCTGCCTGGAAAATGTAAGGCCCTGAGTTCGATTCTTGAGTACCAAAAAATAAATAGACATAAAGAAGAACTATCGCCATTACTCTTTAAACTCATCAAGGAAATTGAAAGGGAAGCAAGGCTTCCAAATTCATTCCTGAAAGCAAGTGTTACTTTGATCCCCAAACCAGGGAAAGACCCAACCCAAAAAGAGAACTGCAGACCAACCTCCCCAATGAACATAGATGCAAAAATCCTCAACAAGATACTGGCAAACAGAATACAGAGTGTCATTAAGAAGATCACACACCCTGACCAAGTCAGATTTATCCCAGGGATGCAAGGATGGTTCAACATCCATAAATCAATAAATGTAATACACTATATTAACAGAGTCAAGGACAAAAACCACATGATCATCTCAACAGATGCAGAAAAAGCATTTGACAAAATCCAACACCCATACATGATAAAAATGCTACAGAAAATTGGAACAGAAGGTCTTTATCTCAACCTGATTAAAGCTATCTCTGAAAAAACAACAGCCAACATCATACTAAATGGTAAAAAATTGAAAACTTTCTCGCTAAAATCAGGAACAAAACAAAGATGCCCACTATCACCACTCCTGTTCAATATAGTTCTGGAAACAGCCATAGCAATTAGAAAAGAGAAAGAAAGAAAAGGAATAAAGATAGGAAAGGAAGAAGTGAAACTGTCATTATTTGCTGATGATATGATACTTTTCATAGAAGATCCAAAAAACTCAGTCAAAAGTCTTCTAGACCTTACTGATAGATTCAGTAGAGTAGCTGGATACAAGGTCAACACTCAAAAAACAATAGCCTTCTTATATGCAAATAGCAGGCCCACTGAGAGAGAAATTTGGGAAATAATTCCTTTTACAATAGCATCTAAAAAATGAAATAGATCCCAAGCTCCTACAGCAGAGAAGGTGAGCCGCTCGGGCACCAGAAGCACCCCCCCCCCCCCGCGGAAATGAGAAGACACGTAAACAAGTTTCAAAAACAGACTTCTGGAGCAACTACAGCAACCCCAAGGGAAAACGAGATGGAACAATCTGATTCTCAACCACCTGGACTCTCTGAACTGGCAACAAAAGAGGATCTGGGAAAATGAAATCAGAAATAATTACTCAGATAACAGCAAAGATTTTGCTCATGGTGCAAGACATTATTAATAAATCTAGAGAGGACACAGATAAAAAAATAGAGGATCTGAGGACCATGATGGAATCCCAACATAGGAAACAAATGGAATCCATAAAACAGATGCAAATAGATTTCCAAGAGATTAAAAACTCCATCGAAAGTCTGCGCAACAGAATGAACCAATGTGAGGATAGAATTTCACATATAGAAGAAAACATTGCAATTAGTGACCAGGAAAAGAAAAATTGCTTTAAAATTGTAAAGGAGCATGAGAAATCAATCCAGCAGCTGCTAGACGATGCAAAGAAGAATAACATAAGACTGATTGGAGTCAAATAAGAAAGAGGAGAGAGTGCAGATGACATGAAAAAACTTTTCACAGAAGTGATGGCAGAAAACGTCCCAAGGAGGGGAAAAGAACTTGACATACAGATAAGTGAGGCATATAGGACTCCAAATAGCCTGGATCAAAAAAAATCTACACCTAGGCATATAATAGTTAGGATTCCAGAAATCCAACCAAAGAACAAAATTCTACAAGCAGTGAAAGAAAAGAAACAAATCATATACAAAGGAAAGCCCATCAGCATCACAGCAGACTTCTCAATGCAAACCCTCAAGGCAAGAAGAGCTTGGAGTGATGTATTTCAAGCCCTAAAGGAAAACAGCCTCCAACCCAGATTGATGTACCCTGCAAAACTATCTTTCAAAATTGATGGAGAAATAAGATACTTTCATGATAAAGAGCACCTCAGGAACTTCATGAATACCAAACTGGCACTCCAAAATTTTTAAACAATACCCTAGGAAAAGACAATGAGGATCACAACCACAGGAAGCCCAGCAAAATGAATCCATTGGGCCTGACAAATTAAACGCAAAGGGGGAGAATCCAACAAAAAGAAAAAGTCATGACAAGGCTTTTAAAACTTTTAACTTCATCTCCCTAATGGGTGTATAATTCAATCTTGTTATTGCACTAATTAGTATTTTTCTGATTGTAGAGTTGCACACCATTCCTTGTGCTGTACTGGCTATTTATCATCTTCTTATGTCTACATTTTAATTGGGTTGTCTATTAATGAGCTCTGAGGATTCTTTATATATTCTGGTCATAGGTTATATGCATTGTAAATATGGTCTGTTTAAGGACTACTTTTCATTTTAATGATGTCATTTAAAGTTCTAAATTTTGATGGAATCTCATTTATCAATTTTTTTCTTGTATACATCATGTGTTTTGTATCATAGGTAGTTCTTGCCTACCCTGAATTCATTAACATTTTCACTTATAATTTCTTCTCAAAGTTTTATATTTTTAGGCCTTCATATTTAGGTTCATAATTCCCTTCAATTTATCTTCATGTATGGAAATAAAGGGTTGTGGTTAACTTTTTATATACGGATACCAGGTGTTCTAGTGTCATTTGTTGAAAACACTATCTCTTCCTTGGCTCTTGAATCGAGTTTATATTCTCTAAAATGCTAATGTTAAATAATCTTTCAAAACTCAGTGGACTATATATGTGTGGTTCTATTTCTAGATTCTCTGTTTTATTCAAATGATCTATATGTCTTTCCTTACACCAACACTGCCTTGATTACTGTAGCTTTAGAAGAAGTCTTAAAATTGGGTGCTAAATGTCTTCCAACACTGGTTTTGTTTTTGTTTTTGGCTTTTCTGGGTCCTTTGTACTCCTACAAAACTTTTAAAATTCAATATCCAGTTCCTTGTTTATAGCAAGTATACACAGACCTGAATTTTTATATATACCTTGTGTTTTCTAATCCTGCTAAATTCAAGTACAAGTTCTAGGGGCTCCTAGAGATTTCTTAGTATTTTCTTAGTATTTCATCTACATATAAAGATTTTGCTTTTGCTGTGCCAATCCTATCCTAGTTGTGTCATTTTATTGCCAGACTATTTTGGTTTAGACCTATGTTTCAAAGCCTAATGGACAGATGAAGAGTAGGCATATATGCCCTTGTTCCCCACTTTAGGGAGAAAGCATTGTATTGTCTCCATTTATAGAAGGAGTTTTTGTTGGAAGTATGGAGTACATGCCTTTGATCTGTTGAGAAGATTCTGTTCTACTTCTAGGCTCCTGATAGCTTTTACCATGAACAGCTGTGGAATGTAGTCCAATACTTTTTCTCCAACTACTGACAGAATCATATGGCTTTTTTCTTTCCTCTATTAAAATGATAACTTATGGGGGTGGATTTTCCAATGCTGAACCAATAGTGCCATCCTTATAATAAAACTTCTTTCTACATACAGCCAGATCTGACTTCTAAGAGTTTGTTTTGTTAAACAAATTTCTATCTATGTTCATACTTTTTTCTTCTATTATCTTTATCCAGTTTTAGGATTAGCACAATGCTGAGTTCCTAAAATGAGGGGAGAAGTGTTCCTTCTTTTTTCTGCTTTAATTGTTTGATATAATTTATCAGTTAAAATGTATATGAGCCTACTGTTGTCATATAGGTAAGTTTTCAAGCTAGGAATATACTTTCTTGAATAGGTGCTATTCAAATTTTATATTTCCTCCAGAGTTAGTTTCATTAATTTGTCTTCCAAGGTGCTTCTTAGAAGTTGTCAAATTTATTTCAAAACAGATTTTTGAAATATGCTTTCTATATCCTTTTAAATTCTGTAAAATCTGTGGTAATGTCTCCTAGATCTTGATATTGTAATTTAAAAAATGTATAATTGATATTGTCTAACAGGAAGAAAAGCTCTAAAGGTTCAGGGGAAGTGGAAGAGGTAGGGGAAAGGGAAAAAGGGAAAAGAAAAAATATGAAAAAAGGAAAAAAATGGAAACAAAGTCTTTGCAAATAGGGAAGGGTGTAGGGGGTGAAGGGAGAGCAAGGGAAGGGGGAAAAAAAGAACCAAGATACTCATGTAATGGTACAAGATCCCAATGATGAATGTAACTGTATTTTATACCTAAAATGTACCAATAAACTTAATGGGAAAAAAATAAAAAATAAAAAAAATGAAATATTTAGGAATCAACCTAACAAAGGAAGCAAAAGACCTCTACAATGAAAACTACAGCACTCTGAAAAAGGAGATCGAAGAGGATATAAGAAAATGGAAAGATATCCTTTGTTCCTGGGTAGGAAGAACCAATATAATGAAAATGGCCATACTTTCAAAACTGCTATATAGATTTAATGCAATGCATATTGAAATTCCAATATACTTCTCAGAACTAGAGAAAATAATCCAAACATTCATTTGGAAGCAGAAGAAACCTAGAATAGCAAAAGCAATTCTAGGCAACAGAGACATGGCTGGGGTATCACAATCCCCAATTTGAAACTATACTACAAAGTTACTGTGATAAAAACAGCATGGTACTGGCAAAGAAACAGACCCGAAGATCAGTGGAATAGATTAGAAGATGCAGAAACAACTCCAGACATACTCAGCCACCTCATCTTTGACAAAGGAGCCAATTGTCCTCATTGGAGAAAAGATAGCCTGTTCAATAAATGGTGTTGGAAAAACTGAATTTCAACCTGCCAAAGATTAAAACTAGACCCATACCTGTCACCGTGCACTAAACTGAGATCAAAGTGGATTAAAGATCTAAATATTAAGTCAGAAACACTAAACTTGTTGGAAGATAAGTTAGGTAGAACTCTTGATGACATTGGCATAGGAAAAGGCTTTATGAACAAATCTTCAGTAGCATGGGAGCTAGCACAAAGAATCAACAACTGGGATCTCATCATATTAAAAAGCTTCTGCACTGCAAGAGAAAGTACCAACAGAGCTAAGAGGCAACCTACAATCTGGGAAGAAATTTTTAGCAGCTGTACCTCAGACAAAGGTCTACTATCTAGAATACATAAAAAATTGAAAAAAATCAGATCCCCCAAATTCAAAGACCCAATTGAAAAATGGGCATCTGAAATGAACAGACATTTCTCAGACAAAGAAGTAAAAACAGCAAATAAATATATGAAAAAATGTTCAACATCTCCCATCATTGGAGAGATGCAGATGAAAACAACACTGAGATTCTACCTCACCCCACAAGAAATGGCTGCTGTCAAGAAATCAACCAATAACAAATGCTGGTGGGGGTGTGGAGAGAAAGGAACTCTTCTCCATTGTTGGTGGGAATGTAGACTGGTGCAACCACTGTGCAAATCAGTACGGAGATACCTCAAAGAACTACCACTATAGGTCCCATTTGACCCAGCTATTCTCCTACTGGGGATCTTCCCCAAAGAATTAAAAGAATCATACCATGGTGATATATATGCACCTATGTTTATAGTAGCACAGTTTGTAATAGCTAAAGCTTGGAAACAGCCCAAGTGCCCATCAACTGGAAAGTGGATAAAGAAGATTTTTTTTTAATAAAATGGAGTACTACTCAGCCATAAAGAATGAGAAACTTGAGGCCATACTCTTAAGTGAAATAAGTAGGACACACATGTGTAAATACCGAATAGTTTCTCTAGTGTGAGAAACTGAAAGTGTAAATAAGGATGAAAATGATTAAAATGAATAATTGATAATTTGAAATAGGAAAAGGTCCAAGTGTTTGGGGGTGGTGGGAGGGGACGGGGAAAGGGAAGAAGGGAAAGGAAAAATTATGAGAAAGAAAAAAATAATGGAATCAAAGTCTGTGTAAATATGGAAGGGTGGAGGGGGTGAAGGGTGCACAGGTAATGGAAGAAAAAATAAGAACTAAGATACATCATGTTCAGGTACAAACACCCAATGATAAATGTAAATGTATTGTATACCTAAAATGTACCAATACATATATAAAAAAAAGATTCTTACCTTCCCAAATTCAGGTCTTTATAACTCTTGATGGTTTCCTGGGCTCAGGCCTGCCACTGATTTGTTGCAATTGCCTTGTGATTTAAACAAACTTCCCATAGTAAATGGAGCTGGTCAGTTTAGACCACAGATAGCATAGATTTTCCTTTCATTAAAAATTTGTTTGTGGATAAATTAACAAATATTACTGGCCTCTTCCTACATGCAAAATGCCATGATGGGATTTGTGGAAGCTACAAAGAGTAGTCTAGGAGGATGGAAAATGGTTCTAACCAACAAACTGTGGAGGTTTTTGGATGGAAGCCACAGGCAACCGTCCTTAGACCTGGGAAGTAGGGCTTTCACCCTAGAGCCTGTGCCATCCACTGAGCCTCCTGTACCTCTGGGCTCAGAATTTTAATTCCTAGAAAATTTCTAGGTGATGTTGATGCTTCTGCTTGGGGAAACATTTTGAAAACGGATGAACTTGTGTGAAACAGTCTTGTAGGTAAACAACGTTATATTCTCTGTAATCTTTTGTTGTATTTTTTGTGATCCTGTTCTCATACTCTGAAGTACTGTATTGGTAAAATGCCCAGCTCAAAAGCAATGCAGCTGTAAATATCCTCATTCCAGTACTGGATGCACACAGTGACACTAACTCACCCATCAACTTATCAGTATTTCTTTGTAAATGCCTCCCAGATGGATCTGACCTGCTGGTCACTGCCCTGTCTGTGTAATGGGTTTTTTTGATGTGTGTGTGTGCCTGTGACTCGTGTGACCACAAGGCATCTGTGTGTACATGGCTTGAAGATAAGAGAGGCAACTCTGCAGTGCTGGCACTACCTAATTGTTTGGGTTTTTTTTAAATTAAATTCTTTTATTGGTACATTTTAAGTACACAACACAGTTACATTTCTCATTGGGAATTGCACCTTTATATAATGCATCTTGGTTCTTATTTTTTCCCCATTCCTAGCCCTCCCTTCACCCCCTCCACCCTTCCCTATTTGCAAAGACTTTATTTCCATTTTTTCCATTTCTCAGCATTTTTCCATTCCCTTCTCTCCTTTCCCCTGCCCCTCCCACTACCCCTACCCCTTTGCACCTTTTCTTCCTATTTTGCATTATCGATTATTCATTCTAATCATTGGTTCATTTTAGGTATACAATACAATGACATTCATCATTGGAAATTTGCACCTTTACGTAATCTCTCTGGGTTCTTATTTTTCACCCTTGCCCAGCCCTCCCTTCAACCTCTCCATTCCTCCCTATTTACAAAGATTTTGTTCCTATTTTTCCATTTTCTCATATTAATCCCATTCCCTTCTATCCTTTCCCCTAGCCCTCCCACTTCCTTCCCCTTTGCCCCTTTTCTTCCTATTTCACATTACCTATTATACATTTTAGTCCTTATTTACACTTTCAGTTTCTCACACCACAGAAACTAATCAGTACTTATACATGTATGTCCTATTTATTTCACTTAAGAGTATCGCCTCAATGTGCATCCACTTAGCTATAAAGGTCTCTAATTTCTCATTTTTTATGGTTGAGTAGTACTCCATTTTATGAAAAAACCCCACATTTTCTTTATCCAGCCTCCACTTGATGGGCATTTGGGCTCTTTTCAAGTTTTAGCTATTACAAATTGTGTTTCTGTGAATATGGGTGCACATAAATCACTGTGGTATGATTCTTTAAATTCTTTGTGGAAGATCCCCAGCAGTGGAATAGTGGGGTCAAATGGGACTTCCAGTCCTAGTTCTTTGAGGTATCTCCATACTGATTTCCACAGTGGTTGCACCAGTCTACACTCCCACCAGCAGTGGAGCAGGGTTCCTCTTTCCCCACAGCCCCACCAGCATTTGTTATTGGTTGATTTCATGATAGCAGCCATTCTTTCTGGAGTGAGGTGGAATCTCAGCATTATTTTCACTTGCATCTCTTGAATGACCAGTGATGTTGAACATTTTTTCATGTATTTATTTGCTATTTCTACTTCTTTGTCTGAGAAATGTCTGTTGATTTCAGATGCCCATTTTCGGATTGGGTCTTTAAATTTGGGAGGTCTGATCTTTTTAAGTTCTTTATAGATTCGAGATAGTAGACCTTTGTCTGAGGAAGAGCAGGTGAAGATTTTTTCCCACATTGTGGGTTGTCTCTTCACACTGCTGGTGGTTCCTCTTGCTGTGCAGAAGCCTTTTAATAAGAAGAGATCCCACTTGTTGATTGTTTGTGCTAGTTCCCGGGCAACTGAGGTTTTGTTCATAAAATCTTTTCCTACACCGATGTCTTCAAAGGTTCTACCTAACCTCTGTTCCAACTGGTTAAGAGTTTCTATTTGAATATTTAGATCTTTAATCCATTTTGATTTTAGTTTAGTGCATGGTGAGAGATACAGGTCTAGTTTTAGTCTTTGGCAAGTTGAAGCCCAATTTTTCCAGCACCATTTATTAAAGGGGCTGTCTTTCCTCCAGTGAGGGTGTTTGGCTCCTCTATTGAAGATGAGATGGCTGAGTGTGTCTGGTGTTGTTTCTGCATCTTCTAATCTGTTCCACTGTCCTCAGGTCTGTTTCTTTGCCAGTACCATGCTGTTTTTATCACAGTAGCTTTGTAGTAGAGTTGCAGGTTGGGGATTGTGATAGCCCCTGCCATGTCTCTGTTACCTAGAATTGCTTTTGCTATTCTGGGTCTCTTCTTGTTCCAAATGAATTTTTGAATTGTTTTCTCAAGGTCCATGAAGTATGCTGCTGGGATCTCAATTGGAATTGCATTAAATCTATATAGCAGTTTTGGAAGTATGGCCATTTTCACTATATTAATCCTTGCTACCCAGGAGCAGGGGATGTCTGTCCATTTTCTGATATCATCTTCAATCTCTCTTTTCAGAGTGCCATAGTTTTCAGAGGAGAGGTCTTTGATTTCTTTTGTTAGGTTGATTCCTAGGTATTAATTTTTTTGGATGTATTGTGGAAGGAATTGTTTTCCCTATTTCTCTCTCAGTGAGTCTGTCATTCATGTAGAGGAAAGCTATTGATTTTTGTGTGTTGACCTTGTAACCAGCTACTTGACTGAATTTGGTTATTAAGTCTAGAAGACTTTTGGTGGAGTTCTTGGGGTCTTCTATATTCAGTATCATGTCATCTGCAAATAATGACAATTTGACTTCTTCATTTCCTATCTTTATTCCTTTTATTTCCTTCTCTTGTCTAATTGCCGTGGCTAATGTTTCCAGAACTATATTGAACAAGAGTGTTGATAGTGGACATTCTTGTCTTTTTCCTGATTTTAGCGTGAAGGATTTCAGTTTTTGACCATTTAGTATGATATTGGCTATTGGTTTTTCATAGATGGCTTTTATCAATTTGAGGTAGAGACCATCTATTCCAATTTTTTGTAGGGTTTTTATCATAAATGCATGTTGGATTTTGTCAAATGCTTTTTCTGCATCTATGGAGATAATCATATGGTTTTTGTCCTTGGCTCTATTGATATAGTGTATTACATTGATTGATTTGTGTATATTGAACCATCCCTGCATCCCTGGGATGAATCCCACTTGATCAGGGTGTATGATCTTCTTGATGATCTTCTGCATTCTGTTTGCCAGTATCTTATTAAGGATTTTTGCATCTATGTTCATTAGTGAGATTGGCCTATAGTTCTCCTTTTTGGTTGGGTCTTTCTCTGCTTTGGGGATCAAGGTGATGCTTGCTTCCAGGAATGAATTTGGGAGTATTGCTTCCCTTTCAATTTCATTGAAGAGTTTAAACAGTAGTGGCAGCAGTTCCTCTCTAAATGTCTTGTAGAATTCAGCAGTGAAAACATCATGGCCTGGGCTTTTCTTAGTTGATAAGTTTTTCATTATGTTTTCAATTTCATTGGTTGATATTGGGTTGTTCAGAATTTTTAGGTCTTCTTCGTTCAACTTTGGTAATTCATATGTATCTAGGAATCTGTCCATTTCTTCTGTGTTGTCCATCTTATTGGTGTATAGGTCCTGGAAGTAGGTATTGATGATCCTCTGGATTTCTGCTGGGTCTGTTGTAATTTCACCCTTTTCATTCCTAATTGCATGGATTTGGGCCTTTTCTTTCCTTTTTCTGATAAGGTTGACTAAAGGTTTGTCAATTTTGTTGATTCTTTCGAAGAACCCACTCTTGGCTTCATTGATTTTTTGTATTGCTCTCTTAGTCTCCATTGCATTGATTTCTCCTCTGATCTTTATAATTTCCTCTCTTGTATGAGCTCTGGGGTTGTCCTGTTCTTCTTTTTCTAGAAGCTTGAGGTGCAGCATCAGGTTGTTTAATTGGACTCTTTCTGTTTTCCTAATATGCATATTCACTGCTATAAATTTCCCTCGTAAGACTGCTTTCATTTTGTCCCACAGATTCCGATATATTGTATTGTCCTTGTCATTTAATTGAAGGAACTGTCTGATTTCTTCTTTAATTTCCTCTGTGACCCATTGGTTATTCAGAAGTGTGTTGTTCAATTTCCACGTGTTTATGAAATTTTTTGAGTTTCTTTTGCTATGGATCTCCAATTTCATCCCACTATGGTCTGATAATATACAGGGGATAACTTCAATTCCTTTGCACTTACTTAAACATGTTCTATGTGTGAGTATGTGGTCTATTTTGGAGAATGACCCATGTGCAGCTGAGAAGAATGTGTATTCTGATTTTGTGGGGTGGGGTGGAAGACTCTGTAAACATCTGTTAAGTTCATTTGTTCAAGAGTTCGATTGAGTTCTAGTATTTCATTACTTATTTTTTGTCTAGTTGATCTATCTATTTGTGACAGTGGGGTGTTCAGATCCCCCACTACAATTGTATTAGTGCATATATGACTTTTCATGTCCGTTAGTATTTGTTTTATATAGTTGGGTGCACTAATGTTTGGTGCATAGATATTTATGATTGTCATCTCTTCCTGTTGGATTCTTCCCTTTACAAGGATGTAGTGTCCTCCTTCGTCTCTCTTAATCAGTGTTGGTTTGAAATCTACTTGATCTGCAAAGAGGATAGCTACTCTTGCTTTTTTTTGGGTTCCTGTCCCATGGAGTATTGTTTTCCACCCTTTAACTTTCAGTCTGTGAGTTTCCTTTTGAATTAAGTGTGTTTCTTGTATGCAGCATATTGTTGGATTTTGCTTCTTGACCCATTCTGCCAGTCTATTTCTTTTGATTGGTGAATTGAGACCATTAACATTGATGGTTATAACTGAAACATATTGACTTGTCATTGCCATGACTTTTTCTTTTTGTTGGGTTCTCCCCCTTTACATTTAATTTCTTGTCATGCCAGATGGGTTCATTCTGCTTTGCTTCCTGGGGTTGTGATCCTCAATGTCTGTTCCTAGGCTATTGTGTAAAATTCTTTGGAGTGCTGGTTTGATATTCACGAAGTTCCTAAGGTGCTTTTTGTCATGAAAGTATCTTATTTCTCCATCAATTTTGAAAGATAGTTTTGCAGGGTATATCAATCTGGGTTGGAGGCTGTTTTCTTTTAGGGCTTGGAATATGTCACTCCAAGCTCTTCTTGCCTTGATGGTTTGTGTTGAGAAGTCGGCTGTGATTCTGAAGGGCTTTCCTTTGTATGTGATTTGTTTCTTTTCTCTGACTGCTTGGAGAACTTTGTTCTTCTGTGGAGTTTCTGGAATCTTAACAATTATATGCCTATGTGTAGATTTTTTTTGATCCAGGCTCTTTGGAGTCCTATATGCCTCACTTATCTGTATGTCAAGCTCTTTTCCCCTGCTTAGGAAGTTTTCTGCCATTTTTTCTGTAAAGAGATTTTTTATGTCATCTGCACTCTCTCCTGTTTCTTCATTGAGCCCAATCAGTCTTATGTTATTCTTTTTTGCATCATCTAGCAGCTGCTGGATTGATTTCTCATGTTCCCATACAATTTTAAAGCAATTTTTCTTTTCCTGGTCACTAATTGCAATCTTATCTTCTATATCTGAAATTCTGTCCTCACATTGGCTCATTCTGCTGTGTAGACTTTCAATTTAATTTTTCATGTCCTGGAAATCTATTTGCACCTGTTTTATGGATTCCATTTTTTTCTTATGTTGGGATTCCATCATGTTCCTCAGCTCCTCTCTAGATTTATCAATCATGTCTTGCACTAGGGGCACAATCTCTCCTGTTATCTGAGAAATTATTTCTGATTTCATTTTTTCCAGATCCCCTTTTGTTGCCAGTTCAGTAGGTCCAGGTGGTTGAGTATCAGAGTGTTCCATCTCATTTTCCTTTGGGGTTGCTGTAGATGACCTGGAAGTCTGGTTTTGAGACTTATTTACGTGTTTTCTCATTTCACCTCATGGGGCGGCTGTTGACATCTGCATGGATTACCTCCTCTGAGCTGGGAGAGGTGGGACAGGGGCTGGGAGCAGCCGGTAGGGATGGTAGCCCAAAAGCCCTTTCCTGTTTGCTGGGAGCAGCAGGAGGGATGGTGGCTATGAAGCCCCTTCCTCTGGACCAGGAGCAGTGGGACGGCGGCTCAGAAGCCCCTACCTGTGGGCGAGGGGCGGCGGGACTCAGTACAGTGGTCTGGTGGTCCGGTGTCCTCTATGTCTTTGTAGTGTGGAACCAGGTGGCTGTACAGAGGAGCGTGGGGGGGCTGTCCAGTGGATTGTTGCCGGGGCGCAGGCTGATTCTGCATGTTCCGTGGGACTTGCAACCTCCTTAGGGCGTGTGGAGCACTACCTAATTCTTACTAGGGCTGAGTAAGGAGTGGGCATGAATGTCCCTAAATCTAATCAATGTTTATTTGAGGAAGTGGCTCTTCAAAGGACAGTGTACATGGGGCGAATTGCTTTGAGAGTTTGTATTTTAAATAGTTTTCGGTAAGTGTGTGTCAGGATCAGGGTGCTGAAGGGGTATTTTTGCAGGTGAGCTTCCCAGAGTAAAGAAAGTATGTGGAGCCAACATCAGCAGTGAGACCAAGAGCAAATGTCTTTATTCCTCAGCCCTTATACAGGCCGCTACACAGCCTTACATCATTATGTCCTTACATAACCATGTGACACATGTGCAGTAGTCTAGCATAAGTCATGCTTACATAAATATGTCTCATTGTGATCATGTGCTAGATGGAGAGGTCAGGTCCTTAAGGGTCCTCAAGTGCCCTGGACTTTGAATTAATCAGAAGTGATTCCCTACATCCCACCCCCTCAAAGGTTGGGGGGAATGTTGCTTCTTATGAGTGGCCTATAGAGCTGGCCCTTGAGTACAAAGACCACAACAACAATAAAGGGAACAACAGAATACCACTAACACTATTGCTGCCACAGTGCAGCATGTGGAGATTCCATTAAGTGTTTGTATCATTTATCAGTAATGTATGGTTACATAAGCCAGGTGGTATCCACCTGGAGGTTTGGTTTCTCACTGATATATATTTATCTGTTGAATACAAAGTGGGGCTACATTCAGCAACATTACTTGAGTTCCTGTCATCCATTCCCAACCATTATATATAATAGGTCCCAGTCCTTGTGAGGCGGTTGTGTTCTTTTGGATCAGTGCCTCGACAGCCTGGCATCATTGATTCCAGGTGGAGTTGGTCCAGTTTTGTTCCTGTCAATTTGACCAATTGAGCAGGGACACTGGTGTGATCCTCCATGGGAGGCCCTTGGCTGCATCAGTTGGGAGTTCGGTGCACACCTAACAATGTGATTGTTGTTGTATGTGTGTGTCTAGGAGAAAATCTTGCTAGTGTGACTCTTCCTGTTCAGAAGGACAGGGCAGGGCCGGGGATTTAGCTCAGTGGTTACGCCACCTGCCTCACAAGCTCAAGGACCTGAGTTCGATCCCCGGTACCAAAAAAAAAAGAAGGACAGGGCAGAAAAAGAAACCATTATAAGGAGATCCTGCCCTTCTAGGGAGGATGCAGGCCACATGTTCATCCTGTGGCTAGAATCATCTTCCCTCCTGTCTTAGAATACCAGACCTGTTGTTACTGGGGATGAAGGGAGCTGGAGCTAGGTTCACCACACCCAGGGGTATAGGCCAAGCAGCCACGAGGTCACTTCTTTTTTTTTGCTTATATTCTTTTATTGGTGCATTCTAGGTATATAATACATTTACATTTATCATTGGGTGCTTGTACCTGTACATGATGTATCTTGGTTCTTATTTGATGTCACTTCTTTTTATTACCTAAGGACCTTGCTCTGTGGGTCAAATATGCAGATAGGTTGGCTGCACTTTCAAGAAGCAATCCAATGGGCCATTACTACATCTGGGTCAGTTCCCTATCTGTAACTCCTGGGCTGTCTAAGCTGGTAATCAGAGCATCAGGCCCTGGTATACAGCCCAACTGTCAGTGAAAACATGCAGAGGTCCTTCCTCAGGCGCTACAAGTAGCCACACTGCCCGCAACTCTGCCCATTGGATAGACCTGTCTGTCCCAGTTTCAAACCAGATAATTTCCATATTGGGGTGCATAGCGACTGCTGTCCAATCAGGGTTGTGCCATGGCTGAACCCACTGATATATCAGGTCTTGGCCAGAGGCCTTTTCTTCCCTTCTGCATAGTGGCTAGGAGTCATGACCTGCAGTCCATCATCCTATATAGCTTCCTGTGTATATGTCACAGGTCCTAAAACTGTTGCTGATTTGGCCACCAATAGGCTGGCTGATAATGAGGCCCTCTGTTGCAAGTATATCCCCATTGTGTCAGGGTGAGGGCTTGGGCTACTCCACTCCTGGGACAGGATGTCTATATATGGACCCAGCCTTCTACTGGGTATACAGTCTATACTTCCACTGTCTGTTGCCCCGATCCCTTCCAAGGTATGCAAAGCAGTGTACTGCTGCTAACTATTTCTCAATCAGAGAATATCAACTCTCTGTTCCTTTCCACAACTGTGACCAAAAGCCAAAAGGGTACTTCCACTTCCCTTACTTTTGCCATAGACTCTAGCCAAAACCAACATCATCTACACTAACAGGGTAAAAGGTAGGGTAGGTTCAGTGATTCAGAGGGTTTGTACTTGGGTGATTGCCCTCTTTAAATCCTGAAAAGCAGCTTCTGCTGCATCTATCCAGTCCCATAACATACCCTTCTGGGGTATGTAATTCTGGAGTATAAGTAATTTCTTGGGAATTACTTTCATCTTACCTGATAATATCTAAGAATTTGACAGACAGACCAGGTCCCTGGACCTTGACTTTGTTGAGAGCCTATCCCCATTCCACCAAAGTCCTTCAGACTATGTGGCAGTTTCCAGATCTGTAAGTCAATCAGAGGTTAACATGATATCATCAATATAATGGAATAAAGACACAGTGTGGTTTGGCCCAGGTAGCTGAGACCTGGGCCACTAGGCCATAACCCAGAGTCAGGCTATGTAAATAGCCTTGTGGCAATACCTGGAATGTCCATTGCCTGCCTTCCCAGGTGAACACAAATTGGTCCTGACTATCAGGCATGATAGCAATGTAGAAGAAGGCATTGGCTAAATCCACAACATAATGATATTGACCCAGCATCAGGGTGAGATGATCCATCAGGTCTGCAATTTTAGGTACTGCTGTGTGCAATGGGGGGTCACTTTATTCAATTCCTGATAATCCACAGTCATCTACCATGTTCCATCCAGCTTCTGCACAGGCCCCACCACAGAATTGAAAGGGCTGTGTGCAGGGCATATCACTTCAGCTTCTTCCAACTCCAGAATAATCTGTTTCCACAGGTGCCAAGGGGACACTCTCCTCATCCTGCTTACTACACCACTTGTCACTGTTGGGGAGGGGGATATTTTTGTGGGTGAGGTCCCCAGGGTAAAGAAAGCACACAGAGCCAACATCAGCAATGAGACCAAGAGCAAATGTCTTTATTCCTCAGTCCTTATATAGGCCACTATACAGCCTTACATCTTTATGTCCTTACATAACCGTGTAATGCATGCACAGTAGTCTGTGCTAAGTCATGCTTACATAAATGTGTCCCATTGTGCACATGTGCTAGACAGTGGGGTCATGTCCATAAGGGTCCTCAGGTGCCCTGGACTTTGAATCACTCAGAAGTGAATCTCTACAGGGAATCTGTAGTGGCAGAGACCCAAAGGTTGACAACAGGTCAAATGATTTCTTAAGGGATCTTTCTTTTGGTTTATTTATTTAAGTTTATTTTTAATTTTTAGGGTTTAAAAATTAGTATAATTGACAAATAAAATCACATATATTCAAGTTATACAACATCATGTTCTCCAAGGAATGAAGTGTGTGTGAAAAAGTGGATGTGAGGGTTCTGATGCATTCTCTTAGATGACTCCCTTTTCTTCCCTTCCCTACCCTACCCTTCCCTTCCCTTCCCTTCCCTTAACTTCCCTTGCTTTCCCTTGGCTTCTCTTCTCTTCTCCCAGAAGGAGAAGGAAATGAATCACTCTCATTCACCAAAAGGCACAAAATTGATGTTTTCTCTCATGCAAATTATTCAAGATTTTCAAGCCTCAGATTCTTCATTTATAAAATGTAGACAATAGGGCTACATATGTTATAGAGTTGTAGTATTTAAACAGGAAGTTGCATGCTAGGTACTTTACATAATGCATAGCACATGGTTAGTGCTTAATTGGTGTTAGCCATCATCAATAATATTAGAAACAGAGACTTTTAGGATGTCATTGAGTTATTAGAATCTGAGGAACAATGTGCCCACTTTTAGACTTTAGTCTTTGGCATCCTTTTAGAGCTGAACTAGGGAAGGCCCATGAGGCCCAAGAGAGTCTGGGGCCCCAAGATGACACTGGGGCTGTTTAGCTGTTTTCTGTGCATGTTATACAGCTCTTGGCAAGGAGATGGCAGGATTTTCTTTCAAATAAAATTGAATTTTGCACAGTTCTCAGGAAGAGAAGGGTTTTATCCTCTGTTACTGAATTGAGTTTCCAAAGGGCTTATTGCAGATGCAAAGAGAATGAAATTCTTGACTTTTCAATAACAGCCTCTGATTTAATAATTAGACATTCCAAGAATAACTGCTTTGGTAGAAATCAGTTACATTTTATTTTAACAGTGAAAAAGTCTTTTGTTTTCTTTTTTCTTCCTATTCCATTGTGCTAATGGAAGAAGCTATTTGGAAGCTTGGAGTTCTTGTAACAGATTTCACTGTTTATCATGCATGCCAAGATTTTTCTTCAAAGGTCACGACAATGGTGGAGAGATTGCTCAAAACGCCAGCTTCCAGTATATTCCAGACAATATCTAGTTGGGATACTTTTCAAGTTAAAGCTATCTTACAGGGCTTCAGATTTTCATTCTATCTTTGCAACAGAGAATTTAAAAACATGTAGGGAGTCTTGAGGGCAGAGAGACCAAGGTGTGCCATAAAGTTCAGCCATTAAGTTATCTCTGGAAAGTTGTTGAAAACCTATAATCCTTAGTGTTCTCATCTGGAAAATGTCAGTAATGTTAGAAAATGGTATCACTTTTCAGGGTGGTTTAAAGGTCAAGGGAATATACGTAAACCCCACAGAACATGGCATATGGTAATTGCTCAACACATTCAGTAAGTATGAGGTAGGTCCCTTCCCTTGCCTTCTGTAGTGCTTTATAGCTTGGGTTTACAGACAAGTCATTTATTCCTCCTGGTCTCAGTTTATTCATCTGTAAAACTAAAGGGCTTAGCCAGTTCTTCACATACTCTACTGTTGTATCAGACCCAAAAGTAGATGATTCTGTGATTCTTCATGTTGTTACCATTCAGTTACACTAGACTAAATTTGCCCAAAGATGATAGGTATAAGCACCACCTATGCCCTCTGTGGTATCTGTGGGACAATGACCTTTGATAAGCTTGGGGATATCAGAAGAACAGAGGCTAGGTGGTGCCCTTAAACTACTCACAGTAAGTAATAGTCTGATCTCTATGGCTACTAGAACAGCCCAAATACTGTATGGAGTTCTGAATGACCACTCAATGCCAGGACCAACCTGGGTATTTGTGATCAGTCTACTCAACATCTTTTAGATGAAAAGCAGCAGAAATGCAATACCAAATAAATGAAACCTAGTAAAAACCAGCTAAAGCACAAAAGAGGTATTTATTGTTTGATGAAAACAGGAAGTCCAAGAGATGGATCTATGTACTAAGGGTCCAAGGGCTCAAATGTTATGGTCAGAGCTTTTACTCTCTGCATCTGTCTACTCTTCTTATTTGGCTTTTTGAGTATTGGCCTTTTATATTTCCTCCTGTTTCTGATAGACTTTCTCTATACGAAAGCCAAGTTGGACCTAGGCCCACAGCCTTTGGCTTACAGTGCAGTAAGAAATAGGAATAAACATCCTCTCTTCCTATGCCCACCTATCAATCCTGTGCTAGCACTCTGTATGAATTTTCTTAGGTTATGTGCCCATTCCTTGGATAAACATGTGCACAAAAATAGCACACCACAGTGCTCAAAATACAAAGCCCTGGATGACATGGCCAGCATTTTGACTAAAGGTCAGGTGTGCATTGTGATTTATAGTGCAATGATATCAATGTGAATTGGAGGAGTTGCCATTCACCAATGGAAAAAAAATGTGCTGAGCAAAAGTAAACCAACACAACCTCCCACCTGGAGACCCAGATCCCTCAGTCTCTTTTCCCCCCAGAGATTCACTACTCCTTCAGATACCACTAAGAAGCACAGCAATGAACACCTGGGCCTGATCTCCAGGACTTTTACCTCCTTTTGTTCTTTCCAACCCTTCCTTTTTTCAATTTCTCATTTATAAACCTAACATGCCCTTATCTATCATTGATGTTTTCCAGTGTCAATTTCCTCACCCCCACTACGCTTCCACCCCTTCTGGTGTCAGAACCCCAGCTCTGCATCAACCCATCCATTGATTCTCCATGCTTACACTCAGACTGGTGAGCACTCTTGGAGAGAGTCCCAGAGTCACACTGATGGTATCACTCTCAATTCATGGCCTCCAACCATATTCCTAGGCAACTCTCTCATTCATTTTAATCCACTGCAGAGATGGTTGCCATTTTCAAACATTCTCCTCTTGCTAGTTATTTTCTCTTTCTCTTGCAGATTAATTCTCCACCTGTGTCTTTTCTGTGCCCTGATTTTTCTGACCTATACAGATCATAGCATCTGGTCCCTTTGTGCTCTGGTTCCTGTTGGGTTTGGCCCAGGGAGGCACCAGCAGAAGAATCAGAGAGTAAAAGCCATCTTCCTAATTTTCCTACTTCTGCCTGGCCTTCCTTTGGGTCTGGCAATGGCTGAGTCCTCTGACTAATGTCCCTATTGGACAATTTCCCTTGCAAGGCTGGAGCCCTCACTATCTCCCACTGCTCCACTTCCTCACTATTAGTAGTTCCTGTGTGTTTCATGCTCCCATGTTAGCTCACCTAACTCAGCCCACATTCATTTGTCTCCCCTTACTTCTCTTGAAAATCTTCTGGGTGTGCCACCTATTTCCTGTTGGAACCTGACTGAGCACATCTTCTTTCTGGAAACACAGGGCCTGTCCACTGCCTCCTGGAAGTGACCTCTTCATTCCTACTCTTTAGAGAGAATAGAGACTACTAGAGAGAAACCCCATCAGCTCCCCTCCTCTAAGCTTAAATTCCCTTGCCACTCCTCCTGCTCCTTCCTTATCTTCTCTCTGCTATACTAGCAGACATGTTCAACCTCTGCCAGAAACCAATCATCTTGTACTCTGGATCCTAGACTCAATCTACCTGGAGACCTTGTTCTACCTGTTGTTATATCTCTCTTGAATCCTCAGCCTGTCTCACTCTGGCTCCTTCTTTCCAATAGTCAAAGTTGTTTAGGGCTTTCTCCTTTTAAAATACTCTTTTAATGCCTACTTCTTTTTAGCCACTATCATATTACTGATGCATGATAACAACATACTTGAACTGGTTTGAGTTTTATCTCCATCTTTTTCCTTATCCTCCCACTCAAGGCATCTGGAAAGCCTGCACTAATCCTGGTAACCATGATTTGTCAAGAGAACATTGTATATGTATTCATTAATGGGCATCCAGCCCATGCTTGAAGAGTGCTTACTTTTCAGATAATAAAAATTATGGAATAATAAGGAAAGAGCATGGATTTGGGAATTATACAGGGGTGGGTCAACTTGGGAAAGCTATTAAACCTCTATAGGTACATTTCTTTTGTATTTCTCAAAAATTGTGCATTTGTCTCCCTGTTCAACCCATCTATATACACAGCCTCTCTGTAGGTGTACAGTAATGCTTCTCAAACTTCAAGGTTCAAAGGACCTTATTAAAATGCAGATCTTGATTCAGTAGGCCTGGGTGATTCTGCATGTCTAATCACAATAAATAACAAGCTGTTTTATTGATCACTACTACATTTCAGGTGCTTTATATTCAATATCTGTAATCCTCATAAAAACATTTTAGTCTGAATTTTCTTTCTTGTTAATGGGGTATAAAAAGGATAAATAATTTGCCCAGGCCATGTGCTCCTGTGTGGCAAAGCTTTGCTCCACCCACCTCTGCCTTAAGCCCATTAAACTCCTTCTGCCTTTCCAGATTTAAATGCTCTTTCAGGCTCCCTTTTCAGTAGACATCACTTCTTTAAAAAATGTATTATTTTACTATTGCTATTTATTTTCTCATTCATAATACTTGTGTATTTTATTAATGAGGTTCCCCTTGAGGCAATGTGATCACCCTATCAAAAAATGTCAGTGAAAGTCATCTTTGAAATATTTAGTAAGGTTTACGTATTATACAAAATGATATTTATCTTTGTTAGGAATGAGAAATGGAGTCACCTTTTTCTCCCTAATATATAGCAGGGCCATGTCAGCATATGTAGAGTGAGAATAATGCACGAGAAATTTGGGCTTTTCTTTGTTTTGTTCAGTGTAAGACTGAAGGAATCTTTTAATTCATACTGAATCACACAGCTTTGATGCATTATTTGTATTGTGAGTGATTGAACTAGAATCATCCTGAGGATTGGAACCAAGGTAATGAATGTAAACTGGAACTGAACTGAAATCATCATAGTATCAAAACTGACACAGGAGGAGTAGGTGTAGATATTGGACCCCCAAAACAGTTGTCATGATCTGGAAATGTTCTTTAAGTCTACTAATAAGTGGTCTTTAAAATTTTAAAGAAAAAGTTTTTAAAAAACAAACTTTGAGCAAATTATAGCAATAAAAGGGCACTGATTGGGCAAGGCTTATTGTTGACCTAATATCCCAAGTGTTCTTTACAAAATCACAGTGTCATTGCTCCTGGCTCCCGGATCATCCTCAGAACTTGCTCATCTTAGAGAAAGAAAAAGAAAGAATGAATGAAAGAAAAAAATTATCCCCACATTTTCTTTTAAGGACCATGCTTAATTCTCCTTCAAAGGAGAGAAAATAGAGAAGCAGACGATATCTCTAAATTTCTGAAACAGGGTCCTAAAGGCTCATCTAGGAATATTCTTTCTTGATTTTTAAAAAAGGCAATGGTACCAAGATGACATATGCTTTAGCATACATTGATGGCTTTGATGTGTTTTCTCTTTTTACCAAACACTTAAATATTTTTAGAGAGGATTGCTCCATTCTTTATAAATAGTCATATTCTAAAACCTAAAAGGACTAATGGTATTTTTTTCATTGACAATGTTTTAAAAATGTGTAGCATAAATATTGTTTACTGCAATCATGTACTAATAAAAATAAAAATGCATAGCCTATTAATGCAGCAGAAATACTATGGGAATATAATGACTCTCTACACAGTGACTCATACTTAAAAGGTAATACAGATGATGAAAAGTAATTTACTGTTAGCAAATTAATAGGAAAGAAGACACCAGCCTTGCAGCAGGCAGACAGTGAAAAAAATCCAAGATGTTAGTGGACCAAATAGCCAGTGTGCTTTTTATTAGCTCAGTACTCCTTTCTATCCCCAGGGATATGTTCCAACATCCCAGAGTTCATTGGAAAATTTGGATAGTACCAAGCACTCTGTGTACTATGTTTTGTCCTATACATATATACCTCTGATAAAGTTTAATTTATACATTAGACACTGTAGGAGATAATCACAGCAATAATAAGATGGAACAATTTTACCAACATATTTTTAAAAATGTTATGTGAATGTGGTCTCTCTCAAAATATATTATTGTACTGTGCTCACCTGTCTCGTGATGCTGTGACATGAGACAGTATCTATTTGACAGGAAGAAGCAAGGTAATGACACAGGTATTGAAACATAGCTGTAGGCTACTACTGACCTTCTGAGGACACAGCAGGAGGCTTACTGAGCCATGACTAAGCCAGCTTACTGTAGGTAACCAAAACTGCAGAGCATGACGCTGTGGGTAGAGGGGACTACTGTACCACCAAATGAGAGTAAAAGAAATTGGCCTTGTAAGCAAGTGAGTGCACAAAGCTCCCTCAAGGCTAAAGGGCCACTACTGTTTGTGTGGGAAAAGTCCCTTTTGCATGGTTCTGGGTGGTGGGCTCTGAATTGGCATTTGGGCGTGAAGGAAGGAACATATACACAGAAACACAGCATCTGGCTGAGTTCGTCAGAGCTGCTTCAAGTGAAGCAAGTCATGAAATTTCTTCATCTAAAAATGGAGAATGAAATGAGGATGTATGTTAAAATGATGGAGATTAATTACTACATGGGTATTAGTAATTGTAATAATAGTTTTTCTTCAGTAATGGAGATTGAACCTAGGGCCTTCATACTGAACTGTATCCCCAACCTTATTTTTTTTTTTTTTAAATTTTAAATTTTGAAATGGGATCACACTAAGTAATTAAACTGCCCAGTTTTGGCTTCAACTTGTGATTCTTCTTTCTAAATGTCCTAGGATGCTGGGATTATAGGCCTGTGCCACCACACCCTGCTATTGTTATTTTGACTGGAGGCAGTGGTCCCTGTGGAAAAAGGCTTTGACACAAACTTCCTGCTGCTGAGATGGGCATCCAGATGACCTTCCTCTAGGCCCTGCTCATCGCAGCCAAACAGGAGCCCCTGTCAGTCTGCAGAAGTGTGTGGTTCACTTATCTGGGAGTGGCCTTCAGAGTCCTAGGTTCTAACAGGTTTTAGAGGGATGCAGGGAGCATGGAAGTAAAGAATGAAGATAGTCTGAAGATGAGGGTTGAAATAATGTAGAACTTTACAGTTACTATAGTCAGGAATCTAAAAACACCACTCATTCCTCAGTGTCCAGCTCCCAAAACTTTCATTTCCACTGAGAACAGAACATAAATTTTGCCAACTCAAAATAGTTTCATTTGAATGTAAACTTGGTTTGTTTCATCTCCCTTCTCTGAGGGGTGGTCCAAGTTCCTAGATGTCTTACATATTATTACCCTGGCCACGGGAAGAGCTCAGATCACCCCTGTTCCTCATAGGGCCACACTTCAGGACTGCTCATCAGTCCCCTTGACATGAGATCCCCCATCCATGAGCCTCCAGGATCCACATCAGTTTGCTTGCCCACTGGATTCCTTAGTCACTACCACCTGGCTTTTGATGGCAGTAATCACTGCCATAGAAATGTTTTGGATGCTGGGTTGCTTCATGCTGGAGGTATGTGTAGGATGATGATATATTCTGGTTTGCAGGGGACACTGCCAGTTTTTACTGTTGTCTCTATGTAGCTATTAATAATACTCTCAAAAGTGTCCCAGTTTCACAATGCAGTCTTCACCTTGGTGTGCATGACTCAAGGAGGCTCCTGAAGGCCAGATGTCTTCCTCAGCCATTGTCTCCCTCCCCCCAGCTGCCTCCCCGGATACAGGGCAGGGAGTGCTCAGTGGCTTTGCAGTTCTAATCAAACTATTACTCCAATCCTCCATCCTGCCTCAGATTTTTTTCCTGGACTGAGGAAAAGGAGGAAAGTCGTGCTTATGTCAGCCAATATTGTTCTCCACTCCATGCTTATATACTCAAAGCTTTCTCTCTATTTAAATAGAAATTTCAAAAAATAAACAAAATCAAACCATTGCCTTTTAGTTTCCTGACCCTGGCATTGGCCTTTATGAAACCATGTTGGTGTGAAGATGGAAAGACCCTGGTGAGTGCTATTTCAAGAAACTGAAGATGTGTGTGAGAGGCAGTGTCTCCAAGGGATGCAGAGGAGATGCACAAAGAGCAGGTGGAAGGAGCTGGTGTGCATTAAAGGAAAAAGACACTCTAAAACAGCAGGAAGAAATTGTCTCGAAGCCATGTGACTACTGTGCCATGTTGGTACAGACAACAGGGAAGAGCAGTGATGAAATGGTTCTTCCAGACTGTGGGTCAGAGTAGGCTTTGTGACAGCCTGAAATTTCAATGAGAAAAGTGGAAATTGGGTAAGTAGAAAGCATTCTTGATGGAGAGAAAGGAAGAGGAGAAACAACAGATACCTTAAAGGAGCAATGAACAAACTAGATGTCCACCAAAATAGATGGAACACATTGGGCAGAATGGCAGCTGGGTATAAAGTTGATAAGTTATGGCCTTTCATACCAGATATTTTTAATGTAAACATCATCTCTGGTGCAAAGGAACAACTGAAGGATTCTGAGCAGGAGAAACATAATTAAAGCAAATTTCTTTTACTTCCTTGATACTTTTTGGGAAATACATTTGGCAGGTACATAGAGAAGGTAAAGTTTTGGAATGACTAGAGAGAATGACCAGATTATGATTTTACTGTAATTACACTGAGATAGGAATGAAAGAAAGAAATCTCTTCAAAGTAATAGAAACCATAGAAAACAACCAAATGAAAATTTCAGAACTGATTAATACAGCATCTGAAATTATAAAAAGTGTTACTAAGTGCACTTAGAAAAATGGCGATGACAGAGCAAGCTTAAAGACAGAGCAAGCTTAAAGACAGATCAATAAAATTATCTAATCTGAACAGGAGGGAAACAAGAATGAAACAGATGAATGGAGCATAAAGTATGTGAGAAATAATATCAAAAGGTCTAATGCATGTGTTATTAGAGCCCCAGAGGAGCAGGAAGACTGTAAACATAATGGGCGAACCCTTCCCAAATTTGGTGAAAGACGAATATTTATAGGTTCAAGAAACTCAGCAAATTACAGAAAGAAGCTTAGCAAATTTCTAAGAAGCAATTATAAATACAAGGAGAACCTCAGCACATTGTAACTAAACTAATCAGAGCCAAAGATAAGCAGCCAGCAAACAAATCAACATATTGCATACAACTTCAGAAAGTTATGAGAAAAAAGTGGACTCATTTATGTTAAACTCTATAAAACAAAAATAAAAACTCTGAAGTTGGGAATCCATGAAGGGTGTGGTCCTCATAAATATCTGTCTGATAACAAGAACTACCACAGAAGACCATCCAAGCCATAACATTATAAAAGTCCATTGCAACCTTGCACAAAAGATATTTTTATGAGGACACTCACTGACAACTGCCTGTTAAACCTCACACCTAGGCCACCCTTAGTTTTGATTCTTGTAGCCAAGGGCAATTGTTTTGAAACAGTTTATATAGCCTTCCTCCTCTTGCCTTGGTCATGCCCACGGTCTACTATGGCAAACATAACCCTGATCGCAAACTTTTGTCATTCTTAAATGAAATGTTTGCTTTGGAGAGCTGGACCCTCCGGTGTTCATTTGAAGTTGACAAGTAAAATACCTTAATTGATCATTGACTTCTCATCAGAAATGATGGAAGCCAGAAGACAAATTTAAAAATCTTGGAACTTCTTAAAGAAAAAACAAAGCAAACAAACAAACAAACCTGGAAGAAATATCTAAGAATGAAGGTGAAATAAAGGTATTTTCAGATAAGATAAATTGTTACTAGTAGATATATATTGTTAAGGGAAGTTGTTCATATTGTAGGAAGATAATGGATAGAAACTTGGATCCTCAAGAAGAAATGAAGAAGGAAAGAGTGAGGACCCTGGCATAGATACCCTTTTAAGATGAACATAGGAGCAAAAAATGGCTTATAATGATGCTGCAGCTCAGCAAGTGACTCCTGGCAATCTTGAGAGCCCTGAATAGAAGTTTGTGCTTCTTTATATGTCTCTTTATACATCTACAAAGCTTAATTCCATTGGAGTTTCCCAGGGAATATAGCAAGCAGGATTTATGCAAAGCAGAGCAGTTGGAGGAGGGAGAGCAAAGAGTTCTGGCAGGACTTTCTGAATCTGTTAGGCTCCTTTGGTGACAGATTACAGAAGTTGTCATAGCTACTCAGGTTATACTACAAAGAGCATAGTTACCTAGTTAACCCATAGTTGCCTAATAACACAGTTAACCCACGGTTGCCTAATGACACAGTTAACTTATAGTTGCCCAATTCCATATGGAGGGGTGATCTCCTCTCTCACAAGTAAATAACAAACAATCCTTTTGCCTATATGCCCACTCATCCAGCAAACTAGATACTCCTTATCTTAGTTATTTTTCTCGTTGCTGAGACAAAATACCTGACACCCAAAGTTAAAGGAGGAAAGGTTTATTTAGCTCGCAGTCTGTAGAGATTTTAGTCCATAATCAGCTGGCTCCAAGGCAGGGTGGCATGGCAGGCAGGCACTGCAGAGGAAAACAGTTCATGGAGACCAGAAAGTAGCAAAACAAAAGCAAGCAAGGGATGACCACAGCTCTTTCTATCCCTTATATCTTATCTAGGCTACTTACTTACGGTGAGTAGCATTCACATCCTTAATCCTAGTGCTCTTGATCTTAGCATTGCACCATGAATTGATCCCAGGAGCACACACTCTAGATCCAGCCACCTCTGTAAAAGCCCTACCTATGACTGCATGAGGCTTTGGGATGACATCTGGACACAAGCCATAGCACTCCTCTAACTTCCCAGGCTCACTATTTTATTTTAATTAATTAATTAATTAATATCACTTTCATTGTACCTGGGAAATTCTAGCCTTTTAATCTTCAAAATGTATACATAGAGTTTGACAATTTTACCTGCACTGTTTGCCACCTTGGTCAAAGATAACCACCATTTCTCACCTAGATGTTGGAGTAGCCTCTAAATTATCTTCCATTCGTCTTCCTGTGGCTTCCTACAGTTTTATTTTCAGAACAGCAGCCAGAGTTATCCTCCTAATACATAAATCTGATCCTTTCACTACTCTGTCATGGCCTTCTCAAAGCCCCCATCTCAAAGTAGATGGTGGACACATCATCAATATATCATTAAAATAAATGAAACATCACTGTAATTTTAAGTGCACATTAAAAAAGATATTTAAAGAACTAAATGATTTTATTATAATAAAATGCTTGTCATACCCATTGATTTACAAAATAAGACCTTAGAAAGTATATATAAAAAGAATAGAGTTGATTCTGATTCCTGTCTCAATCGACCAATAAGTAATGTTCCTCTGGATGTATGACCTAATTCAGAAAGACATGCCAGCTATATCTGTGTCATGAGAAGATAAGTTACCAATAAAATTTTACTTTTTGTTTTAAGCAAAAATTTATCAAAATTTATAAAATCCTATTTTGATGAATTATGCCCAATAATTGTCATGATAACTCAAACCCTAAGATATTATAAAACACAATGGATAAAAAATTTAAAATTTTTATTCATATTTTTGTTGGAGAGAATTACTTGACAGGGTCATCTATAAAATATTTTCAAGCATGCAAATATCAAGGGTGAGAAATGGACTGGAAAACCTAGCTCAGGGAGAAAAAGGAAGAATGTAAAATTTCCAACTGCTAGCTTGTTCATGAATTTTTTAAATGGATAATGATAGATATCAAATAGCTATGGGATTTAAATTCCATTGGATACATTTAAGATAGTGATGTAGCACCTTTATTTTAAAATACTAATACAGTATTCTAGACACTGAATCCTTCACAGCTACTTAATTTATGATAAAAAAAATTGTCTGCTTAAAATTGTTTAAACTGAAACTTAGATTTTCACATTTTTAAAAGGGAAGCATAAACAGAAGCTTGAATTCCAGTGCTGCAGTAGTATCTACTGTGGAGAATAAAAATATTAATATCCAATGAATGTTAATATATGATAAACAGTGTTCTAAGTATTTGAAATACATATATTGTTAAAGGCTTATCAAAAGAGTGTAAGTTGTGCTTTGTTAAAGGTTTATAATAAGTATAAACAGTGTTCTGGTTGCTACTGTTATATAATTAATAACCTCAAAACTTAATGGTGGTAACTAAGCAATGGTTTCATTTAGCTAAGAATCTCATGAGGTTGGAATATGGGCAAGGTTTTGGGGGCCATTCTCACTTGGCATATCACAGTTGTCATCCTAATGTTTGCTGTTGTCTGAGAACTTGGCTAGGGCTACTGGTCCAGCTTATATCCAGCTAGAAAGTGTTAAGGTAGTCAGATTTCTTACATGACATCTGGCTTCCTCTGGACTGAAGATCATGAGTAGTAGGTGAAACTGTGCCATTTTTGACTTACCTGTGGATGTCAGGTAACATCATTTCCACCGTATTTTACTGATCAGAGCAGTCAAAAGCCCACCTAGATTCAAGGGAAAGGAAAAACGTCCTACCTCTCAATGTCAGGAGTGTGGAAGAATTTGAGTGCCAAATTCAAAACTGCTAGAGGTATGTAATTATCCCTATTTTATAGATGAAACTAAGATCACAGAGCAAGTGATAGAGTTAGAACTCCACTCAAGCAGCCTGACTCCAGAGCAGAGAAGGAAGATGCAACAGTACTACCTCCTCAGAAAGGTGAGTGGAGGGCACTGTGAACCCTTCGCCCCCATGGATGAGTAAGCATAGATCCCCCCAGTTTCATATATCATATATTCATATATTTCTCAGAATGACAAACTAGGGCACTTGTTCCCAGAGTCTATGCCTTGGAGAGCCTGGTTGTCATGGATACCATATTGCCAGAAGTTCTCAATGACTCAAGGGAAGGGGGTCAAGGGGAGGCACTGGAGTGACTGCAGCCTGCTGCTGCTCCTGAGACCCCACAGCCTTATGTGGGACAGACCTTGGTAGTTGGTATAAACTTGACCCTTTGCCCTTTGATATACCCTTTAGGATTGCTTAGTGCTCAGACTAACCTGAATGTTAAACAACCTTTTCCTGAATATGGGAAAGTCCATGCAAGTGTGACTGCTGTCCTCTAAGCCTTGGCTTTGCTTAATTAAAAGCTGTAATAATTCTCAAGGATATCAGCATGCTTCCAGAAGAGCTTATGCGCTTTCTGTCTCTTTAGGAAAAGCTCTTCTTTTTTCTTCTCTGAATTTTAGAGGGACTTGGGTTGATTAGGGTGGGCTTGGAACATGGTGGTTGCCAAACAACTTTGTGGTAGATACCTTAGGTAGGTGCTGACATCACTGTCCCTGAGTGAGGGCAGAGGTTGGATCCATCACAGGTTCGGAGCACTCCCGAGCTCTTAACCACAGGGCCTTTAACTGAACCCTTTCTGTTGTCAGAGCTAGTTTTCATGTGCGCTGATCACAGAGCACACATTGCACACACACACACACGCGCACACACACACCACCAAGCCTCCCGCTCCCAACACTCTCCTTTTTTTTTTCCTCACTTCAGTTTTGGCCTCAGTCTCCCCAGTCATAATATGATCCTCATGCCTTCCATCACCAGGGACTTTCAGAGCATCTGGTGCTGAGTCAGCTGTGGAAGGTTGACCATTCTTGCATTAGGGGATCACAGAGGACTTGATGTGTGCTATGTGGTTCACTGACATTCAAAGAGCCTATGTTCCCGAAGGAACATTAATTTAACATTTTATTTTTAGGCTTACATAAGGCGAATAACCCTCCCCCGGCATTGATACTGTTAAACTTATTTGAGGAATTTCACATTAAAACTTTCAAAACTCCAAAGGGACTCTAATTAAGAAGGGCAGGAGAGTCTCCAGATAGCATCTTTTATAACTCTAACACGATGATCAAATATAATTTACCACAGTGTAATGATCTCAGATTCAGTTATCATGAAGCAAAAGTCCTAACTTTGAAGAAGAAACAGCACCGCAAAACTTCAGTATGGCAAAGTTGTTTTGAAAATTTCCATGTTCCAAGACATCACTGGTGGTGGCTGCTTTACCCCTGCATCCGAGACGCCGGAGATACCCTTTCATTTGGAGCAGCCCCGGCTCAGTTACAGCTCTGGGTGGCAGGATAAGGTGAAGGGAGAGCCGGAGCATGGGGGCGGGGAAGAGGAGAGAAGCAGAAGCAGAAAAATCAATTCCAATTGCTTTGATGACAGTGACTTAGTCTTCTCTGAAAGACAGGTAGGAACGTCCAGGATGCTGGCAGCACGGACAGGGGCAGCGGGGAGTCAGATCTCAGAAGAGAACTCCAAGTTAAGGAAGCAGTCTGCATGTTCAGTAGGGGGGAGAGACAAATCTCCCAAGAAAGCCTCAGAAAATGTTAAAGACAGCAGCCTCAGCCCCTCAGGGCAAAGCCAGCTGAGGGCAAGGCAGCTGGCTCTGCTGCGCGAAGTGGAGATGAACTGGTACCTACAGCTCTGCGACCTGTCCGCCGAGCGCACCACCGCCTACACGACGGGCATGCCGCACAGGTAAGCGCGCAGGTGAGCACGGCGGGGTGCCTGTCTGACGTGCTCCGCAGAGTGGATGCTTTGAAATTTTCTGGTGCTGTGAAATTGTAACAGCCCCGACTGCCTTGCATATAATTGATTGGCACCTCAGAAGGAGTGACCTCAAAGTGCAGGAACTTAATGCACTTGGCTATAATGCTCTGTATTGTTCCCCAGAAAACTCCTCCCTGGAGAGGCAGTGGAGATAAAAGCTGACAGGAAAAAAGAGAATCACCCCCCCCCCCCGATTAAAAGTCATAGAAAAGAGTTTAGAGATTTTAACAAAATTCTCCCTTCCCAAAGAATAAAACAAAACAAAGAAACAAAACCCCTTGGCAATCTGTATTTCCTCTACCTGGAGAACTTAGGATGAGGGAAGGGCATGTGCTTTGCCGTTTTTTGAAAAGAGCTGGATATGTGAATTTGTTGAATGAGGGTTCAGGCTGGAATAGGGACGCAGAGTAGAGCGCGTGATTGCCAGTGGAGGGGTTGTCTAAGGCAGATAACATCAGGAGAAAAAGGCACTTTTAAAACCAAACGTAAATGTAGGGCAAGTCTGCAAATTCTCTTTCTATTCTTTCCTCAGCTTCTGCTTCAAATCACGAAGAGGAAGGATAATTTCATAAAACCCAAATGTAAAAAAGTAACATGTACTGAGTAAAGTGTCTGGAGGCCTAAAATGTTAGGATGCTCATTTCCTGTTATTTGTACAAAAAAAAAACCAAAACAAAACTCTTAGGAATTAAAGATAATTTTGCAAGGAAAATTTTTGTGAAAGTAAAGCCTAGTGTACCTGTTTTCATTAAGTGGCAATAAAAATCTGTTAGAAATGAAATATAGTTTCAATGCAATGGTCAAAATATGGAAAATGCCTTTTGTAGAGACTGTGGTAGCATAGAAATTAGTGTGCTCTGAGAAGCCTCTTTTATATTTTTAATTTCAAAAAGGCATTCCAGGAAAACTTATACAGTCATTGAATTAACTGATGTGCATAGACTAAAAACTTGCTGGGCAATGCACTTCAAAAATGTCTTGACTTACTTTCATTTTACTTTTTCCAAGGCCATAATAAAATAAGTACAGTGGACCTTTGAGTTACAATGGACCTTTGAGTTACGACAGGCCTGACATATGAACAACTTGGGTTATGACTGAAATTTTAGTTTTTAACTTATGAACAAAGTCTTGAGTTATGACTCAAATGCCATCTGTTTGTACTTCCAGATGGCCTCAGATACAGATTTAACCTTTAAAGAGTTCTGGAAGGAGCATTACAACATCCTTTCCTGTGGGGGTTAAGTGAGAAATCCTGGGCCAATGTCTCTCTAAGGACACTGAGATCTGCCTGGAAGAAAGTGTGGCCTAAAATTATACAGGACAGAGACTTTGAAGGCAATTGACCAATCTGAGTTATAACCAGCCCTCAGGAATGAATTGAGTTTGTAAGTCAAGGGTCTGCTGTATTTCCAAATCTAAGCCATTATCTAAAAATCAACATTTAAAAAATGGAACAAAATAAAGCTTCTACAAATGTTCTGAGAAATACTTGTAGTATTCATGGCCAGAATGACTTCTCCAAAGCTTTGTTTAAGCTGCTATGCACACATTTGAGGTACATGGAGGAAGGACCCCAGGAAGACAGTCTCATTCAAAGAAGGCTTGAATGAACTTGTCAGTATTGAGAATGTATCTCATTACCCATCTCATATCTCAAATCATTATGGATTTCTCATATCTATAAATATTAAGGCAGTTATTAAAGAGCTAAAAGAGTTAAGTAGCAAAGGAAAGCTTTGATAATGGTTTTCTTCCATAACTATTCCTCAACTTACTGTAGACCAGAAATTTCCATTTAAGTAGCCTAATACTGGACCACAAAATTTCTGCTCTATTCTCTGATATTGAAACAGCAATTGTCAAATCAAAATGGAGTATTAGTTAAAATAACCATAAAATGGAGTACTATTCAGCCATAAAGAATGATAAACTAAACTAGAGGCATTTATAACTAAATGGATGCTCATTGAGGCAATACTCTTAAGTGAAATAAATAGAACACACATCTGTAAATGCCAAGTAGTTTCTCTGGTGTGAGAAACTGCAAGAGTAAATGAGGACCAAAACATATAATAGATAATGTAAAATAGGAAGAAAGGTGCAAAAGGGAAGGGGAATTAGGGTGGGGGATGGGGAAAAGGAAGGAAAAAATATGAGAAAAGAAGGAAAAAAATAGAAACAAAATTTTTGTAAATAGGGGAGGTGGATGGATGGAAGGGAAGGAAGGGGAATGGGGAAAAAACAAGAACCAAGACATGTCATGTACAGGTACAAATTCCCAATGATGAATGTGATCATAACGTATACCTAAAATGTACCAATAAACTTCATTTGGTCTTAGCCGAAAGACCGAGAAACGATGAACCAGTAAACTTAATGGAATAAATAAAACAAGATAACCAGTGAGAAACTTTTTGGAAAAAAATCTCTGTTCTTGTTTGCTTTACTTAAAACAGAACTTGTCTTGTAGTCTGAAAAGATTGGATAAGACATGGTCAAGACTTAATATCTTCCATGATCATGAGGTACAATCAGTAACTAACAGTTGTTTTGTGTGTCTCTTGCTTCTTAAGTGTGTTGAAAAAATAGTGAAGGTCCTGTCTACTTTACATCATCAAAAATAAAAAAGTCCCATCCTCCTTTATTTTTGTAACATAATTGTTTTCAGAAGGAAACTAGTGTAGGTAGTTGGAACTGAGTTCACTTATTAGTTAGATAAACTACTGCAGAGGTCTATGCTTGCATAGCTCAAAAAACTAAGGCAATTCTCCTCATTGCCAACTCCTTTCCTTTTTATATCCTACCTACCTCTGTTGAGGTTATGAATAATGGCAATGATCCGTGCTGCAATCTTTTTGAATTTTAGGGTCAGAAATAGAATATGTGATTCTTATATCGATTCAAGTTTTGTAGGTTGGCTGTCAATAAGTTCCAAGAAATTTTTCTGGATTTCTATTTGTGTTTTCTTTCAACAGCATGGCTCAAGAGTTGTATTTCCATTAAAGACCTGTATGTAGAAGATAAATATTATTAACTTATAAAGTTTTATAATATTTATCCATTTGTGAAACACTATTTATATATAGAATATAATATAAAATTTATTGAAGGATCCTCAGACATTTCATGTTTGTTAGTGGCAAGAATTCTGTGAGTCTTTAGTTAATGGTCATCAATAAGGAATTGCTAATGGACAGACTCCAATTTCCTTTCTGGGAAGATGAAATGAAAATGTTTTACAACAGGCTAATTCCTATGTGGCTTTTGAAGACTGTTTTATATCTAGAAGCTATGAAAACCTGCCTTTGAAACAGAGGATGTCTTTAAATGGTTAGGAGTAAGAGTTAGAGGTGAGAGGTGAGGTCACAGTACTGGCATGTCTAAGAAATAAAATGGCAGGAAGCAGGGCAGGGAATACAAGTGTCTCATGAAGCAAGTAGTCTTGATCCCTTTTCTGGGCTGTGTCTCTGTAGGGTTATACGATGAAGCATAATTTGCTTCATATTGATTATTTGTCTGTTTCAGAGCTGTCTGATGACCATGGAACTGATGTGCATGGGAGCTCATTCCCTCACATGCCCAGCGCAAGTGCTGCAGGGGCCAGAGCTGGAGATGGAGGAAAAGATTGGCTTTTCCCCTTACTGCCAGTATAACTGTGGATATGATTTTTTTAAGAAAATGTATTCATTGTTTTCAACAACATCTTTTTGATTGCTAATGTAGCATTGATCTTTGCAGAACATTTTGAAAACAGAAAAATATAAAGAAGAAATGCCAACTATTGTTAATATTTTGGTATGATTTCCCTGACCTTTCAAATTGAAATCATGCTATGTTTTCTGTTTATGACCTTTTCCTCCCACTTAATATTATACCTATCTATTTTATTATTTTAAAAGTCATTTAAATTTTCCTAAGTACTGCATCTATTACTACATTATTGCATAGCCATTGTTCTTTTGATTATTATTTAACATTATTATAAATAATACTAAAATAAACATCTTTGTATTAGATTTTTAAAAACCATATGTCTAGTTATTTTTTTAGACTCTATTTCTAGAAGTGGACTTAATGGGATTATATATAAATATATTAAATATATTTAATAAATTACCCCAAATAATTAAAAGAATCATACCACAGTGATATATGTGCACCTATGTTTATAGCAGCACAGTTTGTAATTGCTAAAACTTAGAAACAGCCCAAGTGCCCATCAACTGGAAACAGGATAAAGAAGATGTGTTTTTTTTTTATAGAATGGAGAATTACTCAGCCATAAAGAATGAGAAACTAGAGACATTTATGGCTAAATGGACGCATATTGAGGCCATTCTCTTAAGTGAAATGAATAGGACACACGTGTAAATACCGAATAGTTTCTCTAGTATGAGAAACTGAAAGTGTAAATAAGGATGAAAATGATTAAAATGAATAATTGATAATTTGAAATAGGAAAAGGTCCAAAGGTGTAGGGGTGGTAAAGAAGGGAAAGGAAAAATTACGAGAAAAGAAAAAAAAAATTGAAACAAAATCTATGTAAATAGGGAAGCGGAGAGGGCACACTGGTAATGGGGAAAAAATAAGAACTAAGATACATCATGTACAGGTACAAGCACCCAATGATAAATGTAAATGTATTGTTTACCTAAAATGTACCAATAAATATAAAAAGTTTTTATTTCAAAAAATTATATAGATATATTTAACACATATTTAATAAATTATATAGATATATTTAGCACACATATTTAATAAATATGCTAAATATATTAAATAAATATATCCCATAGTATAATTTATATATTATTGATATTATATATTATTGAATTAATATAATAGTGTATATTATTTAATATCTTATATATAATTTATTTATTCATTCATTCTTTGCATATCATGCAGCTGATTTCTGGAAATGTTCTTCTCAATGAAACTTTCCACTGGCAGTATCAAGGATGGCTATTTCATTGCTTTCTCTACCCTAAGTGGTATTTATCTGGAACCTTTAAGTTGAGTTTTATAGATAAGTAAATTGTTGGATAAATTCATTAACTTTTTTCAATGTCAATTTCTTCAACTGCAAAAGGAGACTAGTGCCATTGTATAGAACTGTAATAAAAATTAAATGAATTACAATGAATTAAGTAAATTAAATTACAATTAAATGAATACAAGTGATTTGAAGGAACAATGTGCCTTGTTTTCAAACTTTCTCCAATAAGAATTGAGGTATAACCCATATCATGCATGGTATATTTAAAGCTTATGAAGATAATTAAGGATGAATGACTCTAAAAATGACAAAATGTGCACTTCATTCAATACATGAGAGCTCAGCAGCCTGTTGTGAACAATTAACATTTATGAGAGATAATTTTTACTGAGCACTTTTCAAGGATTAATATGATCGATATACTCTTGAGGGAAAAGTGAGTTGGGGATAGAATACAATGGTACCGGGGATAGAACTCAGGTCCTTGCACTTGCGCAGCAGGTGGTGAAACCACTGAGCTAAATCCCCAGCCCCTGTTTTTAAATCTGTTGGTATTAACCTTCCAAACAAAAGCCAACTGCAACTATTAAATTGAAATTATTGGGAACATTTAGTGGGGTAAATAAACATATGAGTGAAAATTTAGCTACAGCATGCTGATAATGATTTTACTATTTTAATGATTGCTCCTTATTATCCAGGGCAATAGTTATACTGAGCTACATTCCTAATATTTCCGTTTTCTGTTATCAAATAACTTTCCAGAAACTGTGCATTTGTTTACTTCTGGAAGCCTGGATGTGCTTCTTTGCAAGGACAGGCAGTTCTCCAAGGTGAATTTAGATGGACTCAGTTCCTGCCAACAAAGCAACAGCTGATGCAAGAGCTTAGTAGACTCTGACTGAATTTATGCAAGATTTGAATTTATGCAAGAAGATAGTGTTAAGTTTCAGCTCTGAGATTAGTGAATGAGCATTCTTCTTGCTTGTATGAGGGCTGTAGTTGAGACAAAAATAAATTTGCACTGAATTTTGTTGCGTACAGCCTAGGAAAGACAAGACATATACTTAAATAAGAACTGTTACAGAAAAGAGACTTGTAAGATTTAAAGGAAGGAGTGAGTATTCCTAGGAGGAGTGATTGGACATGGGGGATGTGCAGAGTTGGAGCAGAAGGAAATGGGGGCTGGGGGAGGTTATTCATGTGGAAGGAAGAGTGAGCAAAGGTACAGATATTTGGAAGTCTCAGGTGGAGTCTGAGATCTGCTTGTGTTCATGAGGCTCCTATAAATATTGTGGAAGGTTCTTACAGGTGGGAGGTGTCAGTGTGGCCAGAAGAACAGGAGGAGAGGAATCCAGCTCAAAGACTGAGGAGTTGGGCAGAGACCAGGCCTGGAGAGGAGACAGTTTTAGGGGTATACTCTAAGAAGGAGCAATGAAGGGGAGGTGACCAGATGGTAGTTAAGATGGAAGCAGGATCTAATTGCATATGGCCCAATTGCAAGTTTATAGGAGAAAGCTGGTCTGTAGTTTTTTTTTTTTTTCTTTGCAAGAGGGGAGAAATCCAGGGTGATAATAAAGGAGAGTATAAAGGAAAATCTCCAAGTCCCCCAAATGGTAGAGGCTCTTAGATATCACATGCTGTTGTTGTCTTTGGCAAGAAGAAAGTTTGGGGGAGGCCCTGGGATGAAGAGTAAGCCTCTGGAGTCCTATAGTCTTCAGAGTGCAGCCCTGAAGTGCTCCTTTCCAGCCCTGAGGATCTGAGCAAGGCCCTTGCCTGAGACAGGCAATTGGCATGAGGCTTAAGGCCATAGATACTGAAGCCAGCTGCTAGGCTCAATACCTTGCTTTTCTATTATCAGCTGTGGGACTTAGTTTCCTCACCTGTAAAAGGCGAATGATGACAACAACAATGCCATAGCATTGTTAGGGAGATCAAATGATGTAAGTAACACACACAGAACATGGCCCGACACTAGTAAGTGTCTTATAATAAGACCATTAATGGGGCCAGGGATTTAGCTCAGTGGTTCTGCCGCCTGCCTCTAAAGTGCAAGGTCCTGAGTTTGATCCCTGGTGCCAAAAAAAAAGAAAAAGAAAAACAAAAGACCATTAGCGTAGTTCATGCCCTTGTTGCTATCATGAGACTAGTTTTGGATCTGCCAGAATGAAAGATACTTCTTTTTTATGGATTGTACTTACTCTGATTTTGTAAAAAGGTATAAAAATACTTAGTGAATAAGTCTTTTGTGAAGATTCCATGAAATGAGGTACAAGGTTGATGAAAATAGTCAAAATTTAAATTTCAAAAATTATTACAGTAAGAGACACCTTGGCACTAATCTAATTCAAAATAGTCTCCCTCACTTTGGACACACTTATTCCATCACTCTTGCCACTTTCTGAAGCAGTTCTGGAAGTCCTTTCTATCAGATGTGATAAAAAATATGGCGTATTCTGCTGCAGAGTGCCAGCCAATGCATACGCAGGCTTGTAAAACCATTACAGTGTGTCCTCCTTTACTTTATTTATTGGATCTGGCCCTGTGCAACTTCTGGGTCTTCCTCAAAGTCAAAATGACCTTGAAAGGTAAACACTGGGTAATGAAACATCAAAGCATGCATGATAAGGCAACTAACAACATGAAAGAGGACTTTCAGAACTGCTTCAGAAAGTGGCAAGCATGATGAGGTAAGTGTTTAACTGAGGGGGAGGATTTTTAGGGGAATTAACGGTTATGTGTCTTTTACTGTAATAAAATTTTTTTTTCTTTTTTTTCCCCATTAACTTTATTGGTACATTTTAGGTATACAATACAGTTACATTCATCATTGGGATCTTGTACCATTACATGAGTCTCTTGGTTCTTATTTTTTTCCCTTTCCCTTGCCCTCCCTTCACCCCCTCCACCCTTCCCTATTTGCACAGACCTTGTTTCCATTTTTTTCCTTTTCTCATATTTTTTCCTTTCCCTTTTTTCCCTTCCCCTACCCCTCCCAATTCCCCTGCTCTTTTAGACCTTTTCTTCCTGTTACACAATATCAGTTATACATTTTTTAAATTACAATATTAAGATCTAGGAGACATTACCACAGATTTTACAGAATTTAAAAGGATATAGAAAGCATATTACCAAAATCTTTTTTGAAATAAATTTGACAACTTCTAAGAAGTATCTTGGAAGACAAATTAATGAAACTAACTCTGGAGGAAATATAAAATTTGAATAGCACCTATTCAAGAAAGTATATTCCTAGCTTGAAAACCTGCCTATATGACAATAGCAGGCTCATAAACATTTTAACTGATAAATTATATCAACATTTAAAGCAGAAAAAAGAAGGAACACTTCTCCCCTCATTTTAGGAAATCAACATTGTGCTAATCCTAAAACTGGATAAAGATAATAGAAGAAAAAAGTATGAACATAGATAGAAATTTGTTTAACAAAACAAACTCTTAGAAGTCAGATCTGGCAGTATGTAGAAAGTGGTTTTGTTATAGGGATGGCAGTGTTGGTTCAGCATTGGAAGATCCACCCCCAAAAGTCATCATTTTAACAGAGGAAAGGAGAAAGCCATATGATCCTGTCACTAGTTGGAGAAAGAGTATTGGACTAAATTCTACAGCTGTTCATGGTAAAAGCTATCAGGAGACTAGAAGTAGAACAGAACCTTCTCAACAGATCAAAGACATGTACTCCATACTTCCAACAAAAACTCCTTCTATGAATGGAGATGATACAATGCTTTCTCCTTAAAGTGGGGAACAAGGGCATATATGCCTACTCTTCATCTGTCCATTAGACTTTGAAACATAGGTCTAAACCAAAATAGTCTGGCAATAAAATGACACAACTAGGATAGGATTGGCAAGGTAGAAGCAAAATCTTTATATGTAGATGAAATGATCATCTACAGAGAAAATACTAAGAAATCTCTAGGAGCCCCTAGAACTTGTACTTGAATTTAGCAGGATTAGAAAACACAAGGTATATATAAAAATTCAGGTCTGTGTATACTTGCTATAAATGAAGAACTGGATATTGAAATTTTAAAGTTGTGTAGGAGTACAAAGGACCCAGAAAAGCCAAAAACAAAAACAAAACCAGTGTTAGAAGACGTGTAGCACCCAATTTTAAGACTTCTTCTAAAGCTACAGTAATCAAGGCAGTGTTGGTATAAGGAAAGACAAACAGATCATTGGAATAAAACAGAGAATCTAGAAATAGAACCACACATATATGGTCCACTGAGTTTTGAAAGATTATTTAACATTAGCATTTTATAGAATATAAACTCAATTCAAGAGCTGAGGAAGAGAGTGTCTTCAGCAAATGGCACTAGAACACCTGGTATCCGTAAATAAAAAATTAACCTCAACCCTTTTCTTCCATACATGAAAATAATTTGAAGGGATCTATGAACCTAAATAAGAAAGCCTAAAAGTGTAAAACTTGAAGAAGAAATTATAAGGGAAAATATTTATGAATTCAGGGTAGGCAAGAACTACCTAGGATACAAAAACCATGATGTATAAAAGAAAAAAAAATTGATGAGATTCCATCAAAATTTAGAACTTTAAATGACATCATTAAAATGAAAAGTAGTCCTTAAAACAGACCATATTTACAATGCATATAACCTATGAGCAGAATAGATAAAGAATTCTTAGAGCTCATTAATAGACAACCCAATTAAAATGTAGACATCAGAAGATGATAAATAGCCAGTATAGCACAAGGAATGGTGTGCAATTCTAGAATCAGAAAAATACTAATCAGTACAATAATAAGATTGAATTATACACTCATTAGAGAGATGAAGTCAAAAGTTTTAAAAGCCTTGTCATGACTTTTTCTTTTTGTTGGATTCTCCCCCTTTGCGTTTAATTTATCACACCCAGTGGATTCATTCTGCCGGGTTTCCTGGGGTTGTGATCCTCATTGTCTTTTCCTAGGGTATTGTCTAAAATTTTTGGAGTGCTGGTTTGATATTCATGAAGTTCCTGAGGTGCTCTTTATCATGAAAGTATCTTATTTCTCCATCAATTTTGAAAGACAGTTTTGCAGGGTACATCAATCTGGGTTGGAGGCTGTTTTCCTTTAGGGCTTGAAATCCATCACTCCAAGCTCTTCTTGCCTTGAGGGTTTGCATTGAGAAGTCTGCTGTGATTCTGATGGGCTTTCCTTTGTATGTGATTTGTTTCTTTACTCTCACTGCTTGTAGAATTTTATTCTTCTGTTGGATTTCTGGAATCCTAACTATTTTGTGCCTATGTGTAGATTTTTTTTGATTAAGGTTAGCTGGAGTCCTATATGCCTCACTTATCTGTATGTCAAGTTCTTTTCCCCTCCTTGGGACGCTTTCTGCCATCACTTCTGTGAAGAGTTTTTTTATGTCATCTGCACTCTCTCCTCTTTCTTCATTGACTCCAATCAGTCTTATGTTATTCTTCTTTGCATCATCTAGCAGCTGCTGGATTGATTTCTCATGTTCCCTTACAGTTTTAAAGCAATTTTTCTTTTCCTCCTCACTAATTGCAATCTTACCTTCTATATGTGAAATTCTATCCTCACATTGGTTCATTCTGTTGCGCAGACTTTTGATGGAGTTTTTAATCTCTTGGAAATCTGTTTGTATCTGTTTTATGGATTCCATTTGTTTCCTATGTTGGGATTCCCTCGTGTTCCTCAGATCCTCTATTTTTTTTATCTGTGTCCTCTCTAGATTTATTAATCATGTCTTGCACTATGAGCACAATCTTTGCTGTTATGTGAGTAATTATTTCTGATTTCATTTTTCCCAGATCCTCTTTTGTTGCCAGTTCAGAGAGTCCAGGTGGTTGAGTATCAGAGTGTTCCATATCGTTTCCCTTTGGGGTTGCTGTAGGTGATCCGGAAGTCTGTTTTTGAGGATTGTTTATATGTCTTCTCATTTTCACGGGGGGTGGGGGTGGGGGGTTCTTCTGGCATCCACTTGGCTCACCTTCTGTGCCCTAGGAGCTTGGGATGGCAGCAGGAGGGCTTCCTTCCGGGTGCTGGGACCCGCTGAGCTTCACTGCCCTAGGAGCCTGGAATGGAGGCGGGGAGCTGTAATAAAATTAAGGGAAAAAAAGAACCTTAATATTTACCATAGTTTTCAATCATACCTCAGAAAACATCTGTTGTAGATTAAACAATCAGTTTTGACCCCTTTTCACTCCTCCTTTCCTACTGACCTAGAACATAATGGATCACATCAGTGAAAGGCTATAAAGGAAACTCTTTCTTTTCTAAAAGACACATATTTCTTAGAGCAGTCATGTTTTCCCTAAGGCTGTATTCTTATAATGTTTATGGGACAAGTTACATGGAAGTAATTTTTAGAGATGTTGGAATATGAGGATTTTTTTTTTTGTGGTTCACTATGATTTTAGACATAACCTAGGGGGTCCTTCCTAGCTCACTGGTCTTTGTTTTGGAGGTTAGAGTAAATCTTAGACCCTAAGTTATTGGGCCAAGAGTGAGAGGGTTAGCAGGACAGGATTTAGGGAGCCAACGTCCCAGCATCCCAGTAGCAGCCTAATGGGAAGGCTGGGCAGTCCCTAAAAGTCATGATGATGCAAGAAAAATGAAACAAAATGATGTTTTGTTTGGAAATTGTAGAAGCAGTAGAAAAGTTTTTCTTCATTTCCCAAACTATTTTAATGATTGGTTGAATACCATGATACCACAAAATATGTTTAGTTTTAAAAGATGTTTGCTTAGAAGGAGACAAAATCATACATCAACTGGGATTTGTAGTGGTCCTTTTGGTGAAATGTTTCCACTTACATTATCTCACTTCCTTCACACAATATAAAGCACATATTCCTAGCTCCCACTTTTCTATGAGGAACACACTTCAGGTAGACACTTGCATGATCATTCAAGCCTAGACCTGAGTCTCCTCATTCTTTGTCCAGGGCTCTTTACATGCTTTCAGGGTTTCCCAAGCTATAGCACCATAGTTGTACCTGAGATGCTTTTGTAGGGACATGTGAACATTAGATATCTCAATGGCTTTATATTTATTTTCATGACTATTAGGAAGAAATATACAATTTAACACCTCAAATCTATGAATTCAAAACAATTACAACAGAGGACAAGTGTAAGTTTCAAAATAAGTGAGTCAATTTAGAAGGAAACATTTACTAACTATAAATAGGGATGGAACTCCAGCCTGACAAAAATCCTGAAGGTGACACACAAATGACTGTTTCATCTGCTTCATGTTTATTGAACACCTGTGGAGCACCGTGCCTTCTGTGCCAGGTGTTTTATATACATTCTGTTTAATCCATACAAAGACCCCATCAACTTGTTATACACAACCCTACCCTTCAGTGTCAGGCACGGTTCTCCTGTTCACTTTCTGTCTGCTGCTAATTATGTTGTCTTCTTTTCTCATTGAGGGGATGAAATACTCCCTGAGCCACATCTCTGCTGAATACACTCAAGTATATTCCATGTTACCTCTGAGCCATTGGTATCCTCCCTATGCAAGGTCAGCCTTTCTAGTGCTGACTCTATTTAATGAATATTCTGCTTCTCAGAGGTGGGTGACAGCATACTGTGATTTAAAATTTTTCCTCTAATTATAAAGCTTAGTTTTATTTCTATACAGCTTGGTTGTTGTTTTGTATAGTTTATTCGTTTTTTCACATTTGCTCTTCAGACTGTTTACGTAGCTCTCGTATTAGCCAATTGGAGACATTGTACATCTTGCCTCCTCAATCAGTCCCCAAATCAAATTCAATGGTCAGGTTCAATGTTGACCTTACGGGGAAATTTGATTTGGCTCCTGACCAATTCTGTTTGCAGTCAGAATCGGGTAAATAATTAAGTTCCTGGACCAAGGTACCATTGTATTTTAAACACTGGCTCTAAAGTATAAGAACACTCTAATGTAAACCACTCCTTATGTATTTGCTACAATATAATTTTTATTGCCTTCTGCCTTAGGACATTGGCTTCAATTTGGCCTAGGACATAGCTTGAGAGCATGGTTACTCTTTAAACTGCTCTTCTGGTAAACCCAAAGGTAGACACGACCATATTTCAGATCTGGACAGGGCTTCTTGGTTGAGTCGAGTATAGATTATGACATTTGTCTTTTTTCCTCTTGGTATTAGCAAATAATTGAATATTTATTGTACACTGTCACTTCCTTCTATTAATTTGATTGAATTCTTCCAAATGACCCATGTGTATAGGTGCCTATTTTTATTATCTCTACTTTACAAAATGATACTGAGTCTCAGAAAAAAACCCTGCTGAATGTCAGCCAGAATGTGCCAGAGATAGTATATGAATCTGGAGAGTCAGGTGGCAGATGTCACCTCTGAACCTCACAGAGGGCCTCTCTCCTGCTTGGCTTGATTTCACGTCCCTAATGAGTAGTTTAGTCATTTCAAATTCACTTTGCACAGCACTGTAAGGGTCCTGAATTGGGATGCAGGAGTCTTGCTTTCCCTTCCTGATTGAAGTTCTTGTTTCTTGCCCTGCTCATGTCTAGCAAGGGGCCGAAGATGTTGGAAAGCAACTGTGATATGGAAGAAGCCACTCAGATGGATAGCAAAGGACTGTGTCATAGAGTAGGCTATGGTTTTAATATTTCTTCAGGGTTCTCTTTTTTAGTTTTATTTCTGCCAAAAAGATGGTATGAACACAAAGGCTCAGGGAGGGATACAAGGGGCGTTTTCTGTTAGATGACTTTAATTCAATTTAGAAGTTGGATTTGAGCCAGTCTTGGACCATCTCCCTTTCATCCAAGCTCTGAGAAGACACAAAGCAAGACAGCAATGGTTGGCCTGGGCTTTCCATTTCTAGCTGATTGTTGTCAATAAATAGCCTTTGGTAATGTCCTGCCAGAGTTTTGCTGTGGTATTATGTGTGTTTGCTCTGTGAGAGAAAGAAACAGCATAATTTTGAGTAGAACTTGCTCACATTCCTCTCCAGATGACAGTGGACATAATGCTTCCTCCTCCCGGTACGTGAAATGTCGTCAGAAGTCAATTTTATGGTTTTAGAGGAAAATGTTTGCTTTAAGGCAAGAGGAACAGGGAATTTTGTGTGCACTGATATACGCATTGTAACCTAACATCAAAGATAATCTTTCCAAATATTTTTTTAGTCACCGGAATATTAAACTGGGGTCCTGGCCAGATAGCTGGCCCTTGTTCCCAATGTAGGAAGGGCTCCGAAAGTTGATCATGGGTAGACTGTAGATAAATGCTTTTACAAAATGAAGCCCATTGATTTTCTTATGGATGATCCTATCTGCTAAATAGGCACCTTAGGAACTTCACATAAGAAAGTTTATTTCTTACTCATACAAATCCAATCAGGAGTAGAAAGGTCCACAACTGATGGAAGTTCTATCATTTTCCTATTTTTTTTAACTAAACTGGATCTTAGTTGAGCACTGACATCATCCAAAAGATTAGGGAGGGAGGGAGGGAGAGAGAGAGAAGATTGGAGGATCACATGGAGGGTTATTTTATGGGCCAGGCCTATACATGACACCTGTGGGTAGAAGTGATATTGGCTGGAATTCACTCACATGACCACACTTTACCTCAAGGGAGATTAGAAACTGTAGTCCAAATGTGTGTCCTAGAAGAGAAATGGACATGATGAACATTTGGCCAGTTGCTGCTGCCAGGCAGTGGTTGGAACATGGCAAAGGTAGTACGGTGGTGATTTGGTTATTTCCTGTAACAGAGAGAGCAAGACATTCCTTAGTTTTGATGTTATTTCTTTCCTTCATTCCAAGCTTGACCTGCTGACCCACCTTTCCTTGGCCATGGGATGGGTAATTCTCTTTTGGCTTCTCTACTTGGATCTTAATTTTCCTGTTTCATTGAGAAGCCTAGTGACACTTTGGAATCTGATACCAGCCTGGCAGGGCCATGGGACACTGATGAAGTAAACAGTCTTCCCATGTCAATCTACAGACTCTCAGCTCTTGTTTTCAATTTCTCAAAGTTTTCTCTATTGCCCTGATAATTGCTTCAGGCTGGACAAGTCTTCCTGCAACTCATGCTGCCTTCCTCTTCCTCTGGTTATGCGACAGAGTCGCCACAGTGTCACACGTCATCCCTTACCCTGGTGCCAGGACAGTGCTGTAGACGAGTGAGTTCGGACAATAGAGATGTGCCACATTCTATGCCAGATTCATGCCCATTTATTATAGCCGGCGGCCGAGGTGGGCTAGTGCCCCGAAAGGTTCCTCAGCAATGGGAAGCAGTTTGATTTCTCCTTTTAACTCATGCTTTCAGTTGGGGAGGGCTCTCGGGAGAGCAACTGAAGCACTTCTTACAGAAGTGGAACCATGGCAGGTTAGTGGGGATACAAGGAAGTTTCACACACACTAGGTGAGCTACAAAACATCCAGAAACTGTAGCAAGTTTACTGCCAAGCAGAATGTGGGGGTTTTGTGTGCTTTGTTCATGTGCACACACTTTGTTCAAGCACAGGTACAAAATGGCATTAAGGCACAAGAGTCGGGTTGGCTATCACAACAGGAGCTGATATGTCACAAGGCAGGATCGGGCACATGGAAACAGAGGTCAGATGGCACTTGCTGACTGCCGGGAGAGCTCATCAATCCAAGCTGTTATTTCAGAACTGGTAACCTGTGTTTTTAAGGGGAGCTTCTAAGCTGGGTACAACGGTGCTCACTTATAGTCTCAGCTACACGTTGGGCAGGATAATTGCTTGAGACCAGCCTGGGCAATGCAGCAAGACCCTATCTCAAAAAAATAAAATAAAAGAAGGAGCTTCTACAATAGTATATTCATCGAAACAATGTTCATTATAGATGTTTTTAAATAACACATCTACAGTATTCTTTTTTTTTTTCTTTTGGTACCGGGAATCAAACTTGAGTCCTTGTGCCTGCGCAACAGGTGGCGAAACCGCTGAGCTAAATCCCCGGCCTCAACCTACAGTGTTCTTGATGACAGATAAGCCAGCTACTCTGTTCCTAGAAGCAGCATACAGCCTGGTTTTGCCTGTGATATTGTTAAGTAAAACTGCATATCCTTAACGATGTTCTACATTCCTTCTGTGATAACTACCCTCAATCAAGACATTTATGTGTGGAATGATGAAGAATGTGATGAATAGTTGGCTAAGAAAATTAGGATTTGTGTCTGAGAGGCCTTGTATTATTACAAATATCTCCCATTTGGAATAGTCCACCTAAAAAACCTCAAAGTCCAAGTGCATTTTGTAGCTTAATATTCATATTTTTTTATTACAGCCATGAACATTGAGTATGAAAGAAGCTGTCCAAAATGGTTGTTGAATTAATTAATTACCTCTGGGACTAAGTAGTTGCTACTCAGCATCAACAATCCCACAAGCAAGATGTGTTAGAAAGACCATCTCTTAGTCTCTGAGCTTAATAATTTAAAAAATGTGACTAATCAAACACCAGTTGCTTGTTGAATAACATTTTAAAAGCTTAAAACTGTTTCCAATATTTTCATCACAGATGGTCATTTATCCAAAAGAAATGACAAATAAGTATTAAGTTTAAATGTGCTTTTAAAGTATTTTCAGTTAAATGAGTATCCAATGAAGGAATCAGGTAAGGAAATAAAAAAGGAAAAATGCATTTAAATTTAAGGATACTTTTTTTACTACAATAATATTGAAATAATTTCTAGCAACCAAACTATAAAATTAAACAGAATTCATTGAAGAGGTTTGGATGTCTATCATGTTCCAATTCTAGAAATATAGGATTACATAGCCAGGGCTTCCTGCCCTAAATAATCTTGGAATATTTTCAGGGACGAAAAGACTATAATACAGTGGTATTGGTGGGATATTATATTGTATACCTAAAATGCACCAGTAAAATTAATTAAAGAAAAAGAAATGTGAATGGAAATATGAAGCAATTGTTGGTGGCAAGAGGCAGAGAGACAGAGAAAGGCGAGGAAAAAAATACACACAGGATATGTCATTTTAACTGGATTTCTACAGCGATGCTCAGGGGTTTGTGGGAATGCAAGCAAATGAAGAGGGAGGTAGGATGGACAAGGGAAAGGATGAAGTCTGTGGCCCAAGAACAAAGTTGGCCTTTTCTTATGCCAAGAATTTGCTAAACCCCCAAGCTGCTATTAACTGGGTTAAGGTTCACAAGGAAGGGTACTGTAATATTTCTAAATGTAGAAAATATTCACAATTAGTCCTCAGTCACCTGACATTGTCAGAGAATGAAATTTTTCACCCAAATGATTTTTCTCAATACCTGAAACTTTCTAAGTGTCAAGGCTTTATTTTAACTTTTTAAACCTGAAGAAACATTTGACAACTCCAGTTTATCTTAGTAAATGTCATCCATTGTGCTATGCTAAAATGTCTTCAGGGACTATTAAGCATATACAATGATTTGCCTTGAAAAATCAAAGGCCTACTTAAAAAATTGTTTTTGGCTTCTGGATTCCCCCCCTCCATTATTTGTTCTGTATGCTCACTTGCAACAAGTTTTTCTTGCTGCTGTCAGTATGCTAGATTCTAATAGCTCTTCTCATCTAATTTGCTATATTTTCTCAGGTGAAGAATAGAAAATAAGAAAATCAGTCTTGTTCAAATTATAACCAAGAAAGACCTATTGGTTAAAATTGAGGTACTCTCCCAAGAGCTATGAAATACAGGCTTTGTGGCATCTTATTTGTTCATTGGTTGCTTCTTGGTTGTCTTCTGTCTAGCAAGGCTGCTAAAAAGAAGACCTCCGAAAAACTGAGTTGTTACTGTATTTAAACTAACCCTTGAATCTGTTAGGGGAAATGGCAGATGCTGAAATTGCTGTAAGTTGTTTATCTTTTGATAATCCTTAGAGATTTTAGGAAAGCAAACCATGTAGAAAACAATGTTTCAGAATGTTGATGGGACCTTAGTACTTGAGATTTTATAAATTTTTCCAGCCAAGGAGAACATTCCATCACAAGTCAGGTTAGCAAAGGGGACTATTCATTTGTTTTCCATAGCAGAATGCCGGCCTTTTGGTAGATCATTTTGGAACTTTGGCTGGCGATTCAATATTTATAATTATTACACATTGAAATGGCATTTCAAGAGGCAGCCTGATATATTTGGGGTTATAAAACATACAAACTGATTGAGGTTATTTAGCTTTATGGAGGCAGTACTGTTATCCACATTTTTCCTCTAGAGTAAGAAACTAAGAATTCAAAAAGGACTCACATCACACAAGTAGAATACTGTTGGGCAAGGCTGGAAGCCCAGATGCACTTGACCTCTGAGCTCATGGTCTTAGAAATTTGTATTTTATTCCAGTCCTTGCCACAACGAACTGCTTGCTATTGCCACCTTACCTTGATATTTTTTCTTATCTGCAAAGCAAATGTATTGCATCAGCTTGTTTCTAAGATTTCTTCTCCTCTAGTTACAGTCCTAGATTTTTTTTTAGATTAGTCTTCAGTGTCCAGAAGATGACAAAGTGGCAGATTGGTCTGGATGAATAATCCCAATGAGCATTCTACCAGTGCAGTGGATCACAAAACTAAAACTATACATTTTATGGCTTTGCTTTGCTACCTGAGATTTTCCTTTTTGTTGCTACTCTGCATTCCAGCCTCCTGGTCTTGTCTCTGACAAGTTCCAGACCTTGTAAGAGTAATGTGTGGAAGAACATGGATGAGCAAGTGAAGCTAGTGACTGTGGATCTGTGGAATTCTTTGCAGCTTCCAAATCTGCTTTCTGATAGGCACTTAAGGAGTAATGGAAGTATTTCTTGTTAAATGAAGAACAAGTCAACCTCATTAAGATAATCCTTCACTTTGCTGTAGAAAGGAGAAAGTCATATTTAAAAGCCATTCAGATCCATTGTTTAGGCAGGCAGCCCATAGCTCTGAAGTCCCCTGGAAACTGTTGATTGCTTTGCTATGTCTGTCCAGGTCTGCCAGACACAGCTGTGTGTGCGGTGCACTGCACAATGCCAGTGGCACAATCCACATAGATTACAGTCTGGATGGTGTCTTTGGAGTTGTACAAAGCAGTGACCCTGACAACATTGCAGCTACTATAACAATCACTATTTATTGAGCTATTTATTTTGTGCTAGATACGTGAAATATACTATATTTTTAAAAATTCACAATGACTGTATTAGGTAATATGGGCAATTATACTATTCAAAGGAACAAACTGGGACTTGAAAAGTACTCTGTAACTCACTACTGTGGGAGAGGGACAGGATCTGAAGCCATGTCTTCCTGATCTCATGTCTCATGCTTTTTCTACCATGTTCTATTCTCTCTCTGGAAGAGTTTTTCTGAGCTAGGTCAGTGCAGACTAGAATGAAGAGGGACTGTGGCCTCAGCACCCTGGAAGCTCAATTGAGGTGTTGGCTTCACACATCTCCTGGCTTGATATTACTCAAAAAGAAAGCCAAAGTAATGGGTTTGAGATCTCCTCTCCCACCCTTTCTGTCTTCCCCACTGGCCTCTTCTCTCTGGCACTCTGTGCTCCTATCAGTTGCATTTGGAGGCATTTCTGGCCCCATGGTGCATTTCGCACAACTGGTCCCCTTGGTCATTTCTTTGCCTTAACTTTCGATTATAGGTCACATTTTGACATCTTTGGGGAACTTTTGCAGAAAGAGCAAGAGAGTTAGGGCTAAAGTAGAGAGGAGCATTTTTAACTACCAGAGCTCTACTCAAAGGCCCTTCTGGTTTCGGTCTGTGTGGGGTAAATGCTGAGCAGCAGTGAAATTATAGGGTCTTGTCCTGTCCATAAGTCCTCTATGGGACAAGAAAAAGACCTGGACCCAGGCACCCTTAAGTATGCCCTGTTTTCATTAAAGCAAAGCTATAATATATGTATCTTTGTGTATTAGAAATATGACACATCATGCAGTGGGGACAGGTTAGTTTTTCCTATCATGCAAGATGGTATGCTATGTAAGCAGTAGGGAGAAGAAAAAAAGATAAAACGAGACTGAGGAAAGATACTACCTTCAGGAGCCAGGGGAGGGATCTGAGGCTGGCTAAACGTAGGGGTGCTTGTCTCATAGCATAATACCATGCACTCTAATATGCTGTTCCCGCTCCTTCCTAATGAGACTTATTGTATTGTTTTATTGTATTCCCAGAAAACATGTGACCTAAAAGGAGGTGAGGGGGATTACACAGAAAAGTGCTCATGAGCAATAAGGGGAGACGTTCAAGTCTGGACTTTCTGCTTGATTGCACACTTCTGAAAGAACTCCTCTACCTCTGCCACCGCTTGCCTTTCCTGCTGACAATATTCTCTGGGAATTTTCCTGCATGTCTTACTCCACCCCAGACTGGGTTTGGGATATCTCCTCCCTGCTGGGCTTTAACTTGGCTCATACTGCACTGCTTTGTAATCTTTATGGGTCTCTCTTGTCTCCTCTAACAAAGGACAACTTCAAGGACAAAAGCAAATGTTTTATTCACTGTGCTTTGTTGATGGGACATGCACATACTTAACTGCAGTTTCAGTAGACTCAGCTAGGCCCCAGTGCAGCTCTGACAAAGGTGAGGAGGAGATGGCAGCCACAAGAGGAGCGGTCCTTCTGGATGGTTCCCAGAGGGATAGACGCAGATGTCTCCTGGCATCATTTGTATAAACGAATGAGCAGACAGGTGAAAAACAGCAGGAAGTTCCCATAAATAACCAGAGTAAGGAAATATGGGCTGAACTGTGGTCTGGTACCCCTGGTCCAGTTTCACTTGGGTGGTCTGGCACTCCTCTAGCCCCACAGTGGGAGCACAGCCCCATCCTGCTGACACCACCAGCTCCAGCCTCAGCTTTCTAGGCCAGACGAGATCATTTTTAGACGACTGGAACATGCTCCCAAATCCAGGGTACTGTGCTCAACAAGTGATCTCTTTAGCCAAGAAAAATTTATAACTATGCAATAAATGTGTTTGGTATATTCCAAGAATAATAACAGTCTCACTGGGGCTAGTAACTTAGACAACTAGCTCATATTTCATGAATCCAAATCTTGCCATTCAACAAATTAGCCAAATACTGACTTTCTCATCCTTCTCTCTTCTCCTGGGTTGGAGACCATATTGTCCATATTCAGGGGACAGAGAAGGAGACACCACACAGGAGAGGGCTTCTAGCTTATGTTGGGTGAGCAGCTTTCCAAGTTCACCTCTGGTCTTTCCCACTGCCTCAGCCTCTGCTCTCAGAGCTCCCACAGTGGATTCACCTGGCAGCTGCTGTGAGTGATGAAATCACAAGTAACACCTAACTTGGGAACTTGAGTTTCTCAACTCCCTCCTGCTGTATGGTTCCTTTTCTGGCTTTTCAGGCCTTTTCTTTACAAGCTCTTACTTCTTCCTGGAGGATCAGGGCTTTGGCTGCTAGAGTAGAAATAAAAATAGATTGATAGGGGAAAGGTAGGAGTTGGGAGTTTAAAGCAAGCAAACAAACCATTAATACCTATGAAATGTTGATTGTGCACAAGACATCCTAATTATTATGGAAGTTCCAAGCTTGTATCAGATACAGTCCTCCTCTCATGGAGCTTATAATCTAGACAGGGAGTTAAGATTCATACTTGCAGAAATCAGTAACTAATACTCTCAGACAGTATATTAGGAATGTATGTTTCCCAAAGGAGGTACAAGTGCCCCTTGTGGACGAGGGGATGAATTTAGTGAGTGCACTGATAGGCATTAAATAACTTTGTTTCACATAAAAAAGATAGTATATTCTCATTTCAGTTTATATTTCAGTTTTTTTGATTATTTATAAAAGGAAGTCCCAGATTGGTACTAAAATATGTAAGCATCTCAAATGTACCTTCTAGTACCTTTTGTGGTTTTTGTTTCTTTCTTGTGGTACTAGTATTGAACCCAGGGCCTTGCACAAGCTAGAAAAGCACTCTATCAGTGAGCTACCTCTCCAGCCCTTTAAAAAATTTTTATTTTGAAAGAAGATCTCACTAAATTGTCCAGCCTGACCTCAAATTTGATATCTTCCTCCATCAGTCTCCAGAGTAACCAGGATTACAGGCATGCACTACCATTCTTGGCTCTCTAATACCTTTTAATCTCAATAAAACAAAAAGAAATAGGACTCTGGTCCGGAGTCCTTTAGATATCAACTGTGTCCAGCTGGAATTTCATAAACTTTTTTGTATTTTTTGTAATAGACTACACCCAATTTTATTGTAAGTGATTTTTTTTTTCGGTTTATGATAGTAATGATATCATTGTTCCCTTACTAACTGTTTTAGTTTGGGGGTAATATAACTAGTTCTCATAGATGGGGCAGTTTAAGCAACAAACAGTTCTCAGTTCTGGAGGTTGGCAGCCTGGCAGCCGGATGAGGACCTTCTTCCTGCTATCTTGTTGCAGTGTCCTCGGAAAAAGAGTGGAAAGAGAATGAATGAGCTGCTCTAGGCCTCTTCTAATCTTGTCATGAGGACTCTCCCCTCATGACTAAATCATGGTCTGAAGCCCCACTTCCTGGTACCAGCTCATTGGATGTTAGGATTTCAACATATAAACGGGGCGGGGGGGGGGGAATGTAATATTTAGTGTATAAAACACTAAATAAATTCACTTATGTAAAAAAGGCAATTTAATTCCAAATAGTAAATGAATGATGGTATAGAATATACCATAACAAAAATCATAAGAGTTGTTTAAATGTTTATGAAACTGTATACAAGAGTTGAGTGAATGTATAGATTTGAATTACAAGTGGAAGTTTAAGAAAAGATTGCGTGCTGGTTGTTGAATGGCAAGAGAAGAACTCTAAAGGAAGTGAGCTTTAGGAGGTGAGCAAGTGAGTGGGTGGGGACACAGGAGAAGACATCAGAGCAAAGGTGTGGGGCTGGAGGGGGAGTGGAAGTCTATTGGGCCGAATCCATGACCAGTTCACGCCCAGGACTCACAGTTGGAGGAGAGCCACAGATGGAATCACATGGTGAAAAGATCCGGTGCCTCCTCAGCATTTCATTCGGAGATACTTGTTGATTCACATGTAATTGTAAGAAATTCCAGTTATCCCATATACCCTTCACCCAGTTTCCCCAAACAATGCACAATTTCCCTCAAATGTTGGCATAACTATGTTCAATAGTGTAACCAAAAAAATTATAAGATACTGATCTTGTCAGATTTTATGAGTATTATGTACACTCACTTGTGTACATGTGTATATTTGGTTCTATGTAATTTTATGCCATGTGCAGTATATATTGGTGTGGCCACTGCCAAAATCAAGACACAACACTTCGACCACATGAATCCCTCATCTACCTTTTCATACCACAGTCACTTTCCTTCCTTTTCCATTTTATAACCCATGGCAACTACTAATCTGTTATTTATTTCTATAATTTTATCCATTCAAGAATGTTACATAAGCCTGGCACCATCCCATACTACTGTAAATCACAGCACTCTGAGAGGTTGAGGCAGGAGGATCCCAAGTTCCAACCTAGCCTGGACAACTGAGCAACTCAGTGAGACCCTGGAGCTCCAAATAAAATAATAAAAAAGTAATAAAATATAAAAAAAATACAGGGCATGTTGCTCAGTGCTCAGGTCCTGATTCAATCCTCAGTACTGGAAAAAAAGGATGTTACATAAATGAATCATATATTGTATAACCTTTGAGTATTGGCTCTTTTTTCACTCAACATTAAGTTCTACCCAAGTTGTTGCTTATATCAATAATTTGTTCACTTAAAAAAATTCCTAGTAGTATTCTATGGGATGGATATACCATAGTTTAGGCATTCACCTATTGTAAAAAATTTGAGTAGTCCGATTTTGTTACCATGGATAAAGAAGCTATGAACATCTGTGTGCAGGTTTTTGTGTAATTATCATTTTTAAATTTCTCTGGAATAAAAATTAAAGTGTGTGATTGCTATGTCATATGGTAAGTTTGCCAACTTTGGTTTTATAAGAAAATGCCATACTCCTTTCTGGACTGGCTATATTGTTATACACTACCACCAGCAATTTATGAGTGATCATGCTTCCCTCAATATATGCCAGCATTTGTTGTTTACCCTATTTTTATTTTAGCCACCCTTATAGTGTATAGAGATATCTGATTATGCATTTAATTTGCATTTCTCTGTTGACCAATGATATTTTCATGTGCTTATTCCCGATATTCAGAGTGAAATATCTGTAGATATCTTTTCCTCATGAACTAATTAGATTGTTTATTATTGAGTTTTGAGAGTTCTTTACTTGTTTTAAAGATAACCCCTTTGTTTATACGTGGTTTGCAAATATTTTCTCCAAGTTTATAGTTTGTTTACTTTCTTTTTCACAAAGTCTTTCATAGAGCAAAAGTATTTAATGTTACGGGATCTAGTCTATTAAATTTTCCTTGTGTGGACTGTGCTTTTGATATGAAGTCTAAGAATTCGTCACTTAGCTCTACATTCTGAAGATTTTCTTCTGTTTTTATCTAGATATTTTATAGTTTCACATTTAACTTTTAGGTTCATGATACATTTTGAGTTAATTTTTGTATAAATTCAGAATTTAAGTCAAGAATTCACTTATTTTTGTGTTTTGTTTTGTTTTGCTATTTGTAAACATTCATTTGCTCCAGCACACCATTTGTTGAAATGTCTCTCCTTCCTCCATAGAGTTGCTTTTGCACTTTTATCAAAAATCAGTTGGCTCATTTGCAGGAGTCTTTGGCTTTTGGCAACCACCTTGTTGATATTTCCTATCATTTGACAGCAACATTTGAAAAAGAAAAGGGTTGATGGAATTTTCACCAAATGGACCATGCCATGAGTAGAAACTATTATGTGATTTATGAAATAATGTGGTAATTTAGAGTGGTCTCATTACACATTCATAAATCATCCCCTGACCGATGGTTTTTAAGAAAACAGAAGGTTTGGCTCATATCCTACCAAAATATTTCCTTTTACCTAAATAGAAAGATGTGGGAAAGTGCCTATAGTTTTCCCCAGGGCTGATACGTAGTTGCATACATTTGACTTTGGGAAGTTTAAACAGACTCTGTCAGGCTTCCTTTTGCCAGGGCCTTGGAAGAAATATGTGAGCAACAGCTCTGCCTGGAACTTAGAAGCCTGCTCACATACCAAAAAATAATAAGAAAGATCTGAAAAAAACAAAAACAAAAACAAGCTGATCCTTTTTAAGAACACATCACAGCCAAATAATCCCAGTCAAGCGTGAAGTGCTGTGGAACTAGCTTTGCCTCCTTGGATTTTGAAACATGCATCTCTATAAACCTGCCTGTACGGACATCCCCAGCCCTAAACTGGGTCTGGCCAAATCCAGTGAATTGGCTCTAAAATACAGGCGGCACCTAACAGTGATCAAGACTCAACCTCAGGCAATCTGCTGGCCTGTTAGGCCCAGTGAAACTGGAGAACGGAAATATCTGGAGAAGTTTTTACGTGTCCATGGGATCTCGTTGCAGGAAACCACCAAGGCACAGACGGGTATGGCATACAGGTACAGTTGATCACAATAGCATCCAACTGGCGGTATTGCACTGAAGTCAGATGTTGTTGCCATTAAAGAAATAAGGTTTGAAATAGGAAAAAATGTTATAAGGAGAAGAAAATAAACACAGTGAGCCCTCTTAGATTCTTTTTCTTTTGAGCTTTAAATTATCTTTTTCTTTGCTCAAAGGGTTACACAAAAGATGACCAAGCCCTGCTGTTGAAAGTCCTAACCATGTGCTGCCAGTAGAAATATCTTTGGCTCTGAGTAGATAGGTGATTTAGCAGGTAAAAATAAGAAAGGGGGCCTCATTCTTCTCAAGAATCTGTAAGTTGTGTAGAACTTTTTTCTGATGCTGCCTGGGATATAAGACTGCTAGTTTCTTCTAAGCCTGAATCTGTGCTAATGGCTAATAAAGTAGTTCAAGTTCTTCTTGAAAGGACAGTACTTTTTATCAATGCAGCCCAAGATAAATTACTGGTTTGTTTTGCTAACTTTATAGTACCATTATTTATTCTGGGAAAGATTAACAAAAGGAAGAGATTTTCTTTCCTAGTATGGAGTTGGGTGTGTAATCTTTATAGGTTGCTCTGAGATGAGAAATATTCTTTTTCAGAGCAGTGACTGTCCCAGCATTCTGTAAGATATGCCTACACTTAGCTAAATCACTCAGTAGCATCTGCACAAGAACTTCCTTCATGCACAGTTGGAATTTTAAACGCCCTGGAAGCTTAGCAAAAGCCATTTAGAAGAACAAGGAAACTGAAAATACAAAAAAGTAGTTTAGCATTAGGATGGTTGTCCTAGCTAAAGTCAAAAGTTCTCCTTCACAGGATAAGATTGTTTTTCATGTACAAGATGCTCCTAATGACATTTTTTCATAATCTAGGGTCTATTTCAGTATAGTAGCTACTGCTCTAATTTATGAGCTAATTTTATTAATAAAGCAATTTTCAATGATAAGACTTCTCTCTAGAGACCAAAATACTTTACACAGACTCTTTATGTAAAAAAGGGCTTGTACAGACGAGGAATGAGCTCTTGTAGATTCATAGGGAGCCCAAGACTGCCTACCAGCTCATACTTCAGAAGCAGAGTCAAAGAAGAATCAGACTCCCCTTCCAAGAACACTTGGGCTTTACACACTGGGATAGAGGAGATGTGCTGCTCCCTTGGCTAACTCTGTTGACTACGGGCAGTAGCCTTCTTCTTCCTCAACCGCTTCACGTTCCCTTATTCTCTTCTCCATGCTCTCGCTGGCCCTCAGTGTGGTCATAATGGTGGTGTGTGAACTCGGATCAGGTGAGTGGGGAAATGCACTGCTTTATTAAAGAACAAAACAAAGTAAAAACTCCATATCTTCACAGATAGGTGGTACTGCCATGAACAATTGCATATCGCTCTCCTCTCAAATGCCCTAGTTCAAATATCACTTTCACATCTTGTACTGGGTGTCAGTGGTCAGATATAAATACAGTCCAGAAGGGTACTTTTTAAAGGATCATGGAGCACAGAAAAACTTTCTTCGAACAAATGAAAGCAAAGCTGCTACAGTTGGAAGTTCGGCCTGGAGCCCATCTACTTGTGGGGTAGGGGGCAGACAGCCTCCACCCTGTGCTGAGGTGCATCTGTGGTTTGCCTACACCCCACGGTTTGGGAGCAGGCATAGGTCTGGGGCATCTCTTCATAACGTCTCGATGAGAAGACTCTGAGCTGGGGATGCCAGGACCTGCTCAGGGGCAAGGTCATGGGGAAACATAGGTACTGCTAGATCGCACTCTAGTAAGAAGTGGGACCTAGGAAAAAGTTATTCCTAAAGCAGCGACTTAAGAGAGAAAAGTTAAATTGATCGCTCATCCCAAAAATAGCCAAGGCTTTGAATAACAGTGCAATGAACTTGCTGTACTCTTACACTTGTTCCTGATAATATTCCCTTATTTCTCCTCCCCAAATGTCCACAGCACTTTATTTATTCTTTGAAGACACCTATTAACTGCCCTTGTTTAAGACATTTTTCTTTAGGAATTTGGGAGAGATTCTTAGAAAAGAAGACCAGGGCTCTTTTTGTTCCTCCTCAGCTTGGCTTTTGACCTGATTTCTTAGGAACATAGTTGGGAGAAGGTGACTTTCAGATTCTCCTTTATCCTGATTTTTCCCTCAGGAAAAAGATTGTGGGGGAAGGGACCGTGGCTATATTAAAGGACCTCCGTTCAACCTTGTCTTTTCTATTTCTTCTTTTTGAAGGATATATGTAGTGGAAAGAGAATGAACTTTGGAGTTAAGCAGACCAGAGTTTAAATCTCAGCTGTGCTGGTGTGACAGATAACACTTAGCACACAGTAGGCACTCACTAAATGTACGTTATCTTCCCATTTGTTCTATAGCATTTGTCTACCCATATAAAGGTGGGGGGAGATGAAAGTCCCTTACCTGAAACATATAAATTGATGAGATTATTCTAGGAAGAAAAATAAAAAATAGAACAACCCACTGTAACTCACAATCTGTGTAGGTTTCCGTGCTAAGCTTCTGAATTCTGAGGTCTGGAAGAGCGGGTAAGCTGTTTTCTCTTCCTAATTTGGTCAAATGCCATTGCAGCCCAATACCAGCTGCTTTGGTCCCTTGATTTTCTGTGAGAGAGCATTATGTTGTGTTTCTATGGAGACTTGGTTTTATTTCTAACTAAAGTTGACTGGGAGAGGAAAGAAATCAGCAAATATGCAAACACATGTATCAGCTGAAAAGAAACCAGAGGAAAATGTTTGAGAATGGTGTAAAATGTGCCAGCTTAGTGAACAGAACCTTCTGTTGGCTTAGAATTTTCACAAAAATTAAAAAATTAAAATTCATTTTATTACTATGACATAGTCACCCAAGAGAGTCTTTTAGTCATTTCAAAGAGGTTGAAAGTTGATTATTTTTATTATGTACCACTGAACTCAGGCAGACAGTAAATAAGCACCTTAGTCAAGGTTAAGGTACGCTGAGGAGTAGTTTAATGAACAAAGCACAAAAAATATCTAGACTGAAGATGCAGAAAATATCTAGCTTTGGAGCAATTTTGTAGTACTAACATTGGCAGGGGGAACACAAAAAAGATGTAAAATGAAGCGCTAATCTAGAGGTCAGCAAGCTTTTCCTGTAGAAAGCTAGGTAGTAAATATTCTAGGTTCAAGGGTCACTTTTCTCTTCGTCATAACTACTAAACTCTGCTGTTGTATGGTGACAGTAGCCATTGGCAGTATGTGAATGAGTGGACAGATAGTGTTCCAGTATACCTATTTATGAACACCAAAGTTTGGATTTCATATAACTTTTGCAAATCAGATCTTCCTTTTTTTCCTTCTAAATCACTAAAAAATTTAAAAATTACTCTTATCTGTGGGCCATCCAAAAATATGGTAGTTGGATTTGGTCAGTGGGCTATCATTTCCTGACCCTGGTCTAGAAAACAAAGCCTTAAAATTGCTTTGTGTTTATCTTTAAACCTCCTTGTTTTAAAAAAAGGTTTATCTAGGGGCCTGGGGATTTAGCTCAGTGGTTCCAGTGCCTGCCTGGCAAGCGCAAGGTCCCAAGTTTGATCCCTGTACCAAAAAAAAAAGTTTAATCTTTAAACCTCCCAGGGGGATTGAAGGGGCCAAGTGCATAAAATTCAGGAAGATTAAAAAAATATTTAAAAGATGCAAAAAAAAAAATAAGGCCAAGAAGGACTAAAAGAGCAAGGAGAAGGAGCCAAGGAAAGATAAGACACTGGCCCGGCAAGTGTAGTTGTAAGAGTTTGACCTGGATTTGACCCTACATTTTCCAGCCACACTGACTGAAGTGGGAATGAGGGCATTACAGGTGACAGGGTCCTTGTGGTAGAGTAGAGTCAGTTGATCAGCAATAATTCACCTCTTATTGATCTGGAGATGGTGTGGGGTGGGATCATGACGGCCTGAGGGTGGGGCTTGCTCCTGTGGTTCTTTGTGTAAGGTGGAGTATCCCCAATAACATCCTGAAAGCAAACACAGCTTGAAGATTCCTGGACCCTTTTTTGTGGAGCCCCAAATAAGACTAGGTGGGATCACATCAAACAATAAGTCTGCAAAGCAAGTAAGCAGGTAGTGAAAGAAATGATATGGCTTTAATCAAAACCATATTGGTCAGTTTGGGTTTATGCTTTCAAAGTTCTCCAACAATGATTCAGATTTCTCTACTTTTTCCCTTCTTTTTTTTGCAATGATATGGCTTATCTGGTTTCTTGGGATGAAACAGCTGTTCCTCAAAAACAAAACAAAACAAAATAAAAAGTTGTGTTATTTGCCAACTGAAGATAAATTTTTCTATTGCCTTGAGCTGAAGATGGGGAGAGGGCAATAAAAAAGAAGGGGAGAAATGAGAAAGTCTTGGAATTATTGATGTGCGACAGACCCTGGAGATGATCTGCTCCAATTTCTGGCCTTGTAGAGGAAGAAACAGAGGCTCAGAAATGTTGGGTGACTAGTCTGAAGTTATATTTCTGGCTAGCAACAATGCTGGGACTAGACCCCTTGCCTCTTGGGTTCCAGTCCAATGCTATCTCCACATTCCCCATCCTTATTTCTTAGTATGTTCGCCAACTCTGATCCTGCTCCATACCAACATATGCACATACTCACGCACAAACACGCACCTGCACAAACACATCCCTCAACATGCACACACTGACATATTGCCTCCTGCTGATGCTGCAGACATAACTGTGCACACTGTCCCTCTCTATTCCCTTTCCCAGGCCCTCTTCTTACTCTGCTCTGCGCTCCACATCAATTCTGTTGCCCTACATAATGACCTTGCACCCCCTGCTTTGGACCACTGAGTTTCTACTCAGCATTACTTGCCCCACCTAGGATATTCATGCTCATCCTTTCTGCCCAGGCAAATCAAACCCTTAGGCTCTCCCTTCTCTCTCACAGTGGGACCAGTGTTTGCTCCACATACCATATAGATTGCTATTTGTATCTTATCAAAATTATGCTCTCCCCACCATGAAGACAAGGATCAGTGCTTATAATATTATGTAATCCTGCAATGCTTTTGCACTTTGAAAGTGCTCAGTATGTGTGTTGCTTCGCTGAGGTACATCCAGCCAGAAGTTGGGGGGCAGAAAACAGATACATCAAAGAGCAAGTAGGAACTTCCTTTCTCCACAGACAATACAGTCAGCCTATCCCCCTATTTCCTCCCCCATCTGAGGTTTTATTACTTAACCAGGAAGAGTGTCAGCCTCCCCTTCTATAAAATGGGCCTAATTCAACTTACCTGGCAGTGGTATGGCAAGAATGACACAGTGTCACATATGTGATAATGCTGGGCTCACTGCCCTTCAGGGTGAGCGTCCAAGAGTTCCCTTGCTTCAACCTCCTTTTAAATCAATCCCAGGAATCTGTCACTTAGTCATCTTTAGAGTTTGAAAGGAAAACTGTGTGATCAATCTAAAAAAGATAGAAGATAAACACATACATCTGAACCTTGTGTAATTCTGAGCTTATCACAGTTATTTCCTCATTTGGTTTTACAAATTTCTTACTCCTTGTATTGGAAAAGATCCCAAGGATCTGCTGAGAAAGTATTTTTTTTCTTTCTTTTCATTTCACCTGTAGGTTTCTCTTTAATCAAAATGGCCTCTGGAAAGATTGGACTAAAATGCTCTCCAAATGGCATATTATGAACATATCTTTGTAAGTTTTTTATCTTGTATATGTTTGTGATACATCATTCATCATGGGGTCCAGGTGCATATACATATTACATCTTGATCCTATATTTTTTATCAACCTCTATGTTTTATGGGCCTTTTGCTGTGTTTAGAATAAAAATATTTGAGACAGAATGACATCAAAAGGGCCAAAACTCCCACCAACTCCTAGTACCTCTCCTAGCAGCCTGTCCCAGGGCCTCAGAATCTCCTTAGCCTGGAGACATCAGTGCTCAGAGGTTTCTGCTCCATTGAAAGTGAGTTTGCCATGGGCCAGTGCACTGACCTAAGCTAGCACTAAGCAGCAGAGCAAGAAGAAAGCAGGATACAGGCCAGCCTGGCCTGAAACTTGGCAAGGCGGGAAGGAGCTACTAGGCTTGAGCAAGAGGGAGGCTTGCTGATCAGGCCCTGTGCACCAAGCAGGGGAGTGACAGGCGAGGGAGAGGGGAGGAAAACCGAAACCTCACTCACCTAAGGGCTTTTCTCAGAGGTACAGGGGCAACAAGGGCTTTGTTAACTGATAGTTTCACTGATCTCTACCTGAACGTTCTAAAGATAAATCTGAGTGAAATTTTACTCTGAGCTTCATTCCCTGGGCTCTGTCAGACTGAGAAAGCGCTGTCCCTGCAGGAGGATTTCGGCTGACTCCCTCCCTGTCCCTCTTTCGTCTTCTGCTTAGTTTCCTTGTCTACAAAATGAAAGTAACAAACCTTTCTTCATAGGATAATACTGTGCTTGCCAAGAGACACAGAGCAGACACCAGGAAAGAGGATCCCTTCCGCTCTTCATAACATCACAGGATTGATACACTGTGGAAGTGGAACAACAATTTTGTTCCTAAATTGAATTCAACTTTGTCCCTTCCCCCAACGCCCTTTCAACATGTACTCCTGTGGCCTGCTCTACCCAGGGAAGGCTGGGCACACTTACACCTGCTTGGGAAGTTAGCTACGACCCTGACTGTTAGAAATCAGAAGCACAGGGAAAGTGCTATCCATTCAGAGGGTTGTATTAAAAAATGCCTACATGATTTATTTTAGACTGGCCTAATTTCGGTTAGTCACAGGGGATGTGCTAATTTCCTCTGAGCCCCCTGGCTGCTTCTCTCCTGCATTATTTCTGGAGAAATGCCAGTGACATCAGGATGGATGTCTCAGGACCTGTGTGATGGCTGGAAAGCTGATGAGGCTGCTGGCACAGGTGCAGTGGGAGGCACTTGCAGAACAGCGGACCGTGTTTATTTCCTATTGAACTGAACCGAAGTTCTAAAATAAGTACGTTTTGAGAGTATCGGTTTAGATAGAAAATGCTTTAGAAATTAGGCATGGATGCTGCTTAAAATATTATTTGGGGAATAGAAATTCAATGTTTTGAGATGTCTGCTTGTGATTTTCCAGGGTAAATGTTTCTTATGTAGTGTAATGAAAACATCAGAAATTCAGAGCTTGAGAATAACACTAGGTTACACGAACCGGGTTTTCTTGTATGGAAATTGTTGATATCAGTTCATTGTTTTCATCTGAAAATAGTAAGCATTTTGAAATCTGATTTTCCTGACCAAGGAACAACCACTGGTGAGATGTTTCTGAATGTATTCCTGAATTTCGCTGCAGTGCTTGTCAGTGCCGCTAGGGTGCGCTATTTCACAAAGAAAAGGAAGCTTTTTCATTCCCTGGACCAGCTGGCAGACTATCCAGACAATTCTAGACCAGAACTTGAATTTGAGCCTACAGGGTTCTTCTGATTGTGAAAGGGGGGAATTTTCTCCAGCGAGGAAAAAAAATAAGTTATGGACAGAGTACGCCTGGGGTTCTGAGAAGGCCTGAATCTATTGCAGTCATACATTATAATAACCTAACCCAGCTGGATGTTTTATACAGCGAATTTTCTATGTACAGGAGTTTCCAAGGGCACTGCAGTCCTTCGAGCACGGCTGTGGAGAAGAGAAAAGCCTTCCATCAGAGAATGTTCTGTGGGTGTCTCTGCCCCACCTCAGGTGTAGGTGTCTTCTGAGACAGGTCACATGGAGCAGATGTTGTGAGCTGGAAGAATCTGGAAGGCGAGTGCTGTATGCATGGCCTGGGAGAAGCCAGCTCAAAGCCCGCCCATGTTCTCAGGACGGTGGCCAGCAACAAGGCAACACTCTCATTCCATGTCCACTCTCATTCCCAGGTATCATGGGTAACCTCTCTATGACTAGTGCCTTTGTCTCTCATCCAGTGGTTCTTCTGCTTGTCGTGAGCCAGCAACGATGAGCAATTTATTCTCCCTAACATTTGAAGTGTAGCTTCTTTTTAGTAGGGTGGCTTCAAAATATATGCTATCTAAAGAAATGAATCTGTAATGGTTGAGTCCTGGTAATAGCAAAACTATTTTCAAACCAGCTATCTAGTTCTTTAGGCTAGTTCTTTTAGGAAAAAAAAAAACCTTCTTATTTGAAAATAATTTCAAACTTGTAGAAAAGTAGCAAAAAACTATAAAGAGAACCTCTAAATCCTTTATCCTTTAACATATTGTTAGCATTTGACCTCATTGTTTTAATTGTTGCTCACACTTTCACAAACTTGCTCCCAACAGCCACTTTCCCACTTATTTTTCTAAGTCTTTTGAGAGCAAGTTGTGCAAATCACGGCCCCTTACTCTTTAATACCTCCTAAGGACAAGGATATTGTATGCATTCCTAATACAATTACCAACTTCAATGAAGTTTACGTTTGTACTTACTGTCCACATTCCAGTTTTGTCGGCTAACATAATGTCCTTTGTGGCATTGTTTTACTCTCGTAGTAGAGAATCTAGTATTGGATCTCACACTGTTTTGTTAGCACATCTCTTCGGTCCTCTTCAATCTGGAGCAGTTCAGGCCAAATTAAGTAGACCACAGGGAGGAAGGGCGAGGAAGAGCTGGTGCTGATTGCAAGTCCGTCTGCGGTGGGGAGGTGGCGCTGTGGCGCTGGCTATCACTGGGTTGGAGGGTCTGGTTGCTGCTACCACTGTGTAAGGACTGTCTTCTGCAGCTGCCTAACCAGACCTCGACGTGTTCACCTGCAACTTTAGGTCCAAAGCTGGGGGTGGGTCTCAAAGGCACACCACTGACCACCATACACCCAGTCCTGTGCGTCCGTCCCCGGGGGTGGGGGGTGGGGGTGGGTGCTGGTGACGGGTGTGTCGCCTCGCCAGCAGCTGCACGAAGTGAGCCTCCCCCCCCCCCCCAGCATACAAACAGCTGGTGCCCATAGATCCCAGCTGGGCCCAGAGTAGCCGGACTCTGTCTGCAGGCCTGGGAGAGCTCACCTTGGCAGGACTGGGAACCCCTAGGGAGTCGCAGGTGCTCAGTGGGCTAGATGGAGTATTTTTAGAAAAAGGATTTTGACCCATTTGGTTTTAGTCATTTTTTTGCTCCGTGATATTTCTTTTAATTTGCTAAGGCAGAATGAGATAGAGGTTTCTGACAATGTAGAGTGTGGGTGTAGAATGTGCAGCTCATTAAGTAGCTAAGCTCTTGCCTTAGCATTTGAAGGGTTTGTGGCAGGTCAGTGAGTCACTTACTTTTGGGATTCTGGAATTTCACAGCACACTGTAACTCAGCATGCAGCAAAGACACATGCTTTAGAAACTGGTTATGGCTTTGAAAAAGAGCCACGATTGCTTCCTGAGATGATCACTGTGTAAGACTGGTACCTCCATAAGCTATTTCCTCAAAGGTTAACCCTCATCATAGTTTCTTTATAAGATTCATTATATTAGCACTTTCTTCCTTTACCACTGTTTTCCCTCTTAGCACTCCTATTTGTTTTATTTGTGTGTTTTCTGTTTCTCCCACTGGAGTATGAGTTCCACAGGGTATGGCTAATTGCTACATTCTCAGAATCTGACATCTAGTGTAGAATTCAATAAATATTTGCAGAGTACATGAGTTATTAAGTGGGAATATAACACATAAACCATTGATCACTTGAAAATAATCATCTGGGTTATCAGGTACAGAAAATAGCTCCATCAGCCTCTCCATCCATAGTCTCCCTCACTCTTACTTTCTAACTTTCTTTTTACTAAAAACATCCAAGATGTCCTTATTTGAGATATTGATACTTGGAGACAGCATTGTTCTCATAGGAAATACGTCCTACATCCTAAAGTCTTGGAGTTTAAGATGCTTTGAAGTTGCCATAGTAAACTTACACAAAATCATTCTCCACTTTATTTTTGTTTCTCTTGAGATACCTATTTTGTTTCACATTTTGCTCATCATACACTTTATTCATTGAGTTTACAATAGCTAATTTTATGTGTCAACTGTGTCAACTTGACTGGATCCATGGGGTGCCCAGACATGTGGTCAAACATTATTCTGGGTATGTCTGGGTATGTCTTTACACAGTAGACTGTGTAAAGAAGATTGCCCTAATGTGGGTAGGTACTGTCCATTCAGTCAGAGGCATGAATAGAACAAGGCTGACACTCTTAAGATCAGGGGTAACTCCAGCCTGACTGATTGAGCTGGGATGTCAGTCTTTTCCTGCATTTGGACTCAAACTGATACCTTAGGCTCGCCTTGTTTTCAGCCTTTGGACTGGGACTGAATTACACTATTGATTCTCCTGGATTTTTAGCTACTGATTGCAGATCGTGGGCCTTCTCAATAATGTGAGCCAATTCCTTACTAAAAACCCATCTGTCTATTTATCTATCATCTATCTATACCTCTATTTATCTATCTAGCTATGCACCAATCCATCCATTCGTTCACCTATCTCATGTTGTCTGTACTTCTCTGGAGAACATTGACTAGTACAAATTTCTCACTGCAGTTTCCTTCAGGAAATTCTCTATGCAGCCCCATCCATCCATCATGGGTCCTGGCTTACCTTGACCAGAATGAGGCACTCATGGATTTCACTCAGTGCACTCCTGCTTTCTGTTTCACTTTTTTATTCATTAAGTTTATTAGTACATTTTAGGTATTCAATATGAAGACATTCATCATTCAGAATTTGTACCTGTACATGATGTATCTTGGTTCTTATTTTTCCCCCATTCCCCTGCCCTCCCTTCAACCCCTCCACCCCTCTCTATTTACAAAGACTTTATTTCCATTTTTTCCTTTTCTCATATTTTTTCCTTTCCCTTCTTTCCTTTTCCCAACCCACCCACTTCCCTTCCCCTTCCACTTTGGACCTTTTCTTCCTATTTCACATTATCTATTATACATTTTGGTCCTTATTTACACTTTCAGTTTCTCACACCAGAGAAACTATTCAGTATTTACACATGTGTGTCCTATTTATTTCATGTAAGAGTATGGCTTCAACGTGCATCCATTTAGCTATAAATGCCTCTATTTTATTATTCTTATGGCTGAGTAGTACTCCATTTTATAAAAACAAAACACATCTTCTTTATTGAGTTACCATTTGATGGACATTTGGGCTATTTCCAAGATTTAGCAATTACAAACTGTGCTTCTATAAACATGGGTGTGCATATATCATTGTGGTATGATGCTTTTAATTCTTTTGGGAAGATACCCAGCAGGGGAATAGCTGGACCAAATGGGACCTCTAATCTTTGTTTTCTGAGGTACCTCCGTAGTGATTTCCACAGTGGTTTCTCCAGTCTACATTCCCACCACCAGTGGAGAAGGGTTCCTTTTTCTCCACAGCACCTCCACCATTTGTTATTGGTTGATTTCATGATAGCAGCCATTCTTTCTGGAATGAGGTGGACTCTCAGTGCTGTTTTCATTCACATGTCTTGAATGACCAGTGATGCTGAACATTTTTTTTATATATTTACTTGCTGTTTCTACTTCTTTGAGAAATGTCTGTTCATTTCAGATGCCCATTTTTGGATTGGGTCTTTCAATTTGGATCTGATATTTTTTTAAGTTCTTTATATATTTTAGATAGTACACCTTTGTCTGAGGAACAGCTGGTAAAAATTTGTTTCCATATTGTAGGTTGTCTCTTCACTCTGTTCATGGTTTCTCTTGTTGTGCAGAAGCTATTTAATAAGATGAGATCCCAGTTGTTGATTCTTCGTGCTAGTTCACATGCAACTGAGGTTTGTTCATGAAGTCTTTTCCTACAGCAATGTCTTCATTCTACCTAATGTCTCTTCCAACAGGTTTAGTGTTTCTGTTTTAATATTTATATCTTTGATCCATTTTGATTTTAGTTTAGTGCATGGTGAGAGATATAGGTCTAGTTTTAATCTTTGGCAAGTTGAAACTCAATTTTTCCAGCACCATTTATTAAAGAGGCTATCTTTCCTCCAGTGAGGGTGTTTGGCTCCTTTGTCGAAGATGAGGTAGCTGAATATGTCTGGAGTTGTTTCTACATCTTCTAATCTGTTCCACTGATTCTCAGGTTTATTTCTCTGCCAGTACCATGCTGTTTTTTATCACAGTAGTGTTGCAACATAGTTTCAAGTTCGGGATTGTGATACACCCTACCTTGTCTTTGTTGCCTAGAACTGCTTTTGCCATTCTAGGTCTCTTCTGGTTCCAAATGAATTTTTGGATTGTTTTCTCAAGTTCTGTGAAATATGCTGTTGGAATTTCAACTGGGATGGCATTGAATCTATATAACAGTTTTGAAAGTGTGGCCATTTTCACTATTTTGGTTTTTCCTACCCAGGAGCAAAGGATGTTTTTGCATTTTCTGATATCCTCTTCTGTATCTTTATTCAGAGTGCTGTAGTTTTCAGAGTACATGTCTTTTATTTCTTCTGTTAGATTGATTCCTAGGTATTTCATTTTTTTTGGATGCTGTTTTTTTTTTTTTTCCGGTACTGAGGATCGAACTCAGGTCCTTGTGCTTGCAAGGCAGGCGGCAGAACCACTGAGCTAAATCCCTCACCCTCGATGCTGTTTTGAAGGGAGTTGTTTCTCCAGTTCCTTTTTCAGTGAGTCTGCTGTTCCTCTACAGGAAAGCTATTGATTTTTGTGTGTTATCCTTGTATGCAGCTGCTCTACTGAATTTGGTTATTAAGACCAGCAGATTTTTGCTGGAGTTCTTGGGGTCTGCACATAAAGACAATTTGACTTCTTCATTTCCTATCTTTATTCCTTTTATTTCTTTCTCTTGTCTAATTGCTGTGGCTAATGCTTCCAGAACTATATTGAACAGGAGTGGTGATAGTGGACATCTTTGTCTTGTTCCTGATTTTAGTGTGAAGGATTTCAGTTTTTGACCATTTAGTATGATACTGGCTGTTGGTTTTTCATAGATGGCTTTTATCAGATTGAGGTAGAGACTGTCTATTCCAGTTTTTTGTGGGGTTTTTATCATAAATGCATGTTGGATTTTGTTTAATGCTTTTTCTGCATCTATTGAGATGATCATATGGTTTTTGTCCTTGGCTCTATTGATATAGTGTATTACATTGATTGATTTGCATATGTTGAACCATCCCTGCATCCCTGGGATGAATCCCACTTGGTCAGGGTGTATGATCTTCTTGATGATCTTCTGCATTCTGTTTGCCAATATCTTATTGAGGATTTTTGCATGTATGTTTCTTAGTGAGATTGGCCTATAGTTCTCTTTCTTGGTTGGGTCTTTTTCTGCTTTGGGGATCAAGGTGATGCTTGCTTCCAGGAATGAATTTGGGAGTATTGCTTCCCTTTCAATTTCATTGAAGAGTATAAACAGTAGTGGCAATAATTCTTCTCTAAATGTCTTGAAGAATTCAGCAGTGAAGCCATCAGGACCTGGACTTTTCTTCATTGGTAAATTTTTAATTACATTTTCAATTTTCCTGATTGAATTGGTTTTTCAGGATTTTTTAAATCTTTTTTGTTCATCTTTGGTAATTCATATGTATTCAGAAGTCTGTTTCTTCTGTGTTTTCCATCTTATTGGAGCACAGGTTCTCAAAGTAGGTATTGATGATCCTCTGGATTTCTGCTGGGTCTGTTGTAATTTCAGCCTTTTCATTCCTAATTGCATGGATTTGGGCCTTTTCTTTCCTTTTTTTGATAAGGTTGGCTACGGGTTTGTCAATTTTGTTTATTCTTTCGAAGAACCCACTCTTTCCTTCATTGATTTCATTCTCTCAGTCTCCATTACATTGATTTCTGCTCTGATCTTTATAATTTCCTCCCATGTATGAGCTTTGGGTTTGTCTTGCTCTTCTTTTTCTAGAAGCTTGAGGTTCAGCATTAGATTTTTATTTGAGTTTGCTCCATTTTCATAATATGAGTATTCACTGCTCTCAATTTCCCTCTCAAGACTGCTTTCATTGTGTCCCATAAATTCTAGTATGTTGTATTGGCATTATTGTTTAATTGTAGAAACTGTCTAATTTCTTCTTTAATTTCCTCTGTGGTTCATTGGTTGTTCAGAAGGGTGTTGTTCAAATTCCTTGTGTTTATGAAGTTCTTGTGGTTTCTTTTGCTATTAGTCTCCAATTTCATTGCACTGTGGTCTGATAATATACAGGGGATAACTACAATTTCTTTGCACTTACTTAAACATGTTCTAGGTGCAAGTATGTAGTCTATTTTGGGGAATGACCTGTGTGTAGCTGAAAAGAATGTGTATTCTGATTTTGTGGGGTAGAACACTTTGTAAACATCTGTTAAGTCCATTTGTTCAAGAGTTTGGTGAGTTCTACTATATCATTGTTTATTTTTTGCCTAGCTGGTCTGCCTATTTGTGAGAGTTGGGTATTGAGATTCCCCACTACTATTGTATTAGTGTTTATTTGATTTTTCATGTCCATTATTATTTGTTTTATATAGTTGGGCACACTAGTATTTGGTGCATATATATTTATTATTGTCATCTTACTCTTGGATTGTTCCCTTTACAAGGATGTAGTGACCTTTTTTGTCTCTCTTAATTAGTCTTGGTTTGAAATCCATTTTGTCTGCAAATAGGATAGCTACTGTTGCTTTTTGGGGGGGGGGCGGATTTCCTGTCACATGGAATATTGCTTTCCACCCTTTAACTTTCAGTCTCTGAATTTCTTTTTGAATTAAGTGTGTTTCTTCTATGCAGCATATTGCTGGATCTTGCTTCTTGATCCATTCTGCCAGTCTATTTCGACTGGTGAACTGAGACCATTAACACTGATGATTATAATTGGTATGTATTGGCTCATTCTTGTCATAATTTTTTCTTTTGCTGGACTCTCCAGCCCTCCACCTTTGCATTTAATTTCTTGTCTTGCCTGATGGATTCATTTGTGGGGTTGTAACTCTCATTGTCTTTTTTTTGACTCTCATTGTCTTTTCCTAGGCTATTGTTTAAAAAATTTTTGGAGTGCTGTTTTGGTATTCATGAAGTTCCTCCAATGTTATTTTTGATGAAAGTATTTTATTTTTCCATCAATTTTGAAAGATAGTTTTACAGGGTACATCAATCTGGATTGGAGATTGTTTTCTTTTAGGGTTTGAAATACTTCACTCCAGGCTCTTCTTGACTTGAGTGTTTGTGTTGAGAAGTCTGCTGTGATTCTGATAGACTTTCCTTTGTATGTGATTTGTTTCTTTTCTGTAACTGCTTGTATATTTTGTTCTTCTGTTGGGTTCCTGGAATCTTGACTATTATATGCCTAGGTTTAGGATTTTTTGCTCACAGCTAATTGGAGTCCTATATGCCTCACTTATTTGTATGTCAAATTCTTTTCCCCTGCTTGGGAAGTTTTTTGCTGTTACTTCTGTGAACAGTTTTTTTTTTTAACGTCATTTGCACTATCTCCTGTATCTTCATTGACTTCGATCAGTCTTATGTTGTTCTTCTTTGCATCATCTAGCAGCTGCTGGATTGATTTCTTGGGGTTCCTTGCTATTTTTAAGAAATTTTTCTTTTCCTGGTCACTAACCACAATGTTGTCTTCTATATCTGATATTTCACCCCCACATTGGCTCATTCTTCTCAGTAAACTTTCAATGGAGTTTTTAATCTCCATTGAGATTAACCTATTTAAATCTGTTTTATGAATTCCTGAACTCCTCTATTTTTTTTAATCTGTATCTGCTCTAGAGCTATTAATTATGTCTTTCACTATGATCACCATCTCTGTTGTTATCTGAGAAATTATTTCTGATTTCATTTTTTCAAGAGCCTCTTTTGTTGCTAGTTCAGGGAATCCAGGTAGTTGAGTTTCAGATTTCCCTTTGGTGATCCAGAAGTTTGGGTTTGCATCTTATTTAGGTGTCTTCTCATTTCTATTTTTTTGTTATTGTTGAAGTTTTTGGTTTAATTTGCTGCTTGTAAATTGCTTATTGCAAGTATCTTTATTGCTATTATTTAGATCCCTTAGGGAATGGCTACTTCTTGGATTGTCCTCCGGGTATAGTTGGCCTTTGGGTTTTGAGTCTATAATGGACTTTAAATGATCTCAGTCTTGCTATACCAGTAAAGACAACTGACTAGAGTAATCATGTCACCTTGGCCAAAGTAATACAAGCAGCAGCAACACTAGCATCAAACACAATTTAAAATGATAAATTGTGGTAGCTATTATTCTGACACTTTTAACTGCATAAACTAGACTTGTGGTTATATATCAAAATCAAGGACCAACCAGAAATATGTTTACAGTTAGTAAGCCCTTCAATATAGTAAGCTTTGCCCTCCAGGAAGAAGATTTAGAAGGAGTTGGGGGGAATAGAGAGATAGAAGGAGAGATTAGAATTAGGGCTAGAAGACACAAGAGGATCACACAAACTTTGGGAAATGGGTGAAGACAGGAGTATAAGAGAGAAGGAACAGAAACAAGAACAGAACAAACTAACAGCAATAGGAGAACTAGAAACTGTATTCACGCTCTTTTAACAATAAGAACAGTCAAGAAAAAAACAGAATAGGACAAAAACCGGAACAAGAAAGAAGTTAAATGCAGAAGAAGAAAAGAGAAGTAAAAGAAAAGAAAAAAGAAAAAAAAACAAGGCCCCCTTCGAGGCATGACTCTGCTATTGCTGCTATACAACACAGTCAGCAGTGTGCAGAGCCGAGTTGATTAATCTCAGCAAACCAGCTGTATTCCTGTGAGATTCAGGCTGGTTTCTGGCTGCGAGGCCAGAATTGAGCTCCTGACCTCCTGCGGGTTAGAACTTTACAAGGTTCTACTGCAGGTTTTTTCCCACTGGACTATCTATTTCCTTCTTTACAAGCACAAATTCATTCTTTCATTACGTGCTCACCTTGTGCTATGCAGTTTCCATGCATTGAAGATGCAGCAATGGATATAGGCTAAGTTCTCTACTTTCTGAAAGATTGTATTCTAGTAGGGGTGAGGCAGACAATAAACAAAATAAATAAATAAAACATGTAACATTTCATATAGGATAAATTCTCTGCAGACACAGGAAGCCCAGAAAAATGAGCATGTGTTCCAGAGAATGGTTGCAATTTTGATAGTGTAGCCAGGGAAGACCTCACTGAAAAGACAGTATTAGAATAAATATTGCTTGAAGGTAGTGAAAGGAACAATTATACAAGTTTTTAGAGGGAGAGAACTATAGATAGAGGGAATGGTCTGCAAGAAAGAACCATCAAGAAGGCCAGTGAGGTAAGAGCAGAATGAATGAGTGGAAGAATAGAGAAAAATGAGGTCAAAAAGGTAAAGGGGCACTAAAAGTTCAGGATGTCCCCAAGACCACCTTTAGGCTCAATGATCCACTAGAAGGACTCACAGAACTCAGCAAAGCCATTGTACTCATGTTTGTGGTTTATTGCAGCAAAGAGACACAGATTAAAATTAACATCAGTAGACGTACCTAGGTGTGGCACTTTAAGTCACCCTTTCCTAGCACAGTCCTGTAGGTAGTGCTTATTCCTTGAAGCAACAACATATACAGTGTGCACAGAATACTGCCAACCAGGGAAGCAAATATGAACCTTGACGCTGAGACTTTTTATTGGAGTTTGGCCATGTGGACATGGTAACTGGCTGTGTGGCTGACCTTCTTCAACCCCTCTGGAGGTGAAGCTGTTACCTTCTGGCTCGAGGTTAACAGCATAAGTTACTTAGTGTAGGCCATCTAGAATGGCCTAAGGGCCCCAGAGAATAAAAATACCATGGTACCTTGGTTGTAGAACTCAATTCATTCCAAATTCATGTTTGAACATGAAAAAGTTTGAAAACTGAACATATTTTTCCCATAAGAAATAATGGAAAACTAAATAATTGGTTCTGAGGCCCAAAAAATTGCACTTATAAATCCATTTTTCCACGACTTTAACAAATTTTGCAATGAGTTCCTTCTTTAACTCTATTGTGGCTCTCACAGTTTTCCTCTTAGCTTTACTGCTGGTATCACTAACTTTCTTGGGAGCCATAGTTATGATACTGTACTCAAATAAAGCACATCAAATGAAAGCACAATGACGAATGTTTTATGGCACTAACATAAGCACTATATGTTTCTGAGTGAGAGCAGCGTTTAGACTGAAGCATCAGCCCTTTGTGTCTGCAGCACGATGCGATGTGTGACTCACTCTTGGCCCATACAGGCTTCTTCAAGTTGGATTTTCATTTTGTCTATAAAGCAAAGTTACAAACACTGAGCAGATTTTTTTTGAATTCTGCTGTTTGAGTAGTAGGAAGTTTGGTTTGACAACAAGGTGTGTACTTTAATAGGGGAGGGCACTCTGGGGGTGAGAGGTTAACTCCTAGGGGCTGGTGGCAAGGGGCCAGGTCTTTCCTTTAGGCATAGTTGCTTTATTGCATAAAAGCCAAATTATGCAGGACTTTGTGTGCCATTTTAAAGATACTGGCTTCTAGCCTGAGTGGAATGGGAATGCTTGTGAGTACTGATCAGGGAAATGACATGATGTGTTAACATCTATTGTTAACAGGTTTCTCTGGATGCTACGTTAGAAAATAGGCTGAAAAGTAGAAGCAGGGTTACTAGTTAGGAAGTTACCATAATGGTCCAGGGCAAGAGATAACAGCTTGAACCCAGGTTAAATGGTAAAAAGTATTTGGATTCTGAATCTGTTTTAAGAGTAGAGTCAAAAGAATTTGTAAATAAATTGAATGTGGTATAAAATAAAAGAAACAATACAAAATGACTCCAAGGTTTTTGGTTAATCAGTTGGAAAAGCCAAGTATCCTTAAAATGATGACTAAGAGTGAAGGAAGTGTATATAGTGGGAGGAAGGGTAGGATGCATTTTTTAGACATGGTAGGTCTAAAAGCCTGTTAGACAACATAGGGAAAATGTCAAGTAGATGAGTCTGGAGTTCAGGGACTGGAGATTTAGATCCAAGATATAAGATGAAAATCATGGAGTCACTAGTCTATTGTGAGAAGGTATAGCCATAAGGTTAGCAAGAAAGTGTTGAAAGAAAAAGACAAAAATTCCAAGGACTACAGTGCAGGCTCCTCAATGCTGAGAGATAAAGAGGAACCCACCAGGAAGTCTGAAGTGAGCACGCAGAGAGATGGGAGAGAGATAGGCCAGTGTGGTGCCAGGAGCCCAGTCAGAGAGAAGGGAGAGGCCAACTGCGTTCAGTGTTGCAGATGGGTCAAGCAGGTGAGGACTGAGAGAAACAGCTGGACATAGGAACACAGGACTCACTGTTTCCAAGAGCAGAGAGAAAAGCCCTTCTGACTCCATATACAGAGATATGCCTGACAGAAGGCAGCTAAGAGCCATGTATATGTGTGAGAGGAACATTTACAAAGTTAATCCTACTTCACAGAACTCTATCATCCACTGAGCAGTAGCTCTGAATTTCCTCCTACCTATGAACACATAGAGAAAAAAAATCACAGATGAAAACTTAAATTGGCCCAAACTGTGAGCAGAATATAGGATTTTCTACTAATGATGATGTTTATAGAGCTGCATCTTTAAAAATCATACAAGTTTTCTCTGTTTGCCTCAAGAAAAGCAGTGTTTCTCTGCTTCCTGATAGAGGGTAGGCAGACGTTGTGCACCAACTCTACTGTAGTTCTTTCAACCATGGTGCTCCTGTGTTTTGGTGTCTGAAGATTTCTCTTTCTAGGTTTTAAACTTGCATTTAAATTTCTTTTGTCATTTTAATCCAGCAATACTGTTTGCTTAGAATGTGCATGTATGATGTGTGTGGAGTGATCCACATCAATTAAATCTCTAGAGTTGACCTGACATTGACTTTAACATAGATATTAACACTTACTGATCAAAATCAGATATAATTAAACTTTTAAAACTCACAACAAAAAGACTAGAGTAAAAAGCAACCAAATATTAGCAGTTGTTATATTTAGGTGGTAGAAAAATGGATGATTTTTCCCTGTATTTTTAGTTTCCAAATACATGTAGATTGCCATAATAAAAGGGGAAAAGATTGATCCTATTGGATTTTAAGAATTTAAGACAGGTTTGAAGTCCTTTCTTGAAATAAGCTGAGGGACCTAGGATTTAAAATAAAAACAACTAATGAGATTTACCAGCCTGACCTGTGGTGAGGTTTATGGAATGAGATGCATTCTGAATTTAACCTGGATCTCATGTAGAAAAGGCTGAAAGGCATTCTATCAAGACTTCTATTTTATAGATAACCTTAAAGAGCATTGAAAAGATATAATTTCTTTTTCTGCATGTAACAGAGAAACTCCCCTCCCCTTCCCTGCCCCTCCCCCTCCGTTCCCCCTCCCCCTCCCCCTCTCTCTTTCCCTCCCTCCCTCTAAGGACTTTCTTAGTCTTTTTTCTTTTTCAAATTAAATTCTTTTATTGGTACATTGTAGGTATACAACACCATTACATTTCTCATTGGGAATTGTACCTTTACATAATGCATCTTGGTTCTTATTTTTTCCCCATTCCTAGCCCTCCCTTCACACCCTCCAGCCTTCCCTATTTACAAAGACTTTATTTCCATTTTTTCCATTTCTCAGCATTTTTCCTTTCCCTTCTTTCCTTTCCCCTGCCCCTCCCACAACCCCTACCCCTTTGGACCTTTTCTTCCTATTTTGCATTATTGATTATTCATTCTAATAATTGGTACATTTTAGGTATGCAATATAATGACATTCATCATTGGAAATTTGCACCTTTACATAATCTCTCTTAGTTCTTATTTTTCACCCTTGCTCAGCCCTCCCTTCAACCCCTCCAGTCCTCCCTATTTACAAAGATTTTGTTCCTATTTTTCCATTTTCTCATATTAATCCCATTCCCTTCTATCCTTTCCCCTAGCCCTCCCACTTCCTTCCCCTTTGCCCTTTTTCTTCCTATTTCACATTACCTATTATACATTTAGTCCCTATTCACACTTTCAGTTTCTCACACCAGAGAAACTATTCGGTATTTATTCATGTGTGTCCTATTTATTTCACTTAAGAGTATTCCCTCAATGTGCATCCACTTAGCTATAAATGTCTCTAATTTCTCATTTTTTATGGCTGAGTAGTCCTCCATTTTATAAAAAAACCACATTTTCTTTATCCAGTCTCCAGTTGATGGGCATTTGGGCTGTTTCCGAGTTTTAGCTATCACAAACTGTGCTGCTATGAACGTGGGTGCACATATATCACTGTGGTATGATTCTTTTAATTCTTTGGAGAAGATCCCCAGCAGTGGAATAGGAGGGTCAAATGGGACTTCCAGTCCTAGTGCTTTGAGGTATCTCCATACTGATTTCCACACTGCTTGCACCAGTCTACACTCCCACCAGCAGTGGACCAGGGTTCCTCTTTCCCCAGAGCCCCGCCAGCATTTGTGATTGGTTGATTTCATGATAGCAGCCATTCTTTCTGGAGTGAAGTGGAATCTCAGCATTGTTTTCATTTGCATCTCTCGAATGACCAGTGATGTTGAACATTTTTTCATGTATTTATTTACTATTTCTACTTCTTTGTGTGAGAAATGTCTGTTCATTTCAGATGCCCATTTTTGGATTGGGTCTTTAAATTTGAGAGGTCTGATCTTTTTAAGTTCTTTATAGATTCAAGATAGTAGACCTTTGTCTGAGGAAGAGCAGGTGAAGATTTTTCCCACATTGTGGGTTGTCTCTTCACACTGCTGGTGGTTTCTCTTGGTATGCAGAAGCCTTTTAATAAGAAGAGATCCCACTTGTTGATTGTTTGTGCTAGTTCCCGGGCAACTGAGGTTTTGTTCATAAAATCTTTTCTTACACCAGTGTCTTCAAGGGTTCTACCTAACCTCTGTTCCAACTGGTTCAGAGTTTCTATTTTAATATTTAGATCTTTAATCCATTTTGATTTTAGTTTAGTGCATGGTGAGAGATACAGATCTAGTTTTAATCTTTGGCAAGTTGAAGCCCAATTTTTCCAGCACCATTTATTAAAGAGGCTATCTTTCCTCCAGTGAGGGTGTTTGGCTCCTTTATTGAAGATGAGATGGTTGAGTGTGTCTGGAGTTGTTTCTGTATCTTCTAATCTGTTCCACTGGTCCTCAAGTCTGTTTCTTTGCCAGTACCATGCTGGTTTTATCACAGTAGCTTTGTAGTATAGTTTCAGGTTGGAGATTGTGATATCCCCTTGCCATGTCTCTGTTACCTAGAATTGCTTTTGCTATTCTGGGTCTCTTCTTGTTCCAAATGAATTTGTGGATTGTTTTCTCAAGGTCCATGAAGTATGCTGCTGGGATCTCAATTGGAATTGCATTAAATCTATATGGTAGTTTTGGAAGTATCGCCATTTTCACTATATTAATCCTTGCTACCCAGGAGCAGGGGATATCTGTCCATTTTCTGATATCATCTTCAATCTCTCTTTTCAAAGTGCCATAGTTTTCAGAGAAGAGGTCTTTGATTTCTTTCATTAGGATGATTCCTAGGTATTTCAGTCTTTTGGATGCTATTGTGAAAGGAATTATTTGCCCTATTTCTCTCTCAGTGAGTCTATCATTCATGTAGAGGCAAGCTATTGATTTTTGTGTGTTGACCTTGTAACCAGCTACTTGACTGAATTTGGTTATTAAGTCTAGAAGACTTTTGATGGAGTTCTTGGGGTCTTCTATATAGAGTATCATGTCATCTGCAAATAATGACAATTTGACTTCTTCATTACCTATCTTTATTCCTTTTCTTTCTTTCTCTTGTCTAATTGCCGTGGCTAATGTTTCCAGAACTATATTGAACAAGAGTGGTGATAGTGGACATCTTTGCCTTGTTCCTGATTTTAGTGTGAAGGATTTCAGTTTTTGACCATTTAGTATGATATTGGCTGTTGGTTTTTCATAGATGGCTTCTATCAGTTTTTGGTAGAGACCATCTATTCCCATTATTTGTAGGGGTTTTAATCATAAATGCATGTTGGATTTTGTCAAATGCATTTTCTGCGTCTATGGAGATAATCATATGGTTTTTGTCCTTGGCTCTATTGATATACTGTATTACATTGATTGATTTGTGTATATTGAACCATCCCTGCATCCCTGGGATGAATCTCACTTGATCAGGGTGTATGATCTTCTTGATGATCTTCTGCATTCTATTTGCCAGTATCTTATTAAGGATTTTTGCATCTATGTTCATTAGTGAGATTGGCCTATAGTTCTCTTTTTCAGTTGGGTCTTTTTCTGCTTTGGGGATCAAGGTGATGCTTGCTTCCAGGAATGAATTTGGGAGTATTGCTTCCCTTTCAATTTCATTGAAGAGTTTCAACAGTAGTGGCAGCAGTTCCTCTCTAAATGTCTTGTAGAATTCAGCAGTGAAGCCATCAGGGCCTGGGCTTTTCTTAGTTGATAAGTTTTTAATTACATTTTCAATTTCATTGGTTGATATTGAGTTGTTTAGAATTTTTAGGTCTTCTTCGTTCAACTTTGGTAATTCATATGTATGTAGGAATCTGTCCATTTCTTCTGTGTTGTCCATCTTATTGGCGTATAGGTTCTGGAAGTAGGTACTGACGATCCTCTGGATTTCTGCTGGGTCTGTTGTAATTTCACCCTTTTCATTCCTAATTGCATGGATTTGGGCCTTTTCTTTCCTTTTTCTGATAAGGTTGGCTAAGGGTTTGTTAATTTTGTTGATTCTTTTGAAGAACCAACTCTTGGCTTCACTGATTTTTTGTATTGTTCTCTTAGTCTCCACTGCATTGATTTCTCCTCTGATCTTTATAATTTCCTCCCTTGTATGAGCTCTGGGGTTGTCCTGCTCTTCTTTTTCTAGAAGCTTGAGGGGCAGCATCAGGTTGTTTAATTGAGCTCATTCTGTTTTCCTAATATGCATATTCACTGCTATGAATTTCCCTTGTAAGACTGCTTTCATTTTGTCCCACAGATTCTGATATGTTGTATTGTCATTGTCATTTAATTGAAGGAACTGTCTGATTTCTTCTTTAATTTCCTCTGTGACTCATTGGTTATTCAGAAGTGTGTTGCTCAATTTCCACGTGTTTATGAAATTTTTCTAGTTTCTTTTCCTATGGATCTCCAATTTCATTGCACTATGATCTGATAATATTCACAGGATAACTTCAATTCCTTTGCACTTACTTAAACATGTTCTATGTGTGAGTATGTGTTCTATTTTTGAGAATGACCCATGTGCAGCAGAGAAGAATGTGTATTCTAATTTTGTGGGGTGGAAGACTCTGTAAATATCTGTTAAGTTCATTTGTTGAAGAGTTCGGGCCCGGGGATTTAGCTCAGTGGTTCCGGCGCCAGCCTCCCAAGCACAAGGTCCCGAGTTCGATCCCCTGCACGAAAAAAGAAAAAAAAAAAAAAGTGAACCTCAAGAGTTCATAGTCTAGTGGATCTATCTATTTGTGACAGTGGAGTGTTGAGTTCCCCCATTACAATTGTATTAGTGCATATATGACTTTTCATGTCTGTTAGTATTTGTTTTATATAGTTGGGCGCACTAGTGTTTGGTGCATAGATATTTATGATTGTCATCTCTTCCTGTTGGATTGTTCCTTTCACAAGGATGTAGTGTCCTTCTTCATCTCTCTTAATCAGTGTTGGTTTGAAATCTACTTGATCTGCCAAAAGGATAGCTACTCCTGCTTTTTTTCGGGCTCCTGTCGCATAGAGTATTGTTTTCCACCCTTTAACTTTCAGTCTATGAGTTTCCTTTTGAATTAAGTGTGTTTCTTGTATGCAGCATATTGTTGGATTTTGCTTCTTGACTCATTCTGCCAGTCTATTTGTTTTGATTGGTGAATTGAGACCATTAACATTGATGGTTATAACTGAAACGTATTGACTTGTCATTGCCATGACTTTTTCTTTTTGTTGGGTTCTCCCCCTTTTCCATTTAATTTCTTGTCATGCCAGATGGGTTCATTCTGCTTTGCTTCCTGGGGTTGTGATCCTCAATGTCTGTTCCTAGGCTATTGTGTAAAATTCTTTGGAGTGCTGGTTTGGTATTCACGAAGTTCCTAAGGTGCTCTTTGTCATGAAAGTATCTTATTTCTCCATCCATTTTGAAAGATAGTTTTGCAGGGTACATCAATCTGGGTTGGAGGCTGTTTTCTTTTAGGGCTTAGAATATGTTACTCCAAGCTCTTCTTGCCTTGATGGTTTGTGTTGAGAAGTCTGCTGTGATTCTGATGGGCTCTCCTTTGTATGTGATTTGTTTCTTTTCTCTGACTGCTTGGAGAACTTTGTTCTTCTGTTGTGTTTCTGGAATCTTAACAATTATATGCCTATGTGTAGATTTTTTTTGATCCAGGCTATTTGGAGTCCTATATGCCTCACTTATCTGTATGTCAAGCTCTTTTCCCCTGCTTGGGATGTTTTCTGCCATTATTTCTGTGAAGAGATTTTTTATGTCATCTGCTCTCTCTCCTGTTTCTTCATTGACTCCCATCAGTCTTATGTTATTCTTCTTTGCATCATCTAGCAGCTGCTGGATTGATTTCTCATGTTCCCTTATAATTTTGAAGCAATTTTTCTTTTCCTGGTCATTAATTGCAATCTTATCTTCTATATCTGAAATTCTGTCCTCACATTGGCTCATTCTGCTGTGTAGACATTCAGTGGAGTTTTTCATGTCCCGGAAATCTATTTGCATCTGTTTTATGGATTCCATTTGTTTCTTATTTTGGGATTCCATCATGTTCCTGAGCTCCTCTCTAGATTTATTAATCATGTCTTGCACCATGAGCAAAATCTTTGCTGTTATCTGAGAAATTATTTCTGATTTCATTTTTTCCAGATCTCCTTTTTTTTCCAGTTCAATGGGTCCAGGTGGTTGAGTACCAGAGTGTTCCATCTCATTTCCCTTTGGGGTTGCCATAGGTGATTTGGAAGTCTGATTTTGAGACTTATTAATGTGTTTTCTCATTTCGACTAGGGCAGGGGGCTGGTAGTGCCTGCACGGATTACCTCCTCTGAGCTGGGAGAGGTGGGACAGGGACCGGGAGCAGCTGTAGGGATGATGACTCAAAAGCCCTTTCCTGTGGGCTGGGAGCAGTGGGAGGGATGGTGGCCAGGAAGCCCCTTCCTCTGGACCAGGGGCAGTGGTATGGGGGCTCAGAAGCCCCTACCTCTGGGCTGGGAGTGGTGGGAGGGATGGTGGCCCAGAAGCCCTTTCCTCTGGGCTGGGAGCAGAGGGAGGGATGGTGAGCGGGAAGCCCCTTCCTCTGGACCAGGAGCAGTGGGACTGTGGCTCAGAAGCCCCTACCTTTGGGCCAGGAGCTGCGGGACTCAGTACCTTGGTCTGGTGGTCTGGTGTCCTCTGTGTCTTTGTAGTGTGGAACCAGGCGGCTTGACTTTCTTAGTCTTGATTCCACTTTCAGGCCCATGTAGTGGGTCACTGGCAGCTTTAAGCTTTCCTTTCATCTGCTAGGTGGCCAACAGCCCTCAGGGTCACATCCTACCTCACTTCACTTCCTGGAGAAAAAAATGCTTTCCTGGAAGCTCTGTCTTCTTATTGATTCTTGAGATTTTATTTGGTTTCCTGTCTGCCTCAGAACCTAACATATCTGGGAGGTGTAAGCAGCTGAGTGAGTGCAGTAGCTGCCGTGCTACACTCTCCTAAAGAATCGACAGACAGCAGACAGAATGCTCTGGCTGGGAGGAGAAGGGAGCAGATTATGGTGAGGCAGCTCACATTTGTTAACCTCACTCTCTCACAAGCACTTGGAAAGGGGACAGATGTGGAATGAGCTAGAGTGGTAGTGAACTCACCCAGTAAAGGCTCCCATTGGTCAGTCATCTGGAAGGAGGAGAGGACACTGCTCCTACATCCATTAGCATATACCGTTCCTATTCCTGGAATTTAGGTCTAGTTCTTAAGTCTCCTCTTGCTCTAAAATTTTCTGAGTTTTTATGCATGGGAAGATTTTCCTCTATTAGTGTACATCCCAAGTGACTTGTGCTGCTTAGCACATGACTAAAACAAACAGAAATCTCATCTCATTTAACCAAAGGTAAGAAGGGAAACATTAGCTTTAAATGACATTTAATTTAGCATGAAAAATAATGCATTTTTAATAAGGAACACATTAAAAACTCATAAAGTGGTTTATTTATAAGGTGGTTAGCCCTCAGTAAATACAGTTATGTTCAATCAACTAGTCAACAAATGAAATTATTTAAAAGCCATGTTTCATTTGGCATTTGGTTATAGCAGTACGCCCCCCACATCCATTCCTTGTATGCAAAGAGTAAGTGCACAGAATTTTAGAATTTGAGGAGATCTTAGAAATAATTTCAAATGCCCTGACTAATTTTACAAATAAAATTTCTGAGGTTAACCTCCTGAAGAGGTTAAGCACCTTTGTAAGAGTTACATAGATGATTTGCTAACTTCTAGGTAAGAGTTAAACCAAAAGCTTTTGATCTACCAGTTTGCTCTTTGCATAATAGGATTGTTCAAATTAACAAAGATTCACTAAGTACAGGCTGTGTTTGGGCAATATCACAAGCTCACAACAATGAGAGACACATGGTTCCTTACCTCAAGAAATTCCAGTGTCAGTATAGGAGGAAAAAAACTACGCCAATTGCATTTTAAGTGGTAGTAACGTAATAGAAAATCTATAAATGCTCTCTCTCAAGTCAAGGTTGACTTCATAAAGGTGGCAAATCATGTACAGGGCTTTGAAAGATGAATAAGTGTTCAATAAATGTCCTGGGTCTTGGAAAACATTTGATATAGAAAAATTGAAAAACAAAAAATGTTGCAGAGAACCATGGTGATGATTATGAACACAAATTTTAGAGAAATATCTGGAATAAGCACTGGTTGTAAAGTTTACAAAGTAAGTGAATTACACACTCATTCATTTTCACATCAATAAAATGGAAACAACAATAATCTATCCCATAAGGTTATGGAGAAGATCATATAATATAACAACTCTAAAGCACATAATATAGGAGGGACTCAGGATCAGGTAGCTACCCTTCTCCTTATCCTCTTCTTCTTTCTCTTTCTTCTCATCACACCCTCCCAAGTCCTCTGGTTGAGGAGAATGTGAGAAGATGAGGTTAAGAGGCAGGAGAGACAGAGATCGTTTGAGGTTTAAGGAGGTGGCCATGAGAAATGAAGGATTGAAGAGTGAAGGATTCTTAGGTAAGAGGTGATACGATGGAACTGACATTCTAGAAATGTCTTTGTGGAAGAGCTATGCATAGGGAATGGTAGAAAACTATAATAATCCAAGGGCTTGCAGTCATGAGTAAGGGCAGTAGAATGGAAAAGAAAGTACAGATGGAAAGATACCTGGGAGGCTAAATGAGCAGGATATATTCTAGTGTGGCTTTGTTCATTGGATTCTTTTTTCATTTCCACATGCACATGGAGAGACTGTCTCAAAGGAAAAGTGTTCTGGGGTCTACTTGGGCCTGGAGGTCTCTCTGTTTCTGCGGCCTCAGGAGGAGGCTTGGCCAAACTCCGCACCAGCTGCAGTCACCTGGGCTCTGGCTTCTCTAAAGTGCTTCCCCAGGAGCACTTAAATCATGCTCATTCTCATTCACATTAAAGGAAATTTTAGAAGAGCCCTTGAGCCATCAAATCTTTTTTCTCTTTTTTGACTTTAAAGCAACTCCTTAAACTACTATTTTCTTGAGGCATTTATCTCATCACTACAACTTATTAACTCAGAGTAACCTCAAATACATTACTTTTAAGCAATTTGAGGCTTCAATTTAAGGCTGGCCTGTGGCTGGTCTTTTGTGGGTATTGAAAGGCCCAGCAGGTGCAGGCTTCCCCACCCCACCCTAGAATGCTCCCTAAGCCCCATGGACCATCTACATTACCAGCACTTCCTGTCTACTATTGCTACCATGTAAAGACCCCAAAGCCTTTATAATGTGCTGTATTTCTTATTTCATGGTGGTTTTCACGCCCCTTCAATTGATGACTGAAATGAAAGATAGACTAATTTTTTCTCTCACTCACCAACCTCCATTCTCCCCAGAGGACTGATTGCAAGAAGAAGAATGTTGTTATCTGACTTCCAGCCTCCAAACACATTAGAGATAGGCTCTTGTCACAGGGATTCTCCCCTCCCCTCATAACTCCATTTCATGCTGATTTGAGATCTAACTAAAATTTCACTTTTGTTCATACTTTATTTTTGAGTATAAATATCCATCAATATATGTTGAAAATATCTTAATTCTACCCACATATGGGTTCCTGCATAACCTCTAAAGGCAGAACCATGTAAGCAAATGACATAGTTTCACATGTTACAAAAATGATTGGTTGTTGACTTAATTAATATCTACAAGATATGTGAGCTTGGATGAATTATTGGCAAGGTATTTTTAACCTTGTAAAATTAACTACGTACTTTAACTGCCTATATTAAAAACAATGCTGCTTATATAACTTTCTTAAATATAACATGATTTAAAATTTTTTTTTTATCGAGACAGTGAAATCATCCTAAGAATTCACAAGACCTTAGAATATTTAGAATTTTGTGCTTGGGATAGCTAATTTGCAGAGTTAGCCACATATCAGCCTTTGAAAAACTCATATCTGAATTGCATTCATCATTTGAAATCATAGAGTGGCTTTCTAAACATTGTTGAAGGCCAGCTTGAATAGGGAGAGTATTTAGGATGTATTATACCAGAATTTCTTTTCTGTTTTTAGCAGAGACAGAAGAAATGGTAGCAACAACACTGTATCTGCTTATTTTTGTGCATTAAGTGAACTAACGTTTCTACCAATTTTAGGCCTGCCAATTATGTAACCAATCAACTAATAAATTTGACTACCTGTTATATTGCAAAACAGTGTACTAGACACTAGTAAAGCTAAGTTGTTCTCAAGCCAGAACCTCTCGTTAACTGCCTTGTATCTTCTGTTTCCCTCTAGAAATCTTGAGAGAACAGCTGTCTTAGTTTCACTGTATGTTCAGTGCAATCCTCAGCAGTTCAGGCTGGAGTTAGGCTGGAGAGAATCACAGATGTTATTAAGATGTGCAGTCTCTTAATTAGAAAGGATGCCGTGGCTGGTGACATCTCCCATGGACATGTGGCATCTGTGAAAGTCCATCAAATCATTCTTACCAGTGACTCAAAGTGAGGCCATTTGTGGCCAGCATTGTGACATCTTCAGTAGCTCTTAGCTTTTGGTTAAAAACCTCACCAAACAGCTTGATCTTAGGGCTGCCTGGGGAGGAATCTGTCCACTCAGCTGGCTCCAAATGCATAAAAACAACTTTTCATCTACTTCATTTGATTAGCTGCTTCAAACTTGGACCAAAGGAAGCAAAAATCCCAATTGACACTTATTTATGACAGAAAAAAGATCAGAAAAATAAGGAAAACCATTGCACAAAGTCAATTATGGAATTCACAAGCTTAAGTGCTCTAAAATCAGAGTTAATTGTTTGAGAATTATAATTAGGTAGTTTAGAAAAAATACTTTTAATGCTTCAATTTATATATAGTTTATGCAATATTATTTGAGAATAGGATTCATAGTATACTATGTGGTAGTCACTAGTCAGATGTGATTACTAAAGTTAGTTAACTTTTTTTTTTTTTGAGACAGGATCTCACTATGTTGCTCAGGTTGGCCTTGAATTGACAGTCTTTTTGCCTTAGCCTCCCAAGTAGCTGGGATTATAGGCATATACCAATAGGCCTGGCTTAATTAACATTAATTTATATTAAAACATTCAATTCCTCAGTAATATTAGCCACATTTTAAGGGCTCATTGTGTGCCTGAGGTTGGTGGCTACTGTATTGGACAAGGCAGATATAAAACAGATACATCATCCAATAGAAGAGCCCTGTATTACAAGATACAGTTCAAGCAAGGATCTCAGACTCGAAGTACTTACTCCTGGCTTTACTTTTATGGTTTTCCTTTCAGATTTTCAAATTAACTGTGAGATTTAATTTTTTTCATGTAGTCCTTTTATCTTGGGCCAAGCCAGATAGTGGGGGCTCTGGTTGTGACCCAATGTCAATCTCATGGTAAATGTGTAGGAGTTATAATAATAAAGTTGCAAATTACTACCTGGAAGTGGGGTTGATTTAGTAACTTGTAAATAAAACTCTCATATGGAAAAGATGTCAGGATGTACCACACCAATAAACATTTTGATGGATGTTATTCTGCACATTTGGCTATTTTTCAAGTCATTGAGAAGCATCATTTTGTCTTAGTGATTTAATTCTCATAATGAGGATATTCCTGGCACCAGGTGAATCTTATGATTAGGGAGAGAGATATATGAGTTTTATCTTTAGCCCCATTGGTTCATTTCCAGCCATAACTTTTTACTGGTTGTAAAACTTAGTGGAAGAAGTATTTTTAATTCAACTGTCATCTTCTTAATTCATTACCCTTTGCAGCATGGCAAACTTTGTAGAGAATTATAAATCAAGACAAATGTTGTATTGCTGCCATGGCACAAAGATTTATTTAGTGTGCATGCAACCCTGATGATCTATAAGGTGATTCATTGCTTGTCACCCTGCCTTCCAACTGAGGCATTGGATGTTGATGCACACTGATACACAAAGTTCATGTTGGGCATCAAGCCTGCCAAGTCATGTATATTATTCATCTCAGTTCTAAGTGATTGTCAGCTCACTGACTGAAGGGTGCTGCCTTTCAGGATCAATTACCTAAATACAGTGAATTAATCTGGGAAATATGAAGACTGCCCTCCCCCCTGCCTGTTGCACAGTATTACCGCTCTGATGTGACTGACAAGGAGGCTGGAAAAGTAGGATGAATATCTTAGAAGAGAAGAAAGCACTGGTTCACATATGATGCTCTCTGCTATCTTCACATCATTGTGTGTACAAGCAGGGAAGGCCCCAGTCCTACAAATGAATCAACTCTCTTGAGAAGAATTGATCATTTTCCCATCATTTCCCACTGCCCCCCGCCAAGTGCCTTTGTTTTTCATTAATTGTGGGCATGTTTATCTCTTTAAAATGCTTGCAGGGAGAAGGAGAGGCCATATTCTTAGTCATTTTGTTTTCTTGGTAAATATCACAATGTGTAGTTTATGAGTTGTTTATTTTTCCGGAAGAAGAAAAGCAAAAGTAACACAAAAGATCTGTAAAAGAGTTACAATGTTGGGGGGGTGGTATGCTGAGTTTTGTTAGTTTGAGTGTTTTCTGTACCCAGATTGAGGAAGATGTTCAATGAAGTCTGGATCACACAGTGCCAAGTGATGGAATTGGATTTAGGGCTGAGGTCTTTAAAAAGACAAAACAAAACAGAATGCTTCCCATTAAAACTTTCTATTGTTTTTTTATACAGCTGAATGTTTAAGACATTCCATCCCTGTAGCTAGTCCAGCAAAAGGGAAAATGAATTTTACCTGCATTCTGAATAAATCACAAATGCTTTAATAGAAAGGATTGAAAGGCAGTGCTGCTGTTTACATTTCTGATTGCTGAGGCTGTCTAAGACTTTCAGGAAAGGAGGTGCTGAGAGCGCATGTGTGGCCCCAGGGTGATGTTGGAACCTGGACTGCAAACTAAGGAGCTGCTGCTCGCTGAGGGGCATGGGCAATGATGTGTGGTGGGTGGCACGTGGCTTGAATGGAGGTCTTGCTCTGTGCTCAGTCTGGAGATTCAAGAGAGGAGGGAGACAGAGGTTAGATGAACAAAACAGAGGAGTGTGAAGCAGGCGGCATCTCCACAATCAGCAAGGCATTGTGCTACATGTTCCATGTAGTGATTTGACACCCTGCCAAAATTAGCAGCTTCCCTCCACTGGCCAACACTGTGGCTCCTTTACGGATCTTTTATACTACATTCATCTTTCCTCTTCTGAGCAAATGCTGCTTGGTTATATTTTATATAGTTATTTATGATTGTCTGTGACACTACATCATGATTTCATTATCTTTTGTTCTTCTGAACGTTCCTGGTTGTACATTTCAACTGTAGAGTCAATTCTCACTCTAGTGACCATTCTGAGTCCTGTCGAACTGGGGCTTGTTTGCTGTTTATTCAAAAGCCTTCTTGGGCTGCAGACTGGCTCCCAGAAGGTGTGACATGGCATCTTTGGTTATGCTCATGTGTGAGGAAAGTTTTTTGTGAAGTTGGGAACTCAGCTGTGGGAGTCACCAGGCTCCTGGCTCCTCATGTCTCTGCAATGTAGATTTTCAGAGAATGTGTGTGTAAGACAAAAGGAAATGCTATACTTGACAGTTGGAAGTAATGTACCAAAATAAATTGCAGAAGTCATGAAGAAATATAATATCTGAAATAATATGCAGAACTTTAATTTTAAGTGTAGTACTAAAAACAATTCTCAGGCTTATGCCATAAGATGAGGCAGAGATGAGGTGGCATATATTTCTTGTCTGGAAGTCCCAAGGTCTATGGAGGTACACACTCAGTTATTAGTACATAAAAATGACAGACAACTGGGAAAGGAGAATGCATTTGAAAACAGACAGTAATGTAAGGACATAGAAAGAAATCATGTACTGGAACTAGCCACATTAACAGAGTGACATTGAAAAAATAATAAGCAACAGGGCAGGCAAGATGTGCATCCCTGTAATACCAGCATTTTGGAGGTTGAGGAAGGAATTTGAGGCCAACCTGAGCTATATAGTGAGATCCTGTCTCAGAAAGAAAACAAATGAAACAATGCCAAAATAATTGTCAGTATTTTGTCTTTTTCAACATCTTAAAACAATTCAAAATGGTTGTATATATGTATGTAGTATATTCTATTTGAAAATCCTTATAATGAAAATCTATGAGATCCTTATAATTTTATGTGGTTTTAAATCTTTCATTTTTTATTGGTACATTTTAGATATACATAATGATAACATTCATCATAGGGAATTTGTGCCTGTGCATGACATATTTTGCTTCTTCTTTTTTCCCATTCTTCTCCTCTTCCTTTAACCCCTCTTCCCTCCCTATTTACAAAAGCTTTGTTTCTATTTTTTCTTTCTTTTCTTTTTCCTTGTCTCTTCCTTCCTTTCCCCCTCCTCCCTCCCTTTTTCATCTTCTCTTTTGAACATTTTTTCCCGTTTCCCAATATCTATTATTTGTCTCTATTTATGCTTTTATGTTTTAAGGTGACATGGTGAGATATTCAGCCAAGAGCAAGGAAAATTGCTCCACTTCTAGCATTTCTGTGGAACAGATGAATTATTTGGGGTCTTGGGTTCCTAGGATATCATTTTTGATTCTATTAAATGAAGGAAAAAGCCTCCTCCACTTTCTTCTGTACTTGAAAGTCCAGGATATGTGGCAGCCATGGTCCCTCTGTAAGATGTGTGACACACCCATTAATTGACAATACCATCCATCAACAATGAACCGCTAATTTACATACTGCTAAAAAAGTGACACACTGTCAATCACAATTTTAAAAGATAATAGTAGGAAGACTGTTATGAAGTTTAAAAATTTTAAAGACTCTGAGAAGCATATCTGTTTAAAGATGTGACCATGTGCTAAACTAAAATCAAAATGGATCAAAGATCTAAATGTTAAAACAGAAACAATCTACTGGAACATAAAATAGATAAAACTCTTGAAGACATAGGTATAGGCAAGGACTTTCTGAACAGAATCCCAGTGGCACAAGCAATAAACTGAGAATCAACAAATTGGATCATATCAAATTAAAGAGCTTCTGCACATCAAAGGAAACAGCCAACAGAATGAAGAGACAACCTACAGAATGGGAAAAAATTTTGCCAGCTATTCTTCAGACAGAGGCCTAGAATCTGGAATACATGAAGAACTCAAAAAAATTAGACCCCCCCCCCCATAAAAGAGCCAAACAAAAAATGGGCAACCAAAATAAATAGATACTTTTCAGAAGAAGTACAAATGGCCAAGAAATACATGAAAAAATGTTGAACATTACTGGTGATTAGAGAAATCCAAATTAGAACAACATTGAGATACCATCTTACTCCAGAAAGAATGGCTATCATCAAGAAATCAAATAATAAGAAATGCTAGTGAGGCTGCAGGGAAAAAGGATCTCTTCTACATTGTTGATGGGAATGTAAATTAATACAACCACTATGAGATCAATATGGCAATTCCTCAAGAAACTAAAAATAGAAATTCCATTTGACTCACCTATTACCCTTCTAGGAATCTTTCCAAAAGAGTTAAAGTTATGATATTACAGTGATACATGCATAACCATGTTTATAGCAGTACAATTTATAGTAGCTAATACTTGGAAATGGCCTTTATGTCCATCAACAGATGAATGGATAAAGAAAATGTGGTATGTATATAAAATGGAGAACTACTCTGCCATAAAGAAGGATAAACTTGAGCCATTTGTAGGTAAATGGATGCATGCACCTTGCAGTCATAATGTTAAGTGAAATGAATCAGACATATAAGTATAAATATTGCATGGTTTCTCTTATATGAGAACCCCCAAATATAAATAAAGAACAAAATAGAGATAATAGGAAGTAGGAGGATCTTTTTTTAAATGAGAAAAGGATCAAAGGGTGGAGGAGGGGAGGGTAGGAAGGAAAAAAGGATTTTAAAAAGAGAATCAAAGAAAAAAATGGAAATAGAGCATTTTCAAATAGGAAGGGGACTGAGAGTTGGAGGAAGCAGGCAGAAGTGGGAGAAGAAGGGAACACAAAAAGAATTAAGATGTGTTATGTAAATGTACAAACTCCTCACAATAAATATAATCATTGTGTATTGCAAGGATGTACTAGTAAAAATACATTAATAAAAAAGAACTTCTGATATGTAGTCATTCTTATCTTATTCATCTGATTATTCTTTATAGAGTTTTGGTAAGTACCTACTATATCTATTCATTCATTTATTCATTTAACAAGTAATACAAGTTCAGTGTCTATTGTATGTCAGGCAATACAGCATGCACACATCAACTTATACTGAATTTTAGAAGTCTATTTGCCTCTCCAAACATCAAACATGCACATGAAGCTAGTGATGCTCGTGAGAAATCAGCTTAAGGAAATGCAAGATGTTCCCTTTTGAGGACAGTAGAATCACCCAATACTTTATATTTAATGTAATCATTTGCTCCATAGAATTTGTATCGAGAAGTGAAAGGCAGGTGAACAAGAATTCCCACAGTGGTTTCTTAGTCATGCAGGGATCCATGTTATTTCTATTACATTTCTTTGAAAATCTTGTTGAATGATGATCTCCTTACCTCTGAGACTCTGATAAAGATCTGTCATCTCTTCTCTAGCAGACAAAGGATGAGTGTCCTATAAAAATTTTGATGCTGTATCATATGAAAAAACTTTATATGGTTTATTATTATGCTACACAGTTAAATTGATTTATATACACTTAAGAAATCTTCATATATTATCCATTTATAGCTAATAGTACCAGAGACATTAATAAGTCTCTAAAAGCAATATTTTGCAAGGAACAACATTTCCCTGGTGAGTTACCTCTCAGAGTCAGAATCTTGAGTGCAATATAGACAAATGACATATAAAGTTCATTAAGCCCCAGTCTCTTTATCTGCTGTGCTATTATGCTGGAGAGCAGGGAAAATGACTAAAGAATTAATTGAAATGCCTGAGTTCACTCTGTAATGGAAACCATACACAATAATATGCCTTAATCTATACAACAAACAAGGATGCTCTATCTTCAAGAAGAACTGGCAAAAGTCTTATGGATGATTAAGTGAACAGTTTCTGTTCTTGTTCTCCCTTTGTGAGCTGTTCTTGCCTCATGAGACATTTGCCTATTTCTAATTGGTCTTTTCTTTCAGTCTCTGTTCAAAGTTAATTTTAAGTACAGTGTCCTGATTGATTATACTTCCAAAGAGGCCATTCCTTCCTCAACTGCCTAAGGCTGTTCATCTAGAATTTTCTCTCTCATTTCTCAAGTTTGTATTTCCTGTTTCTCTTGGGTCCAGGTACACTATGTTTTCTGATCAGTCAAATTGCTTCTCCAAAATAGGTGAAGAGAAATTATACATGGTATTCTCTGGAGGTGAATTAGTCAGAAACATGGCTGCCAAGGCTCTTCCTGTGTCATAGATCAAAGGTTACTCCAGGCTTTCTGCTCATAGTTTTTGTGCTTTTATCCAAATGTGTTGTGTTTACTATGTGTACTACACAAGGATAAAAATTTATAGTTGATTAAGCGTGATGACTGTGGCCATAGATTATAGTTGGAAAATTTCCACCCGCATATGCACACGCACATACATATCCCCACAAAGATTAATTTCCATTTATATCATTTTGACCCAGGACAACCTTTTGAGCAACATCCCTTGTAGGAAGAAGAATGGTTTACATTAGCTTCTCTTTCCTATAAATGTCATCGAATAATAGCTTTCTTGAAGAATTCCAATCTATATGACTACATTTTAAATATAAATTTCTCCCAGTGGTCCTTTGGCCACAGAGAAATTAGCACTGACTATAAAGCAAAGTGCTTGAAATTTTTCCTTCAGGAAAATTGGATAGCAAGAAGGAAAGAGATTTATATTTTTCATTTAGTAGTAATGCTCATTTTAAGAAATTTTACATCATTAGGACTCAATAAAGGGCAAGAATGTGAAATATGTTCTCCCTGAAGACTGTTCTACATGTTTGCATAACATTTAGTGCTCCAAGTGTTTATTTCAAGGGCTCTCCATTTTCCCTACATCCTCCAGAGAGCTGAAATATTACAGAATTTCCAAACTTTAAATACATAACCAACTATCTTTCCTGACAGTTTCTGAAAATTTATTTTGAAATCAATGACAAAAATGTTAAATTTAATGGTAGATTCCATTCTGTAAGCTTCCCCTACAAAGCACAGGCAGCTCTACAATCTCTATATTTATTTATTCTGACAAGGAGTACCCTGGAAGTGGAAGGAATTTGATAATGTGAGTGTATGTTGGGCAAGGAGGTTCTTTAATAAGATAGCTTATCACAAACACTTTTCAAAGGAATTTCAACTCAGACACAGTAGACTGGGTTTTGCATTTCTTGGCAATCTACACTGTACAAATAATTTTTAAAAATATGCAGGATTCAAAGAAATCTTGAGAAAAATCCCTGAGCTAGGAAAAAAGTGAGCTTTTGATGCCCAGTGGATTCACACATAAACCTGGCAAATATCTTGATATCTGGATTCATCCGAAGCTGTTATTAAACCAGATATTATGAGTAAACACACTTTAATTCCCTCTGGTGGGGTGGTACAGACAGAGGGTTACTGGAGTTTCGAAACAGTTTTTAAGCATTATCCTGTTATGTAATTCAAATGCATTTTTAAAAAGGGAGTTAAGGCTGGTGACATGATTAGTCACTTATATTTAGGCATTGGTCAAAAGCAAGTGGTCAAGGAGAGAAGATAAAGCCCCTTTTAGGTAATCTGAGACAGTCATTTGAAGTTATGCCAAACACAAGACACAAGATAAGAACCTTAGCCTAAGAACAAAGACAGGAACTGGGAAGTCCTCAGGGAAATATCAGAGTTTGGGAATACTCCATGAGCCTGGATTTTATCAGTCATGGAAAGAGCCGAGGGCCCCTGATATCTCTTTAGCTAGGGTGGTTCTGACATACTGTTGTAGTCTTACACAACTTCAGTGATGTCTTTGAATATAAAGGTCTTTGATATTATAGGGCAGGTTCTTTCAGAAACCAGTCTAAGTGCTTTATTCCTTGGAGGGCCTGAAACATTTTGCTTCTAGAGGAGGATTTGTCAAAAGGACCTGACAAGAATCTAACAAAGACCTTTTTTTCTGGGAAGAAAGAAAATCCTAGAAAAAATCTGAATGTTGTATACTTCAACTGACTACTGCCAACTTCAAGACCCTGGTCACAAGACCCTGCCACGAAATCTGTCTATTTTGTAGAAATGGACCCAGCACTTTCCCTTGAGCACATCTACTGTGTATTGTGAAGCTCATCCTTGATTTTCCTGTGGAGGCGATAGAATTATCAAGATGAACAATGAGTTAGCCAAAAGATTTCTGAGTTGTGAGGGTGATGGAGGACCTAGCAAGGTAATGGGAAGAAGATGAAAGGATGGTGGGGTGGATGGAGATCTTCTGGAAGTGGAATACTTCCTATTTTTAACCAATTAATTAGAGGTGTTATACCCAACAGAAATGGGCAATGGATTATTTTGTATAACAAGGACAAAAATCATCCACTGGTCAGTGGGAAGACAGAGTCCATGGCAATTCTTGTTTTATTTCCAGCTCCATCATCAACTGTCTGTGAGGCTCTGGGCCAAGTCTTTTAACCTCTCTAGAGATGACAGTATAATTGAGATCACTAACACCAAGTCCTCTTTCAGTATTAATACTTTACGTAACCAAAAAATGCAATAAGTTGTATGTGATGCTGAATTTTAAATGACAACTTGATAGGGTCATGAGGTACCTAAATATTTGGCTAAATATTACTTTTTTGTGTGTCTGTGAGGATGTTTCCAACAAGACTGGCATTTAAATTGGTAGATGGGGTACAGTAGGTTGTCCTTCTGGGTGTGGGTGGCCACCATCCCCAGTTGAGGGCCTGAAGAAAACAGCCGACATGCCGGGGATTTAGCTCAGTGGTTTCACCGCCTGCTGTGCAAGTGCAAGGACCCGAGTTTGATCCTCACCACCACCAAAAAAACACACAAAAAACCAGACAGCCAGAAGAAGGGAGAATTCACTGTTGATCTGGATCATTGGTCTTCTGCCCACAGATCAGGCTGTACACTGTGGACTAACCTGGTATATATACAATATATATTTACATATATATTTATTATATATATTCTATTGGTTCTAGTTGTCTGGATAATTTTTGACATTTTTATATCTGAGAACAAAGATTGCTCAAGTCTAGGCTTCTTGTTTCCAGTTTTACTGAAAATAATTTTTAAGAATTAGACACTTAGTATTTTCTCTTTGTTCCCTTGAAGTAATAATTGATTTTTAGTGGTTTGTTCCTGGGTAGGAAATAGAGACATCATGTAGCTGACAGTGGACTACATGCAGAGTTTCTGAGAAGCTATTATTTTTTTGCAGCCAGTGTCTTGATGAGTATTCAGCAGGAGGAGCTCTTTAGCTGTGTGAACGGCCATCAGAAGGGTAACTAGTTAGCAGAATCTATGGTAGCCAGCAAAAGGAAATTCTCTCCACAGAGAATGGCCAGCTATTTTACCCATTAAAGAATGGCACAGACCCTTCCCTCATATCTTGAATGTTCCAGCATGTAGTTAAAGTATCAGCAGGAAATCAGGAGCCCACATACAGGGCTAAATCTTTCTTTAAATCTGTTTCCTAAAGGTGGTTAACTGCCTTCTAAATGTCAGGTGTGGCTGAGGTCCAGAAGGGCTGGGGCTGGAAGGAGCTGATAGTTAACAAATATGGTTGTTTCCTCTGGCTTTTTTGGTCTTACAGCAGCCCAGGCACAGTGGAAGGCATGGAGCCACAAAAGCAGGGGTATAAATAGGCAGGAGGAAGTCAAGTAGCTTGGGCTGCCAGTGGGGATGACTGGTTAGTGAGTTCTCATTTCTGGAAGATGTAGCAGTTTCTAGCTAATTGCCACATGTTAGTTTTTAAATTACTCCTCAAATCTGCAGGAACATCATATGGCCTCTCTGGCTGTCCCGTGATTTGTTTCTTTATTTACCTATTTATTTGTTTGGTAGGGGATACCATGGGGCTTAGAGTGGTCTTAACTACACAGATCAGCTTATAAGGCTTCTGATCTGTCTCAGTCAGTTTTAAATTTTTGCCCTTCAGGACTAACATTAGGGAAAACAGAGGTGTTTTGGATTTTTGAGGCCCATTGCTCTCCTATTTTGTGCCCCTTTCTGTGTGGAGCTGCTTCATTCCTTGGTTCTTGGGGTCCCCATTATTCTTTTGATATTTTCCTATCTTTTGCTGCTTGTAGCCCCTCCAACCAGCACTTTGAATGCAATATGATTACTTTATCTTTATTTTGCATGATAATTACTTACATTGTTTCTCCGGGGGCACCTATGTTTCTCCTTTGGCCCAAAGGAGATTACAGGCAAAAATTTGGGAATAAACCGGGGAATTCTTATAGGATGGGGCTTATACTGCATCCTGCATATCACTTTACATGGGGCTCTCTCAGTTATATATGTCCAGTCCTGCCTTACTTATACCCAGACATTTCTTAGAATTGTATGGGAAGTAGCCAATGCAAATTTTGAATTTATGGTTTTAAATTTTTAAAGAATTTGTTAAAAGCCACGGATTCTCTGTCCAGTCAAATTCACACATGCATACATATCCACATTTTACATACAATGTCAAGTGGTGTCACCAGACTCCTTAGAGCTCATCTTGGGATTCTAGGGCTATAGAAAGCTTGGTGTTTGGAGTAGGAGACCTGAATTTGAGGTTCCACTGTTGTCTGAGGCAAGTTCTTTGCATTCTTGTGGACCTGTGTTCTCACCTGTAAAATGAAGACTATGAACTATATCAGAGGTTCTCAATGAGGATAGAATTGCAGGAATATATTGGCCCTTGTACCAACCTAGAATGTGTACAATCTGGGAAATAGGAGAATGTGATTTGGAAATCTCCCCAGGCAAGTGCATATGCCCCAACTGTAGCTGAGAACCAAGAGACAAGGAGATCTCGGAGGTGACCTCTGGCTTCAGTGTTTCATGATGCTGTGGTTTTCCTCCAGAAATTTGACCCCATAAAGTTGAGAGGATATTTCTTCAATTACTGGTGGGGATAATAAGCCAGACTTTACCCTTCTTACCATTCTGTCTCACTGGGTTTTTTTTGTTTTGTTTTTCTTTTTTTTTCTGTCTCATTGTTTAAAGGAAGAAAGTGGTAAGAAGGGAGCAGAACCCTTCTAGAATTCACCTTTCCTTGAGTACCCATTGGGAGATAATTTATCTATTCAACCTTGAGGGGATAGAAAACCTAATTTATCTTTATTTTTAAGAGCCTATCCACTTGGGATGTAGAATTACAAAGTAAGTGTTTTCTGGCTAAATAAATTAATATCACAGCTGTTATTTTTTAAATCAAATATTTGTCTCCTGCTTTCCCAGAAGGTTGAGAATCACCAATATCATCTAAGATTTTATTTTACTGGATATTGAAATAGCTATTAATTTATTAATTAATTGAAATTAAAAAAATATTTACTAAACTTTTATTACATGTGTGACATGGCAGCATTTTCAAAATGGTAGAGATTTAAAAAGAGAGTTTAGAGTCTCATGCTAATATCAAAATGTACATGTAAAGATTACTGTTGAAAAAAATTATACTCCAGTAAGCTTTCTGTTTGGAATCAAGAAGGGGTTTTATAAACCTCTTGCTATAGTTTGGATCTGGAGTGCCTTCCAACCTGGTTGGCAGTCTGTGACTCTGTGGGAGGCGGGACCTAGTGAAAGGAAGTCACATCATTGGTGGCGTGCCCTTGAAGGGTATATTGAGACCCTGGTCTTTTTCCTCTTCCTCTATTTTTTTTTCTCTTTCTTTCTTTCTTTTTTTTTTTCTTCCTCCATTTTGTTTTCAACTGCTATCATGTGAGCAGCTTTGCTCTACCACATGATTGCTGCCATGGTTAGCCTCACTACAGGTCCAAATGGACTACGGACTGAAAGCTTAGAAACAATGAACCAACATAAACCTTCATTCCTTATAAGTTGATTATCTCAAGTATTTTTGCCACAGTGATAGAAAGCTGATTAACAGACCTTTATAAAATAATAAAAGTTTTTAATTAACATCTTTTATTATTCCTAGTTTACACTCTACTTTCTGGAGTTTTTCTGACTGACTTTCCTTGTACTTCATGTAGAGTGCCAGCCACATCAGGATACTTTAAGTTGAAGGAGTAGCATGTTTTGGGATCCTTCAAAAGGTAGAGGTCATATAGCCGAATCAATTCCACCAGCACTTAGCATCCCTGTTCACCACTGCATAAAATAATTGCATAATGTGAGTTCTGGCTGCTCCGCTAAGGATATAGCCCAGACACCAAAGGCATCAATAGAATAGATTGAAAATGGTGAGATACCTACTGCTTTGTCAGTGTTGTAGTTCAAAACTGCTTTCATTTAGAAGAAGATGAAATTACTTCAAATACTGGAATCCTTTCTTAGAAACTTTATAATTGAGTATACTAAAAAGCTACTTTTCACTTATGGTAGTAGTTGTGTTTTCGATATAAATTTTCCTGGTACAAAGGGCTGGGGATTTAGCTCAGTGGTTTCGCCGCCTGCCTCGCAAGTGCAAGGACCCAAGTTTGATCTCCGGTACCAAAGAGAAAAAAAAAATTAGCTAATAAATGTCTTCCAGTCTTCCAACACCGTTTGCTGGGGATTTAGCTCAGTGGTTCCACTGCCTGCCTTGCAAGGGCAAGGATCCAAGTTTGATCCCCAGTACAAACAAAACAAAACAAAATTTTCCTGGTACAACTGGTAGTAGTAGTAGTAGTAGTAGTAGTAGTAGTAGTAGTAGTAGTAATGGTAGCAATATTTTTATTGTCTGTGTAGCAGGCTTTGTATTTGACACTTAATGCACACTTACTATATTATTTGATATCTATTGAACTTTGCTGTTTCAGGTACCCAAGTAATCCTCACAGCAGCCTTATTAGCTCGATACTATTATGGTTATCATCCTCCTTTTATAGATGAGTAAACTGAGGCTTAGAGGAACTAAGTAACTTGTCAGAGCTCACTCCACAGATAAATGGTAGAAAACTGGGATTTCAACCCTGGTTTTCTAACCTTATTTCCAAGTCAACCCTCACAGAAATCCTACAAAGAAACATAAATTTCCATTTAACAGATAAGGAAACTAACTTGGAGAGGGAAAATAATCTAATAACGTTAACATAGCTAATCAGTGACAGAGCCAGTCAGTAGAATCTGACAAGCCAATGCATGTCTTGCTGTGTCACACTGACAAGCCATGAAGCATCTAACAGTATAAGTAGGGAGGTGCTTACTTATCTAAACTTTTGAAAGAATAAAAACACCCTTTCCTTGGATATCCAATATCAAAGGAAAATCCTTGGCACCAGGAGAGCTCCTAAAAAATTCACAACACTTGTAATAATCCATCTTCTTTTCTTGAATGCAATAATAAATACAGAAATGAATTATTAATCCACAAAATTACTTTTAATTCAACTCAATGAGAGCTCTTTGAATACCTAACATTTGCAAGTCTCTGAGTTAGGGACAAAGACAACTATAGAGATAGTAAAATACAGTCTACCATGGGAGAAAAGGCAGTATTACAGGCCCCACACAAAAGAGCAGATAAGCAAATTAACAATAAGAAAATGTCTTGTGGGTTCCAACAGAGAAGCACAGGAACTGTCACATGCAGAGGCTGGAAACAGAGACGGGCCTTGGAGGTGGTACATTAATTTCCTAGGGCTGCCACCACCAAGTAGTACAAACTGGGTGGCTTAAACAACAGAAATTTATTTTTGTCACAGTCCTAGAGCCTGGAAGTTCAAGATCAGGTGTTGGTAGTTTTGATTGCTTCTGAGGCTTCTCGCTTTCGCTTATGGTCACCTTCTTGTTGAGTCCTCACATGGCTGCCCTTTACTCAATGGATTTATGCCTGTGTTGTGGTCTCTTCTTTTTTTTAAAAAATCTTTTTATTATTTATTTGTATTAGTAAATGTTCACAGTACATGATAATCACATTCATCATGGAGAGTCAGTGCATACATATAACACATCTTCATCTTTTTTCATCCACTTCTCCATCTTTCTCCCTCCATCCATCTCTTGACCCCATTAACTCTGGAAAAAGAACTTTCTCTTTGTTTTCTACTGTGTATTTTGTATGTTTCTATTCAAATTATTTTTATTTTTAGTTACTCATATAAGACAGACCATGTGATATTTAAGCTTGTGAGTCCGATGTTTTTTTTTTTTTTGGTACCAGGGATTGAACTCAAGACCTTGTGCTTGCAAAGCAGGCAGCGGAAATGCTGAGCTAAATCCCCAGCCCAAGTCTGATGTTTTGAATTGTTAAATTGTTTCTTGGTAGTACAAGTTTGTAGTACATGATGATTGCATGTATGGTGAGGAGTTAGTACATGTACATAATTTGTAATACAGTTTTAATCCTTCCCCTCCCCTCCCTGAATCCACTGTACCTCTTTGCATATAGTTACAGTATGTGTGTAGCACATGATAAGCACATTCTTGATAGGGACTTGGTGCATGTACACAGCACTTCACAATTTGTCACTCTTTTCTGATCTCATTTCCCTCCCTTCCTTCTTCCTCTCAGTTCACTACCCACATGCTAAACATTCATTTTGATTTTTCCTACTGCCTATCTTTTATTCTGCACTTCAGTTATATATTGTGGTTCTCATTTATGAGAAACCAGGTGTTATTTAAGCTTGTGTATCTTATTTATTTCACTTAATATTTTGGTCTTAAGGTGCTTCCATTTTCCTACAAATGGTATTATAATTGGACTCTAGAAACTCATGTTTTCTTTAATTTGTTCTGACACTCATTAATAGAAGATTATATCCTCAAGTTCCCATAGTTTCTATACATTTTTGACATTTCTAATGTCATTGCCCTATGATCTGATAATATGCATGCAATAATTTTGATTCTATTGTATTTTTCATAGGAATGCTTTATGGGCTAGTATATGGTAGACTTATTGACATTGTTGCCTTCAGCGTCTCTAAGATGCATAAAATCATTAATCATGAGTAGCATATTTGAATTTCATGTCTGTAATGTGGGAAATACCGATGCCAACATGTGCCCCTCACCATAGGAGAAATGATCACTATGAGGTTTACGGCTTTGGTGAAGATCAGTGTTCTCAGTGCTTAAATTTTCTTTGTAAGATTGGAGGAGAATCTTAGACTTTTCCTGAAAGTTTTGTACTCATTTTCAATTTGCTGGTCATCCGAGTTTCTTCCTATGGAAGCCAGGTTCCTAAAGGTTTCCCACATCACATCTCTGTAGAGCTTCTTTTGTGATGGATCCAGCAAAGCCCACTCCTGCATGGTGAAGTTCAAAGCCACATGCTTAAAGGTCACTGCCACCATCGCGTGGCTCCCGGTCTCCCAGAGTCCTTCCCATGCAGCCTGCAGCCAGCAGAAGTCACATAAGGCAGTCTAGCCCACTGGGGGCTCTCAGCATCATACTCAGGACACTCCATTGGGCGCCATGACACCGGAAGTCGGCAGCACCAAATCTTTATCAAAAATATATCTCCATAAGACTTGTTCTACAAGAAATGCTAATGGAAGTTCTTCATACCAAAAAGTCAAATGCAAGCCTGGGGATTTAGCTCAGTGGTTCCACCACCTGCCTCGAAAGCACAAGGACCTGAGTTCTATCTCCAGTACCATCAACTTATGCTCCTTTTACTTTAAGTCTTAACCCATGTTGAAGAACGTTTTCCCTTGTCCTTGAAATCACAATCTGTGCCCTCAGAGCTGACTGGATTCCATTCACGACGCTCTGTGGAGTCTGAGAGGCCGCTTGTGCCCTCTTCTTATAAAGATACCAGTAATATGAAGTTGTGTATGGCTCTCGTGATCTCATTTTAATTACCTCTTTACAGACCATATTTCTAAATATAGTCACTGTTATGGCTTATGTTTAGATATCCGCCCAAAGCCTTTTGTTTTTCCAGAGGTGGCTGAATCTAGAGTGTGTGATTGATTCAGGTGGGGCTAGGCCCAAGGGCACTAGGATTAAAGGTGTGCCCTAAGTAGTCTGAATAAGATAAGAGGCTCTGAAAGACGCTGATAAGGTCCCTGGTTGCTTTTGTTACCTTCTGGCCACCATGAACTGTTTCTCTTGTTGCTTTTCCCTTGTTGATTTTGCTGTCTTCGGCCGCTTTGAACTTTGCTCTGCTGCCATGTGCCACTCTGCCTTGAGCCAGCTGATTATGAACTGAAACCTGTACGAAGTGTGAGCTAAATAAACCCTTTCATCTCTAATTTTGGGTGTTGAGTATTTTGTCTCAGCAACAAAGGAGGGAAAAGTAACTAAGACAGTCACACTCCAACACACTAAGAATTAAGACTTCCAACAGCTGTATGAGGGTGGGGACAATTCAGCCCTTAACCAATGGATAAACTATCCAGAGAAGTCTAGGCAGAGGAAATAACACAAGGTTTAGGAGGAGATAGTGTGATCTATGTCTGGGGGAGAAATTAAGTAATTAAATATGATAGAGAAAAGAATACATGTAGGGGACTCTTGGATGTCAGGACAAGGAGTTAATGTTTATGTTGATGGATAATGGAGTGATTTGAAATTCTCTAATAGTGGAGTAATTTTATAAATCTCCCCTTGAGGACTTCTACAGCAATTTGTTGAGTCATACAGAAAGAATACAGACAGGTGGTGAGGACAGAGTTTGGAATATATGAGGGATTATTAAATTAGGTGAAAGGTCTTACTAAGAAAGAGATTGGGGATCTAAGCACTAAAAAAAATGTTTACCATGAGCAGCATTATCAACTACATAATTATGTTACTGTGAGGTAAGCTCTCCAGTATTTTTAAAGGCCCATATAAGATGGTTTTAAACTCCTTATTCCCTCACCATGACAAGTCCAAAACACTTCACAAGATATCTAAGAACTTAGCATTCTCTCATTAAATTAGTTTAGTTTGGGATTGTTTAAAACTCCACAGATTCTGCCTCTACTGTGCACCTCACTTCTGCAGACACTGAATCAACATTTCCATCATTTTGGGAAGGAGGACTCACAAAACAGGCTCATGAAAGTCTTCTGCTAATATCAGAATTTATTGATGAGCAGGGGAGTTAGAAGGGCTTTACATTGCAGATGGACAAATAACCTGACATTGACCTAGGGGACATCCTCTTTTTAAAGGCTCCTCCCACCATTTCTGCCAATCCAGCCTAACTTTATGCTATTCAGGTGTATGTCTCTGGGAACACTTCTCTTTCACCCCCATTTCTCAATTTAATAAAAAAATCAGTTAAGTCCTCCCTATTTTATGATCTTTCCAGATTTTCTCCTAGATCTTATCTTTTCCATCCATGTGGCCCAATAAAATGTCTTATTAAACTAAGATAGTTCTAACCTTAAGAAGAATTTTAGTTCCAGGCTTTCAGATTTTTTTTTACTCTGCCATAATTGGTTTAAAGAACATTTTACAAATAATTAAATATTAGAGATCATAGAGTGAGTTGAGACCATCTGGGATAAACACACAGTGCAAATAGATATGAAGCATAAGAATGCCTGTAATGGGGACAAAGTGGGGGACCCAGAACCTAGGGAGGAAGACAATGGGTTCTAGGGTATCAGGAGATGCAGCACCACATTTAGGGATGTGACAGCTTTAAGAAGAGTGGGAGTTAAGTCTCAAGGGACAGAGCATGAGAAAACAGAGATGAGACAGTCTTTGGAGTCAAAAGATTCAAGACGGTGGAGCTGTCAGTGTCCAGACCCAGGACCCAGTTGTGATTGTTACAGTCGCCAGAGGATCTGCTTCTGCCTTTCATGACTGGGCCACTCCAGAAATCCTGGACTAAATACTAAAACAGTGGTAGTGTGCAGTATGTGCACTGTCATAGAACCACTTAGCACCGAAGGTGACCTCATGGAGTGTGTGCATCCCTGCCTCTTGGGGCTCACCTAGTAGCCAGCCTTTCTGTGTTCTTTCTGGATCCCTTCTGTTGTCCACTGCAGCTTCAGATGCCAGCTCCCCTGATCCATCTCTGTCTGCAAGTGGTAGGGATTGTAGTAGAGAGCCGGGATTCCTGACTTTACCATCTCCTCACTGTCTGACTTTTTCTTCTCCTTCATTTTCCTGACCTATCAAATGGTAAGGAATATAACTATACATGTGCATGCCCCCTGGTTTCCCAGGGTCACCATGAGGTTGATATTAGAAAATGTGTAAGTGTAAATGCTCGGTAAGATGCTATTGACTCAGACTGCCTGGGTTTGGACCCAGCTTTTGTTCTTTACTAAATATGTGATCTTGAGCAAGGTGGTTAATTTTGATGAGTGCTCAGTATCCTTGTCTGTAAAATAGGGATAGTAATGATGCTCACCCCATAGGACTATTGTGAGCTTTAAATAAATTCGTGTAAGTAAAGAAAACAGAACAAATTGTGGTATTTAGTAAATGTTATACATGAGTTAGCTGTTATTATTGCAACCACTATTATTAGACTATCTATATATGTATATATAATTTTTTATTCCCTAAAGGATTAAGATCTGTCAAAGATTTATATACTACAGAGAGATGACTTAAATTAGGTAGGTAAGAAAGATACAGTAGTTGTTTTATTTTCATGCTCTTGCCTCCTTCCAACAGCTGCCTTGTGTTCTGACATTGTTTCCTGCCAGTTTCATTCTGTCACATACACACACACACACACACACACACACACACACACACACACACACGCCCTGCCAGGCTCAACTTGGATCAGTTTGCTGCAGCTCCAGGTTCCTTCCTCTTCACAGAGAAAATTTTATATTCTGTTCAGCTCCATTTAGGGCCAAAGTATGGCTGGTGAGGAGGTGGAAAGAGTTGACACCTCCCTGTGAGGGAGTAGCAGGCTTGGGATGGTGTTCCTCTGAGGAAGGAGGCACTGCAGGGTATTTGGAGGCCAAAGGGAAGTTGCCAGTGGAGAGGGAGCGATGGAAGATGCTAGCAAGAGGGAGTGATTGATGGAGGGAGTGTCTGCCACAGGCAGGAAGCAATGGGCTCAAGAACACAGGTCTTTGAGAACAAAGTTGGCCAGGTTTTTAAAACAGTTTTCATAAATCATGTAAAATAAAGCTGTCGATATTTGTAGCCTACCATGACCAAAATATCTCCTCTTTGCTTCCACCAGCCTGAAGGGAAGTAAGGTCAGTTCTAAGCAAAATTGGGAAGTCTGTCAAAGCATATCCTGTTCTTCCCTGGACCCCTTCTCTTGTTTCCTGTCTCATACTGATCGTGCTATTTCCCTTCCATCCCTGGCTCCAGGACTCCCCCTCCAGCTTATGCCTCAACCCCAGCCTTCAACTCCAATCAGTATTGTTGGAAGCTGACCATGTGGAAAAATTCTAATGTATATTAATTAATATGCACAGCACCACCATATCTATATTGTCATAGGAGGAAACAAACACTGTGGGAATGTAGGAGTAAAATTCAAGGTCACACAAAGCATAGAGATAGAATTAAAACCTATGACTCTTGATGACAGGTGCAGAGGTCTTTCTGTTATTGCAGACTGAGTCTCCCCACCAGTTGTCTTGAGCGACCCTCATTGACACCCTCCTACCTTGGTAACCCTTTTTCATGATTCATGTGACCTTGTCAGTCTTCCAGGCTGAACATCTTATCATGTGCTCTCCTTTCCAACCTCCATCACTCTGAAAGACAGGTATCAGGCCTTGTGCTAGGTCTTGAGCCCTCTTTCCCTTATGCGCTCTTGTGTGAACCTTCAGGACATGCTTTTCTGACTCAGCTTAGTATGTTTGATTTGTGTATGAATTGTCTGAGTGGGCTCTCTTGCATCCCTGAGTGGTTTTCCTTTTCCCTTCACATGTTCCCTGTGAGTTGTCTCATCCACACCCTTGTGGGGTGTCCGGTTTTTTCTGGCTGCTGGACTAACGGTCCTATTATTCTCTGCCACCTGGATATTTCTAGCTTGATAATCCTCGGTCATTCCAACTCAGATTGTCTAAAAGGAAGTGAATATTTCTTTATCTTCCTGCTGCCAGTCTGTTTCTCGAACTCCTACTATTCCCCCATCCCTATTCCCTTGGAAATAATATCATGAGGTAATAATTGCTCAGATTAGAAATGTGTATGTTTTTTTGAACTCAGCTCCTCAGTCCCAAATCCCACCTCCTGTGCATCCCCAAATCAATTCCTATCTATTCTACTTCCTAATGATTTCTCGAATCTAGATTCATCCATATTACTTCCTACCTTGGCCCTTGCAAAGCCTGAGTCTCTTCAGTCTTGCCTCATTTTAGTTTGTCATCCATGGTGAAGCCAATGATTTCAAATGCCAAGCAAATCATGTACTTCCTTACTTAAAATCCATTAGTGGCTTCCCTGGCTTGTAGGCTCAGACATAGATTCTTCAGCGCAGTGCACATTCACCTTTCTTACAGCTTAATTTCTCATCAGTTTCACTGTTTTGCACCTCACACGCTCATGCTGAACTATACTGCATTTCTTGAATACACCTCTCATTCTTGTTGTTGTTGTTGTCCTATGTCCTCTTTACTCTGAGAGAGAATTCTCCCACTCCCTTTGTAAATTTCTATTAATATTTGAGGTATCTCAAGGATATTACCTACCTGGATAAACCTTTTCTCATTTTCCTTAGGAAAATATGTCTAGAGCATTATTTAGTGTGCTTTTTATAGCTTATCTTGTCTTTTTCCTCATTATAAAAGTCATAATTCTAGATATTTTTGAAAACATGTTAAAATTTTTAAAATTACTTACAAACTCATTTACCCATAAATAATGTTTTTTAGAATTTCAATCAATTCTTTTTAAAGTATATTTACCATAAGTAATATTTACATATATTTAGAAATAAATGTCATACTGTATGAATGATCTTATATCTTACTTTGTTTAAGAAAACTGAAAACCTTTCATGGTATTAAATATTTTTCCAAGGACTGATTTTTACAAATTTATAAGAATAAATCTTATCTCCTGACTTCAATTGTAAATACAGTAAAAATCCAGAAAGAAGGCTGAGAATGTAGCTCAAGGAAGACTACTTGCCAGTTTTTTATGAAATAGAATTTCTATTTCATAACTGGAATTTAGGCAGCAGCGTCAATTTAATAATGATTTATAGTTTTCTTCTTTTCTTTTCCTTTCTTTTTTTTTCTTTTCATGGTACTAGGGATTGAACCCAGGGCCTTCACACTGAGCTACATCCCCAGCCCCTTCCTCTTCCTCTTCCTCCTCCTCCTTCTTTTAGTTTATTAGTACATGTATGCAGTACATAATGTGTGGAGTTGGCCCATGTAGATAACATATCTTAATTATTTTCTTCATCTCCTTTCCTTGCCCTCCCTCCCATCTACACCTAATCCTTAATCCCCTCTTTTTAATTTTTTTGTACATGTTTGGAGTGCACAATGTTTGCATTTCTGTGTGGAGTTGGTACATGTACGTACCACATCCCAATTATTTTTGTTCATCCCCATCTGTTCCCTCCCTCCCGCCTTCCTCTATCTTGATCCCTTTCCTCTTTGAGAAGGATCTATATCCCTATTTTCCTATTTTCTATCTTTTATTTTGCTCTTCATTTTTACTTTGGGTTTCTTGTATAAGAGAAGCAATGTGATATTTAAGATTGTGTGTCTGCTTTATTTCGCTTTAACATTATGATCTCAAGGTACATCCATTTTCCTGCAAATGATTCAGATTTATCTTTCTTTATTGGCAGAGTAGTAGTCCATTGTGTATAAATATCACATTTTGTTATCATTCATTTGTTGATGGACATATGGGCTTCTCCCATGATTTAGCTATTATGAATTGTGCTGCTATAAACACGATTATGCATGTATTTCTGTAATATCATGTCTTTAACTCTTTCAGGAAGTTGCCTAGAAGGGGAATAGCTAGAAATGGAATTCTATTTTTTGTTTTTTGAGGAATCTCCATACTGATTTCCATAGTGGTTGTGCTAGGTTACACTCCCGCCAATAAAGTAGAAGTGTTCCTTTCCCCCTGCATCCTTGCCAGCATTTGTTATTACTTGATTTCTTGATGACGGCCATTCTTTCTGGGGTTAGATAGAATCTCAGTGTTGTTTTAATTTGTATTTCTCTAATGGTCAGTTGTGTTGACCATTCCTTTATCTACTTATTGGCCATTTGTATTTCTTTTGTGAACTGTGTATTCATTTTTGTTGCCCATTTTTTGATTAGGTCTTTTACTTTTAAGGGGTCAAATTTTTTTGTGTTGTTTATGTATTTTAGAGATGAGTCCTCTGTTTCAGGAATCATTGAGACAGATTTTTTTCAGATTTTATAGGTTGTCTTTTCACTCTGTTGGTTGCTTTTTGCTGTGGAGAAGCTTTTTAGTTTAATATGATCCCATTTGTTTGATTCTTGGTACTATTTCTTGTACAACTAGGGTTCTGTTCAGAAAGTTCTTGATAACGCCTATGACTCTAAGAGTTTTACCTAACTTGTCTTCCAACAGGTTATTTCTTGTTAACATTTAGTTCTTTGATTCGATTTTGTTTTAGTTTAGTACATGGTGTGAGACATAGGTCTAGATTCAGTCTTTGGCATGTGGATAGCCAATTTTCCAGCACCATATATTAAAGAGGATATCTTTCCTCCAGTTTGTGTTTTTGGCCCCTTTGTCAAAGATCAAATAGTTGTATGTGCTTGGACTTGTTTCTGCATCCTCTATTCTTGTTTTGATCCTAGTGTCTGTTTTTGTGCCAGTACAATGCTGGTTTTTTGTTTGTTTGTTTTATCAGAGTAGCTTTGTAGTATAACTTTAAGACTGGGATTATGAGGTTTCTTGCTTTAGAGCACTTGCCTTATAAGCTCAAGGCCCTGGGTTCAAACTCCAGCACCTTGGGAAAAAAGTCCAGGCGGTACCGAATGTACAATTTAGACAAGGAAAGTCCTTCATCATCTTGTCAAAAATCTTAAATACTTTGTGACACACTTTTCAGACTTTTCCCCATGCTTCTACAAGTAGAAATATACATTTACATTTAATTAATTGCATAAAATGCTTGACACTGCTCTGGAGCTTTCTTTGTTTTTTTTTTGTTGTTGTTAAATTCTTTTATTGGTACATTTTAGGTATACAACACAATTACATTTCTCATAGGGAAATTGTTCCCTTACATGATGCATCTTGGTTCTTATTTTTTCCCCATTCCTAGCCCTCCCTTCACACCCTCCAGCCTTCCTTATTTACAAAGGCTTTGTTTCCATTTCTTCCATTTCTCAGCATTTTTCCTTTCCCTTCTTTCCTTTCCCCTGCCCCTCCCACTACCCCTAACCCTTTGGACCTTTTCTTCCTATTTTGCATTATCGATTATTCATTCTAATCATTGGTACATTTTAGGTATACAATATAATGACATTCATCATTGGAAATTTGCAACTTTACTTAATCTCTCTTGGTTCTTATTTTTCACCCTTGCCCAGCCCTCCCTTCAACCCCTCCATTCTTCCCTATTTACAAAGATTTTGTTCCTATTTTTCCATTTTCTCATATTAAATCCATTGCCTTCTTTCCTTTCCCCTACCCCTCCCACTTCCTTCCCCTTGCCCCTTTTCTTCCTATTTCACATTACCTATTATACATTTAGTCCTTATTTACACTTTCAGTTTCTCACACCAGAGAAACGATTTGGTATTTATACATGTGTGTCCTATTTATTTCACTTAAGAGTATCGCCTCAATGTGCATCCACTTAGCTATAAATGTCTCTAATTTCTCATTTTTTATGGCTGAGTAGTGCTCCATTTTATAAAAAACCCACATTTTCTTTATCCAGTCTCCAGTTGTTGGGCATTTGGGCTGTTTCCAAGTTTTAGCTATCACAAACTGTGCTGCTATGAACATGGGTGCACATATATCACTGTGGTATGATTCTTTTAATTCTTTGGGGAAGATCCCCAGTAGTGGAATAGCAGGGTCAAATGGGACTTCCAGTCCTAGTGCTTTGAGGTATCTCCATACTGATTTCCACAGTGCTTGCATCAGTCTACACTCCCACCAACAGTGGAGCAGTGTTTCTCTATCCCCACAGCCCTGCCAGCATTTGTGATTGATTGATTTCATGACAGCAGCCATTCTTTCTGGAGTGAAGTGGAATCTCAGCATTGTTTTCATTGGCATCTCTCAAATAACCAGTGATGTTGAACATTTTTTCATGTATTTATTTGCTATTTCTACTTCTTTGTGTGAGAAATGTCTGTTCATTTCAGATGCCCATTTTTGGATTGGGTCTTTAAATTTGGGAGATCTGATCTTTTTAAGTTCTTTATAGATTCGAGATAGTAGACCTTTGTCTGAGGAAGAGCAGGTGAAGATTTTTTCCCACATTGTGGGTTGTCTCTTCACACTGCTGGTGGTTTCTCTTGGTGTGCAGAAGCTTTTTAATAAGAAGACATCCCACGTGTTGATTGTGCTAGTTCACGGGCAACTGAGGTTTTGTTCATAAAATCTTTTCTTACACCAGTGTCTTCAAGGGTTCTACCTAACCTCTGTTCCAACTGGTTCAGAGTTTCTATTTTAATATTTAGATCTTTAATCCATTTTGATTTTAGTTTAGTGCATGGTGAGAGATACAGGTCTAGTTTTAATCTTTGGCAAGTTGAAGCCCAATTTTTCCAGCACCATTTATTAAAGAAGCTATCTTTCCTCCAGTGAGGGTGTTTGGCTCCTTTATCGAAGATGAGATGGCTGAATGTGTCTGGGGTTGTTTCTGCATCTTCTAATCTGTTCCACTGTCCTCAGGTCTGTTTTTTTGCCAGTACCATGCTGTTTTTATCACAGTAGCTTTGTAGTATAGTTTCAGGTTGGGGATTGTGATACTCCCTGCCGTGTCTGTTACCTAGAATTGCTTTTGCTATTCTGGGTCTCTTCTTGTTCCAAATGAATTTTTGGATTGTTTTGTCAAGGTCCATGAAGTATGCTGCTGGCATCTCAATTGGAATTGCATTGAATCTATATAGCAGCTTTGAAAGTATGGCCATTTTCACTATATTAATCCTTCCTACCCAGGAACAGGTGATGTCTGTCCATTTTCTGATATCATCTTCAATCTCTCTTTTCAGAGTGCCATAGTTTTCAGAGAAGAGGTCTTTGATTTCTTTCATTAGGTTGATTGCTAGGTATTTCAGTTTTTTGGATACTATTGTGAATGGAATTATTTGTCCTATTTCACTCTCAGTGAGTCTGTCATTCATGTAGAGGAAAGCTATTGATTTTTGTGTGTTGACCTTGTAAGCAGCTACTTGACTGAATTTGGTTATTAAGTCTAGAAGACTTTTGGTGGAGTTCCTGGGGTCTTCTATATAGAGTATCATGTCATCTGCAAATAATGACAGTTTGACTTCTTCATTTCCTATCTTTATTCCTTTTCTTTCTTTCTCTTGTCTAATTATGATGGCTAATGTTTCCAAAACTATATTGAACAGGAGTGGTGATAGTGGACATCCTTGTCTTGTTCCTGATTTTAGTGTGAAGGATTTCAGTTTTTGACCATTTAGTATGATATTGGCTGTTGGTTTTTCATAGATGGCTTTTATCAATTTGAAGTAGAGACCATCTATTCCAATTTTTCGTAGGGTTTTCATCATAAATGCATGTTGGATTTTGTCAAAATGCTTTTTCTGTGTCTATGGAGATAATCATATGGTTTTTGTCCTTGGTTCTATTGATATAGTGTATTACATTGATTGATTTTCATATATTGAACCATCCCTGCATCCCTGAGATGAATCCCACTTAATCAGGGTGTATGATGATCTTCTTGATGATCTTCTGCATTCTATTTGCCAGTATCTTATTAAGGATTATTGCACCTATGTTCATTAGTGAGATTGGCCTATAGTTGTCCTTTTTGGTTGGGTCTTTCTCTGCTTTGGGGATCAAGGTGATGCTTGCTTCCAGGAAAGAATTAGGGAATATTGCTTCCCTTTCAATTTCATTGAAGAATTTAAACAGTAGTGGCAGTAGTTCCTCTCTAAATATCTTGTAGAATTCAGCAGTGAAGCCATCAGGGCCCAGGCTTTTCTTAGTTGATAAGTTTTTAATTACATTTTCAATTTCATTGATTGATATTGGGTTGTTTAGAATTGTAAGTCTTCTTTGTTCAACTTTGGTAATTCATATGTATCTAGGAATCTGTCCATTTCTTCTGTGTTGTCCATCTTATTGGCGTATAGGTTCTGGAAGTAGGTATTGATGATCCTCTGGATTTCTGCTGAGTCTGTTGTAATTTCACCCTTTTCATTCCTAATTGCTTGGATTTGGGCCTTTTCTTTCCTTTTTCTGATAAGGTTGGCTAAGGATTTGACAATTTTGTTGATTCTGTCGAAGAACCAACTCTTGGCTTCATTGATTTTTTTGCATCGTTCTCTTAGTCTCCATTGCATTGATTTCTCCTCTGATCTTTATAATTTCCTCCCTTGTATGAGCTCTGGGGTTTTCCTGCTCTTCTTTTTCTAGAAGCTTGAAGTGCAGCATCAGGTTGTTTAATTGGGCTTGTTCTGTTTTCCTAATATGCATATTCACTGCTATGAATTTCCCTCCTAAGACTGCTTTCATTGTGTTCCATAGATTCTGATATGTTGTATTGTCATTGTCATTTAATTGAAGGAACTGTCTGATTTCTTCTTTAATTTCCTCTGTGACCCATTGGTTATTCAGAAGTGTGTTGTTCAATTTCCATGTGTTTATGAAATTTTTTGAGTTTCTTTTGCTATGGATCTCCAATTTCATCCCACTATGGTCTGATAATATACAGGGGATAACTTCAATTCCTTTGCACTTACTTAAACATGTTCTATGTGTCAGTATGTGGCCTATTTTGGAGAATGACCCATGTGCAGCTGAGAAGAATGTGTATTCTGATTTTGTGGGGTGGGGTGGAAGACTCTGTAAACATCTGTTAAGTTCATTTGTTCAAGAGTTCGATTGAGTTCTAGTATTTCATTACTTATTTTTTGTCTAGTGGATCAATCTATTTGTGACAGTGGGATGTTGGGGTCCCCCACTACAATTGTATTAGTGCATATATGACCTTTCATGTCTGTTAGCATTTGTTTTATATAGTTGGGTACACTAGTGTTTGGTGCATAGATATTTATGATTGTCATCTCTTCCTCTTGGATTCTTCCCTTTGCAGGGATGTAGTGCCCTTCTTCGTCCCTCTTAATCAGTGTTGGTTTGATATCTACTTGATCTGCAAAGAGGATAGCTACTCCTGCTTTTTTTCAGGTTCCCATCACATGGAGTATTGTTTTCCACCCTTTACCTTTCAGTCTCTGAGTTTCCTTTTGAATTAAGTGTGTTTCTTGTATGCAGCATATTGTTGGATTTTGCTTCTTGACCCATTCTGCCAGTCTATTTCTTTTGATTGGTGAATTGAGACCGTTAACATTGATGGTTATAACTGAAACGTATTGACTTGTCATTGCCATGACTTTTTCTTTTTGTTGGGTTCTCCCCCTTTACATTTAATTTCTTGTCATGCCAGATGGGTTCATTCTGCTTTGCTTCCTGGGGTTGTGATCCTCAATGTCTGTTCCTAGGTTATTGTGTAAAATTCTTTGGAGTGCTGGTTTGGTATTCACAAAGTTCCTAAGGTGCTTTTTGTCATGAAAGTATCTTATTTCTCCATCCATTTTGAAAGATAGTTTTGCAGAGTACATCAATCTGGGTTGGAGGCTGTTTTCTTTTAGGGCTTGGAATATGTCACTCCAAGCTCTTTTGCCTTGATGGTTTGTGTTGAGAAGTCTGATGTGATTCTGATGGGCTTTCCTTTGTATGTGATTTGTTTCTTTTCTCTCATTGCTTGGAGAAGTTTTTTCTTCTGTTGAGTTTCTGGAATCTTAAAAATTATATGCCTATGTGTAGTTTTTTTTTGATCAAGGCTCTTTGGAGTCCTATATGCCTCACTTATCTGTATGTCAAGTTCTTTTCCCCTGCTTGGGAAGTTTTCTGCCATTACTTCTGTGAAGAGATTTTTTTATGTCATCTGCACTCTCTCTTCTTTCTTCATTGACTCCAATCAGTCTTATGTTGTTTTTCTTTCCATTGTCTAGCAGCTGCTGGGTTGATTGCTCATGTTCCCTTATAATTTTGAAGCAATTTTTCTTTTCCTGGTGATTAATTGCAATCTTATCTTCTATATCTGAAATTCTGTCCTCACATTGACTCATTCTGCTATGTAGACTTTCAATGGAGTTTTTCATGTCCTGGAAATCTATTTGCATCTGTTTTATGGATTCCATTTGTTTCCTATGTTGGAATTCCATCATGTTCCTGAGCTCCTCTCTAGATTTATTAATCATGTCTTGCACTAGGGGCACAATCTCTCCTGTTATCTGAGAAATTATTTCTGATTTCATTTTTTCCAGATCCCCTTTTGTTACCAGTTCAGTGGGTCCAGGTGGTTGAGTAACAGAGTGTTCCATCTCATTTCCTTTGGGGTTGCTGTAGGTGATCTGGAAGTCTAGTTTTGAGACTTATTTATGTGTTTTCTCATTTCAACTGGGGGTGCAGGGGGGTGCTGTTGGAGCTCACGTGGCTCACCTCTTCTGAGCTGGGAGAGGTGGGACAGGGGCTGGTTGTGGCGGTAGCGATGGTGGCCCAGAAGCCCCTTCCTCTGGATCAGGAGCAGTGGAACAGCGGCTCAGAAGCCCCTACTTCTGGGCCAGGAGTAGTGGGACAGACAGAGGCCCAAAAGCCCTTTCCTCTGGGCCGGGAGTGATGAGACAGATGGTGGCCCGGAAGCCCCTTCCACTGGGCCAGGAGCAGTGGGATGGACCTGGAGCTTTCTTTAAACATATTTTATAGTGTATTTTTGAAAATATGGAAGTAAATTTTAATGATGTCTAAATTACAAGTATGATTTTTCACTTTTCTCTTCTATGCCCTATGACCTGGGAAGATAATCTGTTTTCCTGCAAGTGAACTTTAATATATTATTTTCAGGATAATTGGGGACAATATCAATATCAGACAAACACTTGTGATCATTTCTTTGCAAAGATCTACTTGCCCACAGGGAGAGGACAAATCCTGCTGTGGTCTGGATGTGGTCTATCCTCGAAGGGTTCATATCCTGGATGCTTGGTTCCCCAGATGGTTGGGAAGTGGGTCTTTCCAGAGATGCGGCTTCTTAGTGAGATGTACTCAGGTCACTAGGGGCATGCCTTTAGAAGACATTAACAGAATTCTTATGGGACCTCAGTGTTTTTTGATTTTGTGTCTTGTGGTATAATTGCTCCCTCCTGCATATGCTTCCAACATTGTGATGCCATTTGCCATGATGCCTCCTTCATGGAGCCATGCCCTTGAACCTCCAGAATTCTGAGCTAAATAAACCTCTTGTAATTATGAAGCTACTCATCCTTGGGTACTTCATTATAATAATGAAAACTAACTAATGCAAGTCCTGATGGGTCCTGGGAAGTGGCCAAACCTTGGTAGGTGGAGGTCTCCTCTAGTTGCAGCTGGGGCTGGCTGAATCCAAGCAGATTCCTTGGATCTGGAATTTGCTTTGGCCCAGGACACTCTCTTTAATCCCAACCCATATAATACACTTATATTGCTGTCTACAAGTACTGCTGAATACTTTGGTCTATAATGAATGATCTTATTTCCTGGCTCCTTTTATGTTACATACCTTGGCCAAAGTTTCTATGAACTGTGGACTTGTAATCCTTCTTTTTGATTAGGAGTGGGACTCATTGAACTTCACCTGATGGGATCATGAGGTTAAGGAGTCACAAACTATCTGATTTCCTGTGTAGGCTGGTTTATCTGTGACATGATGACAGCCACCCACCAAATCCAGCAGCAATCTCAGTGACAGGATGCAGCCTTCCTGCATCCCAGGGAGAGGATGTGTGAGTAAGCAGCCATCCATTGCCACTGCCAGAAGAAACAGCAGATGGTGGGTCAGGAGCTCCACGTTCCCTTACAAAGGACAGAACACTGTGGTTATGGTTGGCTGGTGCTATGTCACACTGACAAAGACAGTGTTTCTTAAAAGGATTTTGGGGAAGGGTTGCTGGTGCTCATGATTTATTAAATCATGAAGTGCTTCTCTTCTGTTCTAAACTTTCTTGTCTCCTCTTCTCTATCTTTCTACCATTTAAATCTCTAGTATATCTATAATACGACAAAGTACTTAATGAAAGTAGTCATTAAACTCAGGGAAGGAAAAGCTTATTGTTTCTGGTTTTCACAATGGCACATGCTTTATATTTTTCAGGGACAGGGTAGAAAACATCTGTCTTCAAAATGTACAGGGAATATGGGACTCTTGGTGTACTAAGTAGACATGTGCTAATATCACTGTATTTGGGTCAGGGGATAAGGGGAGGCATTGTCTTGTACTTCTACAAAATTACTTGTCAAATTTCTTCTGGATTCTGATAATAATGTTGAGTTAAGGAGACTTTTTGATAGATGTAGCAGTTGACCAACTATTAAGCCAAAAGCAATTATTAAAATAACGAATAATTTTTAAATGTTCATTTATTTCAGGAAAATATGTATACATATACTAAAAAAGTTCAATTGCATTTAGTACCTGGGTTGTGTTGACTCATTAATCCAAAGCATCAGTCTTGGAAAATTCCATGAAGTTCAGCAGTTCATCTTCCTTGCTGCATCACTTCTGCTGATTTTCCAGACAACTTCCTAAAGAACTGTTATGGACGATATCATGACAGATTCTGTAGAACAGGGTGGCCCAAAAGATCATACTGCTGGCTGATGTCACAGCCACTTTAGTTTGTGTAAGTACACAGAGTAATGTTTGCACAGTGATCTAACGATGCAATTCTTGTGTGTCCCATTGTTAGGAACCCATGGCTGCACATTCTATTCGAAAGCTCCTTTTTTTTTTTTTTTTTTCCTGTATCCTGCTCCAGTGCTTGGGCCTCCTACACTTGTATAACTACAAATCATTTGGAACTGCAACCCTGTCCCTTCCTTACCAACAGAACCAGAAGATTTTGATCTTTTCCCCATATTCTGAATTAAACACAAAAATACATAGCTCCTAATATAATTTTATTCTTTATTTACAGAAGTTCATATAATCCTCAAGATAGTTCAAAACACGAGAAACTTCAAAAGTAGAAAAAAAATTACTTTATGTCATTTCTAATAGTAACAAATGTGGGAGAGGCTGTGGTGGGTGGGGGCTGGAGGAACTCTTTTTCATTATTGGTCAGAGTATAAACTAGCACAGCCACGATAGAAATCAGCATGGAGATTCTGCAAAAAACCTAAAAATAGTTAGCTGGGCATGGTGGTGCACACCTGTAATCCCAGCACTCTGGAGGCTGAGGCAGGAGGATTGCTGTGAGTTTAAGGCCAGCCTGGGCTACATAGTTAAGTTCAAGGCCAGTCTGTACTACAAAGTGAGACTGTCTCAAAAGACCAAAACCAAAAAAACTCCTAAAATTTGAAATTCCATGTAATCTGGCTATTCCCCTTCTAGTTATCTTCCCAAAAGAGTTAAAGACATCATGTTACAGTGGTACATGCTTACCCATGGTTATAGTAACACAATTAATGATAGCTAAATCTTGGAAGGAGCCTATATGTCCACCAACAGATGAATGGATAAAGAAAATATGGTAGTTATACACAATGGAGTACTGCTCCTCCATAAAGAAGAATAAACCTGAGACATTTGTAGGAAAATGAATCCATCTTGAGACCCTATTGTTAAGTGAAATAAAGAAGACACACAAGCTTAGATATCACATTGTTTTTCTTATACGAGACCCTCAATATATAAATGAAGTACAAAGTAAAAGATAGATAACAGGAAATAGTGTGATGAATCTTTGGCATATGGGAAGAGAACTGAGAGTTAGAGGGAGGGAGAGAAATGAGATTAAAAAGAGGAAGACTGTGAAGTGCTGTGCACATGTACCAAATCCCTGTGAGGAATGTGATTATCATCTACTACAAACACATAGAAAAATATATAGCAGAAGGGGTCAAAGAAATGCAAGGAAGGGGGAAAAAGGGGAGGGGAGGAGATAAAAATAGAATTAAGAAATGTCATGTAGCTGCCCACACCCTGCCGAGGTCCCCAGTAGCGCGGAACACATGCCGAGTCAGCCCTCTGCAGACAGGCCAGTCTGTGCACGCCCTACCGAGGTCCTGGGTCACGCGGAAGACACCGAATCACCCCACTGCAGACAGGCAGCCACCTGATTCCACATTACAAAGGTGCAGAGGACACCAGACCACCAGACCAAGGTACTGAGTCCCACTGTTCCCGGCCCAGAGGTAGGGGCTTCTGAGCCGTCATTCCACTGCTCCTGGTCCAGAGGAAGGGGCTTCCTGGTCACCGTCCCTCCCGCTGCTCCCAGCCCAGAGGAAAGGGCTTTTGGGCCACCTTCTGCCTCGCTGCTCCTGGCCCAGAGGGAGGGGCTTCTGAGCCACCATCCCACTGCTCCTGGTCCAGAGGAAGGGGCTTCCCAGCCACCATCCCTCTGGCTGCTCCCAGCAAACAGGAAAGGGCTTTTGGGTCACCATCCCTACCACTGCTCCCGGCCCCAGTCCCACCTCACCCACCTCAGAGGAGGTAATCCGTGCAGGTGCTAACAGCCCCCACCCCAGTCAAAATGAGAAAACACATAAATAAGTCTCAAAACTAGACTTCCAGATCACCTACAGCAACCCCAAAGGGAAATGAGATGGAACACTCTGATACTCAACCACCTGGACCCACTGAACTGGCAACAAAAGGGGATCTGGGAAAAATGAAATCAGAAATAATTACTCAGATAACAGCAAAGATTTTGCTCATGGTGCAAGACATGATTAATAAATCTAGAGAGGAGCTGAGGAACATGTTGGAATCCCAACATAAGAAACAAATGGAATCCATAAAACAGATGCAAATAGATTTCCAGGACATGAAAAACTCCACTGAAAGTCTACAGAGCAGAATGAGCCAGTGTGAGGACAGAATTTCAGATATAGAAGATAAGATTGCAATTAATCACCAGGAAAAGAAAAATTGCTTCAAAATTATAAGGGAACATGCTAAATGATGCAAAAAAGAATAACATAAGACTGATTGGGCTCAATGAAGAAACAGGAGAGAGTGCAGATGACATAAAAAATCTCTTCACAGAAATAATGGCAGAAAACTTCCCAAGCAGGGGAAAAGAACTTGACATACAGATAAGTGAGGCATATAGGACTCCAAATAGCCTTGATCAAAAAAAATTTACACATAGGCATATAATTGTTAAGATTCCAGAAACACAACAGAAGAACAAAGTTCTCCAAGCAGTCAGAGAAAAGAAACAAATCACATACAAGGGAAAGCCCATCAGAATCACAGCAGACTTCTCAACACAAACCATCAAGGCAAGAAGAGCTTGGAGTGACATATTCCAAGCCCTAAAAGAAAACAGCCTCCAACCCAGATTGATGTACCCTGCAAAACTATCTTTCAAAATAGATGGAGAAATAAGATACTTTCATGACAAACAGCGCCTTAGGAGCTTCGTGAATACCAAACCAGCACTCCAAAGAATTTTACACAATAGCCTAGGAACAGACATTGAGGATCACAACCCCAGGAAGCAAAGCAGAATGAACCCATCTGGCATGACAAGAAATTAAATGTAAAGGGGGAGAACCCAACAAAAAGAAAAAGTCATGGCAATGACAAGTCAATACGTTTCAGTTATAACCATCAATGTTAACGGTCTCAATTCACCAATCAAAAGAAATAGACTGGCAGAATGGGTCAAGAAGCAAAATCCAACAATATGCTGCATACAAGAAACACAATTAATTCAAAAGGAAACTCAGAGACTGAAAGGTAAAGGGTGGAAAACGATACTCCATGCGACAGGAGCCCGAAAAAAAGCAGGAGTAGCTATCCTCTTTGCAGATCAAGTAGATTTCAAACCAACACTGATTAAGAGAGATGAAGAAGGACACTACATCCTTGTAAAGGGAAGAATCCAAGAGGAAGAGATGACAATCATAAATATCTATGCACCAAACACTAGTGCACCCAACTATATAAAACAAATACTAACAGACATGAAAAGTCATATATGCACTAATACAATTGTAGTGGGGGACCTCAACACCCCACTGTCACAAATAGATAGATCCACTAGACAAAAAATAAGTAATGAAATACTAGAACTCAATCGAACTCTTGAACAAATGAACTTAACAGATGTTTACAGAGTCTTCCACCCCACCCCACAAAATCAGAATACACATTCTTCTCAGCTGCACATGAGTCATTCTCCAAAATAGACCACATACTCACACATAGAACATGTTTAAGTAAGTGCAAAGGAATTGAAGTTATCCCCTGTATATTATCAGACCATAGTGGGATGAAATTGGAGATCCATAGCAAAAGAAACTCAAAAAATTTCATAAACACATGGAAATTGAACAACACACTTCTGAATAACCAATGGGTCACAGAGGAAATTAAAGAAGAAATCAGACGGTTCCTTCAATTAAATGACAATGACAATACAACATATCAGAATCTATGGAACACAATGAAAGCAGTCTTAGGAGGGAAATTCATAGCAGAGAATATGCATATTAGGAAAACAGAACAAGCCCAATTAAACAACCTGATGCTGCACTTCAAGCTTCTAGAAAAAGAAGAGCAGGAAAACCCCAGAGCTCATACAAGGGAGGAAATTATAAAGATCAGAGGAGAAATCAATGCAATGGAGACTAAGAGAGCAATACAAAAAATCAATGAAGCCAAGAGTTGGTTCTTCGAAAGAATCAACAAAATTGACAAACCTTTAGCCAAACTTGTCAGAAAAAGGAAAGAAAAGGCCCAAATCCAAGCAATTAGGAATGAAAAGGGTGAAATGACAACAGACCCAGCAGAAATCCAGATGATCATCAGTACCTACTTCCAGAGCCTATACGCCAATAAGATGGACAACAAAGAAGAAATGGACAGATTCCTAGATACATATGAATTACCAAAGTTGAACGAAGAAGACCTAAAAATTCTGAACAACCCAATATCAACCAATGAAATTGAAAATGTAATTAAAAATTTACCAACTAAGGAAAGCCCAGGCCCTGATGGCTTCACTGCTGAATTCTACAAGACATTTAGAGAGGAACTGCTGCCACTACTGTTGAAATGCTTCAATGCAATTGAAAGGGAAGCAATACTCCCAAATTCATTCCTGGAAGCAAGCATCACCTTGATCCCCAAAGCAGAGAAAGACCCAGCTGCAAAAGAGAACTACAGGCCAATCTCACTAATGAACATAGATGCAAAAATCCTTAATAAGATACTGGCAAACAGAATGCAGAAGATCAAGAAGATCATACACCCTGATCAACTGGGATTCATCCCAGGGATGCAGGGATGGTTCAATATACACAAATCAATCAATTTAATACAGTTTATCAATAGAGCCAAGGACAAAAACCATATGATTATCTCCATAGATGCAGAAAAAGCATTTGACAAAATCCAACATGCATTTATGATAAAAACCCTATGAAAAATTGGAATAGTTGGTCTCTACTTCAAACTGATAGAAGCCATCTATGAAAAACCAACAGCCAATATCATACTAAATGGTCAAAAACTGAAATCCTTCACACTAAAACCAGGAACAAAACAAGGATGTCCAGTATCACCACTCTTGTTCAATATAGTTCTGGAAACATTAACCACAGCAATTAGACAAGAGAAAGAAATAAAAGGAATAAAGATAGGAAATGAAGAAGTCAAATTGTCATTATTTGCAGATGACATGATACTCTATATAGAAGACCCCAGGAACTCCACCAAAAGTCTTCTAGACTTAATAACCAAATTCAGTCAAGTAGCTGCTTACAAGGTCAACACACAAAAATCAATAGCTTTCCTGTACACGAATGACAGACTCACTGAGAGAGAAATAGGGCAAATAATTCCTTTCACAATAGCATCCAAAAAACTGAAATACCTAGGAATCATCCTAATGAAAGAAATCAAAGACCTCTTCTCTGAAAACTATAGCACTCTGAAAAGAGAGATTGAAGATGATATCAGAAAATGGGCAGACATCCCCTGCTCCTGGGTAGGAAGGATTAATATAGTGAAAATGGCCATACTTCCAAAACTGCTATATAGATTTAATGCAATTCCAATGGAGATCCCAGCAGCATACTTCATAGACCTCGAGAAAACAATCCAAAAATTCATTTGGAATAAGAAGAGACCCAGAATAGCAAAAGCAATTCTAGGTAACAGAGACATGGCAGGGGGTATCACAATCCCCCAACCTGCAACTATACTACAAAGCTATTGTGATAAAACCAGCATGGTATTAGCAAAAAAACAGACTTGAGGACCAGTGGAACAGATTAGAAGATGCAGAAACAACCCCAGACACACTCAGCCATCTCATCTTCAATAAAGGAGCCAAACACCCTCACTGGAAGAAAGATAGCCTCTTTAATAAATGGCGTTGGAAAAATTGGGCTTCAACTTGCCAAAGATTAAAACTAGACCTATATCTCTCACCATGCACTAAACTAAAATCAAAATGGATTAAAGGTCTAAATATTAAAATAGAAACTCTGAACCAGTTGGAACAGAGGTTAGGTAGAACCCTTGAAGACATTGGTGTAGGAAAAGATTTTATGAACAAAACCTCAGTTGCCCGGGAACTAGCACAAACAATCAACAAATGGGATATCTTCTTATTAAAAGGCTTCTGCACAGCAAGAGAAACCACCAGCAGTGTGAAGAGACAACCCACAATGTGGGAAAAAATCTTCACCTGCTCTTCCTCAGACAAAGGTCTACTATCTCAAATCTATAAAGAACTTAAAAAGATCAGACCTCCCAAGTTTAAAGACCCAGTCCAAAAATGGGCATCTGAAATGAACAGACATTTCTCAGACAAGAAGTAGAAATAGTAAATAAATACATGAAAAAATGTTCAACATCACTGGTCATTTGAGAGATGCAAATGAAAACAACGCTGAAATTCCACCTCACTCCAGAAAGAATGGCTGCTATCATGAAATCAACCAATAACAAATGCTGGCGGGGTTGTGGGGAAAGAGGAACCCTGCTCCACTGCTGGTGGGAGTGTAGACTGGTGCAAGCACTGTGGAAATCAGTATGGAGATACCTCAAAGAACTAGGACTGGAAGTCCCATTTGACCCCCTATTCCACTACTGGGAATCTTCCCCAAAGAATTGAAAGATTCATACCATTGTGATATATGTGCACCCATGTTCATAGCAGCGAAGTTTGTAATAGCTAAAACTTGGAAACAGCCCAAATGCCCAACAACTGGAGACTGGATAAAGAAAATGTGGTTTTTTTATAAAATGGAGTACTACTCAGCCATAAAACATGAGAAATTAGAGACATTTATAGCTAAGTGGATGCACATTGAGGGAATACTCTTAAGTGAAATAAATAGGACACACATGTGTAAATACCGAATAGTTTCTCTGGTGTGAGAAACTGAAAGTGTAAATAACGACTAAAATGTATAATAGGTAATGTGAAATAGGAAGAAAAGGGGCAAAGGGGAAGGAAGTGGGAGGGCTAGGGGAAAGGATAGAAGGGAATGGGATTAATATGAGAAAATGGAAAAATAGGAACAAAATCTTTGTAAATAGGGAGGACTGGAGGGGTTGAAGGGAGGGCTGGGCAAGGGTGAAAAATAAGAACCAAGAGAGACTATGTAAAGGTGCAAATTTCCAATGATGAATGTCATTATATTGTATACCTAAAATGTACCAATGATTAGAATGAATAATCGATAATGTAAAATAGGAAGAAAAGTTCCAAAAGGGTAGGGGTAGTGGGAGGGGCAGGGGAAAGGAAAGAAGGGAAAGGAAAAAATGCTGAGAAATGGAAAAAATGGAAATAAAGTCTTTGTAAATAGGGAAGGGTGGAGGACATGAAGGGAGGGCTAGGAATGGGGAAAAAATAAGAACCAAGATGCATTATGTAAAGGTACAATTCCCAATGAGAAATGTAATTGTGTTGTATACCTACAATGTACCAATAAAAGAATTTAATACAAAAAAAAAGTAATGCAAAGTATAAATAAGAGCAAATAAAAGATTGATGAAAGAAAAAAAAAAAGAAATGTCATGTACATGTACCAACTCCTTATAATGAATGTAATTATGTATTACAAACATGCACCAATAAAAACTTAGGTCATTTTAAAATACAGTCAATTACGAAATACAAACATGGGTTAAAGAAAGTAAATAGCTGGTATTTGTCAAACAAGTAGATGTCTGCCGGCTTATTTCAAGACTGGCGGCAAATCACTAAACTTCTCTGAGCCATTCCTCATCCACAAAATGGGGACCATGTGCTGTCAAAGAGGCTGACTAACACGGTGCCAGGGGCATAGGAGAGCAGTTTCAAAATGCTTTTAGTAATAAAAATACAGGGTAGAGAGATAAGGTAAATGTATCCCTACCCGAAAATGCTGGGGCAGAGCTCATAATTTGAGGATTTCTGCCCTTGGTGGGGATCTGAAGATGAAATGAGTTCACTGGTAGAAACAGATCTATCCCAATTGCTGGGAGTGCAGAAAGCCTCTGTGGATAGTGAGCGTCTGCTTCACCCATGCAGCGGGCTTTCAAATATCAGCACCTTAGCATTTTGTGATCTGTTACCAGGCGTCCCCAGTCCTCTTGGCAAAAAACTCCCATCCCAAGGCAAATCTACTTTTCAGAACAACAACGATGTTTTTGCATCAGGGCTTGAACTTCGTTTGAAAATAGCTTTTTTAAAAAAAAATTAAAATTAATTTTATTGGTACATTTTAGGTATACAATATAATGATATTCATCATTGGAAATTTGCACCTTTACATAAACTCTCTTGGTTCTTATTTTTCCCCTTTCTCCTACCCTCCCTTCAACCCCTCCATTCCTCCCTATTTACAAAAACTTTGTTTCCATTTTTTTAATTTTCTCATACTAATTCCATTCCCTTCTTTCCTTTCCCCTACTATTTGAAAATAGCTTTACAGGAATGCTTCCTTGGATGGACTTTTAAAATGCTCTCTCACGTTTTGTTCATCAAGCTCGTTGCTCCCTTAATAAAACCCATATACAACTCCCATATTTTATGAATCCAATTTAGAAACACATAATGCAATTATTATGAGTGGAGAAAGGTCTTAAAAGGGCTGAGTCAGAGACTGACACAATATGCACAGATTGTCATAGCTACTGTAGGTTAAAGAAAATGACTTCAAAATACATTTAGGGCCGGGAATTTATGTCAGTGATTCCGGCCCTGCCTGGCAAGCTCAAGGTCTCGAGTTCAATCCCCGGTACCAAAACAAAAAAAAAAACTTTTAAAAAAATGTCTTTTTTGTTCCATAGATATAAACCTAAATGAAGAACTGTCAACTGTTGATAACATTTGCTTTTGTTGCATTTTTATATTTTCCAGTTTGCCTGACTCATTTAATGCTTTCTCCATAACAAAGAGAGCCAAAGGCACAATCTCAATGCTGTCTATAGCAAACCTCACAAAGGGCAGGATTTGATGTGGAGGAGAACTCTGACCACTTGCCTTCCTCTCCAGCTGGTTCATACCTGCAGCTTTACAATTTGAGCTTTATTCCTTTGAAATATTCTTTTCCAACTCTCTCCTTCCTCCCCAGGCAACCACTGATCTGCTTTCTGTTACTATAAATTAGTTCACACATTTAAAAACTTTACATATAAATGGAATCACACTTTACACACTATATTTTTTCTTTCAGTCTGGTTTCTTTGACTTTGGTTAATAATTGCGAGGTCAATACATGATTTATGTAGCATAAATTGCTTCTTTTACTGCAAAGTAGTACTCCATTGTATGGATCTATTGCAATTTATGTATTCACATTTTAATGGGTATTGGGTAGATTGCCATTAATATTCTTGTAGAAGTCTTTGAGGATTTCTAGAGTACTTCTTGTCATTAATTTCTGATTTAATTTTAATGGAGTTAGACAACATATTTTATATTATTTGAATTTTAAAATATTTATGGAGACATAGTTCAGAATATAATCTATCTTGGCAAATGTTCCTTGAGCATTTGCAAACAATGTGGATTCTGTTTTTGCTAGGTAGAATTTTTTGTAAATGTTGATTATGACAAGTTCATTGATCATGATGTTCAAAGTCTTATGTATTATTACTGATTTTCTGTCACTTTGCTTTATTAGCTGTTAAAAGAGCAATGTTAAATTCTCCAAGTGTATGTAATTCTGGATTTGTCTATTTTTTCCTGAAATTCCATTAGTTTTGCTTCATGCATTCTGAAGTTCTCTTATTAAGTATATAAATATTTAGATTTGTTATGTCTTATAATGGCGTGACCCTTTTATCAGCATGAAATGAACACCTATAACTTTAGTAATTTTTTTGTTTGTTCCTAGTAATATTTTTTGCTTTGAAATTGACTTTGTATAATATTGATACAGTCAGTCTAGCTCCCTTTAAATTAAGAATAAGTGGGCTGGGGACTTAGCTCAGTGGCAACGTGCCTGCCTTGCAAACACAAGGTCCCGAGTTCGATCCCTGGTACCTGAAAAAAAAAATAAGAATAACTGTTTGAATAGTTCAGCTTTGACTTATTAGTGTCTTTATGCTTAAAGTAGTTCTCTTGTAGGCAGCTTACAAGGAAGTCTTCATTTTATTTAATCTGACACTCTCTATACTTTTTAACTGGGTTGGTTAGATCATTTGTATTTAATATGATTATTGATATTGTTGGATTTAAATTTGCCATCATTGTGTTTGGTTTTCATTTGTCTTATCTGTTCTATGTTCCTTTTAACTTTTTTCTGTCTTCTTTTGGGTGATTTTTTTATGATTTAATTTTTTCTCTGTTTTTGGTTTATTGGTTACAATTTTGTTTCATTTTTCAGTGGTTGCTTAGAATTTTTAGTATATATGTAATATGGCCTTCCCATCCTAGCTGCCTTTTAACATTCTCTCTTTATCACTCATTTCAAACAATTTGATTATGATGTACAGAGGCATAGCTTTCTTCAAGCTTCTTGTGTTTGGATTTCATTGACCTTCTTGGGTTAGTGAGCTTATAGTGTTCACTAAATTGTTAGTTTTCTCATCATTTCATTATTTCTCCAAATATTTTTCTTCCTACCTGCCTCACCAAATTTAGGGATTTTATTGACATACAAATTAATCCAATGACCCCCTTATGCTCTGTTCATGTATTTTTTTAATACATTTTAGTTTTAATTTTAAAATTGAGCAGAAAGTATAGAAATTCAGCAGAAAATATAGAAAATTCCCATATCCCCCATCCCACTCCCATTACACAGGTAACCTTCTCCACTATCTGTATCCTACATAATAGTGTAATGTACATTTATTATAATCAGTTAACTTATAGCATACCATTATCTCTCAAAGTCCATAGTTTAGGGTTTACTCTTTATGTGGTTCAAAACCACTCTTTTTCTCAATAATATGCATTTAAGTTTATTCCATGCCCTTTCATGGTTTGATAACTCATTTTTAACATTGAATTATATCCAATTGTCTGAATGTACTATAGTTATCTACTGATGGCCATCTTGATTACTTTAAAATTTTGGCAATTCTAAACAAAGTAGCTACAAACATCCATGTACATGTTTTTGTGTGGGCATGTGTTCAATTAATTTGGGTAAATGCCAGAAGTGTGATTGTTGGATCATATGTTAAGATGATTTTTAATTTTATCAATAATTGACAAACTGTCTTCCAAGGTGGCTGTACCATTTTGTATTTCCATTAGCAATGAATGAGAGTTCCCAATGTTTCACATTCGTGTCACTGTTTTAGATTTTGGACATCTAATAGACGTGTAGTAGTATCTCATTGTTATAATTTGGAATTTGGAATTCTCTAGTCATTTATGATGTTGAACATTTTACATGTGCTTAATTTCCATCTGCATAGCTTCTTAAGTGTGGTATCTGTTCAGATTTTTTAATATTTTACAAATCAGATATTTTGTTTTCTTGTAGCTTCAAGAACTCTTTGTATAATTTCAATAACACTCCTTTTTTAGATGTATCCTATGCAAAAAAATTCTCTCCCTCTGTGGCTTGTATTTTCTTGTTCTTCACCTTGTCTTTTACAGAACATACATTTTACATTTTAATGAAGTCCAGCTCATCAATTGTTTTTTTCATGGATCATACCTTTGGTATTATATCTTAAAAGTCATCATTATCATGGTCATCTTGATTTCCTTGTATATTATTTTATAATTACAGAAAATGTTATAGTTTTGCACTTTATATTCAGGTCTGTGATCCATTTTGAGGTAATTTTCATGAAGAGTCTCAAGTCTGTGTATAGATTTTTTTCTTTCTTTCTTTCTTTTTGCAGGTAGATCTGCAGTTGTTTGGCACCATTTGTTGAAATTATATATTGTATTGCATTGGACCTTTGTCAAAGATTAGTTGGCTGTGGTTAGTGGGTATATTTCTAGGCTCTATTTTGTTTCATTCTGTTTTGTACACTCTTTCTTCAATGCCAATTTTCCTGATTACTGTAACTTCATAATTAGATTTTGATGTCAAGCAGTGTCAGTCCTCTTATTCTGTTCTTCTCTTTCCAATACTGTGCTGACTAGTCTGTGTCTTTTGCCCATCCATATGAATTTTAGAATCAGACTGAAATCCACATAATAATTTGCCAAAACTTTTATTTGGATTATATTAGATGTATAGATCCAATTGTTTCATTGATTTTTCTCTACTTGCTTTCCTATTTCAATTTTAGAGATTTTTGCTCGAATTTTTAATTATAGTTTCTCTTTTTCTGCTTAGTTGGGATTTAATTTGCCCTTTTTTCCCCCCAGTTTCCTAGCATAGAAGCTTATGTCTTTTTTATTATGTGTATTCAGAGCTATACTATACAATTCCCTTCCAGCATTGTTTTAACCATATCCTACAAATTTTGATAAGTTGTATTTTTAATTTAATTCAAAATATTAAAAAAATTATGTTGAGATTTAGTTCTTTACCTATGTGTTTGTTATTTAGAATGTGTTCTTTAAGGCAGGAAAGAGGAGTATCTGTACTAATTCTCCAAAATGAATGTAATTATCATGTATCCAAACATATATGAGTAAAGTATATAAAGAATTTTTTAAAATCTTCAAGTACTTAAGGATTTTCTGTCTTTTAAAATTGATCTTTAGTTTAAATTCATTGTATTCTCAAAGCAGACATTATGTGATTTTCATTATTTTAAACTTTAGGGTATTTTTTTTATGGCCCAGGATATGGTCTAAATTGGTGAATGTTCCATGTAAGCTTGAGAAGAAAGTGCATTCTGCTGGGATAAGTAGTCTACAATTGATTGATAGTGCTATTGTGTTTAAGTACAGCTTTACTGATGTTTTGCCTTCTAGACCAGTCCATTTTTAACAAAGATGTACTAAGTTTCTAACTATATACTTGTATTTGTTACTTTCCCATTGCTGGAACAATCTTCTTTACACCTACCTGCAAATTAAAGGAAGACAGATCCATTTTGGTTCACAGTTTCAGAGGGTTTAGTTCATGGTTGGCTGGCTCCAAGGCAGAAACAGCATGGTGGAGGGGCCCGGTGGAAGAAAGCTCTCAATCCATGGCAGCCAGGAAGCAGAGAGAGAGAGAGAGAGAGAGAGAGAGAGAGAGAGAGAGAGAGAGAGAGAGAGATCAGAGAAGGTGGGGACAAGAACACACCTTTTCAGATCATGCTTTCAGTGACCCACTTCCTCAAACCAGACCCTACCTCCTAACAGCACATATTTAGCTATTAACTCATTAATGATGAGCATAGTGCCCCCATAATTCAATCACCTTCTGAAAGCCCCATCTCTGAACATAAGATTTTAGGGGAATGTTTTAGATCTCAAGCATAACAACAGTAGTTTCATCTATTTCTCTTTACTTTTTTGTCAGTTTTTGCCTTGTGTATTTTGCTGTTCTTTTGTTAAGTGCATACTTATTAAAGATTGTTATGTCTTTTTGAAGAACTGACACATTAATCATTATGTAACATTCTTGTTTGTCTCTGACAAATTTCCTTGCTTTGATGTTTACTTTGAAGTTTTTATAGCTACTTCTTGTTTGTTTTGATTAACATTAACATGTTATATCTTTCTCCATCCTTTTACTGTAAAATCATATATGCATTTGTATGCAGTTTTTATGTAGAGATTATATAGTTAGTTGGGTCCTTTTTTCTCTTGATGCACTCTAACAATCTGTGTCTTTTAACTGATTAATTTAGACCATTGATATTTAAAGTGATTAATATATACCATATATGTCACTTTTTTGTATTGACCCTATTATTTGTTTTGACTTTTGTCTTCCACTTTTTCTTTTGCCTTTTTTGTTTTTTAAAAAAATTTATTAGTACCCATTCCTTGTGGGGAGTTGATACATGTACATAACACATCTTAATTCTTTTTTTCATATCCTTTCCTTCCCCTCCTTCTCCCTCCCTCCATTTCTCTATCCTCTTCCCATTTGAGAAAGATTTCTCTCCCTACTTCTTGCTTTTTACTTGAGCATTCTATATAGCTACATTTTCTCTCCTTTGTTAGTGTATCATTTCTTCTTCTTCCTCCTCTGCTTTCTTTTCTTATTTTTCTTCTTCTTTAGCTTTTTTAGCAGTTACCCCTGAGTTTGCAATTCACATTTACAACTAATCCAAGTCCACTTTCAAGTAACAGTATACTGCTTCATGGGTCGTGTGAAGGGTAGTTTCTAATAAGAAAGTATTTATAATTTCTTTTTCTTGTCCCTTTTATCATTGTTATTATTCATTTCACTCATAGTGGAAAATATTGATGATATCATAGAACTCAGATTTGCTCTCCCACTGATAATTGCACAGCCTTTTGACTCCATCTCCTGCTCCTTGTAGAGGTTTGGCTCAGGGTCCCATCCACTTACTTCCCATGTAGGCAATTCCTTTTTAGGCCATCACTCAGGAGTTAGTAGGCTTTAAAAAAAAATTGGTTTTGTGTATATCGTATCTTACAGATATTCTCAAAATTACTAGCATATAGCAGCCACACTTCTCTTTGCTGGAACTCCTATAAATTCTCCACCCCTGTCCATTTCACTAAAAATAAAGGTGAAGATCTGGCAGCTAGATTTGTATCCTTAAACAAATTTCAATTGATTTTCTTAAGTTTTTAAATTATAGTATTCAGGCAAATGAGAAAAGTAACACCAAAATTATACATCTCTTAAATGACTGAGCAATCCATAATTACATATTTAATTTTTTTGGTAAATTTTTTGAAAGGACCCTCATAAAAAGGCCGTCTGTCTCATCTCTTTGCAAGACTGGGGTAAGCAAAGGATTCCTAGAAAGGACATTTTCAAGGGGAAGGCAAAACTCCAAGGCTCATTTCTTAAGCATAATTTTTATAGATTGAAGTATACTGATTCTTTATCTATAGTCATTGCTCAGATACTCAGACAATAAAAATATTTTTAAAACCCACTCTAGTATAAACCATGGTTATTTCAATTTAAACAAAAATATTTTGTGGATTAAATTTCACCTGCAATTATTCTACTACTTCACTTTTCCTTGTACATATGTGTACATTCAGCCAGTGGAAGCTTCAAATGTAATAGAATTTGATGAGGTAATAAAAATAAAAATGAATTTGCATGAAAAATATGAAGGTGAGGGCTGGGGATTTAGCTCAGTGGTTTCGCTGCCTGCTGTGCAAGTGCAAGGACCCGAGTTCAATCCCCGGTACCAAAAAACAAAACAAAACAAACAAAATATGAAGGTGAATAATAGAAACACCTGGAATCAGATAGAAACATCCAAGTACATTCAGAGTCATTTTCATCTCTCTTTTCCCATTACATGTTAGATGACAAGTCCAATTGAGTCTTCCAACTAACCTCCCCAGCTGTATGATTCTTCCTCCCCACTTAGGCACCATCTCTTGCCTCTGATTTCAGTGCTTTGTGAAGAGATCCATTAACGTTTAGACTGAGATCTCCTTTAAGTCCCATCCCTTACCTTGCCTATTCTACACAGTCTTTTTATAATATGGATTTAACCTTGTCATTCTAACTAAATGCTTTCAATACCTTTCAAGTAAGACAGAAAATCTTTACCATAATATAAATTGGTTCCGCCCGTCTTTGGAATCCGCAACTTTCCCCAGGCTGTGATCCAGTTAAAATCAATATCAGATTGCTTCTACTGCACACTGTGCTCTTTCATGCCTCTGCACATTTGTACATATTATTTTATTTGCCAGGATCACTTTTACCCCTTTACTACAATACCATGGTCCCCATACTATTTCTCCTTCAAGAATCAGGTAAAATATCACTTAACTCATTTTGGGGATTTGTTACTCCTGTGTTTTGGGCTTCTAGAGAACTTATACATATCTTCATTTTGTGGTGGTCACTTTCCTGACATTAATTCCCCTCATCCCTTTCTTTGATGAGCAGCCTTCAGGATGTCCATTTGGGGATCTATCCTCACCATTGTTGAGATTGGATTACCCCTACTCTGAACCAAAATGATAGGCTCTCCTCAAGTTAATCAGAGTATCCATTTTGGCTAACTCCAGCGATTGGCTCAGTGACTGATTCAAGCCTGTCTAATCTGAATGAACCCAGAACTTTACTGTGATTGTAATATACAGGGATCATTTCTCTTCTGGGTCATGTGATGGTGTAAGGCTTGGATTCCTACGGCCACAAAGACAGGTGTCCCAAGGATCCACAAAATCAGGATAAGGAAAAAGAGCTGAGTGAGGGAGCCTAGAAACATCAGTGTGAGGCTGAAATCAGGCCAAAGCTGAAACTACTTCTACCCTCTGGACCATACTTTGTGAGTCAAAAATAAATGAAAATTAAATAACTGTAACTAGTAACTAAAACTATCATTCTTTTGACAAAGCCAACATAGATAAGATTTGTTTATTTACATTTATCTTTGCATTTCAATATATTATAAGGTACTTGGGGCATAATAGTTGTTCAGTAAATGCGAAAAGATAGGAAGAAAGGAGAAATACAATTTTCCTAAGTATTTTATGCTTGGTTATGTGAATAACAATGCTTTGCTCTGATATTTTTAGATTTTAATCTTTTGTACTTTATTTCTTGGATAAAGTATGAAAAACTATCATAAGACAAAGGGAAAGAATCTGGAGTTTTAAATTCTCACACACTGTTTTTTACAAGGAGCATTTCAGAGGTCTTGCAGGACCTGTTATTATTTGTTCTTGGAAGGCACCAAAAGTTGAGAAATGCAAATTGTAAATTTGTGTCTGCTTTAGGTAAAATAAAGGGTTAAATTTAAATTTTAAAATAAAATTTCTCTTTTGTACCAGTTATCATTTGTTTGCTTCTCCGGCTTTGCTCTCTTTTCCCTATCCTGCTTTCTTTGCTGTAGCAGGCAGATCTGCCTGGCCTATACTACTAGTGCCTCATCATTTGGTTTTCTGCTGATGAAATCCCAGCAGGTGGAAGTGGGGAGGTGGAGGGATGGGAGAGGGAGAAAGTTGGAATCTTTAAGTCCTTGATACTTTCCTTGCAGGGCACACCTCAAGCTGTCTCTTAACCAAAGGCAATCAGTCTTTGACAATGTATTTATGACAGCCTTCTCTGTATGACTGACTCTCTACCCTGGTTCTGGAAACCACTCTCTTCTGACTATTGCTACTCACCCTCAGTTACTGCAGTATCCTTTATAAATCTTCTACACTTGTGCAAATAAACCTGTTCAACTGCCTAATTTGAGTGTGCCATCTGTTTTCTATTGGAAGCACAAATGACATATATATATATATATATATCCATTTCACAAATAGAAAAATTAAATATGGACAATAGGAATCCAATACATTTTTTTGCTGCAGTGTGAAATACTGTGTTTTAAGATTGGTGGAAGACTAGTACCCATGTTAGCTATGTCCAGAGGAAAATGACTGAGAAGACAAATCAGGGAAGGGAATGCTAGAGGGCTTTCTCAGCTTTATTTTAGCAGGCCATCCCATTGCATAGCCCCAGTAATACCATTTGCAGGGTGATTCAGCTTTATTTCAGGTAAGTTTGACAGCTAAAACCATTTCTGCTAAGTAGGAAGAGAGAGCAAATCAAGGACACTTATTTGGATGAAATGTGGTAGCTAGGAGAGCCAAAAAGAGAAAAAGAAATTCCCAAACAACTTAGCTACTTTGGGCCTTGGAATTTTCTCCTTTGGTGTGAATGTTCTAAAATATTACAAACTAAGAGTGGCATTTCAGAGTAAAAAGGGATAAGTAGATTTGCCATGGAGGTTATGTTTAGGTCAGAAAATATAGTGGCCTCTAGTACCAGTTGGCAAAATTTCAGTTTCTTTGACTTGCTCTGCTGTTCTTTGGCCTGGCTCTTTGGTCAGGGCTGGTGGTATTCCCTTCAACTCCCTACTTTTTTAGAAATGGTTCACTTATCATGATTTCCCCTTCCTGAGCATTGCTTCTAGTCATACTTCTCTCTTCTTCCCATGTCTCCCTTTCTTGTCATGTTTTTCCTCTCTCACCATCATTCTTCACACACTGGTAGGGGCTGCGCCTCTATTTCAGCTTGGCTTCCTTTAAAGTGCAGCTGTAGCAATGTAGAGTTAAAAATAACTTCTTGAGAGACTAGGAAGAAGGATGGGAGGGGGAACAGAAAGCATGTTCATTAAGAGCTTTTAAGTTTCCAAATGCCCCTTCTGAGCCATTAACAGTTTTGGCTAAGAACATCTCTGACATCAGGGTGTGTGTGTGTGTGTGTGTGTGTGTGTGTGTTCTTTGTTATACTTTGAGTGTTTTATGAGGGTTTATGCTATAAGGAGGGAAAAATATGTGCCTGTGCTGATGATGAGCTGACTTTCATGCTCTGAACAACCAGAACTGTTAATTCTGGTGCTTGTCAGTGAAGCCTATGTCCTATCCTGATACGGCAGGGGTCACTCTTACTATATAGCAATGTGCTGTAGACACAGGGCAGGCCAAAGGTTGTGTTATGAAACCACATTCATACCAAATGGAAGTGACAAACAATCAGACTTAATGAGATCTCAGCCTTGGGATATTTATTTCAGGTGTATAATTTTCTAGAATACATAGTAACAGAAATGTATGCCAGGGAGATATTTTTCTAGTCCTGATTTAAAGGATGAAAACCCACTGTTATTCATATATTCAGTGCCAAAAAAAAAAAAAAAAAGATGAGCCTCTGGTTTTTAAACTTCAGAGCATTTTTTTTGGAGATAGGGTTTTGCTTATAGCCCAGGCTGGCCTCAAACCCACAATGATCCTCCTGCCTCAGCCTCCCAAATGCTAGAATTAGAGGTGCATCCCACCATATCTGGCTTCAAAATATTTTTTGTAAGAAAACAGTCAAGTGGAGAAGTAGAAGTGATAAGTGTCATAATAAGACTATGTATGACAGTAGCGGTGCACGGAAAAGACAGTCTCTGGCTTGTGTAGGAAGAGGAGCGAGAGCTGGGGAAGACTTTTGCAAAGGAATGTGATCAATGAATTTGTGTTGAAATGGGAGGGGTATTCTAGGCAGAGCAAATAGCATGTGTGAAGCTACCATGGCAAGGAAGGAGGCTGTACTTATGCTAATGGGTATTTTGTTTGGACTTTATTCAGAATGGCAGAGAATGCTGTCATGTGGGAAGAAGGTACTGGATGGGCTCCTGCTCCTGTACAATACTTATGCTAATTAATAACCCAACGCCCCTGTCAATGAACCATAGTATAAATGCAAAACACTTTGAAAAGAAAAAAGATCATCCAAATATTTCTTAAATATCTGTGACAGATGTTATGGTCTTGACATTTTAGACAAAATAGAGACTGCATGTGTACAGTTCATATTTTCTGGAATCTGGGTATGTAAACATTCCATACCAGGTCATGTACATGAACAGAATACAAAATCTCTGAAAATTTTGCCATAGCACTGAGGCAGAAGGAAATATGTTGTGTAGGAGCTATCAAACATGCTCATTAGCAATGTATCTGCAAGCCTGCTGAATTCATCTCAAAGAGTTTATTCTCTTATCCAGGTCAAACACCTTCAGGGTCTCGTTCATTGCATAATAACCCTTAATCAGGAATGTGAGAAAGATAAATGCTCAGAGCAGATGATGAAAATTCATATGAGCTAACTTCTACTTAGTGAACTATATCTCACAATAGAGAAAATTTACTGAAAAGGGTCTTAAAATATCATTTCATTGTTACTTCTTTAAAACTTTGGGGTTATTAGTAGCTTGTGCTGATTCTTTTCTGCCCGAATCATGTATGCTCACTGAACAACTGTCAAGTTGTGTTGAGCGATTGAATTGCTCCCCTGCTGGCGAGCTGAGGGTGTTGGCAGCTCGCTGACCAGAACTGCCTCTGCTTTCTCTTCCTTTGTTTTAAAGCTTGTTCTGGCTCCACAGAGCCAGTTATGCCTACATTTTACTTTGGAAACAGAATTTAGTCTAGGTCTAAATGTATGCATATTTCATTCTTAGTTCTGGATTATAATTAATTTTCACATTATCCTGGTTGTACTTGTGGTGCAGAAAATTTGGGTGATTCTCCCAGGTTCTGTTTGTATTTCCTGGAGGTCAGAGGGCTACAGGAGGTGCAGGTTGTTTCCCCACAGGCAGCTGTAAATTCCAATATTTATAAAACATTTCCTTCTCGTAAAAGACAATTGTTAAGCACCATCATGTGCCTGGTGCTGCTGAAAGCACCTCCCCTAACTACAATTGCACCCTAGAGAGGCGTTGGTTGTATAGTGGTTGGCATAGCTGCCTTTCATAAAATTGTACCCTACCCATTCCCAGACCCAGTCCAGGGACTATCCTAAGACTCAGGAGTCAGTGACAGTGCTGAGACTGGAAGCCAGGTCTTTCCCTCCCAGACCTTTCTCTGCTGCCCACAGGGCCCCTGGGAGGGCTGTGAACTGGCCCCAGGCAGCTGCCTATGTCTAGAACCTGCTCTCTAGTCTCTCCTGGGTTCATTGTGCCTTCCTGGAAACTTCCTTTCCACTTCCAAATTCTCTTTATTCTTTGTCTGCTTAAAGGGACCTGGGGTAGAAAAATGAGTGGACTCGTACCTCAATATATGATTTGCCACAGGGTTAAGTCCAGAAAGCAGAATTGAACAAATGCAAGGCGTGGATTTCAAAGATTGAAAAAAAAAGAGAGTGAAGTTCTTTTTTGAATGATAATGAAATCCTAGCTGTCAGCTGTATTTGATGTCAAGGAAGAAGAGATCTGAAATTGCTCTCTGTGTATGTGCAACGAGAAAAGGGTACAAAGGGGTTCGTCCCTCATCTGTACATAGAACTGTGTAGAATATTCAGGAACAGGAATCAAATTTTGGCAACCAAAACTGAACTTTTTAATACCTTATTCTATGACTATAAATCAAAGAATGAGAACAAGACAAGTTACAAAATTTACTGATTATAAATTGTCTTCAAGTTTTGCTTACTGCCAATGCTTTGCAGAAAAACCATTACTTTATGATTTTTTGAGTAATTATCTGCACTGGCTAATATTTATATTATGCACACATGCATTATTTTTAAACATATAACCAGTGCAATAAGTAATCAGCAGTTGCCTCCTCTGGATTTTGTCAGAAGGTGCAAGTGACTTTCAACCCTAACGTAATTGATTCAACCCTAAAATCACTCCGTCAGTTTAACAACCCAGGTGCTATCCCAGTGCCCACACACAGCGCCATCAATTAAGAACCTGAGGAAAAGGCATTCAAAAGGCAGTTTGCTCCTCTCTATCATATCATGTCCCTGAAGATCAAAATAGATGATGCAATAATGGAATAACCAGTCAGCTTTACTTTCCCATGGCAAGAGACTTGCCTACCTCTATGCTTCTCATAACTCCGTGGTAATTGCTCAAAGGAAGTGGATGACTCCAAGGAACTCAGGGATCTATTTATGTTTCTGTGACTAACCGAGATGGTGTTGGAGCACATGTCAGAAACGTCTCATTGGGTTTTCTCATCTGCAGTGTAGCAGGTCCAGCAAGAGTTGTTGAGAGGAAAATACTTTGAGGAGGATCTGGGCTAGAAATGGAAGAAAAGGTTGGATTCTCAGATCAAAACCAGGAAGGAAACAGGGCCAGGGCATGGGGGTGGGGGCGCTTTATCTGCTGATTTCAGGGATCAAGCCATGCCTACGGGAGGCTTTCCTCTGGAGTGGGAGGAGATCTTTAAGGGAACTTTATGTCCTCCAATCATGTTAGTTCATAAAATCAAGTACCTTTTTGATTGGAAATTCTACTGGTAATTTGTCCCACAGATGTGCAAAAAGGAGATGGAGTTTCATAAAAACAGATTGCTATGGCTTCATGGACAAGGTGGTATTCTTCACTTGTAAAATTCATATATAAAATTCAGAGAAAAGTGTTCTAGTCTTTCCAAGAGACATTTTCAGTTTATTTACTTCTATAAAAGACTTGAAAATCCTTCATAGATAAAGGGATAAACCTTTAGTGATGATTTCTGGCACAATGAAAGACGATGGGATAGATATTTTTAATGACTAAAACAAAAATTGCTATTTTCTCCTTCAGTCATTTCACAATTGACAGCTGGTTCTGAGGAACCTATTATGCACAGGCACGGGAACAGGCTGTGGAGACAGCTACAGTGTGAATGGAGCAGAAACAACATACGAAGGAGGAGCTCATGGCCCGTACTGTCTCCTTGGGGGATGTGGTGAAGACAGTGAGTGTAAATTCTCACCCTCATGCATACATAGTGAGTTCTCGATTAAAAAATCCCTAAATAATAAGATTTGGAGAACTTCCAAAGTTGTGAACACATTTGTGTGCCAGGACAGGGACAGAAACTCCTGCACCTGAGACCCTTCCTGACTTTGCCCTATGCATCTTATTTGGCTGTCAATTTGCATCTTTTAATAAATCTAAGTAATATTTTCCTGAATTTTAATGAGCTGTTATAGCAAATTATTGAACCTAAGGAAGGAGTGCTGGAAATCTCCAATTTGTAGCCAAGTCAGAAGTGTGGGTAACCTGGGGAACCGATACTTGGCACCAGCCTCTGAATTTGGGGACAGTCTTGTGGCACTAGGGCCTCAACCTGTGGAGCCTGTGCTAATTCCGGGCAGTTAGCATCACCCAATTGGTGTCCTCAGAGAACTGGAGAATTTCTTGCTGTGGAAAACCCACACAGTTGATATTAGAAGTGTTGTAGCAGTAGGGAAAACTGAGTGTTTTCTTTTGTCACTCAGGACAAAAAATAGAAGCCTCATTAAAAATCAAAGTCTTCAACCTTCCTTTTGGGCAATGGAGGGATTTATCAGCCTATAGCAGGTGGTCACCTGCCTGCTGTGATCCCAGGGCAGAGCATCTATCTACATGACTCCAAGTCCAACTGCAGGCTGAACAGGAAACCGACTGACTTGCTGTATTCTTGAATGGCAACAGAATTAAATGATTTAACAGACTTTCACAACTCAGTTGAAGCCAAGAGCTTTTCTCAAAAGATCATATCCAGTCTTAGCTTCTGAGTGGGTATGAGAAATAAAGCTTGAAAAATTCATTCTTGTCACCTGGGGATAGTGGGATGAATGTGTTTGCAACAAACACATTAGGTTGTCACTCATCATAAGGAGAATCTTAAAATTTCAGTCTTTTACAGAGTATGGGTTTCTTTGAAAATGTCTATTTTGTCTGCCCCTGGCATTACTCTTTCTTTAAAGCTGTTATCTATCATTATTTAAGTGTTGAACAAGCAAGCATAATTATTTTATTAATGATAAATTACAATTATTCCCATTTTTGAGTGCTTCCTCTATTATAGACATTTTTCTATACATTATATCATTTAATCTTTATAACAAGTCCAAGAAGTAGGGACTCTTAGGTCAGTTTTGAGATGAGAAAGGAGAAGCTATAGAAGTTAGGTAACTAGAAGAGTATAGCTCATATATTAAATGGAAGAGATGAGAGTCGAACAAGACCCATGCTCTTGACTTTTATGCTAAGCAGGCCTACATCATGAAGAATCGATTTGTGCCCACAGTCATTATTCAATTCAATCGAATTAATGACACTTAATGACCACCTACTATGTACCCAGTATCATCCTTAATATAATGGTCACAAGAAGACAAATTCCTTGACTGGGTTTAAGTGCTATCAAAAGAGTTAAACCTGGATTTCCACTTAATATAACCAAACATGTTGAGTGCTAAAGTGGAAGCCAGGTGAAGGTGAGGAGAGCACCAAAGTGCCAGAGGTGAAATCTGACTTGGGGGTCATGGTGCGGGAAGGGACGAGGAAAGGTTTAAGCGAGGTGATATCCTCTCAGTTTCATCTGGAAAGACGAGAGCATCTGACTGGCAATGGAGACACAAAGGGAATTCCACATAGAGGCAGAAGTTTAAGCTGAGGGCCCAAGGTGAGAAGCATACGGTGACCCAGAGAACAGCCATCCTGCTCTAGCAGTGGGGCTACCTGGGAAGTGGAGAGAGGGCATACAGTGAGAGGCAGGGCTGAGAGTGAGCATGCTGCTCTCTGTGCGTATAGAACGGGCAACTGTGGAGTGTGTGTGGAGAAGAGAGGCGACATGATGACACTCCTACAGGAGAACAAAGCTCTCATGGCTTGTTAGCTGGTGCTCAGAGACATACTAGATAGAGCTGTAGGGAACTGCAGATATATAACCACTTCTGACTTACAGCAATGAAGATTTCTTATGGGTAAACCTAATAAAATTTTGAGATTTTGCTTTTGGCTCCAAAAAAGCCTTTGCATGTAGTATGTGGCTATAAATTTCAGGTCTTCTAGTCCTTCCAGGATCTTAGAAGTATTATAGGGGTCTCCTGACTATTCTGAATATCTTAATTTAGCCAAGTCCATGAAACAAAATTTTATTTATTTTAGGCGAAACTTGTTTAACTTAGAATGGGGTTCCTAGGTACTTCATGCTGATCTGAGGGCCTCAGTTGTTGCAGATGAAATCGTTGAAATCTCTAGTAACTGTAGGGATGAGGATAGACAGGAAGATCAAAGAAGGTTCTTGATGGTAAGAACTACTGGTGGCTGTAGACTGCTACTGAAAGCCAGCAAGAATATAGGCCTGCCATGATTCTGAATAATCTTAGGTGGTTTAAGGCTTGTGTTTACATTTCTTCACTCATCAAAAGTTTTTGGAGAGTCTAAATATTTCAAGGACATTTCTACACACTGGGAATATGGTTGGAAACAAGACAGATATATTTGTGTAACTGGTTCTTGGGTTTTTTAGCCCAAAACCAGAATGAGTAACAAATGATAAAAGCGTTGTTACAAAAATCATCTAGTGTTAGCCCTGTGCAACGAGTCAGGGTAGATTCTGTCTGGGGAATAGGATAGACTATGAGAGAAAGTAATATTTGTCAGGACCAAATTAGTATCAGACACCAGACTTTTGGCTCCTTATCTTCTACTGGCACACCCCACCTGCAGGCTGTTAAGGTGGTATTTTCCCTGTTTAATAGGTGAAGAAATTGACTCTCAGAGAAATTGAGAAAATTGCTTCTGATTACCCAAGGTGAGGGTGGAGCAGAATTTTAGCCCAGATCTGTTTGTCCAGAGCCTGAGCCCTTTCCATCAACATCCAAAGAGGAAGTGAATTTAGATTTTGCATAAAGAACCTGAAGGTTTAAATGCTTATTTATCCTAGGGCTTATTTTCTTTTCAACCAGAATGGAACCTGAACAGTATAATCACAACCATTTGTTGACAGTGGTAATGAGAGCTGTAGAGATAGAATTAAAGCCTCAAGGTCAAGTGACTGTCATTTGTCGAAAGCATGCAAATAGCCGTTCAAACCCAAGGTAATGGTGCTGCAGCATCCCTGCAAGTCAGAGTCCAGCAGGACTGCTCTGCCAAGCCAGAGAGCAACAATACTATTTATAGTCAGCAAATACAATGTGCATTTGGTCCCAGTTCCCATGACTTTGTGGAAGTTACAACTCAGATGTTGTACTATTAATTTGGATGACTTAATGATGATTACCATGGCTTTTCCTCCCAAATATGTTAACAGCAGCAGCAATAAAAAAGCTTATAGGATTCATGTTATATTACTCAGGAAACTGGAATAAAAAAGGCAAACATTGTCATTTCCTCAGTTTTAAAAATGACTTTCTACAGACATCAGTAAAAAGAACGTGTCCTGATAAGTTCTTCAACTCTGAAAGGTTTTTGTTCTTTCCCAAAGTCATGGAATTTCCGCCATAGTTTGTAGAAGCAAAAAAAAACCCACTAACTTTTTCTTTGCTTGGGTGCCAATGGTATAAAGATTGGAGAGCAGACCTTCCTTATCTTAAGAGTGTACAAATCCAGAGCTGCTTCTGTATTTATTACTACTATGTAAAGGAACTCATCATTTAACATGCCTGCTACTCCTTCCAGGGTTTGCCAAAGGACCTACTGTGGTTCTGAAAATAGACTGGCCATAATGTCCCATCAGATGTGTAATTGACAAGGAGTTGTGTACTTGCAGTTACCTGGAACAGAGACTTCAGGGACAGGTGATAAAAACTTTACTTCCAAGCCAGGCATGGTGATTCGTGCATGTAATCCCAGGATTCTGAGTGGCCAAGGCAGATAGACTGAAGTTCAAGCTTAGTCTGGGCACTTGAGGCAAAACCTTGTTTAAAAACCAAAACAAAAACAACTGAGGATGTAGCTCAGTGTAATGGCTCTGAGTTTCAATCCCTAGTACTGTAAACAACAAACAAACTTTATTTCCAAAGCTTGTGAACAACCTTCCATACTTTGGGGGTGATCATTCCTCCCAGATTCAGAAACTACACCCCAAGGGAAGCTCTGACTGTCCAGCATTCTTCCCTTCTGTTGTGTAAGCACCATTAATAGTCCTGTCAATCTTGATTAATTCTGTGCACAATGATCAAGAGAGTTTTTTGACTTTGGGGCAAATCAAACTATGATGGATTATGTGACACAGACACATGGGATAAACATTTATTAAAAGAGAAAAGTACAGTGCTTGGAGCATGTAGAGATGGCATAGATGTAAAAGCACATAAAGAACGAATTCCAAATATAGATAAAAAGAAAGCTTTGGGTATGATCAAACATTTTTGAGTCATTCTATTCTATAATATTTAATGGTTTCTGATATCTAAATTCTGCTTGCTGGAATGTTGTTAAAAAATGCTCCATTAGGTCTTCATGTAAGCAAATGTAGGCTATTACTCTACTGATCAGTGACTAATACAAGGAGAAAGTTTTTTTTATTCCTTTACAACATGAGCCCGGCTATTTCCAAGAATGCAACTAATTTCAAGGAAAATGACAAGGACATTGTTCTAAAAGGTATTTAATAGGCCCTAAATTTTTGACTTAGAGAGAACAAAAGACATTTGGAATATATCCATACCAAGGATGCAGTAAAGTGACAATTCTGAGACAGAAAGGCTTTCTCTCTGACTTGCAGAGATAATTGCATTTTCTCGTGATACTGTATTCTTGGCTGCTCATGTGCATATTGTTGTTTGCTTGTTTTTACATGCATCTTAGAATATGATTCGTGTTTTATTTAACAATGAGTGATATAGGTAAAATGGGCATTCTTAACCTATCTTAGCAAAGGAAGAAAGCAGAGGCCAAAGAAGACAGGAGATTTGCTCCTTGTCATGCAGTTTTAGTATATGTGCTACCTAAGCAAGCACTGGTCATGCAATTATTAGATGGAAAAGACTGATCATGAAGCAAGACTACACTGACACCAATTGATCCTTTCCTCTGCCACAGGAATGGGGCCCTCATTAGCAGGCACATGCTCAGCTCTCATCCCAAACTCCAGCAACAGCTTTTTCACGGTGCAGTCCCTGTTTAGAACTTTCTTGCCAAGCTGTGCTTAAGGCCAGAGCTTCTGAAACAAAGTTTTTCTGCCTGGATATGGTTTTCCTCCCTTTGGCCCCTTCTGTCATTCAGTGGTACAAGGTCTAAAAGAGACATTAAGTCAACACCTGTCATGGGAAGCATCTGTACCTTTAGCAGTGGATCTTAGGGAGACAGGAGAAAGGGCAGGTGACTGGTAGAATACAGCTTGAAATTTACCTTCTATTTGCATAAATTGAAACTAAACAGAAGTGTCCTTTCTCTTAAGGCATTGTATAATAATTTCCTGTGCCAAAGGGGTCTGATTCCATTCCTCTCTTCATTCGTGTATGCATCCCATGTATTTTTACTGAGCACTGACTCGCAGTAATGGTATTGGTTGGAAGACAAACAAGGTCCCTGCTCTTAGGTAGCACCCAGTCCTCAGGTGAAGGGGACAAGAGAAAAGATGCAAGTGTTGGTGGAGAGGGGGAAGGTAGTTAAAACCTTGGGTGTTGTGATTCACAGAAAGCCATATATCTTTCATCCCCAGCCCTAACATGTGCTTTGAACTTCATAGCAGAACTTGATGGCTTTTCTTCCACCTGACTCTTGGCAGGTCCCAGTCCCTTTCAATTCCCTCAAACATTTCTAGAAGTTCTGGGAATGTGTGTCACTATGTGATCATAAACAAGCCTGGCCATAGCATCTCCTGACTCTGCCTTCTCTTCAGCATGCCTTTCTGGGGTCTGTCGTGCCCACCAGAAATCAGCACAGATGTGCTAGATCCCAAGGTGGGGAATGAGGTGAGCACCTGCCCTTTCTTCATGTATTCCTACCTCCAGTGGCTCACAGAGAGTAGAAGCAGCTCAACCAGACTGGGTTCCAGGCCTTCCTCCCCTGACCTAGGCTAGAGTCCATGGCAGGTGAATCAGATAAAAACCTCAGTGACAGCCACTATATGGCCCTCTTCTGACCACTGCCATTTCTCCTTCCACCAGAATCAGTTTCTGTCCACATCCACATTTGCTTGAATTAGCTGGTCATTTGCTCATGCCAAAGCTCCCAGAAAGCCTACCTGTGAGCTTTACATCCTGCTTGGACCCCAGAAGGCACTACAGTCTACCCAGAATTCAGGGATTTGCCATGGTGAACCTCATTGTTTGCCTTTCTGGGGGTTGCAGAGGCTGCAGGGGGTGAGTGGTCAGCCCTGTATTCAACTCTCTAGAGGGAGAGACTTGAAATTCTGTTTAACAAAGGTTAATTTTTCATTTGGTGGCTGGAGATAAAAGACAGTGCATTGTTATGTCATATATATATTAATGGAAAGAAGATCATTTCTTTATGCTGAAGTGAAATCAATAGGGAAATGAAATGACAAAAGTCCATTCCTTTGTCTGACAGGAAAGGGGGCAGAGGAAAGAAGGAGGGCACTGCAGGTCTGAAATAAAGAGGTGTAAGAGAGGGCCGGGGATTTAGTTCAGGTGCCACCACCTGCCTCACAAGCTCAAGGTCCCAAGTTTGATCCCTGGTACAAAAAAAAAGAGGTGTAAGAGAGGTACTGAAAAGGGACAGAATCAGTGAAAACAAAAATGCATCAAAGACTCTCTGGATAACAAATGCTGGCGCGGCTGCGAGGGAAAAAGGAACTCTTCTCCACTGTTGGTAGAGACTGGTGCAACCACTGTAGAAATCAGTGTGGAGAGTCCTCAAAGAACTAAAACTTGAGGTTCCATTTGACCCAGCTATTCCCCTGCTGAGGATCTTCCCGAAAGAATTAAAAGAATCATACCGCAGTGATATATGTGCACCCGTGTTTATAGTGGCACAGTCTGTAATAGCTAAAGGTTGGAAACAGCCCAAGTGCCCATCAACTGGAGACTGGATAAAGCAAATGTAAGGTTTTTTTTTAAACTCTGCCATACAGAAGGATAAACTGTAGACATTTCTAGCTAAATGGTTGTGTCTTGAGACCATACTCTTAAGTGAAATAAATTGGACACACATGTGAAAATATCATATGGTTCCTCTGGTATGAGAAACTGAAAGTGTAAATAAGGGCCGATATTGGGAAATGGGAAGAAAATGTTCAAATGAGAAGGGAAATGAGGGAGAGTGGAGAGGAAAGGGAGGGTGACAAGAAAAAAAGAATGGAAGGAAAAAATGGAAACAACGCTTTTGTAGATAAAGAGGGGAGGGGGTTAAAGGGAGGGAGGGGAGGGGAATAGGAAACAGAAGAAGCAAGATATACCATGTACAGGTACAAATTCCTTATGATGAATATTATCATTATGTATCTAAAATGTACCAGTAAAATAAAAAGTTTTTTAAAAGACTCTTCAGTTTTTATTGGTGATATTTGACTTCTTTTGTAGTTGGGTGGTAGTAAATACCAAGGGTCTTTGTGTGGGGACAGGATATTGCCACCCTTGCAATTTATTACTTATTAAGTGTTTTGTTTTTTAAACACAGGTAACTTTCTTATGTAGGAAGGGCTTGTGTCCTAAATTGTGAGAATTATTATAACCTGGGAAAACATTTCATTCAATATTTAACAACTATTTACTGGTGGCTGATTTATGTTTAAAGCATTGCGCCAAATGTTCAGCTTGTAATGACATCACCAGCCTATTTCTTGTGACATAACCTGACATCCAAGAGTACAGGCAAAAAGCAGGTCCTGGAAGCCACCAGTGTGCTCTGCATACTAATGTAGGATTCTTTGCAAGTCTTATACCTAAATTTATAGACACAGAGAAGGAAATCTGGCATGAGGGGAAGGGGAAGAATGTTTTTGCAAATATTAAATTTATTTTTAACTCATACAAGAAAACATAAACATCATATATCTTAATGGGATAACACGGTGTTTCAGTACCTGTATATATTGTCTAAGGTCTGAATTATGTTAAAAACTATGTATCTTCTCAAACATTTATCATTTCTTTACTGTAAGGACTTGCAAAATCCATTCTAGTACCTTTCTGCAGTGCATTAGTGTTATTCATAGTTACCCCAGTGCGTAACAGTACACCAGAGCTTCTCTCTCCGAATGTGGGCTCTTTACTTTTAGTCAGACCTTATGGAATACTGTAATGATTACGAGTTAATCTGCCAGAGAGGAGACACCTTGCAGCAGGCTTGCATCATAGAGATGGCACTGCCTGGCAGTATGAGGGCCTGAGTCTGGCTTTTGGCACTGCCACTCGTAAGTTATAACTCCTTGGGCAAATTGAGAGTGGTATTCATTCTTCTGGCTCCTGTTTTCCTCAACTCCAAAATTTGAAACTAGGCACAAATTTGAAACCAGGTCCCTTCCAGTTTTAAGACTCTTTGCTGGTTGTACCATTTTATAACATTTAGGATCACATATTTATTTATTTGTTTAACAATATTCATCAAGATAGAAACAATACAAGCATAATATACAGTGGCAGTGGGTAGAGAGCAATGAGTAAAGACAGTGAGTATGACTTGTGGAATTCATATAGGAGAGAAAGATAGATATAACAAGTCCATATCCAAATAAATACATGAGTATACCTGTGTCATGAAGTAGGAGGGACAAAGACAGAGACTACAGGGAAGGATTCTTAGCAAGGGAAGTCAGTCTCTTGATCTGGGTAGTAGACACAGGATGTTTTGCTTGTGAGAACTACATATGATTGTGAAATCTTGTGTGTATAGTATATAGCAGTTAAAATATTGACTTACTTTTATGAAAAGTATTGGGCTAAAAAAGGAAAGGGATCTGAGGATGAGGGAGATGGGAGGGAGACAGGAATGGGAAGTAAAAGGATCAAGATGTGATATGTATATTACCAATACCCCATGATGAATATATTCATTATGTAAAGATATACTAATAAAAATTAAAGTAAAATAAAGACAATAACATACAAGATGTGATAACCATATACAGTGAATGTGTAAATTTAAAAATGTATTACAGTAAAAGACAAATTGTATCCATACATTTTAGAGATGCAGCAAGCCTGAGGGTCTGTTAGGAGAAAGGTTCCAGCTCCTCTCCAGAGAAGGGAGAATCCTCCTGTGGAGGAAACTGCCTCTGTTCTTAGATCTTTTGGTGCCTACCTTCTGTCTAGCTTTCTTTTTTCCTTCCCCGCTACTCAGGAATGCACTCCCTATCCTCCTGACATAATCCAATACTTGCATTATTATGATCACAGCTGAGTTGTGATTCCTTGTAATCACATATGATTATTTTTCATTTTCTGGAAAACCTTTTGCTTTTCCTAGAATTAATAAATATCTTGTTTTTAAATTAAAAATAGTTTTCTGTGTACATATCTACCACTGACCACAAACACCTCTTATTGTTCACATAAACTCTGAAAATATCCATTCACAGATCAGGCCTGACTTTAACTGCTCATTCTTGAAGAAGGCTCCCCTAGCACCTCTGCTAGGCCTGCTCCAGTCTGGCAGGTGGCCTCTGTGCCTGCAGGACGGCTCCTATACTTCTCCTTGGCCCCTGACTAGATTGGTTTCCTCTAGCCGTGATCTTTTCATTGTGATCCTCCTGCCTTAGCCTCCTGAGTGCAGGGATTACAGGTGTGCAACACCATGCTCTGCTAAGAGTGGTATTCATTCTCCTGGCTCCTGTTTTCAAGTCCAGCATTTGAAACTAGGTTTAATCCCATGTTTTTGCTGAAAAATATCTTCCAATCACTTACTGACAAAAAGGGTTGGTGGAGGTAAAGGTTTTGAAATTTTACCTGTCCAAATTTATCTTTACTCCATCTCCACATTTGAATGAGAATTTGGCTATTTGGATTTTGAGGCTGGAAATAATTTGCCTGCAGAATTTTGAAGGCATTGTCCACAGTCTTTGCCCTCCCATAATTGCTGGCGATCTGTCCAGAGACATTGAGATTCTTTACCCGTTGCATGTAACTTGACTTCTCCTTTCTCTCTGGAAGATTTTAGGATTACTCCTTGCCCTAGTAAACTGAATTTTCTTGTTGAATATGCTGTAGTGTGAATCTATTTTTTGTCAGCTCTCCTGGGAACTTTGCGGGTCCTTTCTACCTGGAAAATCTTACCCTTCCTGCAAGATTTCCAACATTATTTTACAAGTTATTACTCCCTCACTCCAGTTTTTGCTTTCTCTTCTCTTTAACAATCCCATGTTTGAAATGTAGTGTTGCTTGAACTGTTTGTCTAAAATTTTTCATTACTTTTTTCCTTTCAGTATCTATTTATTTACCTAATCTTTCTGGGAAATGTCCTTGATTTTATCTTCGAAATTTCCCACTTAGTTTTTCTTTTAACTTAACCAGTTTTTAATTCCCAGAGGACCCTATTCCTCTTTCTCTTCATTTTTTCTGTATCTGTAAGCTATTAAGGAGATTTTTTTTTTAAAAAAGCTTTCTTCTCTCTACATAATTCTCTGTTTCATTCAACTAATCCCCTCCTGTTCTTCATTTACTTCTTTGTTTTTTCTTATTAGAAACAATTCTTTTTTTTTTTTTTTTTTTTTTTTTTGGTACCAGAGATTGAACTTGGGTCCTTGCACTTTTGAGGCAGGTGGCGGAACCACTGAGCTAAATCTCCAGCTAGAAACAATCCCTATTACTCAAGTAGTTGTTAATCTTCTGCTATGTGCTCATACTTAAGAGTAGATGACTGCTATGATTTAAATGTGTTCCCCAAAATTCATGGGTGACAAACTTAATGCTCAATGCAGTATGTTAAGAAGTGGAACCCTTAAGAGATGATTAGGTCATGAGGGGTCTGCCTTCATGAACAGATTCATGCTGTTATCATGTGAGTGGGTTAGTTATTGTAGGCGTGGGCTCCTGACAAAAGGATGACCCTAACCCTTTTCCATTCACTCTATTGTGTGTGCTGTCTTCTCCTTCCACCATGAACTAATGCAGTAAGAAGCCTTCACAAGATGAGGGCCCCGTGACCTTGGATTTCTCAGCCTCCGGAAAAGTAAGAAATAAATTTCTACTCTTTATGAATTACTCAGTCACAGGTATTCTGTTATAGTAGTACAAACTGGACTAAGACAATGTCCAAAAAGCTGACTAGGAATTTTGAGAATGTTGATGGGCCTTGTTATAAAATGACTGTGTGAGAATTCCTAATGATGGCAAGTTTAGGTCTTTTCTCTTCACTGGCCACCTTCTCCCTAAAGTTTCTTCCAACCTGACTCTGGAGGAAGAAGGCCTAGAATATAGGACTGGGAAGTCTCAGTGTGTATCATATAGGCCTTCACGTCCTCTCCATTTACTACATTTGACTTTGCCCTCAGTCATGTCTGCTGTTCCTTAACCCTTGGTCCCCGATTTTAGCTTTTCTAGAGAGTAAACCTGTAGTCTCTGGGATTGGGTGCAGAGTGGTCAGGGACAGAGAATAGTTGCCAGTCACGGCATACAACAGAAGAACTTCTTTAATGGTTTGGAGCATGCTCCCTGGTTTATATTCCTACTGTCCATACTACTCCCTAAGGTGCCTAGTGCCACCATTTTATGAATCTCTTATTAGGATCTGCAGCATAACTCAGATTGTTTCTTGGCTTTCCCATCCCCAGCTTATGCACCTTTCTCAGAACTGCTGTCAATTTTCACATTTTTCACTGCTTCCCAACCTCCAAAATTCTATGATTGTTTTCTCCTGTTCTCTTTTTCCTGTCCTTGCTGGTTTATGTCTTTTTGAAAAATCTCTTTGCTGAGATTTAGTGAGACTTCAAGAGAGAATAAAATTCAAGACATATGTGCCATCCTTCAAGGAATGGATGTGGCATGAGTTGATTTATGTTTCAAAGTGACTTCTCACTGTGTGCAGAATGTGTTGGAGGTGAGCCTGAATGCAGGGGTGGTCACTTGCTGCAGTCTATGCTAAAGAGGAGAGAATGGGATCAGGTTGGGTCAGAAGAGGCAATGAGAAATGGGTGGCGGTGTAAACACAGGGCTTGCTGATGGGTCATGTGTGAGGGGTAAGGGAAAGGGAGGGCCAAAGCTGAATGCTACAGCTATTGCTTGAGCAAATGAACACATGACTACCTACCAAGATGGAGAAAGCTAAGGGAAAAATATTTCATGGTAGAGATAAATACTCAAGCATATCATGGTTGCTCAGGGGCCTGTGTGGACCTGAGCTCCAAAGAGGATAGTACAATTAGCAAAACAGTTTGATGTGGTTTTATTTTCTGCCTCTTTGTTTTCATGAATGCTAACTTACAGGGACTTAATTGGCAGAAGAGTAACAGGAGCCAGCATGGTGTTGGCATATTGCCAAATGTTACTTTAAGTAAATGTTCCTGTTTATTATTTCCCCTCGGTAATCCAATGTTAGAAAAAGGTACTTATGAATCTTAAAATTCCCAACAATGTTTTTCTCATACTTATAGCAGTTTTTAATATCATTTGATCCTATTTTAAGAATTTGACTGAATCTAATAAATAACTACTGTTGGAAAAAAAATAACTCAAGTTGCTTTGTTCACTTGATACTCAAAATAGGTAACTAGTTAGTCATTCTCTAACCTACAAACTGAGTTATTTTATGGATATAGGTTGCAATACAAGGCATGATCAAAATATATGATAAATATTTATATTTAAAAATTTGTTACAATAAAAGATACATTGACATTAATCTGCCTTGAGATACTTCCCTTCTCTTCAAACACATTTGTCCTATTGTTTTTATCTTTTATGAAAAAATAAAATAAAATTTTATAACAAAATATTAAGAGACTAACAATAGTTAATATACTGTCTATCATTATCTTCAAAGTAGTCAGAGTACAAGGCATGGACAAAAAAGATTCATTTACAAAGAAGAAACAGATATTAACACAAAACTTTCTTTTCAAAGAACTAGGAGAAACTAGTGTATAAATGAAACAAACACATATATTAAAATGTTTTTGAAACAATATCCCATTGATTCAGAATTGTTCTGAAGGAATTCTGGAAATTCTCTTTTGTGAGTGTCTTATGGGGTGTGATAAAAAATATGATGATTTCTGTATTGAGTACTATCTAATGGAAAGAGAGGCTCATAAAAATCTTATGGTGTGCCCTCATTCAACTTACTCATTGGAACTGGCAGTGCAACTTCTGGCTTTCCATAGTCAAGATAACCATGGAAGATGTATCAGTCTGTGCTTACCAGAGAAACAGATATAATACAAGATATACAAGTACATAAGAATTTACAAGATTACCTTACAATGGTCACCACAGAGTCAGATGTGGAAGACTCCAATAGGCCTGTCTGCTCACTGTAGTGTCCCATGTGAGTCCACATCAGGAGGCTGATGGGTTTGAGGTGGAAGGCTGAAGAACCTGCACTGGAAGCTAAAGAGCCTACGAAGTAAGCTAGGCGAAAACATTCATGGTGAAGGCGAAGACTGGAGCTCCTCCAAAGAAATGGAAGCAAATCCATGCTTTCATTTCTCCTTTATACAATCTAGGTGGCAAGCCACCCTCAGGTGGGTCTTCCACACCTGAGGGTATGGAATGGCTGAGCCCAGTTCAGTTGAGCTTCTCTTATTCGAGTTGACACAATCAGTCAACCATCACAAAAGGTATGCATTTTGAATCTATTTGGGGATATATATATATATATATATATATATATATATATATATATCATATATTTTATTTATCTTGTGGGAAAGACTTTGTAGAGGAGGGAGACCTAACACTGTAGGCAGGAGGATTTCAAGTTTAAGTCCATTCTGGGCAACTGAGTGGAATCCTGTCTCAAAACAAACAAACAAACAAACAAAGTTAATGCTTCTCTTTGAAAATAGACTCATGATCTCCACACTCACATGAGAGATTAGTGTATACTAGAGTTTGCTAACATGATGAGAAATGTAACCATACTGTTTTTGATCTTGTCTCTTTCTCTTCATATGTATCAGTACCACTAAATATTTATTTTCTGGGCTTTAAATTCTCCACTTGAATATTTACCATTGCCAAAGGATAAAATCATAAGTTTAGTTTAAAGATTTCAATTTGTTTTCTTTTCAGTCCTAGAAATGCACAACACTTTATTTCATAAAATATAAAAAGTGTTCCAATGTGTCAAGCAAAGGAGGTTGGTTTTATTGAGGGGGAAGAGGGCAGAAGAAAGCAAAAACTAAAAATAAATCAGATTGGTCATTTCAGAGTTACTTTCCTTGTAAGGTGAGGAGAGAGAGAGAACAATAGAAAAGTAACTGGCTACCATTGGGTTACTTTTTTTTTTTTTTTTAATGTAAGAGGGAACATCACTGTCTGTCATACCAGTTGGAACAGACCTGTTTGGGAAATTTGACTGTCATCTTTTTCACCTCGATTTCTTAGAAGGGCAGATGAACTGCTTAGTTTCAGCTTGGTGATATGGAACTTCAGAACAAGTGACTCCACTGGGCTGTTGGTGCTAGTGCAGGAGCTTAGTCTAAAATAATGGCTTCCTGTAATTTTTTTAACACCATGAAAGCAATGAGTAAGAACAGCATACTGACATTGCCCATAGGTAACAGGGTTCAGAGGGAAGCTAAATGTTTCACTCTGATCCACCAGACTTGATGGCAAGATTCAGAGTCATGCCTCAGAAAAATACCCTGTGATAGTTACATGATTGGGTCAACTTGAGTAAGAAATGTCCAACTAAATTGGATCAACATACTTCTGGGTATGACTGAGGGGATTTACTAAAAATTTGCTGGGGTTTACTGGGTGTGAGTGACAGCAACAAATGGGCTTGCCGCCTAAATGGTATAAAAGGGAAATGAAGAAGGAAGGCTTGCTTCTGTTTCTTTGGAGGAGCTTCAGTCTTCACCTTCACCTTGGATGTTGTCACCCGGTTTCCAACAAAGACTTTCAGCCTCCAGCACAGATCCTTTGGCCTCCTGGTATGGACTCAAGTGGGACACTATTGTGAGCCCTAGAACTTCAACTGGATCCTTAGGATCTCCAATGTGCAAAGAGACCTTTTGCACTCTTCCACACCTGACTCTGCAGTGTGGGTATTGCAAGCCAATCTTGTAAATTCTTATATATTATTATATATAAATCCTATTATGCATAAATTCTTATATATATATTCTTGCATTAAATCTGTTTCTCTATTAAGCACAGACTGATACAACCTAACTTTTTGGTGGAAAGTGCAAATGCTAAATTCATAAACACCATTAGTCTCTCTAGTTCATGCTTGTCATTCATTTTCTTAAATCAAGATGCCCTACTTGGATGTCACTAGCCCTACACATCAAAAGGCAAAACAACAAGTAGCCTTCTCTTTTTTTTTTGTATTAAATTCTTTTATTGGTACATTGTAGGTATACAACACCATTACATTTCTCATTGGGAATTGTACCTTTACATAATGCATCTTGGTTCTTATTTTTTCCCCATTCCTAGCCCTCCCTTCATGTCCTCCACCCTTCCCTATTTACAAAGACTTTATTTCCATTTTTTCCATTTCTCAGGATTTTTCCTTTCCCTTCTTTCCTTTCCCCTGCCCCTCCCACTACCCCTACCCCTTTGGACCTTTTCTTGCTATTTTGCATTATCAATTATTCATTCTAATCATTGGTACATTTTAGGTATACAATATAATGACATTCATCATTGGAAATTTGCACCTTTACATAATCTCTCTTGGTTCTTATTTTTCACCCTTGCCCAGCCCTCCCTTCAACCCCTCCAGTCCTCCCTATTTACAAAGATTTTGTTCCTATTTTTCCATTTTCTCATATTAATCCCATTCCTTTCTATCCTTTCCCCTAGCCCTCCCACTTCCTTCCCCTTTGCCCTTTTTCTTCCTATTTCACATTACCTATTATACATTTAGTCCCTATTCACACTTTCAGTTTCTCACACCAGAGAAACTATTCAGTATTTGCACATGTGTGTCCTATTTATTTCACTTAAGAGTATTCCCTCAATGTGCATCCACTTAGCTATAAATGTCTCTAATTTCTCATTTTTTATGGCTGAGTAGTCCTCCATTTTATAAAAAAACCACATTTTCTTTATCCAGTCTCCAGTTGATGGGCATTTGGGCTGTTTCCAAGTTTTAGCTATTACAAACTGTGCTGGTATGAACATGGGTGCACATATATCACTGTGGTATGATTCTTTTAATTCTTTGGGGAAGATCCCCAGCAGTGGAATAGTGGAGTTAAATGGGACTTCCAGTCCTAGTTCTTTGAGGTATCTCCATACTGATTTCCACAGTGCTTGCACCAGTCTACACTCCCACCAGCAGTGGAGCAGGGTTCCTCTTTCCCCAGAGCCCCGCCAGCATTTGTTATTGGTTGATTTCATGATAGCAGCCATTCTTTCTGGAGTGAAGTGGAATCTCAGTGTTGTTTTCATTTGCATCTCTCGAATGACCAGTGATGTTGAACATTTTTTCATGTATTTATTTGCTATTTCTACTTCTTTGTGTGAGAAATGTCTGTTCATTTCAGATGCCCATTTTTGGATTGGGTCTTTAAATTTGGGAGATCTGATCTTTTTAAGTTCTTTATAGAGTCAAGATAGTAGACCTTTGTCTGAGGAAGAGCAGGTGAAGATTTTTTCCCACGTTGTGGGTTGTCTCTTCACACTGCTGGTGGTTTCTCTTGGTGGGGAGAAGCTTTTTAATAAGAAGAGATCTCATTTGTTGATTGTGCTAGTTCCCGGGCAACTGAGGTTTTGTTCATAAAATCTTTTCCTACACCGATGTCTTCAAAGGTTCTACCTAACCTCTGTTCCAACTGGTTCAGAGTTTCTATTTTAATATTTAGATCTTTAATCCATTTTGATTTTAGTTTAGTGCATGGTGAGAGATATAGGTCTAGTTTTAATCTTTGGCAAGTTGAAGCCCAATTTTTCCAACGCCATTTATTAACGAGGCTATCTTTCCTCCAGTGAGAGTGTTTGGCTCCTTTATCAAAGATGAGATGGCTGAGTGTGTCTGGCGTTGTTTCTGCATCTTCTAATCTGTTCCACTGGTCCTCAAGTCTGTTTCTTTGCCAGTACCATGCTGTTTTTATCACAGTAGCTTTGTAGTATAGTTACAGGTTGGGGATTGTGATACCCCCTGCCATGTCTCTGTTACCTAGAATTGCTTTTGCTATTCTGGGTCTCTTCTTGTTCCAAATGAATTTTTGGATTGTTTTCTCAAGGTCTGTGAAGTATGCTGCTGGGATCTCAATTGGAATTGCATTGAGTCTATATAGCAGTTTTGGAAGTATGTTCAAACTATAAGCTAACTAGCTGACAACAAGGTTATTACTGTGAAAAATGTCTACAATAATACTTTGTTTTCATGTTGCCTGAATCCTGGGCTTGAGGCAAGTAAGAAATTAGTTAATTAAAAAACATTTAAGGTCTCTGAAGTTTCAACACCTTTAGCAAAACAGAGACTATCATTACTCCTATTTCAGAGATAAGATGATTGAGGAGCAGGCATTTTAATCAGCAATGTTTCTCTTCCAACTCTATCCATACGCAGTTTCACTGGGTGACAGTTTGCTCAGTAGTTTCAAGACTTGAACTCTGCAGTGCATGCATTGGTGTTTTTGACAAGTTGGCTCAGAGCCTATGAAAAGGAACCCTCAGCTGATACCTACCACAATGTGCAATATATTAAAGAAATATTAATGGAAAATTTTGTTACTTTTCTACTTTTGAATGAAAAGTTCATGTGAGGCATGGATTACCATTAGCTTGGTAGCACAAGGCAGAGAATGGTGGACAATTGTTCGGTATCAGTGTTTATGAAAGGACAGTCCTTGAATTCTCTGCAAGATTATTGCTTGTGTTGTTGCCAAAAATAGAAATTTATGGATCCATCTTTAGATTATGGAATCAGAATCTCTGGAGGCACAGCTAGGATATTGGGATGTTATGTAGCACCCAAAGTGTCTGAGTATATGCTAAAGTTTTAGGAATACTAGTTTGGAGCAATAATTTTCAAGCCTTGTTATTCCTAAATTAGCTTCTGGAGATAGTTAAAATATGATTTGATGATTTCATCCCAAACATACTGAATCAGACTCTATTGTGGGGCCTGGGACTCTTAATATAACAATAATTCTCATCAACAGCCAGGTTGGAAATGAAAAATATCCCTATGCCAAGCTGGCCTTTTGGATCCTTTGATAAAGATTGTGCTGGAAAACTTTCTCATGTAGTAATGGAATGAGCAGCAACTCTGGATGCTGGCTAACTCAGCTCCTGCAAAGTTGTACCTCTGGGTTGTCTGGCTACTTATTAGCCCCTCAAATCTGATTGTATCACCTGTGTAAGAATACAGATTCTGAGGTTCCAACCCAGATCTGTTGAATGGGGTCACTGCGGGGAGAGTCAAGGAATTCTATTTTCAGAAGAACCTGAGATGACTGCAAGGATGAGGCAGGGCTAGAACCCCAAGTCTATGAACATGGTAGAACTTCCAAATTGCAGGCACCACAGCAGCCCTTTGGGAGCACCCAGAACTGTGAGGCTGATGAAGAACTCACCCTCAAACTGCTGGGCTCCTGAGGCCTAAGCCTTTGCCCTGGTCTTTACCTAAAACTTTTCCAAGGGCATCTTTGTTACATTTCCGCCTTCCCCACCTCAGCGCCCAGCCCTCTTGTGTTTGCCCACCATTGCTGCCTAGGGAATTCCATTGAATTGTACATTGAGGCCATACTCTTAAGTGAAATAAATAGGACACACATGTGTAAATACCGAATAGTTTCTCTGGTGTGAGAAACTGAAAGTGTAAATAATATTAAACACTAATATTATTTATCTAATATTCAGATCTCTCTGTTAGAGGTACACAGAGTATTGCGTGTAGAATACACAATGACTTTATATACAGATATGTAATCATTCTGCACTTTTCTTGGGTATGTTGGAATATGTCTTTTATTGTGTTTTTTCATGTTAGGTGCATACATAAAAAGATGAGCTCAAAGGCAATAGTCTGTACTCCTATATGACTATTACGGAAATCTTAATAGTAGTAAGTAAAAGAGAATATCTTAATATTAGGGAAATACATAAGGGCCTAGGGTTTAGTTCAGTGTGAAGGCCCTGGGTTTAATCCCCAGTACCAAAAAATGTCCTTTCACACTTGCTGTAGATCATGTCCCACTATCTCCTTCACAGGATTTATCATAATTTATAAGTATCTTTTTTTGGTTAGTTCACTGATTATCAATCTCTTCCACAGGATATAGGTTTCACACACGCAAATTCTGCCTTGTTCGTCTTTTGTCTTCTCTGTACCCCAAAGCATTGAGGACTCAAATCTCTCCCCTCCTGGAGGGTAGTCAGCTTAGAAAGAGGATAAGAATGTCTTTGGAGGGATAAGGGAAAAATAAAGCTTCATGAGCCAGAGGGCCTTTTAAAACTTGAAAGCTGAAGAGGGAAGAATGAGAAACACACACACACACAACACGCATACACACTGTGTGTGTGTGCGTGCTCACCCTAATGAGGTCATTTACAATTTCAGTGAGTAATTGCAGATGTATTTCATTGTCTAAAAATATTTCCTACATGTTTTATGACTTCACAGTTCTGTAAAATATATTCTCCCAGTTTAGGATTTAACACTAGCCTTGGGGTTAAGGAGTTACAGTCCAGCTGAGGAAAGGCAGTTTTAAGCATAAAACATTTTGACATTTCTGAGAGCTAGCCTCCTTTGGCTTTCTCCTTTTTGTAAACTTCCTCAATTTCCTCCTCTCCTTTTTTTCATTCCTTTATTCCTATTTGTTCTTTTCTGTTTCTTTTTTCCTACCTTTAAATTATAACATAATAGTACATGCTAGGAATAATGCTATTCAAAACAATAGTACTACTAAATGTCAAATAATATTAAAACATTTATATATCAAAATACATAATCCCTTGTTCCAACCCCTTAATTTTCTGGGCTCTCTCTTGCTAGAGGCAAACATTTTTGATGTCTTAAACTATTCCTTCCAGCATTTATAGATCTCTGTGCTTTTAAGTAATGTGAATACTGCTCTCTTTTAATTCATCAATTTAAGACATAAATCTATTGAGTTTCTAATGTGCTTGATGAGGAATTAAACAACCTTATATCACCATCCCCTCTGCTTCTCCTCTTCTATGATCATACTCCAAATTTTGATTAAGTATATATTCAGGGTTAACATTATAATGCCTTTGTAAATTGTACTCACACATGAAAATGTAATAATATCTGTTTCCCCAGGAGTAGACTCTGAGCAATAATTCAAGTACAAGTAGTCTCTTTGGGAGGCATGGGTATCACCAGCAATGGAGGAAAGAAATGGTAAAGGAAGGGAAGGCGATAACAAAGAATGCATTATCAAATGGTTACCACTATGGACAACTGGAGTTTAATCCAGTAAGAAAAATTTGGGAAACCCATATGAAACACACAGTTAATGTCATCCCAACTGAAAGGTGAAGGGGACTAGATATTTATATACCAGCACCTATCAGTCATTTTTTGAAGGTTACTCCCAAGAGTAGTCAATTCCTTGGGCACTTCCAGCTTTCTGAAGCTTTAGGGAAAGTCCTGTGCAAAGACATATAAATGTGGCAATCAGAAGCTGGCTAAGAACAGCAACTACATAATGCATTATGACTTTGTTCCATTCTTTTTACTGGAAAAAAGTTTTCTTCTGAAATTGCCTTTTAAAATTTAGTTTGTGTTCTTGATAGCTATTGAAAATTCTTCTTATATCTTTTGATAGTTTCTCATCATATTTTATAAAGTTAATTACTCAAGTAATACGTCAGCTCCAACTTCTTTCTTGGAGGCATTGCTGGTGGTCTTTGTTATCTCCCATGGACAGCCTGTCCTCAAGGTCTTCTACACAGATGGCATCTTGGGGCTCTCAGGATTGTTTGGCATCTTCTGAGCTGGATTCTCTAATTTCCTGGTTCCAGTGTTTCTCTCGTTTGGTTCTTGGGGTAGCACACTGTTCAGAGAACTGTCAGGCTGGAAGCTTGGGCAGTGTGCTACTCCGACTGTGGACACTGCCTGCCTAGCTATTGTCCCCCCCACCCCCATCCCCAGGACAGGACTTCAAGACTCTCCTTGGTTACCATAGCTCTTTTTTTACTTTTTCTATTCTTTTTTCTTGTTTTATTGTCACAGTTTTATAAAATAAACCTCCTAGTGTCTTAGAAAAGGTGCTTGAGAAGTGAATGTCTTAAACCTTGTATGTCTGAAAATGTTTTTATTTTCCCTTTGATTGATGGATTGTCTAGATAGAGTGATATGTCAGAAATAATTTATCTTCAGAATTTTGAAGCCATGTCTGTATTCTCTCCTCCTGGGTTTTCATTAAGAAGTACAAAGCAATTCTCATAGATAAATACTTGTATTTGCCTTTTGTTAATTTTTTTTTTAAATCCCTGGAAGCTTATAGAATCATTGGTTCTGCACATGCCTTTGGATTCCAAGGGGACCCTTGCCAATGAACCTGGAATTAAGAAGTGCTTGAGGGCCGGGGATTTAGCTCAATGGTTCTGCCACGTCTTGAAAGCGCAAGGTCCCAAGTTTGATCCCCAGTACCAAAAACAAACAAACAAGAAGTGCTTGAATTCTGAAGAAAATATTGACACATCAGAGAGAGTGACATCTTCATATGAGGCTGGTAACCGGGAGTATTCAGACAAAATGTTGCCATTTGGTTCTTTGGTGCCAGTAGAATGCTATGAAGTTAGCCTGGGAAAAACAAATGCATTCATATGTAAATATAAGAAGTTATCAGCTTCTGGGACTGTAGTGGACTTGCTGCCCTAAGCAGGTGCAACTTCTTAGAAGTCAGCTGTGCAGGAATCCTGTCGGCTGCAGGATTCATTAGGGCACCAGAGTTCCAAAGCATCATTCTCCTGATGACAAAACATGCTGATTGACATGCTTAGTACTGTACGCTAAAGTGCTTAATGTTCATGAGAGAGAACAGCTGGTGAACACTTTGAAAGGACTCTGAAGTTCTGTCAGATTGTGAAAAGACCAGTTCCACCATGTGATGTATCTGAGCAGAAGCTCCAGCTTCCAAGTAAAAGTGTCCAAGGGTTCACCTGAATGGATGATAGGTATTTTACCTACCGTATGTTTAGAAATGCAGAAATCTTTATATGTAACTTCTTTTGATATTAAACTTGATTTTATGAACCTAAGAAAAAAAGAATCATTGACTCTGCTATTCTGAACCTTGTGATAAAGTCACTTGATGTGGGCTCATTATACGTTGTGCTGTAGCTCAGTGAGCCAGGCCCTTCCAATCAGCAAACTCATATGTGGGAAATGTTCTTAAATTATTTTGCTGATACATGTTTTCTTTCTTTATTACATTTTCTCTGTTCTCTCTCTGGGATTCCTGTCATCTCAATGACAGGCTTTCTGCTCTGCTTCTCTAATCATCATTTACTTTCTCCCCTACTTTCCACCTCTTTCTTTTTTTAAGCTTTTCTTTCTGAATAATTTCCTCAGCTTTGCTTTTTAGTTCTTTCATTGAGCATTTTTTAATTTCAGATGCTTAAATTTTTAAGAGATCATTTTAGTTTCTGACTGTTCACGGTGCCACATTTTTCTCTTAACAGTCTAAATAAACCAGTTGTTTCAGTTGTAATTATTGTGTTATACTTTTCTCCTTTGTGCAATCTCTAATTTCTTTAAGTTCCTTTTTTTGTTTTGATACTAACTTCACATTTTGATATTTATTTTTCCTGTTCAGTTTTCCCCAGATGTTTAATATCTTTGAATATCTGCTAATTTTTAAGAGTCAGAAATTAAGACTTTAACTGGGAGCTCTAAGCATATGTGTGGGACTTGTTAACTTTGAGCTTTGTTGAAGGTGACCTATCAGAACCCTTTGTAAAGAAACTCCCAGAGCTATATGGTGTTTGTCACCTTGGAATTACTGCTGCTATTTAAGGCTAAGAATGACCTTTTCCAGAACCCCATTTCTTGTGTGATTAGCTTTGGCTAAGAGAGAAACTTGCACAAGATTCAGAAAACAGAAGTAAAATTGAAGCCAGTAGTCTCAAAAGGTCACAGTGACCAGAGACACTGATGGATAGGTGTAAAGCTTTCTGCTGGGCTCTAGCCTCTCATCCCAACCACTGACCCCACTGACCAAGAGTGGGCTCAAGCCCCTAAATACTTGGCTATGGTTCCTACAGAAGTTATAGCTTCCATGGCCTACCAGAAGCTTCCCATTCTGTCTTCACTTGAGTAGCCAGATATGTACTCTCCCTACATCTCCTATGTGTTTCATCCATGCCTGTGCTTTAAATATTTGTTTCCTATGCTTGCTGTAAGAAATTACAGCAAACTGTGGCTTAAGACAACATGAATGTATCCTCTTACAGTTCTGGAAGCCATGGATCTAAAATTAAGATGTCTTCTGGAGGCTTTAAGAGAGAAACCATTTTCTTGTCTTTTTTAACTTCTAAAAAGTGACTGCACTTTTGGGTTCTGAATCCTTTCTCCGCCTTCAAAGCACATCAACCCAATCTCTAGTTCTGCTTCACATCTCCTTTTTCTCACTTGACTCCTCCAACATCCCTCTTATAAGGACTTCTGTGAAAACATCAGCCCACCTGGACAGTCCAAGATTACTTTCCCATTTCAAGAGTCCTAACAATCACACCAGGAAACTCCCTTTTGCCCTGTAAGGTAACAAATTCACAGGAGCTGGAAAGGAGCATGTGAACGACGTTGGGGGCCGCTGTCAGCCACATTGGATGATGACTTTCTCTGATCCTTCAATACTTGTCTTCCAGACTTTCCTTTTCTCAGTTCCTCCCACATTCCTGTGAGCTTGGATTCCTAGAGTTGGCTTCTTGGCCCCTAATATTGAGTGGCTCTGATTTCCTTACTGAACCCTAATGGATACACTCTCAGTGTCAATACCTCTATGTATTTCCTCTCAGACTAGTCATATTTCCCCAAATTACTCTTCTAGTGTCCAATCTGGAGGGTTAGAATGCTGTCAAATGTCTAGGATCTCAAAAAGTAAAATTGTAGGGAGCTTGTATTGGTATTAATCTAGAATGTTCCCTCAAAATCTCATGTGTTCAAAGCTGGAGCTTTTGGAAAGTGATTGGATCTTGGGAGCAATATCCTATCAGTGGATTGAACCATGAGTTCACAGCTAAATGTACTGTGAAGAGGTGGGGCCTGATTGGAAGAGGTGTGCCATGGAAGGCATATTTTTGGAGGGTATATCTCCCTTCTCTTTCTGTTTCCTGGCTGTCATGGTTGAGCAGCTTTTCTCCACCAAGCCTTTCTTCCATGCCATTTCTGCCTGGGAATCAATCAGCCTCAGATTGAATGCTCTGAAAACCATGAGCCAAAATAAACCTCTCCTACTCTAAGTTTTATGTATCAGGTATTTTGTCCCAGATATGGGAAAGTGACTAATTCAATGCACTTTTCTTTTTTCCTCCCCTCCCTCCCTTCCCCTTCTCTCCTCTCCTCTTCTCTCCCCCCTCTTCTTTTGTCTTGTTTTCTCTCTTCCTCTTCCTCCTCCTCTTTCTCCCCCCCCTCCTCTTTCTCCTCCTCTTCCTCCTCCTCCTCCTCCTCCTCCTCCTCCTCCTCCTCCTCTTCTTCTTCTTCTTCTTCTTCTTCTTCTTCTTCTTCTTCTTCTTCTTCTCTTCTTCTTCTTCTTCTCTCTCTCTCTCTCTCTCTCTCTCTCTCTCTCTCTCTCTCTCTCTGACTGGCCTCAACCTCAAGATTCTCCTGCCCCAATTTCTTGAGTAGCTAGGTTTACAAGTGTGGGACACCAATCCCACCTTCAATCAACTTGTTAACTTGCTATTCTCAGTTTGATCCTCCCTCCTGTTCTTGCTGTGGGAGCCCCCATACAGAAGCTCTTTGACTTATGTTTTCCATACAACATGGCCAGTTACTGGCAGTGTGTGGAGGGAAGAGCAGAATATCGAGGGCAGAGGATGGAAGCAACTCTAGACACCTAACTGCCTCTCAAGGAGCCACCATCAGAGCCCACTTCTGTTTACTTTCACTCCCTCTTTGTTGTATTCCTGGGATGCCTGTTGCTTTTCAGACATTCTGTGGTCAAAACAGATTGCTTCTCAATCCTTACTGCTGTCTCAGAATTTTGCTTCTGGAATTAACCAAGAAAGCTGTTTTATACCCATTTGCTTGACTGTTTCCAAAATTTCAGTGATGTTATCCATTCTTTCTTTCCCTATTTTTGTGGGTTCGTATTTTTAAATAAAACTTATTATTTTAAGATGATTCTAGAATCTTATGTAGTTAAAAGAAATAATTCAGATAAATGTCATATACCCTTCACCCAGTATCCTTTCTCACAATATTCTGTGTAACTATGGTACAACAGGAAATTGGCATTGCCCTTATTCTGATTTTACCAGTTTTATATGCACTAATTTGTGTGTATGCAGCTTATTCTATGTACTTTTATAAGATGTGATACATCTTATGTGATAGATAAATGCATAGATAGATATATAGATTTTTGGGGGGTGGTGCTAAGGATTGAACCCAGGGCCTAACCCATATCAAGCACACCCCTAGACATTTTTTGAGCCAGAGGTAGGAGAAGTACATACCACAGCTCATGGGCTCCAAGTTTACTACTGCTTAAGGACCGATCTGTAGCTAAGGCATAGTGAAATTTTATCTTCTTTACATGCTTGCCCATGGACTGATAGTCAGCTAACAAATCTCTTTGCTTAGTTCTCTGAGTTGCAACTATTCTGTATTCTTCTTCTTCTTTTTTTTTTTAAATCAGCCCAGAGAAAGGCATTTTGCAGCACAGAAAAGAATAAAATTGTACATTCTCTCTTAACTAGGCTACTTGTCCATACTGAATTAAAATTGATTGATTATTTTAATTAACATCAGGCAAAAGGAACTTGTAATATTTACAAAATGTTTACATTCTCTTCTTAAAGGGAAACATTGTATTTTCTGATTTCTGCAGGACTAAAGAATTACCGAGCCAGTTTGATGAATAAATATAAACACAATAGGGAGGTATCTTTGGATATGTAGTTGTATTTGAATCTTCTAGAATTACCCCTAGTAGAAGGACATTCAGATGATTAAATTGTCTCAATGGGCCACCAGCACTCCATCTAATGCAGTCATGGAGAATTTGCATTGTATATTTGTACTTGAAGTCAGGAGGTAGCGGTGGAGCCTGGGTGAGACAGCCAAAACCAAGTGCCACCAAAAGTTAGCATAAGCAGTCAAACAAACCCAGTATGTTGTGTTTAGTCACTCATGTGTACTGTGCCTTATATCACAATGTATTTGGGTGATGAAAGGCATCTATCTTAAAAAATCTATTCTTTCTTAGTGGGTTCTCTGAAGGCTGTGTTTGTGAGACCATTGTGTTGAATTTATTGAACTTGGTCAAGAAGAAACAGGAGAGGTGATGAAGGTGGCAAACATTTATGAATAATTGATATCAATTTTTTCTTTATTCTGCAGCCTTTTGTTTCAGCCTATCTGCAAGGCTGATTCAGAGCTTGAGAGCTACATTTTTGTAAACTCAAGTAGGAAGGAGCTCTTTTAGTTATCTGTTGATCCATAAGAAATCATCCCAAAATTTGGTGGTTTAAAGCAGCCAGCATTTTTTATTGCTCCTGAGTTTATAACTGACTGGGAGAAATGTGTATGGGCTTGACCAGGCCAGCTGATCTTGCCTGGACTAGGTCCTATGTCTGTGGTCAGCTGGCAGATTGTCTGAGGACTGCTTGGTTCAGAATGGCTCTCACCCTCTATGATTGCTCACGGTTCACATAGCTAACCTGGACTTGTTAACATAGTGAAGTTGTGCAAAGCCTCATGAGGACTAGCTTGGGAACCAGCGCACCATTACCTCTGTGGCATTCTGTTGGCCAAAGTGAGTCACAGAGCTAATCCATATTCAAGGCTGATCTTGATGGCCAAGAGAAAAATCCTAACAAAGTAACACAATCTATATTTTCATGTGCTATTTTCGGTACCTGGTAGGCATTTTTCTCTTACATACCTGGAAAACTCTTGTTCATCTTTCATGTCCTAATTTAACCACCACCACCTCTGGGAATCTGCTGTGGCCTTTCCTCAAGCAGACTGAGCCATATTCCCCACTGTATTGCTGCTGATACCTCTCTCCACTCATAGCTGTCTGTTCCTTGAGGACAAGGACTATTTCCAACTATCTTATTTCTCCAGTTTCTTGCATAGTACTTGGCCCGGTGAATATTTTATGAATAAATGAGTTGATAGTCATTTCTCCAGTTTTTTATCTGTCCTCTTCACATTGTCTTGATACTATCATCTTAAGAAGATGACCCCCCCATTAACCTCCATTGAATATATTAACAAATTTACATTATTTGACAGGTTGCAATCAAGGGAACAACGATACACTATTCCTCTATGTTTGGCAGTGAGAGTTCCAAGCATTTTTGAAGTTGACTAATTGCACTGTCACATTTTTGCTTTAATTGTTCTGTCTGGGATAGTTTCTTTCTACTGTATGTCTCTTTTTTGAGACCGACAGTTTTAAGTGGCCAGGGTCTTAGCATTTTTAAGCACAGAAATGCTTATAGTCAATTGTTCCAATCTCTGTGGTAGTTTTACAAGATTCAGCTCTTGAAAGCACTTTTCTTTAACTAGCAATTTGGTGCTGTGGGAAGTTGTTAGGTAGTTCTAGGGACCCATGATGAGATGCCTTTTTGTAGCAAATACGTCTATTTCTCAGCATTTGCCCCTTGTTCATATTTTTGCTTAAGGGTATAGGCATTGTAGAATGACTGCCAATCTTTCAGAATCCCTGGGGTTGAGAGACCAGAGATAACATCTAATTTGATATAATTTTACAGGACTGACATTTTATGGAAGTTACCGAGGCAAAGTAACATATCCAATCACACAAAGACATTATGATTTTAGGAAAAGGATTTGTGCAGCTAGAATACTTTAGAAACATTCCAGAGAACCAGGCTGCTGAGCCAGATGCCTCTTTTCTTGTTTAAGCCAGGTAAAGTACCATGTGATAAGTTTGCCCTTCACAAAGATTTCTCCTCTTCTGACCAGCTCTCAGGTGGCCAAGTTTGGAGAGAGCATTCTTTGACTGGACTAGGAGTCCATGTACCTCTCTGAGGTCCACTTGGATCCCAATCATCTGGTTAAATGCAGATTACTGGGCACTATCCAAGACCTCATAGATTCTTGGAGACTTGTGTCAGAAATCTGTATTTTTAATGTTATAATAAAATATATATAAAAAGGAAGGTGTGTTACTTATATACATTAACTATATTATATATTCTATATGCAACTTAAGGCAATTCTGTCAATGTGGCCCAGGCAAGTCAGAAAGCTGTACACCGTAAGTCCAAAATACAATATAATATTAGGTAGCAACAAATGCTATGGAGAAAATTTTCAAATTAACAGGAGAGATGATGGGAAGGGTACTATTTGGATAGATTAATTACTGGAGATATCCAGGCTACAGAGCTAGATGTATAAGCAGCAACTTGGCCATGTGAAGATCTATGATAAGAGGGAATAGGTAAACGCAGATGACATAATCAGGAATGAGCTACAAAGAGGAGAAAGACATTGCTGAAAACCATCCAATTGCCTATCAATTTAGAATAAAATCCAAATTCCTCACCATGCTGTATAACTCCTTATATGGCATGTAATCCCTATCCAGTGATAAAATTAATCACATGGATATACATGGTTGTGTGTCTGGTGAGGGTCTTGGAGAAATGTAAACTTTAGCTCACACATTTTTGAGAAAATATGGTTCAGTAAGATCTTAGTAAGATGAGGAGAAAATTGACCACTGGGTTTGGCAAGATGAAGATCACTGATGACCTTGACAAAAGCTCTTTGAGTGAGTAAGGGAAATTAATAAGCATTAGTGGTGATGTTTACAGGACTTCTATGAGTGAATGGTGTGCTGGTTAGAAGGTTATGGAGTCTGGGAAGTCTTTTTTCTTTTTAAACTGGAAGCTCTTTAGCATATTTAAACGTTATTATGATTTAATAAATTTTGAAGTAGAACCTGACAAAGTAAGAGAAAGGCAAGAAAGACCACAGCTGGGAATCCTGAGGCAGGAGTCCCCTTCCAACCAGTCCGCAGAAACTTCCCAAGTCTCCACTGTGTGCATCCACTAGCCAACCAGCCCTGCTGTGAGTTAACCTCAGCGCATTCATGGCTCACATCTACTTCTTGACTGTACTCTACAACGTATGCACTTTTTCTGTTCAATGCATTTGATACAGACCGCAATGGAGCTGTGAGTTGTGAGGACTTCATTAAGGGTCTTTCCATTTTGCTTCGGGGGACTGCACAAGAAAAACTCAACTGGGCATTTAACTTGTATGACATAAATAAAGATGGCTACATCACTAAAGAAGAAATGCTGGATATAATGAAAGCAATATATGATATGATGGGTAAATGCACATATCCCATCCTCAAAGAAGATGCTCCCAGGCAACATGTTGAGACATTTTTCCAGAAAATGGACAAAAATAAAGATGGGCTTGTTATCATAGATGAGTTCATTGAAAGTTGCCAAAAAGATGAAAACATTATGCACTCCATGCAGCTTTTAGAAAATGTGATTTAACTTGTCAAATAGATCCTCAATCAACAGACAAATGTGAACTAGTCTACCACACTTAAAGTTGTAGCTACCACTTTTAGCTTAGATTGCTCAGCTTTATACTGAGGCATATTATCCAAACAAGCTTTGTTTTAATATAAAACAATCCCTAGAAGATTTGAGTTTTCCAGCTATAATTTGCATCATTTTCATAATGGCATTGCGTTCATGAGATGTTCTAATTCATTTCATACTCTGTGACTATACAAAAGTAATAGAGTCTGCCATATAGTTTTGATTCTTTAGTCATGGAATTATTGAGGCTTTCACACATTAGTGATTTTAAAATATCAGTGTTTTTTGCTATTCATTTGTATGTATTCAGTCCTAGGATTTTAAATAGTTTTCTAAAATACATTTGTATTTAATTTCCAGAAATTAATTTCATTTACTTACATTTATATAACATTAAAAAAATAAGATTACAATTAAAAACCAAAACCACATAATTCAATTTCTATAGATTTCCCACTTTCTGTTAAAGACATTAATTTATCTGGCATTTTTAATAACAAATTAGTTTACTACCAGAGGTCAGCGTATGCCTAATAAAATTTATTTTAGTAAGCATTTCCTAATTTTCTGTTTAACATATTACAGCAAAGACCTACAAAATATGTATGTTTTCGGTTTGTTTAATCTTACAGGTGGACTGTATCTAGTATGCCATTAAGTGAAAGTTCAGAATAAGGATGTTTACAGACATAGGCAAAAGGTCAGGATATCTGTCCTCCCATACACAGTAATGCTTAGTAAAAAGTAATCCTTAACACCATCAAAGACCAATTCCATCTCCTTTGCCATGACTTCCCAGCAACATGTTTATATTATAAGCGCTATGGGGTCAAAGAAACCTTGATCACCTAAAGCCTACTAGGAACGAACAGCAAGCAGAATCCATTTTGAAAACAACAGTGATTCTATCATATTGACAGCCACTACCAAGAGTTCACAGAAAAAGAATATAAATACTGAACAGCTCATCTGGATTGCATTACAATTTAGCTCAACATAGAACTCCAACTATTCAGATTCTACTTAACGATCTTAAGCCAAAACTGTAAAGTCGCCACAACAGTTCTATAGATACACACATCTTCCCTGCTTGGTAGAAATATCAAAGACCAAGAGGCTGCAGGAGGATGAAATCTTCAATTGTCTTTGCAACAATAAATCAAGTATCTATTCTGGTGTAGAGATAGGATGTTGAACACTGCCCTGCTACCACCAGTGTAGAAATTAAGAGTAGTAGTACAATACATGTACCCTGAAATCCGCCATTGCGTGTTTGTGTAAACTCAATGTGCATGTTTTGTATTTCAAAAAGAAAAATAAAAGCAAAATAATGTGTTTATAACTCTAAAAAATAAGAGAGAGAGAAAGACAAGAATGAAATCTTTGAGAAAGGAAGAGGAGAAAGAATCCAGTGCATCAGGAGAATAGCTAGCCCTAGATACAACAGCAACAGTTCATCGTTTTTAAGAAGAGGAAAAGCAGGTTTAAGGAGTGTGTAAGAGCTGGAGCTAGAACTCAAATCTATTATATCTCAAAGTCTATGTTACAAATTTTCCCAAGGCCAGCTTTGTTCAGGAAAAATGAATTTCATAACTTTCTTCTCCTCTTCCTCTTCCTCTACCACGTGTCCCTCCTCCTCCTTTGTTTCACACCATTGTATACCATATGGTCCTTTGCTCCCAGAACCCATAGTTCTAGCTAGTACCATTTATTCATTCAACATTGTTTTTGTGCACCCACTCTGCAAAATGTAGTGTCCCCAAGTGTATGGTGTAGCATCTGGAGGTAGGGTTCTTATCATCCATGAGAAGTCATTGTATTGCTTATTCCTGAATGCATAGCTCTCAGGTTCTCAGGCAAGTGGTGTGACTGTCTGTTCACATTCATGCGGTTGGGTCCAGGAGGGGGATCTCCTCCATGAATGAGTGGGTTCAAGAGAGGAAGTAGGCAAGGGATTTCTGCCTTCTCAGTTGGATGAGCCACAATGCCCTGGGGATAAGTAAATGATAAATGTCACAGTCAGATCTCTGTCCAGACACAAGCCATCTTCAGATTGATGTTTTCATGTCACGTAACTAGAATGTTCCTTTAATGACTAATTATCTTGCTAAAAATTGACAAATGATTTTATAAATGTGTGAGTGAGCTTAGTTTATTTTTAATATTTTCTTTTATCCACACAGGTTTTTCTTGAGAAGGCTTTATTTCACACCGTTCTTTGATGCATAACTAAGAAGCTAGAAGGTACCCAGAGGGGATCTTTATGAAAAATAGAAACTCATATTGGATGTCCAACTCATTGAAGAGTTTGGATCACTAATTAATACTTACTACGTACCAAGTAAAAACCTGACATTAGGAGACATGGCCTGAAAAAAGAACATGAATAGTTAGTATGTTCATAAATACAAATTTAAATAGGATTGTGTGAGGTACAGGCTTTGAGTAATTTCTATGGTAAAATATATTCTGAGTTCTAAACAAGAATCTTAAGCCAAAATCCTGGAATACAAATCACTTGAAATTTAAGTATGCTTAATTGCTTTATTATCCTCAATATCTGAGATAATGAGAAGAAATATATGAAGGATCAGGGTGGGGCAAAGGGATAATATGGATCAGGCAGACTAATACCAGGGCTAAACTCAGTACACACAAGTGTGTGACAAAAATTTCTAACAGTACAGAAATTGTATGGAATATTTGAATATGTGTTATAAAACTAGAAGTGTACCTGAAGCTGGATAGAGTAGCTGTCAAGGTTCCAGGAGACTTTATGACTTTAGCTCATCTGTTCACATTTCTGGGTCTGAGGCTGGAAAGAGTGTTCATTCCCATGAATGGGGTGGTATTAGGGTATGATGTAGGGAGGGGATTTCTTCCCACTTAGTGTGTAGATTTTGCTAACTGAAAAATCTATTCATGTGCTCTAAACTATTAATATACAGTCAAATAGCCTGAGAATGCCCAGAATTCCACAGGGTTTCAGACAGTGCCTGAGAAAGAAGCCATGACTTTCAGTCTTAACCAATCTTGCCCCTCTGTCCCTGCCCAATCTGGTGACAATTCTAGTTTCCTCATTGCTGGTGAGCTGGGGGCTTTTTCTTGGGCTGTGGTAAACCCCAGGAAATGGAAAGGTTTTCTGTGTTGGGCATGGCAGGTAAGAAGCACCTCACTTTCCCTAACAGGTCATGGTTGGACCATAGAGCCAAAGATACAGAGCCTGGGATGTGGCTCTGGCATCTTCTATGTGGAAACAATATGTCCAGACATTGAACGATACACATGTGGATCTATTCCCTGATATAAATTTCATGTCCTTCATATAGGAAGAAAAGGGGCAAAGGGGAAGGGGAAGTGGGAGGGGTAGGGGAAAAGAAAGAAGGTAATGGAATTAATATGAGAAAAATGAAAAAAAGGAAACAAAGTCTTTGTAAATAGGGAGGGATGGAGGGGTTGAAGGGAGAGCAGAGGAAGGGGGGAAAAATAAGAACCAAGAGAGTATGTAAAGGTGAAAATTTCCAATGATGAATGTCATTATATTGTACACCTAAAATGCACCAATGAAAGGATATGCAAAAAAAGTTTCATGTCCTTCATACTGTAACTGAATCACTTCATAGAAAGTGGTGTCTTTTTAAAAAAAACTTCTTATCAGTGTTTTCTCCCCCTGTTTGCCTGTTGGGTACAAAGTAGAGCAATACTGTGTGCATTTGATAAACCAAGACTTTTATTCTCTTGGAGTTTTGAATTTGACCTAAGTCTATAGGAGAAAGGCACAGCTAATGAATTTATCTTTGACAGCATTCTATTTGAAGCAGGTTATATCTTTTTGTTAAAAGACAGTATTAGCATGCTATGCAATATATTTCCTCTTCCTTCAACATACAGAGTTACTGAGCTGCCTCCAAAGTAACTGTTCTCCAGAACTTGCAAGTAAACTAGAAGTGCCTTGGTTCACTCCAAATGAGGGAAAAACATCCGGGGTTCTGGTGATAAGCTGGCTGTGGGAAGCCGAGTGCCTAAAATGTGTTACTTATAATGCTCTCCTGCCTAATCCCCCAAGCACTCAGGGAAGACTCAGTGCCAGAGTTTGCTTGGGGGCTTATCCTAGAAGAGAATCAACAGATTTTCCACACACATCATTTTCATATCAGGTATACTGGGCTATCTAAATAAGTAACCTCGCCCTTCAGCAATGTCACTACTATATACAGTTAAATGACCCTTGGCATTTCTTCCTAACATGGCCTGTAATTAAACCCCTCACTAATGAGAATCAAAACTGTGCTGGGAGCAATGCTTATTTTATGAGGAGTATCTAAGAAAAGACCAAATTAACAGGATTATTTAGGGGTTTGGAGTTCTCATAGGGCAGTAATATTTGGCCTAATGCATAATGTAATTGTAATTAAATGTTGCACATACACAGTAGACACAAAAGGCAGGGTGGTTTTACAAAATTTGCCAATTTAAAGGAGCAGTTCAAGCTGAGCAGTCCATTTTTCTGTTTTTCTTTTTTAACCATGCTATCTCAGAGAATAGGGGTATTTCTCCATGGAATGAGAGAATCAGTTGTGTGGCTGACTACAAATGCTTTCTCAGGGGGTCCTTGCCCTTGGAAACTATCTTCTTACTATAGGGTCTTTTGGGCTGCAGGACTCATGAGCCTTTGGTCTTCTCTGGCATCAGCTCTGCCTCCATTCTAGTCCCAAGCCTGTTAGGAACAGTGAGGGTGAATGTTCTTATCCAAGTAAGCAAGAAGTCAAAATGGATGTAGACCACAAAAGATTGGCTCTATGTGAAGACAGGTTTTAAGGGCCTTCAATCTATTATGGTGTAGATCTAGATGCCCCTGAAAACTTTCATGCACTCAGATGTGGACTTTAGGAAGGTGATTGGATCATGAGGGTGCTGTACTCATCAGTGGATTCATCCACTAATCAGTTCTGTAGCTGAATGTGCTGTTAGGAGGTAGCTCTTGGTTCAAGGTGTGTCACAGGGGTGTGACCTAGAAGGGTACATCTCCCTTCCTGGCTCTTCCCTTTTCTCTCTGCTTCCGAGCCACCATGATATGAGCAGCTTTCCTCCATCAGATTCTTCCACCATGTCTTTCCTGCTTTGAAGCCAACCTACTATGGACAGAAAATGTGAGCCAAAATAAACCCTCTTCCTGAAAATTTCAGGTGTTGGGTATTGTGTACCAGTGAGAGCAACTAAGACAATCCATTCATCAGCCACATCCATCCTTTTTTCTCCTTAACAAAACCCCAATTTTGTTCCCTTTCTTTCAAGAGCTCTATTCTTAAGGGGAGGCTCAGCTTCTTCTCAGTACTTGAGTGAACCTTGGTTCATCTATGCCACATTGTCCATGTGTGGACCAGCAGTATCCAGTATCTAAGTGGACACCTTTAGAAATGCAAATTATTAGGCTCCACCTCAGATGTATTATGTCAGGAACTCAGGATGGTGACCAGTCATGTGCTTTAACAGGCCTTTTAGGTGATTCTGATGCCCACTCAAATTTAAGTACCTCTTGACTAAGCCAAAGGTAAAAGCTCATGCCCTCAGCCATGAAATTAGCCTAGGAGGGGGAATGTGATATATTTCTGGTCAATGAGATGTGAAGGGAAGCTTAGATTTCTTAAAAAGAAACACAGGCAGGGCCGGGGATTTAGCTCAGTGGTGCCACTGCCTTCTGCGCAAGTGTAAGGACCTGAGTTCGATCCCTGGTACCAAAAAAAAGAAACACAGGCAAATATGTTCTTCTATATTCTTGCCTCTGGGAGTTGTATAAAGATCCAATGTCTTCTGCAGTCAGAGAATTTAAAATTTTTATGTAACAAAAGGTGTTTATAAAGAAGATTGGCAAATAGTTGTCATTATGTCTTTGAAAAACATACAATGTTAAAAAAATAAATAGCAGGAAGGGGATAAACATAGTTTACGTGAATAATTTGGAATATCCCGGCCAAGGGAGACTTTATCCTGCTTCCTGCCCTCAGCAGGACCATGCCTGAGTCAGGCCAGCACTGGACAATGGAGCGTCCCTCAGGGTCAGGCCCTGGCCATTTGCTTCATGCAGACCCCTTCTCAAAGGCTCTCTCTCTTTTCCCAGGATGGCAGGGTATGTTTGGTTTTCACTGGGCTCACCATGTTAAGGCAAAGAGAGTCCCCTGAGTTGCACTAGCAGCTACTCAATGGCCACTTCTTAGAAATAGAGTAGTATTTTGTGGAGCCTGGTTACTTCTCCTTGAGGTTTATTTTTAGTGCTCACCAGGCTTTGGGGATATCTCACTATCAGCTCTGTGGAAGGGCATCTAAGTATGTGATATTCAGTCACAAGGCTCACCATTGAAAATATGACCTTTCATTTGATTCTGTTTTCTTAACTGAACCCTAATGCTGATGAAGTGTTACTTGCTAAGAGCATGGCTAGGGACTATGGCTTCCTTCCCATCTCAGTCAGACTTAACTTTGTAACAGTGGTCTGATTTCACTGCCTTTCCATCCTCTGGTCTTCTGTAACAGCAAAAATCTAAAAGCATTTTCTGATTTGGCCTTTGAGGTTAGGTAACACGTCCTATAGAGCCAACAGACTGATTTTTTTCTTCTCATTTTCAATACCAATCCCCAATAAAGAGGAAAGTACAGTGAGCTTTGTTACAGTGGCTGAACATAGAGATTAATTAGCAGGTTCACACTCCTTTTTCCTCCAAGTTGACTAAATGGGTAATATGGGGGGGGAGCTTTCTGCACTGTCATAATTTATGGAGCATTTAGCCCATTAGTTGGAGGACCTTTTAGCAATGTGGCCTATCTGTCCCTCTGTGCCTATTTATAGGAGTCTTTATTCCAACAAACCACTTTCATTCTATCCCCTTCATCTGAAATTGTTGGTATTAAACTATTTCCATTATCTATAAGGGTGCTATGAGTCAGATCTTATTTACAGTTTGAGACCATTTATATTGTTAGGATGGAGTGATTTAATGTGGCACATTGTGGATGAATGCACTCCAGATATTACCGTCATGGAAACAAATTGGGCACAGATTCATGGTCTACAACAGAACTGCTATAGGCCATGGCATTCAGTACAAAATGACAACAAACACATATAACATTCATTCCAAGTAGACATAGACCCATCAGAGTCCCCTTTGCCTCCTTAGTCTAGTAACCTAGCATTTAAGATTCTCCATGCCTTGACTCAAAGCCTCTCTCCTGCTCTATCTTTGTCCTTATATGCCCAATACCCCATGCAACTGTCCCATACTGCCTGGTATGGTCTGGGTATGCCCAGTGCTTCTTGCAAAGGCTTTTCTTCATGTTCTAATTTGAAATGTCCTTGTCTTACCTAACAATGGATTCCTGTATTTTCTAACAATATTCTGTTCATTTCTCAAGGTCTAAAGCACAGGTGTCTCTAATTTCCTCTTGGAATGAAAACTCCTGGCCACTCCCCTCTCAGATTACCTGAACCCTTTCCTATACTGTTTTGTGCACCAGGATGCTGCCCTGTGCTTTTTCAGCCTGTGACTGTCAGTAGGGTCAGTCAATTGGCAGGATATTGAAAGGCAGTTGGGAGGGAAGAGGAATATTTATTCTCTAAGTTCCTTTCTTTTGGGCTGGCTGTATCCTTCTATGGAAGGTCATAATTTCTGTCAGGTGGTCCTAACTACAGAGCCCTCTCTGTGAAGATTTTGGTAACTGTTCCTCCAAATTACATCTTCAGGCTGATGGGTGGGATATACCTAGCTGCTAGTAGGCCTGAGCAATTGAGCTTCCCATTGTGGTTAGAAGTACCTATACTTCCCTTCAGGAACACTCCTACTATAACCATGTTAATAGTCTCCACATTCAACTCTCCTCAGATGACTCACTCCTGCTAGGACTTGATTGAATCACTGTATTGTATCAAACACACCTAGGTCTCCAAGATTTGATGTCTATCTTATTAAAAAACTAGTGCTTGGGCTGGGGATTTAGCTCAGTGGTTTCACCGCCTGGTGTGCAAGCGCAAGGACCTGAGTTCAATCCCCGGTACTCCCCCCCCAAAAAAACAAAATAAAACTAGTGCTCAAAACCTCAGTGAGACAAGATAGGAAGTGAGGGGAGGAACATATGCACAAGGCTTGCTGTTTGGCATCCTTTTTTGTAAATCAACCCTTACCAATAAATCAATCAACCAATCAATCTGAACATGACTACAAATTCAAACAAACCAATTGAAAGAGAATTTTAAAATAAGAACATAAACTTGGGAAAAGACCTAGAAAATTATCTGAGGAGAGATCTGGAATGGTTTGCCCATTCCATTCCTAGAGCCCCATTCTGAAGCCAGCTTCCACATCTGCAACATCTTTTTTTGTGAAACAGAAGTATAAAGCAGATTCCCTTCTGTAGGTGCAAAACTTTCCCTTGTCACAGTGGCGAATCCTCACTAAAGTGAGCACAATGGTTCTTTGTATTGCCACGATCTAAAGGAATTGGATTTGGATTGGTGCCTGACGCAAAGATAGTTGTCACAGTTGGCAATCACGGTGGTAGAGGATGAGAAGATTACTCAAGATGAGACTTGGTCTGAACACTGAGAGGACCAGAGGGACCGTGTCCACGGGAGACAGTGAGAGTCTCCCAGGAGCAGCCCCGAAGCCCAGAACTCTCTGGCTTTTAATTAGAATATCAATGTAAGATAAAAAACAGAAGAAAAGCAGTTTGGGCAAGGAGAAAAGCAGTTTGTCTCAAGGCTGGGCAGTTTGTCAGGAGAGGAGAAGAGCAATGTCCAGACATAATGTAACTTACTAATCAAAACATCTTGTTATTTTCCCATATGCCTTTGCCCCACAGTTTCCTTCACAGTTTAACCATTCACTCCTCACAGAGCCTACATGCTTTTGCCCTGCAGTTTAACCATCCATTCCTCAGCCAAGTCTCCCACTGGTTGTGACTGTTAACCATGCTTTATTAACTTGAGTGGATTAAGAAATGCCCAGGGGATTAGTAGAGCACACTTCTGGGAATGTCTGGGTGGGTTGTGGATGGGGTGACCTTGGGTACCATATATGATCTCTTGCTCCTTCCCCTATGACCCTGTTCCCCTGCTCTGCTTTGTGGCCTCCATGAACTAAGCAGCCTCACTCCACCATACTCTTCTGCCATGATGTTTCTGCCTTGGTGTCAGCAGATCATGGACTGAATCCCCTGAAACTATAAGCAAAATTTAACCTATTCTTTAAGTTGTGGGTGTCAGGTATTATGTCCAGTGACAGGAAAGCTGATTAATATAATGGTCTTCCATAGCCAAATGTGAGAGCCACAGTCTACTGGAAGGCATCACATGGAGAGAATAGTCAGATTCTTTCTCTTGGGGAATTTGAATAGCAGGTGTACAATTACTTGGTCTATACTCCCAAAATTAGTTGGTCAAACTCTCAGTGAGTCACTGTTGCATCAAAATAGCAAAGAGCAGTCACCATCTATGGAGGGAGGCTACCAAAAGACTGGGTCGCTAGAGCATCTGGTCACCTTAATGATTTCCGTTCATACTCAAGCAGGTCCTTTCCTTACAATAGCTCTAGCTGGCTTTAAGGTTAATTAGCTTCAATTCCAGAAGAGTGAGAATCTTTTTTTTCAATAAAATTCCCAGGATTGAGTGTTGGATAAGTAGGGGTCACATGGTCATTTCAAACCAATCTCTGTGACCTGGAAAATGAAATACTTTCATTGACTGGACTGGGTCACATGCAGATGCCAGGAGCCTGGAAGTGAGATCTTTCCCATTTGAACCATAGAATGCTATTTTCAGAAGGGAGAAGTCTGAACAGTCCAAAAAGAGCAGATCCATGTTACGTTAGCATGTTTTAGCTTCTTACTACTGGAAAGGGCCCAGCTACGATGATTGCCACTCAAAGAAGCAAATCTTCCATAAAGAATCTTATATTATGTATAGCCATCTAGTCCTGAGGCCTCAATTTGAATGCTCCCAGTGACTGACTGCAAGCTTACTACAGTTCCATGTAGGCAAGCTGTTGTGTTGTCGAGCCGCCTACATCACCAGCAGGACCTTTCTTATTATGCACCAACCTGTGTGCTTCCAGTTCTCCTTGGTCTGCTTTTGTCCCATGTAACTGCACTCCCAAATGTCCTCCCTCCTCCACATGACAGCCTTTGGAATTCCAGAAGACAGATAACAATTATAAATGATTACAGGGAAATTAAAATCAGTCAATCATTTGCTGGAAGGAAAGTATTTTTTTTCATTTACCTATGTGTAATGTTAAATAACTCACTCCTACTCAATTAAAAGAAAAAGCCCCAAGCCAAAAGCATTAGGAATCCATGCATCCTTGCTCTCCTTCCTCCACCCAGAAGCTTTTTATAACAAACAACCATATTGCTATAAATAATGTGCTGTGGGGCTATGTGAGGGAGCACTGGGCCTAAATAATGGCATTCGATGTGGAACGGCAAATCCCCCTCTGCATGGGGAACATAACAGATAATCCAGTCTGACTAGTAGGGAAGGGAATGGCTTTGCTTCTGATTGCTTTTTGTTTAATGATATCTCACTTTAAAGTGTCACTTACGGTGTTACAAATGAGTTCACTGATCAGTAAGCAAAACTAGACACCCCTGGGTTTAACCCAGACAGCACTATTGGGATCCACTGACTCAGTGGGCTGTAGAAGCAGCACCATTGCAACCCGGCAGCTAGGCATCTGGCTGACGTTCAAAGTGAGAAGATCCCAGTGACAACAGGCCAGTGTCCCTGACATTATCTCTGGGTACCTTGTCCATCTATCTAAACTTCCTAATCTTATAAAGTGAGACCTCCTTGAAGCCCAGAAAGGCTGACTTCTGGGGGTATGGCATGCTTTCCTGGCTGCTCAGCCTGAAGTCAAAGTCATATTAATCCCTCAGGTCACTGGAGCTTTCCACAGCCTTCATTAAATGTCCAACAATGTGCGGCAAAAAAAGAGTTTTGTTGTTGTTGCTGTTTGTTATTGTGACTAACCTCATATTGCAATAAAGCCCCTAGTTCTCCTAGTTCTGCCAAGGGCAGGAAAAAACAAATGCTCCAATATTTGATGCTCAAAGAAAACTCATCCATTACCAAACAGGAGCTCTGGGTAAATATTTATCTAGTTCAGTCCCTCTCAGAGCTGATTTTTGTGTTGTCTCCCCTGGTTGTTTTTGCCCTCCTCTGAGCTGTTCCTTGCCTGCCTGGTGCTGTGTATCTCCATGTCCTACCTGGTCTTGGGGACATTCTGCTGTACTCAGTATCTCTAACTGCAAGCCTCTCACTTCCTCTGTGCTATGTCACCTCTGTGATGCCGTCGAGGCCCTATTGATCCATGGCTGCTCTATCATCCATTCCATAACAGAGGTGACCGGAAAGCTGTCACTTCAGTCGTCTGCAGCCATTGCTGTGCTGTCGTCCTGGCACCCTGTCCCAGAGCCTGCATCCTGGCCTGTGTGGCCCTTCTCTGGATACTCCTGGACTCTGTCAGCCTAAGTAAGTGTTCTAGGTCATGTGTGATGGAGAATACGCGGGCCCTTCTGGAGGATCCCCACAGCAACTGAACCCATTTTTCTTTCTGATTTGTCTTGGAGCTCCTTCCGGGCTTCCCACTCCCCTGACCTCTGGCTCCTATGGCTTGTAGTAAAGGCTATGTCCAGACCTCTGTGCTCAGTCACCTCTATGATGATTTGTAAGGGAAGTCCAGGGGCTTAAAAAGCAGACCTCTCTCAGCAAAGTCATGTTTTATTTTCTTGTGTGTTTTTAACAGCGTTATTGAAATATAATTCATATACCATAAAATTCACCCAGAATAAATGTACAATTTAGTGATTTTAGTAAATTTATATAATTATACAACCATCAACACAATTCAGTTTTATAACATGCCCATAACCTCAACAAAGTTCCCTCATGTCTGTTTGCTGTTAATCCTTGTTCCTACTCCCAGCCCCAGGCAATCATTAATTTGTTTTCTGTCTTTATAAATATGTCTTTTCTAGACATGTCATAAAAAATAAAATTACAGTCATGCATGTGATGCTTAATGCCTGAGATACATTCTGAGAAATGCATTGTTGATTTTGTCATTGTGTGGATACCATAAAACGTACTGACACAAACCTGTATTGTATGACTCACTCACCATAGCCTCTTGATGCAATCAAGACAAGGAGTGAATGTGAGATGTGTAGCAACGCTACTGGTGTAAGTTAATTACTGTTTTACAGATTACTGTTTCTTCTCGTAAGTAGAAGGAGGGTACTCTAAAATGATGATTAAAAGTATCCTGTAGTAAATACTATGCAAGTATCAGTTGTTTATGATCATTATCTGGTGAATATTTAAATATAAAACTTATAACAGTGAAAGACACATTTCTAAGAACAATGCAATAAATATGTTCAAGCATGGGGAAATACTTTGAATATTTTGAGGGAGATTAATGGCACTGTGTCATTTACTGCAATAAATGTTTTATTTAGCCATTCACCATATTTTTCCATCACACTTCGTATGTGATTGGCAGCAAATATGTTTGTATATACTAGCATCACCAAAAACATGTGAGTCCCATTGTGCTATAATGTTGTACAGCTATGATGTCACCAGGTAATAGAAATTTTTCAGCTCCATTAAAATATTATGGCACCATCATTGTATATGTGGCTCATCACTCTATTTGGTCCATCACTACATAATAGGTAGTCTGTTTTTTGTTTAGCTTCTTTAACCTAGCATAGTATTTAGGATAATTCATGTTGCATGTTTCAACAGTTCATTCCTTTTTATACTTGAATAAAATTCCATAAATATAACATATTTTGTTTAACAATTTATCATTTGATAGAAACGTTGAATAATTTTTTGAGTTTTGGTTATTGTAAATAACGCTGTTATGAACATTCAAGTACTGTATATATTTTACATGGACATATGCTCTCATACCTAGAAGTGAAATCCATTGGTCATATAATATATTTTTCTACATTTTTAAAGAAATTGCCCAACTGTTTTCCATAGTAGCCATACTATTTTATGTGATAGTGAGCATGAGGTTCCCAGTTTATCCACATCTTAACTCATGGTGTTATTGTTCTATTATAGGCATGCTAGTGAGTATGTAGGGGTGTCTCATTGTGGTTTTAATTTGTATTTCCTTAATGACTAATGAGCTTGAGTTTCTTTTTATGTACTTATTAGCCATTCTTCTATTCTCTTTAGTAAAATCTATTAAAAAGTTTCAATTATTTTTTTCAGTTGGGGTGTATATCTTCCTTTTATTGAGTTATTAGTGTTCTTTAAAGAGGGTTACAGGCCTTTATCACATATATAATTCCAAATTTCTAAATTAGTCTATGATTTATCATTTTATTTACTCACTGATATATTTTTAAGTAAAAGAGTTATTTTTAAGAAGTTCAATTTACCATTTTCTCCCTTTATGGATTGTTCTTTTGGTGTCAGAGTTGTGTCAAACCCATGATCCCAAAGATTTCTCTTGCTTTCTTTTTAGATGTTTTAGAGTTTTGACTGTTAAATTTAGGTCTAATCCTGGCATGGTGGCACACACCTGTAATCCCAGAACTTGGGAGGCTAAGAATAATCAAGGCAAACCTGGAATACATAAAAAGAACTTGTCTTCAAAATTAGGTCATGATTATGATTTTATTTTCGTGTGGGGTTTGAGGTGAGGGCCTAAGTTATTATTATAATTATTTTACATGTGAACATCCAATTGTCCCAGTACTGTTTTGGACAGACTGTCCTCAATTGAATTGTCTTGGCATCCTTGTCAAAATTAATTTATGGTCTTATAAGTGTAAGGACTTATTTCTGAACTGTTAAGTTCTCTTTCATTAATCTGAAGCTTATTATTGGCCAATACTACATTCTGTTGATTCATGTAGAATTGTAGTAAGTTTTTGAAAATAGGCAGTATATGTCTCCTAACTTTATTTTTTTTTTTCAAAATTATTTTGACTATTTAAATTCTTTCTATCTCCATATACATTTTAGAATTATTTTGTGATTTTTTTTAAATTTAAAAAGTCTGCTGGGATTTTGACAGGGATTGCAGTGAATTTCTAGATCAATTTGAAAAATTGCCATCTCGATGATATTGACTGTTCTAATACATAAACGTGAACATTATTTATATCTTCTTTAGTTTTTTAGTAGTTTTGTAGTACTAGGTATACGTAGCCTACTGTTCTTTTGTTAAATTTATTTCTATTTTATTATTTTTGATATTGTGATATTCTTAATTTCATTTCTGGATAGTTCATTGCTAGCACAAAGAAATAAAATTGATTTTTATATATTAATTTTATATTCTGTGATGCTGTGAAATTCATGTATAGTTCAGGAAATTTTTGACGAATGTCTTGGGATTTTCTATGTACAAGATTATGTCATTTATGAATAACAGCAATTTTACTTTACTTCAATCACAATGTCCTTAATTTACCTTCCTTTTTCTTTTATATTAGCTAGAACTTTCTCTACAGTAGTGAATAAGAGTAGCAAAAGTGTCTCCATGTTAGGGTAAAAGCCCTCTTTTCCTTCATTTAGTGTGATGTTAGTTCTGGAGTTTTCATAGATGCACTCTTTTAAAAAGTTACCTTTTTGTCCATGATTGGGAGAGTTTTTGTTTTTCAAGCATAAGTAGGTACTGGGTTTTATTAAATAGTTTTCCTGCATCTACTGAGAGATCATTTTTTACTCCTCAATATTGTTAATGTACCTTACATTAACTCTGTTTTGGATTTAAAAACAACCTATTGATTGCTTGATTGTGGCCTATTGTTCTTTCTGCATATGGCTGGATTTGGTTTCCTACTGGTTTTGTGGAGGGCTTTTACATTTTATGCTTATGAGTGCTAATTGTCTGTGATTTCTTCTCTTATTATGTCTTTGTGTTGCTTTGATATAAAAATAATACCTTAAAGAAATGGTAAGAATTGTACTGTCCTCTGTTTTCCAAACAGTTTGTAAAGCTTTATCACTATATCTTCTTAAAACATTAAAAAGAATTCACTGTTGAATTCTGGGCCTAGATATTTCTTTGTTGGAACGTTTTAAATTATTAATTCAATTTCTTTACTTGTTGTAGGTCTATTTGGATTCTCTTTCTTCTTGAATCAACTTCAATAATTTGAATTATTTTAAATTATTAATTCAATTTCTTTACTTGTAGGTCTATTTGGATTCTCTTCTTGAATCAACTTCAATAATTTGAATTATTTTAGTGATGTATCCATTTCATCTAAGTTGACTAATTTTTTTGGCGTGCAGTTGTTCATTCTTTCTTATATCCTTTCAAATCTGTAGGGTAGTAATGTTGCCCCATTTCCATTCCTGATTTCGGTAATTTGTTTTCAGTCAGTCTAGTTAAAGATTTATTAACTCTGTTAATAATTCATGAAACTAATTTTGATTTCATTCATTTTCCTCTTGCTTCTCTATGTCCTATTTCACTCCCACTCTAACCTTTATTGATTCTTTTCTTCTGCTTGGTTTCTGTTTAATTTGTATTTCCTCTTTGGGTTTCTTAAAGTGGAAGTAAACTTATTGATTTTAGTCTTCTTTCTGGCATAAGTGTTTAAAGCTATCAGTTTCCCTCAATGTGTCATTTTAGCTGCTTTCCAGAAATTTTTAAATGTTACGTTTTCATTTCAAAGTATTTAAAATTTCCTCTATTATTTCTTCTTTAAGCCAATGGATTATTTAAAAGAATGCTGTTTAATTTCCAGGTGTTTGAGACTTTTCCAGTTTTTTTCTAGTCTTGGTTTCTAATTTAATTCTGTGTTTTTAAATAATATACTATTATGATTCTGCCGTCATTGAGAATGGAGTTCTTTGACACATATTAAGCTGATTGACTGTACTTTGGGGAAGTTTGATTGTTCCATCAGTTATTGAGAGTGGAATATTTATTTATTTATTTAATTTTGGGTTTTTTTGGGTTTTTTTTGAGACAGGGTCTCACTATGTAGTTCAGACTGCCCTGGAACTCACTATGTAGCCCAGGCTGGTCTTGAACTCACAGTGATACTCCTGCCTCAGCCTCCCAAGTGCTGGGATTATAGGTGTGCACCACCACACCCAGCAAGAGGGGAATATTTAAATCTTCAACTCTTGGTGTTTAATTATCTGTTTTCTTTCTTAATTATATTCATTTAAGTATTTTAGTGTTCTGTCACAAAGTGCATAAACAATTTTCATATCTTACTGGTGTATAGATTGTCCTATTTTTACAAAATGTCTTTCTTTATCTTTAATAATATTTGTAAAGTAAGAATAGTTTGATGATATTATAGTCACAGCTCTCTCATACTGTTTGCATAGCATATTTTTTTACCTTCATTTTGTATTCAACTTATTTTTTCTTTAAATTTAAAGTGTGTCTCTTTGGGACAGCAGTAGCTGGGTCTTGCTTTTTCACCCAGTCTGACAATCTTTCCCTTTCACTTAGACCATTTATGTCTAATATATTTATTGATATGGCTTGATTTACATTTACTATATTGCTATTTGTTTTCTAAAAAGTCTTCTTTCCTTTTTTGTTATCTTGTTCTTTTTTTGCTTGCCTTATTTTGTGTTAAATAAATGTTTTAATTACTTTATTTGTTTAAAAACACTATTTCTGTGAACTATTTTCTTAGTGATGGCTCTAATAATTACAATATATACTTTACCTTAGAATACTTCAGATTAAAACTTATTTAATCATGGTAAAACATGGAAACTTTGCTTCAATGTACTTCATTTGCTCCCCATCCTTATTCATGTGTATAAAAGTTTCATGGCATAATGTTAAAATTATTCATTTATGCAATGCTTTGTCTTTTAATATTAAACCAAAGTACTTTTGATTCACTGTAAATTTCATTTTGGCTACTTTTAATATTTTCAGAATTATCCTTCTACTTCAGAGGTGGTCCACTTTGACCTCAATGATCACTCTGCTGAATTGTTCTCTTAACTACTGTGTTAAGTTGTCTGGATTTCAACCTTCCTTCTTAAGGACAAGTACTTGATCTTTCTGGACTTAGTGTCTTTTTCTTGACCTCATAATAAATTCCATGACTGGAATCCTCTGTTCTCATAACTGAACCTAGAACCTGAATTCCACTGAATTTGAGCCTCTCTATTATTGGACCATTTAATTCTAAGACTACCAGATTCTAATCTCTGCTTTTGCTGACAGGATGGTTCAAACCTTTATTAACAAGCAAGGCTTTCATTTAAAAACTTGTAGGAGTGCTCTTAATTAGAAAACTGGTAAAAATAATAAACTTCCCATTACTTGGAGGGTTTTATCATTGCTTAATATTTTCTTCATAAATCACATTTCTTGTAGCATCCTTTCCATTTGCTCTATTGCCATCCTGCTTGTCTCATTGCTACTTCTACTTCTCAAGTAGTGTATGTGCCATTTTATTACCATTCCTGGGCCCATGCTACACCAAAGTAAGCTCATTTAGCCATGAGATTGATAATCCTTTCATGCGTATCCTTTTATGTGGGTGATTCTCCGCGTTCAAGGTCTTACTGGTCTCCTTGGGCAAAAAGCCTTTGTGTGAGGCCTGGGAAGACCCTCTTGACCTTATTTGATCTATGGAAATTCTTTTCATTCTTCCCTTTCTGTTACTCCATCACAGGAATCAATAGGAGTTGTTCAAATCTATGCTATGTGTCAGGCCACATCTGTGTACAATCTTGGGCTGTTTTGTTGTACCTTCAATTTTTCTCATCAGGCCAAAAAGCAAGTCTAGTCTATTGCCTTCTTCTCTCCCCAACTCTTCTCAACCCTTCTTCCATTTACCCCATTCCTTCCCCAATCTGACTGTATTCTGTTAGATGTTAGGGCCCCAAAATATATGTACACATCCTGATCTCTAATAATGAGAACTTATTTGTAAAAAATATCTTTGCACTTTTCTGCACATTGGTGAAAAATTGAGACATGACTTTATTTTCCTAAGGAGATCAACTCACACTAATTTCATCAATTATAGACTTTTGTAGGGTCTTTTCTGATTATATAAGAGGCCAGTATAGGGAGATATAAGTGTGGTCAATCCATAGTGTTGTTACCACTAAAATTCCTTTAATATTCCATGGTTAAATTGTTGCTGTCCTCAGTGAGTCAGACCACTCCTTGCTCAATCTTATTGGAATCCTTATCAGCAGGAATCCTTGGTATATCTATGGAGAATCAAATAAGCAGTTGTTTGACTTGCCAAATTCTTCCCCACATCAGTCAGCAAAACTTAATGGTTATATTCTGGGTAATCTGCAGCTGGATACCTGTTTGTTAAAAAATAAACTGATTTTGCTAAGTGAATTTTATCCCAAACTACTGGATTTTGTGAACTAAATAGAAAAAAGTCCTTGATTTTTCCTCTAGGTTATATATACCGACAGGCTCTCCATTACTTCAAGTATCATTATTTTTTCTGAGTATTACTATTTTTTGTTTTATAATGCAAAAGTAATAGATACTCATGGCAGGAAACCTTATACTACCAAAATAAATGAAATAAAATTTCCCCATAATGCCACTACCCACAAGTAACTACCAATGATATTTGGATATATAGTCCCTTTTTTTCTCTACAGAAATAGGTATTTTTTTGCTTCCATAAAAATAGAATCATAGTGTACATATTATTTTGTGAGCAGCATTTTCAGTGTGAGCAGCATAGTGAACATTTCCCCATTATCTTTCTATTAGAACTGGCAGTAGAAACATCATTCTCCCCTTGGCAGGATTTGCCTTATGGCTTGCTAACTCCTGCAGTCTCCTACTAGTCTTTCTGCCAGGAGTCTCTTGCACTTCCTGGATACTCTATACCTAGCTTCCAGATTGACCTGTCTAAAATACAACCCTCACCCTGACCAGAATCCCCAGTGAATCTTTTTCCCTTGGCTACCCTTACCTGAAGGAGGAGGGCACATCTGACCCGCTATTCCAGACTGTCTTCTCTGACCCCTATTTGATTTCTGTACCTTGCTTTGCATCACTTATTACATACATTCTTTTTCAAAATGAAGTTCCAAACAAAGTAGCTTGCTCATTCCCCAACAGTTTCTATAACCTTCTTCATTGAAGCTGTTTCCTCTGCTGAGTAACCACCCTTGCCTATTCTCTTTGTTTCCTAGGTTCTTTTCTGCCTAGAGCTTTTCTGACACTACCATTCTGTAGTTTCTCTATCTACCTTAATCCACAATAATCTCTTCTTCTTATTCTAAAATGTGTCTCTACTGTACCATTTGTTTTGATACACAGCCTAGGCAGCTGATTACCCATGAATGTCTGAAACTAGGAAGTGGACCGCCTGGAGAGGGGATGAGCTCACTACTGTTTTATCTCACTGAGGAATAGAAATTTTCAGCTGAGCAACAAAAATACATACAGATGACAGTGATGACAAATAAATGACTTCAGGACAGACAATATAAGAAAAATGAAAAGATGAATAAGTACAAAATACTAGCATGGGGAAACTGAAACAGTCCTTGAAAAATACTCAACTGTATAAAACAACCACAGTGACTTTAGTAACAACCACAAAACTGTCATGGAAAATAAAAAATTCTAAAACCAAGAAAATATTGATCAAAATGATTGTGTTTGAAGAAGGACATCATTTCCTTCTTTCTTCCTGTTTAATCTCAGCTCCTTGTCCAGTTTTCACACATGCTTAAGAGAAATTACCTATGCTTTCTGAAAGTTTCCATTATGAACTTGTGATAATTTTATAATGGAAAAATAGTTTTAAAAATTTATTCCATTTGACTTCCAAAAGTAATGCACATGCGTGGTAAAAACTTCAGGCAATATATTCAAAAGAGCCTAAACTGAGAGATTTTTTTTCTTTAAACTAGGAAATTTATTTGTAGAGTGAAAAAAACGGGTTTTGTTTTTAAATATAGCTATCTTCGTGATGTAGTGGAAAGGACCTTTGAATATGTGTTAGGCTATTTGGGTAGTGACTGGGACTCTACCACTAACTACTTTTGTAATATTGAGCAAGTTATTTAAGATTTCCTACTTTTTCCAGCTTTATGAGTTGCAATTGACAAGAAATATATATATTTAAGGTAGACAATTTAATGATTCAATGCATATGCACATGAAATAAGCACTGTAATCAAGCTAATTAACATATCTATCATCTCACACAGCTGTAACCTCCCTTCCTTCTTTGTGATGAGAACACTTAAGAACTACTGTCTTAGAAAATTGGAAGTATACAATACAATATTGTTAACTACATTCACCATGCAGTACATTAGATCTCTAGAACTTATTGGAACAGTTGAAACTTTGTTCCCTTGGACTAGCATCTACGTATTTCTCGCTTGTCCTAAATGTCCGGCAATTACCACTCTCTGCTTCTTTGGCCATTTTAGATTATACCTATGAATGGGATCATTTTTATTTCTGTGTCTTGCTTATTTCATTTACTATGATGTCCTCCAGAGTTTGTTCACACTATTGTAAATGACAGAATCTTCTTCAGTTTTAAGGCTAAATAATATCTCAATGTATACATACCATTTTATTCATTAATATATTGATGGACATTTAGGTTGTTTTCACATCTTTGCTCTTTTGAATAATGCTGTAAAGAACACAGGAGTACAGATATACTGTCAAGATACTAACTTCATTATTGTTGGTTACAAACTCAGAAGTGGGATTGCTGGATCATATGGTATTCTATTTTTAATTTTTAATTTAACCCCCAGGCCATTTTCCATAATGGCTATGCCAATTTAAATTCCTACTAACAAGTGTTCCAAATGTGTGAGTGTTTCCATATTCTCACCAATGCTCATTATCTCCTGTCTTTTTTGTTAATAGCTATCCTAACATCATTAGGATGTGAGGTAATAGAGAGCTTGATATTTATGTTCCCAAGATGAGTTTCATTCTAAATGTGATGAAAGGTTGAGGAGGTCTCTTACATTAACTCTCTATGATCTGACAAAGGGAAAGGCTTAAATAAAAAAAAGAGTCTCATAGAATATTGAATCTACTTATTTTACAACACTGCCACTTCAAAAATTGATGGAACAAAAAAGAAAATATGCTTTTTTGAGTACATAGCACACAGAACCTTTTCCAAAATAGATCACATACTAGTCCACAAAGCCTGCTTAAATAATTATTAAAGAATTAAAATCAACCCATGTTTATTATCAGAACATTGTGCAATGAAACTAGAAATCAACCATAGAAGAAACCACAGAAAATTTAGAAATACTTGGAAACTTACTAACACACTTCTGAACAATTGGTGAATCATAGAAGAAATCAAAGGAAGAAATTAAACAATTTCTAGAAGCAAATCCCAGTACAACACAACAAAACCTATGGGATACAAAGAAAGCAGTCCTAAGAGGAAAACTCATTGTAATCAATGTTCACACTAGAAAAACTGAGGAAGCTCAAATAAATAACCTGTTAAGAAACTTCAAGATACTCAAGAAATAGCAACAATCCAAGCCCAAATCGAAATTAAGGAGGGAAATCATAAAGATCAGAGTAAAAATTAATGAAAGGGAGACTAAAAAGAATACAAAGAACCAATGACTCAAAGAGCTGGTTCTTTGAAAGAATAAACAAAATAGATAAAAGACAAACTTACCAAAAGAAAGAGAAAAGACCCACATCAATGCAATTAGAAATGAAAAAAGCAAAATCACAATAGAACTGTCACAATCCAGAAGATAGTTAGTAACTACTACGAAAAATTGTATTCCAACAAATTGGAAAATCTTGAAGAAAAGAACAGATTCCTAAATACATATAAATTACCAAAACTAAAACAAGAAGACATAAAAATTTTGAACAGTCCAAAACAAGCAATGAAATTGAGGCAACAATAAAAAAATACCAACCAAAAAAGCCCAGGACCTGATAGATTCACTGTAGAATTCAATTCTACAAAACCTTAAGGAAATTATATCACCAATACTCTTCAAACTCTTTGATGAAATTGAAAGGAAAGGAGTGCTTCCAAACTCATTTCTGGAAGCCACCATTACTCTGATCTCAAATTAGATAAAGATCCAGCTAAAAAAAGAAAACTACAGGCCAATCTCCTTAGTGAATATAGATGTAAAAATTTTCAACAAGGTCTTGGCAGATAGAATGCACATTATCAGAAGGATCATACATCATGACCATGTAGTTTTAATCCCAAGGATGCAAGGATGATTTAACATTTGCAAATCAATAAGTGTAATACACCAAATAAACAGAAGCAAGGGCAAAAACCACATGATCATATCAATAGATGCTGAAAAAGCTTTTGACAAAATCCAACACCCTTTCATGATTAAAAACCCTGAAAAAATAGGTATAGAACTGTACCTGAATCTGATAAAAGCCACTTACAATAAACCAACAGTCAATATCATATTAAATGGGGAAAACTGAAAGCTTTCCCTCTAAAATCTGGAAAAAGACAAGGATGTCCATCATCACCATTTCTGTTCAACAAAATACTTAAAACATTAGTCAGAGCAATGAGGAAAGAGAAATAAAAGGCTTATGCATAGGAAAGGAAGAAGTCAAATTATCATTATTTGCAGATGTCATGAAACCATACATAGAAGACCCAAAGAAATCCACCCAAAACCTCTCAGAATAGCCAGTTTCAGCCAAGTAGCAGGATACAAAATGAACACACAAAAAATCAATAGTATTTGTATTTAGCAAAAATGAACTCAATAATAAAGAAATTAGAAGAACAATATTATTTATAATGCCATCAAGAAAAATGAAATGCCTAGGAATTAATGTAACCAAGAAAGTGAAAGACTTCTACAGTGAAAATTACAGTACTCTAAAAATAGCCAATTGAAGAGGTCATCAGAAAATGGAAAGATGTCCTCTGATCCTGAATAAGCAGAACCAATATTGACAAAATGGCCATATACCCAAAACTGGTATATAGAATCAATGCAATCCCAATCAAAATACCAACACTGATGTTGGTAGTTCCTCACAGAACTAGAGCAAATAATCCTACAAGTCATTTGGAATGAGAAGAAGCCTAGAATAGCAAAAGTAATCCTGAGCAACAAGAGCAAACCAGGAGGCATCACAATCCTAGACTTCAACCAATACTGCAAAGCAATAGTGATAAAGCCAGGTGTGGTGATGCACACCTGTATTTCTAGCACTGAGGAGGTTCAGGTGGGAGGATCACTGTTAGTTTAAAGCCAGCTTGAACTACATGATGAGACCCTGTCTCAAACAAACAAACACACAAACAAACAAATGATAAAACAGCATGGTATTGGCACAAAAACAGACATGTGGATCAATAGAACAGAATAGAGGATACAGAAACATCCCCAGACACATTCTGCTATATGATCTTCAAGAAAGAGGCCCAAAACACACACTGGAGGAAAGATATCCTATTCAACAAATGTTGCTAGGAAAATTGGCTATCCACCTGCAGAAGATTGAAGCTGGACTCATATCACTCACCATGAACTAAACTAAAATATAAATGGATCAAAGATCTAAACATTGAAGCAGAAACTTACCGAAGGATAAAATAGGTAAAACTCTTGAAGTCATAGAAGTCATAGAACTACAACTGCATAAGAAATAACAGCAAGAATCAACAAATGGGATTATATCAAATTAAAAAACTTTTACACAGCAAAGGAACCAATCAGTAGAGTGAAGAGACAACCTACAGTATGGAAAATATTTTTGCCTTCTATTCCACAGATAGAGGAATATCCTGACATATATACAGATTCCTCAGACAGATTCTAATGTCTAGAATATAAATAACTCAAAAACATAGACCATATAAAATAAAAGACCCAATCAAGATATAGGCAAGTGAAATGAATGTCCACTAGGTAAAGGCAAATTAAAACAATACTAAGATTTCATCTTACACCAGAAAGCATGGCCATCATTAAGAAATCAAATAGTAACAAATGCCGGCATGGCTGCAGTGAACAAAGACCCCTGCTACATTGTTGGTGGGAATGTAAACTAGTACAGCCATTATAGAAGTCAGTACTGAGATTTCTCAAAGAACTAAAATTAGAAATGCCATTTGACCCAGTTATTCTCTTTCAAGGTATCTTCCCCAAAGAACTAAAGACATCATATTACAGCAATACATGCATACCAATATTTATAGCAGCAAAATTCATAATAGCTAAATGCTGGAAACAGTCTCTATATCCATCAACAGAAAAGTGGATAAAGAAAATGTGGTATCTATACTTAATGGAATATTACTTAGCTATGAAGAAGGGTAAATTCAAGACATTTGCAGAAAAATGTATATACCTGTAAAATATAAGTGAAATAAATCAGACACAAAATCTCAAATGCTATATGATATCTCTCATTCCGTAAGGCAAAGTTACAAATAAGAGCAAAATAAAGGATTGATAGAAGAAAACAGGGAGATAAATCTTTTGTGAATGGGAAGGGGTCCAGGAGAACAACAGTGAGGGGAGGAGGAAAAGAGAAGGGGCAGTAAAGAGATTTAAGATGTGTTATACATATGTACCAAACGTTACCCGCATTGACTGTAAGCATTATACGTCATAAACGTGAACTAAAAATAATAATAATAATAACAATAATGAAAATGGAACAAGGGGATTTAGAGGCAAAGAGAGGGAGGTGGACAGGAAGAGAATGGGATTTTAAAAATCATGATGTGTTATATATACCCTAAGATGCATGTAAACTTCTTGTACTGCAAACATGTATTAATAAAGTAAAAATTTAAAAATATACTTTTTAAGAAAACATAATACTGTTACAAGATAAAGAGATATGTGTAAAAACAGCTTTTCTCATCCTAAGGAGATGGACAAAATTGAATTGAAACAAGTGGGTTTTGATGCAGTAACTTCTTTTTTGAAAAACTGGCAGGTTGAATATTTTTTTCAGCTCCATAATGCAAGGTTGGCTTTCTGTGGAAAGCCCATCTAGAATTTGATTAAAATGAGTTTTGCAAGAGTAAAGATGAATGTTTATGTAGTCTCACTTGTAGAATACATAGTTTTCAGCCCAATTAATTTACATGATTACAAGTTCTGTTGTTTTTTTCGCCCTTCCTTCTAGAATACGGTAATGAATATAGAAACATATCACAATGCCTGGAACACAGCAAGTGCCCAAAAGCATTTCTTCCCTCCTTTAGATTTCAATTTCTATGAAAAGGGAATTTATAATATACTCTTGTAAATTATAGCTCATCAATTCTTTGAAGTATATTCTTTCCCCTTTGCTGAAATTGTGAAATAATTTTTCTGTCTTTTTTTTTTTTTTTTGGTACCGGGGATTGAACTCGGGTCCTTGTGCTTTCAAGGCAGGCGGCAGAACCACTGAGCTAAATCCCCGGCCCAGTGTGAAATAATTTTTAATAGCTGCCGACCGGGTGGCCGTCGTGACGAAGTTGCCAATGCCTGTAAGTGCGCAGCAAAACTTCTAGAGTGGGTGTCAACAGCTTGGAAAAAGCCCAGAGACAAAAGTTGAGCATCAGCAACAAGAAGTATGATTATGTAGGGAGATCTGGACACTGATAACTCTTGAGTATAAATAACATTCAGAAGTTTCAAATTCTGAATGTGAACAGTTCTAGGAACATTTTAACTGCTTTGATTCCTTCATATTTTTTATGTATGCGAAAGAGTGAACGTTTTTAGGGGAGTCTATGTCTAAAAAGCCTTGGCTGGGACCGGGGATTTAGCTCAGTGGTTCCGGCGCCTGCCTCGCAAGCGCAAGGTTCCGAATTTGATCCCTGGTACCAAAAATAAATAAATAAATAAATAAATAAATAAATAAATAAATAAATAAAAAGGCTTGATTAACTGACAATAAAAAGTTTAAGGGATAAGAAAGCGTTGCTGAATAATTAACTGGCCACAATTCTAAGAATGTTGTTAGTACATGGAATAATGGTGTAGCTTTTGGTTGCTTTCATCTTAGATTGGTTAAAATAAAATAATTTTAATTATCTTTGAAAACAAATTCTCTGTGAATTAATTCTAGGAAAATCTTTTTTCCAAAGGCACAGCTAATACTTCCAACCATCTTATCCTAATATAACACAATGACAGAAATTATAATAATGGCTGGTAATTAGGAAGATAAGTAGTGGTTACAGAAGCCAAACAAACCATGAGTCCCTATTTCCTTTCAGCTATATGTTCCAGAAAAACTTAGGAGAAATTATCTACCATGAAGAAACCTGGATAAAATCAGCTGAATTGTGAATTTCTTAATTTTTCCACACCTATTTCCTATAAGCACCTTGCTTTTAATGTAAAAAGTGATGGATAAATATTGGAGATCTGTGGATGTTTCTGACATGTCAGAATTTTCAAATTCGGAAATATTTATTGGTGGCAGTCGATACAGTTTAAATGGCTATTGAAAACCTTGTGTAGCCTTTGATTAACTGTATTTTGGTTCTGGACATGAGTCTGCTAAGTGAGAACTTTCGTGTTAAGTCTGTCCTCCAACTTTCCTGGTGGGCCTATTCTTCCAGAGGGGTAAGGGAGTAGAAATCTGAAAGTTTCTTTTATTCAACACAGCCTTGAGGATTTCCAATTTGGCTTTTCAATTTTATTTTCTCTGCAATTCCAAAAACTGTGCCTATGTAAATGTGGGCCCATGCTAATTTTTATGGCTTGTTTCAGTTTGTCAGAATATAGTAAATTGTTCTTCAAAGGAACATTTTAAGTTTCTGGTAAGTAGCAAACTTTCACCCTAACAATTCTTTTAATCATAAATGATAGGAACATAAATTGGCTTGCCATCTGTACACTTACATGTTTAAAATTCTTCCAATATTAGCAGATTTTTTCTGTTTTAGATAAATCCGGTTTTGTCTGGCTACATAATTGAATGTTTCCTGGCCCCTGCTGGCTGTGGTTTCCAAATGGAATGTAAAACATAAGTACTAAGAGGACTTACTAAAAAAATGCTTTTGACTTTAATAGTAAGAAATTGAATCAGTCAGAAATTTGCTAGGTAACTTGTAATTGGGATTTTTTTTTTTGAGCAGTAGGACTAAAGAATCATGAAGTATTAAAGGGTTGGTAAAAGATGTATATGTACTCAAAACTACAAAACATATGATTTAATTGTGCTGAAATTCGTAGACTTTCTACATTGAATTTCCTTCAACCACTCGTAATAAGAATAAGATTTCTTTTTAAACTGTATTTATTAAATGGCACCGTTTGAAGCCCTTCTCACAAATCTTCTAGTGAGAAGCTACATGCACAGGGATTAAGAACCAAGTCCTAGATGTGGGCTACCTTGTTAAGTTCTATCTCTGCCTTTGTTACCTAGGGAAGGATGTTTAATTTCTCTGCATGTCATGTTTCCTCATCTGTAGGATGAGCTTATAATGATGGCCTCTTTTTTGGAGAGCCACTCTCTTGCACCATCTTTCCTTTGTGAGGATACAGAGGCTCAGAAAGGTTAGCATCCTGCTCAAAGGCCCCAATAAAAGAAGAGGCAGAGGATTCACTCTCACCTCCAACTGAGTCTACCCAGAAGTCCCCCAAGATGCCAGGAAGTCTCTAAGATGAGCATGAGGAGAAAAGACATTGGAATTCAGGTTTTGTATACTGTGATCTGTTCTCCCCCCCCATTAAATTTATTGGTATATTTTAGGTATAAAATACATTTACATACATCATTGGGATCTTGTACCATTATATGAGAATCTTGGTTCTTGTTTTTTTCCCCTTGCCCTGCCCACCCTTCCCTATTTACAAAGATTTTCTTTCCATTTTTTCCTTTTCTTATATTTTTTTCTTTTCCCTTTTTTTCTTTCCCCCCACCCCTCCCACTTCCCTTGCTCCTTTAGACCTTTACTTCCTATTACACAATATCAATTATACATTTTTAAAATTAAAATATAAAGACCTAGGAGACGTACCACAGATTTTACAGAATTTAAAAGGATATAGAAAGCATATTTTAAAAATCTGTTTTGAAATAAATTCGACAACTTCTAAGAAGTACCTTGGAAGACAAATTAATGAAACTAACTCTGGAGGAAATATAAAATTTGAATAGCACCTATTAAAGAAAGTATATTCCTAGCTTGAAAACCTATCTATATGATAAAAACAGGCTCATATACATTTTAACTGATAAATTATATGAAGCATTTAAAGCATAAAAAAGAAGGAACACTTCTCCCCTCATTTTAGGAAATCAACATTGTGCTAATCCTAAAACTGGATAAAAATAATAGAAGAAAAAAGTATGAACATAGATAGAAATCTGTTTGACAAAACAAACTGTTAGAAGTCAGATCTGGCAGTATGTAGAAAGTGGTTTTATTATAGGGATAGCAGTGTTGGTTCAGCATTGGAAGATGCACCCCCAAAAGTCATCATTTTAACAGAGGAAAGGAGAAAGCCATATGATCCTGTCAGTAGTTGGAGAAAAAGTATTGGACTAAATTCCACAGCTGTTCATGGTAAAAGCTATCAGGAGACTAGAAGTAGAACAGAAGCTTCTCAACAGATTAAAGACATATACTCCATACTTCCAGCGAGAGCACCTTATATGAATGGAGAAGATACAATGCTTTCTCCTTAAGGTGGGGAACAAGGGCAGATATGCTTACTCTTCAATCTGTCCATTAAATTTTGAAAGCTAGGCCCAAACCAAAATAGTCTGGCAATAAAATGACACAATTAGGATAAGATTGGCAAGGTAGAAGCAAAATCTTTATATGTAGATGAAATGATCATCTACAGAGAAAATACTGAGAAATCTCTAGGAGCCCCTAGAACTTGTATTTGAATTTAGCAGGATTAGAAAACACAAGGTACATATAAAAATTCAGGTCTATGTATACTTGCTATAAATGAAGAATTGGATATTGAAATTTAAACATTATGTAGGAGTACAAAAGGCTTAGAAAAGTAAAAAGAAAAATAAAAAAAAACAGTGTTGGAAGACATTTAGTAACTAATTTTAAGACTTCTTCTAAAACTACAGTAATCAAGGCAGTGTTGGTGTAAGGAAAGACATATAGATCATTGGAATAAAACAGAGAATCTAGAAATAGAACCACACATATATGGTCCACTGAGTTTTGAAAGATTATTTAACATTAACATTTTATAGAATATAAACTCAATTCAAGAGCCAAGGAAAAGGTAGTGTTTTCAGCAAATGGCACTAGAACACCTGGTATCCATATATAAAATATTAATCTCAACCCTTTATTTCCATACATAAAAATAACTTGAAAGGATCTATGAACCTAAATATGAAAGCCTAGAAGTATAAAACTTTAAGAAGAAATTATAAGGGAAAATGTTTATGAATTTAGGGTAGGCAAGAACTACCTAGGATACAAAAAACATGTTGTATAAAAGAAAAAAATTGATAAATGGGATTCCATCAAAATTTAGAATTTTAAATGACATCATTAAAATGAAAAGTAGTCCTTAAACAGACCATATTTACAATGCATATAACCTATGACCAGAATATATAAAGAACACTTACAGCTCATTAATAGACAACCCAATTAAAAAGTAGGCACAAGAAGATGATAAATAGCCAGTATAGCACAAGGAAAGGTGTGCAACTCTAGAATCAGAAAAATACTAATCAGTACAATAATAAGATTGAATTATACACTCATTAGGAAGATGAAGTTAAAAGTTTTAAAAGCCTTGTCATGACTTTTTCTTTTTGTTGGATTCTCCCTCTTCGTGTTTAATTTGTCACTCCCAATAGACTCATTCTGCTGGGCTTCCTGGGGTTGTGATCCTCATTGTCTTTTCCTAGGATATTGTCTAAAATTTTTTGGAGTGCAGGTTTGATATTCGTGAAGTTCCTGAAGCGCTTCTTATCATGAAAGTATCTTATTTCTCCATCAATTTTGAAAGATAGTTTTGCAGAGCACATCAATCTGTGTTGGAGGCTGTTTTCCTTTAGGGCTTGAAATACATCACTCCAAGCTCTTCTTGCCTTGAGGGTTTGCATTGAGAAGTCTGCTGTGATTCTGATGGGCTTTCCTTTGTATGTGATTTGTTTCTCTCACTGCTTGTAGAATTTTGTTCTTCTGTTGGGTTTCTGGAATCCTAACTATTGTATGCCTATGTGTAGATTTTTTTTGATCAAGGCTAGTTGGAGTCCTATATTCCTCACTTATCTGTATGTCAAGTTCTTTTCCCCTGCTTGGGAAGTTTTCTGCCATCACTTCTGTGAACAGTTTTTTTATGTCATCTGCACTCTCTCCTCTTTCTTCATTGACTCCAATCAGTCTTATGTTATTCTTTGCATCGTCTAGCAGCTGCTGGATTGGTTTGTTGTGTTCCCTTACAATTTTAAAGCAATTTTTCTTTTCCTGGTCACTAATTGCAATCTTATCTTCTATATCTGAAATTCTATCCTCACATTGGTTCATTCTGCTTTGTAGACTTTTGATGGAGTTTTAATCTCCTGGAAATTGTTTGCATCTGTTTCATGAATTCCATTTGTTTCCTATGTTGGGATTCCATCATGTTCCTCAGATCCTCTATTTTTTTATCTGTGCCCTCTCTAGATTTATTAGGCATGTCTTGCCCTATGAGCACAATCTTTGCTGTTATCTGAGTAATTATTTCTGATTTCATTTTTCCCAGATCCTCTTTTGTTGCCAGTTCAGGGAGTCCAGGTAGTTGAGTATCAGATTGTTCCATCTCCTTTCCCTTTGGGGTTGCTTTAGGTGATCTGGAAGTCTGTTTTTGAGGCTTGTTTACGTGTCCTCTCATTTTCACAGGGGGTGGGGGGAGGTGCTTCTGGTGCCCCTGCAGCTCACCTTCTCTCCCCTAGAAGCCTGGAATTGTGGTGGGGGAGCCTCCTCCCAGGTGCTGGGATTGGCTCACCTTCTCTGCCCTAAAAGCATGGAATCTGTGATCTGTTCTTAAACAGTCCTGTCACTGTGATCCAGTGTGGCTGACATAAATACCAAAGTGCTGAAATAGCAGGTAATGAATAGGAACCAGTGGCAAGTGAAAATTGGAAGAGTAAGTGATAATTTTTGTTCTGTGCAATGTTGAAATCTCCATATCTCTTTAAAATGTGAGGCATGATAAAAAAATACAGAAATGCTTAAAATTTTTTAATTATTATAGTAAAAGTCACATTACTATCAATCCCCCTCATTGTACTCTTTTGCTTCAAACACACTTATTCAATCATTCCTGCCATTTTCTGAAGTAATTCTGGAAGTCCTCCTTCATAGATATCTTTAGTTGGCCTGTCATGGCTGCATTGATGTCCTGAATCAATTGAGAACATTTATCTCTCATGGTCATTTTGACTTTGGGGAAGAGTCAGAAGTCACATCATGCCAGATCTGGTCAATAAGGTGGATGAACACACTGTAATGTTTTTATGAGCTTGTGTTTCCATTTGATTTTCATTGGGAGCAGAATTCATCATATTTTTTGTCATACCTTGTAAAGGCATTCCCAAAAGCAGACTTCCAGAACTGCTTCACAAAGTGCCAAGAATGATGAGATAAGTGAGTATTTTGAGGGAAATTAATGACAATGTGACTTTTACTATAATAAATTTTCTCATTCACTATATATTTTGATTATTCCTTGTATGCTTCATGGTATCTACAGAATAAGGGAAGAATCTTAGAAATTAATTGTATTCCCCTGAGAGAAAAGAGACTTTGAGAGCTCTAGTGACTTGCTGAGCTTACAGCTGAAGTGGCAGAGCTACTTTGGAATCCAGGCCTCGATCTGGTGATGCAGGACTCTGCCCTTTCACAACTTCTCTGAGAGTGCTGATTCCTGGCCAAGCAGTATGAACACACCCTTCAAAGGCAAAATGGTAGAATAAGGAGATTACTAAACACAAGGGAAAATCAAAAAGTCCTTGAAAACCACTACTTCTATCACAAGTCACCATATAGTGATGTTCCAAGTTTATGGAGAAGAATATATGAATTTGTATTTGGAGTCTTTGGGGGTGCATTTATAGTATCAGCTTTAGGATGTATCAAGTAGCAAGGTAATATTTATCATGCTCTAATTGTGACTTTTACAAGCATCTTCTTTAGTGAGCTCTAGTAGTTTCTTATGATTAGTAACGTAAAAATGAAAACAGAAACAAATTGTACCTGTCTCTGAATTAGTTTGTTAGGGCTGCCACAACAAAGTAACACAGACTCTGAGGCTTAAACAAGAGAAATTTATTTTCTTGCAGTCCTGGAGTCTGGAAGTTTGAGATCAAGGTGTCAGCTTTATAGGAAGACTCTCTCTTGGCTTGGAGATGGCCAGCTTCTCTGTGTCCCCACGTGTCTGTGTCCTGATCTCTTCTTATAAAGGCAGGCATCATATTAGGTGAGGACTCACCCTTCTGACTTCATTTTATCTCAATCACATCTTTAAAGACCTTAATTCCCAATACAGTCATGTGTAGAGGGTATTGGAGAGTTAGGGGTTTAGCACATTAGTTTTCAGGAACACAATCCAGTCCATACACATATCTGCATGTACTTTCCATCTACATCTCTCTGTATATTTATGTGTCTTATGCAAACCTGAAATGATAACAGTGAGCTCTCTTCTAAATCCTATTGTGTGACAACAAAGGGTACATATTTCAAGTTTCATTTCCCCAGCTTAATTAGCAGGTGGCCTGTTAGCACAAACTCATCAGGAATGAGCATTCTCATAGCCAACTGTTAGCCAGTTTTGGGGCTCCTGAGACTGACTGCTCCATTAATGGTTGGAAGGGTGAACACGGCTCAGGGAAGTTACAGAGCTGCTGGCTTCCTGTTAGAATGCCCACATGGCATCAGGGCTGAAGGGGAGCACTGCAGGCAGCAAAAAAGAGACTTTCACTGTAAGCATCCTCTGGTCTCAGTCCTTTGATGTTCTTTGAGGCATGTCCTGATGGCTGGGACACTTGTCTACACACAGGAGGTGCAGACATGAATGTGGGACAGTTATTCAGTTCTTTGAAGTAAGTGGTTTTGCTTAAAGTAGAATGCACAGGATTTCCTTTGGTTTTTGTTTTTAAGGAATTGAGTTTATCCAAGAATATGGCCTCTTCCCATCCAGCTACATTCCTTCCTCTCTCCCCCTTTTCTCCTTTGTTTCCGTAACTCCATCTCTCAGTTATTTATAAAGTGAGGGTCTGCTATGTACCATGCACTCTGCCTGGTCCTGTGGGGGCCTCAGGTGACTCAGAGACACTCTGCCTTGCATGTTTTATTCTGATAACCTATTCCCTGTTCTGATCTTGGGTATGATTTCAGCCATTTCTCTGCTCATTCTCTGGCAAATCTGAAAGCCACTTCGGCTAGCAGTGTCCAGACCTGCTCTCTCTTCACAGTTCTCTGTCTCTCTGTAGGATTGATAGTGCTTTCAGGCCAATGGTTAGCCACCTCCAGGTTTCTTCCCTCTCAGCTGGTACCCAAGTGGAGGCTGCTGGCTCTTGACCCCTCTGCCCGGATGTTGTCACCTCACTCTGTCTTGCTTCCCAGCCTGCTTTATTTTTTTTCCCTTTTCTGAGCTGTTCTTTCTGATTCCTCCCACTTCTTCCTATTCTCATTTTGACTCCTTTCCCGATTCACATTGATCATCTCTGATGAGCTGGCTTGGTGTGCAAAAATAAAGGTTCCCATGATCTGCTTCCTCTCTGCCCACTGTTGTTTATTCCAGGGAATAAAGACACACTTCCAATGTTCCTCCTAGGGGCCAAGGGTACAGAGAAGGGGTTTTCAGATCATTTGCCAGTTTCTACCACCCTCACTCATCCTAAAGTTACTTCTAATTATTGAACATTAGCCAACATAATTATTTTCTAAGTGAAGAGTGGGAAGAGTATGTAGGGCAAAGGATCGGACTCTATAATAGGGTTTAAATCTCATCTATAGGTTACAAAATGTTATATTCATGTCTGGGAATAGTATTCAACTCAGGCATATATTCTACTTGTAAATTTCATTCTTATAACTTTAGTTGTCGAGAAGAAGTGGTTAGAGAAAAAGAATTTTAAATCAATTATCACAGCCGTAGAGTGTATCCTCTCCAAGATCGGGGCTGACCACCTCCCTCTGTAGTCTGTTAGATAACCGCTAACCAACGGACTCATTCTTCATGCCCCACAAAGGGTGGCAGTCTTTCACTTCATCCCCATCAGGATGGCAGCCTGGTTCTCCCTGAGCTCCTTGAGGGCCCAGCCAGTCTCAGCCGTGCTTGTGCCCCAGCAACAAGCAGAGACGGTGCCTATGGAGACTCAGTAGAAGTGAGGGGAGTGGAACAAAGGGAAGAACTTTCTCTGGCCTGCTGTAATCCCTCCCCTGCATCACTCTGGTGAACTTAGTGTCCGAAGCACTCATTTGGACATGTGCCGATGTGCCTTCCAATGCTGTTAATTAGCCCTCTTAAGGCTGGATACTTTGTCCTTCCCACCCAGATTGGCTGTTCTTGAGAAGAAGGACAGTCCTTCACTTTCCCCCCTGCCTCTTGGCCTCTGTTTCCTACTGCAGAAATGGTATTCACAAATATTGTTTAAGTGCTGTTTCTTTTTGCTGGACATCAGTGTCTATTGGGAATCACGTTTAGAAAGCTGATTTTGTAGGAGCCATGATTTTACTGTAAATAAATCTATGAGATAAGGTTGATTTCTGTGCATTTCAAAAGGAGAAGTAAATTATCTGCCACTTTGTGCTTAGTTTGGCCCAGCCACATTCACTGGCAGTTGCTTTGCCTCTGACCCTGAGCCAGACTGAGTTCCCACCTGGTGTGAGTTCAGAGACCTCAGGGAGGTCTTGCTGCCAGACCCTGAACTGGTCAGCAGGTGTGTGTGTGTGGTGGTGGTGGGGCTCCTGCCAGCCTCCTGAGCCTTGCTGGGTGGTATTGCTACCTGCTGCTCTCCTAGAGCAGCCCCTGCTGCATGGTGCAGAACTGCTGCCCTCCTTGGTGTCCCGTCCCAGTCCATCCTCTGGGTTTCAGAATAGATTTTGCTGTAAGTTAGCAGACTTAACTCCAAAAAGCCTGCACTGTGGTTTTTCGTGAAACCTCAAACTTCTCTGCTTAAGAATAACGTACAGAGGGGAAATAAACCTTGACAAAGCTAACAGCAGGGATTTCAAGCAGTGTTTTAGCAAGCCAGTCACAGAGTATTCACGTGTTAATTCACTGGCATGTTCCTCGGCAGAAGCACCCCCTCTGCCTCCCCCAAGTTCCAACTGTTGTGCTGCCGCAGGATTCGGTCTGTCTGTCAGAACGGCTTCTTGATTCTGTTACAGCAGGAGTGTGGTGAAAGTGATCCTTGGCTTCCCATCGCACGCACACAAAGGCGAGCAGCTCCTTAAAGGGACCGGCCCGCTCCTCCATGCAGCTGCAAACGCCTGCCTGTGCGGGCTCATCAAGCCGGGCTTTCGCCCGAGGATGAGTGGGGAGGGGTCCTGAGGCGCCCCCGCGTCCTCCCAGAGCGGGGGAGGGAGGGAGCCGCCGGCCGGAGCGCCTGGCGACCACGGACCGCGAGGACCGGCTTTCCATTCGCTGCTAGCTGGGATGCTCCGAGCGCCAGCCGCGTCCTGCCTGAGGTCCAAGGATGCTGGCGGCGCGTCCTGCGGTATGCCTGAGCTGATTTGAGCCAGCGCCCAGAAGCGAGCTGCATTCCGGCGCCACGGACTGGCTCCCGGCAGGGCTGTGGGCAGTCACCATGAATGCTCAGCTCTAGGCTGCTGAAACAGCCTCCTGACTACTTGGATTTGGCTGTTTAATCAGCCGAGATTATCGCCGGGGAAGATTTCGGAGCCCGATCGGCGCTCCAGCTGCTGTGACAACTTCGGGTCTGGCTGTTTACTTCTCTCGGTCCCGGGGACTCTGTCCTGCACGGCAGCCACCCCCGCCACTCGGCCGGTTCGGCTCGGAAGTCAGCCGTCAGGACTCGTCTGACGGTGTCCCCGGGAAGGGGGAGCCAGGAGGGGTTAAAAGACGAGCAGAAACCCCCCAGCTGCTCAGCCTCTCGTGACTGCCTGTGCTGTGGGGTTCTGAGAGGGACCGTGAGCTTTCCGGGGAAGCAATGCAAGTCTCCATAGCCTGCACTGAGCACAATTTGAAGAGTCGGAATGGTGAGGACCGACTTCTGAGCAAGCAGAGCTCCACCGCCCCCAATGTGGTGAACGCAGCCCGGGCCAAATTCCGTACGGTCGCTATCATCGCGCGCAGCCTGGGGACGTTCACCCCCCAGCATCACATTTCTCTCAAAGAGTCCACCGCAAAGCAGACTGGCATGAAATATAGGTATGGATGTAAGATTCCCTCTGCCCCGGGATTCCGGTTTCTGCACAGGTGCAGGCAGGCGAGGCAGTCCATCGCTTTTGAAAAGTGACTTACTTAGAGTGGGTTGCTTAATTTAGAACTCTCAGGTGTTTTTAAAATAGCTCTTTAGAAGGATGGAAACGCTCGAGGTGGGGTTGAGTGCGTGTGTGTGTGTGTGTGTGTGTGTGTGTGTGTGCAAGTTTTAAAAATTGTGGCCCATTTTGTATATACTAAGTGTTATGAACACCTTAGGAGGTATATAAATTCCAGTCTGCTGGAGGAGACACACAACTGCTGGAAACTGGCATTTAGATTAGGACATTTTTAGGAGCAATTTTTAAATTTTGGGTACATATGTAGTTTCTGCGATTATACTATCAGAAACAGTTGCTCATCTAGTACTGGGCTCTTATTTGTCCTTTGTAAGACCAAATATCAAATGCTACATACACAAAGCTTTTATGGAAGTTTTGTTGTAGAAGAAATACCTATAAATTAGATTGAACACTGCCATATTCAAATCTAAATTCCTGCATGAAATAAAATATGAAATAAGGAGAAAAGATAAATTGTTGCCATACTACCAGTTTCTTCAAATTTTTAAGCTCCTTCTTCCTTTATATTGTTTTTTAAACATGGAAATCTCCCTGGTAATAGCTGATATTCTTTAATAGAGAATGACTTAAATTTGATAAGTAAAAAATTTCATGATTCAATTATGTGGTTTCTGCCTTCTCATTATTTGGGCTCTGCACCAATCCTTCTGGACTTTATTTCTTTAAAACTACTGTGCTTGGGCTGGGGATTTAGCTCAGTGGTTCCTGAGTTCGATCCCTGGTACCAAAAACAAACAAACAAACAAAAACCAAAACTACTGTGCTTCTAGTTTTAAAAGTGAATATAGAGGAGAGAATCTACTGACACATCTTCCAAGGTTTTTGTTACTCTAAGTTACAGGTATGGTTTTGCTAATTATTTACATTTAACTATCTCTCATCTCTTTAGGAATCAGGTTTTGGGATAGGATGAACTTAATACAATTAAAATAATGCACATCTAAGACTCTGCTTTCTATGTGGGGTTGTTGAAATAAGCATTTAAATCTATTTCTATAAAAGTTGTCCTTGAAAAGTTTCTTTGCAGAGTTACAGGAAAGCTTCTCACAGCAAGTAGTAAAGCACTGTTGTTTTGATGTATTTTTGAGCCATTGAGAAAGAAAGCCCTTAAAAGAAAACAAAGCAATTGTAGTTAAATCTCTTTTCCCAGCAGCAGTACAAACTCTGACCCTTAGCAACTCAGTAAAGTGTCAGCAACCCCTCTGCTTTTTGTGTTATTCCCATGGTGGAGAAGAGACCCCACAGTGACAGTTCTCTAAATGAGTCCGCAATCTCTAGTGCATTGGCCTTTCCTACCCCTGCTGCTGTGGCACACACCCACTCCCTGCCCTGTGGACGTGGTGCTGCTCTCTGCATGCATTTCTACTGCTGTGAAGACAAGCTGCTGCCTCCCTGGGAGTTCCCCCAGGAGGGGGACACTCTTCCTGGAAGATCAAAGAAAGTGGTGTGAATGGTGGTGTCTAGCATTTTGTGGCACTATAAACTTTCTTATTACAAATCAGAAGAAATCAAAGTAACAGTCTTTGTTTCTTGTGGCAGTGTTTCATAGTTGCTTTTGGATGACTGTATTGGAAGACTGTGGTCTTTTGAGGGGTTTTAGAAGTCTGAAGCTTTCTATTTAAGTTTTTCTGTCAACACAGCTCAACTCAGATTGATAACTGCTTCTGTTTCCCAAAACCTAGTGTGGGAGCAAGATTCTCTTGGGTATCTTTCAGTATCGGCAACTGAGGACAGCTTTTCTTTGACAAGTTAGTCATGAAGGTCTCCAGTACACTTTGAGATATCCACTGTTTGTGGTGACTAAATAAGATGCCTGCTCCTTATTCCTTCTCTTATTCTGAACCACTGTGTCTGTGACAGTCAGGTGGTGTGAGTGTGTGTGTGTGAATTCGATTTACCCCTCTCTTTCAAATTCTATGTAGAGTGATCTTTGTGAAAGAAATTATGAGATAATGCTGAATATATGCCATGGTTTCTTAGGGTTGAAAGGGAGACTCTATGCTTCATAAAAAATGACAGAAATATTTTTATTAGTTGAATTGTCTTTTTACATTGCTGTCCCCAAAATATGATATGCCTATGTGGACTATGTATTAATGATAACAAGTAGTAGAAAATAAAAATAATGCCACGGGATAAGGAAGGTTTGGGTAAACAAACTGGAGAATACTTGGAGGAACCAGAAAAGAAAGTTAGCACCTAGTTGTGGGCATAATATTCTTATCCTTGAAGATGGTTTCCATAGGCAGAACTTCCAGAAGGATCCACTAACCCAATAGAAAATAAAATGTATTGTTTTTCTATTTCTCTGAGGAGATTTATAACTTTCATCAGAATTTAAAGCATCTACTAGTCAAAAAATCATCAAACTGTTGTCAAGTGAAGAGGTACTCGTTTAGTCAACAAATATTTGCTGAGCACCTATTCTGTACCAGTAACTGTAGTAGAGCTGGTACACAAGGGGCATAAGCACGAGGAGGCTTGGGGCTTACATTCAAGACCATAAATAAGAAAACTAATAAAATAAATTTTTCTATTGTGAGACATTCTTATGAACACCTTGTGTTGGGTAGTGGGCGCCATACCTGGGCCAACTTAGTTTATTCATTTTTAGATGGCCAATGCTGCTTTAGTTCAAGGTTAATGACTACATCCTGCAGCATGAATAATTTGGCCATATCTGCCACCCATTTTGTTATCCTGATGGACATCTTGCAGGGCTAATCCTGCTGCAAGGAGCTACCTGGCAGTTGAGGACCTAATCATAACTTTGAAAACTAAGTAGAATGGTTTTTTCTTATATAATACCTTATGATATTTCAATACTAATTTATATCATCATCTAAGAATACCATCCACTTATCAAGAATTCATGAAATTGGGATTTCAGAAAGAATTAATATATGCTTGTGCAAAGCATCTGAATTCTGCAAGAAAAACGCTCAAAGGCTCTACTATATTTTTACCATCATTGTACAATAATCTTGCTTTAAATTGACTCTTGTTTCAAGGCTGAAGATCAGATAAAAATCCACTAAAACATTCATCTATTCAAATGTTGCTATTAGTCCAAGGGAACAAGAGTCTACCTATCATCTATCCTGGTGACTGTCTTAAATGTAAACCACAGAGCTATTCTGTTTCTTGGAGTTTTCACAGTTGTGCCTTGTTAATGCTTCAGTGTTCTTTTGTTTTAGTTTTGCATGTGTTTTTAGTTTCAGAGTTAATCACACCATGTTAATTTTATGGAAATTCTGCAATCATACATGAAAGATTTGCACATGATAGATGTAGCTGAATATCTGAACCTTTTATCCTAAGAGCAAATCACTCAGAATAGAAGTTAAGTGAGGTTGGCTTGATTGGTTTTGCTTGTTTGTTTAGACTTTTTGTTTTGTTTTTAGACAGTTTTTTAGAATGATCCAGCCACTAATGTTTGACGTGGTTTCAGAACTTGTCATTTCAGGATAGAGTGCATTTATATTGATAAGTTCCTGCCCCTCTGATTCTGAAATCCTTCTTTAAATTCTAGAGCAATGTGAATATCAATGAGCCAAATTTCATTGAGAAAAGTTTTATTTGAAACATACACATCTGTAGCAATATAATCTTGGCTGTGTAGTTACGTGCTTTGATAATTCTAACAGAATTCTTTGTAAAAAGAAATACAAAGTCATAATTTTTAAATTTCACTGAAAACATTATTTTTAAAAAAAGTTTAACCACACTTTAGCACTCATTTTTTGAAGTAATTATAGAATTTCTGTGTATGCTTATATTTCACCTTTCTCTAATGGTAAGATCTTGCATAATGACATCATGAAGTCAAAACTAGGAAACTGACATTGGTGCAATCCAAAGAATTTATTTAGATTTTACCAGTTATACATGTATTTATTTGCATATATTTATATGTTTGGGCAGTTTTATCACATGTATAGATTTGTGTAGCCAAGACCACAAGGAAGAATCATACTTTTTCTGTAATCACAAGGCTCCCTCATGTGATCCCTTTAAAGCCACTTCTATTCTCTTCCCCCTCCTTAATCCTAGGTAACCACCAATCTGCAAGCTATCTCTAAAATTTTACTCTTTCAAGAATATCATACAAATGGAATCTTACAATATATAATCTTTTGGAATTGACCTGTTTCCTCAGAGGATTTGTGCAGGCAAGTGGGGACAGAAAATCTTGTAGCTGTAAAAGAGGTCAGGTTGTGGCACTGTGCTGGTCAGGGTGCACCATTTAGATGTAAGGTGAACATCAGCAATGGAGGAAACAGTAGGAGCTTTTCAGCAGGGTGTGTGGTTACAAAGTTCAGTTAAGCGAGGGTTAATCTGGCAATTATTTCTCCAAAAGCCTAAGAGTTATGGGTTTCAAGTGAGAGAATTTATGTTCAATTTCATAGCGCTCTCTATTTTCCTATAGAAAAGCAAGACTATACAGAAAAGACTCAGTCCAGATACCAGATACCTCTCCCATGCCATTCCTTTTTGTCTCTTTAGTAAAGCATACATTGCAACCACCATTCCCTGCCTCCCACGAATGGTGGGCAGATTTTGAATCCAAGCAATTCAAGTGAAAGATCAATCTTGTCAACAATTATGTAAGAGGCACTAAGTGCATGTGCATGAGTGTGTGTGTGTGTGTGTGTGTCCGTCCATATGAGGAAAAGTAGGAGGAAGGGGTGGACTAGAGAGGAGGAAGAGAAAACCCAGCTCTGTAGCTGTGTTTCAAATAGAAATATTTGATTATAGTCCAGAGAAGAGAGCAGCTTGGTTATTTAAAATGCCAAGATTTTAATTTTGTTAGTAATGAGTGCCATCATCATTTCTACTGTCATCCATGGATGTGGGCTTTCCTCTCTGTCTAAAGAAAACTGATGAGAATGGGGAGGTGGAGGCTTCCTAAAAATTAGTTGCTGAGTCAGTCTTGTAGAGTTTATTCCACCTCTGCAAGGCACCAGCCAGAAGTCTGGCATCTATGGGATGGTGAGAAAATGGTAGGAGGGGACGGAGCCTCCTGGAAGTTGTTAGGCAAATGTGTTCTAGTTCTAGTCCTGGTTCTAGTTCTAGTTCTAGTTCTAGCTCTAGGAGGGGGGACTGTGTTTGGGTGTGTGCATAGGTGTGTGCACATGGATGAATCCATACAGCTTCCAGAGATTTCTCATTTCTTATCTGTAATCTTCAATTTGGTTGCTGCACAGGGAGTCCTTAATCTCAATTCCACTTAATCTCTTTAGAAATCCCCTCACTTTTGAGAAAAAATTGTTTTTAAAAATTCTGCCAACATTTCAATTTGTGGTAATTTCAAATTTTTCTGAGGGGAAAAAATTTCTGAGGGGAGAGAAAAATCTCATCACACTTGAAAAGAAAATCAGGTTCCTAAATTTCACTTGGATTTTTCAAATTTCTTTCATCAAACTCTTTATTTTCTCCTTACTACATATATCAGTTCAGGAGTTGTGGGTTCAGGGAACCTGATCAAAACATAGATCTCTTGATTTCCTAATCTATTCTTTAAAACTTCTTTTAGGAGAGAAACCCCTCTTATGAGAAGAAGTGAATTCACAAGCACTGATTCATACTTTTCCTTCGAGAATTTCAAAGCTGTTCAGATCAATGCAACCAGACATAGCAAAAAATGGTTAGATGTTGTAAGTTAATCATGTTGTATCAATGTATTAAAAAACATTTTTGTGACCCATTTTCCACTCTTTTTATAATTAGAAAATAGAATAATTGAAGCTGTATAATTTATGATGAAAGTCTTTTCAATGTCCATTTCAATAATAAGAATTATTAATACAATGTGGTCATGAGAAATAAAGGAGTTAGCAGTTGGCATTCCTTAGGGATCAGATGTGGACTTAGGGAGTAACATTATTTTAGGGAGAGCACTGATTCTGTGGTCAGAGTAACCTAGGAAGTAAAAGGGAAGGTCAAGGTTAAACTCAGGTCTCCTGACTCTGACTATGGTTCCTTTTGTTCCTTTAGCTTTTACAATGCAACTTCTTGTTTATGCCCCATTTTCAACACAGTGCACGAAACACTTCTAGAAAGCACAATTCCCTTTTCTGCATATGCAGAAATTGCTGCTGAAGCTTTTATATCAAGAAGCAGCAAAGCCCTGCTGTGTGCTGAGAGAGCCACACCAGCTCTCTCTGTCTCCTGCAGAGCTGTAAAATCCCCAAGGGGTGCCTATGGCAGCTCTCTGCTGGTACAGTGTTCTGAAGCCAGACATAAATTACCTTCCAGATTGTGGTGTGCTTAGTATCACAGTAGCTAAAACTCTGATGTCTCAAAAGAGATGTACAAACCCATGAGCACAGTTGATGAGATGCTGCTACATATCAACACTGATAGGAAGTGCTCATCTAGGCACTGGATGTTGGACTGTCTTCCATGTCCTTGGAGATTATTTTGAAAATCTTGCTCCTAAAAGTCAGAATTGAAAAACATTTAAAAATCCTTATTGCAGGTTGGTTTTCTGTTACCCAGATTGGAAACCAAAACAGAAGCCCAGCAGTGATCTTTTTTCTTGGAATCGACAGGGAGGACTCTGAGAGCACTTGCACAGGCCATCTGGCCCAGCCCTCATGACTGGCCCAGCCCTCATGAGAAATCTGTCTGGTTTTTCCAATTTGCACCATGCAGCAACTACTTACAGAGGCCTCTGGAGAAATATTTTGTAATCTCCTTTCATGGCAGTCATGAAAAAAATTGGCTGTTCTTTCTAAGAATCAGAATCATTCATTGAGCTTTGAAGTTCTTACAGGAAGCAATAAGGTAAAGGTTGTTAGAATTCTTCTCTCTTGTCTAGACCCTAATAGTCAAGTCAGAAAGGAAAATTAATATAGAAGGTTGAAGGGCAAGAAAGCAAGGGCACAGCAGTGAGCTCAGGGAGGCACATGGTGGTGCATGGAGGGCCTCGATCTCCTGTTGACACCTGGAAAGGGGAATTGTTTTCCATTCTGGTCCTGGTACCGCTCAGCTGGCCTGACCTACAGCTGAACCATCCAGAACACATTTCACCATTACACAAAAGTCCTTTTTATAATTGATTCAGCTCCTTTAAAGCTACACTGGAAGCTTCTCGGCCTGTTCACCACTAAGATGAAAAGAAGCTAGTTATAATTTTCTGTCTCATGAGGCTTCTAGTACTTAAAAACTATTACTAGAACTCAGCTTCCTGATTTCCAGGATGGTTGTATTCCTTTCCTCCTAGATTTCATTTTCTGATTCACAACTGTGACTGTGTCTCTCATTTAAACCTTCCCCATGATGTCTACCTCTTCTGTAAGTCATCCAGGACTGGCTACACTTCCGAGTAAAGGTCTGGACTTTCCAGTACTAAAGAGCAAGATTGCCTAAGAACGCATATGCTCTGGACCTTTGTGTACACTCCCTTGTTATGTTTACAGTTTTAAGAGAAAAAAATGTTTTTAATATTTTAGCCTTTCTTAGAAAAATCATTGTGAAACATTTAAAAATATTCTACTATATTTATTGGAATAACAGAAGGTAAATATGCAATAACATGTAACAACTCTTATTAGATCATCCATTCTAAAAGTTGTAATGGTAACAACCTAAGCCTCTTGAGTTATGGAAATATGAAAAGGTCAAACTTGACATATAAATGTCAATGGTGGCTGAGTATCCATACAGGAAAACTCATAGCTTAGAATATTATTTTGCTTATTGATGTACTCTTATAGAGAAGTTTTATTTGTTTTTAACCTAAGGCTTTAAATATAAAGGCAACTGTTGATAATTGGTAATATTGAGAAGAGATGTTTTCTGTACTGAAAACATTTCCTAGAGACTTCTGTCAACTGCAGGAAATTGTATTCTTCACAACAAGTTTACATATACAAACACAGGAAAGCTTTTATGTAAGAACAGTAAGCCTTTTCCCGAAGAACACATGCTAATAAGCACCTTGCTCTTTCTTTTCTTTGAAATTAGTTTTCATTCTATTTCTTCTGTTCTGTTGGGGATCAAACTCAGGGCCTTATGCCTGCCAGGCAAGCACTCTACCAGCTGAGCTACATTCCTGCCCAGCCAGTTTCTGCTTTAAACCAGATTTTTTGTTACTGAATTTTTTTTAGTGTTTTTGGCCTGAGACCACAACAAGTTCATTATAAAAATAATCTACAGAAGTAATATGACTTTAATGAATACTACTTCTTCCTCAACTCAAGAACTAGTAAAGGCTTCCTTTGGAGTATTTGATGAAAATAGACCTTTTGACTTACTACTGCTCCATTTCCTACCTTTATATGTACAAACGCTTCCACATTTTGGTGTCTTTGCATTTATTGAAAATAACTGGAAATGCTCAGGAAAAATCTTACTAGTCTGATTCCAAAGGATTTTCTTCTTGATGGAAAACATATTTGTTAAGCTTTTTTAATGAAGAGAAAATAAAAAATTACTACCACAACGAGAGCCAAATAAAAAAGCAGGAGTTGGGAAACTCATCCATCATAACTGTCTTAGTTACTTTTCTCTTTGCTGAGACAAAATGCTCAACACTTGAAGTTAAGAAAGAAAAGGTTTATTTGGCTCACAGTTTGTAGAGCTTTTAGCACATAGTTGGCTGGCTCCAAGGCAGGGTGTTGTGGCAGAGGCCCTTCATAGAAGAGAAACAATCATGGCAGGCAGAAGGCAGCAAGCTACAAGTGACAAGCAGTGACCCTCTTTCTGTCCCTTATATAGCACTCACATCCAGGGTGGCACATCCTTAATCCTACCCAGAACTGTGCTAAACCAATCCGTGGACTAATATAGTAATCACATGATCTTGATCCCAGCATTACACATTCCATGTCCAGACATCTCTGAAAAGCCCCACCTATGACTGCATGAGGCTTTGGGGGTACATCTAGGCACAAGCCATAGCAATAACGTCTTGTTCAGTAACGGCTTATATTTCAATTTAAGTATATACTTTCACTCATATATAATTTTTCCAGGAGCAATCTTCTGGAAATCAGGAGGCTTGGATCTTAGACCATAAAAGCTTGAGATAAACTTTAATCAGAGAAGCAAATGGATATTTGCTTGAGGACTTCAAATTCTACCAGGTATCTCCTGAGGGCTTCAGCAGATTCTTTTCATGTTCTTGGTCAGGAAAAAAAAAAGTGATTTAAAAGGAGACACAGCCAGTCGTCTTCCTCCTCCTGCTCCTCCTCCTCCTTCTTCTTCTTCTTCTTGTTCATATGGGGGTTCGAACTCAGGATCTTGTTCTTGTGAGGTAGACATGGCACCACTGAGCTAAATCCCCAGCCCGACAGCCAGTATTCTTAAAAAAGCTAAGTGAGAACTTGACAGCCAGTATTCTTAAAAAAGCTAAGTGAGAACTGTCATACTATATTAGTTTTGTATTGCTACTATAACAAATTACCACAAAGTTAGTGTCTTAGAACAATGCATATTTATTTGTTTACAACCCAACAGGTTAGAGATCTAAAATCAAAGGGTCAGCAAGGTTGTTTTTCCCTCAGACTGCAGAACAGAAATCCATTTCCCTGCCTTTTCCAGATTCTAGAGACCACCTGCATTCCTTGGCTTGTGGATTCTTCTTTTATCTTCAAAACACATCAGTCCAGCTTCTGGTTCTGTCTTCATATCTCCTTTTTCTCACTTGGATTTCTTTTCTCTTATAAAGCCTGCTGTGATAAGGTGAAGCCCACCTAGGTAATCCTGAATAATCTCCCCCATTTATGATCTTTCACTTAATTCCATACACAAAATCCCTTTTACAATCAAAGGTAATATATTCATAGATTTCAGGGGTTAGGATATGATATTTTTCACAGACTATTTTATAGCCTGTCATATTTATATGCAAATATGTCATTTAAGAGAGGGGAGCATTAAAGAATATCAAGCACTATTTGTCCATCACTTTCTCTAGAAGAATTTCTCAGGGGAGGGAAGACACCAAAAGGAATAATGTGATCACTGAAAATGCAGGGTGCTGAGGATTTCCTTTTTGTAAGGCTACATTTTGGATTTTGAATCCAAAATAAAAACTTCCATTCACAGTGTGTGGCTCCAGTGTTATAAAGTGCAAATAGTTGATAGCAAATACATGAATGTGCTCTTTCCTTCAGCCCCTCACTAGGATGGGTGGGTAGTTATGGGCATTTATAGAAAAATCAATAGATGCCCATAAAGATCAAACTATATCAAGCTGTAATTAAAATACCCATTGCCTAAAAATATAATGACTGCTATCAGTGAAGTGTGGAACCTAACTCCTTCCTAACACATGGAGTTCTGGAAATGTAGCAGCACATCCTTCATCCTGATGGGATGCATCTTTGAGACTGAACATTGTATAACAAGACCTCACCCTTCTGTAAAATCTATATCATCCCTGCTTCATTAATGTTGTCAAAGCACTGTTGTGAGAGAGGACAGAAGGGGTTTCTTTCAGGAATATGAAATTATTTTTCTGAAACTTTTATTAAATATTATTCACCTGAAACCATTAGGTTATTTTAATCTCAAAGTAGTTTTATTCTTATGAATGAAATTTCTACATATACTGATACAAATGTTCACATCTTAAATCAGATGCAATTTCCCTCTGTGAAGAGGAAAATGATTGTTCAAAGCTCTTTCCATCCCTTTCCAAAGACCTGCTGCTCTTCTATCACCGCCTACATTATTGGGCTTTGAAGATTAGGCTCTTGACCCCAAAACATTTAAATCTATGTGCCTTCTCTTGGCATGTGAGCAAAACGTACCTGATTGCATCTTCTTTGGGGAGAAATATTAGTGGTTATGAATCAAAGTACATTAGGAAACAGATTGGCCATTAAAACATCAGGAGAATTAAGAGTTAAAACCCAACCTTGGCCTATAATTTAGTTTCTTGTGACCAGATATTGTTTCCTGGAGGCTATAAGAGACATAATGCTTGAGTAAGAGAGAAATGAGGAAATGGCCCCTTTGGGGCGTTGCTGATTGTGATGGGTCAAAATGTAATAGCAGAGGAAGTAATGACAGAGCATTGTATAGAGCCCTTTGCAGGTCTGGATAACTTCATATGCATTTTCAACTTGGTAGCATTATCTCTGTGTATTAGAGTCAATACTACCAGGCCCTTCTAGTAGGGTAGACAAGGGAAGAGCATGACCTATCTTTTCTTCCTTCTGGATTATTGCCCACAGAGTTTGTATTCTAACTCAAAAATTTTTTTTCCTGAGGCTCAATGCAATGACAACATTGATTAATGTTGACAACAGGAAAAAGAACAAGGTTAAGTTGCATGTGTATTCTGCTAATGACTTCTGTCTGATTATAAATCATTGATGGCTTTTTAATTTTTTTTTGTTTTTTATTAGTACATGTTTCCAATACATAATGATAATAGTCATCCTGGGGGTTGGTCTCTGTATATAACACATCTTAATTCTTTTTACATTCCTACTGATGATTATCAATGAAGCAAATACGATGAGTTCTAAAGTGTCCTTCAATTTTATTTCTTAGCAGAAAGTATTAAGACAATACCACTTATCAAAATGTTTGGCTTTACTTTAACAATGATGAGCTTTAGAAATAGAAATATTCACAGAATGCTGATTTATAATTTTGCTTGTTGGTTATTCCTGTTAAGGACATCAGTTCTATATATATTTTAACTTTGAAATACTTTGGGAACAAGGTCTGATAAAAAGAAATTAATTATCAGAATATCTGAATAACATTTTTTGCCAACAAAATTTTACTTTACATAGATTGCTTCATGTAAATATTTTTTAAAAGGGATTGAAAGAACTTCATTAATATTATCTCTGTCCTTAAAAGGGAGCAGCAAGTTGTGTTATGCCCATTTTCAGTTATGACACCTGAAGAACAAAAACAGAACAAAATCACATATTATATTCCTAAATACTGGATTTTTGGTTATGTTTTAGTAGGACCTTATGGCCTACTGTCTGTCTTAGTGACTGGCATTATATTTCTGCCAATAGAGATTTTGGATTAAAAGAAATCTAAAATGAGCAAATAACATTTCTGGGCAAGGTTTATTTTCCTTTGTTGACATGAGGCAGTGAAACGGTCCTGTTGTGCAGGGTCTACACCATTACTCTGCCCAGAGAAACAGGGTGAAGGAAGATTAGAGAAGTGTTGTGGTGCAAAGAACCTGTGCTGAGCAGCTCAGAGCTAATCCCAGAATCCACAGGCTGACGGAAAGTTCAACAGCCATTGTGGGTTTTTGTTGTTGACAGGTTGAGCTATTAGAAATCTGCCTCAAAGGAAGAATAAGTGTGTCTTCTTCTGGTAATAATAAGCAAATTTATATCTAGCTTATGGAAGTAATATATTTTGAAAATATTTTTGGCAAGTATTAATCATATATGTAGAGTGTGTGTTTCATCATTAATATTAAGAGTATATATATGGATTTTTTTTCTTTTTTTTTGGTACCAGGGATCAAACTCTGGACCTTATGCTTGCGAGGCAGGCGTCGGAACTACTGAGCTAAATCCCTGGCCCCCAGAGTATGTACATGTTTTTAAGGTGCACATACATCTTTGAGGATGAATCTGGGAAGTACATGGCGTGGTGGCAGCATGATCTAGGATTTAAGGGTACCATAGCATCCACTTACCTAGGTTTTTCTTTACTAGCATTTTCTGTAAGACGGATCCAGTTATTCTTTTCAGGGCTTCAGGGTAGCTTTGACGAATGCAGGAGATAATATGCATAAAGTACCAGTTGTTCTCTGTTATAACTGTTATTAATATTGATATTAGCATAGAATTGGACAAGGAGAAATGAGATTCTTTGATCATATGATATTTTTGCAAGAGTGTTTTTTTCTCTCTTTTTTTAGCATTTTTTTTCAGAGTGTTCCTATTTTAATCATTCCCATCCTAACACAGTCATCTGGTATGCTGTAAGTGATCAATAAAGGTTTATTAGCTAGATGAATGATCCAATTTTCTTTAATTTCAAAGGCTTCCATGGGATACTATTATAATAGAGCTCTCTTACTTCCATTACAGACTTAATTCTCTACTAGGCTTGTCCTTTTCACATTCATGATGGCTCTTCTCTCCTTTAGAGATAGAAATCCTGTCTGTTTTGAACCTTAGCTACTAAAGACAATGACTTGTCCTGGCAGTTGCTACAGCAGGCTGAGGGACTGAATGCCCCCAGAACCCAGGCAGCAGGGCGGCTTGAGACCCAAACTCAGGTCCACTCACTCCAGCTCACAGAGAGCTCCATTTTCTTCTGAGATTCCTGAGCAGAGAAGGAATCTTCTGGCATGAATATGAGGCAGGTGTGGTGAGACCATTTGAAGACATTAATGTATGAGATTTCTTTGTAGATCCCTTCATCACTTTTCTGCACTCAGTTAAGTAGCTTATACTTTCTTATTTGCAGAAAGTGTAATTTTTGTTTCGTGTTACCTAAGGCCATTTTAGAGAATCATGTTTGAGAGAAAAGACATTTCCCAGATTAACTGAGATTCTTCAGTTGGAAGGTCTAGGGGAAGATTGTGGGTCACATGAACCTTGCTGCCTACAGCACTCAGCACTCATGATAGAGTCTCAGAGGGACTCATGGCCCTGGAGTAATGGAGATGCTGGATCCCAAACCTTGAGTTCCCAGTCTCTCTTAAAATCTGGGAACCTCCTGTGGCATCTGAAAGCAGAGTCTGGAAAAAAGACTATCTCTGTGCTAACCATGGACAGATGACCAAGAATGGATGGAATCATGGGTCATTACATGGTAGCCATGGAGAGAATTCCTATTCCATGGATCTTGGGAGCATATGACCCAGACCTTGGCCCAATCTAGTAGCATTAAGATAGGAGAAACAGTGAGGGAACCAATATTGTCTGAAAGTTAGATGAAATTAAGGTAATTCACAGAAAAAAGTTGGCGTGCTCTATTTCTTGAATACCTAAGATTTTGGCCTAGGTTTGTTATTTCATGTGCATTTTGGAAGCTGGATAAGGAAAGCAGGAATGAAAATCCAGGCATCATTTCAAGATGGGAAACAAGCCAACCAAAGTATGATGACATATGCTTTGTACTACAAAGAGACATGGGCTTCCAGACTTAGCCACATGGAGACTATACCGATTTGATTTTAGAACAGAAGAAGTTATTTTTATGAAAATAGGGAACTTTCTTCTTTTGGAAATTTTTTTACCATCTTTTTGTTGTTGATTCACTTCCACAAGAATAGAAATTATTTACTTGGCTAAAAAGCTCTTCTGATGAGTACACATTTTATCAAAAGGTTGGTTAAATGGAGTCTCTACTTAGGTTTAGAACATGACAAAAATGTATTATAATTGAAATTGAGTCTGCAGTTCAGAGCCAACTGTAAAGAGAAAATTAAGGCTCTGAAATTATTCTGGTACTGTTATCTTGCTTCGGAGAAAGGCGAAACCAACATAGCTCAGTTGATCTCTGAAGGTGCAACTGGGTAAATGGGAGGCCATTGACTGACAGCATTATTCCTAAAATATCATGCATTATTCTAACCATGACAGCAGAGTTGGAGGACAGAAATCACTTGTTATCAAACTATTGTTATTAAAACTTTTTATTATACTTAATTGTGATTATTCAGAATGGAATAGGAATTTGTAGAATAAACAGTCCCTAACAGCATCATGCTCATAGATAAGGATTATTTCTATCAAGGCCAATATGATTTTGCACAAACTAATTCATTCAATAAACACTCCCTGATCTGGTGTGAAGATAAGGGAGCGAACAAAAGTAGAGTCTTTGCCTTTGAAAGCTTTTATATTAGAATGAAGAGAAAGAGAAACAAATACATGTTTAGCATATCAGGAAGTACAGGGTAAAAAGTCACAGAGGGTGCTAATTAAAGTGGGTGTACAAGGACATTTCTTGGTAACTTTCAACCATAGAATGGAAGAAAGTGAGAGAGTGAGCCTTTGAGATTAGGGGAAGATCAGTCCAGGTAGAGGAAATTGTGAGTAAAGGCTTTGAGTTTCCCTACTGCCTTTGTGGAACAGCTAGGTATACAATGAGATTGGACTGGGCCAAGAAAAGAGAGCCAAGAGCCAGAAAAAGCCCCATGGGCCTTGCCCAGGACTTTGGAATTTAATGTGAATGATATGGAGCCCTTGCAGCATCTGTGGCTGAAGAGTGACATGACCTGACTTAGGCTTTGTAGATTGCTCAGGCTATACTGGCAGAGAGCAGACTGTAGGGAAGGAGAGCAAGTTGCTCTCAACTTCCATCAGTCAGGTGGATGCTACAGTCACCTCCTTGAGAATGATGATGGTTGAAATGGGAAGGATGGGAGGGAAGTGGTGAGAAGTGGCAGACAAGCCCATGGTGATGGTGATGCAGTTCTCTTACACACGGGAGCATCTAGTCAGGGCTGTTCACCATGGTGGTTAGCCTTAAGCTGAAGTCCAGAGCTGCCACTTATACACTGATGCTGGGCAAGCTTTCATCAGTAAAATGTAGATGATGACAGTGTCTGTCTTATAGGTTGCTAAGAGGATTAATAAAAGGCTTAGCACAGCAGTGATTCTGATATTTTGACATTTTAATTTTATCAGGTTAATGTTACAACATATCTTACAATAAATGTCTAGGACTTTTGTGGCCATCTCTTTTTGCTCTGAACAGCTATTATTCAGTCCATGGTGCCATTTTCAACTGATGGAGCATTAGAATTTAAGACATGCAATGCCAAAATAAAAAATTGGCACACAAACCTATACTGAGAATTTATTTCCATGAGCCTTCAGTTTTTCTCTAAAAGTTATTTTTTCCTTTTATTTAAGTGTTCATTATTTATTTTTCATTTCTAAGGGGGAAATCAATCTACCTCTCCTACCACTGCCAATTTCAAAACTGGAAATCAAACATTTCATCAGGAAATTTATTAGAAGTTTACTTTTTTCTTGCCATATCTAATTCTCTCTGGTTTTATTCTGAGTTGTAAACAGTACTTGAGTTTATTTTTTTAATAGAAGGCAGGGATCTTATTACACAGATGTTCTATTTCCCTGACATGAAAGGTCTGAACTTTAAATCTGGACTGTTTGAGTTTTTGATGAACAGCACTGGTGTTGGGTGTTGTGTGGACACCACTCTATTTGGCTGAATGAGGCTACAGTTCTCTGTATCACAGAGGTCCCAGCCATCCCCAGGTCTAATGTGACAGTTGCAGTCACCACAGATTGCCCTTGTGTGGGCTTCTAGGGCCTATAGGCCCATGCTGTACCTCATGTTTGTCAAATCAAATCTAGTTCTTATCTGTTGTGTGCACAGCATCACATAGGGTCCATTTAAATGAGTTGAGAAAAATTTAGGAAAACATAGACTGCTCAATAAAGTTACATCAAATTGAATGTTATAAACTATGGACCTCAACTCACCCAATCCTTTTGCTCAGTATCAAAGAAGGGAGGGTAGCTGGCCTATATTTGCAAAAGGATGAGTGAGGAGAAGCCTGAAGCCCCCAGTATTGCTGTCATCTTTGTGAGCCACTTGATTATCGTGTCTTATAAGCCAGAGAATGCAGAGGCAGACTAGGGCTTCAACATTCTAGGAACTAGAGAAAATGCTTGGTGCCTACTGCAGTGTTCTCTATTGTTCAGATGGCTGCCAAGTAAAGGCACCAAGCACTTTCTAGACGGCTTGCTGAAAGGTAGGATTTCAGCAGAACCAATTCTGGCACCAGCTCCATCATCTATTCCCCGTGTTAATATAGAGAGGCCAGCTATGAGATAAGAGGTTTCACTATGGAGTAGTGCAGTGGTCTTTTCCCCCTGCTAACCCTGTACAAGGCAATGGGGTATTTCTCTCCCCATCCAAGGCTAAAAGGAGGGCTCCAAGAGAATAATTTATAAACTTGCTATAACCACCCACCATCCTCAATGTCAAAATTGGTAATAGAATCTCATCTTCATAGCTTTCAGCCACAAGTAGCTGCCATTGGGGAGCAAAGGTCCAGAGAGAAATGGATGGTGTGACATAGGGCAAGAGCATTAAGTATGAGGAGTATGAAGGCAGGCTCCCAATTGCTATGGCAGACCCTAAACTCTGAACCCAAAGGGATGAAACTGTAGGCTGAAGACTTCTGAGTGGTAGGGAAGAAGTCCTTTAAGGGAGAAGGCATTTGAAGAGTTGGGAAGAAACTACAAGCTGAGGATCTGTAGGCTTATCTCACAGAGGGTCCCACCTCCTGGGAACCATCCACCAGCATCCACTTGCTAAGCTCCAAGAACACAAGCCAGAGCGACATTTAGCACCCAACCATGATGAGGACTAGAGCTTTCCATAAGAAGAGCAGAAAGAGGCTTCTCTCTCTTTACCTTGTTCTCTCAGACCAACACAAGAAAAAAAGGTGCAAGGAAAAGAGGGAATGGTGTCTGAGGGTAAAAGATCCTCCCCTTTCTCTACTCATTGGTGCCATTGTCACCTAAGGTAGGGCTAGGATGAAAAGAAAAGAGAGATGTGAATTAAATATGAGGTCATTTTAAAAGAAGCAGGACTGGGTCTTGAAAATGTTTTAAAGAAAGAAAATGCTTGAAAGTAATGGAATTGAGCCAACGTAGTCTCAATGGGAACTCTTATTCAGTGGAAGGGGGACAGGCAGTGGCTCAATGGAGGAGTTGAAAACAGTGAATAGGAAAAATAAAACCAATAGTTGCTTATATTACCAAAGTTAAGGCAAGAGTGTATGTTATGGGGAATCAGGAAAGGGAAAGATCAGTTTGGGCCAGTTATCAAGAAGGCTTTGAGAAGTGGGTGGGGCTTGAACCATAGGTAATAGGGCATTGAAGGGGGAAGGACAGGTGAGCCATGGCATTTGGTGACAGGACCAGCTTGGCTGGAGCAGAGACAGGGAGTGTGACAAGTTTCACACATAGCAGGCCCACACTAGAGATGTCCAAGCTCCCAGGTAAGAAATTTCATTCCCCCAGAGAGATGGTGGGAGCCATTGAATACCTTCACCACTGATCTTATCGAAAGGTTGCCTAGGAGGTTGGCTCGGGTGTGGGAGAGAAGAGAGGCGGAAGTACCACATAGGACATTGCTTCAACCCTCAGGTGTGGGGCTACAGGACACAATGGCACAATGTTGACTTGTTACTCCTACGTCTTTCCCTAGCCTCATTTATTGACTATAAATAGTGCATCCGTTCACTTAGTCCCTTTCTTTTAAACATTTTAAAGTGCTCACCAGGTAGAGGATTGGAGGCTTGAGGCTTTGCAGCCTGTTGACATTTTCCCATTCAGAAGCCAAGGTACCTTGTTTTCATATGGCAGTAATCAGTGCTGGCATACCCTATTTGGCACATGGTTTATTTACACCACTTATATTTCTGCTGTTATCTATAATTTTAAACTATGCTTCCCCCATTCCCTCTCAATGCATTAGTAACTATGGGAACCTGATGCTATTAGAATGGGCAAAGCTTTGCAACACACAGATCTCAGTGTTACATTGGCTTTGTGTGATGGATGGCAGTGTGGATGTCACTGCTGCATAAAGTAGGTGACAGGAATTGTAACTACAGTTACACAGAATGTTTCCTCTGGTAGCAGATGTGGATACCAAACACAGAAAAGAAGGCTACATCTTTACCTTGAAGGAGACAAGTTCCCAGAGGTTTTAAATAGCATAAAAAATTGAACTATTGAGAATATTGTGGAATTTTAATATGCTAAAATACATATGATTTCTCCAAAGTGCGTATGTACAAAAGCCAATTGTGGAAATGTCAAGTATCTCATAATAATGAGATTGCTTCTATGTGTGTTTGAATGACCCAAGTCTACCCTAAAGAAATAAATGATTGCAAGCTCAGAGGATACGGGCTGACTACTCATTTGGCCCTGTCCCCAAGGTTTGTGAAAAATTTTCTCAAGGAAGGAAGCATGTCGGCAGCACCTCTTTTAAGCTCAAAGCCCTCTTCTACATGTACACTTTCTTTTTTTCCATCTAGTTAGAAATGACCACAAGCCTTCATGAGCATTCCTTTCCCTACCTATGTTTCCTTGACTCTTCATCCCATCCAGCCTGGATCTTTTGATTCACCTTCTATTTCTTAGGAAATATTATCATACACTTTCTCACCATCAGTGAAACACAACAGTAGCTCAAAGTTGTATGCTTCAGTGAAATTCAATGAAAAAATGTAAGCAAGTTCTGATTAATACTAGATGCAGTGTGTAAAGGGTATATGTCTTATTAATTTAATTCACTGAGGCATTTGCTGGATTCAGTATTAAGATAGACTGGGAAAAAAGCCAAGTGTTCAGGAGGTGCTTCCTCCCTCCCCTTTTGATTGGCTATGGTGCTGGTGTGAAAAATGGCCCCCAAAGATATCCAGGTCATAAACCCAGGCCCTGGTGACTGTTTGTGACAAAAAAGGACTTTGTAGATGTGATTAAAGGTCTTGTGATAGAAAGATCATCCAGGGTTATCCAGGTGGGTCTCAGTGTAATCACAAGCGTCTTTATAAGAGTAAAGCCAAGGAAGGCATGAATACAGAAGGTAATGTGATGACAGCAGTGAGAGATTTGCAGATGTCACACTGCTGGCTCTGAAGAGGGAGGGAGAGGCTGAGTGCCAAGGAATGCAGCTCTAGGGATGAAAAGGGCCACGAGATGGCTCTCTCCTAAGGCCGGCCTCCAAGAAAATCCAATCCTGTCTGCATCTTGACTATAGCTCAGTGAAACCGAATTGGGAAGTCTCACTTCCATAAGTGTCAGAAACTAAGTTTTACATTGTTTTAAACCACTAAGTGTATGGAAATTTGTTTCAGTAGCAGTAGGAAACAATATCCCTATCACTATTAGTGTACCACCAGGTTAAAACCTAGAAAATGGAGGGGGAAATACTGTCAGTGTTTGACCAGAGTTGGAATAAAATTCACTTTTGAGCTCTTTTCAGTTGAGGGGTAATGATTTAAGTTCAAATACCCCCTTCTCCATGTAGCCTTCCTTTCCCATCTGGTCAGAAGTGTATGTAACACTCATAAGCCACTTTTTTCTGCCAGCCATAAGTACTAGTATCTGGTACATAAGTGTCTTATGTGCCAACGGGCAGGGATCTCTTTTTCTATTTTCTGTTGAATCATTCAACCAATATTTACTGAGCAGCTGCCATTTACTAGGCAGAGTTCAGAGCACTTGGAGGTGGGAGTACATTTATAGAATATGTTAAGTCCTAAAATGTACAAAGAGAAGATAACATGCACTGTGTATCAGGCACATTAGTTAGTATTTATATTTATTCTTGTTTAAAATTCCCAATATTCCTGTGAGGTTGATGTTATTAACTCCACTTTATAAGAAAGTAAACTGAGGTTTAGGGAGGAACAGCCCACATGGCCGGACCCAGAGTCTTGCACATCAAAGACACTAAATGTCCAGTGCCTATTGTCAGATTGACATCATAAATTTAGGACACATGACAAATATATATTAGCGACTCCAGATCAGATTCAAAGAATTGATTGCCCTTCATTGTTTTGTGTCATCATTTTTTCCTGAGTCTCTGAAAAATCTAGAATCTTGTGAGCAATAATCAGGATGCTGGTACATGCTTTGTCAATAGGAAAATCGAGTCATTGAATAATTAAACATTTCCAATACCAGAGAATGAGCCAGAACTGTGCCCAGAGGGAGGTGAAGTTTCTGCAGAATTGTGTGAGTGCCTGCTTTTCTTTCCTGCTCCTATGACCAGCCAGCCCTGTGGACCGGGGAGGAGTTCACTATCGACTGCTTGGTGAGCAGAGTGGACCACAGAGCAGGGCACACAAATGGTCTCTGGCTTCGCCTCCACTTGACCACGTCCCATTGGCTAAATCCTGGAGGTTCTCTGGGATCCCACCTGTCCACCATCTCCACAACAGGGGGCTCTTCACTCCCTGAGGCTCCTGAAATTCCTTGCCACCCAAAGCTTTATAGATTCAAGCACTGCTTCTCATTCAGAGAACCTGTGCCCAGAATATTATCAAATATCCACTTATATCCTTACTGGTGGGAAAGAGTGGAATTCATCTTCTCATTATCACTAACAGAAGCTTTTACTGGATTTTTTTTTTTTTTTTTTGATACCAGGGATTGAACTCGGGTCCTTGAACTTGCACAGCAGGTGGCGAAACCACTGAGCTAAATCCCCAGTTCCTACTTGATTTTTATTTCAACCACAATTAGTATGCATTTATGCTTCAACTGTAGCTTAAATGGACCCAATGTAAGGAAAGAGGTTCCCTGTCACTTCTTCATGTGGAATAAAATCATTTTACAGATTTCTTTTTATGTCTTTGTTACCTTATTTTCTAAAGTTAACGGTTTACCTTGTTACACAGAAAATTTTCAACGGTGAATTAAGTTTTCTTACTTTTAAAAATAAATGAATATGAATTGTAGGGTCTTAATATTTAGAACATATGCAAAGTTAAATGATGGGAAAACAATAGTAGACACCCTGAAAAAGGTTTTATTATAGAAGAACAAAGATATTTTAAGCTACAGAATGAATAAAATATACATCTCACACACATATGTACACACAGACACATACACAAATACACATATATGTATATACGAATATGTACATCTCAGCACTGTTAAAAATTATATAACCCAAATAAAAATAACTTACATAGCATTCACATCCCTTTATGGTTCTTTCATATTTATTATCTCATTTTTATTCTACAAGAATCCTGATCAGTAAGTGGAACCAGTCTTATTTCCCCCAATTTATAGATGATGAAACCAAGGCACAGGGAAGCCAAGTAGCTGTGAAAAGCCAGCATCACTCAGCCAAGAAGTGGTAAAGTAAAGCTAGCTCCTTTGCTGGGCTGGAAGCCCAGATCCTGTTCTGGACACTTCTGCAGAAAACTAACAAAATGGAGACTGTTAAATACACACACACACACACACACACACACACACACACCCACCTCATATTGGCTAAGACCTGGGCTAAGGTAAGAGCTCAATTCAAATCTTGCCTCCACATTTACTTGCTTTGTAATTTTGGACAATTTCCATAACACATCAAAGCCTCAATATGATTTCATCCATAAAATGGAAATGATTAAATGGTATTATCCAGGGACCAGGAAATAGATGACACATTCAAAGTAACTGAGAGGGTGTAGTAAGGGACTAATGACAAGAATGTAGAGAAATTTAAGGGCATTCAACACAGGATGGTGAGCATCCTGGAATAGCAAAGCAGCTCCCATATCTACAAGGATGGGAGGGAGCTGATACTGGCAGCTGAGAAGAGTGTGGTGGCCAGAGAGAGCCTCTGCGAGGAGGTAGGCTGACAGAGAGCTGTCCACCCAGGGCCCCAAAGGACTGACCTAGAAGAATAAATATTACCCAGACATCATTCTTACCCTATTCTGGGAAACTGACAGAAGCCCGAAAGCATGGGAACCCTGAAGATGAGGGCCATAGAGGTGAGTGCCAAGGGCACAGAGCAGGGTGAAGAAGAGGGATAGCAGATCTGCATGAGGCAGCGCTGGAGGACTGCATGACAGGGCGTGGTCTTGATAGTTACATGAGATAAGATGGGGAAATGGTGAGCACAGGGCCCAGAGCATAGCTTGGTTCAAAACATGTTGTTGTTGAAATGATTATTTTTTACTATTATTCCCATTAACATTAGATGTTTTCATCTTCAGAGATATTTCTAGAATTTTGACTGAATCTTTGATCTGTAACCTAGAATAATTCTGTTCAGAGGTGGGATAGGTGTGTCAGATATTAGAAGTATAATTCTAGACATCTACAGGATTAATTCATAGGATAAAGCAGGCACATTTACATGTACATTTTAACATTGTATCTGGTAACAGTGTAATTAAGATTGTGTCAGGATTTCCATTGTGTTTTGCTATTTTCAAGCATTTATAACTTGGTTATAAAATTTTGTACTGGTGGAAAATTGGCTTACTGTGTCTCAGCCCTTAGATAAAAAAATTTTACAGAGAAAACAGCTTTTTTTTTTTGCTTAAATTCTTTCCTTGGTACATTTTAGGTATACAATACGTTTATATTTATCACTGGGTGCTTGTACCTGTACGTGATGCATCTCGGTTCTTATTTTTTCCCCATTCCATGTCCTCCCTTCACCCCCTTCACCCTTCCCTATTTACAAATACTTTGTTTCTATTTTTTCCTTTTCTCATAATTTTTCCTTTCCTTTCTTTCCTTTCCCCTTCCCCTCCCACTTCCCCTTCCCCTTTGGATCTTTTCTTCCTATTTCAAATTATCGATTATTCATTTTAATTATTTTAATCCTTATTTACACTATCAGTTTCTCACACCAGAGAAACTATTCAGTATTTACACATGTGTGTCCTATTTATTTCACTTATGCATCCATTTAGCTATAAATGTCTCTAGTTTCTTGTTCTTTATGGCTGAGTAGTACTCCATCTTATAAAATAAAACCCCACATCTACTTTATCCAGTTTCCAGTTGATGGGCACTTGGGCTGTTTCCAAGCTTTAGCTATTACAAACTGTGCCGCTATAAACATGGGTGCACATATATCGCTGTGGTATGATTCTTTTAATTCTTTTGGGAAGATACCCACCAGGGAATAGCTGGGTCAAATGGGTGTCCTAGTTCTTTGAGGTATCTCCATACTGATTTCCACAATGGTTGCACCAGCCTGCACTCCCACAAACAATGGAGAAGGGTTCCTTTCTCCCCGCACCCCCACCAGTATTTGTTATTGGTTGATTTCTTGATAGCAGCCATTCTTTCTGGGGTGAGGTGGAATCTCAGTGTTGTTTTCATTTGCATCTCTCGAATGACCAGTGATGTTCATTTTTTCATATATTTATTTGCTGCTTTCATTTTTTTGTCTGAGAAATGTCTGTTCATTTCAGTTGCCCATTTTTAAATTGGGTCTTTAAATTTGGGGGGTCTGATTTTTTTGTTCTTTATATATTCTAGATAGTAGCCCTTTGTCTGAGGTACAGCTGTTAAAAATTTTTTCCCACATAGTAGGCTGTCTCTTAGCTCTGTTGGTGGTTTCTCTTGCAATGCAGAAGTTTTTTAATGAGATGAGATCCCAGTTGTTGATTCTTTATGCTAGTTCAGTTGCTACTGAGGTTTTGTTCATAAAGTCTTTTCCTATCCCAATGTCTTCAAGAGTTCTACCTAACTTATCTTCCAGCAAGTTTAGTGTTTCTGTCTTAATATTTAGATCTTTCATCCACTTCGATCTTAGTTTAGTGCATCGTGATAGGTATGGGTCTAGTTTTAATCTTTGGCAGGTTGAAATCCAGTTTTTCCAACTCCATTTATTAAATAGGCTGTTTTTCCTCCAATGAGGGTGGTTGGCTCCTTTGTCAAAGATGAGGTGGCTGTAGTTGTTTCTGCGTCTTCTAATCTATTCCACTGATCCTCGGGTCTGTTTCTTTGCCAGTACCATGGTGGAAAAACAGCCTTTTAATTGTCTTTTATTTGAGTAATAGAATTATATGTGTGCAGTGTGAGTGTAGATGGTGTGTGTGTGTGTGTGTGTGTGTGTATCTATCCACTAATGTTTGTGGTAATAGCTTTCTCTTGTCTTCCTTCTTCCCTATCTCAACACCATTAACCTTGCTATTTTAAAGGAAATGACTCAAAAAGATGACTCACCTACTGTCCCACCTGAGAGGGAGAGCAGGAAAAGAAAAACAAAAGAAAAGAATGACTACAGTCCAGATGACTTACAAAAACCTTGCAAATAATGTTTTATTACCTGCTAGCTCACATATTTTTCATAAAACCAGTTCCCATTGGAGCTGAAACACAGAACCATTATTCTGTACCCACATGTCTTCTTGTATTACTGGGAAGGAGGACAATGATAAACTTAGTAAATAACATTGCAGCACAAACAAAAGACATCCAGAATCTCATGAAAGTGATATGTTAATTTCCCTCCAATGGCACAACTAAAATTTTAGACAGGAAGTTAAATATTTAAATACCTAGGATATAGGTATCTTTGCTTATTTAAAAAGCTCATCTGCATCTCCAGAATGAAAAGGCCACTGGGAAAGCAGCTGCAGAGAGTAAAAAACAACACAGGAAGGAAGCAAAGGAGACAGAGTGTGCTGGCTATATTTCTTTCTTTCTGAAAAACTTTAGTCAAGTGAGAGATGGTAAGGCTAAGAAGGAGAGAGGACAGAAGCTATATATCATGCTACTCTGTAACACTTGAAAATATTTAGTTTTCATTTTATATTGTGTGTACTTTTAGAATCTTAGTTCTTAGAAATGAAAGTCTCTGAGAAGGTATTAGTCTAAATATCACAAACTCAGATGCCTACAGGGCCCAGGGAGGTAAAATGAGTAGTGCCTTGTGTGGGCCTCCTTGAGGCAGCTACCACATGCCTATTCTCGAGGAATCAGCTGGTCCCCAGCTTCACAGAAACTGTTGTTTTATTGAAATATGGACCCCAGGCTGTCAGAGCTTCCAATTATTGAAGAAAAGCTGGGAATTCTCTAGATTGTCAACTTCATGAGGATTTTTATCTGTTTATAAGTGTGACCCCTGCCTAAAGGAGTTGTAACACACAGCAAACACTCAAAAATATCTGTTGAATGAATGATGTAGACAAGAAAGTATGCAAGCAAGCAAGCAAGCAAGCTGCATTTTTTAGGTGAATGCTCTTGGGTCTTAATGTTGACAAGTTGATTTTTGTTTTGTCATGGTTTAACTAAACGTGGCAGGGGAACAAGTTCTGTGTAGACCACAGAAAATCTGTCTCAGGGCTAGGTGTGCTTCATTAGGGATACTACTGTGCCACCTGCCATCTAATCTGAGTTTCATACTCTGCAGGCAAGGAAACCAAGCCCCCAAGACATTAATGACTTGTTCATAGATACTTAATGGCAGTTCCAATAAACAGTTAAATAATCTTCGACTTCTAATTCTCCATTTGCAGCTTTTTCCTTCTTCACTGGACTTTGTTGCTTCAAAAACAAATACAACAACAATGACAATAACAAAATATCAATAGATAATGTTCCTTTATAAGAGGTCAAAGGAGAACAAAGAGCTTTGATAGTACTTAAAAGGGAAATTGCAATGAGGCATTGGAGCAGTCTATAATGATATAGGAAGAGCCCTCTACAGAGAGTCTTATCAACCAGCCTGTCTCATACTTTGTCAGAACAAATAGTCTACAGAAGAACCCCTAAATCTCAGCAGCTTTGAGCATAAGGATTACTTCTCAATTATGGTACATTTCCACTCTTCATTGTTCTTACTCTAGAACCCAAGGTGACAGAGCAGCCACCTCTGGGAACATTGTCCTTTACTGTGGCAGACTGATAGAGTATGGCAAATGACACACTGGTCCTTCAAGCTTTTGCAAAGAGGTGATATGTCACCTCTGCTCACATATCATTAGACCTTTTTAGTCACACGCCACACATCACTTTAAAAGGGCAGGAAAGCACAATCGTATCACATACTTAGAACGCAGGAGCCAGACACACTGGAGTATGTTCCTGTTGATTACCACACACAACTTTGCTTGGCTCTTTCCTCAATGCATTCTTAGTTTTAGACTGATGTCTTGAAAAGCACTGATTTATGTGTACATGTTTTTTCTTAGACATAGGCCAGTGAAAGGAAAATCACATGCCCTTTTCATCCATATCACCATTGAATATTCTCTCTTTCACCCTGTCTTTTTTCAAATTGTTCCCAGTAACCTGGTAATCAGGGGCTTAGTTAGATGGAAAGAAATAAAAAGTTTAGAAATGTGGCTTCATTGCTAGTACCTTGTTAATATTTTAGATTTCTGAATAAATAAGGATTCTATCTGCTTTGATAAAGTCCAGTTTTAATGCTGACCCTGAAAGCCCTAATGTCATAAGCATCCTTGTGTACTTGACAAAAGTGTGCTCACTTTGAGTGGGAGCAAGCATGGGTATTCCTTGGAAAATGAAAAGTGCTTTCTACCATTTTCCCTTTCTGTGCTCTCTGAGGAGTCTCCAGGTAACCAGACAGTGTTGTGCACAAGGAAGGCAGGCAACCCTCTGTAAAACACAAGTTTAGCTGCTGGGTCCCAGCTATGCTGATGTACAAAACTTTAGTTTAATAACTGAAGGTAAATAAAGCTTAATCAAGGTGACTCTCCCTGATTTAAACTGTCTACTCCCTGAGGGCAGCAATTTCTTCTTCAAACAAAAAACAGAAGTCTTATATATTTCTATATTCTCAGAATGTAGCATCATCTTATACACAGAAGATTTACTAAGGGATGAGTCAATGAAAGAATCATACAAGCAATTGATATGTGTTTAAGTGAATTGAAAGAAGTCAGGAAGTGTTTTTTCCCCCAGACATGTCCGATCTGATGACACTTTCCTTAAAATAGAAAAGATTGTACAAGCCCATAGAGGATTCTTGGTATTCTCACTGGTGTACGATCCATTTTCTTTAGCCACTTGTATTCATCTGTTTTCTGTTGCTATAACAACATACCTGAATATGGATATTTATATAAAGAAAAGAAGCATATTTCATACAGTTTTGGGGGCTGAAAGTCCAAGATCCAAGACCCCCATCTGTTCTGCCTTTGGTGAGGGCCCCCAAAGTCCAAGCCTGTGGAATGGCCTCATTAATATCTAGAATATATAAAAAACTAAAAAATATTAGACTCCAAAAGCCAAGTGAACCAATCAAAACATGGGCAAATGAACTGAAAAGACACTACTCAAAACAAGGAGTATAAATGGCCGATACATATATTAATAATGTTCAACATCTTTAGCCATTAGGGAAATCCAAATCAAACCAAGAGATTCTATCTTACCCCAGCCAGAATAGCTATTATTAAGAATAGAAAAAAAAAAAAGCTGGTGAGGATAGGAGAGAAAAGGAATTCTCTTACATTATTTGTGGGAATGTAAACTCATATAACCACTATGGAAATAAATATGGCAATTTCTCAAAAAACTAAAAACAGAAATACCACTTGACCCAGTTATACCTATCCCAAAAGTTCCTATACTTAGTCCCAAAAGAATTAAAAACAACTATTGTGGTGCAGGCACTCCCATGGTTATAGGTGTGTTTTTTATGGTCACTGAATTTTTCTTCTCAAGCATGGCTGATGTTTGGCAGTGTGCAAGCAGTTGACATCCAGAACAAGTATCAGGGCTTATTTATAAGCTGGATTTTCCCCTTGAATTTCATTTTAAATTTTAGGTAGTTAAAATGGCATTTTGAAGAATCTAGGAAGACTGGCTCCAGAAAGTCAAGATTATCGAATGTCCTAGAATTCAAAATAGTAGAGATGGATCTTACATGAGCATTATGTTTCGAAGTCAATGCGCAAGAAGAAAACCAGGTGTAGTCTACATTACCCTTGTAAATTCTTTAGGAAGGTTCCACACTGGAGGCCAGTGTAGCCCTGTGATTTCTTCGTTGAATGCCAGGTGAAGTAATCAGTTGTGTTGTGAGCCATGACAAGGCTGTAACTCTAGGATCCCTGAAAGCCAGTGAGACACTTGCACAGTAATAGTCACAAGGGACCAGGTTGACTAAGGAAACAGCAGACTCTCCAGGCTAATGCCCATACCTCCAGGCTCATGGCCATACCAGGCTCATGCCCATTCCTTAGATGAAGGAAACCAAGATCAGAATTTCTTTTGTGTTCTGAAGTTATTTGTTGAATATGACTATGTTAAATGAACATTTGATGTGAATGAACTCAAAATCTGTGCAGTTGTCACATGGTATCTGTGAGAGTTGGTTCCAGACCCCCTCACAGATCCAAAATCTGTGATACTCAAGTCTGATATATAAAATGGAAATAGTATTTTTATATAACTTGGGGGTGTCCTCTTGTATACTTTCATGGCCAGCCTTTTGACTTGCATGGACAACATTGAGTTTACAGGAAATTGTCTTGGGCCATATATAAAATATATAATATAATGTATATAAGTAACAAAATTCCCTTTTAGATACTTTTATTATAAAAAAGGGCAAGCAGCCCATGGACTGCAGGTTGGACACACCTGCAGATCATCTCTTAAATACTTTAAATACCAACTACAATGTAAATGATACACACAAGGCTGTTATTCCATGTTGTTTGGACAATGATGAAAGAATAAAGTCTGTACACATTCAGTAGAAATGCAGTTTTGGGGAGAATATTTTCTATCCAGAATTAGTTGAGTTTGTGATCATGAAACCGCTGATATAGAGAGCCAGCAGACACAGTAAGATAGGCCAGCGTAAAATGTGGGCCTCAGAATGATTTTTAAATGCATCATGAAAGCATTCTAATTCTTGTTTCTTCACTGGCCTCTGTAGAACACATCAATATTTAATAGAATAACTGGTTTCCAGGAGATTTCCCATAGAAATGTGCTACTAAGGGACAGAGAAATTACCAACTGTCCCAACTAATTCTGAGGTGTCTCTCCCATAATGAGCCCATATCTTTTTTTTTTTTTTGGATAATTTTCTTTATTAGCACGTGTTTGCAGTACAAAATGTTTACATTTCTTGTATAGAATTGATACATGTACCTAACACATCTTAATTCCTTTTTTCATTCCCTTTCCCTTCCTTCCCTCCATTTCTCTTGATGCCCTTCCCCTTTGATAAACTTATCTCCCTTACTTCCTATTATCTATATTTTATTTTGTTCTTTATTTATACTTTGGGGTTCTCATACCATGAGATATTTAAGCTTCGGTGTCTGATTTATTTCACTTAACATTATGGTCTCAAGATGCATCCATGTGTCTACTTTTCTTTCTTTATGGCAGAGTAGTACTACATTGTGTGTAAATACCACATTTCTTTATCCATTCATCTGTTGATGGACATATGGGCCACTTCAAATATTTAGTTCTTATGAACTGTGCTGCTGTAAACATCAGTGTGCACGTATCACTGTTTAACTCATGTCAAGCCTCCAGGTTTTAAATTCCATGTGCCTGAGGAGACTTTGCCCTATAGAAAAAGCTATTTAAATTATGAGATATAGGTTCCAAGAAACAGCTCATATTTTAAATAATTTTTCCGATAGATGAATCAGCACCAATTGGCGGCCCACTCCCACAGGCCTCTGCTCGGGTTCCTAATTGGCAGTCACTTGCCTAAGTAGTTGTGGACTTACACTCATTATATGAGTCTTGATTTTTTAATGATTTGGGCCTCATTTATGTAGCAAATGATCCCCCCCACCAACATACACACACACACACACACACACACACACACTGGTGTGTGACATGACTACAAGTGACTGGATGCCAGGGTGCCAGGAAGACCCTTTGGATAAAATGGTAGATAGTAATGTCAATTTGGACTGGGTTGCAAGTGTCCTTCAAAGCAGCATAAATCAGAAATATTTATGTTTCATTGGTATTTGGGGAAGGAAACAACACTGCCATCCATTCAACTTTTCTAATCAATGTATTTATTTACCTCATTACAATAGAATTTCAAGCTATTTAAAACCATAAAAACGTGTAACTCAACCAGTCACACACTTGATTCATCTTCAGTCTGCCCCTACTTTGACCCCCATTTCCTGTGGATCTTTCAGTCATGAAAAATAGAGTTAGAGAAATATTTTTTAAACAGTTCCCTTGATCTGTGTAAGATCTGTGTCATTCTGAAGAAAGAATTTGAGGTTTTTCTTTTGTCTGGTTGGAGGTCGAGTTGCCATGGTAATGGCGTATTGTGCAATATTGGGAGAAGAGCATTAGGAATGTTGCACGTGGCAACTCCATATTGTTCTCCTGTCATAAACAGCCTGGGTTGAATCTGAATTTTCTTGGCCCAAACAGCCTTTCCAAGCTTTCATAATAACAAGAATTTGCATTTCCAGGCCCAGCCCAGGGCTGCCTTTTTTTCACCTCATGCCGTTTTTAGAACACCAAAAAGAGAACCATTCTGGAAATGTCTTTGTATCAGGTATTACAGAGAAAGAAAGTTCTCATGATTTTTACAGTGTTTTAAATGTGTAGAGTACTGTTTTTAATTCCTTCACTTGTGCATTGCTACTACTTCTTAAAGACAATGAATATCAGTTACAGAGAATGATTAAGAAAAATTTATTTTGCATTTTTTAAACATTTCTTCTCATGTCCTGGTGACAACATATATGTTTTATGAAAATGTATGAAGAATTGAGTGTGATTCTTGAAATATGAGTCAAAATTAATTTTTAAATAGAAGCTATAACTGAGATGTTGCTACATCAGCATATTTTGAGCTGAATGGATACTTTGTTTTTTTTTTTCCGGTATCAGGGATCAAACTCAGGACCTTGTGTTTGCAAGGCAGGTGAGGCGCCACTGAGCTAAATCCCTGGCCCAACATGTATTTTAATTTAACTATTTCAAGTTCACCCTGTCCTTAGCAACAGCTTACCTCTCTCAAGCCTTTTGTAGGTCAAGTTGTGTTTTTCAAATGAGTCTTTATTGCGATGCACTTTAATTAAGAAGCATAACAGGTAAGTACAAAGTGATTTATTAAGACTTTGCTCTATAATTTCCATCTATCTCTAGGAAAATGTTGCCGGTGTGTTTTCCATGAATTATTGACATTTTTGTGATTATAGTGAACAGATTTTTCAGAGGATGCCTTGTTTATTCATGCACTTAGTCCCCAAATAGATACTGCTGAGCACCTACTATGTGCTGAGGATCTAGCTGGATGCCATTCACCTGGTGGATGGAGTTCTCAAGTTCAGAACTAGTACTGAGTGGGAGCACCAGCACTCTGAGTCCACCCCTATTTCTGGGGCTTTGCTAGGTGACTCCCTAAAGCCTAAATGACATGTTCATTGTACAGTGGCTCTCCATCATGATATCACTCATTCATTCACTTGGCATTTATTGGGCAATGCTGTCTACCAGTCTCAGGGATGTAAAGACTAGAGTAATTTCCCTAAGAGGCCCAGTACAGATGATTTTGGAATCCAGAACATGAGCCCAGAGGACTGTCCTTTCTTATTGAAGCACTACCGTCATGCTTAGGTGTTCTTCAAACTCTTCCCTGTCTTTAGTTCTCCCCTCCCTTTCCTCCTCCAAGCAAGGGACTATGAGGATGGAATCTTAAAATCATGGATCTGAGCTTCATTTACCTGAGAGTGGTCAATAGCACAAAAGATAACAATTTTCATTTATGGCAGGTTTGTTATGTACCAGATATAGTGTGAACCGCTTTACATATGTTGTCTTATTTAAGCCTCACAAAAACCATATGAAACAGATACTGCTTTTATTTCTGACTTGCAAATGAGGAAACCAAGGTTCAGAATAACTGTTCCAAGATCTCTTAGGCAGAGGTGGAATAGCTAAGATCAGTTTTTCTGACTTTAGTGTAGGTTCTTAACATTTTCAATACAGTCAAAATTACTTTATCACAAGTTCTGGGCCTAGTTGTAGTGTCTTTTCTCTTTTTGTAAACTGTGATACCTATGCCACTATTTTTAATGTTATGCCTTGTTGAGAAACATATGTCTCTTACAAGTTTCTTTCAAAGCAAATGTGATTCATAGACCTAGGAAGAAGTGAATACTGTTGTTTGATGTACTTCAGAAAGATTTAGAAATTAAATCCTCTTATTTTTGTTTGAATACTTTCCCATATTCTCATAAAGTGAATTTTATGTATTAACAAACATAAATTTTATTTTTAAGTAGCAATGCATCTACATTAAAAAATAAAAGTTTTCAGCAAAATATGCACAACTGAGATAGATATTGCCAAATTAAAATGATAATACTAAATTCCAAAGTTAGTAAATACTAAACAGAGCATAAATTTATCAATATTCAGCCTAATTAAGTTTTTTCTAATTGCACAAAATAAAAGTCTCCTCACACTGTGTCAAGCAATACTGTACGGGTACCATCAGGTAAAGGGCCATGAATAATACAGGCCTCAGAGGAAACCATGGAACTGCCAGTTCTCCCTAAAGGGCTACCAGGCAGCCCCAGAAACCTTAAAACCAGGATTCGGTGCTTTATCCCTTAAGGGTTTCTCCAGTCACATTCAGTTTCTCTCTGGGGTCTGCTCCCTTCTGCATCTCTGACTTGCTTATTCATTTCTTCTCTCTTATGTCTTTACCTATAACGTTGGGTCTGCTTATTTATAACTCATCACTCCCTTTTCTATGGCATTTCTATGCATCTTTTCAGTTCCAATCTATTAACAACCTCATTTCTTCATTATATCCTAGCTAAAGTTTCTATGAGACAATATCAGATAGATCTAGCTTATGAACATTATCTGTCTATGCAGAGTTTCTGACTATAGATCATGGAACACTGATGATTTTATAAACATCTCAGGCCTTGTGGAGGTGCCCACTCTGCACAAGAGTGATAACGATGAAGAATGAGATTCTCCTGATGAAAAACATGATTTCCTTCATACTTCAACAAAAGTCAAGAGTGGGATATTTTCCATGAGGAGCAAGAGTTATGGTTGGCACCATGACAGACGTGTCTAATTCAGTCAGAACACTTATTTTTCTGTGAAAAATTTCAAAGATGTCCCAGAACACTGGTGTGGACAGTTGTGCCCATTTGGCATTCTAATTGTTAAACTTCAAGATAGATTATGATTTTGTTTTTGTTTTTGTTTTTTGCTAGTTGTTTCACCAGTTGCCAAAAGTGGAATTTTCTACTTTTTCAATTGTTGTTTAATGCCTTTTGAAGTTCTATTATTAGGACCTGTGTATTTATGAATGTTCTGTCATCTTCTTCTTCTTTTTTTTTGCATTTCAGTAATTTTATTGAAAGGTATATTTATTAGTACCAAACATAATGGTAGTTTGTTCAGTTACATCTACGAACTCAAAATTAATATTGATTTTTCAAAATATTAAAATATATCAGCCTTATGGTAAAACTGAAGTTATCCACAAAACATGGTTTTCAAAAAGTTAAAGGTAGACTATACTGAGGTTCTTTGGTTTATTTCTCAAAGCTTATTTATCCATAATATGATGTCAAAATTGGTTACATCCATTCTAGATAGACTCAGGCCCCAGGCTACACTAACTGTTTACAACATTAACAATATATGTACATCTCCTTACATTGATTGGCTCACATGGAGAATTCCAAACACTACCTCAGCAATCTCATAATTGTGGCGGTGCCTCCTTATTTTTCTTAGGACACATGGAAATTTTTGAAAGTATGTTCTATTCCTTAATTTTAAAAAAAACTGGAAGCAACAGCAGTTTTATAGAAATAGTCCATAGTAAAACCTGAAGTGCTTTATCTAGCCAGAACTTAGGATAAAGCAAATTTTCATAGTGATAATTGATTTTGACATATTATGTAATACAATAGAACATATTTTTAATGGAACTAGATAGACTGATGAAGTAGATTCTGTATAAAAATTTTTATCATCGATTCAACTGTCACCTGTTTTTTAGAAGAAGCATTAAAGATAGCTCAGTGACTATGTCAAATTTAGTAGATCTGTATTTTGGCTTAATACAAAATGTTTTTAAATTTAAATGTAATTCCCACATAGCAATAACATTCTCATCTCTGAACTATTACTTGCATTATGGGTTCCAAGAAATCATTACATTATCTAGAATATAACCTTTATTATGCCTTTAAAAAGTGCATGTGTGAAATGTTGGTTTTGATGTAAAGCTCATAATTTAAAATTTAATACAAATTAAGTAGGTTACCATTTTCAATATCACCTAAATATAATATATTTGATCCAATATAGAAAGTTAAATTAATGTTAGAAATGAAGATCAAAGTTCACCTTTTCAGGCTTGTATTAAGTGTTTCACATTTATATCTTTAGGTTTACAGATGAATTCAAATCTAAACAATCCTACTGTAGCATTATGTTAATTAGGGAGTTTCCAAAAGATGGAGAACATAACATTAATCTAGTTGTGATGTTTTGTGGGTTAATAACTTAAATCCATTATAACATTATGGAAGCTATAGTTCAGGGTTGTGGAGAAAAGCTTCAAAGAAAATTTTTTGTTGCTGCAATAATTCTATTTAGGTAAAAAACAAAACCCTCAAACTTATCAAAAGTTTATCTAAATACTACCAGCTGTTAAAAGTAAATTTTTCATGCCTGTTTCATAATCATATGTACATGTGTTAAATATTAACATTTAGTTTTGAGTAGGAAAAGAAATCATTACTGTAAGTTAATAAATTTAGATGGCAAGAACATATACAATATATGCAGTGACTGAATTTACATTTTTTATGAATATAAATACTTTCTATCATTCCAATTGCAATAGCAGTATGGTGGAATATACTGGCAATTTTCAGAAACCCAAAAGAGAACATCTGCTTTGTATTACTTTTTTTTTTAGGTATAACATTCAAGTTCATAATGATTCTGCTTAAAAGCTAACAGTCTCAAATTAGTTCATATATGGATCAAACTTTTGGTCCTATTATAACTTTAAATGAGCTTTTTTAAAATGAGCTAGAGCTTAGGCTACATTTAGCAAAATGTGCAATTGAAAAAACCATTACTTCAGCACTACCTTAAAAATTCAGATTATTAAAGAGGATGTTGTTTTCTAAGCTGTTAATTTAGTGAAATGGTTAACATATGTATCAGAGATTGGAAACTTCTAAGGGTGTTTTTAAAAAAATTTTTTGGAGACAGGGTCTCCCTATATAATTTAGGCTGAACTTGAACTCACTATGTAGCCCAGGCTGGCCTCAAACTCATGGTGATCCTCCTGCCTCAGCCTCCCAAGTGCTAGGATTACAGGCATAGGCCACTGTGCCTGGCCCTTAGGGTATTGTACCTATAGCAAATGCCTTCAAATGTTAGCTGACTAGATTGGTGATACCAGTTTTTCCCTTTTGCTATTCCAAGTCCAGTTGCTTTATTTTGAAGATTATATTTCAATACTTCAATTGTAGAAGAAAATTATACAATTTTCTCTATATAGAGAATAACAACCAAATTTATCAATTAAGAAACCGTTTCAGGGATTGTTAGGTGAGTTATTCTATAGTAACTATGCTTCAGTTGCCATGCAGTACAGCCAGAAACAACTCACTTCAACTTCTGAGCATTCAATTTGGAACACTTGTTTGATGAATATTCAGTTAAACAGTTGGATACAAGCTCTTGCCAGAAGGTCAGAACTCTGCCATTTATCTTTGAATGTTTCTGAAGACATTCTACTCCTTCTGTTAACTCTACACACTTCTGTGCTTGGATCTCCAATGCAGTGATAGATAAGGCCAACACAGAAGGCTTTGCTTTAGAAAATATGATCCTGCAGCGACATGCCTTAAGCTAAGCTTCTAGTCTTTCAAAATTTAGGCTATTTTTCCTTTCAAATGGCAAGCTCTCTTGAATGAGTGAATAATAGAGCTGTAGAAATTGAAAGGCAGTGAGTGGTAGCTTTGACTTTCCAATACACCTTCTCCAATACAGTCTTTAATATTATGTAAGTCTATTTGCATCAAATCTGAAACCATGAACCATTACTGACTTATTCAGATCAAGTCAGTTGCCAATGGGACATTTCTTTCCTCTTCTATTGATTTCACAGCCAAATAAAAGCAGCTCAGTCCAACACACCCAAGGTGCTTGGGCTATACCTTCATTTTAGACAGGAATCTGTCCAGTAAATTTACAACTAGAGAAAATGTCTCGGTATCAAACCCAAAGAACTGAGTTAGACTAAGAAGATCTTTCACTTCGAAGTCCCTCAGTCCTGCAGTCATTCTAAGGCAGATTCAATTAGTCTCAAGCCGCAGACCTTTGACTGACATCTGGCCTCCTGTTCCAACAGGGTATTCAGCTGGTGTAGCAGTTTCTGGGAGTCCGTTGTTGTCAGTACTTCTGTCATCTTGGTAGGCTCCTTGGCATGATCATCCTCCCTGGGGCTGCTCTCACCTCACCCCAGGATATGGATAGAGAAGCCAGGGAGGCCAGAGGCTGGGGAGGGGGAACTGTCCTGGGTGGAGGTCTCTACAGCTGCTGAGACTACACCAACCCCTCCGGTGTTATCTGGATTAATTATTAACCCTTGATCTATCTCTTTATTTGTGGTTAAAACTCTTTCTTAAATCTACTTTATCTGATGTCAATATAGTCACTCCAGCCTCCTTACTGTCAACATGGCAAAACTTTTTCCATCCATTTACTTTCAAACTATATATAAAAGACTCATTTCATTTTGTCTGTTTATTTTTGCAGTGCTAAGGATCAAACTCAGGGGCCTCTTGCACACTTAGGCAAGTGCTCTACCACTGAGCTACATTCCCAGCCCCAAAACGTGTCTTTTGCAGACAAACTATTATTTGGACCTTGATATTTACTTATTCTAACAATACTTGTCTTCTAGTTGGAGTGTTTAGTTTACTAACATTTAATGTAGTTGATGATAGTGCTGGACTTATGTTTGGATTTTGTTTGCCCTCTCTGGTTTTTTATTTTTTATTTTGATTCCTTTGTTCTTATTTACTACTTTCTTTTGGATCATTTGAATATTTTTTAAAATTTCATTTTAATTTATCTATTATCTTTTTTCCATTCTACTTAATATTTAAATGGTTGCCCTAAGGAATGCAATATGTATCCTTAACTTTTATAGTCTACTTAGAGCTAATATTTTAACACCACAGATAGAATTTAGAACCTTGGAAAATATGTAAGTCTATTGATAGCCAACATCTTTTAGATTACATATTTTAAACTTTCAAGAGTAAGTAATAATTTTTGCTTTTGAGTTAAAATATTTTAAAGAAATTAAGAGGAAAACATCTTTTATATTTACCAGTGTACTCACCATTCCAATGATGGTCATTTCTTCCTAAGGATTTGGTTTCTTACCTAGTATATTTTCTTTCCAACTGAAATACTTCCTTTAGCATTGCTTATATTAAAGAATTGCTAATGTTAAATTTTCTTAGTTTTCTTTTACATGGAAAATATTTTTATTTCATCTTTACTTTTGAAAGATAAAGAATTCTGGATTAAATTTTTTTCAAATGATTCAAGGATAGTGTTCCTCTGTCCTCTGGATCCTAAAGTTTCTACTAAGAAATAAGTGGTTTTGAGTTATTGTTACCACATCAATAATGCATCATAGTTTTCTGGCTGATTTGAAGGTTTATTTTTCTGTGTCTTTGGTTTTCAACAGTTTGACTATAATAGGTGTAGGGATAGTTTTGCTTGTATTTATCTTGCTTGAGTTTTGATGAGATTCATGATCCCCTTTAAATTAATGTTTTCACAGCTGGGTGTGGTGGCACATGCCTAGAATCCCAGCACTCGGGAGGCAGAGGCAGGAGGATCACTGTAAGTTTAAGGCCAGCCAGGGCTACATAGTAAGACCCTGTTTTAGAAAAAAAAAAGAGGTTGCTCATAAATTAATCTGATCACTAAATTTGGGAAATTTAAGTCATTCTGTTTAAAAATATGTTTTTGGCACATTCAATTATATATTTTACTTTTATATATTCTCTCCTAAGCCCTTGAAGTTCTTCTCATTTTTTTAAAAATTTTATTTTATTGGCACATTTTAGGTATACAATATAATGACATTCATCATTGGAAATTTGCACCTTTGCATAATTTCTCTTGGTTCTTATTTGAAAAAATAAGAAAAATGAAAAAATGGAAACTAAGTCTTTGTAAATAGGGAGGGACGGAGGGGTTGAAGGGAGGGCAGGGGAAGGGGAAAAAAAGATCTTCTCATTTTAAAGAAATACATTTTTCCCTCTTCTTTAAATTAGGCAGTTTATTCCTCCTACCTTCAAGTTTATTGGGTTTTCCCTGCCTTTTTATATTTTCCATACATTGTATTATTTAATTCTGGTGTTTGCATCTAGTTCTTCTATATAGCTTCTATTTTCTTTGAAATGTCCAAGCCCAATTTATGAGCATATTTTCTTTTCTGTCTTTTAAGCAGAGTCATGATTGCTGCTTTAAAATCTTTGTCTTCTAATTCCAAAATCTAGGACATTTCAAGGTCACTCTCTATTGGCTGGTTTTAATCTTGAGAATGGGTCACACCCTCCTATTCTTTGTATGTTTAGTAATTTTAGATGATATTCTGGACATTGTGAATCTTGTGTTGTACAGACTCTGAATGCTATTATAATTCTCCAAAGACATTTTGTTGTTGTTTTTGTGATAGAAGGCAATTACCTTGGCTGAATTTATAGTGCAAACCTTATGGGCAGTAGCTGAAATTTTATTTCTACACTTTTAGTCTTGCCCCAACCATTTGTAGTCTGCCTTGCAAATACAGGGGTTCAGGGCTCAACCAGTAATATGAATTGAATTTATACCCAGAATTTATGATTCTCCTCTCTGGCTCTCTCACTGCTGTGATTTCCCTCTTACTTTTTAGGGGCTGTATTTATCCCAAAGTCTGTCTTCCAATTCTTCAAAGCCAGACAAAATAGAATGTACATATCAGAGTCTTAGTCTTGCCACATGACATGGGATGAGATATCCTATCAGGCTAGAATTCATGAAAATAGGGACTCCCTCTAGCACTGTTTTCTTCTTTCAAATGTTAACTCCCTCCCCCTCTTTTAGAGCCTGAGATTTGATTTTACCCTACTTACAGGCCAATAAATTAACCTGTCACTATTCCATGGGTCAGAAATAAGAAGTTTATTTCATCTGAGTATCCACAGGCTGGCATTGATCTCCCTTCTCCCCAAGTCCCACATGGGTGACCCATAGCCCAGGTGGATGGGCATGGTCTGCTGCATTACAGGGGAGGAACGCCAAGATTGAGGAATCCACTGCTTTTACGATGAGTAGTTAACAAGCCTGCTCTTTGTCCCTGAGGGAGCCTTTAAAAGACTTCTTACTGCAAATTTGACTTTTAGTAAAGGCCCTGGTTAAAAAAACAGTTAGGGCTGTACATCTTTGCCATACTCATCAAAGAAATGCAGGGACATCACGGTTTAGAGTGATGCTCTCTTCTGACACTCCAGGATGTAGCTCGAGTTGCTCTTTAGTGCCTTTAGGTAGTTTTGTTTTGTTTTGCTGTATTTTGTCTAGGGCTGACAGTTTTTATCTTTAGAAAAAGAATTCTGATAACAGCTTATTGGCCATTACAGGAAGTGGAATTGGCCACTTCATCATTGTTGGTCATATTGAAAATAGTAATGTTGTTAGTGGTTTGGGAAAAACAATGAAGCACTGAGCGGACCAGTGCTTACTGCATGTGACTCTTATTTAGACATCAAGTCAGCTTGTATGAAAGGTCAGGTATAGGTCAGGTCCCCAAGAGCCACAGACATGACCTTTCTACCCATCTTTCACAAGCACTAAATCAGCAAATCTGACACACTTTCATCTTGGATTTTGGCTCAATAAACTGAGTTCCTTGGAAGGAAAATGTAAACTGATGAGATTCTCATAACCTGTAAACTGTTTTAACAGAAAAGATCTTACTGTAGCAAATAGAGGCTTCCATCATGTCAAGCAAATACAACAGTAGTACAGGGTGAGGAAGTCCCAGGCCAGAATCCAAAAGCAGGAAGACAGATGGATCTGCTTTTCTCTTTGGTGGATGGCTACCATGGTGGGTGTCTCACAGGCCAGTCCTCCCTGAAGGCAGAAACCTGAGCAGGTAGATCCACTGACCAAGAAGCTCTTTCTAGTGCAAACAGCAGAGAAAAATCTGTCTCCAATGGGTTAGTCAGTTGTATCACATTCCTTGTCATCCACAAGTATCTTACACTGCTCCCTCTCCCTCAGCAGCCAGAGTAAACCTTTTAAATACAAATCTTGTCACATCACACTGCCACTCAGACTTCTAGTGACTTTCCATCACAATGAAAATAAAATTCAAAATTCTTTTTTAACTCTACAAGATTTGACATCTGGCAACTGTCTAATCTCAATTCTGATCATTATTCCCCCATTCACCATACTACAGCTTTCTCACTATTCCTCAAACACTCCAAGTGTGCTTCTACCTCAGGGCCTTTGCACATACTGTTTTCTCTTCCTAGAATGCTTTTCACTCAGCAATTAGCATTACTCCTTTCTTCATTTTAGTTTTCTGCTCAAATACAATCTTTTTCTTTTTCTTTTTTCTTTTTTTGGTACTGGGGATCGAACTTGGGTCCTTGCACTTGTGCAGCAGGCTGCGAAACCACTGAGCTAAATCCCCAGCCCGACAATCTTTTTCTTTAGGTCATGTCTGGATATATTATTTAAAACAGTAATTGCTTTTTCCTGTCTTCTATTTATTTTTCTTTATAGCATTTGTCACTTCTTGGTATAATGTACATTTATTTAATTATTTGTTGCTTTTCTATTTTCTGCATTAAAACATAAGATCCTGAAGGCAGTATGCTGCCAGCTCTGTTACTTGATGAATCCCAACACCTTGAGCAGTATCCAACACATAGTGGGTGCTCAATAAATACTTACAGAATAAATAAATGACTAAAACTGATGAGCATCAAAAGTACAAAGAACATTTCTGATATTGTAGCTCAGACTTTCATGGCCTGAAAAGCAGTCAAGAAAAATTGGCAAGAATGCTTGTCCAGGAAACTCCCCTCACCTAACAAGGGTTGTCCTTTCCAGCCAAAGGCTAAGTTGTAGCTACTGGAGGAGGATGTGTTTTGAATGCACAGAGTCATGTGATTTATCCCCAGTAGTGCAAACACAAAAAACAAAGTTTACTGCACCAAATTTAACATATTTTTTAAAAAATCTGGCAAAGGCAAATATAAAACCAACAACAAAAAAAAAATAGCAGGTTTCTATGGTAGAGATTCAGCCCACTCACATATTCAAGACTTGAAAGACAGGGGAAGGATTTTGTGTTAATATCAGGCACCTTATTTCCTTTTCAAAAAGAGACTTACAATCCACCTAAACCTGCCCTAAGAAGACAAGAGGGTATATGTCAGGCATCTGTGATACTAGTGCCTTGCCTTAGAGTAGATATAACTAACTTAGAACATGTGAGGAAACCATTTTCTACTGAATAATATAGTTTAAAAGATAATTCTCTCATAATGAGCTAGATCAGTATGCCTCAATTCCTATATGCTAATATTAGCATGATACTTTGAGAATATGATTTCTGAGCTATATTTGACAAGTTAACTATACTGTTAATTTATTGACACATGTGTAATGTGTGTTGTAAAACCCACGCTATATTACTAATACAAATTTAAGACCCTGGTCTAGCCCCTGGGCTTACACAGGTGACTAAGTCACAGTCCTATCATCAAGCAAGCATTCATTCTGGTAGGGAATTGGAAATATGAACAAAAAAACTGAAAATCTGGGCTTTATGAGACTTAAAAGAAAAATACGCAGGGTACAGAGGTGCTACAGGGGAGAAAGTGTTTAGCACTATTTTGGAGTCAGGGGAGGTGGAAAAGATAGATTAAAAGTTTCTGGCAAGGATTTAAGACCAGAAAGGGCTGGTGAGCCCTTGCCTTGCTACTGTGGTGGAGCACTTGCCTAGCATGAGTGTGGCCCTGGGTTCAATCCCCAGCACCAGTACCACAACAAAAACAAAGGTGGCAAATGTCTCAGGTTGATAATTTCCACCACTTACCTCCCTTGTTTGAGATTCCTGACTCCTTGCATAGCTTTAATGTCTCCCTCTAGCACCCACCCATCTAGCATTTTGTTTCCACAACCTATCACCCCCAAATTATGCCCAACTGCTAATATTCCTTTCCATCCATCCTTCCCAATACCGTATATCAGAGGTGAAAAATAGGGCAAGGACAAAATGACAAAGAAATAAAGGCACAAAAATGCATGACTGCATGTGCTTTGGAATGAGACAGCAGATAGAAACTAAAGGCAATGGTAAGTGAGGCTAGATAGTTGAAGTAGCTCACAAAGGGTTTGGTACACCACAAAATAGAGCTTGGGCTTGTTCTGGAGCAGTGAGAAGCTATGGAATGTTTCTGGGGTGGAGTATAGCAGAAGCTTGGAGGCTAGACTGAAGGAACATAAACTAAAATAGGATAAACACTCCTTATGGACACTGATCTTCTAGTAACACAATTAAAAATCCAATAGATTTCCCAACTGTTGTGTCTCATTCTTGAAGCATATAACTATTATGGTTAATCTTCTAGAATATAAATTTGTGCTCGTTTATCATTTAGCTGGGCAATCCCATTGTATGGTTATGATTTTAATGCATTAAATCTAACTAAATGCAGAACATAATTATTATCCAATTGAGTTTCATTAGTTTGACTCAGCCCATTGTTGTACCCAGACTGTCCTTCCTAGCTGTGGGCCACCTACAAGTGCAATAATCACTTCTTCTGTTCACAGCAAAATAATCGATAAAGTTGTTAAACAAAATGCTGTACAGTACAGAACTGTGTTAAAGATCTCCTTCTGGGAAGAAATTGATCTATAATTCAATAAGTTTTGAGTAAGTTGACAGTCAACTGCAAATCCACTTGGCTCCACAGTCTCTCTGGTAAGTCTTTGCCTTGTTAGAATGAAGTTGTTTGATATTTTTATCATTTCTTCAGTCTACCAATGTAGTTTACCTAATATCTCATATTTGAGTAGGAAATGAGTCTACCTTTCTATAGTATCCACATTGTCTAGGTGTTATTTTCTGGGTGGGATGTTATGACAAGATTTAAACAACTATCTTATTCTGGTGACCACTTTGTTTTTAGCCAGTCATCTTGAGATTTCCAATATCTCTGTGGTATGGGGGTAGATTAGAATCAGACAGAAAAAAAGAAAACTGAGACATTCTTAACCTTAAACATCAAAGTCAAGAGGCAGGGCAAAAATTTGACATGTCTTGAGATCATCCAGAGTTAGTTCCATCTTCACCCTCTATTCTTTTAGGTGAGCACAAAATAAAAAATAATCTGAAAAGGGATGAAGACAGAGAAGGTGGGGAATAAATATGAGCATTAGATGCTGGGCGCAGGGAGTAGGTCACATCATGACAGCCACGGTTCATGTCAAAAAGGAGAATAGAAATGACTGGACACTCTTTACCTTTAAAAATCTAAGAGTCAAAGGATCTGAAGACCCTCTGCTTATCCAGAGCTCAGGGAGAGAGCTGGCCTGCAGATAGGGCCTGCACACCAGTAGCATGAGTTGGGGATGGTGTGGACAGTACAAGAGAGATGTCTGTGAGGGATCTCTTGAGCAAAGTGCCCTAAAAGGGCCACACAGAGCCATAAGGGGTCACACAGAGCCATCTGCGGCCCCAGAAGAAAGGGGGAAAGCAGCTTAACTCTTCCAGTATCCAAAGTAAAGTGGGAATGTAGCTGATAAAGAGAAAGAGCAGAAGGATGAAGCTATCTGACAGTTGCAAGAGGGACCACCAGAGAAGAAAGTGGAGTGGACCGTCCACTAGAAGACAGTGAAAGAAACCAATGAGAGACTCTTAGCAGATGAGGACACAGTGACAACTATCCTTTGATTGCCTTCTATCAATTCTACATTTCAAGAGAGTTGAGACCAGGACAGATTAAGATGCGCTTTCCTCATTTGACATCTGCATTTGCATGAACCCTGAGCTTATAATCAATCCCAAGAGTAAGGGCATGAATAAAAGAAGAAATCCTGAATGAGACTGAGTCTTAATTCCAGAACAACTTTGAAATCATGAAATTCACAACTTTTCCCAAATATAATTAGATTAAAATTTCTGAAAATGAACCTGATGGAAAATTTCAAAATGTCCTCTTCTTACAAACTTAAGTATGTAAAATATCCCATCGGCCACTTTCATATTAAAAGGAGAAACAATGAAAAGTGAGAAAAAAGGGCCAACTTTATGTGTCTTATTATCAAATCCATGCTGGTGGCTAATTATGAGTTAGTTATCACCTCTTTCTCTGCTAAGTGTAATCCCTGGCCTAGGAACTAGTATTAGCCTTGCTGATATGAAGTTTCCATGGATCACTTCTTTCTGTTTTTAAAAACTGGGGCAGCATTTGCCTGTTTGCACACTTTGTACATTTGTTTAGCATGATTTCTCACAAAACCCTGACCGTCTCCAGCATGTGAGTCTCTAAGCTCATGGAAGTTGACCAGGAGCTTTCCAAATGGAGCTCTGCATCCACGGGGCTATTTTACTCTGTTGCCCGCAGTGCTAGATCTCAGTTCCATTTGGACCCATTTCTGAAGTTTTACCTCAAGACTATTTTCCTCCACGGAGAAAGATGGGCTCAAAAGGCCAGCCGAGAAATTCTGCTCCCGGTTGTCACAACCACATTGCACCACCAGCCCTAAGGTGTGACCGTTCTTCCTTCCTCCCCTAAGACAATGCTCAAGCAGGGCAGATACAAAGAAAATCTTTGAGAGAGGATCAGCATTCCCAGCATGTCTCTTGTGGTCCCTTGCCATTTTTAGTTGTCCTTTGCTGTTTTGGGTAAACCTCAGTGTCTTTCTGTCCTTCCATAGCACACCGCAGGCCTTTTCAAGATTTCTAGGCCTTTCAGGCTTTGTAGCAAAGCCCCTGGCATTCCTGCTTCTAGGTTTCCATTTTGATGCTCCTCTTGTAGGGTTTTAATATTAAAACTACTTTTTAAAAAAGCATGTGCAGGGAAGGGAGATGGAATCTCCTCTGCATCCCTCACCTCAGCTCAGGAAGATGTTCCTGTGGGTAGAGGATGTGTGTCTGGTCCAGCACAGCTAAAGAGGGGCTGCTTGTCCATGTCAAAACTTGGTCACAGGAAACCCATTTCTAGGAACCTTGAAGTGATTGACTTGACCAACAAATATATCCTATGATTCTTTTAAACACTCAACAGCAGCATTTGTCCTAAAGCCATTCTAATGGTGGGCACTTGGTCCTATTAGGCATGACATTCAGAGGCTACTAGAGAAAGAGGTGAAGTGACAAAAGGAAAGGATGTATGTTGTGCAGACTGGTACCCAACAGCTGCACAGAGGTCATTGCTGATGCAGGAAGATTCTAACAGGGCATGGGAAAATGGAAAAAATAAGAACAAAGAGTCAGTTTTTCAAAACCATCCATTCAGTGTAAAAAGGAATACCCTTTTATTCTTTCTTAAGATATAAAAAGATATAAAAATGTTTTATATATAGGCACACACATAATTTTATATAAATGAGAACACATATATGATGTTTAAAATAAAACAGTATTTTCTTTCCTTTTTGTAATAGCGTAAGATGAAAGTGTAGTTAATAGTGATGGGCATTTTGTTCGCATGTTTGCAAATGTACAAGTTTAGCAAAATAAAGTTTAGCAAAATGTTCATTTTCTATATTCTTTTTAGGACATTCACTTTGTCCTTGAAATTCAGACTTCTGGAAACCCCTGTTGACAAGTTCCCCATGCACATGATTTGGCAGCAGAGGGTGAATGTTTCCAAATAGTCTTGTGTGCTGGAAAGCCACTAGGATGGGCCAGACTATCATTAAGAGAGGAGAAAGTGTCTAACAGAAGTCAGCAGTGGCATGAAAACTCCCTGCTCTCATGGGAAGGTGCCCGAGCTCAAGGGTCTACAGCCAGCTTTCCTTGCAGCCATCCTGAAGTTCATCCCAAGGGAATGCACACTCTACCCCAGCACCATATTCTCAATGGGTTTTGCTTCTTGACAAATTTTGTACAAAAATAAACCATGGATAACATGTGGGTTTTTAAATAAAAATGAATTGGTTACCAAAAAAGATTACTCATTTCTGGGCTTTATGTGTTTGCATTCTTAATTAAAGATTGTGGACATTCTTACATTTAAGTTGTGTTTTAAAATATAAAACACTAGAGAAGCTTTATACAAGCGAAAAGGTCAGGGCCAAGTAGTTTGTTGCCAAGTTTTTTCTTGCTTTCACACAATGATCTCACTCCCTCACCAATCTGTTCTCACCATGCTTAGTCACCTACTTTCTCTTCACAAAGTAAAATCCTTTCTACCCTGTCCCTTTAACCTTCTGAACAGTATCAAATTTATCCATAAAGTTGTGAGTTACTTTTAAACTATTCTATCATAGAACAGTGCTCCCCCTAGTGCTTGGGTCGTTCCAGACAGTGTCGGTCAAAGTCCATTTGCCATGGAAGCTCAGCTTTCCCTCTCACAGCCTTGGCATCTGCAGTGAAGAATGTCTCTACCTGCCATGGGGAGCTGAAGCCTCCATGCTCAATAAACTTCTGTCTGCTTGGAAATGCCGTGAGTTTTGCATGGCCAGACCAAGAAATCTGATTTTTCTTTCAGAAAATATGGTCATTGTGATATAAACTCAGTGGGTAAAATTTAAAAACAGTAATGATATTGTGGTTAATCATTATGAAGACTGCCTTATCCATAGGTTAGAAAAAAAGTACTCTGTATGATTTGTGATTTCCTCTAGGATGACCAGTTTTGTCCCTGGAGTTTATGATTAATTGTTAATTTTCTAGTTTCCATAAACAAGTTTGGTGAAAAGCATAGATGTAAAATAGCTTTCAAAATTCCTTATCTTTTATTCAATCCTTTCACTAACACTTTATGGTGCTAACAGCAAAGAACCTTGAAGCTGGCCTCAGACGGAATGGCAGTGGAGTTAAAATCTGTCTGTAGATTTTCTGCAATCTTATCCTTCTTATGCATCATTTTTCACTCTTCTGTCCTCTCTTACACCACTCCTTTTATTTTTGAATATGGAATAAATGCAGCTACAGTTTAAAATTCAAACAGTAGAAATGGAAACAGTGACAAGTAAATATTTTTAGTTGTCCTTAGCTCCTCCACCATGGACTATAACCTGTTTTCTATACATACTAGTAGTCCATGTATTCATTTTTCCCTTTTAAAATGGTAATGTGCTATACAAATTGGTCATCATCTTGCTTTTTTTCCTTTATATCCTGGAAATCAGGTCATATCAGTATGTCTCTGCCTCATTCATTTTAGAAGAATATTCTTAGTATAGATATACTATAATTGGTTTAAAGGGTCTCTATCAATTAATATTTAAATTTTTACCTAGTTCTTCTCTGCACCCATACACATACACAATAGCTGCACTGAACAACATGATACAAAATTTTTGTATACAGATGTGCATATATTCATAGAGGAAATATCTAGAACTAAAACTGCAGTGTCAAATGGAGTGTCCAATTAAAGTTTCATACATATTGCCCAATCACTCCATAATAAGAGTTTCAATATACACTCCTGCTGATATTTGAAAATACTTATTTCCTATACCTTAATAATGAATAGCAATATCAAACTTTTTGATATTTGCTAATCTTACTGGTAAAAATATATCAATGAAGTTTTAATTTGCTTCCTTTTTGTGAATTTAAAATTCACTGTTCTTTCTTTCTCTCAACTTTCTGTGAATGTGTTCATTTTTCTATTGATTTGTGGATATTTTCCTACTGGGGAGCTAAAATATTATCTTTATTAACATCAGGTGGGATACAGACAACATTTCCCCACAAGCATTTAGTTTTTATATATGTAGTCAAATGTAGCAAGCTTTAGGGTTTGTGTCATGCTTTGCAAGGCTTTCTGGATTTTTTAAATCCCAATTTTCCTTGTAAAATGTTTATGGTTTCATTTTTTTTACATTTAAATTCCTATTCTGAAATTTATTGTAGTGTAGTGAGTGTGTCCCTACCTTTATTTTAGAGGAAAAAGAACCTTCCCAGTTGTGTCAGCACAGAGTCAACGAACCAGAAACAAAGTCAAGTGAACTAGCTCATTCAGAGTCACACAGACCTGTGGAAAACCCCACTTTACCCTGGTGACTGTGATGAGTTATTGGATCTGAGCCTCTGAATTTCTGCTTCTGTGAAAGTGAAGACAGAAGTTCCAACATTTCTCGGCTGTTATTGAGTTAAATGTGAAAAGATACATGATGTTGCCTGGCACAGTGCCAGTATCTAAAAGCTGCCCTATAAGTATGAACTTAATTCTCAATTGCCTTTTTTACATTTAATTTTTTCTTATATAAATGTAAATTAACCTAGTGAGTAATCGTGGTCCTTAGCCTTCATTTTGACCTCCTTTTTCACAATTCCACCCACTCTTTTCTGGTCCTTTGACCCTGCCCTCTATACCCACCAGAACCCACTGTGAAACCCTGTGCTCCTGAATGTGAACCTTTGACTTTGAACCGGGAATTACACCTTGATTTCATCAACTTCCAAACTTTTTCATTTCAGTATGGTGATCATTGAGCTGATAATTTCCTTCACTCCAGCCTTGGCCCACCCTGAAGGCATGCTAGTGTCTGCTGCTAAATTGAGCTTCCAGAAACAAATCAGATCCTATTGCTTTCTTGCTCATAGGATAAAACCCCAATGGCTTTGCATGACAGATGAGCACTCTATAATCTGCTCTTGCTGGTACCTGGCTTTGGTTTCTCATGGATTCCCTGACCAGCTTTCCATCACTGTGACAAAATATCTGAGAGAAATAACTTTAAAAAAGAAATGTTTTTTTTTTTTTCTAGTTCACAATTTTAGTCCATGGTCAGTTGCCCTTGTTGCTTTAGGCCTGTTATGGCAGAGTGCATCATGGCAGGAATGTGTGGCAGAAGAGGCCTGTTCACCTTATGGAGGCTGGAAAGAAAAATAGAGGAAGAGGCTGCAGTTCTAATACCTCCTTCAGAGGCATGGCTCCAGTGACCTAACTTCCTCCCATCAGGCCTCAGCTCTGAGAGGCTCCACCACCTCCCATTAATGTCACAAGCTGGAGACCAAGCCTTCAACACGTGGTCCTCTGGGGCGGATACTCCACGCCCAAGATACATTCCTTTCCTTGCCTCTGTGACTTTCCTGCTGCTTTTCCTTCAGCCCAGGATGCTCCTTCTCTTATTCTTCTTTGGTCCTGGAAGCCCTTCATTATTCCTGAGAGCCTGTTCCAATCCCTCCTCCTCACTCTGTGTTTACTGCCTCCCCTTTCCCCTGGCTTTGCCTTTGCCCCTCCCCAAGGAGAGTGGCTTACATTGATTACGGCACTTGCCATGTGACCCTGCCATGACTCCTCACATGATATTAAATTGATTACATACATGTCTGGTCTTCCCGAAACAGTGAACTACTTGTAGTTGAAAGCTGTAGCTCTATTTGCTCCTAGAACATTGCCTCACATGTCCTAAAATTTCAAAATTATTTTTTAAAAATAAAATATTAGAACATTTACAGGGAACAACAGAGGATGGAGGGGGAAAAGAAAGGACAAGAAAAAAAGAGAAAATAGAAGGAAAAAAATGGAAACAAAGCTTTTGTATATAAGGAGGGGAAGAGTGGTCAGGATAGGAAAAAAAGAAGAAGCAAGATATACCATGTGCAGGTACAAATTCCCTGTGATGAATGTTATCATTAAGTATATCTAAAATGTACCAATAAATGTTTTGCTTCAAAAAAGTACTAATCCATTAATATGCAGACATATTTTGGGCCTCCGGGTAAGGAATAAACTTGTTAGGATTTCTAGGCTTTAGAATATGTCATTACCAACAAGCACCAAGGTACCTCAAGGGAGAGCTTTCATTTTTCTGTTCATTGTCAGCATTTAAACTATTGTTTAGTATTTCAGAATATGAGCCTAATGTAAAACAGTAGCTAATGAATCAAAATTGGGCTTAGGAAAAAGCACAAATCCTTTATTTTAAAACAGAGTTCTGTCAATGTGGGATATAAAATGGTTTTATTAGTTATGTGGATATGCAGATATAAGCTTGATGTCCTTTTGGCCAATATTGCACACTGTACATTTTTAAACTTTAATTAATTTTATTGATACAATTTAAATATACATAATGATCACATTCATCAAAAGAAATTTGTACCTGTACATGATATATCTTGATTCCTTATTCCTTATTCTTCCCATCCCTTCCCTATCTTTGAACCCTCCTCCCCTCCTTATTTACAAAAGCTTTGTTTTCATTTTTTCTATTTTTTCTCTTTTCCCTTCCTTCTCTTCCCCCTCCACCTTCCCAGTTTCCCTTCCCTTTTGAACAATTTTTTCCTATTTCACATTATCTATTAAGCATTTTGGGCCTTATTTGCCCTTTCACTTTCTCACACCAGAGAGACAATGTGATATTTACATGTGTGTCCAATTTATTTCACTTAGGAGTATAGTCTCAAGGTGCATCCATTTAGTATAAATGTCTCAAGTTTACCTTTATTATGGTCGAGTAGTAGTCCATTGTATTAAAAAAAACCACTTTTTTTTTTTTATCCATTCATCAGTTGATGGGCATTTGGGCTGTTTCCAAGACTTAGCTATTACAAACTGTGCTGCTATAAACATGGGTGCACATATATCATTGTGGTATGATGGTTTTAATTCTTTCGGGAAGATCCCCAGCAGAGAAATAGCTGAATCAAATGGGATCTCTAATCCTAATTTTTTGAGGAATCTCCACACTGATTTCCACAATAGTTGGACCAGTCTGCACTCCTGCCAACAGTGGAGCAGGGTTCCTTTTTCCACACAGCCCTGCCAGCATTTGTTGTTGCTTGATTTCTTGATGTTAACCATTCTTTCGGGAGTGAGATGGAATCTCAGTGATGTTTTAATTTGTATCTCTTGGATGGCCAGTGATGTTGAACATTTTTTCATATGTTTATTTGATGTTTGTATTTCTTCATCTGAGAAATGTCTACTCATTTCAGATGCCCATTTTTGGATTGAGTCTTTAAACTTGAAGGATCTGATTTTTTTCTATTCTTTGTATGTTCTAGATATTAGTCTTTTATCTGAGGTACTACTGGGTAAAATTTTTTCCCACTCTGTGAGTTGTCTCTTCAATCTGTTGGTGATTTCTTTTGCAGTGCAAAAACTTTTTAATAGTATTAGATCCCAGCTACTATTTCCCATGTAGTCTGGGTTTTGTTCATGAAGTCTTTGCCTACACTTATGTCCTCAAGAGCTCTACCTATTCTCTCTTTCAGCAGAATTAATGTTTGTTTTAATATTTAGATCTCTGATCCCTTTTTATTTTAGTTTAGTGCATGGTAAGACACATGGATCTAGTTTTAGTCTTCAGCATGTAGTTTTAGTCTTCAAGCAAGTTTTTCCAGCACCATTTACTAAAGAGGCTACCTTTCCTCCAGTGAATGTGTTTGGCCACTTTGTCAAAAAGAAGGTGGCTGAGTATGTTTGGCATTGTTTCTCCTTTTCCAGTCAGTTCCATTGATCTTCAGTTGTTTTTTTTTGCCAGTACCATGCTGTTTTTTATCACAGAAGCTCTGTAGCACAATTTCAAGTCAGGGATTGTGATGCCCCCTATCTTGCTTTTGTTGCCCTGAATTGTTTTTTCTATTCTAGGTTTCTTCTGGTTCCAAATGAATTTTAGGAAGTTTTCTCTAGTTCTATGAGATATGCTAATGGTATTTTGATTGAGATTGCATTAAATCTGTATAACGATTTTTGGAGTATGGCCATTTTTACTATGTTGGTTCTTCCTACCCAAGAGCAAGGGATATCTTTCCACTTTCTGATATCCACTTCAATCTTCTTTTTCAGAGTACTGTAATTTTCGAGGTATAGATCCTTTACTTCTTTTGTTAGATTGATTCCTAAATATTTCATTTTTTTCTATGCTACTATGAAAGGTATTGTTTTCCTAATTTCTTTCTGGGTGAGTTTGTTATTTGTGTACAGGAATGCTATTGATTTTTGAGTGTTGACTTTGTATCTGGCTATGCTATTGAATTTGGTTATTAAATCTAGAAGTTTTTTGGTGGAGTTTTTGAGGTCTTCTATGTAGAGAATCATGTCATCTGCAATGAAAATTTAACTTCTTCCTTTCCTATCTTTATTCTTTTTATTTCTTTTTCTTGTCTAATGGCTCTGGCTAATCTTTCCAGAACTACATTGAATAGGAGTGGTGACACTGGACATCCTTGTCTTGTTCCTGATTTTAGAGTGAAAGCTTTCAATTTTTGTATTATGTATTATGTTAGCTGTTTAGTATTATGTTGGCTATTGGTTTGTCATAGATGGCTTTTATCAGATTGAGATAAAGATCATCAATTTTCTGGTTTGGGTTTTTTGGGGGTTTTTTTGGTATTGGGGATAGAACTCAGGACCTTGCACTTGCGAGGCAGGCACAGTGCCACTGAGCTAAAAACCTGGCCCAATTTTCTGGTTTTTATCATGAATGAGTGTTGGACTTTGTCAAATGCTTTTTCTGCATTTATTGAAATTATGTGATTTTTGTCTTTGGCTCTGTTGATATGGTGTATCACATTTGATTTGAATGTGTTGAACCATAAATGCATCCCTGGAATGAATTCTATCAGGTTGTGGTTTATGATCTTCTTGATGATTTTTGCATTGTTTGCCAGTATCTTATTGAGGATTTTTGCATCTATGTTCATTAGGGAAATTGGCCTGTAGTTTTCTTTTTTGATTGGGTTACTTAGAATTTTTATATCTTCATGATTCAGCTTTGGTAATTCATATGTCTCTAGGAACCTTTCCATTTCTTCTGTGTTTTCCATCTTATTAGAGTACAGGTTCTCAAAGTGGGTATTGATGATCTTCTGGATTTCCACAGGATCCATTGTGATTTCTCCCTTTTCACTCTTAATCACATGAATTTGAGTCTCTTCTTTCCTTTTTTTGATAAGGTTAGCTACGGATTTATCAATTTTATTTAACCTTTCCAAGAACCAACTCTGATTCTTTGATTCTTTGTATTATTTTCTTAGTTTCAATTGCATTAATTTCTACTCTGATCTTTATAATTTCCTCCCTTGTGTGAGCTTTGGGGTTGACTTGTTCTTCTTTTTCTAGAAGTTAGAGGTTCAACATTAGGTTGTTTATTTGAACTTACTCTGTTTTCTTGATGTGAGGGTTCACTGCTATAAATTTCCCTCTTAGACCTGCTTACTGCTTAATTATGCCCCATAAGTTGCAGTATGTTGTGTTGGCATTATCATTTAATTGTAGATACTGTTTAATTTCTTCCTTAATTTCGTCTGGGACCCATTGGTTGTTATGGAGGGTGTTAATTCCCATGTGTTTATTGAGTTTTTGTGGTTTCTTTTGCTGATGATTTCCATTTTAATTGCACTATGGTCTGATAATATGCATGGGATTATTTCAATTCCTTTGCATTTGCTTAAGCATGGTCTATGGGCTACTATGTGGTCTATTTTGGAGAATGTCCCATGTGCAGCTGAGAAGAATGTGTATTCTGATGTTTTGGGGTGGAATACTGTAGACATCTACTAAGTCCATGTGTTCACAAGTTTGATTCGGTTCTGATATTTCTCTGTTGATTTTTTGTCTAGATGATCGGTCTACTTGTGACAGTGGGGTATTAAGTACCCCCATTACAATTGTGTTTGTGCTTATTAGATTTCTCATGTCTGTTAATATTTGCTTTACATAGTTGGGTGCACTGATATTTGGTGCATATATATTTATAATTGGCGTTTCTTCTTGTAGTTTTCCCTTAACAAGTATGTAGTGACCTACTTTGTCTCTTTTGATCAGACTTGGCTTGAAGTTCACATTATCTGCAAATAGAAAAACTATCCCTGCTCTTTTCTGGGTTCCTGTCACATGAAATATTGTTTTCCATCCTTTTACTTTTGGTCTATCAATTTCTTTTTTAGTTAAATGTATTTCTAATAAGCATCATATTGTTGGATCTTATTTCTTGATCCATTCTGCCAGTCTGTTTCTTTTGATTGGTGAGTTGAGACCATTTGCATTGATGGTTATAACTGATATGTATCAGCTTATCCTTGTGATGTTATTTTTCTGCTGTTGGTTCCTTGTCTTCCTCCTCTATGTAATTGCTTGCGCTGCCTCCTGGGTTCTTTCTATTGGTGTTCTTGGAATTTTGGTTTCATTATCTCTTTCTAAAATGCCCTTCAAAACATTTTGTAGAGCTGGTTTGTTGGTCATGAATTTCTTCAGTTGTTTAAGTATTTTATTTCTCTGCTGATTAAGAAAGATAGTCTTTTAGGATACATCAATCTGAGTTGGAGGTTGTTTTCTTTTAGGGCTTGAAATACTTCACTCCATGCTCTCCTTGCCTTAATGCTTTGTGTTGTAGAAGTCTGCTGTCATTCTGATCAGCTTTCTTTTATAGGTGGTTTGTTTCTTTTCTCTAACAGCTTTTAATATTCTGTTCTTGTGCTGAATTTTTGGGATCTTGATTATTTCTGTCTTACATATATATTATATCTTGGTGTAGATTTATTTTGGTCATGGGTATTTGGAGTCCTGTATGCCTCACTTATTTGTATGTCAAATTGTTTTCTCATGTTTGGGAAGTTTTCTGGCATTACATCTGTGAAGAGGTCTTTTATGACCATTTGCAGTGTCTTCTGCTTTTTCATTAACTCCAACTAATCTTATATTGTTTTTCTTTGCATCAGGTTGCAATTGTTGGATTGATTTTTCATGGCTTCTTGCTGTTTTTAAGGTATCTTTATCTTCATGGTCGGTAACTGCAGTCGTGTCTTCTAGATCTGAAATTCTGTCCTCACCTTGGTCTAAATGATTGCATATACTTTCAAGGGAGTTTTTAATCTCCTGGCTATCTGTTTCAATCTGTTTCATGGATTCCATTTCTTTCTTGTGTTGGGTGTTCATAGTTTCCTTCATTTTTCTATGCTCTTCTATTTTTTTGTCTACTCTAGATTAGTTGAGCATGTGCTTGATTTTGATTGTCATTTCTTTTTTAACCTAAAAGATTATTTTCTCTGTAGCCTCTTCTATCTGTTTATTTACTTCTGCAGCTATAATTTCAGAAAGTTCAGGTAGATTGCTTCCAGTTTCCCCTATCTCATCCCCTGTACTTGTCCTGGGTGGGCTGGAGATCTGGGGTTGCATTTTGCTTCTATGTCTTGTCATTTTCTATTTTTAAATTTTATTCTGTTTACTGAGCTGTTGCTTGTAGATTTCTTAAGGTAGATGGCTTTATCACTAATATGGAGGCTTCTCTAGGAAATGCCTATTCCTCAGAGATGTCTTCTAGGTGTAGGTGCTTCTTGGTCTTTGTGTTTATCCCAAGATCCTACCTTCCCAATCTATTGAGGATGAAAGTGTACCATCTATTTAGCTCAGCACTCAGTCCTTTGGGTGCTGGACTATGGCAGTGACAATGGTGGAGACATATGGTATATGACAATCACAGTGTTGTCATACAATGGAGATCAACTGATTACAACAGGTATGATATCCTGGCTAAAGTAGTACAATTAGCAGTATCAATAGCATATACCACAGCCTAGTAACTGACAAACTGTAGTCCCTATTAGTTTGGTACCTTTAACCACATGAGCAAGCTCTACTATTGTATAACAAAATCCAACATAAACCAGAAGCTTGTATGCAATGAGTTTCCTTTTAGTAGAATGATTTTATCCCATGGGAGGGAAATTTAAGAGAGATAGGGACAAAACAGAGAGATAAGTGAAGAGAAATATAGTAGAAGCAAAGCTGGAGGGCAAAGGATGAACACCCAGGCTTTGGGATAATGGAGAAGAGAATAGGAAAGAAAGCATGAAGGAGGAAGCAAAGGAATATCGAAGTGAGCTAGAAAGACAAGTGATACTGTGTACGCACATGAAAATATCATAAAATTAAGAGAGATGGTTGAGGAAAGAGAGAAATAAGACAAATAGAACAGAACAAGAATAAATGTATGAAACCTAAACAACCAAATAAAAAACAAAAACCCAACCAGACCAAAAAAGGAAAATAAATCAAGCAAACAAGGAAAAAGAAAGATAATAAAAATACTAAAATTCCTCTAGTGTGCACAGTTCTGTGTTAGTGTCTGAGACACAGCCTATAAATGCACTGTGCAGCCCTACCAGGTCCGTAGTAAGATCAGTCCTGGACACAAGGCTGTTTCTGGCTCCTGGGGCGTGAAAGCTGGGGCTCTTCTCCTGTCAGTGGCCTTCCAGATGTCTCTCACCCAAGTCTCCCCACTGTGATCCTGTCTGCACAGCTCTCTCATCCTCTGTGGCACCGTCTACTGGAGTCAGTCCAAGGCTATTCCCAGGTCTGTGTGTAGTTGGCCCTCCCAGGCCCACTCTGGCTGGGGCCGGGGGGGGGGGGTTACCTTTGTCCCACCTCTGGCTAGGGTCATTTGCTTGTTTGTGTCCATGATCACAGTGCAGAGGGCAAGTGTCCCGTTCTTGCCACTGGCCAAAGCCTCTTGCCTGCCCCCATCTCTGGTCGCACAGCAGAGGGGATGCCTCCAGTCTTTTGTAGTAAGGGGCAGTCTTAGTGGCTGTGGGTGGTCCTGGGAGCAGAGTTTGGCTGGATCCAGTACCTACTTCTCAACATAATACCTTCAATCTGCTGACCAACTGCCGGCAGTCTACTGTGACTGGATGGCCTTTCCCTTCTTTCTCTGAAGCCAGCAAAGCGATCTGGAAGAAAGCCATGCTGTTCTGCTGTCAGAGTTCAAGCGCTTGTCTCTGTGCACAAAATGGCGGCTTGTGTGCCAGCTGCCTGTTCTTCCCAGCTGTTCCATCTCACCAACTATTGTCTCTGGGGTGGAGTTCAGGGAATAATGTCTCGCAATTTCACAGCTGCCTCCGACTGTACAAGACTCTAGATCCAGCTCCAGTCTGTGTTTCTCGGTGAGCAGCAAAATTGTTTTTGCTGATCGCCGCACGGCTGGAACACAGCCTACCCGCTGAGTCACGTGTTCTCTGATCTGCATTAGTAATCTCTTCTGTAGCAATGGATCCTATTTTCTTCTCCTCTGTTAGTTTCCTCATGGGTGGTTCACATGTGCCCTCTACACCTTTTTAATTTTTTTGGTCTCCAGGCCACTTGGGGCACTTTGACTTAGAGAAGCTGTGCCACTGGCACTCATTGCTCCACCACTTTTTCTACCTCCTCATTTTGTATGCACATTGAACACTGTACATTGTGTACTGTGTGAGATGTCGCTCTTGTAAGACTGATTTGTGGTTACCTACTTAATAGTAAAACACCAGAAACACTGTTTGAAGCCAAATGAACTATAATTATTTATCTAATTTAATTTTTGGAATCTAGAACACATTTAAGAGTAACAATACTGCTAACCATAGAGCTAAATTCTTGGCTGTTATTGAATTAGTTTTGGGTAGGGGAAAACAACCAAAATTCGTTTACGCTAAACCTACAGTCCACAACTCTGGATAGCAAAAAAATTTGGAGTTTAATTCTGATAATTCACAGATTTTACCTGCTCAGGATGCCATGGATCAGGGAAATTTGGTTGCTGATGTTTACAGTGATGAAAAAATGGATTGATTTGTTCATTTGTGATTCTAGTAAATTTCCAAAGGTAAATTCAGTGATTCTTAAAATTCTAAGAGAGATTATAGTGTGAGCACTCGTATTCCCCCTTGGCACCTGGTAGGGCTACTGAGATAGGCAGGCAGCATGTCATAGGGCGGGAATTGGATACTTCTGGGTCATCTGCCATGGTACCACCTTACACCGTCAAAGCCTCACTGGCACATACCTTTAAGAAGTCCAGTCAAAATGTACTGAACTTGCCAGAAGGAGCTAAATGATTTCCAGCATGAGGAATAGTGAGGGTTAGCTAGGCAGCTCAGACCCAGAGGGGAAGGCAGGAACCTGGCCTGGGCTCAAGGGTCAGGCATATGAATGAACCAGTGATTCTGGCCCATGCTAAATGATAGTGAAATTTTGCCTAGGGGGCTACAAGCACAGGCTCAATATGATATGCGTGTGTATGCATGACATCTACATTTTAGCAAATATTTAAGGACATTTTGCTCCCTAGCCACCCTTTTTGATATCCTGGAACATAAGGACTAGTTTATCCACCTCCTATAATACAGTTTGTGGCACTGGCTCTATCCCAAGTGTGTATATGCCCCAGTTGGGCCCAATATAATAATGACACAGCATCCCCGAATATTTACAGGCTGCTCTATATTCATCTCTGATTTCTACAGCAGCCCTGAGTAGTGACAGTTACTCCATGAAAAAGTGATTTGCACAAAGCCTTGTAGGTAATAAGTGTCAGTATTATTTGAACTTCAGTGCCTGTTATCATGGCCTAGCTCCATGACTTGTCTACCTCAGTCCAGGAAAATGTTATGGCCCATTTTGGTTATAGTAACACCTGGGTCTGTTGTCTACTGATCATTTATTCAGGCTGTCAGCAGGGCACATGACACAGTTTCCCAGTAACATTGTGGGTTGCTCCGGTGTGCTGTACTCTCTGGTGCTTGCACACTTACAGTTTGCACAGCCCAGTGGAGTGGTAGGGGACTCACTAGCCACTCAGGGATAACAGGCACCACTTCTGGTTTCATTGCTTTTATCCAAAGATTATCAAAGAAAAGGGATATTCCTTCATTTATGCAATACACTAATTTGGAAAATCTAGCACATTTTTACAATTAAACATAATCTATGGCAAACCTAATCGTTTGAAATATACTTTGAGGGCTGGGGTTTTCACCGCCTGCCTTACAAGCGCAGGGTTCTGAGTTTGATCCCCATACCAAAAAGAAAGAAAAGAAATATACTTTGAGACTTGACATGGTACAAGAAATATAAAAACTTACTTTTAATATTGTCATTTATTAACACAGATATACAGTTATAGAAATGCTTAGAGTCTCCTAGAGTACCATACATACATTCAAGGTCAAAAGCAAGTCTTCAGCTGTCAAATGAGAGGCCCATGCAAAATAAAAATCAAATCCATGTGATGGGTCAAGTTCTTTTGAGGCAGTGAAGTCATCAGACTGGCTTCTGAGTTTGGTTCAGGACCCAGAAGCAATGGCGGTAAACTCATTTCTTAGCACCTTAACCACTGTCAGTGGCTTTGTATTTCTCTGAATTTATACAGCTTGGCCTGTAAGTCTCAGTCCATAGCTTTTCATATTTGTTCACATACTATCACGCCTGCCTTCCTCTTTTTGGTGGTGTTCTCATAGCCTCAGTGGTCTCCAAGCTTTGTCAGGGTAAGACAAAGCTTATGGCTTATCTTTCCAGTGATGCACTCATAGACTATGTCCAATAATATTTTCTCCTTATTCTGGTGCAAATACATGTAATCCCGTAGTTCTTAAATAATTTTCCCATAACCATAGAATGATACAGCTTTCACTGTGACTCAATACATACATCTGTTATACCATAAATCAAAGTCTCATGAAACAATAATTATACTTAAATATGGGATAGTCTCTGGGCTCTAATATTTTCTATTCTTTCCATGCCATGCCATTTAATCTTCCCTAAAAATACTGGACATGCCTTTTAAGATAGATTTTATGAACAACAAATGGGTCACAACTATCAACTAAAAAGACGCTACCTATTTATATCTGACAAGGTTTACTCCATGCCTGCACCACAGCCCCCACCAACCTGTTCCCTATCTCCACACCATTTTCGTGCCCTCAGTTGAGCTTGTGCCACCCTGGGCTTCCCTATGGACACCACAAACAATACCTGGTCACAGTTGCCTCAGTCATATCCTGTCAAAAACAAACACACAACTGCAAATTAAGTGTGAACATGGGGAAAGCATGGTGCCCAACATGCACTCCATCTCAGGGTGGAAGGAACCTGACAGAAACTAAAATGTTCAAGTAGAAGTTTATCACCATAAGCTTCATCAGTTGTCCTCTTAATTCAAGGGAAGCAGAAAAGAAGTGAAGCTCTTCACATGGGGTCTCATAACCCCCACCCCCACCCCAGTCCCCTGTTCCCAAGTTCCCCATCTTTAATAGATAGTGCCATGTTTGTAGTATTTATGCATCCCTTGGTGTTGCTCTAGAATACATCAAAATGCCACCTTCACTCTTCCCCATCACCTCTGTGACACCTGCTCATTTACCAGTTCCAAATTAGCCTGGTCTGTACAGTATTTTTTTTTAATGCCCAGGGTCTCATACCCAGAGATTCACACTTACCTGCTTCAACATAGGCCCTGAGCATTGGAATTTTTGAAAGCTCTCTGGGTGTTTTTAGTGAACATCAGGGCTGAGGAACACTGGGATTGATTGACATGACTGAGGAGCTTCCTAAGGAAATCAGAAGTAGAGGTAGGTGATTAGCCTATTTTAAGATGCTCCACCACTCAAGGAATACAGGGAAAATTCCTCTCAGTCGTGTGAGTAAAAGCTGTGGGATCAGACATATAAATACATACTTCTCAAAGAGATAAATTGTTAGTCAGTGAAGTTTACATATGCGATAAGGAAGAAGGCTTTTTTTATATGTCATATAATCTTCACAGAACCCTTCATCTTCATAAAGAATTATGTCAGCCGTCTTACTTCCACCCCCTTATTCAATTTCTGCCTCCAAGGATGTGAATATAGATCTTCCTGAATCAAACAGACTTTAATCATAGACCTTTTCAGCTATTGGAGCTTTGAGGTATTTTTTTCTCCACACCTTTGGCCAGTGTTTCTTGAATTTTAACGTGCATTGAATCACTCCACAATTATTCTTAAAGTGCAGTTATTGATTCAGTAGATCTGTGAGTTTGTGCCCCTCACAAGACCCCGGGTGATGCAGATGCTGCTGGACTCTGTAGTACAGGCCCAACAGCAGCTCAGCTTCTTACCAGGGATCTCCTCCATGAGTGCTAGGATCAGATGGGAAGCCCTGTAAGTATGTGTGATGATCACACAGAGTGTACTCAGACACCTGGGGTCTAAGGTGAAGGATGGTTCTCCGGTCACAGAGAAGTTTTGCTCGGCAAAATGGCCTCCAAAGTCAAGGTCTTTAGAGCCTTCTCAGCTTGTGGGAGAGTATGGGGCTTGTCAGAAAGGCCCTACATAGTTCTCAGTCTAGCTGAGATCTTCTTTCTTTGCCTTCCCTTTGGTAATTGACTTTGAACTTGACTTTGACAATATCAAAAACATTACGGTTTAGGAACCAATATCTTTAGGACTGGAGAGTTTAATATGGCTGAGGAAAAACTGCAGATGACTATACAAAAAGTCTATTTACTTATAGTAACACCATGACAGTTAATTTATATAAATATATAAATCAAGAAATACCAGGAAGCCAATGAAAACAAAGAAATTCTCAGTGGAAAAATGTATCCTGCCACTTTTCACTAGAATATAAAGATCTGATTGGATACATTCAACTTCTTTTGGATTGTTTTTTAATAGCTAAGGTCTTGGCTAGGTTACTGCAATATTATTTTCCTTCTCAGTAATTTGGTAAAACTAGTATCTTGAGTCTATATCCTCTTCTCTGATAATCAACCAGTCTTCTTCTTAGAATGCCTGAAAAAACTCTTGGGAACATAGTCTCCCCTTTCTTTCCATTTTTTCAACAGGTCTTTCTTGGTCAGAAAAACACTCAACCCTAATTTCTTTTTATTAGGCAGCTCTATACCACTATCATTGGAATATAGAGCTTAGCTCTTTCTGGTTAATTTCCAGAAGGCTTTCACTATTTGGAGTGTAAAGGGGGCAATTGTGTTAGATACTTTTCTCCCGTTGCTGAGACAAAATACCTGACAACCAAAGTTGGAGGGGAAGGGGTTTATTTGTCTTATAGCTCATAGAAGTTTCAGTCCATAATCAGCTGGCTCAGAAGCTGGGATGGCAAACAGGCACCACAGAGGAGAAACAGCATGGCAAGCACAAGGTAGCAAAGGCAACAAGAGAGTTTAACAGCCTCTTTCTTGCCCCTTTTATTTTATTCAGACTACCAGGATTAGGGTGGTGCCAAACTAATCACTCACATGTAGTGGTTTAGTAATCACACACCCTTAACCCCAGCAACACACATTCCAGATTCAGCTACCTCTGAAAAAGAAAGTCCCACCTCAACTGATGAAGCTTTGGGGGGACATCTAAACACAAACCATAATATTAATCATATCCCTAAATAAAACCAAACTTGGTCCCCCTCAAGGTCCTTTGTAAGGAAAAAGGGGGAACTTGTCTTATGGCAAAGAACTGCTCAGTCAGTCAGCTCTGATCCCCTTCCTCTCTGCTCTCTCTTTCCCTTCCAAGCGCCACCGTCCTCTTCTGGGAGCTGTGCATCCCTCTCAGCCTTTTTGCTACACATGTAACTACTGAACTACTGCTATCTCCTCAGCAGCACAGCTCAGAGAAGAGGGGATTTTTTTTTTTAAAGTCTTTACCAAAGACCAGAGTCATGACTCTTAAACTCCTATGTCTAAGAATTCACGGGGAGATAGAAATCCCTTTAATATCAGATAACAAAGTAATCCCAAAGATTCTGCTTCAGTGGGTCTGAGATGATTCTAAGTGTAAGAGGACCCAGGGACTGCACTTTGAAAAATATAAGGTAAAAAATAAACAACATGAAGGAAAAAATACAGGAGGGATAGCATTCAACTAAATAAGATCAGTTTATAGGTTTATGTGTTGTGCTAACATCTCATCATGTCCTATTTACAGGAAAATGGAAACTCTCCTTCTTGGGGATCCCTCTAGAACAAGCATGGCACCCCAAAAGGAAAGGCCTTTCACCCCAGAGCTCACATTATAAACAGACAAAATAAATTCATGTTGATGGGAGTTCTCCCCCATAATAAACCATAAGCTGCTTAAATTCTTTCCTGGAATGAGAAGTATAACTAGATAAATAGCATAATTTGTTTTATTCATTTGTACTTTAATTACATGCTGTGTTCAGCAGGCAGTGGATCAGATTCAGAAGGTTTTGCAATTCTTTTCCTAATGACAAAGATAAAACACTGATCTCTACACTGATAGCGTGGTGAAAGAAATGAATTGCTATCCCAAGAATAAAATGCAGCTTTAAAGTTACATTTTAATTTAGTTACTTTTTATTATGGTCCTAAGTTTTATATGTTTATCATATAATTAAAATAAAGAAATAATCTTAATACAAGGGAAAATGCAAATTTGCTAAACCTCACATAGCCTGGAATTTTAGATTATGAAATTTGAATATAAGGCAAGTTAATACACTTGTAGCTTGGTATCCATCTCCATGGTTCACATTTCACAATGGCCTAAAAAATAAGTACATTTTAGTTTGAGAACGTTCTGCTTGAGAACTTTGAAGGCAATAGGAATGTAAAAAGTTGTTTGTATCGTTACATTTGGCCGGCACAAATTCTATGGGAAGCAGAAATAGAAAGTTGGCCCTGGTGTTGGAGCAGGGCATTAGCCCTTTAGTTGCAGAATAGCAAGGACTGGCAGGAAACAGGGTAGAAGATGAACTTCGGTTGGGACATGTAGGGAAAATTTGAGGCAGTAATCTTCACCAAATAAATTGGAAGTACCATGTTTGAATATTTTTCCAATAAGCCTAATTTGAATTAGAAACTGAGAAAAGAATAAGATCAATTCCAGCTTGTATATGAAAGAATATAAAGAAGAACAACAAGAGAAAGAAAAGAGAAGGGAAAATAAATTTATGAGCTGTCTTATGCTATGCTACTGAGCAGCTTCTTACTAAAAGTTGACTGAATTGAAATTAATCTAATTTTTGGAGCCATCTCGTTCTGAAGGGACAAATGGAAAAGAAGCTTAAATTAAGTGAACACTAAACCTTTACTTGAAATAGTAATGGATTCATGCCTGTCATGGTCTGATGTATAAACTTATCATTTCCATAAAGTTAATTATATTGTCTGGAGTAAAAAGCTCTTACGCTAGAGACCTAAAGGGAAATAAACCAGATCAACCACACTTTATGGTCTACATTTCATCATTTTTGAACTGACAGGAGAAAAGCTCAGAGGAAATAATGAGTTTCTATGTGCACAGTGCTAAGGTGTAGGTGGTCTATGACAAGTATGGCCACATTACGGTCCATGAAGAAATGAATGATCAGCAACACCCTGTTTCTAGACAAATAAGGAAAAGCTATGATTCACCAAGGAGATTGATGCCTGGTAGAAAAGGGCATAGAATCTGTTGCTGGCTAAGATTTCAATTCAAATTTAAATACCATCTCTTAAATGCCCTATGACGAGAAGAAACCTCAGTAAGCTTCAATTGTCTTTTCTAAAAACAGGTATAAAAGCGTTGGCATTGGTGTGAGGATTAAATTAAATAGTACATGTAAATTATTTTATTCATAATAGGGGATCAACCAAAGCTAGCTATAATAATTATCAAAAACTTAAGTAGTCAAATATGAAGGAACCTAGGAAAAAATACTGAGTTAATTAATGTCGTAGAAACATTTTTTCAGTTACAGCCCTTATATTAATTCAGCAAATTAGTTTTTAGCAGAAATTTTTCCAACATCTTGCTCATCCAGTTTCAGTCTTATCAGCACGCTATTGTCTTAAAAACTTATGAGTAGAGCAATTAGGGTGACAGAATAAACCCAGGTTTCTTACTAAGGTATGGGGGGGGTTGATGAATGATATATTTTCTTTTCAGAGTACATTTGCTTACAAGAGTATACAGAAAAAAATACCTAAAGGAAAAACTCAAAAAGATGAAACATATATTTATTTATGTTTCACTCGAGTTTAAAAGAGCAGAAATCTTAAACTGTTTAAGAAACAATAAGAAATTAGAAGTTTAGCTGCAAGTACCAAGAGAAAAGTATGATCAGTATTTATGATATGAGAAAGAAAACTGTAAGGACGAGAAAAATGGGTGGCCCTGTACTGAAATAATCCCTGCAGAGATGAGATGACTGGTCAAGTTTAAGGCAACTGAAAATGCAGATCCCACCCCCAGGAATCAGCCCTGACAGGGGAGTTGTAGACTGTTGCCACTGTTTTGAGAAGCTGCCTTTCTGGGCTTGAGCGCTCTGCAAACCCTGAAAACTGAGGACACTTCTGCCTTTGTCTCAACAATTCACCATTGATGTGAACCTGGGTCTTTGCTCAGCTTCATATCAAAAGAAACTCACCTACCAGTTAGCACATACTAAACAGAAAGGCAACTCTTACAGCATTTTGTTGTCTCTGTGAAAAGAGAAACTCAAAACAGCATTTAAAGAATCTGGAAATTTCTACCCTTCAAGTGTTTCATAGACTCCTGTGACAGGTGATTGGGAGAGCTCGTCCATCATTTCTGAGCCGTATTTTTCTTTCACACATTATTTTCTACTGCTTCCAAATTGTGATCTTCACATTTTCTCAAAATTTACTGTAAGCTAACTTTGTGCTTCAGGTGAGATTTCCATGGGAAATTCTTTAAATGTGTGCAGCATGAATCTGGCAGAATCAAGCCAATGAAATCAGAAACAGAGGGACTGGTTACAGAATTATTGCACACTCTTCTTTAAAATTCAGTAAATACATAAAAATCATCGAACAAAGATCAGACAGGAAATTCAGGAAGGACAGAACACACAGAGTCCCTTTTTCCTAAGTATCGGCAGACACAAATAGGCACATTAATATAATAATTTAGGTTGTAATAAGAGGAATGAAGGAAAAAACAAAATGAGAGGTTGCGATGGAAATTCACAAAAAGAGATCCCTTCAAGGTAGAGTGGTCTTTTCGAGGCAGTGGCATTTAAGCTTGAACCTAAAACTGAGGGGTTGCAGAAGGGGATCCAGACAGTGGGACACGCATATGGAAAGGCCATGCGCTGAGAAAGAACTCCTCTTAGGAAAAGGGCTTGGGTTCAGGACAGACAGGAACCGTTACTGCAGTGTAGGCCAGGCTGCAATAGAGGCAGGGGATTCAGCAGTGGTTAAAGTCAAGATAATGTTGGAGATGCAGCTGACTTTTCTCGCTGGTGAGTTGGGCATAAGAAATTAAGAAACAGAATTCATCAGGTTTCTAGCCTGAGTAGTTGGAAATGTGGTGGTTCAGAAGAACAGGCTTGAGGGGCGGAGGGAATAAGAGTTCCAAAAAGTGGAAAATTGGAAAATCTGAATGACATCCGAGTGGAGATGTGCAACAGAGAAGTATGTACGTGGGCAGGAAGCTCAGAGTGCCCTGGTCTGAAAAAGTAACTGTGATAGTCATCAAACTAAATTCAGTACTGTTACAGAATCATCATGAATGGATATGATCCCCAGGAAGCATGTGTCTAAGGGTTGGGGTCCACCTTTGAGTGAAGGGAAAGGAGCTTCCCTCATGGTACCCATTTGTAATAAATCTATCTATAGCTCTGTGGGGTGACACATGCCTATAATCTCAGCACTCTGGGAGGTTGAGGCAGGAGGATCTCAAGTTTGAGCCCAGCCCAGGGAATTTAGTGAAACCCTGTTTCAGAATTTTAAACAATTAAGGACTGGAGATATACCCTACTGAGAAGGCCCTGAGTTCAATCCCCAGTACCATACACACACACAAAAAAAGGAGGAGAGAGACGGGGTACTGGGCGGGGGGGGGGGGTGAAGAAAGGAAAGGGAAGGGAGAAAAAGAAGGGGAAGGAAGCGGAGGGAAGAGGAGAAAGAGAGGAGAGAAATGGAGAAAAGGGGAGGGGAAGGGAGGAAGGAAATTAGTTTTTAGAGGGAGTTGTTCTATTCCTCCTCCAAAATTTCTCTCTGGATTCAGCCAGCCCTCTGATTCTTATGCTACTCCAGAATGCCTTTCCTTAGATGATGTTATCTTTAGTCTGTACTGAAAAGTATTGCAGAAACCCCCTGAGGAATTCATCCTGATATGCAGGTGTACAGAGCTGCTATTTCTCCCATTTTACAGAGACAATTAATCATGCAGCTCCTGAGCTCTCAACTAGGTTGAATAACAGAAATGGTCATCAGTTTAGAGGTGCCATCAAATTTATCCTTCTGAGATTGTTTGGAGGGAAATGGAAGAAAAGCAAAAGGAGAGAAATCTGGAAGCAGAGCACTTATACCATGTTCCAGCCAACATGAACCAACTGCAACAGAAACCACCCTTCCTGTCTTGGCCTGATGCCATGTTGAAAAATCAGCTCATAACTACTTCCCTTAAAATAAAAACTCTACAAGAGGTCATAACAAAGTCCCCCGTACACTTCTCAAATATCTTTAATGAAAGGGAACAAAGTAGCATTGAGGCAGTTTCCAGTCACCTTACACCCTCTCATTCTGCTTTCAATTTTCTCCTTCTTTATTTTTCATTTCTTAAAGAGCTCTTTTCTCTCCTATATAATTTTATTCTCTGGATGTTGTTTCCTTTATATGTAAGCACTATTGACATTGGCTAAAATCATTTCTGAATTTTCTTTTAAAATAAGACAGAAACCATTTGGACCTTTGTTCTTTTTCTCCAACTGTTTTCAAAATTCAGAGTTAAATAAATGTTTGGTTTTTGTTTTGTTTTGTTTTTGCAGTAGCTGGGATTGAACCCAGAGCCTTTGCATTGAGCTACATTCCAACATTTTTTTTTTTGAGACAAGGTCTCACTAAGTTCCTCAGACTGATCTCAAACTTGAAATCTTCCTGCTTCAGCCTCCCAGAGTGTTGTGATTATGTGCATGTGCCACTATGCCCAGCTTAGATGTTCTGTTTTACATATACCAACATTTGTACATATATTCTATTGTTTCTATACTACTGTTACTTGTGTCTTTATCATTTTATTCTGAAAACCCTTAAAGGACAGTGGGACAGTGACCAGGTCAGTGACTTTGGCTCTCTTCTCAGCACACCAGTACAGATGCTCTTAAAATTCTAAATAAATAGATAAAAAGCTGGGATGATCAAATAGATTGATGGGGGGGGTGATTCTTTTTCTCATGGAGGAAAAATTCTCCAGAGAGGAGTGTTCTGAATATATTTAGGTTTTTGTTTATGGAGCACTTTACTTGATAGAAAGATTGAGAGAGGAAAAATGAAATTCAAAATTGCCTCATACCCTTTGTCTCCTGAAGATGAATACGAAATAAAAATAAACCATTTCAGACATTAAGACACAAGTCCATGGTTATGCATGTTTTGACTAACCCAAATTTCCAGGCCAGCCTTGTTTGTGTGCTGTCGGAGACCCTGCATCACACATTCTGGTTAAGCATTCACTGTGCAGCTGCTTGGACCTATCAGATCAGTTTGAATGAAAGAATTCCTAGCACCTGCCACTGAGCTAGGTGCAGGGGCAGTTGACAGAGGCTGCCGCTGTCCCCACCCAGCAGGTGCTCAGCGATGAACACACACAAGGTGTTTCAAGTGCTTTGAGAGCTACGCAGGGGCACCTTGGGAGGCCCTGTGAGGATTGGAAAGAAATGAAGTCCTGCCCTCGTCTGGAAGCTCTCCGAGGGAAAGTCTCTGGAGTCCATCGGGGCATCTCATCTATGACCCAGCAATGCTTTTGTTCCTCTTGGTCACGCAGCACGAGTCTTAGACTCTGTCTTGGGAAGGTAGAGCCCAGAAAGCAACAGGGAACCTCTGGAAACAAGGGCCAGTGCTATGGAACAGCTCTGTGGCTGCAGATGGAGGCGCTGCTTTGGGGCCTGTGGGCTTCATGGGAAGACACACAGAGAGGGGGAGACGGTGGGACAGAGGTGGGTGTCTTTCAGTCCTGTAGTGTGCTGTGCTCAGCACATGGGCTGAGCCACAGTCTTCCAGCAGGATCTCAATTAAAGCTCCCATTTATCTCTAACTGAGCAGGTATTCACTCCTGTTGCTCATCACCCCATAGTTTCTTTTTACCTTTTCATCCTCATCGAGGCGTTAGCTGGTAGTGCCAACCTCTGGAATCACATGGAGAATTTCTCCCAGCTCTGTGTGGGGGTGGAGGAGCCTGGGGTACTGAGTTACGGCAGAAGTTGGTCTCCCCCCATACACCCCCTAATTTGCCTTCCTGATAAATGGGAGGCTCTCAGGTAAGAGCCTCATCCCACCAACTGAGCTGTGAAAGACCTGTGCCATTCTTTACTGGTCTGTGAGCAAGCTTAGTTTATTTACTTTTGTTCCTCATTCCAGTGGGAATGTGAAACTTAATCTCTGGCGATTCAGCACCTCTCCCTGCCCTTGCTCTGGGATGGTGCCTGTTCTGGAAGACTTACCCAGAGCCAAGGCAACTGTGGGTGGAGCCAACTTTTCTCCCATATGGCTGTGGGTCTGTGATCCCGCTGGTCCCATGCCACCCTGTCCCATCAGTAGGACCTCCTCGGGCTGACGTCTGCCCCTTTAGAGCCCAGGACGTGCTCTACAGTTCCCATGCCACAGTGGGAAACTGCAGAGCTCTGGAAAGCTGCCTCTACTTCCTACCAGCCCTTCCGTTCAAGTCCAGGATGAGGGCCAGGAGGAAGGGGGCTTGGGTGAGAGTTGAAGGAAGGGACATGACTGTCATCCTGGGCCACATTTCTTCCCTCGGGGTCGCCACTCACAAACTTAGCAGTGTCTGCCAATAATCCCTCTCCTGTGGGCTCCTCTCAGTCTCATATCAATTTCTAGTTCTCTTACTTGGCCTTGGTCTCTCCTTTCTCACTGTGAAGACTGTTGTCTAGGTGTATCTGATCACCCATTCTTCCAAAGCTGTTCTTTCCCTCCAACTCTGAAGGTAAATTTCTTCATTCTGTAGTATTAGGACCCCTCTGAGCAAGGAACTCTGCAGCACCAGCTCCTTAAGTAGGATGGTTGGGGACGCTGGGATTAGAGTCACAGGAAATATAAGGAAAAGAGCTTCTGTGATTATGTCATCATATAACGCCCACACCCAGTTTACACAGTTGTAAGGGACCTCAGCTTTCATCCACCCCACTCCCCAGCCCAGCTTGAACCTTTCTACAGCATCCAAAACATTAATGGCACTAGGACAACCCTTCAATTGCTTGACCATCTCATCATTAAAAAGACTCCCCATAAGGTTTAAACCTTAGTCGGGTGTTCCCTCGAGGTCACATGCCATGGATGGAGTCTATATTCCCTTGGTCTCCTGGCCTCATATGACCATCCTGAAAAGGAAACATTCTCCAACTATAAGTAGAAGACTTTGGACAGAGGGTGTCATCCCAGTCCTGGAAGCCCTACCAGAACACACTGACCCATCCCTGCCGTCTTGCTATCTTCTGATTGGCTTCTGCCCCAAGGATTCCCTGCAGTGGGAAGCTGGCTACCTTTGGGCAAGCCCATCTGCAGGCCACCTTGTGCGACGGTGGAGTGGGGTCTCCCAACCAAGAGCACAGACTCCTGGGCTCACCCAGCTGTCTAATAGAGTGGGCATTCTGTGCTCACACATTTGACAAGCTCCTTAGATGATTCCAGCACATGCCCAAGGGAGTCTGCTGTGAGCAATTATTAAGCAACTCACCAGATATAAAATTAAATCAGAAGTGGAGGTACAATCTGTCAGTTGTCTGACTCTTCCTCCTTGGCAGTCAAGTGTAATTCTCAATTTTCTTCCACATAAACTGGAACTTGAGTCTCCATTTTTTTCACTGATACCTACTGTTTCCTCTTTCTCTCTCCCTCTCTATCCTTTAATCCTTTTCTTACTTCTTTGTTTCCCTTATCAAAGAGTTTCTGTATGTTCCAGGCAGTGTGCTAGGGACCAGATGTAGGTGGATGAATTAGACCCAGACACTGGCCTCAAGGAGCTCACAGACAAATGAATATATTATTGTAAGCATTAGAGATTGTATTAGCTGTGTGTTGCTGTGTAACAAATTGCTCCAAAATCTAACAGCTTACATCTCATTTACTGTCTCACGGTTTCTAGGAATCAGGAGTTGAGGTGTGACTTGGCTGGATCTTCTGGTTCAGGGACTTTCACAAGGGTACAGACAAGGTGACGGCCTGAGCTGCAGGCATCTCAAAGCTCGGTTGGGAGAAGATCCTCTTCCAAACCATGTAACTGTTTCTGGGCCTTGGCCCCTGTTTGCCTGTTGGCCAGAGGCCTCTCTTCTCCTTGCTACATGGACCCTCTAGGGAACAGCTCCCAAGGAAGCCAGCTTCCATCAGAGAGAGCAGGGGAGAGTGAGCAGGAAGGAAGCCAGTCTTTTGTAACCTAATCTCAAAGTGACATCCCATTACTTCTGCCAGATTCTATTTACTGCAATAGTCATTGAACCCAGCCTACACTCAAAGGGAGTGGTTTATACAAGGGCATAAACACCAGAGGGAGGGATTTGGGGGACATGTAAAGGGCACAGAGTCATTGCTGTAGTATCTGTGACAACATTTGAGCCTCAAACTACCTGGTCCAAACACCACCCTTTCCTTAAGATGCAGTGAGGAAAGCAGGTGAGGAAACTTTAGTAGGATTAAAATGAAGCCCATAGGTATAATAAAGATGGTTCATGGTTCCTATTTTTTTTCTTTTTACTTTGCCCAAACATACATTTCAGTCTCTCTCTAATGGAGATTTGAGATAAATTCACCAGTTCTGTTTAATTCAGCATGTTCTTCCCTATTCCTCCCACCCATGACCCACAAAGACCAGTGCCGGGGAGGGAGGTAGAGAGCTTTCAGCTGACCCTATTTAGCTGCAGAAATGTGAAGGCACTACAACTTGCAATGTATCTAATTTGACTTGATATGTTTTATATTCAAATTTCCAAGCAGCAAAATTTGGAACCTTATGAATACTAGTACATACACAATATTCAAATGACAGATTTTCATTCAAGAATTTAGTCAGCTAGCTTAGTTACCACTTATCTATAATGTCAGATGAGAGATTGAAGGCATTCCTAATTGTCTGCCTTAGGATAGTGCATTTGAAGTGATTTATATGGACTCATGTCTCAATCTGAGGATTAATACCGTATCATACAAATGGCTTCTGCAGCGCAATTTGTTTAATAAGACTTTGAAGAGTACATTCATACATTTGCTCTCATTTTTAAAGAAACAATTGTAGATTGGAAATATCAAAGTATTTTATAAAGAACACATGATACATCACCAAAGAGTTCCACTATTCTAATTTACATAATTTACTGATATTGAGATGAGACCACATTCTTAGATTCTAACTCAGTCTTACAAGCATCGACACACAGTGACCTGACCGTTGCAAATCCTCAGAGAGGAAGGTCACAGACTGGGAAATTGAGGTAAGGGAGGCATCCACACTGCCTGCTCCCTCATTCAAATTCTGTGTTGCACTTGCTATCTTGTAAAACAAGTAGCCTTCTGGGTTTCCCTACTTAAAAGTCATTGCTAATTGAAATACTACCCACAAAAAAAGTATGAAAGTAAAATAAAGTCAACTCATATTTATAACTCAAGGTTAGCATTTTATTGCAAATATTGTCAGTGAGTAAATTTGTCTCTTTAATTAAAATCCAGCCTGGGAGTAATTACATATAATGCACGTTTTTCAATTTTCACCCAGAGTCACATTTGAAGAATTTGATTTTTGAACCCTTAGTTTCAGATATTGTTTTTTCCCTCTACACTAATATTTCATTATTCTCAAATGCTTGGAATTTATACTATAGAATATGTGACTCCAACTTACTGATAACTGAAAAGAATACATGGAAACTTCTCTTAATACATCACTTGAAGAGGGGTGAATGTGAGCAAAGACTTTGCACTCTGCAAAGCCAGTTTCCAAAAGAAACACATCAGGCAGGACAAAGATGACAACCAGAAAATATTATATTTTTCTTTTTAAAATACTATAATTTCTTCAAGAGTGCATTTAAAATTTATTTCATAGTTTATATCATTCCTTTGACCGTGGCAGCCACAGGGATCATCTGCCAAAGTTGCTGATGGGACAGACGAGTCACACAGAAGGGCTGGGTGACATTAGCAGTCAGGTACTAATTAAACCTAAGCTTTCTGATTTCACATACTATTTTTGTAAACACAAGAGGCTCCTATTTTTTAAAATTTGGAAATTAAGCAGTTCTCAGTGCTCCCTTTCTCTAGGCTTTCTGTGCAAATAATATAACAAAATACAACACAAGTCAAATCTGCAATTAACTTGGGAATTTTTCATCACTGGCTCCACAAAGAACACTTTAGGTTTCTAAATACATTTCCTTTAGCGGTTGCACATGCTTCTGCAGAACTATCTTACCAGCTTAGAAAAGAAGGGCTAGAGAAGCCAGATTTCTTTGCATCTTTCAGCAATGGTGAAATCCTACAGAGACCGGAGTGGGGTACATGAAAGGGACTCTGGCATCCAAAGTAGGTCCCAAGAGGAATCCTTCTACCTTGTATGCTCTGTCTTTACCAGTTACAGCAATAGGGAGTTCCTTTAACTTCCTACTCAATTGGCAGGATGCCTCTGCTGTGTTGTGATTTGGTGGGTGTTTAAGTTGAGATGGTGAAGTGGAAGAAACAAACAAAGCCTCTATGGCCAAATCATAATGAAGTATGAATGTATGCATGAATGTGTCACATCACACACCCTCCACCCACCCACCCACCCGCCCACCTACAGCCTTCTTCTGAAACTGTGGATTCTCTTACCAAGCTGGATAGATGTATGCTGCTTCTTAATGAAAATGTTGAAAGTTCCCACAGTGAATTTCTTTGCTGAGGAATCAGTTCATGCTGCAGTGGGTGGCACTTTCAAGTGGGGACACAAGTGGAAAAGGATGTCATAATCTTTGAATTATAAGGAAAAAAATTGTTAGTATTTATGAGACACTCAGGAGTTCCATGTCTTGCTTTCTGTATGACAGTATAATGCTTCACAAACCCAGTGACTCTGCATTGTATAGTCCAAAAGTCTTACTGTTTTCTCTTTATACAAGTTCACCTGTTAAAAAATTACCAAAGCCCATTCAATGCATAGGATGTTGTTTCAGAAACTTGATAAAAGCTTTTAATAAATCATAAGGAGGTCTAGAGCAGTATTAGAAACAAAGATAGAAAGGAGCTGTAAGTGTAATTTGTAAGTTTAAATTTTATAGTAGCTGTATTTAAAAAAACAAAAAAAGTAAATTAATTTTAATAATATATTTTATTTAATCTATTGTATGTATATTATTATTTCAATATGCAGTTGTATGTCACATGATACACAGATCATGTCAATATATAAAATAAAAATTATTACGGATGTGGATGTAGTGCAATGTAAAGGTTCTGGTTCAATTCCTAGTACCACCAAAAAAAAATTATTGAGGTATTTTATCTTCTTTTTTCATACTAAATCTTCAACATCTTAGAAGTAAATCTGGTACTTCAGGGGACATTCAATTGGATGCTAAAATCTCATAAAAATAATCTATATTTAGATTTCATAAAATTTACAGAGGAAAAAGTTGATTCAAATTTCCAAGTTGTTCCAGACATGCACAACCAAATTGAGTGTTTTTAAGTTTACATTTAAGTCGATTAAAATTCAATAATATTAAAAATTCAGTCTTCAGTTGTGCTAACCACTTTCCAAGTGAGGAGTAGCCACTTGTGGTCAGTAGATACCATGTCACACAGCACAGATGTAGTCCAGTGAATCCCTGTTGCACTTTAAACCACCACCGTTCTCCCCAAAGATGCAGTCATTTTAAAGGATTAGAACATAGGGCAAAAAGAGGCTTGAGAATTTCCCTTGACCACTGCACACCATCCATCCACCTAAACCACCACTACCAACAACAACGCCAATGCCACGACATCAGTTGGTTATTTCTGTCTTCCCATTAGTCAGCAGCTCTCCAGAGTGATAGAAGCTCTGTTAATCCCGTGGAGCTGCATGCCAGAGAGGGAAGGAGAGAGGGGAAAAAGGAACTGTGCTGTAGACCTTGCTGAGAGGACAGCAGAGAAGCCAGAGAGGGGCCCAGCGCAAGAGCACCAAGGAGGCCTTTCGGTCCCCTCCCTTCCACTGCCTTCCGGTCAGTACAAACCACCTCACAGGATCTGGGGTCACTTCAATTTCCTTGGAGTCTCCTGAGAAAGGGTAGAGGTTTTCATGCAAATTAGAAAACACTCTTATCTCTGTGGAAAGGATTACAATCAGTCATCGCCAATAGGTTTTTTTCCTTTTTGCTTTTCTTCAATTGCTTTGAAGGGAGAGGCTGAACTCGCTCTGTGCCGGACTTCTAGCTCCCTCTTTTCCCACCTGTGTGTCCTTGGATGGGAAAACACAGCTCAAGTCCCTATCAGTGAAACATGGTTTCAATGAGCATTAAATGAGTTGACATTTAAAGCAGCTTAAAGGAAGTATGCTGGATGAGAAGCTTTCAAGAAACAGGAAAGTGTGGTATTATTGTTTTAGACTATGTATTCTTATAAAGTTTATCAACAACGAACTATATAACTTCTATGTACAAAATGAGCATTGAAAAGACATCACCTCCTAAAGTGCACAAAGGAGTAAATGCATTGCGTGATTTGGCAAGGAAGTATTTGTTTTTAAGTAAACAAATATTGGGCTTATTTCACATGAATGCACCTAGCAGCACCTTCCAGTTCTACCCTAAAAAGGAGCATATATTACCTGCAGACCTTTTTAAAACCATGCTGTTTGTGTCACTCAGTTAGTACTCATTAAAAATAAATACAGTCTTCTGCATTGCAGAAGAAAACACAGATTTTGCCAGCGGCCACTTGTCTGCCTTCACATATAAGCTCATACATTTTTCCTTAATCTTTGCCTCCTCTCCTCTACATGCTCCTTTTCTAGCACCTTATGCCATCATTGTCCTCCAAAGAGACCACAGCTCACAAGGGACCTCACACCCAAGCTCTCACCATACAAGCTCTTAAAGTCAATGCTCAAGTCTCTAAGATAATTTGCAATGACCTTATGCCTTGTCCATCCTCTCCTATAACCCATAGCTGTTGTTTATTTAAAGGGATTTATAAAGCCCTGTGAACAGGCAATGATTTCCTTTCAGGTCATCATCTCAGATCAGTGGATTCTTACTGCCTCTGGATTAGAAAGATCACTGACCTTAAGCCAAAATCCAGGACAAAAAAAATGAGCAAGGAAACCAGAGGCACAATGAATGATTTCCTTAAGTAACAACTGAGGAAATCCTCTCCATGTGGGTATACATCATTATGTGAATCTATGCCATCTGTAGATGATCAGCTTAGAACTTGCACATCCTCATGTTATCCATTGTGGAGAGTGTGGCATTATAGAGGCTATTTTGGGGCAACACCGTGAGATATTTCACAGATATTTAGCTGCAATAACTTTCTATCAATTTGTCATGGGTCCAGAAAAGTGCAATGTTAGGACAGTGGTGGTTTGGTAGAAAGAGCCCTCGAAAATCCAGCTTGCATCCAATCCTCCCAAGTACTGGTGGTGACTTTCAGCAGGTCATTTTACCCCACTGAAGGCTCAGTTTCCTTATTGGTAAATAACCATCAGAATAGCCAAGGTGTATACGTGAGGATTAAGCAAAATAATCTATTTTTCTAGGCTGTTCTTAACCATAAAGGGTTTATTAAATATATATATAATATTATTTAGCTACGTGAAAATATATTCATAACATATTGTTTAATGAAAAAGTAGATCACTTGATACCATAAAATGATATAAACTGTGCAATTAATGACCACATCTTTGTAATCATTCTGAGTTTCTCCTAAACTCTAGATTTGTAACCTCACCTGCCTAATTCTCATCTCTACTTGAATCTCAGATCTTTACATATCGCAACCAAACTCCTGATCCCTCTTCCTCACCTAACCTGCCTGTCTTCAGCTTTCCTCATTTTAATGAATGACAGTTTATTTCACCCATCCTTCCTGAAGAGAAAAGCAAAACTTTGGAGTCATCCTTGGCTCTTCTTCCATGCCTCATGTAGGGGTGAAGGAAAAGCCTCCCCTTTGCCCTCCAAGGATGGGATGAACTGACAACAGGCAAAATAAAAGACACAAATTTTTAACAGGAAAAAAAGACAGCGCAGGAGTCATACACAAAGTATGAGACTCAAAGCAAAGATCAAATACTTGAAGCATCAATAACCTTTATAGGAGATAGGGAAGCGGTAGAATAGAGACTTAGAGACTGGGCCTGCAGACGGCCAGTCTGTAACTAAAAGCAGGATAAAGCTTGACATCTTTGCCTTCATTTTGTATCTTTATTACTTTAAACTTTGTGTCAGATACCTGCACAGCTCTGTATATAGGCATTTTAATCACTTAAGAAGTGTCTGTCTGAAAGCCAGCAACACAAGCTTTATTGGCCCTAAATTTGCCTAACCTCTCTCATCTCTCTTCAAGACTGAGGACACTGGCTGCCAGCTTTTCAACATCCTTGTCCAGATCCCCAGGAGAGACACCTAGTCATTGTCCTGACCCTGCAGTCACTTTGGATTCCAGGAATGGCAGAGCATTGCAGTCAGGTCATGTCATGATCAGATAACTGCCTCACCTAAGCAATTCTCCATGTCAGGAACTGAGGCTGCCCCCTAACCTGGTGCCATCATCTTCTGAGGACTGGATCGTCCACTCGAGCTGTAAGGACTTCACTAGAGCCAATGTGCAGACCCAGAAAAGAGATGCTGATTCACCAGATCACAGTTTGACCAAGACTGTTTAATTATGCCTACATCTCACCCCCAATTTATCCAATATTTAAGCCTAAAGCTCCTCTCGGTACCTATGAAGACAAAGTTGAGAGGTTTAATCTCACTTGTTTTCCCATTATGGCCATGTAATGTAAATTCCTTTCCTACTCCACCATTAGTTTTCATGTGTGATTTTTGGAATGGCCAGACCTGATTTTTTAGGACCATCAGTCAGGCCTCTGGTCTAGGATTCCACTAACATTGGGAGTATAGGCAATTTTTAGTAGGATAGTAAATGATTTTTAGGCGAAGTTAGTGGGCTTGGAGAATGCACAATGTGCTGGGAGAAATTCTGTTGGGCCCACAGAACAATGGTTTATAAAAAAATTCTCTTTGAAGTATGGAATGGGACCAAAATAAGAGAAAATGAGTATATCACAAAAGTCTATCCAGATGTGGTGGCAGACTTTAGTGTTCCTTTCTGAGTTTAGTCTCCTCTAATCAATGAAATTTCAACAAGAATACCAAAAGCAGCAATGCAGACAGCCTCTCTCTGTGCTGGGCAAAGAAACAAAAATCCCTTGGCACATCAAAGTGCCAGCTTAGGGGGATCATTTTCTGAGCCCTAACACTTACATTCAATCTTTCAGCATATCCTATTGTTTCTACTTTCAAAATATATCAAAATGCCAACTTTAGCTCACCTGCTCCAGTGTGCCATCGAGCCCATATCTACCTCTCCCCAGGTTACTGCCATAGCCTCCTAACTGGTCTCCCTGCTTCCGCCCTTACCCCAATAGCCCACTTGCATCCCAGCAACCAGAGAGATGCTTTTAAACCCTCTGTTATTTCACATCTCTGCTGTGTACAAAACTCTTCATGACTCCCATGCACTATGAGTAAAAACAAAACACAAAGGCCTACCCAAGCCTGCATGATCTGACACCCCAATTCCCCAACACCTCTGGCCCTTACCATTCTTCCTTTGTCCACTCACTCTGCTTCTGCTACCCCAGCCTCCTGGGTGTCCCCAGATAGACCCACCCCTGCTCCAGGGCCTTTGCACTCACATCTCCCTGCCTGTTCTTCCCCAGCCACCACATGGTTCCTCCTCCCAGTCTTCAGTGGCACCTTGTCAGTGAGGTTGGCTCACTAGCTCCTATTTTACAGAAACGTCCTCAGCCCTCCAGCCTCCCCTGGGCCCTGTCCCTGCTTCATTTTTCCTCATGAAGCTTATCATCTCCTGATACAAACCACTTCATCACGTTAACCCTATAGCACACACCCCTATGCATGTGTATGTAATTTGTTTAGTATCAACCACCTATCACTATCGGATAAGCTCCATGGGGGCAGGGATTGTTTTTAATCACCAACTGCTCTAGCTCTACTACCAAGAACTGAGCCTGGCAAAATAAGGCTCTCAATAAATATTTTTTAAATAAATGAGTGAATTATTCACTAATTCAATGGATATTGCTAAGCCCCTTCTGTATGCTAAACATTGTTATAAGAGCCTGAAACAACAGAGTAAATAAAATAGACAAAGATACTCTCTCATAGAGCACATCTATATATAAATCCGTACCTATGTCTGTCTCTGCCTGTCAGTGTATCTCTGTATTTACCTCTACACGCACTCCATCTTTCCACCTGGAGAGAAGGCTGAAAAACGTGTAGTGACAGTAATATGGGTGATTTTTTACATATTCTTCTATACTTTACAAATTTTCTAAATGGAAGTGTAATTTTTTTATATTTCTAGGGCCTGAGTTGTAGCTCAGGCTACAACTTACCTGCATGCACAGGGCCTCAGGACCACCAAAACGTTTTTAAAAACTAAAATTTCTAAATTGACATATGATTACTATTGTAATAAAAAAAACTAATTGTGTAGAGGGGAAAGAGGAGTGAAGTGACAGTTAAATAGAAGGGCAAACTTTAACATCTATAATGTGTGCTTATGAACGTAGTCAAACATCTGGTTAAGTATCAAATCTTAATAGTCCTGCTGTTGTTGAGGCAGTGTGGCATTTAAATTAGGAGCAGAATTGCTGAGGAGAAATTTCCTGGGTTTGAATCCTTTATAGTCACATGACCTTACTCAAACTTTCTCTGTAGCTCAACTTCCTCATCTGAAGATTAAAAATAATAACGGTACTATTAATAGGAGTACTTTGTAGGTTTACATGAGGATTAATTAGCTAATGTATATAAAACGTTTGTAACAGTACAAGATACAGAGCTAATAATCAATGAAAAATACCATTATTGTTTTTGTTTATGTTATATATTTATTAAGTGAAAGAAAAAAGATTTGTTCTCTAAATCACTGTATTTAATTATGCACCTACTGGGTCCTAGGAAAAAACTGTTTAGTATTTTATTCTCAATCACAAATTTGAATAAATGATTTATAGTATGGGCTTCTGTTGGTAAAACATCAAGAAATAAACAAAAACTGTGAAAATAGAAGCAGTCAATCCTGATAAGCCCAGTTTAGCTCTCAGAATTTTCTCAGACATTGACTGTGAAAACCAAATTCTAGCCACCTGAGAAGAGTTAGGATATTGCCTTCTGAGCTGCCATGAAAAGAGGAGTGAAAATTAATTCGACTAATTGGCACTCTAAAGTGAACAACGAGGCACACAATGTGTTAATTATGTTAGGGTTAGACAAACCGTTACATTGTCTCAGAAAAAAATGTTATTTAAAATAATTCATATTTAAAATTAATGACACTGTCATGTACTGGGTAAATCTAAGTAATTTTTTGAAAAACTCATCCAAATGCCATAGTTTGGCAAACGGTTTTGCCTTTTCAAATTTAACTTTGAAGGCTTTAGTATTTGGGGTATTTATTTGTTGCTTTGTTTTGGACACGAGCCAAAACAATTGTGTTATTAATTGAAAATGTTTTCATTTCACATTTTATCATAATCATTTACAAATAATCCAATTGAATCTGATCAAACAAACTCCTCAATGCAGGAATGCAGGAATTTGCATCTCCATATTCTATACTTTGGCATATTTATTACAATCATATTTATTACAATTAAGGATGTTTACAATGCAACTACATAGAATGGTTCAGAGTCTCAACGTTAATCCATGCTCTTTAAGACAATAGACTAGAATGCTCTAAGTCAAGACTCTATGATGCTAGGTCATACTGTTTCTATTTCAACCACTAATAGAAATGACAAACTGAAAACCTGGTGCAATGATTTAGATACACTGTACTATGTACTTGATAATTGAATAATACTATTTCCTCTCCATTCTCACATCTCTTAGCACTCTCTCAAAATCTTTCCGTTACTACCTGCTCAATTCTTAGAATTCCAATAGAGACCACCAGAGTGGCAAGGCAAACGGGTGCAGAATTATCAATCTGAAGAGTTTTGTAGGCCATTTGTGCTATTCCTCTGACTTCAGGCTGAACTGTACAATTATGAGTCCAAACTTGTACAGTGCTTTGCCCTCCCACAGCAATTGAGATGTATGTATGATAAAGGACATGTATTTGAACACCAGGGTAAAGTGCTTAGTTAAGATTAGTCCATTTTTCATGTCAGGAATTCTCCCTCATAGACCTCAGCTAAGCATAAAACCAAGTCCTTTGAAGAATAACAAGTGATCAATCATCAGTTCATAGGAACACATATTAGGAAGTAATCAGAGCAGGTGGACCCTCAGGACAGAAATGGGAATGCCTCTGAATGGTTTAAGTTCCAACACAAACATAGTCATCTAAATGAAAAATAGTTCAACATCTATTTCATTTAGAGTACCTTTGTCATGACTGTCAGGCAATAGGTGTCAGAGGGAGGAGGGGAGGGATGGAAGCCAGGAAAAAGCTAACATCAAATCTATATATCAGACGCAATCCATTACTGGTGAAGACGTGGACTGTCCTCTCCAGAGATGACCTACAGTGAAGGAACCTAAGGAACTTAGGCCTCTGCTGAGAAAAGAAGAGGAAATTCAGGTTTTTCCTAAGTGTTTGTTGTCCCAGAGACAGGACACTTGCCCTAAAGTTATGCTGTATGATAGACAAGTTAAAAGCAGGGCTTTGGGTGAATGTAGCCTCAATTTGAATTCTGACCCTGTTATTCACATTGTGACTCTAGGTTGCCTAACTTCTACATTTCTCGCTTATGAATTGGGAGAAACTGAGCTGAGTTACTTGCTGTGGTTTGAATGTGGTTTGTCCCCGAGGATTCCTGTGTTGGGGCTTGGTCCTCAGTGTGGGAACCTTTCAGAGATGGGGTCTAGTGGGAAGTGGTTAAGTCACTGGGGACATTCCCCTCGAAAGAGATTAAGGTAGCTCTCATGGGACACCAGTTAATTTCCAAGAGAGTGAGTTGTTATGAAAGTGTAGGCCAGACCCCAAATCACTCTCTGGCTCCCTGTCTTGTGCAAGTTTCCACTACGATGCCCTCCATCCATCACCAGAACTCCTCACCAGAAGCTGAACCAATGGGGCCACCTGATGTTGAGCTTTCTGCTTCCAGAACTGTGAACTAAATAAGCTTCTTTATATACTACCCAGCCTCAGGTACTTTGGTGTAAGAATGGGAAATGAATGAATACAATGGTATTAATGGTACTTAACTTCACAGGGTAGTTGAGATGCTTAAAGCTATGTGTAAGGCGTCTGGGGCACAATGTCATCAACTTTCTTGTCTGTACAGAGTAGAACTGCTGACAAATGAGTGCCGGAGGCTCATCTCCCCCCACCCCCCAAGAAAAAGCTAATTTCCCCTGAGCTCCCTTTAGCCTCACAAAACGTTAACATTATGAAGGCATTTTAATTCCTCCAAATTCTCATAGCATTGCACCCCTTTTCCAGTATTTATTCTTATATACCTGCATTTTTCACGGTTGAAATCACAGTGATTACATGCTTTCATATTCAGATAGTTTCATTTCATCTGCCTTTTAGTCTAGGATCCTGCTGTTCTGTGCATTGTACTCTTTTATTGGAGGTGATTTGGGGATGGACTTGAACCAGGATAAATCAAAGCCTTTTATCAAAACAAGTCTGAGCTCTTTCATCTTGAATTCCTACTCACCATTGCTAATTATCTTGTCAAGTATTTGGCCCTGGCTTCAGCCTTCCAAAATGAATTCCAATAGACAGAAGTTTACCTCGTGGATGAAGAATCAGAGTAATCAAGGCAAACAAGTTTTTAAAAACCGCAGATATGAAATTGCACAGATTGCAGAAGTCTAAGGGATGAACACTATAGCCTGAAGAGATAGACTCACTGTAATAAAAAGCAATAGGCTTGCATCTTGGTGAGTACAAAACCAAAAGGTACAACTGAGAGAGATAAGAGTGGAGAAAGACATTACCACCAACAGGCAAAGAGAGCACTAGGACTATATCCAAACCAATGCCTTCCCTGAGCAATGGAGGCATGAAGTTTTTATTTGGGGGAGAATATACATACTCATATAGGAAAGAACTTTGGGTGGGCACATCCCTGAGCATGCTCAATTTAAGATTATAGTTCAAGAAGGAAAGATGATGGACATATATCTAGGCATGCTGTACTTAAAGTAACTCAGCACATGTTCAAAAGGTTAACGTGGAGGAGACAAACACTTGTGGATATGCTCAGTTCAGGGTCATGAAGATGGAACACAAATACTATTGGACATGCTCCGTTCAATATTATAATGAGCCAAGTTCATTCTAGGTGCCTAAAAGAATGAGTTAGGGTGGCTCAATGACCTTGGTTGGTTCTCAATAAGTTGCTCAAGTCTTAGCTGGAACAAATAAAGAAGGGAGAACTCTGAAAGTGTGTTTATGTGGGAGTTTGTACCTAAAGGTGCTTGTCTTGCTTATCAGCTAACATCACTGTTCTGAATGGCTGGAACAGATGGAAAAAGTGCTTCTCTTTTTAGCCTTTCTTTTTCACTAATAATTAGTATTTTGCTCTACACTTGGCCTAAGATGTAAAAGTGAATAAAGAAAGTAGAAGTTTTTTGGCCTCAAGAAGTTGTTAAAAATCCTTATAACTGATACACAAATATCACATATACATTGTACATGCAATATGGCATTTCATGAATATTGAAAATGGAAAATGGCAAACATTTGTTGCTTACAGCTTCCTTTTTGAGACTTTTCCCTTTTCTTTTTTCCCATAGTATTAAAAATAAATGTGATACAGAGTAAACTTTGGATATTTGTGATTGTTAATCATGATGGATCAACTTGATTGGCTTAAGAAACATCCAGTAAGGCACAGTTCTGGTTCTGTCTGGGTGGGTCATATATGTGGGACCCTGAGTACCATGTACGGTTCCTGGTATCTTCCTCTTTAGTGTTGTTCCCCTTTTCTGTCTCCTGGCTGCCATGAACTTGCTTTACCATGCCCTTTGCCATGATATTTCTGCCTTGGAGCCTGCTAATCATGGACTGAATCCCCAGAAACCATGAGCCAAATCAAACCTTTCTTCCTTTAAGCAGTGGGTGTTGGGTATTGTGTCCCAGCAACAGGAAAGCTGATAAATACAGTAATTTTAAAAGTCTGATGCTAAAAATATTGTGGTGGGAAAATATGAAATTATGTACTTATTTGCTGATTTATTATCTGTCTCCCAGTTTGCAACAATAAGGACAACTTCTTAACAATAGGGACATTAGTTTCCATAACCACCACTGTGTTGCTAATGCCTAGAAAAGGGCTGAGCCACAATAGATGCTCAAAAATCATCTTAAAGAATTGGAAAATAAAATTTAAAAAAATAACTGGAAAACAGACAAATTACAACCTCTAAAGTTGTAGCGTTTGATAAAGTTGGATAGCTCCAACTGGAATGGCAAAACTGCCCATGGACTCCCATCTCTCAGCAGCCATAATATCCTCTGAGGTCATTTGAGGGAGAACTCCAAATCAGGAATTGAGTATTTCCAGCATCTCATTACTTTCAATGAAAAGAATTAACATTCCTGCCTACAGCACAGAATACTGTATTGCCACCTGAGCCTATATTCAGAGGTATTATTTAGAATCAGTACCCATTAGGACAGAGATTCAGTTTCTCTGCATCTTAATTTTGTTTTAATAATATTTAAACAGGGAAACCACTTTGCTCACTGTGAGCTCCCAGGCAATTTATAGGTTGCATATGTCTTATTTCAAAGTACTGCTGCATTTAAAATTTAAACGTAGTTCCCAAGAAGAATATTCTTTAGCTTCTAAGGATAAACATAAAGTTACCAAAACAAAAGAACCTGTGCTCAGGAATCTTGGGAAAGAAACAGAAAGTCATCATGTCCATGGTTAATCCAATACCTGGGTTCATGGATTTTATTCACAATTTTAAATGGAAAATTTTCAGAAATTTTTATAGTTCACACAAGTTCTTTGCATTAGTTATTAGTACCTTTAGCAACTTCTCTCTGTTGCAAATGGCATCTCAGAGATGTCCAACAACCTTAATGCAAACCAAACTGTCTGGAGAATATGAAAAAGTAATCTCCATGTATGCCTCCCACCCCTAATCAATAATTCAAAGTTATAGCTGGTGCTGTTTTAGTAGTTGGTGTTGTGAAGATACTTTTCATTTTCCTTGACAAATTGCCAAATGCAAATGGATGCAACAGTAGCATTATGACGATCTAAGAAGGATCTAGTGTTTAACCTCTCTTCTTCATTCATCCCTGCCTTGCACACTGTGGACAAGTATGCCAAAAATACAAAGGAACCTTGTCATAAATACACTTACAAAGCTAAGAGATCTTTTTTGTTTTTCTATTCCTGAAGGGGAATGACCTTTTCACAAACAATGAACAGGTCAAAAATTGTATGTGGCAAAAATAGGGCCCCTTTCCCTATCCTAAACCCCCAAACTCATCAAAGCTGCTCTGAGGTTTTATTTGTATGCACATTTGGCTTCCTGCTGTGAAACCTAATTTCTGATTATAAAATGAAGTGTCACAGAAAATATAGAGTAGAAATGGATAAAATTGCCAAATTTAGCAAATAAAAATACAGGATGCCCAGTTAAATTTGGATTTCAGATAAACTAATTTTTCAGTATAAGTATCTTTCATGCAATATGTTGGGTGTAATTGTATTAAAAATGTATCAGTTGTTAGAATCTGAAATTCAAATCTAACTAGGAATCCTGTGTTTTATCTGGTAAAACCTGGGAGGAGTGTCTGAGTAAAGAGCATTTCCCTTTCTCCCCAACATCTGAGTGAGGGCAGCTGTATATAAAGCTCAGCTGGAGACCTATCCAAGAGTGGCCAGAGTGCTTTAAGATGAGCCACACTTTTATCCTTTGATTTTGTTTGTTGTTATTGTTGTCGCTCTTTGGAGAAAGATTTACCCTTTGCTTTTTATACCTTTATTTGCAAATAAAGTTTGCCTTATAATAGTAGCATGGTGAATGGAAAGTGCAGCCACTTCAGCGCCAGCGTACCTGGGATATAATTCCAACTCTCACATTTATCCACAATGTGATCTGACTAATTAGCACACATTCAGTACCAGGGATGATAAATATCTGGTCTGTATATTCCCCAGGTTGAAATGAGAATATAAAAGGAAAGAAAAACTACTGTCACATCAGTGTATAAGTCAACTGTCCAATGTTCCTCCATTTCCCACCAGTTTGTGCCCCCAGAAAAAGGAACGCTAGATTTATAATTCTGAGTTTGTTGGTAAAGGATCAATAGGTAGGTTTACTTGCTATAGCTCTTTCTTTGTTTCCTTCTTTAATATTTTTATTGATATATAATTTATCTGTGGTAAAGTGAGCAGTTCTTCAATGTACAACTTGATAAATTTTTATTATGCATTCACTCATGTACCATGAGGAAGTCAAGATCTAGAATATTTCCATATGCCCAGAACCTTCCTTGAGCTTCTTCTCAGTCAATACCATCTGCCTAAAGGGAACAATGATTCTGATTTCTATTAGCATATATCAATCTGTTCTTGAAGTTCATGTAAATGGAATTATAGTAAAGGTATCCTTTTGGATCTAGCTTCTTTCACATAGTATATTATATGTTCGAGATTCATCCATGTTGTCTCACATATTAGTAGTTTACCTTTTTCATTCCAGCATGCTATTTCATTGTATAAATACAGTACAGCTCATTTATCCATTTTAAGGTTGGTGTACGTTAGCGTTTCCAGTTTGGGAGTATTATTAATAAAGATACCATGTGCATTTTTACATACCTTTTTGTGAACATATATATTCACTTCTTTTACATGTAACTATCTAGACTATAGAGTATTTTATGTTCTCACTCTCTCCAATCCTATGTGAATCAAAAGTACATAACTTGGGTGATAAACTTACAAATGTGTGTGTTTTTAAAAAGAGGAAAGAAAAGAGCTGGAGATTTAGCTCAGTGGCGCCATACCTGCCTCGCAAGCATAAGGTTTTGAGTTCGATCCCTGGTACCAAAAAAAAAAAAAAGAGGGAAGAAGAAAGTAAGAAAGCAAAACACAAAGGAAGTGTAGCATATTTCCTTTACCAAACCACACAATTCATAAATGAATGTTTCAAACTCAACTTTTAGTGTCGGAGAGGCCCCTGAATTTAGGGAAACAGCTTCTTTAACACCGTTTAGAAAACAGAATCCATGGGCAATTTTGGACTTTATATACTTAGTCACCTATGAGCAATGTACTTAAGTTTAAACAAATGTCATTTAATATAAGAAAAAAATTGTAGTTTTTATATACAATTTATATTTAAACCTTTGCATTTATCTTACATCAGTCTGAACAATACTTTTTTCAATTTTCAAGTTGCTAAAACTATCACATCATAGCACTTTACTTCTTACAAATATAAAAATACAAACAAATCAGTTTAGAAGGATGAAAGACATTTTAAATGTCATCGTTAGTTTCCATTCTGGCAAGAAATAAGACCTACTGAATTTTATGCAAAATAAAATTTTATAAAATAGGGCAAATATAAGCCTTTCACTTTCTACCCCCATGGGCAGTTGATGCTTCTTGCTGCAATGCCCCAGCACAAGCCCACAGTGCTCTCACATGGGAGGAGGCAAGGGGCTGCCCTTCAGCTGGGTCACTGCATGCACTCGAACTCCTCTGATGTCAGCACTAATGTACTGCAGTGTTGAAGCTGCTCACAGAAGCAGGTTTATGGGGCTGAGTCAGGAGGAAGAAGCAGAGCTCACCAGCACAGGAGTGCTTTGAAATAAAGGTCTAAGAAATTCAGAATGTGCTTGTAAAGTACAGTCACTTATAAATCACAGACAGTGATTTAAAAGAGTTCAATTTAGGATTTTTTTTTTTTTACTTTATGATGGTATAAAACTAATATGCATTCAGTAGAAGCCATACAGAACATTTTAAATTGTGAGCTTCTTCCCGGCTAAAACTCCACAGTAAGATACTTTCTCATGATGCAGCAGCAGTGGGCCATTGCTGCTGGTCAGCCACCTGATCACAAGGGTGAACAGCTGACACTTCACAGTGGACTGTGTTGCTAAGCTAGGATATCCAGTAGGTTACATGTATTAAATGCATTTTTTACTTATGATATTTTCAAATTCAGATGGGGTTATCAGCATGTAATTCCATCATAAGTCGAAAAGAATCTGTTTTGTGAAATGTATTATTTGGCCTGCAAATATTTTTTAGCAACAAAATAATCAGTAATGCCAAGAGCCCAGTAGTAGGATTATAAGATTAAGCCCTCAGGGGACATGCTTATAATGCCCCAGGGCACTAAGAGGGATGAGGGTTCTGGAATAGTATTTGTTCATTCAAAACACATCTAGCAGAAACTGGTATACGAGATTGAAACAGGTCACTGGGAAGAGAGGGAGACATAGTACAAAAGAAGTCAAAGGGTTGGTTCCTCACCTCTAAAATTAGATCTCTCTGAATTGTATCTGTCCTAGCCTCCCCGCTCAAGTAGTCAGGGGAGGTGGCAGACTCAGGCTCAAATCTCAAACTTGCCATTTACCAACTATGTGACTTGAGGACATTAATTTCTTGAGCTTCAGTTTTCTTATCTTAAAAAGATGTAGTCAACAGTGGCCACCACAGGATTGTCTGCAGGGCAAAGTTGAATTGTGGAAGTTCAACAATGTTGGTTTGGTAGGAATCAACCCTCCCTCAGCCCTTCCCCATTCTGTTTTTCTGTTAAAATACCCTGAGCAGTTCAATAGTCATTTCTGCCTCTTGAGATGATTTTGCATGCTGTTACTTGTGTTTCAGTTCCTGAGACACAATTTTATTTAGAGAAAAACAGGAGTGCCTCAGAATTAGTATCTTCAACAAACATGTTTGAAAAATTTATGGAAATGCAATCTGAAAGGGTGGAGTTCAGGGTACATTTTCCCCCTGTTTAAAAAACAACAACAGGGGAATTAGAGCTTGAATTTACTGCAATACTGATCAATTTTAGTAAAAGCCAATTAAACCTTCCCCTCCATTTTCACAGTATTTCACGTATAATAAATACTGAGCACAGCCAATAGGTGTTGAAATGAATTGTAATGGTCAGCCTAATTCTACATGTAATATAAGCAGAGCCCAAGCCAATTTTCCTCTCAAAAGTGACTTCAACAACCAGAAGGTCATGGGATGAGCATGGTGAATCTGTAAATCTTTGCTCCTTAGGGAATATAGGAAATGCTTACAAACTGAATTTATTGCAGCAGAGTGTTTATAAAACCTTGTGATTGTTTCATTTTTTCCTTTGATTATAAGCAAATTTCATCAGCCATCTACCCAGAGCAGGCCTGGGGTTAAGGAGAATTACCTGCAGATTCCAATATAAAGGACCTCACTGTTCTCAGGCAAACTGGAACATGCAGTTATTTACTATACGGTATAATTTGCAGTGGGAGATTGGATACGACAGGCTGAGCAGTACAGAAAGAGGATTTTAGAGGACAGGGGAATTTCTTCATGGAAGAAAATAAAATTCTTAGTAACACAATGAATAGTAGAGTAACAGTGGTAAATTACTTAATTTACTTGGGTAAATTATTTAATCCCTGGCCTAAATGAGCTCAGATATGAACAGGATAATATTATCTAACTTCATAGGGTCAGTTTAAGGGTTGAGTTAAAACAGCAGTTCTCAAATTGGAGCGTGCACCAGAATCATCTGGAGGACCTGTTAAACCACAGATTCCTGGGCTCAATCCACCAATCCTGTTTCAGTAGGTCCAGGGTAGGCCTCTACCATTTGCCTTTCTAGCAAGCTCTCAGGTGTCACTGATGTTGGTGAATTGGGTGCTGAGACCCACTGGGTTAAATACAAGTGCAGGGCTTAGAACAACCCCTAGCACATGGCAAACAGTAAGAGTGAGTTATTATTTATGAGCTTTTGAGCTGGGTTTAAATGGATAAATAGGAGTTCTCCAGGTGGAGGATGATCCTCCAAGAAAAGTTACTAGTCAAAAAAACCAGAGCAATGTTTCAGGGATTAAATATATTTGGTATAGCCAGAATATAGAATGCTTTAGGGCTAGCCTGGCAGAGAACATTAGAGGATAGCTTAATGATTTGATGAGGCCCTGCTATTACAGTTCTCCCCCTGTTGGTATTTCTCTTGTGAGGTATTTCTCTTTGGAATGCTAGGGGTAGGGCCCAGGTGCAGGCATCAGCACATGCCAGGCACACAGTGAACATTCAGCAAATGCTTGAGATCCGAGTGCATATAAACAGAAAAGGTAAAATTTTGTGTAGGTTTTAAAGGGCAGCAGTTGACCAGTTAGCAACGTCCTAATTTGGAAAACACAGGCAGCCCTGAATTTCTTAGGCCAAATACAGGATTTTACGGCAGCTAAGCAGCTGAAACTGTCTTGTTATTTCATCCCAACAGAACAGGGCAAATCCACAAAGCAATTTTGTCTACTGAAAAACAATTACAGTCTGATGCGGGGAGAACACCACGAAAGGCTAGGAAATTTCCAAAGAGCCAGAGTATATGAAACCTGGACAGATTTAATCACCCTTGTTGTGGCCAATTCTTAAATGTGGAGCTTAATTTCTTTTTTATTTTCCATAAAGAACCAAATTGGAGAGGCTTCCAGAAGTGAGAGTCAAGGCCTCAGAACTGGAAAGATCTCACCACTGAAAGAAAGGAAAAAATGCAAAATGCAGGTTACAAAAGCTGAAGGGCATCTCAGATGTTTATATCCTATAAGTTCACGCTTGGAAGGTAAAATGTAAAATATAAAGTGATTGTGTTTGTCACAGGATAACAAGGGAATTTTTGTAAAAAGAAAAAAAACCACTCAGTCTATATGATAGGCTATGTGGTCAGGCTGCATAGTGAAGTTTGTTTCCATTTTTTCAATGTGTCGAGTGTGGCCTCAGCAAGATGAATGCCACAAGTCTACATGTAAGGCTCTTCATGGCCATCAGCCTGGGACCAAAGGGCCTTTCTGTGTTTGGCCTTAGCAAGCAGAAGCAAGCAGAATTTAACTTACCTCAGGTACTAAGGAAGGAGAGAGCAGGGAGTCCCAACAGTCTGGTGCGCACAGACCAAACAAGGGACCAACTCCTGGATGGCGCTCTGTGAACATAGAGTGGCTCACGGGAAATCCAGAAGAAGGGAAAGCGGAGAGGGCCAAATGGCCAAGGTTAGAGGCTAGGTTCTGCTTTGGTCACTTAATCTCTCTTTACCTCAGTTTCTTCATCTGTAAATTGGGACCAATAATAGTGCCTACCTTACAGTGTTGTGAACATTGAGTGGGTTATATCTTAAATGTCACCACCCAAAAGGCAATGCCAAAATGCCTACCAGCTGAGAGGCCCCAGGAAGTTAGTTCATTTAACCTCCCTGGGTTTCAGTTTTCTCAGAAAACAAGATGACAGAATGAATGTATCTCTGAGGTTTCCTGTTCTTAACCACTGGATTCTGTGTCTTGGCTGTGAATGTTCTGTTGTGAGGAACAAAGACTGACTTTTGTCTTCTCTCCTCACTAACCTTGCCATGAATTCCTGAGCTACTTCAGCACTGAATTGTACCCTAAGAACATGTCATTTACTCAGGAACCTTGACTTGTTCATGACAGTTTGCACACAATGAGTGTCTATTTACAAACATCATTTTTCAGAAGGTACACCAATACTGAGGTTTAATTCCTGGCACTACATAGCTCCAGTCCAAAAGCCTTTTGGAAACTGCAGCAGAAATATTGACCTTTATGGTTGAGGGCAGAGACTCCATCTGCCTTTGCCCTTCCCACTAGAAAGAATTGCAAGGATAGAAGTGGATGGCACAGGATCAACCTCTCTGAGTTGGGTGTGATTTCATATAATCTGGCTCTCTGGAGTTGGGTGTGAGTAGTCTTGGCCAACCTACTCAACTGGAGGGAAACCAGGATGCTGTTAGTAGAAAAGCAGACAAGATTTCTGGGTCGGGAAACAACAAATAAAAGAAAGTATTGTCCATAAGCATTTGTGACAAGGAGATAAGAATACTTGGGAAGAGGGAACACAGAGGAAATCCAGGCTGGCTGCTTTGTTTCGTGGGAGGTGGGAGGCCAGAGGCCTGACTTGGCAAGCAGCCTCTCTGGAGCCCACACTTCTACTCAGAAGAAAGGAGCTTAGGAAGTTGAGAGGTGAGTTTCCCCGAAGGAAAGCCATGCCTAACAAGAGATGGAAAGAGGCTCCCTGCAGAGGAGACACCCTGCAGGTGTGACATGAGAGACAGTAGCAAGGAAAACTTAAGCTGTGCCAGTCTGAGAAAACAGTTTTTCAAACTCATTAGTTACGGAAAGAAAGGCACAGTGAAGATCCCAGAAGAACAAGCTGAGCTCCTGGAAAATGCTGAGAAAAGCTGGTTTATTCTCGGTGTGTTTCCCTATTTTTATAACTTATCTCAACTCTTCTTCAGATGGAAATGGTTGGTCCCAGCAGTGTTGTGTGGAGAGGCTATCCATGTGAATATGCATGGGAAGGTCTTCAGGGATATGCTTGGGAAGGATGATTTCAAGCGTGGAGATTAGCCCACCTGGCTTGAGGAGCAAGGATGATTACTGAGCATTTGGCCTTGCAGACAGTCTTTATCTTCAGAACACATTTCAAAAGTGAAAAAGCAAACAAAGCTGATTATGAGGAAAATGGATTTGCTATAACCAAGTTGTGAGAACAGACATGGGGAGAGGAGTAAAGACCACAAACTCAGCTCTTCAGAATGTGAATGCTCTACAGCTTAGAAGTGAAAGTTGCTTGTGTTTGAGTTTGTAAACTAGGGCATCGCCAAGGTCCCAGAACAGAGAATGAAGGAGGTGGGACTAGGAACCACTGTTCTACGGAGGTGCCCTGACCCTTAAAGTCCACCCAGAAAAAAAAAGGCAGACATCATCTACACACATTTTGAAGGAAGACCTCTACCTTCATCAGCCCAGAATTTTGCCCCTTGGATTTGGGCTTCAACTATCTATGCATGGTCTGGGTGTTTCTGAAAAACCTTCTCCTTAGGCTGGGTTTTCTATCTCTTCTCAGCCCTTCTGTGTGTCTGAACCCTATCCCCTCTATGAATCCTTCTCTGGGCACAGTGGTGTCATTCATTCAACACACAATGGGTCCTTTTTCACTGTTTTCCTTCTTATATGCATTCGCCTCACTTTCCCAGTAGGGCCATCATATCCTAGAGAGTAGCATCCTTGACTGGTTCATGTTGGGGTCCCTACAAACCAGCACAGTGCCTGGCAGGATGTTGATACTCAGAGCATGCTTATTGGTTGGATTTGCTCTTGCCTTAAGGTGGCTTCAAGCCCAGGAACCAGGAGAGTCAAGTGCTGCACTGGCTTCAATGAATTCCAGGAGCAAAAGGACAAGGACTAAGGGAAGAGGCCCTGAGAGAGAGAAAGAAGACATCTCCTAAAGCTTCATGGAAGCTGTGGGAGTCATCCTGGAGTCAAAGGCTGCCTCTGACCATTCTGCTGAAAATCTCTACAGCTATGGAAGCTCCTGCCTGTAGGGATCAGGATTCTTACAGGATTTATGGCCAGCTAGTCCCTAGGAACAGTTCAAAGGGATTTGCTGAATCATAGGTCATTCAACAAATATTTAGTATGCCCTTGTTTCATCTGCTTCAAGCACTAGGCACAGAGCAATGAACAAACCCGACAAAATCCCCTGTCCTTGTAGGGCTTACATTACAGTCAGGGGAGAACAGGTAATAAGATGAGGAGAATGTATAGTATGTTAGCCAATGTTATATATTCAACATTAGATAGGTTCAGGAATTAGGCAAGACGATAAGAATAAAACACACACAAAATGGATATGGTCCCTGCAATTGAGGGACAGAATCTTCTGAGGGAGACATCAGCCTCCAATAAATTCATTAACATAGGAGACAGGAAAGGTTTATGCTACAAGAGAGCTGGGAGTGTGGAAGATACTCAGTATTTAATGTCAACCCGTGGGGTTGGGAAATTTTGCAGCCAAGAGGTGATATCTGAGCTGGTTGGTTAAAGGATGGAATTTCAGCAAAAGGAGGAAGAGCATTTTCAGCTGAGAGAACATGAGAGCTACAACTGCATGACAATTGTGGAGAAAGAGACTCAGTGCCAAGACTGTGGGGGAATTTAGCAATACTGCAGGGGTGGGAAATGAACCTGCTGTGGTGAAGGGTGTGAAGCTTCCAGTGTGGGGAGGACAGAGTACTCACTCATTTGCAAGGCTGGGGGGTATTGCTCACATGGAAGTGTTTCTGCACTGTGTCCTTCAAGGGGTCATAGTAAGCGTCTTGTCACAGGTTTCCTTAACAGATTCTTCAGAAAATGTATAGACCTTCTCATCTAACTAGCTCAGCGGATGCTTTCAGAGCTAGAAGGCAGTGACCAGAATGGTCAGAAACCCAAATTAGGAAAGGATCTATTCAGGAACATGGAGCAATTTCCCATGGCAGGAAATGCAGGGGAGTGGATCTCAGCCACTGCTGCCACCCAGTTCCTTCCCTGTTCATCCATCACCCTCTTGTCTCTAGAAAAGATGAGGCCTGGGTAAGACTGGTGAGACCCATTTACTAACCTAGCATGTGACGAGGTCCCCCAAACTCAAAGCATTTCCCCCTTGGCTTTACAGAAATGTGTAATGTTTCATTACAGATTTATCACTCCAGTTGGGAAAAAAAGGCAATTGCAAACTCTTGAGGAAGCACAGCTTTGGGTGTTTTTCATCAAGGGTCCTCTAAAAATTCTGCTCTCTGGAAACTCTTTTGTGAGTATCAGACCTAAGCTTTGCATCACAATTTGGGCCACTTTGATCCACTTTTAGGGTGAATAACCACCCTGGCTTGCCCAGAATTACTCTAGTTTAGAAAGAAAGTCCCACATTCTAGAAACTCCTCAACCCTGGGCAAACTGGGTCAGTTGGTCACCGTACCATGGGCCACTTTGTTCCTTTCCACTAACATCACTGTGAATTTAAACTCTCCCCACCCCACCCCGGTAGCTGGCAAAGTCAGATTTCAAGCTCTTTCTATGAGTTCTGGCTCAAGTCAGGGAAAAAATAAGCCCTCAACAGCTTCTGTTCTCCAGAAAGAGGTTATACAGTTTTCAACATGCCAGCCAAAAAAAAAAACATTATTCTCGGCTTGATTGCTTTGCCAGTTGATAGGCAACGGCAGAGATGAGCGGTCTCCAGGAGCATTATTTCTGCTCCTGGGCTGGTTTTGAGCCTCTCAGCTCTGCCACTTGACAACACCAGGTTTCCAGATGCTGGCAGGGATGCCACAGTCTGTCACCCTCAGGTCCGCTTTGAATTTTCCTGTTCTGACAACTAGACAAGATGTCTTTTGAAGGATGTTTAATACTTGGGTGGTTTTTTTTCAAGATAGACAGGCTCCAGAGTAGATTTGCTTTAGGAAATACTATATGTTGGGGTCTGGTCAGTACCCTATTTGAAGAGACTGCCTGAAGGGTTACAAAGTTTAACATATTTTGTCCTGCAATTTAAATAAGTACGCTGACCTTTTGCTGACAATGGATAACATAGACTTGAATAGAAGCTTGGAGGAAATGGATGGAACCTTGACTGGTTAAAGCTGATACAGCATTTGCTTCACCTCTGGCGCATACAGGGTATTACAGAGTGACTAAGATTATAGTAAACCTTAAGAAGATGCTTCTAATGCAAACTATCTACCTGAAAGTGCTGCTGCTGTGAAGCCCCATAGAAAAGAAGGGATTTGAGGAAAATCCAGATTCTCCCCAGCCTTATTACCTTCCCTCCTTCAGTTCTCACAAGGTTCTGAGTCCCAGACCAAGGATTGTTCTAGAAATAGTTTGCTCTTGGAGAAATGCACAAGGAAATGTGAATACAAAAGGAAAAGAATCTACTTCCAGGGAAGCAGAATTAGGAGGAAATGAGAAAGTGATGTGTCAAAGGAAATATGTGGAAAGGAAGCAGGAAGGGGGCATTTCCCAAGCAGGGTGATCGTGTGGTAGGCAATTTTGCTGGGTGCCAAAAATATAGTTTGAGAGATGTTGGACAGGTTTCTTGTTTCATCTATTTACTCTGGCAGAGGAAACACGGTGTCAGAAATTCTTCTTTTTCATCTTCTAGATCAAGTTCAGTCCTTCTCAGAAAAGTTCCATCCCATGAAAACCGCCTTAGAATGTGAATGGGGTTTCCAGGCAGGTTTTACTCTACTAGCAGTAAAGTGGAGGGCCCTGCAGGGGCAGGGATGTCAGAAGGCTGAAAAGCATAGGTAAAAGTGTCATGTTAAATAAATATTGTCCAACTGCAACACCTTTCCAGCCAACACTGGTCCTGTGGGAAGGAAAAGAAAACAAAAAAAGCTTAAAATTGTTTACCTTGGACTTTTCTCCTAACCAGACTGCTCAGGAATTAAATCTCAGTAAGATTTGTGCAAGGCACACAGGTAATGGGGAAAAAATAAGAACCAAGGCACATCATGTACAGGTACAAGCACTCAATGATAAATGTAAACATACTGTATACCTAAAATGTACCAATAAAAGAATTTAAGAAAAAAAAAAAGATTTGTGCAAGTAGATCTCCCCTAATGCCTTTCATGTTTTACAAGACTCGCTTTTTCTGCCAAGGCCAAAGCACCAGCCAGTGGCCTTCGGGGCTTCCTAAACCTCAAGCTTTGAGGGAGGCACCAATTTTTAAGCAACTTGTGCTCTGAGAAAGCTCAGAGATAGGAATGATAAGAAAGCTTAGAGACAGGGATTTTCTCTGGCTCCACTGGGCTATATCTCACTGTCTCCAAAACCTCCACAGGCCCCTCTTCCGGTCTCTGCAAGGCCTGGTTGGAGCAAATGTGTCTCCTAGATCTGTAGTTATTAGTCTAGAAAAAAGGGTGTATCAGAGAAGGAGCCAGTTTTATTCTCCTTCAGACATAAGGAGCATCTAATTAGATGGAAGAAATAAAAAAAATTTAAAGATTTAGATATTGCTGAAAAAATTATTCTAATGTACTTTTCAAAGAAGACATTTTAAAAATTTATTCAATTAGATTAAAAAATTGGGTGTGGCACAATTACCAAATATGGCAGAAATAGGACAAAAATTAAGTATAGTAAAATAAATTTATAAAATAATATTCTAGATAAGACCAGAAAATTACATATTAAATGAACACAGCAGAGTAAGCTCTTAAAATTTTTCAAAATATTACTCTTTCAGAAGCTTATTCATTCTCATAAGCAGTAATTTCTCTATGACTAGCTAATTAAGAAAAATGAATATTTTCTATTTTGTGTATGTATTTTACTTTACAGATTGGATTTTAATTTTTAAATGTAGTTTTTCTGCTTATACAATAATTCAATATTTAATCACTTCTTTAGGCCTCTAAAAACATTCATGTGGCCCTTTTTACTGCCTCCAAGCTTCTAAGCAATGGGTAGTTCAAATGATTGTACCATCAGTCAATGTTATGTCAAGTTAGATCCAATTACTCATTAGACACAGGACATTGGTTAAGGTTGCCTCATCTCTGAGGAAATCTACTAACTCTTTCACCAGATTGAGTCAGGCAGGTCCTTTGGGACTCTCATACCAAGTAATGGTGACCCTTTCCCATCTTGGAGCAAATGGAGCAATCTGTAAGGAAAGATGAATCTCTGAAAATGGGAATTGGGGATACAAGGCCCAGTTTTCCTTCCATGCCAAGTATCCATCCTTTGTGACCTTGAAGGATTGAAGCTTGTTTATTTACTACTTACTTACTTATAAAGATAGCCTGTATTCTGCCTTACAAGCTCCATGGAACTATAAATTCTCCCTTCTAAAACTGAAAGATTTGATGTGTTATAGGAATTTGGCCAGGGCAGGACAGATGAGGCTAGGGCTGATATTGATGTAGGGCTGAGGTCTAGGAGTCCAAAGGGAATGGATCTAAGTGGGTACTGAAGTATCCTGGGGCCACAAATGGCCAAGGACAAAAGCCTTGGTGTTTTCTAGGGATTACCCAAGGCCAAGCCAGGACTGCTGAATATTGTGATCAAATCCCAGGGAGTACATACAGAGATAGAAAGGAAGACAAACCTAAAGCTTAGAAGCCAAATAGAATTGAGAGAATGGAGAGCAGGAGCAGCAGGGGAGTGATCCAGGGGAATCTTATTCTCAGGTGGTAGTGTAGAATGTCGCCTTTTAATTCAATGTGGCTTCCTGTCATTATTTGGTAATTTAAGACATTTTTGGTGGCTGTATATATTCCATCATATAGTTGTAGTGTAAGATCCTTAACTATTTTCTATTAAGTTATAGAGATTGATTTTTAAGATTGATTCTTATTTTTAATAGATTTTTTTAAGTAAAATGGAAAGGAAAACTACTAGGAAAATTTGGATATATTAACTTAGGAAAAAATATCGTTTTCACCATAAACAATGTGAATGCTTTTAACAAGTTGGGGATATCTTGAAACCATTTAGGAAAATCAGTATTTTAAATGAGGCATCACTGAACCCTGAAAAAGGTATAAATGAACAGGCAAAATCTTGGTGACATGTGCAGAATATGAACTTTCTTTTTTCAGAACTAAGGATTGAACACAAGGCCTTCACACTGAGTTACATCCCTGGCTATTTTTGTATTTTATTCTTGAGACATGGTCTTGCTAAGTTCCCCAAGTGAGACATGAACCTGTGATCCTCCTGCTTCAGCCTTCCAGCATGCTGGGACTATAGACATCCACCATCCAGTTTGAATCTATACTTTTAATAAAACACACTATAGATGAAAAACATAAAGTTTTTTTGTGTGAATAGTGGAGTCAGGTCTAAATTAAATGGTGAGGAAAATTCACCTGGTATCTGTTATTGCACTTTAAAAAAAATCTTGCTCTAAGTTCAGGTTCCATTTGTTAATTTTAAACATGTGAATGTTATTTTATACTAAATTTCATTTTTATATGAACGACATAGATAATTTAAGGTCAATATGTTGCTTTGTCATCTGTGCCTGAGAAAAATCTGGACAATTGGTTCATAAAACTCAAGGAAGTTATCATGGATAACCTGGCATCCATGAATTGAAGTACAGAGATGATAACCAGTCCAGGCACTCTGCACATGCAGTAAAAATCATAGGAAGTAAAACCTTGTATCTGGAGTTAATCCTATCTTTAAAAAAATTGCTTCTGACATAAGATTTAACAGGAACCAGGAATGGAATTGGGACCAAAGTTCCTGGAAGGCTGAGCAAGGCTCAGAGCTAGGAAAGAGCAAAGAGCCTTATAGTCAAGGCAGAAAGCAGATCAGACCAGATGGTCCCGCTTCTCAAATTCTTGTCCTTAAACATCCTAATAATGTTCTAACATCATGTGTCCTAACACATTCCAACCTTGAGCTGACTGGCTTCTCCCTGCACCCTTGGAAAGTTCTAGTGTGCACCTGAATCAAGACTGCATTCCTGTGAAATGAGGATACATTACATAATGGAGTTTCCCTAGGGAAGGACAAAGGGAAGGACATCTGGGTATATGTTTGATTGCTATTTGAGCAAATGTCCATGGAAATAATTATGCCCATTCACCTTCTTTCAAGTAGGAAACCCCAGAATAGGCTCCAACTGCCTTGCATCCTGTGGCAGCTCCACCTACAGTTCAAATTATCTCCAGCATCTGCTCACCAGCTGGCTGGCTAATCCCTTGACAAGCCCATAGGAGTTGAAGGCAGTATTCAAGCTCTGTGTACATCAGCCTCCAGCTTTGACAAATCCGTCCTTCCACATCAGGGGCATTTAATGATTAAAGAATTTCAACTCTTGTAACCTCCAGGAGGTTGGAATTATTAGCAAAACAGAGAGACTGGGATGGCCAAGTGGAGACGTTCTGTTAGGTTACCACCCCTAATTGTTTCACTGAAGCCTGCAGTTTCATAACTACCTGTCTAGTGAGGTGATTCTGAAGATGTATGGTCTGACACCATGGCAGTCATGGGGCCCAGTCACACCGTAGCCTCTCATGTTGCAGCAGGCCTTTGTAAATTCTTTATGTCCTCTTTTCCTGGCACAGAGAGTTCCCCTGGTCACTTCTTTACTCGATTACAAGTAAAGGCAGGCAGCCTGGCCAGCTGCAGCTGCAGGGAAATGGGACAGTCTGACCCCATGGAAGCCCTCTGCAGAGCTCCTTGTCAACATCAGCTCCTTGCCAGAAGCTCCTTGCCTGGCCATGCTCTTGACTCCTTTTATTTCCATGGCAGCCCTTTCCTCAACTCTGTAAGGGGTCAATTAGAAGAACAAGCAGATCCGACTCTCCTAGCCACCTCTAGTTCCCCCAGCTCTGGCCTCTGTGCATTCTTCTGGCCTGAAGGCCCTTCCTCAGATCACACATACAGAAAGCAAGCTATTTATTGCCATGGTTCTCAAAGTGTGGTCCTGGATGTGGGAACCTCTGAGAAAGGCAAATTTTCAGGCCCCAGCCCAGAAATACATAGATCGGGGCCCAGAAACCTGCACTTAATAAGCCTGCCAGGTGATTTTGATACACACCAAAATTTAATTATTTGCATTTTAAACAGTGTCCCAAGTAATCTGAATTCTATATATTGAAAACCATCAATTTATTCTATACCAGGCCTTGGCAAACTACAGCCAGTGGTCCAAAAATGGCCCACCATCTGTTTTTGTAAATAAAATTTTATTGGAACATGCCCACATCCAGTAATTTACATAGTGTCTATGGCTGCTTGCTTGCTACATAGAGGTGAATCATTGCAACAGAAATCATATGTCCTACAAAGTTGAAAATATGTATAGAAAAAGGTTGCTGATCTTTGCTCTATACAGAACTATCCTGTTCATAAAGTGAAAGATTTTATATCAACAGTGTATTTCATTAGTATACCAGTAATGGTGAACCTTTTAGAGACCAAGTGCCAGATTGCAACTCAAAACCCACTTATTTATCACAAAGTGCCAACGCTGCAGTTAAACCTGAATAATGAGGTTTTAGTTTAGAAAATAACTCTACGTTAACATCTTTTGTTTTAAAAGAAAAACGTATAACACACATGCCATAAGTTCGCCACCAGTGGTATAAACTCTTAAAGAGTGTTTGAACTTGTCCTTAGCAGTCTAAAAACTCCATTTTTCTTTATTAACCTCTCATACTACGACTGACATTGCTTTCTCCACACGTTCCAGTTGCAAGCTTTTCCAGAACAAGAGCAATCTGCAAATGGCTGAAAATGTCTTTAGAGCAGCCCTCCATTTAGACATGTCCTGTGTCTGATACTCATCAAGAAGGCATCTTCCACCTTGAAAAGAAGCTATTTTTTCTCTGTCTTAAGAAATACAGAAAATGGGAATGGCTATTCTGAAAGCAGATCCTGAAAGTCAAGTTAGAGCCTCTGAATTTGAATGCTAAAGCAGAAATCTCAACCTTGTAGTTCTCTACTGGAGTAGCCTTGGGCACTTTCTTAATATTAGCCCCTCAGAAATGGTTTATTCATCTATAACATAAGAATCATCACAACTGGGGCAGAGATTAATCAATGATATAATAAATTCCTAGTATGGTTTAAGGATTTCCAATCAATATTACCTTTATTTGTTCCTTTAGCCTGAAAATAGAAGTTTTTCTTTTATGTTTTAAGATTTCAGAAAATTTGTCAAAAATCAGAAAAGAGAGGTTTTTTTGAAACAAATTGTGTGGCTTTAAGAGGACTAGAAGAATTTCCCTACCTTGCCTGCCTTGTAAGCACAAGGTCCTGAGTTCGATTCTTGGTACCAGAAAAAAAGAATTTCCCTAATTCGAAGAAAATGCTTCACTTATTCATGTCTGCAGAGTAGCTGTCTTTGAAACTGCTTCTTCCTGGTTTAATGTCTCTACAAGATTTGAGAAGAGGAATTGCTGGCTGGAATGAAAGGACCCCAGGCATGTTCTTACCATGGAGGATAAAAGCCAGAGTGTAAAGAGGACACTAACAGAACAGGGTTCCTGACCTGCCTCAGACATTGACCAGGAAATGGCATTTTTACCTCAGAGCTCACTGAGAGTAAAGCAGCCCTAACAGAATTTATACTTTTTTACCAAATCATGTGACTTAGATGGGACACTGAAGAAAGCAGAGCGTAGTGGCCCGAAGAAGAATGAGAGCACCCAAAGATAATTTCTAACAAACATCTTAGCCTTTGTAGTTTGCTGGTGCCCAATAACTTATGGATCATTAAAAAAAAGAATGTTTGTGATCTCTAGAAATAAAATACCTAGTGAATAGGCGCTTTTTCACTAAGGTCTATGCCCACTATTCTTTTTTTTTTTTTTTTTTTTTTTTTGTAGCACTAGGATAAATCCAAGGCCTTCCAAATGAGGTGGATTCAGGCCTCTTTTATTTTTCATTTTGCAACAAGGTCTCAATAAGTTACCCAGGTAAGACTCGAACTTGCAATCCTCCCGCCTCAGTCTCCTTCCATGCTGGGACTACAGGTGTGTCCCACCACTCCAGTTTATATGTGGTGCTTTATATAAGAAATAGGTCAATTTGTTTAGAGAAAAGAACTAAAATGTTCTTGGTATGTATTATGAAATCTCATTCAAGTCAACACTCACTTTCACCTCCGTAGAGAGGAATTTCATCTACTGTCTAAAGTCATTTCTCTCCAGCTGCCTACCCAATTCACAGTGTCATCATGTGAAATTACAGCCATGCACTGCTTAAAGATGAGGACATGTTCTGAGAAGTGTTAGGTGGTTTTGTTATTGTGTGAACATCAGAGACTGTACATATACAAATTAATATGGCAAAGACATCAGGAAGTAGCATCATTTTATGACACCACCATATATACATGGCCTAAGACAAACCAAAAGACATTATGTAGCACATGACTATATATGGTGTATTTATCTGGTTACTTATTTTGGCGGGTTCTTCAACCAGAACAAAAATGCCAATGCTTTATTCATCAGTGTATCCCCAAAGGCTAGAGGAGCATCTGACGGGCAGTCAATCAAGTATTTGATCAAGAAACTAATTAATCCTCCAAAAAGTTTTTTTAAATTTGGGAGGGAGGGAAATTATAGAAAGAGGGGAGAGAACAGAGAGTAATGAAGGGATCAAAAATGATCATGATGCCCGGGATTTAGCTCAGTGCTTTCACCGCCTGCCTTGCAAGTGCAAGGTCCAGAGTTCGATCCCCAGCACCAAAAAAAAAATGATCATGATATGCTACATACATGCACCAATTCCCCAAAATGAATATTACTATTATGTATTGGAAATATACACTAATAAAAAATTCTGCTTAGAATATGTGTCCCATTGTAAAGGCAGGTTTCAAACCAAACCAATTTTGATAGTCCCTTATTTTAGGAAAACTATTTCTGGGCTCATGATTATCATTCATTCACTCATTTCTGATCTTTATGCCATTTTTCTAGACTTGCTGAATGATAACAATTGGTGTCTTTTTCTTGTTCTCAATCACAAAGGGAAACTTTCAACATTACCAATAAACATTTACATTACTGGTAAACATTACAGTACCAGTAAATATGATATTTTCTGTAAGATATTTGAGACACCCTCATCAGATGAACAAAGCTCCTCTTTATTTCTAGTTTGGTAAGTTTTTAAAAATTATGTATGAAGGTTAACATAAGCAAATACTTTCGCTATACCTATTGGAAAGATCCTAGGATCTTTTTCTTATATTATCAAATGTTAAGCCATCCTTACATTTCTGATGTAAGTCCAGCTGAGCCATAGATTAATTTTTTCATAGTTTGCTAGAATTAATTTGCTAATATGTTACTGATAACCTTGGTATCTATGCTCATGAGTGACATAGGCTGGTAACTTCCTTTTTTCATAATGTCCTTGTCCAATATTAATATCAGGGGTGTGTTGACCTTACAAGATAAAATGGGAATGTTTCCTTTATCTGTTTTCTGGAAGCTTATGTAGGACAGGTGTTATTTCTCCCTCCAGTATTTGGCTTCATGTACTTCCAAAGCCAGCCATGCCTGGAGTTTTCCTCTTTTTCTCTCAGGGCTAAGGAAGCAGCAGATTATATCAATCCAGTTCCAGGACCTGAGGAGCCCAAAGCCTAGCTGCAATCCCTTCAAGGCCCAGTGTACTTCCAATTCACCTTTACTTCTGGGATTTGACTCTCCAGGTCCTAAACCAAGGTGTGGGGTGTTATACAGCCTTCTGCCATCATCCAGGATGCGAATTATATCCTCTTAACCTAGGAAAGATGTCAAAAGTCCTGTTCAGCTTGTCAACCTTCTCTTAAAAATAAGCACAAAATTTGGCCCCTGCCCCACAGCCCTGGGATAAAACAGCCCCCAAGTCCAAACTCATTGCTCTGGGTTTCCAGCTCCTCCCAGATCACAGTTCAGGGATTCTGCACTGAACTGTTACCTGCTGATGCCTTCAAACAGATACACGTTTATGCTTTCTAGACTGCTTAGTTGCACAGCCTGTCTGAACTCCTTAGACCACTATTACCAGATGGTGGTTTGTTTGTCAAATACAAAAAGAAATTAAAACCCCTGCACTCAGGTAAATTCTTTCAAAATGGCTATTTGTGGCGGTCCACAATCTCACTCCAACAATACTACTTTTGCTGGGAAACTTTGATTCCCCTCAATGGCATCATCTTCAGAGTGAGACTTGATCTCCATCCCCTTATTTAAACTCAAAAATCATTCTTGGGTGTATTCTACACAAGGTATGAAGAACACAGAGCATGGCTCACAACCTACTGCCAAGACAGACATCTAGATGGAAAAATCCCAGCACAGTGGGGCTTAGATTACAGAGGCAGGATCCAGGGTTGTCTCCACAGAAAGAGACAACCCTGATTCTGCTTAGTGACACTGGCAAATGGGTTATACTTTAGTCTGGGCTCTGAAGGAGGAGCAGGAGTTTAGCAGCAAAGAGAAGGCAGAGAGGTGATTCCAGGCAAAGGGAACAAATAGCACAATAAAAAGGAAAGAGGGCCACATCTCAGGGCACTATGGTACCCTGGTAAAGAGGGCACCCCACCCATGGGAAAACACTGGCTCCAATTGCACACAGTGTTTCAGAGTACTTAACTTTCTAAGCTTCAGTTACCGCCTCTGCAAAATAGCAATAATATTTCAGCCTCATAAGACAGTTTGATTAAATGAGATATTGCCTATAAAATCCATTAAAAATAGTGTTTAGTACATAACAAGGTCTCCCTAAATACTAGCTTTTATTATTGGAGCATATGAGGTAGGCAAAGGGGATGGTAAGGGACAGGAAACACAGATTTTGTTCTTAACCACTTTAGCTGGTTATTTTATGAAGATCAACCATTACTGGGGATATTCAGAGAGTGGGAAGGACATAGAAAGGAGTTAGAGGAACAATTGCAAAAAGGAATTTCAGAACAGGCCCCACTAGTGAGGATTGTGAGAATCCTTGTCTAGTTGTCCACAGAGACTGCTTGGCACCTCTGCTGGCTGAGGCTGAATTGGTTTAATAAGATATTACTTTCTGGTTGCCCTAGGCACATCCTATTTCCCTGAGCAACCACGCATACCTGCTCATCCCCACTGCCACCCTTCACTGGCTTTGACCTCCCTCTGGGGCTGCCCTCCCCCTGATGACTGATCCAGTCCCCGCTTCTGCTGGGCCCCACTTCCTCTGCGGGACCTTCTCTTACTAACCCTGCCTCAGCAACCACAATGCTGTTCCAAGTTCTATTCCTGCCACTCTGCTTTATGTAATCATTTCAAGCCCCTACTCCTGTCAGCCCACAGGACACCTTCTTCAAAGGGAGGATCATGCTTCCCATCCTTCCATGGCACAACAGGAGATGTACACTTTCTTCTCAATAAAGGCTTATGAATTAAATAATAACAGCCAGCATGGAATAAAACAAGTGCTAAAGTCTTATTACTAGGGAGGGTTGAAACTGGGCTGTTCAAAATAAAATAGCTCAACCTAGCTGAGAAATACGTGATTAATCTATTCATCTGCACAAATTGAAACCTGTCTTGAATTGCCACGCTGAAAATGGTTGCCACAGGAGCACCAGGAAGAAGATTTTTTCTAAAAAAGGCTTTTTGTTATCTTTAATACATTTACTTTCTCATCCCATAAGAAACCATGGCCAGGAGTCAAACAACTGGGTTTGGAGTCTGATTCTATCCCTCCATTTCTGCTCTACAGAGTCAGTTGACCTCTGCAGTGTTAATTAGACACCCATGAAACAGGAACAATAGCTATCCTGCCCACACTAAATGAGAGTAATGAATGGGGTGGTCAAATAAACCAGTGTTGTATAAATGCGCAATTGTTTTACAGAGATAGGATTTAGCTCATGCTGGGGGAGAAAAAAATGGATTAAACATTCCATTTTATCACCTTCACTATCTCTGCTAGAATCTTCTAGAATGGAGCATTGCAGTAAGTAGTGAGGGAGTTAGAATAAGACAAATGTTGGTTCTGCCATGTTCTAAAAATGGGGCCACAGGAATGAAGTCTATTTTCAAAGGTAGGCACCAGAATTGGCAGAAGACGTTGGGCTAAGATAGGAACATAAAGCCTTGGAAGCTTTTCAGCTGGGAGATAATCACACCATGTTGATTCTGGGCAGAGGAGAGATGAAGAGAGACGTCCTCCTCAGATGACATGTGCAAGGGAGGCAGCTGCCTCCACAACCACGTGCCAGCCTCCTACCTTAATTGAAGATAAGCCCTATGGGACTGAAAGGAAAAAGAAGAAAAGAGTGTTTGAGGCCAACTCACATAGAGGAGTTCACCACATCTACCTCATAGGGATGAAGTTAAGTTGCTTGGCTGCCATAATGTCTCTTAGCAGAACACACCAAGGCAGAGGCACTGCACCAATCCTTGTAAGTACCAATTAATCTTTAGTTTGTGCACATTTCTGTTTCCCAGCTTGATTCTGTTCTCTTCAAGTCCAAGAAAGAATGCAGTAGGAGTTCCTGATACAGTGTTCAATGAAACTTGGAAATAGCCCAGGATATAAATGAACATAACTCTATGGCAATCATCTAGGGTTACCGAAAGGGACTCAGTGCAACATGGAAATAACCATGACTAAATAACCAAAAGACTGGGATTTGTGAAATGTTTTAAATACAAGATCTCTCTAGTACTGTGCCATTCTACTTCATATAATATTCAGATATGAAGTAGAACTTCCCTAAATTAGCTTCTTTGTTCAAAATGTTGAACTAACGGAGTTGTACTCTTTAATCCCATGGATTGTGATCATTTTCTCCAAACACAAATGTTTACTAGACATGGTTCAATTTTAATTTATCAAGACAAATGTCTTGTTCCCCTGTTTGTGTACTTAATCAATATATTTTCAGCCAGGCCAGGCTGTAACTTGAACTTTCAAAACCAGGCATTATGATTTGTGAAGGCCATTGGTCATAATGTATTGTTTTCTAAAGGAAGCTGGTGCTGCAAGTTTTATTGTTTTATTTTTCTACTAAGAAATGAGTGGATTTGGAATTTACAGTAAACATTCCCAAAGCAGAATATTTCATCTTAAGACGTGTACTTTCTCGGTTTTTAACACATTTTCTGAAAATGGTGCACAGAGCCTCTAAGAGAGCAGCCTGCAGGGACAGTTGTGTGACCACAGAGACTGATGCCTCGAGTGCTCAGGGAAAGCAGCCTCCTTTCATCCTACTTCATCCTTCAGACAGTACACGTAAAACACCCACTCAGCCCTGCCCAAGGACGAGGCTCCTAAAGAATACTGAAACCAGACTACATTGTTATCACTTCAAAGACATTTAGGACGTTGTACCAGTGGTAAGAAGGTTAGGCCAGACAGTGACTCCAAAAGTTTCTTGTAAAACCATCTTGCTCTATAAGCTTTATTTTAGATGCCTTTGAGAAGCTGAGGCACATTCTCACTTGTCAGGACTTGTTTTTCTTTTCCAAAGTTATCTCTAGTCATCCTAATGGACCGACTACTTATGAGAAATAATTTTTCATATATAGCTTGTGGGACTCTTGCTTTTTTCAGGCAAATACAGCCAAGTCGCATAAACCTGTTTCAACATATAGACTATGGTAAGTCTAAAAAGAAAATATGAACTATAGTCTGCTTAAATTTTTAATTAGAAAATCAAACTATAACATTCCACTGCAAAATATAAACATCTAACAGAACAAGCACTTTCATCTCCCCATTCTGAAATGCATTTTCAACCAGAATGAGGCATCACTTCTCACCAAGTTTTGCTTAAAAGTGCCCTCACTTACTGAAAGGCTCAGTCATATCACGTTATTATCAATCAGATAAATTGTTCAATACTTCAATGTATCCCTCTCTGCCTCCCATGATTTCATTCTTTCCCTTCATCCACAGAACCAAAGAACATTGTAGAGGGGTCTGAATCTTCCTGGCAGATGCACAATTTTAAAAAACACACTGTTCCCACTGCCTCAAGTTTTCTGGGTTAGCCTTATCTGACTAGGTATATATTTTGACATTTTTCAACACTTTCAGTGACAATTAATTATTCTAAAAATGGGGGTGGACAGCAGACAAGTAATCACTCAAGAATGAGTAAATTAAGGTTGGAAACTCGGAGGTTCATGGGGATTCTATTTTAGTACTCTGGCATCCACATAACCAGTTGCTTCAGTTCAGATTCATATCATCTTAATTAGGACAGGCAATGTAATGACACAACTAAACACATATGGTAAGAAATATAAAACATTTGGGATGGCTTAGCTGCTGGCTCCTGATCTGGTGCTATTTACTAGGATACATTGATGTGTACACGAAGAATAGTAATCGCCACTGTACCTAGAGGTGAGAGAAACAGCACTTGGTAGTCAGAAGTCACTGCCCTTTTATGAGGCCCTCGAGAGCTGCATCACATCACAGAGAGAACTGGATGGATTCCTCACTACTGTTTGCTAGCTAAGGAACCTCGAAGCAGTCACCGAAACTCTCTATGACTCTGTGTTCTCCAACTCACAGTTGTTACCTATCAGGAGCAAATGAGGTAATATCTGTAAAGAACTTGACCCAAGTTCTCTATGGAGAGAACATCACTATGGGTACCTGGGCTGTTACCATGCAGATGAGAATCTCTTACTCTTCAAATATTTAAACTGTTTAGTTTATACTAATGGAAAGAAAGATCTCAGAAATGGCTCACATGGGAAGATGAGCAGGTTTCTGAAAAACTGAATCACTGAGGGTTTCAATGCCTTTTTCTTCTGCTATGTAAGGATGATCTTTTCCTCCGGAAGCTATACTGGCTTGGCTTTGACAGCCTATATGAAGATACCTAAGTTTCCTTCCCTGGTCCTCTCACAGAGTCATTAAAATATCTTTTGCCTTTGTGTATTAAGAATCTTTCCCATGTAAGAATAATAAACTCAAACCCCAATTGAGGATGAGATGGAGGTTCTTTGCTCTTTGTCTCAATTTTACTCATTCTTTATCCTGCATCTAGGGTGCTACATCTTTGAGAGCCATACCATAGTTATTGCGTGTGTGTGTGTGTGTGTGTGTGTGTGTGTGTGTGTGTGTGTGTGTATAACTGGGAGGAAACCACCAATTCATGCTTGTTTATGAAAGCTCCCTCATTAAAACGGAAGCTTCTAACGGTTTAGATCTTAAATAATCCCCAAAGATGGGTATGCTAAAAGCTTAGTCACCAGCCTGTGGTGCTTTTGGGAGGTGGTGGAACCTTTAAGGGATAGGTCCTAGTGGAAGGAAGTGAGGTCACTTCCTTCCTCTCTCTTCCTTGAATGGAGCAGATTTTTGATGCACTGCCTTGCTAGAGCCCCAAAGCAATAGGGCCAAGTGTCTGAGAACTTAACCTCTGAAACCATGAGCCAAAATAAGGTTGATTCCTTTTTTTTTTTCTTTTTTGATACCAGGGATCAAACTCAGGACCTTGCACTTTTGAGGCAGGTGTCAGAACCAGTGAGCTAAATCCCTGGCCCAGGTTTATTCCTTTTTAAGTTGTTTGTCTTGGGCATTTTGTCTCAGCGACAGAAATCTAACACAAAGCTCTTTGAAAATAAAAACTTTAATATATGATTTCTTTGTGCTACAGTAGATAATTCCAAACTGCCTTTGTTCTGTGCCTCAATCAGGAAAATCAAGCACTTTTGAAAAAATAAATATTTTTAGAATATATATAATATATGCACTGCTATGCTCATATTATAGTAATTATAAAAGACCCAGAAAAGTAGAAAGAAGGAATTAAAAACGATACATGAGTCAAGCATTTTCTTCCCACACTACTGCAGATTGGCTCGTGGGGTGCATTCACTCCATTGTGGAGATGGCTGCCCCTCAGGCAGCCCAGTCTCTCAGCACTGACTGGTCACAGCGGCCACCCAGATCACAGGTGCATTTTCTCTGCAGCTTTTGAACTCCCATCAATCTTGCCCCCATGTTTTCTCTCTCTCTCTCTCTCTCTCTCTCTCTCTCTCTCTCTCTCTCTCTCGCTCTCTAGTGTCTCCCTCTCAATTCACATCAGCTCTCCAAGTGTCTGGGGGAATCTTTGGATAACTGGTTTCTTCCTTACCATGCTTTCCAGGATTATTTTCTTGATACAAGAGAGACAGCTGCCTGCATTTTCCCCTCTTTCTATTAAAGACAAGGAGCCCCTTGGAGGTGAGATTGTCATTGGTAAGGAGCTGGCAGTGTGCCTCGTCCTTTGCTGACATGAGATGGCTGCCCATGATGATGGTGGGGAATGTTCTTTGCAAAAACAATCTGGCTGTTTGTTCTAGGGTCCAGAAGGGGGAATGGGGAAGGAATGGTGGGTGAGGCTGGGGTACATGTGATGGTGGAACCTGGGCCCTCCTGTGATTTCCAGGGAGCCCATACAATAGCTTTCTACCAAACATGTGGTTAGAACTCCTAAGACAGGAGAGTTTTCAATCTTCCTTCAAGACAAAATGTGGACTAGAGAAACTAAATTACAATGTAAGCAACTGATATTGACAAGATACAACCAAGTTATTAAAAGAAAGATATTTTTGGCCTGTCCAAATCCTGACAACATAGAATGTGGGACCACAACTGCCCACAAGAGATGGCCAAATTGACTAGAAGTGGAAATTCATTCTGAATAGAGTACTGTGCATGCCTTTCCCATGTTGCTGACACTATTCTTGATGAATCTAATCTGCCTTGAAGAAACAGAACACCAGTAAAATTTAAGAGGTGGCAGGTTTTATCACTGGGAAAATTTCCCATCACTGAAAACAGAAAAATAAAAACCATTCAAATGTAAAAACAATGTGAAACTCTCCCCCTAGAAGCAACATCAAATGACTGCACCACCCTCTCAACTGTAATTCTTCCCTCAGGCTCTTGACCTCCTTCATCCAGGTCCCTCCCAGATGTTGCCTGCTGGTCTGCTCACCCCACAGGGAACGCGATCCTCCCCACATCCCTGCCTCATAAGAAGCTCCTCTCTGTGATGGCCATGGTTCTAAACACCTCACAGTAGAGAAGAATTCATAATTATTTCTTCCTGTGATTCCCAAATGTGAGCTTTTCGTTGCTTTCAGTGCTCCCAGGAAAGAAGACAAGCTATCTGTCAGTGAGAATGAAAGGAGAAAAGACTACAAAAGCTTGATGTTAATGCTAAAAAATGTCTAAATTTCCTGAGGTTGTTTCTTGGATTGGTCTCCCTTCATTTGCCAAGCACTGGAGCAGTGTTTTTAGAGCCCCTGAAACACTGCAGGATGCAGAGGTAATAGCCTCTGTGCCCCAGGTCCCACAGAGTGCTCTTGTCAACTGCAGGCAGCTGCTGCAGTTTAGATTCTGATACTTTCTTCTTGAGACTACCAGAATTGCCTCCTAATTGATCTTCCTCCCTCTGATCACTGCCTCCTCCAATCTATCCTCCACACTGCTGTCAGTATCTTTCTGAAATGCAAATTAGATGACATTTTATCCTTGCTTTAATTCTCTGATAGCTCTACATCACCCACAGGCTACATTTCAAATTAAACATGACATTCAAGCCCTTCTCACTCTAGTCGCAGTTGATTTTCTACCTGTTTCAAGATCCCCAGCTCTCTTCTGACCTATTGTCCACCTGTCAGCCATACAACGTGCCTTCTCATTTAGATGCAGCTCTCTACTCAAGCTGGTTCCTCTCCTCGGAACACCATCTTGCACGTCTTCACTTAGTGAACACCTTTCTCTATTCCAGACCTAGCGCAAATCTTTCCTTCCTGAGAAGACTTTTCCAAATACCACCAAGCAGAGTTCTTCACCAAGGTCTCTGCTCCCTTCTTACCTCCTCCTTAGCTCTCTGGTGTCCTCACCACGTCATAGAATGATTCCTGTCCCTTATCTTCCCTGCCCCATACCTTCAGACACCCAAAAGTTACTCAATAAATCCTCTATGACCAACTACACAGAAAAGAACTTATTGGCCTTTAGGGCTTCCTAATAAGGAAACCTCCTTGGGAGAGTTGAATATTTCTTGTTTGTAGGTGGCCCATTTTCTAAATTCCTGGATGTGGAGGATCTCAGACTCAGATATCACTTCTCTGTAAATATCTTTAAAAAAATTATTGAAGCTTAAGTACATAAACAGAAAGTGCCAAGGTAAAATAGAATATAAACAAGTATTCCTCAATGCTAACTTTTCATATATATATTCAGCACTTCTTAGATATTAGTTCTCCTTTAAGCTTATGTGTCTGTACAAACCATACAAGTCCTGCATGAACCAGCTGCAGTCTGTATTTCATCAGTGGCTCTGCATCTGATATTCTATGATTGGACCAGCCCTTGACATTGAAAATGTACTTAATGAATCACTGAATTGAGTCTTGATTGTCTTTTTCTTTCTTTCTATTTTTGTAGAGAGGCTGTGAAGTTCAAGTTAAGCCTTAGCTAATAGATGTGTCTTGATGTTGAAGGAGGCTGCTTTGATAAATCAGTTTCTAAGCCCATTCAATAAATCCACAGAAAAACCACCATGAAGGACCAAGTCAAGATTTCTACTCACTTTGCCTAACAATTAGAACCCACTTTCCCTTCAGCTAATAGTTCACCTCTTCAAGGGCTCATCCCCTCAGCAGAATCTGTATTTTTTTGTAGAAAGACAACAAAGGCACACAATGACCTTTCCAAGGTACTTTCTCCAAAATGTGGCAAATTAAATTTAAAAATCATTCTGGACTATGTCCTTCTGTACATTTATAAAAGAATGACTGCTTTAAGAGAAAAGGGCAAAGACTCCTCAAAGATTTTCAATTTCATTTTTACACTAGTTTGAAAAATGTTCAGAAAAGCAAATTGTGGTTTAACTATTAAAAAAGAAAAACAAAGAAAAGAACAAGAGTTGTAGGTGAGAACATTAAGAAATGCAATAATCATAGTGTTTCTTAATCCCTTGAGACTAATATTAATATTACCTGTGTCTAAAATCTTTAAATACAGAAAAACTATAGTTATAAGTTAGTCCAAGGATACATCTTTCTATTTACTTAGAAAAGAGAAATAGGCCTATTCCTAAACTTCATACAAGCTCTCTTTTGTAACTATATATTTGGTTTACCAGTATTTTCACTGAAACTATTTATTTTAGGAAATTTTAATGTAATTATCACTAGGCACTTATTTGATTTCTTTTTCATTGTTAGAGATTAAATCTAGGGTTTCTCACATGCTAATCATGTACTCTACCACTGGAGCTCCACCCTACCCCAACAACTGTATTTTTAAATTTAGTATATTTGCCCCTTTGTAGATCAGTGGAGGTGATAATATGTAATTGTTCGAAATGTATTTTGGTCAACTAGTAAAGATTGAGACCCTGGGATTTCTTTATCTGAGCAAGATCACTATAATCTATTAATTGCCTCTGGCAGTAGTCTATATAAAATGCTGTAAAGGAAGCTGAATTCTTGTAATAGTCTTATAATATTATGCCACAGAGAGACAAATCACTATCCACGGAGATTTTGTTGGTTTTCCCCCCAACATGTTATGGTAACTATAACTATAAATGTTGCTTTAGGAAGTATTTTAATATTTTTGTAAGATTATGCCAGAATGGTCTAAGGTTTTATTGTCCTTTTTTATGATTTGAAGTTAGAATCTCCACTCAACAAATATGTGTTAGAAGTTACCCTGCCCTGGCCCTGTGCTGAGCCTTGAGGATATGAGTGTGGCTGGGATAATATTTGCTCTCCCTACTTAGATGTGGGGGAAGACATTGTTTTCTATAACTGATCTTATTTTTCTCAAAATTTCCATTCTTGCTGATGGCTGATGCAGAGGGATTTAAAATATTCCATTCAGAGCTAGCTCTATCTCTTCTGGTTAAAAAAAAAAAAACGGTCTGGGCCAGGGATTTAGCTCAGTGGCACTGTGCCTGCCTTGCAAATGCAAGGCCCTGAGTTCGATCCCCGGTACCACAAAAAAAAAAAGTTAAATTTTCCACAGAGATTTCTCTTCCCTCTTTTCTTCTTCCCAAAATTGTATCAGGAGTGAAGGAAATGTAGGAAACTTCCAGACTGTGAGAGAGAAATCTTGTCACAATGTGGTGCTACTTTGCTGGCCACGCCATGTAGTATCCTGAATGCTTCAGGCCAGGACTTGGAATTCTCCTGGGCATCCTTGGGCCTGAGAAGCAAGTTCTAAGTCTGAGATTCTCACAGACCTCTCTGATAATTTCTAATCTCTCTGTCTGGGGAGTTTCAACCATAGTAAGCAGGTGGGGAGAAATTGGGAAAGAATGAACTCAGACACTTCTGATTCCACGCCCCCTTCCTCCCTCCAGCTGAAAGGGATTCTAATTATCTTCCAGTGTGAGGCTTAAGGACACATAGCTGTTAATTGGATTACAGTGAAATGATCGAATGATTTAGCATTAAAAGAGACCCACTTTGAAAGTAAAAAGGTGGGCAAAGGTACCACTCGTAATGGAATCAACCAACAGGCCTGGTCTCCAATTAGATGGGACCAGAATTCAAATACAGAATTCTTTGTTCTATGTTTATGGTGGCACTTCCTAAATAATAAAGTACAATTGACATAGCAAGAGATCTTCTAGTAAAAACTTTGTGTATACTAGGGTTTTTAAACAAAAGGTCACCGGTGTGTATATATATCAAAGAAGCTGAAAACGTAAGTAGCCATTGGCTGAATATAGTAAAGAAATCATCTCAGCAGCTGCTGTTTTGTTATATTCATAGAAAAAGAGGCAGAAACTAAAGAAAATACCTTATAAGTAGACTTTGGTCTGTGACACATTTTCTAAAACTACCTAATTGGTTGGTTTCTTAGGTGCTTATAGTTGTGATGATTATTTTCTCTAGCATTAGATACAGGGAATCAATATATCAATTTATGTTTGAATGCATATATATATATATATATATATATAAAGGTCAAGGAATGAATTAGGGTGAGTCAGGGTTTTCCGTGTTTTTTGAAATTGTGGAGAAATTGGCCAACTCCAGGGCACTATTTGTTTAACTGAAAGAAATATTTCTTGACTTAGTTGAGAGAGATTTCATTTGCTCATCCATTCATCTCTCCATCCACCCATACATCCACAGCATGCAATATTCCACTTGAGAAGAACAAGTGTGGTGGCTAAAAATGGAGTGCTAAGGCTGAGGTTAAACATACACACTACAGTGGCAAATAAGTGAATGCTCTGTGGGCCACAAAATTGCCTCAAAGCTTCCTAGGAACCAATCAGTTAAGCTCTTCCAAGTTACACAAATTATTGTCCATTAGGTAATAGTTAATAATACAACAGTAAGTATAATAGTCAACATTTTTAAGGCTTACTGCATGTTGGACATTGAGGCAGGCTTCCTATACAAATATATTTTTAAGTCTCTTAGGAACTTTGTGTAAGAAAAACTAAGGTATGAATTTTATAGATGTTGGCAAGTCTTAATAACATACCCATAATCCAGTGGTCAGGGGGCTGCTTGCTCTCTCCCATTTTTACTTTGTTGTAAATGCTTACAAAGGCACTTCTTGGTACTTAAATCTTGCCACAACTTCTTATTGAAGGGCTTCATGGTGAAACCTTTTCTGGGCTGTGATATGCAAGACCCTTCATAACAAAGATGACCTGTTCATTCCACCCTATACTCCTTCATGTAACACTCGACACAATGTAATATAATTATTTGTTGTCTCCTTAAATAGACTTTATGGGCTATGAGAATAATGACTGTGTTTGTCTTTTCTATTGCCTTGTCAGTCCTTGCACATAGTGGATATTCAACAAATGTTTAAAATAAGTGACTTTAATAACAGATTTCAAGGAATTGTATGTAAGACAACCTGCAGTTCTAGTTACACAAAAGAACTTCAGTTCAGTCTGTGATATTTTATTTTGCTCTTCCCATCTTTTCCCTCAACGCTTCTCCCCCTCATTATTTATTACTTACATAATCAGTGAAATTACTTCCTAATTCCTTTTCTTGGCCTAAAGTTGAGTAAAAGTCTCAAAGAACAAAGACTAAGAACTTTCTTTTTCACAAAACATTTGTCTCCACTTCCAATTTAGTCCTTTTTTGCTGCATAACTAGCTATGTAGAACTTTTCAACAGAGTTCTTACAGTGAATTATTTGATTTTACTACAAAGTCTGTCCATCAGTTCATGGAGCTGAAGGCTATTGTTGCCTTGAGAGCACATAAATGATGGATTATCTCCTCCTCACTTGCTTCAGCTTATGCAGCAGCTTCTGAAGTGATTAAACCCAATAGTTACCATCATAGTAATAACCAACATTTGTAAAGAACCTAAATCTCTATAAGCCCTTTCACATCTTACTCTCACCTGACTGATCTTCACAACCACTTAGCAGGTTCAGGCAAGCACTAGAGTTATGCACACTTATCAGTGGAGATGCTGAGAATGAGGGAGGATAAGTGACTCGCCCAGTGTCCAAGTGCATACAAGCCTGTCCTGGTTTCAGTAACAGGAAGAGGCCAGTCTTAAACCAGAGGTTCTTGCTGCAGATTGCAGCCTCTTTTCACTACACTGTCTTGTCTCCAGTTTCACGTAAAAGGCTTTTTCTTCTGGTGGCAGGGTAAGAAGGAGAAAGGTCACACATCATTTCAGGGAAAACAATTTGATAGCTTTGAAACTGAATCTGTCTGATTTGGGGACATGAGAAAGAATTAGCTGCAAAACAGATGAACTGAAGTTTCAGGAGCAAAGCTCAAGAGAGTTCACTCATAAACTCCAGCTGTGCCTAGAAGGTTCATCTGCCGGTAATGAATGGTGAGTGCACTTGGCCAGATGTGATTCACTACTCCAGAAAACTTGTCTTGACTTAGTCTTCCCAAATGACAAAAAGAAGTATGAGCCCTACTGAGGTTAGGAGCTCACTATACCTGCAGAGAACCTACTCGGTAAAGACACTGCTGCTGCTTTCTGGAACCAGAGCCTTGTTTCCATCCCCACCCGAAAAAACTGCCAATCCTTCTAAGGCTTGGCCCAGGTAACATGGAAACACCCCCAAACGTGCCTCTGTGCTCTCCCTCACCCCACTGTCCAGTCTTCCTGTTGCTACCTACAGCGGCCAGCGTTCCAGACCTCCCCTAGGCTCGTAGCCCATCCTCACAAAGGCTTGCCCTGGACCTGCAGTTGTCCTCATCCCTCCTGTTCCATTTCCATAGTCATTGACCTCAGCAATCTGAGGTTCTGGGGTTTTTTTCTTACCATAAAAGCAACACAAGCTCAGAAAAAGTAAAGCTTAGAAAATATAAGTATGCAGGAACTAAAAGCGAACCATTACTTTATCATTTTATTGAACTACCACTATATTTGGAATGAATTTCCTTCTAGACTTTGTTAAAAATCATACTGCAACAAACTTTATATCTGACTTTTCTACTTAACATGGTAATGAAAATATTTTCTTGTGTTAATAAAATACTCTCCAATGTAATTTTATATAGTTATAGCATAATCCATCATATTAATGAGACTTGAGTCTTTTATTATTAGTTTGCTTCCTTTCCCTGTTATAAATAATGACTATAATCCATATTTTGTGCACAAACTTAATTGAAGAACTTTGAATTTTTCCTTTAAACAAATTAAAAGTAGAAGTATTAAATCTTGACTTGGAGCTCTTAGTTCAACACACAAAGAAATGAGCAGTTCTTAGCACATTCCTTAGTATCTTAGTGTGAGTGGTGAGACAGGGTATAGCACTGAGTAGATACAAATAAGTATTTGTTGTATAAATGAATAAGCTTATTTCCACTAAGAGTGTTTTAATTTTAAAAGACATTTGCCAAAAAGTCTGTCATAAATTGGTAGAAATTTATAAAGTAATATTTATAAGGTTGATAAATTTATAATGAATACAGAACAATACAGGAGGGAAGAGCTTTTCATGAAGATTAATTCAGTCAGTGAAGCCCATAGCCTGCCATAATCAAATAATCTTTTTACCCTTCCCAACAATTTAGTCAGCTAGTCAACATGACCCTGCCATCTGGCGAGGCCCCAGGGATCTGATAAATGTGACATAGAGTCTCTCCTCAACAAGTCTACGTGCTTATGGGAGAGACAAATTCACCAGGCAATATACAAAGCAGCACAAGACAACAGAGTTGAGTGGCAGCATAAGCACAGTAGTGGAGGAAGCAACCAGCTCTTGCTGGGGACATCCTCTTAGGAAGGGGACTTGAGATGGGATTTGAAGGAAAGTATGTGAGAAAACCATTCTAAGCAGGTGCAAATACCAAGAGACATTCTTCTCAGGTGATAGAATGACAATCTTTCCATCCCTTCCCCACCTCACTCAGCACTTCCTTGTGCCATACATTTACACCTTAGTGAGAATGAATTGCCCTAAGTTTTCTCAGAGCAGAATTTAATAAAGGGAAAATAAACAGCTCCTGAGAACTAGAGATACTTGAGACCAAAGGGGCAGAAAAGAATACCAGTAAAAAGGAGAGGAACACATGTAAGGAAAGCAGGGAATATAAAACAATATGGCCAAACTGTACAATTGGGAACAGGAGATACAAACATAGAATATGATGCATGTCTAGAGTTGTACAATACTACAACCCTAGGTCCCAAGCACTAAAAACCTCCCAGTGTAGGAAGGTGTAGCCTGGCACCTACCTTATCCTCATGGTATCTGTCCTCTTCTAAAAATTCCACTACAAAGTCAATCCCTTCTCATTTTACAGCTCTATTTTATTTGCTCTTAGCATATAGTCTACAACAAGTGGGCCATTTCTCTCTGCTCTAGTAGAGAGGGGCTAAGCTGGTTGCCAGCGACCTATTAAGTATAGGCCTCTGTCTCCAGCTCTCCATTCACACTTGAACTGCACCAGCCTCACCTCCTTTCTTCCCCCTGAGCCTGTCCTTATGAGGTGGTTGCTAGAACTCTCTCCTTCAAGATCTTTGCAAAGCCGGTTCCCTCCCATCTTCCAGATCTCTGCTCAAATGCTCTCCTCTGAGAGCTGTCCCTGCCCCCCTTACCTTTGCCATTATATGCTTCTGTGTTTTGACAGTACCTGTCCTTCACTGAACTTCCCTGTGTGTTTAGTTGTTTGCTGTGGATCCCTCACCCCACTAGAAAGTTAGCCTCATGGGGTCAGTAACTTGGCCTATTTTGATCACTGCCATACCCTTGAATCTAGAATAATAGCTGCCTTCTGGTAGGTACTCAATAAATATGCAATAATCCACCTTTGAAATATGACTTATTCCAGTTTATATCCTTAGCTCCTTGCCCTTAGCTGCTCTGAAGTGTTCCCTGAAAATCACTATTGATCCAGCCTTCTTAAAGGCAGGTTAACCCAGTTCTTTCAAGCATTCCTTTCCATCCCCTTTTGAAGCCCTTAACCGCATATTGCAAAACTTGTAAACACAATCTCTTCCAGTTACATTGCTCACCCCATCTCCAATCAGCAGAGCACACAAATGACTTCATATTTTTTCTTTCCAAAAGCACACACACAAACAGGATGAAATCAGTTCTGATGAATCTTCAGCCAGTTCAAACTGTAAAGTTCTTTCTGCCTTATTTTCTCACCCTATTGTTTCTGGCTGAGCGCTGATCGGGAGAGGAACAAGACGAGTGGCAGCTCACCAACTCCCACTACTGCAGTGACATCAATCATAGCAAGACTAGAAAGCTGCAGGGCAGGGACAGGGGGCAGAACAAAAGGGAAAGCAGTGGGAGGGGATGGGAATGATCAGCTGGAGCTGCAACCACTTTTATTTCCCCCCTTTTCTAGGTCTCCAAATGGCTGACGTAGGTAGGGACCCTCTGCCGGATCCTAGAGGCCCTCCTGAGCCTGTTGAACTTGGGGAATAGGTACCAACTGATTGGTCATTTTGGGTGGGCAGAGCATGTGAAGCAGGGCAAAGCCACAGAAAGAGCAGGAGCTTTAGTGCCACACGGAAGGGCTTGGATGCACATGGCTCTGCCCTTGCTAGATGCATGCAGCTGTGGCCTGTTACTTAACCCCTCTCTGCTTCCATCTCATCATGGGTAAATGGTCACAGGAGTGATAGTCCACAGGGCTGTGTGCATTTATATGTGTGGATTGTACAATAGCACACAGACTAATGCTGTGCATGGCAAGTTCTCCATACGTGCTATTATTGAGAAGCTGAGTTTAACTATAGGCAAAATAATCAAAGAGTGTTTATCTCCACTGTGAAAAAGAAACAAAAAATAGATTTTTATTGGCTGTACTTTTCCATTTTAAGTCAAAGACATGTGCTTTGACTGCTAAACATACTCATGAATGCAAGTAGAGCCAAAGCTTTATTGTATTGTCCAGATTGGCCTCATACTACAAAAATTCAGTGTAACTGAAGTTTTTACTAAAATGACCAGCTATTTGACGTTATAATCCACCTTTGAGATATGACTTATTCTTCTAAGAATTATGGTCAGTGTTCAGTTTCCACAACGATTTTCCTTCCCATCATATAGGGATACTAGATATTGACAGCTTTGGACCCACATCAAAAAATTCTCAAACTCATAGCTTTCTGCTATCACTATTGAGCTTTATCCCATCGAATTCTGTCTTCTAAATCTTATTTAGGATCAGGTAAGTCGTTCAGCTTGAATAAAGGTACCAGTAGTGATTTTAACCAATTGGAATTTACTACTGTAATTCCCTGAGATGGATTAATTCATTAATGTATAAAACAAGATTATTTCACAAGACTCTATAGTTTCGATAAATTGATTAATTTTTAAATGCCTCAAGTCAGTTTTTAAAAAATATGTGTTATCTTAGCACTCTGGGAAGCTGAGGCAGGAAGATCACAAATTCAAGCTCGGCCCGGGTAACTTAGTGAAACCTTGTCTTAAAATTTTAAAATAAATAAATAAATACATAAAAATGGCTGGGGATGTAGCTTAGTACAAAGTCCCTGGTTCAATCCCCAGTGCCAGAAACAAAACAAAAAATGACTCTCATTAGTAAAAATTCACTCCGGTCCAAGAAGAGGTAGTTTGTGGTTCCAATTCAAGAGAATATCGATATGGTTTTATCTTAAAGCCCAAAGATAATTTCTTTGATGCCTTGCAGTTTCACAAGAGGGTGATCTTCCCTCTCTTTCCTGTCCATGTGCCTACTGTAAAGAGCTTCCCTTTGTGTCAGATAAAATCAGAATTGGAAGAGACCTCCGGAACCAGCTGGGCAATTGTCACCGATAGTGGTGGGTGTTCTTTTAGTCACCACATGGCGGCGCAATTTCCTGGCCTCCAGTCAGATGCTCCTTCACCGCTGGTCACTCCAGAGTAAGTTTAAGTCCCCAATTTGGAGACATGACAAACTAAGATACCAAGGAGGAAGAAGGAAAAGAGAGAGAGAGACAGACAGAGAGAGAGAGAGAGAGAGAGAGAGAGAGAGAGAGAGAGAGACCTAAAACCAGAACTCTAGCCTGCCCAGTCACCAGCCATTTCTAACAGGGCTCAGCCACCATGGGCCAACTGCATTCAATTTCCACCAACCAGCTGGTTAGTTTTTTGTTATTTTTCTGGAGAGAAGGAGCATTCATCAACCTCCTAGTAGGTTCCAAGCTTCTGATGAATCTTAGTAGATACTGAGTTAACATTTGCTGAATTAGAAAAGTAGAAAACAAACAAAAACCAATATTCTGGCAATGTGAGAGTGTTTACAGGTGAATAAATATAATAAAAGATTGCTGGCTTCAAGAGGTATTCAATTTTTCTCTGCTTTTATTTAATTTCTGGATCTAGCATTCAAGTCTTTCCTCACTACAGTTTTTGGTCAATCCTAGTATTCAACCCTAGTTTCAGAATTGCTAACACATAACCTCATAAGAAATGAATTTGCTGAATATAGTGTTTATGTACAGATCTTTTTGTCCTTAGCCTTTCAGTATCCAGGCAAAAGACTGTTTTCCCAAGTTGTCAGATCCTTTGACCCCTACCTCTTTCAGTGTGTTATGTCATTTACTCATAATTGTTATCTTCATTTCTCACAGTCTGCATTACATTTCAGGTTCCCCTTAACATCCTGGTAAATTTTTTAAATTATTCACAGAGTAAAGTTCACTTTTTATGCATTTACTGTTATAAGTGTGCAAATCATGACCTCGTGGTACCATACAGAACAATTTCATAAACCTCCACAGGCAGCCTTTTTCTCCATCTCCAAACCTATTAATTGTTCATCTGTTTTCTGTCCCTCTGGCTTTGTCTTTTCCGGAATATTACATAAATATTTTCATTCAATATGTAGCAGTTTAAGCATGACTTCTTTCACTTTGTAAAATGCTTTCAAGATGTATTCATGTCATTGTATTAATCATGAATCAATCATTCATTTCTTTTTATTGCTGAGAAGTATTCTATTGTATGCATGTATCTTAAATTGTTTATTCATTCATTAGTTGATAGACATCTGGGTGGTTTCCAGTTTTGGGCGATTTATGAGTAAAGATGCTATAAATATTTGAGTACATTTTTTATGTGTAAAGAGAAGTTTGCAGTTTACTTGGGTAAATACCTGCAAGTAGAATTGCTGAGTCATATGGTATAAATATGTTTGACTTTATAAGAAACCATCAAACTATTTTCCAAAGTTGGCTACAAATTCTAATAAGTATGTGGTGGTATCTCATTATGGTTTTAATTTTTTTCTAGTGTCTAGAAATGTTGAACATTTTTTCATATGCTTATTTTTCACAAAATACCTTCTTTGTTGATATGTCAGTTCAGTACTTTGATCATTTTTTAAAAATTTTTTTTTAACTTTGATCATTTTTAATTGGGTCTTTGCAGATAGTTTATTCCAATATTAGCTTGTAAGAGTAATTTTTAGAAAGTCTAATTTTTAAGTAAATTGTCCTTTTGGTTACATATCTAAAAACTGTCAAATTCAAATTCACACATATTTTCTCTTATTTTTTCTAGAAGTTTCACAGTTTTGTACTTTATAGTTAGGTTTACGATCCATTTTGAGTCAATTTTCATACAATGTATGAGGTTTATTCCAATGTTCATTTTTTTCACATGTGGACAACTGTCCCATTTGCTCAAGGACCATTTATTGAAAAGACTATGCCTTTTCCATAGAAAAGGCATCTTTGCATCTTTGTCTTTGCCCTTTGTCAATAATCAGTTAAGTATATGTATGTGGGACTCTTGCTATCTATTCTGTTCTATTTATATATGGTTCCCTCTTTTTGATAAAACCACACTGCCTTGATTACTGTAGTTTATATTAAATCTTGAAATCTTTTCAAATTGTTTTAGATATTCCAGAGCTACCTTGTTAATATTTATAAAACATTTCATTAGGTTTTAAATTGTATTATATTTAATCCATAGGTCAAAATGAGAGAAATTGACATCTTAATACCATGGAGTCTTGTAATCCGTGAACATGGTGTGTTGTTCTTTTCAGTTACAATATGTTTTCTTCATTATTTTGTGAGGGTTTTTTTGCATTCAAATCCTATTTACATCTTGATAGATTTATAAATATATTTTATTTAGAGGATGTTATTATAAATAGTATTATTCTTTTATATTTCAAATTCCAGTTGTTCACTCATTGTTAAAACTACTTATATACTAACTTTGTAACCTTCAACTTTTCTATATTCACTCATTAGTTCTAGGAGATTTATTATTTTTAGATTCTTTGGGATTTTTCTACCCAGCCAATTATGTTGTCTACAATGAGAGATAGTTTTACTTGTTCCTTTCTAATCTTCATGTCCTTTATTTCTTCTTATTGCCTTATTGCACTTGATGTTAAATAGGACAGTAAATTTTAAGTCAATCTAAATACAAAAGAATTAAGAGTAAAATAACACCTATATCGGTCAGCTTTCCATCACCATGACCAAATACCCCGAAAAAACAAAGAAGGAAAGATTTATTTTGGTTCACAGTTTCAAGGGTTTCAGTTCACACTCAGCTGGCTCCAGTGCTTTAGGCCATGGTGAAGCAAAAACATCATGGTGTGAGACAGGATGGAGGAGATAATCCCCTCATGGCAGCCAGAAAACAGCACAAGAGCCCAAGAAAAGTTATATCCTTCAAGGCACACCCAGTGACCTACATCCTCCAATTAGGCCCCCACTTCCTAAATCATTTCAATCATGAACTCATTGGTAGGTTAATCCATTGATGAGGTCAGTGCCCTTACAATCGAATCACCTCTCTGAGCATTTCCTAATGAAATCAAATTGACAATCAAGATTAACTGTCTCAACATCTAACTTTGCAAGTTCACATCAGGGAGTCAAGAAAGATTTCTAGACTTTTTCATTTGATCATTTGGTCAACAAAATATTTACTTGCACATACATGAACAATAATTACTGCAGACAAAAAGATGATGATAAGGTTGATCAGAGACAAACAAACAAAAAGAACAGAGAGAATCTAGATACAGAATAATAGGGAAGAGCTGTTAGCCATGAGGGTCTGACCTGGTAGTGTGCATGAAGAAGTCAAGGTGGAGGCGACGGATGGTGCCGAAGGGGCTCTTTAGGTTTTGCAAACTTGTTGTGGAGGTTAAAAGAGAGGAAGGAAACAGATATGTCTGGAGTTTGACCCTTGTTGCTTTTTTAGGAACTGGGGGACCCACAGACTGACATTCTGAATTTTAATTATGTGTTGAAGATTCAAGTGAAGTGACCTGTATGTGATTTGAAGTGCTGGACTGATTAGAACCAGAATAAGGTCCAAGCTGGATATGGAAGTAGACCTTGGTCAGGTTACCCCCTCTTTCCTCAGTCTCAGGCTCTGAGGTTATAAATACTTGAGCACTAGGACGCATACACACACACACACACACACACACACACACACACACACACACAGGAACAGTGACTAAGTTAACCAGAGAAGCAAGAAGACAAGAAGAAGGGTAGGCATGAAAGACATCCCCCTAAGCAGGTTTACAAGCTCTATCCTCTTGTAAAATAGAAGAAGCAGCCCTACCACCTACACTGGTTGAAAGAAGAGTGAAAGGCTGGAATGTTTACTCTGTTCCTTCACTCAAGAGAGGATAGAAATACTCTTTACAAAGCAGGATACCTGTGGGAGGAGAAAGAAGTTACCCATAGCTACCAGGTTCAGAACTTGGATTCAAACCCATGTTTTTCTAATACAGCCTACACTTGGGAAACATTTAACATGTGCCAGGCCCTATCTTATGTGGTTCAATCCTCAATTAAGTCCCACAGCTTCTCTGTGAGGTAGTTTCTATTATTATCCCTATGGAGCAGATGGGGCACAGGAGGTTCCATGCATGTCCCAAGATGCCACTGAAAGGAAGTGATAGAGGCCCAGCATTTTCCAATAAACCCAGAGCCTTCTTGGTCACCAAGAATGTCACAGGTGAGTAAGGAAGCAAGCTCTATCCACAGAAAAGCAATGGCCTTAGAGCCACACTATGAGCATCACTGAATATCCACTGCACACCAAGCACTATGCCAGGGGTGAGTGCATGCAGATGCATTAGATTCAGTCTCTGCTCTTACAGAGCTCAGTGAGAATCAGGGTGGGGGTGGAAGGCCTCATACACAATGGGTATAACATGCACAGTGACACATGGCATGTGACAGGAGATGTAGAGGATCCCACACACAGAGAAAACCAACACCAATTTTCTGTTCCCCTGTCAAGGAAAATGAAAGGCAAACACACTTTCAAGCCAAAAGCATTTACCTTGGATTAAGTGCATATTTAAATATCACCCTCACACCAGCCTTCAGTCTCTGCCATGATGCTGAGAGCTTTCTTAAGAGAAAACAGGAAATTCACCAACAGAAACTGATTCACAGCCAGGTGTAGTGACATTCACCTTTAATCCCAGCACTCTGGGAGGCTAAGGCAGGAAGATTCCAAGTTTGAGCCTAGCCTAAGCAACTCAGTGATTTAACAAAACCCTGTCTCATAATAAAAATAAATCGAGAGGGCCAGGAATTTAGCTCAGTGGTTCCATCGCCTGCCTTGAAAGCACAAGGTCCCAAGTTTGATTCCTGGTACCAAAAAATAAATAAACAAATATTTTTAAATGGCTGGGGATAGAGCTCAGTGTGAAGGTTCAATCCCCAGTACAGCACCACCAAAATCAAAGGAAGGAAAGAAAGAAGGAAGAAAACAATGAGGAAAGGGAGGAAGGAAGGGAGTATGGGAGGGAAGGAAACTCAGAAAGGTGTGGAGCGTGGGACTCAGGCACTTTTTGCTTTATTTGGCCTTTGAAACTCACATGGCTGATTACAGTGGAAACCAATCATAGCTCTCATTACAGAGAAGATGCCAGAGAACAATTTACCTTTGTGTTTGGAATTTCATGTTTGAAAATAAATCATCCGGGCCGGGGATTTAGCTCAGTGGTTCCACCGCCTGCCTCACAAGTAAGGACCTGACTTCAATCCCCTGCACCAAAAAAAAAAAGAAAGAAACGAAAAGAAATCATCCACTAGGTGAAGAAAACTATGAAAACTTTAGATAGTGTCTTCTTAGCTTTAAAAATGGCAAGTACATATATTGTATTTACTGAGGAAAGCGTGATCCTAGACAACATTTGGAAGCGTGTTTTTGCCTTTGGAGGCCTTTTTTTTTCATCCTCCCTGCATCCATTCCCTCACCCCTTTCCTACTGTGCATTACCTGGGAAAACACTGTTTTCCCCTACTATACTCTCTACATTCAACATGCAATATATCTGTGACCAGATGTGGCTTCTTTTCCTGCCCCACCCAATTCCTCCATACCAGCTGAGTGCCCTGCAATTCAGTTCAATTCTGATAGTCATCAGTTAATGCAGAACCCCCACAAGTTAAGGGCCCAGCCATACAAGCCTGCCCCATCAGCCACAGCTGCAGTTTTCACCAAAACTTACACCTAACTTGGCTACAGATCAGAGGCTTGCATGATCCCTTCATTTATTTGATCATTTGCTAATATGGCTCATAGAACTCAAGAAAGGGCTTTACCTATTATTAGGATACAACCCAGAAACTGCTGGAAGGAAGAGATGCATGAGGCAAGGTCTGGGGCAGCAGTCAGGAGCATCTGCATCCTCTCGAGGTGTGCCACTCTCCACACCTTCAGCGAGCTCACGGGAGCTCTCTGAACTCTGTCTTGTGGGCCATTTATGGAAGCTTCATTATGTCAGTATGCTTGATTGATCAATGTCCATTAGTAATTTATTCAACCTCCTGCCCCTCTCTTCCCCAGTGGCAGGTGTTGGCTGTTGGATGGTAGGAGAGTTGGGGGCTGAAAGTTCTAACCCTCTAATCACACAGCCAGTCAAACCAATCTCTGTCTTGAAACTATCCAGAATCCTTCCAGCCACCAGTCATCTCATTATCCTACTAAAAGACACTTATGATTTCTGAGATTCTATAGAGCTGAGTATCAGTAAAAGAGAGTGGGCAGAGATCTAATACATATTTCTTATTCAATAAACCCCCTTTTCATCTCTTGCAGATATTTAGCACTTTGTGGCTTTATGGCTTTTTTGTACCTTCACATTTGTCCAAACTGGTGTAAGAAAAAGCTCAGAAGTTCTTTCATAGTAAGATGTAAATGACTGCTAATAGTTTAAAGCCAGGCCTCTCTCATGGAACAGCTCAGGGTATCCAGGGCCATCCAGTAAAGACATGGTGCCAGTGTAGCACATCTCGGAAACCACTTTGCTTGAAGACTTAGGGAGGGAATATTATTATATGTTAAAACAAATATGATTATAACATGAAGTAGACTATAAATGGTTGGATGAGTGAGTCACATGGAAGTTATAAAAATAAAATATTGTGTACTTCTTGCTAAGTGCTCAGAGCTTAGCAGGGTTGGTAGGTCATCTCCTCTGCCCTCTGCCCATAGAGGGTGAGCAGGAGCAGGTGAATGTCCCCTCTGCAGGCAGGTGGGTGAGGGTCTTGAGGAGCCATGAGTGGGAGACCTTGGAGTAAAGAGATTTGCATGCAAATAAAGATAACAGAAGCAACAAACCTGAGTTTACAAGTAAATCCACTAAGACCCCAAGAAATATTTAATTTCCTAAAATTAAGCAAAGAGAAAGGGATACTAGACATTGACACTATACATACACACTTTAAATACTATCAGTGGAGTATCACACATTTAATTTTGCTTTTGAAAACTTTTCAGGTTTGTCTTTCCTCTCAGTTTGTAAAAAAGATGCTTGTAAACCCACATTGCTTTGTGACAGATGGATGTACCTACCAAAAGGCATTTTGTAACAACTTTTATCTTTCATCTGCATGTGAAATTCTTTTTTTTTATTAAATTCTTTTATTGGTACATTGTAGGTATACAACACAATTACATTTCTCATTGGGAATTGTACCTTTACATAATGCATCTTGGTTCTTATTTTTTCCCCATTCCTAGCCCTCCATTCACCCCCTCCATCCTTCCCTAGTTACAAAGACTTTATTTCCATTTTTTCCATTTCTCAGCATTTTTCCTTTCCCTTCTTTCCTTTCCCTTCTTTCCTTTCCCCTGCCCCTCCCACTACCCCTACCCCTTTGGACCTTTTCTTCCTATTTTGCATTATTGATTATTCATTCTAATCATTGGTACATTTTAGGTATGTAATATAATGACATTCATCATTGGAAATTTGCACCTTTACATAATCTCTCTTGGTTCTTATTTTTCACCCTTGCCCAGCCCTCCATTCAACCCCTCCATCCCTCCCTATTTACAAAGATTTTGTTTCCATTTTTTCATTTTCTCATAATACTTTCATTCCCTTCTTTCCTTTCCCCTACCCCTCCCACTTCCTTCCCCTTTGCCCCTTTTCTTCCTATTTACATGTGAAATTCTTGAGACAAAAATCCCTCTGGCAGTCTTAGCGAAGCCTACAGGCTCCTTCTCAGAAAAAGAGTTTTCAAATGTGCAACATAAAATACACAGGATTCCAATTAAATTGAAAAATAATTTGTGGCCAAAGAATACTTCACTTCTTTATTATTATGTTAAATATGAGTTCTAGGGGTGGGATGAACCCCACAATTTCCAAGTGGCTATAAGTATAAATAGTGAGTGTAAACAATTCTTTGAGACCTCTGAAGCAACTATGCCATGATAGAATTTGAATTGAGGCAGAATCATGGGTAATGTGAATATTTTGTGGTTTCTCACCTACATTCATAATTAAAAGAAAGGCTAACTTTTAGTTAAAAGTTGATGAAAAATAAAGATGTATCCTTACAAGTTCATAGACCCTCAAACTATACACCTTTGAGATTAGAAGTTCTTGATTGTTTTGAGTTAAGACTCTGAGTTACTGATTTCCAGCTTTTCTGATGCCCTGGGTGCTTCAGACAGAAAAGCCACGAGTAGCTTTTATTTAAGTACTAAGTACACCTAAGTGGGTATCTCTCCAGCCCCACTCCCATGGGACACCCACATCTGTTACTTGTATCTACACAACCTCATGTCACTGTTCATTCTCCCTGCCTAGTGGTCATGGAAGTGTGGTTCTAAATTTCTCAGACCCCCAATATTTCTGAGACTACCTTCACCAAAAAATGCCACCTGATTTGCCTTGTTTCTCTGTCTTCACCACCTGCTTCCCCCTTTTCCAATTACTCTTGTGAAATAACTCACAATTCACATGTGAGAGATTCAGGATGTCTGGGAGATGTCTGAGCACAGATCCGCCCAGGCTGGAGTCCCACCAAGAGGACCATTGGAGGAGGAGGTGGGTGTCCCCAGGCCCAGACTCTGTGCAGCACCCACATCACCCCATGAAGTAGGCAGCACCCTCTGTAAGGAATGAGAAAGCCAGGAAGCATCTCACATGGACTAAATGCGGGAATGTGCCAGGACTGAGGCTATGTTTATATTTTCTCCATCTTCAAGATAAAAAGTAGTGGATGATCAATATCTCCACTCATGAATGGGAAAAAGGCTTTAAAAGGAGGTGCAACCTGTCATGTCACACACAGCTACTAAAGGTTACACCGGCACCTCACCCTCTAGCCAGCCCACCCAGCCTGGCTTTCATTGGAGAAACATGGTGCCGCAGAGGGCTCAGTGAGCCCTGGTAGTCAAACATGAGGGCCATTTCATCATCCTTCCCGAACTTGGTCTCTCAGCAGCCTCAGCACCAGCACCGTTGCACACTCACTTCCTGTTCAAAATGGCCCCTGCTTGGCTTCTACACAGACACTTTTCTTGTCACCTCCTACATCTTTTGCTCTCCTGCCCAGTGTCCCCTTCCTGTGTGCTCTCCTCCCTGCCACAAATGTGGTCAAAACCCCATGAGTCCCCTTCCTGGGCCTCTACCCTCTTCTTACCTCCCTTCACAGCCAACTCTGCCTGTGGCACCTGTTAATTCTAGCACCCCAAAAGCCCCTCTCCAGGTAACTAACTTGGATGTGTTGTGGGTGCTTCGGTTCCCATGTGAATTCAAACCACTGTTTCTCCAATGAACCTGCTTCGTGAAAATCGCCCTTCTTCACCCAGCTTCTCACATCAGACCTGAGAACAGCCCTTACTCCTTCCCTGTTACTCTTGTATTCAATCAAACCCTGTCTTACAGATTTGACCTGCTAAGAATACCTGGAATCTTCCTTGTTCTAATTCCACTAAAATCTATTTCGAGACACCATCATTTCTCATGAACACTACCTAAGGAGCCTCCTTGCTCCTCTTCTTGCCTCCCCTCAACTCTTTTCCCCTGCTTATGTGTTCCAGCACTTTTCTACTCTCCTCCCTATTAAAACCCAAATCTACACTCTCATCTGTAAGGCTATGGTAGGTCTGGTTCTCGTTGCCCATCCTCATCTGGAGTCTCTCTGCCTTGTGCTTTCTGTTCTTCCCCTGCCCTGAACTGCTTTCAGTTCTTCAATGGCCCACAGTTTTTTTAGCCTCTGAGCCTTTGAACATGCTGTTTTCTCAGCCTAAAATGCTAGACCCTGCTCTCTTCACTAAATCACTCCTACTCCTCCTGTGAGCCTTGGTGTAAAAGTCACTTCCCCAGAGATGCTTTTCCTGACCATCCAGACTAGGTCAGCCTCCTCAGCATCCCAATCTTACATTTCTATGATGCTGTCCTTTTGTTTGGTGTCATAACCATTAAAAACTTCCAAAAATGTGCTCGCTTTGGCACCACATATACTAAAAACTTCCAACAAATTAAATGTAACAGAACTTAGTTGAGCAAAGAGCATGTCAGGAATCAGTCAACTCTCAAAACCAGAAGTTCATAAGGCTCCACTCTGCACCATGGGCATGTAGCACTGATGGGAGGAAAGGAGATGAGGTGCAGAGAGGGTTTCCTTGACAAATGCCAGCACCAAGACAGCTGGGTGTTTGCCTTATTTGAATGTGGTCTAACTGGCAGCAACCTGTGATTCCAACACCCAGCTATTTGTGACAAATGTTCTCTCCTAAGAGAAGCTTTTGGTTAATGTAGTTTTTGCACTGTTCAGTTGTAGTTCCTTACACGAAGACTTTGAGTCTTCGTGTAAGGCATCCCCAGGCCAAATTTAGGTTAACATAACCAAACAATTAATTCACTATTTAGTATTTATCACCCCCTCAATGATGTAAGCTCCATGAAAACAGCAGCTATCTATTCTCAGCCAATCCCCAAAGCCTCTCACGAGGCTTAGTATGTAGTTCAAACTCAGTGCAGTCTCTTTTGAACAAGTGAATTATAGGAATATCACTGTTTGCCATACTTCTCTAGACTTTTCTAGAATTTGGGTCAATGAGTGATTTTAAAATTTTTGCTTTGGAATTTTTATTAGTGCATGCTTTCAGTACATCGTTATTACACGTGTGGAATTGGTTCATGTCCCTAACACATTTTAATTATTTTTTCCATCCCCTTCTCTTCCCCTCCTTCCATCTCTTGGTCACCTTTCCTTTTGAAAGAGATTTATCTCCTTGTTTCCCATTATCTTTTATTTTGCTTTTTAATTTATTTATGCTTTATGTTTCTCCTATAAAAGAAACCATGCAATATTTAAGCTTTTAAAAATGTGGTATTAATACACAATGGATTACTACTCTGCCATAAAGAAGGTAAAATTTGAGTCATTTGTAGGAAAATGGATGCACTTTGATACTATAATGTTAAGTGAAATAAATCAGTGGGTGAGTTTGGATGTTCCAAGAAAACAAGTAAGAATCTGGGGCCGGGGATTTAGCTCAGTGGTTGCACCGCCTACTGTGCAAGCACAAGGACCCAAGTTCGATCCCTGGTACCAAAAAAAAAAAAAGAAAACAAGTAAGAATCTAGTTAGATTTTACAACTGACAGTGGCTTAAATCTTCAATCAAAGAACGGAAAAGAATCTTATTTTACTTTGTTGCTCTTTACAGATAGGTTTTCCTATCCTACTTGTCAATGTCTCCATTGAAATGTATGGCTACATCTTTTATGTGGCTTGTGGTTTCAAATGAGTCATCACTCACTGACAGTTATGAGCAGTGCATTCATGAGAAAATGTTATTATCACTGTAGTCACCTTCATGGGATTGAAATGTACAACCTTGTGGAACTGCAACCAGCTGGCTGACAAATAAATATACTTTGGGTTCTGTATTTTTCAAGAAAGGTTAAATGCCCATTCATTTTTTTAAAAATCTAGATTTGATTAGTTAGCTTGCAGACAAGGCATGACACACAGCAGAGTGTGAACTTTAGAAAGATCAGAATGATGTTCAAATAGAGTGAGATGACAAATGATGTAATGATTTGACCATGTGAAAACCAGGTCAGACCTGATTGTTTCTGCCAGCCTACGCAGTCACTGGAGCCCCTTACATATGCTTTCAGTACATCCTGCTGTGACAACCTTTAAATCAAGGACTTTGTCCCATGCAATGTGCTTTTTCTTGGTCAAATGCAAGGTACATATTTTAGCTAGCTACTCCTTTCTAGCAGTTTAAAATGATGAATAATATCTAGGACATATACATCCAGAAGCAAGCAATTTAAAACAATGCATTTGAGCTGCTAATCTTCTGCTTTTAACATCCTTGATTTGTAAAGGCTCTGTGAGCAGGAGAGTGGCATATGATACTTTGCCGAAGTGACACTTGATTTCAGTTCTAATTCCTCCATTATTGCTTTAAAATGAAAAAGAGCCTCATGAGTGTTCCATAAAATGACGCTAGGAATTACATTTAATACATCTGCCATGGAACTGATAATAAAATAAATTCAACTATGTGTTCACTGAGTGGACAGCCTGCCTCCCAAAAGAAAGAAGAAGCACAAGCTTTGAGTTCTCTTGAAGCTGTGTACATGTTTCCTCCAGACAACTCTTTACTGAAGCTTGAAGATTTAGAATTTCCAAAGTTTGACTGACAAAGCTAAGTGCCCCATGCCCCCATATTGATGTCATTCATCTCTAATATTAGCAGCAAAGCATTTCAGATTCACCTAGGAAAGAGGAGCTTTTATTCTTGAGTTGAACAGGAGCAGATACTAAAAATGAACATGGTGATACTTCCTTCTGGAATATCTGACACAGATAAAATAGGTAAACCTGTGCAGTGAAACTATTTTGAATCAAATGGGAAAGGAATTCAATTCAATGGGAAATCTGACATGCTTATAGAATTTTTAGTATAGCTTTCCTCCTGTGAACACTGAGGAATTAAGAAATAAAATAAAAGTATATAAAGTTGTTTTGTTGCACAATGCCGTACAAGATCAGGAGGCACTTGTGAAAATTACATATGGCTGAGATGAAGGTTTTATCAGTGTGACTGGTAAAGTTGGTCATTCACTATCCAGCAGAGCTTAAGTGGATCAGGATAGCTGGACAATTGCCACGTCGGTATTTAGTATTGCTCAGACACAGATAGAACCAGGAATGGTTCATAGCAGGTATGCTATCTGCAATAACAGAAATGGGGTTGAGATTCCATGGCCTGAGCTACAGGCAGCTCAGCCTACCTTGTCTGCCTGCAAAGTGGTGACACTGTCATGGCTCTAGAGTGCCCCTCGGGATGCAAATCTGACAAAGAGACTTACGGCAGGACAAAGTAAGGGCAACTTACTGAAACCCAGATATCTCTTGTGCAGCAAAAATGTCTCTCACTTTTTAAATTACCACATGAATTTGGTAACCATTCTCTTTAGAGAAGGAAGATATTTAAAGAATAATAGAAATTAAAGAGTTAGAGGAAATTATAAACACCAAGGCTCAAGATGGGTTCTATCATCACTGTATCAATATTTGTTCGGAATTGAACTTTCCTCACATTTAAAAATTTTTTCAAGCTTGTGTTCCATAGAAGCTGCCCCGTATGTTTAAAGAACAGTGGCAAGAAAATGAGCCACATTTAGTTCTTGCTACTTTGCAATTTGCTTTTGCTGACAGTTCTCCAGTTCAGTCTTCTAAACCTGTAGCCAAGTGATCATTATCTTCTTAAGTCGCTGTCATAAGGAAAATAGGGCAGGTCTCCCCACCACGGGAGCTGAGCTATTGCTCAGTAAGAACTCAGTGACATAGCTCGCTTTTTTTGAGTTTGTTAGAAAAAATTGGGGACTCTATAGCCTTAGGCTTAGAACCATTTTGCTCTGCATGGTTTTCTGCTCCAAGTCGCTCCTCCCTGTTGTTCTTAGAATCACTAAAAGATACTAAAATTACGTTAAAACTTGTATCTAGATCTTTTTCCCCACAACAACACAAAGTTGTACAAATACAAGCCTGAGGTAACCTCCCGTCTCCTCTGCCATGCTCCCCAAAATCCTCACAGTAGGGCAACCCCACCACACTGTGAAGACATGTTTGTTTTACTGTGGCCCCTAGGCTCCAGGCTTCTTGAGGTAGAGCTATGTCTCTTCCCTCTCTTTATCCTAACAATCATGCACATTGCCTGGTGACCTCTCTTCACGTGTTTACTGATTCATTAATGTGGACTATTTCTACCTGGAAGAAATTATTTGCTTTTAAATTTTTGTTTTATTTTGCATTTAGTATTTTTTATACTCGCCATTACACAGCTTTTGCTCTAGGTTCCTCTTTTAAAACCAGTAGACATTTAGAAGACAATGAAAGGCTTTTTGGTTGAGCATCCTATAGATTTCTGAGAAACTACTTAAAGATCAATGTCTTGTGAACATTATTTTCATGGAGACTTTCAGTTCTTTTTCTCCTACTTAAGTAGGAGATTTTTTCACATGTATCTTTATGAACTAGTTTTCTTCCATCTGGAAATATCTAATTAATGGGAAATTTAGCACTATATCTGTTAGATGGTCAGAAGGGTCAGGAAGCATCAAGTCATTACTCCTTGTATTTGTTACTATGCCACACATTAGCACACATTGTCATATGCTGTCCCCAAAATAATGATGCTAGATGAATGGCACCAGAATCATCATTCTGTCTTACTATTAAGAAATTGAACCCCAGGAAAAAGGAGTCATTTCTCTCAAGGTCACTCAACTGGTTATGACAAAAGACCCCCCGGGTCTTCTAACTCTTTGCATTGGGATATAGATCTTAACTATGCTATGAAACTACATGTGTTACTTAGGTGGCATTTGATAGATAACAATAATAAGTAGGAGAAAGAACTATGATAAAAAAAAAATAAGAGAGCACCAGTTGCTAACTGTAAAGAACCAAAGATGACAAATGGAGGAGAACCTGGAGAAGTGAGCTGAGCTGCTAGCTGGGAAGTCTGAGATAGAAGAAGGGAGGGAAACTTTATCCTTATGAGAGCATCTGCCCAGAGAATAAGGGATGTACTTTCCTCCACTGTTATAATTATTTCAGCTTTGCCTTCTCAGTATGGACCTCTATACTAATTCTATGATGTATCTTCTCCCTGAGAATTTGTTTTTTTCTGGGATAGACAGAAAAATAGGTTGAATCTAGATTTCCACAAAGACTAATAGGCAAATAATATTAGCATTCGTAGCTCTATTTATACAGCAAAAGTATATTAATTTTCCTTGATGAACTTTTGGGGATTAAAAAATGTAGAAGAAAAGAAAAAATTATTTTTAAAAAGATGATCAAAACCTTCCTGTGGTAATTTTACCTAATCTTTTTTTTTTTTTTTTTTGGTACCAGGGATCGAACTCAGGTCCTTGCACTTGCACAGCAGGCAGCGAAACCACTGAGCTAAATCCCCGGCTCTATTTTACCTAATCTTATATTTAAAAACAGAATATAATTAAGATAACCTAAAAATCGCTTTGTTTGTTTTTTTCTCTTCTGTTGGAAATAATATTGTTTTAGAAGTCAGTTTGTTAGTCAATAGGTCAACCAACATTAATTAAGTTCCTATTGTGTGACAGGCTTTGTGATGAATAATGAATGGCCGGTTGGTGAATAAGGTAAAGTTCCTTGACCTGGGCGAACTTGCATTTTAGGAGAGAAAAAGGCAGTGAATGTATAAACAAATTAATAAAGAGATAATTTGGGCCTGAAAAGACACATTTTGTATGAGCCGTTTTGATTCTGTGCAGACCCTTAGCAGATTTGGGGCTTCTCGATAATGAAATGATGAGGAAAGAGAAATACTTCCTACCACAAATGACTCTGCCACTACCACTACTCTTGTCAGGAAAGATGTAATGTTCATGCTTAAATGTGTGTAGTTTCACCTCAGAAGCAATGACCATTTGTTACTTTATTTTTATTCTAGGAATCTTGGAAAATCAGGACTCAGAGTTTCATGCTTGGGTCTTGGTAAGTACTTGGGGTGTCATATAGGGGTGGGTGAGAAGGTGGGAGTCTGAGGAGGCACGAGGCAGTGACTGAGGCACAGGTCTGGTCTGGTCCCAAGTGAGGCATCACCTCACTTCTTCTCCTGAGCCTTTCCCTGTGAGACAACTCCCTCCCTCCCTCTCTCTCTTCCTTTCTCTCTCTCTCTCTCTCTCTCTCTCTCTCTCTCTCTCTCTCTCTCTCTCTCTGCCAAGAAGCCACTATGTTGATGGTGCCTCGTGGAGGTGCATCAAGCAGTTTTGGAAGAGGTGGCTCATGGCACACATGAAAGCCCTCATGATATGAGCTCACACGCTCACCTCACCTCTTCCTCATTTCACTTGGATATTTTCTATCTATCCTTATTTTCCTTTCACCTAATTTCCTCACTTGTTTTCCTATTTTGTTATGTATTTTTATAACCTGCCTTAAATACTAGGGGAGGACAAGGTGAAACACATATACAGGTGTATATATACATCAAAAACTAAAGATTTTTACTCCTCGGGATGTAGCTCAGTGATAGAGCACTTACCTAACATGTACCAGGTCCTGAGTTTGATCTCCAGAACTTACAAACATTGTTATTCCTCTTGGGGAAGGTAAATATTTAAGGAGGACTAAGTAGAGATGGAAATTCTAACAGTATATGGTTGATTCTGAAATGGTGAAATCTGAGTATAAGAGCTGGGCAGACATCCTCCAGATGTGAGCAAAGGCTGCCTGAGCATTTGGGCCATTCGACACCATCAGAGCTATGCCCATAGTCCAAGAAAGTCTGTAGCAGAGTGATAGCTGGGGAAGTAGTGAGAAGTGGTCAGGTTATACCTATGTAGGGAGAACCTGAATTTTTTTTTTGTTGGATTCAATGTAGGAGGTGGGGGAAAGGAGAGAACTCAATGCTGACTGAGATTTTTGTCCTGAGCAAGTGAAAGGATGAAATTACTAGCAAATAAGACATGGAAGAATGAGGAAAGAGAGACTTAGGTAGGAAAGAGACTAGGAGATTGATTTTAGACACAATAACTTTCAGGTATTAGACACACAAGAACAGTTGTCAAGTAAGTAAAAGGACAAATAAATATACAATTTAGAAGAGGGATCTAGGCTGGGAGATAAAATTTGGCAGTCATTAACTTGTAGATGCTATTTAAGACATGATACACACTAAGATGAGAACTTGAAGGGAATGATTAGAAGTAGTATAGAAAACTGAGGCCCCAGTCCAAGACCTAAGATTTCTAACACTAAAAATTGGGAAAATGAGGAAGAAACAGTAAAGAAAACTGAAACTAACCAGTCAGTGTGGGGCTAAGAGAATCTGGAAAAATAGAGTCCTGGAATCCAAGTAAAGAAAACATTTCAAGGAGGACAGAGTAACCAGGCCTGGCAAGTGCTGCTCATAAATCAAGCAAGATGAAGGCTGTCGTGGTTTATATCCAGATGTCCCCCAAGAGCCTTATGGACTCATAGGTAGGGCTTTGGGAAGGTGATTGAATTATGGAGGCACTATAGCTAAATGTGACATTATGAGATGGGGCATGGTTGGAGGTGGGTTCCTGGGGGCATGACCTGGAAGGGTACAGCTCCCACCCCAGCACCTCTCTTCACTCTCTGCTTCCTGGCCACCATGATGTAAGCAGCTTAGCTCCACCCATTTCCTTCTGCCATGCTATTTCTGCCAGCTGAACAGAGACTGAAACTGTGAACCAAAATAAGCCTCTCCTCCTTTAAGTAGTGGCTGTTGGGTATTGTGTCTCAAGGATGAAGAAAGTGATTAAAACAAGTACCAAGAATTAGCTATCAAATTTAGCAATGTGGGAGCCTGTGATGACTTTTGAAAATATCAGCTTTAGTGTAATAGTAAGTGCTGAAGCGTAATTGGAATGACCTCAAGGAGAATGGAAAGAGAAATGCTTGAGACTATTCTTTTGATGATGATTACTGTCAAGAGAAAGCAGAGCAATAAAGCAGCACTGGGCAGGCAAGTGGGGTCAGAGAGGTTGCCTTTGCCTTTGGAAGAAATGACGGCACATGTATATGCCAATGGGGAATTCTTTTAAAAAGAAAAAAGAATATAGCAAAGGTGGAAAAATGAATAGCTGGAGTGATTTCTCAAGGACAGAAGAAGAGGGTAGCATGAAAGAAAGCAGAGTCTGTGGGCTTTACATTCAATAGGAGAACTGGGCATGTGGTGGTAATGGTGGAAGTATCTTGCTAAGGTTCTCTTCTATTGTTATTATATTCCCGGTAGAGATCAGAAGCAAGGTCATCAGTTGTTAGCGAAGATAAGAGGAGAAAGAGAAAATGTGGGAAGCAGAAGAGTGACTTGACCAAGGGTGTGCCTCATGCTGGCCAGTCTGCTCAAGACTTATGTTAGTACAGTGACGTGAGACCATCTCTGTGATTGTCGGTCTTTTCACCAGTCATGTTCAGGTAGGATTTTACAAGATAGGATTGCAAAGAACCTGGGGTTTTCTGTAAGGCAGCTCTTATTAAAAGAATGAGCCTTGCGCTTTCGCTGGGTAGAGAGGAAAATGAGGACCAGAGTAGTACTCCATTTTATTTTAAAAAAACCCACATCTTTATCCAGTTTCCAGGTGATGGGCACTTGGGCTGTTTCCAAGCTTTAACTATTACAAACTGTGCCGCTATAAACATGGGTGCACATATATCACTGTGGTATGATTCTTTTAATTCTTTGGGGAAGATCCCCAGCAGGGGGATAGCTGGGTCAAATGGGACCTCTAGTCCCAGTTCTTTGAGGTATCTCCATACTGCACCCAATGATAAAAGTAAATGTATTGTATACCTAAAATGTACTAATAAAAGAATTTAAGAAAAAAACTGATGACCAGAGCCAGGACAGTGAGCCAATAGCTAAAATGAAGAAGCTGCAGGACAATAAAATGTGGCTAGGACCAATGAATTGTACTTCCTGGAGGGATCAAAGGATTGTTGGAGTAAGTTAAGTTGGAAGGATAGAAAGTAGTGGGTGAAAAACTAATGTTTGAAATTGAGGTTAGGGAGGGCTTCAGTTATTGGCAATGACAAAGTCTCAGCCATTTCCATTAAGAGCGAGTGTCTGAAGTTTAAGACAAGATCAGTGGTAGAGAGGATCAAGAAATCAAGAGCTGAAGATGCAGCAAAGGGTCATCTTCAAAGTCATTGAAATCACTGAAAAGTATCCAAAATTAGTATCAGAGAGAGTGACATTAGGACAGGGCCTTAAACTGTCAAAGAATGAAAGAGAGTGCCTAGGGGTAGATAAATGCAACACAAGGGTTCTGAGGATAAGAGATTCAAAGCTAGTAAGTGTGCCAGGGTTTTTCAAGACTTTGAAGGGCTATCAGGGTATCTTCCCAATGATATGATGTGGGAGGTAAAGGGGAATCTTTGTTCACTATAAGTCTAAGGTAATTTGGCATTTGCATAATATATGGCTCTGATCTTGTCACTATTTAGTTGCATTTGAAAGATATTGAAGATTCATTATTAGAGATTTACCCTAAGTTTTTTGAGAATGTAAGAATGGCTTTATAATAAATAATTATTCAGCATTCTTATTGAAAGAAACTATCCAGCTGTGTAAAGTTTTAAATATAAGAATTAAGAAAATGCAAAGTATAAAACATACTTAAAACTCATTCATCAATTATCTTCCAAGTTGGTTAACATGGTGGAAAAGTTTAGTCAATAAGTGCATAGAAAACTCAACCAAAAGCCTTTGAGACTCAGATACCCATGAAATGCCATATGTAAATGAGTCTCCAGAGGGCACACTGCAGTTTGCTTGTTGGCTTGTTGTGTTTGTTTGTTTGTTGGCTTTGTTTTGGTACCGGGGATCAAACTCGGGTCCTTGCATCTGCAAGGCAGGCAGCAGAACCACTGAGCTAAATACCGGCCCATTGTTGGCTTGTTTTCAAACTCAAGACTTGTGAGCTATAAGCATATTATTGAAGTTTGAAATAGACAAAGCAATTGAGTCCTGATTTGAGCTTCAAGTTTTTCTGAGAGCCTCAAGACTTGTGATAAGACTCTGTGTGAAAAATAGGAGAAAACAAGGCAGTTATGGGGCTGACTAGCTTCATTCAGAGCAGGTAACAGAGCTTGACAGCTTGATGAGTGCTCTTTGAGAACTTCTCGGAGCTGCCTCTGTAAGCCAGAGAAGGCAAAATATTCACAGGAAGGAACATTGTACCAGCCTCAGATAATTTTTCAGGCTCTGCAGACCCCAGCTGTCAAATCCAAGTGGAGCTAGATTTACCACTATAGACTTGGAATGTCAGCTCAGTCATGGCCCATGTTCTGCTGAGGCTTTAGAAATGATGTACTAAAACATCCAGGTATCAAAAGGCTACAAATGTCTTTTATTGAAATACTTTGAAGGTCAGAGTTAAAGCTAACAATTCTGACTTTTCTTCTTTAGAAAAAAAGTCTTTCAGAAGAAGTCTTCTAGAAAAGTCTCTAGAAGAAAAGTCTTCTAGAGAAGACGGGCTAGGACTTTCTTGCCCTGCCAAGCTTTCTTTTGATAAACAAAGACAATGTGGAAGTGTATGAAAGGTGGATAGACTTGAGGATGAACTGTTACTACATCTGAAGAAACACTGCTCTGCCAAGGGAAAAGAATGGGGGGCGTGGATTAAGTGACTGATCCCATCTGTGTTACTGTGGCTGACCTGATGTAGAAATACACTGCCCACTGCCAAGAGGACTTGAGGTCAAATAAATGAGTAGGAAAGGAAAGGGATAAATACACCAGAGTATGGCCCCAAGACATCCCCTTGAAGGGGATGTGTAGAGTGTGTCTTATAAAAAAGGAAGAGAAGGGGCCGGGGATTTAGCTCAGTGGTTTTACCACCTGCTGCGCAAGCGCAAGGACCCAAGTTCAATCCCCGGTACCAAAAGAAAAAAAAAAAAAAAGAAGAGAAGAATTCACTCACGAATTTATTCTTCAGTAAACATTTATGAAGCCAGGCTTTGTGCTGGTTTACAGAGAGGATCCTAAGATGAACATGGCACAGATCGTGTTCACAGTGCAGTGGGAGTTGTTCTACATGCAAAAACAAACTGTCAGTATATCTGACAGGTGCCATAATGGAGAGTACAGGATAAACCAAGCATGAGGAAGGCCTCCTGGGGGATCCAGGACAGCTTCACAGGGCAAGTTTCACTTGACTGAGACTTGAAGGAGAGTCCAGTGCAGAAGCAGAGTAATGGACTCAAGCAGAGGAACAACACAAGCAGTGCCTGGAAGGACACCCCACGTGGGGAGGAAGTTGGGGGATGTAGCCATGGGCACAGTGAGGTATACATACGTGTAAGGTGTTGGGGAATGCAAGGAATCTGGTGGAGAGGGAGACAAGGCCTGGTCATGAGGGTCCTGTTCATCTTGCCAAGGCACTTAGCTTTTGTCCTCTAGATCCCTGGTGTCCCTCCAGTCCTAAGGTCCCAGGTTCTCAGGAAATGCTTGGGGGAAAAGGCAGAGCCAAGGCAGCATCTCTCTCCCACTCCCTCCTGCCATCTACCACAGTTTCCATCAAGGCAGGGCCACTTTTTATTCATATTATATATTTTTTAACAATAGACTATTTTTAGAGCAGTTTTTGGTTAAGAAACATGAGCACAAAGTACAGTTTCCATAAGCCCCGCATACACAACCTCCCCATTATCAACATTCCCACCAGAGCAGTGCATTTGCCACAGTCGGTGAACCTACACCAACACAGCCTTGTCACCCAAAGTTCACATTTTACATTAGGGTTCACTCTTGGTGTTGTATATTCTATAAAGTTTTTTGTTTTTTGTTTTTTGTGGGTTTGGGGGGTTTTGGGGAGGGTTGTGGGTTTTTTGGTACCGGGGATTGAACTTAATGATCTTGCACTTGCAAGGCGGGCGCAGTGCCACTGAACTAAATCCCCAACCCCTATTCTATGAGTTTTAACAAATGTGCAGTGATATGTATCTCCAGTATAACCACAAAGAGTAATTTTGCTGCTCCCCAAATCCTCAGTGTTCTGGCTCTTTATTTCCCTTATCTTTTAGAAACCACTGATTTTATTGTCTCCCTAGTTTTACATTTTTCATAATGTCACCCAGTTGGGCTCATATGGTGTGTAGCCTTTTCAGACTGGCTTCTTTCCATAGATATGCCTTTAAGTTTCCTCTTTGTCTTTTTGTAGCTTGGTAACTCATTTCTTTTTAGTGCTATACATTACTAAAGGGGTGGTATACTCTGCCCCCAGAAAAGTTTAAAACCTTGCTCTAGCTTACACAGAAAGCCGCTGAAAACTTTGGATCAGGAATAGGTTATGATCAAAGGTGTTAGGATTATTTTCCTGGCAGAAGTTTAAGGGCTAGATTAGAGGGGAAATAATGGAGACTAGAGACAGGAAACTGATTACAAGTCAATGACTATTTTTCAGAGAATTTTGAGGTTACACAAAACTGAGCAGAAGGTACAGTTTCCACATACTTGTTTCCACACATACACAGCCTTCCCCATTTCAACATTCCTCATCAGAGTGGTACATTCGTTACAGTCAATGAGCTTTGGTCATATAGGGAGGATGTTACAAAAGAAGTAGAAGAAAGAAGTGATTAGGTAGGAGGAAAAATAAACAGGATTGGTGATTTGGAATGTACAATGGGAAGACTTCTTGAGCAGAGAAGGATGCCTGGATTCCTGGATTGGGCACAGAAGTGAATGAGCTGGAACCTTAGAATGAGGAAATGCAAGAGGCAGCTGTGAGAGCAGAAAGACTACTGGGGAGTTGTGCAGAGAGCCTGTGAATTTCTGGCTTCAAGCCTCTGTGGAACAATAGGAGCTCTGGAGAAACATCTAGACAGGAAATACAGACCCAGGGACTCCTAAGGGTGAGCCTATGGTTGCTATGGAAGTTACCTAGAAATACACAGGACAGAGATGTTGGGACAGGTTTAGGACACCTGCCTCATGAGGCCTGCCAGATTGGATGTACCCAGGAGCAGGGACTGTTTGTTCTACACTCCTGTTGTACTTTCAGCAGATCATAGTATCTGGCAAGCAGTTTCTCAAATATATTTGCTGAATGAATAACTGGGCAGATGGATCAGTTGCTGAGGAATGAAAAAATGTCTACTGGGTAATAGTGAAGATCCACATGAAATCAGAAGTCATGAATCGCTGAGATCCAGTCAGCCTACTTCTTTGGCATATCAATGAAGCAGCAGCATATTGATGATGAAACTGAGACAGAGGGAAGAAAGGGACATACAAAGATTCCAGGGCTGGGGATGTATCTCACTGGTAAAGCACTTGCCTAGGGTGTACCATGTCCTGGGTTCCATTCCCAGGAGAAAAAAAACAATGTTAGTCTAAAGCCATACCACTCTGAATTCCCCCGACCTCAGAAGCTGAGCAGGGTTGGTCATGGCTAGTGCTTGGATGGCACAGAGGGATCCACAGCATCAGGGATTATCCTGGAGTCCATCACATATACCCAGTGACATGGAACCTGGGCCAGGTCGGCGCCCAGAGCTATCTCAGTTCAACTTTGACTTTTTCAGGGAGAAAGGGGCAACTGCTCCAAAAAGCCTCCCAGTCTGACTCATCCTGTGGGAAGCAGCTCTCCAGAGTTGGTGGCTCTTCTACCAGTGCTTGGGAGGGGCTCATTTTACCCTGTACCTCTCACTCCAGGTGGATATACTTTCTGGCAGATGAGATGCTGCAAGCAAAAAGTCATATCATGGTTCATTTTATGTGTCAACTTTACTGGCCCATCAGGTTCCCAGATACTTGGCCAAGCATTACTCTGAGTGTGTCTGTGAGGGTCTCTCTGGACCAGATTAACACTTAAATTAGAAAGCTGACTAAAGCAGATCACCCTGCCTAATGTGGGTGAGTTTCATCCAACCAACTGAAGTCTTGAAGAAAATCAAAAGGTGGACCATCCTGTGAATGACAGAAAACTTCTGCCAGACCACTCTGAGCTGGGACAGTGGTCTCTCTTGTCTTCATACTCATACTGAAACATCAGCTCTTCTTGGGCCTCAAGCTGGTTGGCTTTCACAGTAGAACTATACCATGGCTTCCACAGGAGCTCTAGCTTACCAAGTGCAGATCTTGGGATTTCTTAGTCTCCATAATCCAGTGAGCAAATCTCTCTCTCTCTCTCTCTCTCTCTCTCTCTCTCTCTCTCTCTCTCTCTCTCTCTCTTTCTCCATATCCACCCCTACTGACTCTGTTTCGCTGAAGAACCTAACTAACCACTAACTCTTCAAACATTTTGCTGATTAAACACACAAAAAAAACTCACAGGTATGTACATGTGGCAAGCTAAATAATCAGATATTTGTAAGAAGTGACATAGGATACAGGGACATATCATGTATGAGGGCTAAAGTGAATGGTAAAGGGTCACTTGCTCATTTTTTTAACTGTACACATTTGAACCTGGAGCAAATACTATTCTCCAAAACAGGGTTCTCCAGGGCTGTTCCTGGTCCAGAGAGCATTTTATACCACCCTAACAGGAAGGTCAGGTCTGGATCTAAGCAGTGTAGCAGAGAATATCCCATGTCTGTGCCTGCTTCCACACATTTTAAGGCTATAACTCCTGGACAGTGCAAACACTCCACCACTGTCTGCATTCTTTTAGGCTCCATCCTTGGAGCAATGAAATCATAACATAAAATATTTAACACTCTGGAGATATTGGCACTTGGAAAGACTACACTGAGTCTCTTGAAAAGTATTTCTTCTCAAGTCCTGCTGCCCATTGGAATCACTTGTGGTGCTTTGAAAACTGCAGATACCAGTTTTTACCAGACCTTCTGGATGTGGCACTCCTGACGCAGGTGTTTTTAAAAGGCTGGGTCAAAGGCAGTGTTGGGGTTGGAGCCTGTTGTCCTCACCAGATAGATGGGAAGAGATGGAGAAATGTGTGAACTGGCATCTAGAGAGCCAACTGCTAGCAGCCATAATTCTTACCTACTTGGTGGGTGCTGCCTGCAGATCTAGCACCTGGAACTGGCCAGAGACATTTCCACCTGACCTAGAAATTTCCAAGATGGGAATCTACCCCGCTCAGGCCTGGCCTCAGGGTTTTTCTGGAGCCAAGGTCAAGGGGATGCTGCTTCTGCCATCAGGACCTCAGTTTTGCCTTATGTCACCTCCTAGCCAATGCAACCTAGAGCAAAGACAGTGAATCTTGAGAATGAACTTTGTGACTTCTTTTTAATATATTGCATATGTGCAGAATGTACTTCTGGCTCATCTCCCTGTGCCTTAGAGATGTTCTCACTGTGCTAAATATTTTGACTCTGGGAGGACATGACATTAAATATTTAACATGGATAGTATTTTTATGACAACCCTCATGGTTCCCATTTTTGTTGCCAAGGCCACTGTAAACTAGCCTCCTCACCTATTATAATAAGAGCAACTCATAAGTATTTATAAAGTGCTCTAGGCACTCGAGAGACCATTTTAAAAGTGTAATTTCTTCCCTTAAAGAGTTTAACAATTTTTCTACATAATTCAAAGAGAGTGAATTATCTTGAGACCAGAATACCCACAGAATTTAAGTGGCGCATGAATATTAAATATACAACAAGAGAGTTTTAGGCTTGTCACTCTTCCTGGAAAGTCTAACTTGAATAAATGCCATGATGCATACACATTAAAAATAAGAAGACACTTGTATATTTACAAAATGAGATTTTAAGTGGATATTTAATGGATAAAATACTTCTTACGAATTGCTGACAAGTTGGTTGCCATCTAAATTACCAAGGGCTTGTGCTCGCTTCGGCAGCACATATACTAAATTACCAATGGCTGCTGGTCATATGCCTTTTCTCACAAGAGTCCATTAGCAGTGAAAAATACCTGAGTTATGAGAATGGTAACCTGATGTTCCACACAGTGACTGAATTGGGGCACAGAGGAAAACTGGGGGAGAGAAAAGAGGAATCTGTATAGAGGAGATTACTCAAAAACCCAGGTGCACATCCTCCTCCTGTCTCCCTTGGTATAGTTGCAAAAGGACTAGTAGTCCTCATTTGCTAAAGTGTGAGTCACAGTGAAACAAATGGTCACAAAAACATCGGGTGTGGAGCTTGGAAGATCCTCCTTAGGTCAAAATATGGGCAATCTGCTGGAACCAATGACAATTTGTCATCAGTCTCACTAAAGAACATCATGGTCATGAAAGAATTAGTCCTTGTAGGCACTAGCTCCTTTACAGATGAGGAAATCAGTCAGGAGGAGGGGGTATGCCTTGTCCAAGGGCAGCAGTAGAGATGGCAGACCCTCTATTTCCCACCTTCACCTCTCCACCAGAAGCCTCACTCCGTCACCCCATTGCTGCCAGCCTCAAGGTGCACACAGCTACTCCTGTCACCCATATCTTTTCACATCCTGGACTTTCTTTCCTCCTTGAAAAGAGGACAGCCTGCAATGGTATCATATTCTTCCAGCTCTGACAGTTGGTGGTGTGATCATTGGGCAAATTCAGCATCACTCCCAGTTTGCAGGAGGTTTCAAACTAGAAACTAACTGTTGGAAGATGAATGGATCCTGGCATTTCTCTCCAGTGTGCCATGACTGTCAAAGATCCATAGACAGATGGGGACCAAAATCTGTGTCTTGGTCTATGATCAAGTATGCTTGCCCTGAAATAAGAATGCAATTGATCATGGGCAGTTTCATTTTTTCCTATGTTCCTGAATGAAACTTGTATTAGCCAGCTCTGCTGTAAGTGAGAAAATTATATCCTGATATAATTATATCAGGAAATAACTAATTCTGTAAGTATTATAAGTAATATAATTAATCCTGTAAGTGAGACACAATACTAGACACTTTCATCTTAAAGGAAAAGAGGTTTATTTTGACTTACAATTTCAGTGAATCCAGTCCATGGTTAAGTGGGCTGCAAGGCAGAAACAACATAGTTGAAGGGCCTGGTGGGGGAAAGCTGCTCAGGTCATGGCAGCCAGGAAGCAAACAAAAATACATCCTTCCAGCTCATGTTCCAAGTGTCTTGCTTCTTCTGACCTGGTCCTATCTCTGAGCAGTGCAGCCAGCTATAAACTTAGTAAACTAATCTACTGGTGCCCTCACAATCCAATCACCCTTCAAAAACTCCACCTCTGAACATGAGATTTTTTTTGGGGGGGGGGGGTACTGGGGATTGAACTTGGGTCCTTGTGCTTGTGCAGCAGGTGACGAAACCACTGAGCTAAATTCCCGGCCCCAGAACATGAGATTTTTGAGGGACATTTTAGACCTAAATCTTAACAAAGCTCCTGACACCTGTCTTTTCCTCCATTGCAAACTGCCCTAAACATACCAAGTGGTTCCCTGTAACTTCTGTACTCTACGAAGCAGCCTGACTAAGGCACATGTTGTGTACATACAAGTAGATTCATATTGGTCACCCTGAGTTTGCCTTGTGCACTCTACCTTTATACTGAGATTATTTTTCTAAACCCTATACATTAAAAAGAATTCAAATGGGCCAGGGATTTAGCTCAGTGGTTTTGCCACCTGCTGCGCAAGTGCAAGGACCTGAGTTCGATCCCCAGTACCAAAAAATAAAAAAAAGAATTCAAGTGAAAACTTGGTAATTTCAATCAACAAGGCAATTTGAGCTACTCTAACAGTGAGAGAAAAAATGAAGGGATCATTTATGCTGCTGTCCTCCAGCAGGGTGGAAGTTGTGCCTCTGGTAAGCTCAGATAAAGAGTACAGAGTCCAAAAAAAAAAAAAAAAAAGAGTACAGGGTCATAGCAGCCACCTTTGCAAGGGGTCGACACATTTCGTTATGTGGACTTTCATACATAGGCCTTAGGCCGACAGCTGGACCGGGTCAGGAATAAAGTCCAGTTCTTTCCAGTCCATTCTTTACTGAATATGAATTAATCAGAAACCTTCCCAAATAAGTAAACAGAAAACCTAGCTCCAAGCAGTGCAAAATATCAGCCTGAGAAAAACTAGAAATTTCTAGGCTCATGTAGAAGAATTTCTAGGCTCACCTGGACAGAAGATGCATATGGATTGGTTAAGGAATCCGTCTATGAGTTCTATGCATTCTATTCTAGGCTGCCCTCAAAGTCGGAAGATGGCTGAAGTGGCTCTGATTGGCTCATGTATCTTTTCTTGAACCAATTGCTGAAGGACTTTAGTCAGTCAAGAACCACTCCAAGCTGAGAAAGAGTTTAAACCCAGTCCAACTGCATTCTAGGGGTAAGAAGATGATAAATTCTCAAAAGATAATTAAATAATTCTTACCTAAAGAGGGTGAATAGTGGCCAACTATAATAAATAGATAGCCATCATTTAAGAAGAAAATATATTACTGAATCTTGAAAACTCTTCCCCTCTTACTGCAGCTCATCTGAGCCTTTCTATGTCATCAGTAGCCATGGTTCAAGCTTTAAATTCTCCCATACTTCTTTGTGGTATGAGATATGCTCAGAGCTTGGTAGGCCAACTCAAGTTTACCTCCTGCTACCTCAGTTAGCTCAGCTGGCAAACTGTCCTTTGCAGGGCCAGTACGTAGCCTCGGCTTTTTAATATTCTCTCTCATCTACAAGTTTCCAATAATTCTCAGCAATCAGTGGGACCTGAGGCCCATTTACAAATAAAAGCTTCCTCCTAACACCTGGATAATGAAAATATGCAAAGGAGGATGTTCATGAGCATGAAACCAAAAGTACCATTAATGTTCACTTTATAGCTGACAACTAATTAAAATGAAGGGAAAAAGCTACCCAGCATGAAATTATAGCAAATAGGTGATGAGTCAATGAGCAGTAGCTAAATTAAAGCTGACAGTTTAACCACAGAGGCCAAAGAGAAGGGAACCAGAAGAGAAAAGGACCTGACTTGCCTCTCCTGACTTGGACTCAAAGCAAGCTTTCTGCCAATCTCTTCATTTTCTTCTTGGTCTCTGACCTCCTCATCCCCTCCCACATCTCCATTTTATGTTCTACAGCACTCTTTCAACACTTACTGGGAAGAAACCAAAACCCACCTGTGTCCTGTTCTGTGACCTCTTAGCTGGCGGAAACTGTAACTCAGTCATCCTGGAAAGCAGTGCTCTTCCTTTATTTATCCATGTGTTCCTGGCTTGCACAAAGATGGGCCGATTTTGTGCTGGGGAAATAGGAGAAAAGAGACAGGCAAGTCCCTAACTTCACCCAGTCTACCAGGGGAGACTGTTTCTTAGGCTGACCAGATCCTTGGCCTATGTGCCCTCTGAGTATACCTTGCATTTTTAAATTGTTTGCTGGTGATAACTTTTTATAGTCTGACTATTTCCCACTGGTTTGTCAATTCACAACACATGCCTAGAACGAGATGATGCTCAATGAATGCTCATTTATGGAATGACTGTGCTCAGAGAGAAATAAGAGGTGCCTGGGACACACAAAAGCTTCCTAAGCTACAGTTGGGAAAGGTTGCCAAAGACTTCCTGGAGGAAGAGGACCACAGGATGAGCAGGATGGGAAGAAGCCAAGGCAAAGGGAAAGCAAGGAAAAGAGCAGCTAAAAATAATGCAATAGAGGTAGAGATCAGAGAGCTAGAGGTACAAGAAATGGAAGTGGGACAGAGGAAGTGATCACCTCAGCCTGGGGAGTGGGGAAGTGCTGCTGTATGCAGCCAGACTTGGAAGGATAAGTAGAAACCTGTAAGCTTGACAAGGGAAAGCAAGCTGAGGACTTCTTACTCCTCACTCAGGTCTCAGTGGGCCTGACGCACTCCATCCAGTCAGGCTAGAGGCTTCCTGCAGGTTCCTTCCCAAGCCCTCTTAGAAGTGTTGATCCTTTGGGTCCTGCACTGTCCTGCAATTATTAGAGTATCTATCAGCCTTTCAACTGGACAAGAGCCCCAGAGAGCAGGCCATTAATAACACTTGCTATTTTGACCTCACCATGTGGCATGGTTCTAGGGGAAGAAGGGGATTCAGTAAATACTTTTTAAATGAATTGATAATTAAATTTCAGGAAGAAGAGAAACCTGGAAAACAAAATTAGCATGGTCTGGAGAGGGAACTATATGGTAGAGAAAATGATGAGAGACAACCTCAGAAAGCTTATGAAAAGCACTGAAGCCATGCTATAAAGCTTGGGGTTTGCTTATTGGATGATTAGGAGTCCTGGAGATATTTAACGCCATTGGTGACTTGGCCATATTTGTTTTGGGAAGCTTTTTCTGGTAATGGTGGTCACAGAGCAGACAGCCAATGGAGAAGACTGGAAATAGAGGCGGAGAGATGGGCCCAGTACTCAAACAGCCTCACTTTGACAGAGAATTAAACATAACAACATGTTAAATTGCCACTAACTGTGGGCCTGGTCCTTTGCTCTGTATGTACAAAGAGTGTGTGCGAGCACATAGCAGGGCCATAAGGTAAGAGCCCTGACCAAATCAGCAAAAGCAGGTAAAGTACAGAAAGAAATGTTTTCAAAAGCATAAAATAAAATATCAGAAAAAGGATGTCATCCTGGAAATTTACAAAGTTTCTTTCTTTAACAAAAAGGTCAGGGCCAGAGATTTAGCTCAGTGGCACTGCGCCTGCCTCACAAGTGCAAAGTCCTGAGTTCTTATCCCTGGTACTGCAAAAAAAAAAAAGACAAATATAAATGGGAAAATTTTAAATGGGCAAATAAAACTCAGAGAAATTTGAAGAAAAAAGGAAATGAAGTAAGGGTACAAAACCAATTATGAAACAAAGTGAGTTCAAGGAAAATGCCAGACATCCATGGTAATGAAAAGTGATAACTCATGAAGTGGGGTCCCTGAGGAAGCCCAAAGAATGGGAGCCCCAGGAAAAGGAAGAAATGAGCTGGGACATAAGGGGCCCTAGAGAGGAGACCAAGATGGTGCTGTCTTGGTTTATGTTCTTTTTGATGCAGGCTCTGAAACAAGAATTTGAAGGCAAGTAGTTTGTTTAGAGGTGATTTTTAAAAAATTAACAGAGGAGTGGAGATGTGAGATTGAGAAGAAAAGGCAACAAATAAAGGGAGTTCAGCGCCGTGGAGGATGCTGGAGCCAACATAGACACCACCCGTGGTGAAGGAGAGGCGGTGTCCTTGTACTAGCGAGAGTTCACAGGTATCTCAGAGCAAAGGGGAAATGATCCTGCCTGCCATGGGTAGTTGGCAGATTTGGTAGCAGGAAGTATAGCAGTGGTCTCTAGCCTTTTTTGCACCAGGGACCTGTTTCATGGAAGATACTTTCCCCCGGAATCAGTGAGGGGAGGGTGTTTTTACCAGGCATTAGATTCTCCCAAGGAGAGATGACAACCCAGAGTCCTCTGCTGCACAGCTCAAAGTAGAGTTCAAGCTCCTGTGAGAATCTAAGGCCTCCACTGATAACAGGAGGCAGAACTCAGGCTGTGAATGCAGATGGAGTTTTGTTGGCTTGCCCACCCCTCACTTCCTGCTGAGCAGCCGGGTTGCTCTCCCCCCCACCCCCTGAAGATGTTAACAGCTGTCAGCTTGTGTTTTCTCTATAAAGTAGAACACACTATTTTCTGCTGAAGTTGAAGGAAGAAGAGGTGGGCCCTAAGTTGAAGAAATGAGGCAGATTGGAAATGCATACCATGGAGTAAAAGAATGGGAAAATAGAGGGCTGGTGGCTTAAGAGGGACAAGTAAATAGAATTTACAATGGGTCAGCTTACTAACGGCAGTCTGTGGTTTTCTCCAGTACCACTCCAGCATCTTGGTTATAGGTAATGAGCAGCTGGACATTTGGATTCGCCCAGATTGGGGATTTAGCCAGGCAGGTGCAGTGAAGGACAGTGAAACAATGGAGTTGAGAATGGAACAAGAGAACCTTCTAAATGGTGACACATGTCATCTAGCAAGCTGCACCTACCTGATTAAAGAACAAATGGAAGACAAAGATAGAGTGGAGGAAGGGGAAGAGTCTGAGGTCACAGTGGGAGGGAAAGAAAACTGCCGGATCTGCAAGAGTGGGAGATGAGAGCATTGGGGGACTAATGACCTGATGATCTTTAATACATGTGTTTGGAATCCAAATAAAGCATAGGTCCACCTGCATTCTCTTACAGTAAGTGCTGATATAAATGAGTGGACATAGAGACTGCACAAAGTATGTGGAGCATACATAGTCTCTTCTCAAAAAAAATAATACATAGGTAAATGTACGCATTTAAAAATGTAGAGGAACACACTGCAAACTGTAATAGTGACTATCTCTACTGGGTTAATTAGGGATTCTACTCCATACTCTTGGAACACTTATGATTCACTGAATATATTTTTTAATTGAGGATTTTACTTGGGATTTGTAATATCTAGGCTGTGCTAAATGTAATTTTTATACCAGTGTAACTTTAAGAAGGCTTGAAATTTTATTCAGAGGGATTAATGTGGCTGTTGTGATGCTACTCCAATTGGCCCACTGGAACCATATGAAGAAGACAGTGGATTTTCAATTATCTCTGCTCAGAAAAGAGAACAGGGAGAGAAAAAAATCAACATGCATTTATGTGTGTCTTTGGAATGCGTTTTGCATTTCAATTTGAGTATGGCTGCCATAGACATGAAACCCTGTTAGTGGAAAATCAAGAGTATTCTAAAGTTAATAAAATATGTAGGAACAGTGTAATGATCCAGTAGCCCATCTCTGACTAGGCTTCAGTTAAGCTTTCAAATCTCTGTAATGAGGGCTGGGGATTTAGCTCAGTGGTTTCGCTGCCTGCTGCGCAAGCGCAAGGACCCGAGTTCAATCCCCGGTACCAAAAAAAAAACCAAAAACAAATCTCTGTAATGAGTAAATCATTTGACATGGCAGCAGTGGGAGAAATTCTGTCCCAACTCCATCAAACTGATGCAACTCACTTGTACCCTATTCGCATAGTGCTGGTGGCCCTTGTAATCTTGTCCCAAAAAATGAGACTGCTGATGCTCTTTTTTATTCCACCTTTTAAAAAAATTTCTACTGAGCTATTTTTACTACAGTCATTCACTGCTACTGGGATTTTTGCAGAAGGCTAATAGTACTCATAAAATGAAGGGCAAATCACTAAAAAACGAATCTTAAAGAAATAGTCTGTAACTATTTGGTCAGGGTAAAGACCCCACAAGGCACTGCAATCTCTAGTTTGGTGGCAAGGCCATCTTCAACCTCCTGTGCTGATTTTCTTTACCTGCTTTACCCAGTACTTCTCTCTTCTATACTCCAAGGCTTCCCACTGTATTAGGAGCTCATACAGGATCTGAGCCTATTCCTACAACATCCTGACTCACTATGTAGACAGTTGTCAACTCTGGATGCTGTTACATTCACATGAGGAGCTTTTAAAAACCACCTGTGTCTGGGCTTTTTCTCAGACCAACTAAACCAGAATTGCTGGTGGGACAGTACATCAGCACCCCAGTTGATCCTACCTGCTCAACTGGCCTGGACAAGGAGGATCACCAGCCTGGACAACAACCTCCAAACTGGTTTCCAGTGAAGCTGAGAGGCAGCCCTGGCTCACCACCTGAGTTCCTTGCTCATCAAAATTCAAGTCAACTATAGAGGCTTGGAACATCTGAGTGCATTTTTCTTCTCATGCTGCATGCAATGGGCATAGCTAGAGAGTGGGCCAGATGCCACTTTTGGTGACCAGTGCAAGATGCAAGTGTAGGTAGTAGGTGGGGTGTTTGTTTTCCATTTAGCTTTGGTCTCCAATTTGAATTTTGTAGCGTGCGACTGGCCAATTTTATTTTTTATTTTATTTATTTTCAGAGGATCTTGCTAAATTGCTAAGTTGCCCAGGCTGGGTTCAAACTTGCAATCTTCCTGCTTCAACCTTCCAGAGTGCTGGAATTACAAGTATACACCAACACACCTGGCTTGCAGCATTTTTAAATGTTTTAGTCTATTCATAACTATCCATGTGTCACTTCAGAATAATCAACAATAAACAATAAATTTTCCTAAGCCTTGTTTGTTAACATGGGTACATTCTAATGTTGACTTGACTCTTACCAAGGTCTCTGAAGAAGTAATTAATCTTCTATGGAACTTATGTTGCTGGAAATATTATCTCTGGAGACAAACAATAAAAGAAACATTTAGCAAGCTCCTGTATGCTGAGTATTGTGCTAGAAGCTGAGATATACTATCAAAATCAACTATGGAGTTTGACTGCATGGACTGAATTCCTGACCAGCAACTTACCAGCAAACAAATTCAAATCAGAGTGCCCATGAGTTTAAATGAGACAATACTTATAAATATATCACAGTGTGGGGCACAAGATGATGAACAAGACAGATAGAGCCCCTGCACAAGGACCCTGAACTCTGCACCCCACTTTACCTTCAAGGAATCATTATACAGAGTGCATATCAGATCTTTCGATGGTACCTTCTTCCCACAGTTGTATGCTCTTTCCCAGCTAACAGCAAGTTCTATTCTGTCATAGTGAACAGTCCCTGAGATTCTTAACCAGCCAAAAAGTGGTCAAAGGTGGAGTGTCACCACACAGGTAGCTTTGTTCCCCGGGGTGTTCCCTCCAGAGCATTTCCCTGCTTTCCCACAGGCAGGGCCCCTGGTAGTAGCAGGAGACATGATGCCATCGCTGATTTAAGATGGGAAATGCTGGCATCATCCCACCATAATGACTCCTTGCTTGCATGCCAACTTCTAGCCACCCTCCAGAATGTTTTCCTTGTGTGTATTTGAATGTGGTTGGTGAATATCCAGACCATTAACTCAAATAAAGACCACAGATGGATTCATTCTGATTTCCAAGCAATGAATTAATAAGAGGATCAGCAAGCAATAAACAAGTTCAATGAACATTACTTCTCTGCTGATCATTTCTCCTCTGCTGTTCTTGAATTCATTCATTCATAAAACACTCCATAAGTGCCTTCTATGTGCCTGATTTTACAATCTCTGGTGATACGGAGATCATTCTGAGATATTTGTAATTTTGAAAATGTCTCAAGGTCTGCTTTCCATGCTTGAAAACACTATACTATCTCAATACTATTGAGATAAAAATATAACATTTATATTATTTGATATCTCTAGTTAACTAAATTTCTGGATAACATTCCATATCATATGTTAGGACATTTCACTCAGTCTCTATATAATCAGGACTGTGTGGCTATAATGTCAGCATCTCTTTTCCAATGTCTGGCTGGGAACACCAGTGTTCTGATGATGGAAGTTCATTACTAGACCAGACTGCCACGATCTGTGCTGCGCTTCTCCTGTGTCACATTTAACTTTTCAACATAGCGTAACATTAGAAGAAGAATGACTCTATGTGAAATTTGGATTAAGTGGAATCTCCTAGTATTAAAGATGCATCGATATGGTTTTGGATTGCTCTATTTTCTTCTTTGACATGTTAAGTTTCTACAAATAATTACTGAAAAGAGAAGGTCTCTATCCTTCAGTTATAAATAGTCAGAGTCTATGTATAAAAAGCCTATGCATCCTTCTGCAGGTGATGCAAAAACATCCAATCCACCTGGTGTAACTATGAATTTTCCATTAGAAAAATGAGACTATAAATTTTTCTAAAAAAATCCAAAATCATTAAAAGTTGTTATCCATCAGGCAAAGATGAAATAAGCTAATGCTTAAATGGAAATTTGTAAATCTGCTTGGAAACATGGGACTGAGTTAATTTGAGTATAACTTTTTTATTTTTAGGCTTTTACTAAATTATCCTTTATATATTTCCTCAGTTTTAGTTCTTCTACCTTAAAAAACTTCTTAGTCAAAATGTGCACAAATAATTTTGTGTTCTTACTTGGGTTTTCCTTAATAGTATTTAATACCCTAAATATCATGAAGTTAACAGCCCAAGCAGGAGAATTTAAAAGGACTGTTGTAAGACATTCTTTCATTCTTTTTTATAATGTATTATCTTTCTTGTTTTCACATAGAGTTTCTTTGCCTTGCCATAGAATTAAAATTTATTTCCTAGATGATCCTGACAGTCCTGTATGTACATACTTTTTTACATACAGAGCTATTCAAAATTATTACTAAAAGGGCCGGGAATTTAGCTCAGTGGTTTCACCGCCTGCTCCGCAAGAGCAAGGACCCGAGTTCGATCCCTGGTACCAAAAACAAAATTATTACTAAAGTTTGGAGCAGAACAACTGAATGAACTATCAAAAAATCTTCACAGAAAGATGTAGCTTTGACATGAAACTTTCAGAAATAAAAGAAAATGCAAAGGAGGTTGCAGTGACTTTCAAACTTCTTAACATCAGTGTTTTTCCAGAGAGTTCTTATAGTAACTTACAGTGGAAAAGCAAAGGATAAATCTAAAAATAATTAAATATATTTATGTATATATGTTAAAGCACATATTATATTCCAGGCACTATGCTAAGAATTCACAAGCAAAAAAAAAAAAAAAAAAAAAAGATTTTAAATCTTAATAAATCTTATTTTAAAAGAAGACATTGAAAATATTTGAATTTGTTTTATAAGTCAGAAATCATCCTTTAGTCCTAGTGTCCCAAGGTGGTTATGTAATTTTATTCAAATACTGTGTAACTTCAAGTACATTAACTGTTGTACACATTTCTTACAAGAGTCTTCAAAGAACAAATGAGTTCTTACAAAGAGTAAGGCTCATTGATGCTGCGTGCTGGTTTTAAGTCCCCTGAAAACTTCATTGTAAGAAATACTTTTCAGTATGTTAGTGTCAGGACAAGAAAATATGAAGAACTGTGTGTGACCAAGAATCTTAAAGCAAACCATTGAAAAAATATATATTTTTTTTATTTTTGATACCGGAGATCGAACTCTGGTCCTTGCGCTTGTGGGGCAGGCAGCAGAACCATTGAAAAAATATAAATGCTGCCTCTTTTTCCTGTCTAGAAAGTAAGAAGAGCTGTTAATTTGTTGAAGCCCTTGTTTATAAATGGATTTTCCACTAATAAGAATTTTTTAAAAATAATTTTTGCTTTTGACTATAAAATTAATAATATGTACTTCAATAATGTAGGCAAAAAGAAACATGCAGAGAAGAAAAAAACATTCCCAAAGTCTAGGGGCTTTATTTTATTTTAAATTTTCCCAACAGGCCCAAAATGTTCAATCACTTCAGAAACTATAATTTCAAAAGGAAATTTAAGGAGATGAAGCCATGGATTTAAATTAATCCAATACTTCTAACATCCACTTGTACAGAGTAGGCTGTCATTTCTGGGTAAGATTCAGCATACTGAAATTCTACTCCCATGTTATGTTCACACAGCTCCCAGAGAGGAATGTTGATCCTTGCAATCTGCTTTAGAACCCAAAACCACCTCCTGTGAATTTCAAAACCATGTCTTCTAAACTTCATATGTCCATCCTTCTTCCTCTTTCCTTCCCATGTCTTTAAATTGTACTGATCAGATGAAGAAACAGAACAAAATGGTTCAAGACAGATTTCCCTGAAACAAAATGGAGCTACCAGTATCCCTTGAGACCCAAATACAAAAATCTTTAAATCTAAGGGGCAAAAAAAGGAAATGCCAAACATTTGTACTCTATGAGGATCATGATGAGCCATATGTCAATCCCGGCCATTTAACCCTCAGAACCTCAAGTTTACACTAGGCTTGAATAAGGCCAAGGGTGCAACTCTCCACAGGTTTTCTAGAAGCCCAGCCAGCCAGCCACACCCCAGCCTTGCCTAATCAAAGACTCGTGCCTCTCTGCCCCTGGACAGCTGCCCCAGGATTCCTCCTGCAGTGAGCACATCCCATTAGTGCCCAGCCCTCAGCCCTGGTTGAATTCTGAAGGATTTGAGGGCTACTAGTCAGATGGTTCTGTGCATGAGGTTGGAGAGAGATGCTACTCATGAGTCAACAAAATCCTAAGGAAAATCTTGATCTCATGTAGTTGAGAGAATCCATGAACAGGAAGTGGTGCAGAGGAGTGGGGACAAGAGGGTTGTGGCATTGTTTAGTCACAGATGGGCAGTTTGGGGGCAGAAAGAGGTGTAAAGTTCCTCATAAGGAAGGAAGTATCTGTAGAAGTCACTTGGCAAAGGAAAGAACATGGACAGAACGCTAAAGCAGGATATTGCTATAGGCATTTAGAGCAAATACTTGACCATAGGAGAGAGCAGGGTGGGGTGGGGAGGGTGAAGCACAGCATCAGAAGACACTGGCACCAGGCTGCAGTGAGGCCATGGCTTTGGACGGTCCACCAAACAGCTGTGGCAAGTCACTTGTCTACCCCTCAGCTTTCTCAACCAGAAAACAGGGATTATTCAGACCCTGCAGAGATGCCATAAGAATTAGAGCTGATAGAGGAAAGCACCTGGCACAGAAGAATCTAGAAAAACACAGTGGACCCATATGGAGGAAGCTGAGAATTTCTTTCTCATTTGGCCATAGTTTCCTATTTTACTAAATACTTATATAGAAACTCTAAGTAGTGGAAAGAGGTTTAAATAATATTTAGTCTTTTAAAATGTGTGTGGGGTGTGTGTGTGTGTATTGTTTACTTATAAAGGGGACTAGTACTTGCACTTCACCTGCCTGGGAGGCACACTTTCATTTTATATAGCTTTACCACTCCTCTGCCTGATTTTATTGCTATTTCAAGCTCTTTTGTGAAATCCAGGTGTGAAAATCCCTGCCCTCCCCGCCAGAGAGCCTGGGTGGTATTAATTTCTTCTTTCAAGGAAAGGTAATCAAAGTCAAAAGAAAAGGCTAGGTTGTTATCTCATTTGTTAACTCTGCCCAGATGCTCATTAGCAACACACCAGAAGCCAAAAATGAAAGATCAGACTGCAGCTTGGATCCAAAAATAAGGGCCAGGCTCCGTGGAAAACAGTGACAGATGCAAGCCAGAACAAGGAGGAACACTCTGCCTGCGTCATTTGCAAAAGATGGAGCCATGTGCTGTGTCCCAGGCGCCCAGACACAGGTCTACGTCCAGTTTCTCTGTCGTGGTCGCAGCAGGGCTGCCTCCAAGTCACCTGGGATGTTTTCTAAATATACCAATAACTGGGCTGCACCTCAGATCTACAGAATCTGAGTAGGATTCCAGGACATTCTAAAGCACAAGACCCTTGGGGCTGACATTGGTGATTAATGCTGGTGCTATGGCAGAAGCCTATCAAATTTCACTGAATCCTCCTAAAAAGCCTGTAAGTGTATTAATTATTATTATTATTATTATTATTCCCACCACCCCACTCTGTGAGTGAGTGGTGGAGTCAGAACTACAGCCCCAGCCTCCCAGCCTGCCTGGCCTCTCCCTGCTTCTCCAGTAGGAGGTATCTCCATGCAATGCCCTTCTATTGGCAGAGGGTGACCGGTACAAGAAGCTAACACCTCATCTCTGTCACCTGTCTACACGTTCCAGCCCTATCAGTGAAGACTCCCCTCAGGCCATGTTTCTGAGAATTTGGTTTCTGTTTTGTTTTGATCTTATATCAACTTATCCCTCTAAATGAAAGAACTTTAGTTCACTCCATACCAGCCTGTGCTTAAGGAAGTGTGTCTGCTGAATTTAAACCCCAGCTGCAACTCTGCTACCTCCTAGTTACTTAAGCTTTGGGGAAGTCACTCAGTCTCTGAAAATAGGGACAGTAGCAGTTGAGTAAAAGAATGAGAAAGGCAGTTCAGGGTGTAAAGATAATGAAGTTCTATCAGTGGGAGAAAACTAGAACTGTGGTTCTCAGCTCTGCTCACAATTAGAAAGAGCTGGGCGCCTTGGATAAACATTCATGCTGGGGCTCCACTCCCACAAACCATGATTTAAATGGTCTGAGGAAGAACCAGGTCAGCAGTACATTTTAAATTTCCCCAGAATATTCAGATGTGTAGCTATGATAGAAAACCTTGTTTCAGTTGGTTGGTGAGGAAAACAATCAACATTCTGCAAATGCTTTTGGGTAGAGATGCTTTCTTATTACAGCTGGAAAGCTTGTGTTTTTTAAAGATTTATTTATTGACCAAACAATTATTAAGCACTTACCATGTTCCAGACTCCACTTAAATGGCTAAAGTTTCAAATTTAAATTAAACTTGGTCCCAGTCTTCAGGACAGTTGCAGTGTGACAGAGAAATCATAGGCAAATCTAAACTATGTCATCAGTATGATTGTAACAGTTTTTTTAAATGGCACAAGAGTGAATAAAATGATTCTTCCTTCAAAGTCCAACCAGAGAGTCAAAATTATAGAAAAGAAGGAAGCTTAAGTCCCCTAATTATGTGGACAAGGAAACAAGAAATCAAAAAGTCAAGAGTTTCTCAGGGCTGCAAGAGCTAATAAAATAGAAACCTAAAACACTCTAACCATCGACCAGGGCATACTTTGATGCGCCAAAGAAAGTGCAAAGTAACTGTGGTTTACCAGCAGTTTACTCTGAGGCTGATGTTCTGCATCCTGAAGAATAAGAATAAGGATTTGTACAGAAGGGTATGCAGAAGGATTGTATTCTCAGTGGAGGGCTTGGGCCCCAGCTCTGAGAAGAAAGCATTCACTATTTTAATGCCCTGGCACAGGGACCTCAAGTAGTTCCTAACAGCATAGTGTTTTCACTTCCCTGTCATTTCTGGATCTGAGCTTATACCTCATTTCTTGCTGGAATTGCAATTTAGAGAGATGCTCCCATCCCTGGCTCTATGTGTCTCTACAATAACTGTATAAATGAGACTCTGAACATGTTAATTCTCTTTCATGTATTGTCTAGGTTCAATGAGACCTAGGGTTTGAATTTCTAACCTTAAATTCTTCAGTGATATAACATACACCAATACTTCTAGACACCTCCAAATTAAATTCCTCTCAATCATGGCTATATTTGATCAACCTTGCCTATATTACAATGTTCTGTTTACAAAACTCAAAATTATTAAATCCATATTGAAACATGTTGAATTGGCTCTACATTCACCCCATGTTCTGATCCTGGTGTTCTCCTTGAAGTTTCACTTTCTCTCTCATACTATATTCTACATCAAATTCCATGGCCTCTGCTTCAAAATGTACCCACTCTCACCATTCATTCTGGGATCAAACAAGCATTGTGCCTCACTTGCATTGCCACAGCCTCTTAACTGGTGCCCCTGATTGGACTTTGGTCTGTGCTTGGTCTCCTTTTAAAGAAAGGTTAAGGGCTGAGTTGTGGCTTTGTGGTGGAGAACATGCTCACCATATCTAAGGCCCTGGGTTTGATCCAGTGTTACAAAAAATTAATTAATAAATAAAAATAAAAGAATGTCAGATTGCCTCACTCCTATTTAAAACTCTTCAGTGGCCTGTCAAGGTCCTTCTTATGACCAGCAGGACCCCCGCACTATCTGGCATCCCTGACCCCTTAGACCGCACCATCTCTTCTCTGGCACGCCGGTTTCTTCATTGTCCTTGGACATGCCAAGCAAGCCACCTCACTGTCTGTCTATGGAAACACTCTTCCTCCAGAGAGCTTCATGGTGAGCTCCTTCTCTTTCTTTAAGTCTTTTCTCAAAAGCCAATCTCTTAGTGAATCTTGTTTGGTCACATTATCTAAAATTTCAATACCTACCCCTCATGTTACATGTACACTCTGTCCCTGCTTTACAAAAATGACTCTCATTAACACTGATCAATCAAACCATGTATTTTATATTTTATTTATTTATGAAATTACCATTTATAAATATGATATGTGTGATTTATTTTTCATATTTTTTGTCTTTCCCAAAAATCTGCTCCATGAGGGGAGAAATAATTACCAGTTTTGTTCACTCTTTGTATTCTGATAATTAAGTACAATGCCTGGCACATGAAAGTCTCAATAAATACTCAGAAGAAAGTATGAAGGAATGTTAACTGTGGCATAGTAAATATTACAATTGCATTTATATAGTGCCTCCTTCATAGCATTGTAACCATATTCAAACCATAAGCAAACCAACTTACAATGCAGAAAAGGAAATCACCAAACCTACAATTTTAATATGATTCAAACAAAAACTGAGAGTTTTTTTAAAATAACTGATCAATACTCTTAAAAAGACGAGGTCATGCCCCTACAAGACAAGGAAAAACTAAGAAACTATCATGGATTAGGAGGAAAATCAGAAGAAATGCAGCTAAATGTATTGTTAGATCTTGTATAACATCCCAGAACAGAAAAACACTGCAATTCATAAAAGGCCTGTAGTTTAGTAACTAGTGCTATAGTGATGTTAATTTTCTGATTTTGATAACTGAGATGATGATGTAAAATATTAACGTCATTACATTTAAATGTATAGCTGTCTCTTCATACTCAAAACAAGGAGATAATTTAAATAATAAACATGTTTCTTAAATGAGTAAGCAAGAAGCAATTACCCTATAAGCTACCAAATGATAACTAAGTAACCAACATGGTGTGTGTGTGTGTGTGTGTGTGTGTGTGTATATAGTTGGAAGTTTTATTTTCTTCTTTTTATGTTTTATCTATCATTTTTCTATACCATGGTAGGTGTATTCTCCAAGAAACCCAACAGAGATTTTTAAAGCATGTATTTCTTAATGACTGAAGGAATTTGATCAGAAGACACAATAACAGTTAAATAGTTCTCTTTATTCCCTCTGCTTTTGAAAGGTTAGAGATAAGTGTCAGTTTGATACAATTATCTTCTAAGTAACATCCCACTAATTTGAGATTTCATAGTGAAATAATCATACACCATCATAGTCTCAGGAAGTCATGTTCTTGTCAGAGGCAGGAAAATGATTAAGAAAAATGTCACAGAAAGATTTTGAGAATCATATTAACTAATAAACCACCTTAGCTCTTCTAGAGGAGGGTGTAGAAAATAAAAACATAGAAACAGCCTCCTCACTTCCCAGTATCTTGTCCAGAGGGTGGCTGCTCCATCCCTCAAGAGCAGGAGGAAATGTTTCCTATTTGCAAGTGGGGACTCCTCGGGAGTGGTAGGTCACCTGCCTACATGGTGCCACCAATCCCTCACTCGAAGCCTGGAGCTGGTGATGACCTTCCCTGGCCCTTCTACTGGGGAGTCCCGGCTGGGTGGGTGCCCACAGTTAGAAACATGTGAATCATCTTGAGACCAGAAGAGCTGAAGAGTACTGATGAACATTATTTTCTCTAAGTTGAACCATGTTTCTTGATAGTAAATTATCCCAATATTTTGAAGATAAAGGCCATTCAAAAGGCAATTTGATTCATTTCAACCAACATTTACTGACCATCTGCTATAGATCCACTCCTGTTGTTGGGCTAGGTAGATACGAAGATTAAAAAAACCCAAAATCTCAGCCCTCAGTAAAGATAAAAAGTCTATAATAACTGTAAAACAGATGAGTAGCAAATATCTAAAGGCTAGAGAAGTAGCCCACTTGAATTTGAACTCGCCACCATCCCAGGCTCCTAGGGCAGAGAAGCTCAGTCATTCCCAGCACCTGGAAGGAAGCTCCCCACCTCCATCCCAGGCTCCTAGGGCAGAGAAGCTCAGCTGGTCCCAGCACCCAGAAGGAAGCTCCCCCACTGACATCCCAAGCTCCTAGGGCAGAGAAGCAGAGCTGGTCCCAGAACCCAGAAGGAAACTCCCCCACTGCCATCCCTAGGGCAGAGAAAGTGAGCTGCATGGGTGCCAGAAGCACCTCCTCCCATGGAAATGAGAAGACACGTAAACAAGTCTCAAAAACAGACTTCTGGATCACCTACAGCAACCCCAAAGGGAAACTCCATGGAACAATCTGATACTCAACCACCTGGGCTCTCTGAACTGTCAACAAAAGAGGATCTGTGAAAAATGAAATCAGAAGTAATTACTCAGATAACAGCAAAGATTTTGCTCATGGTGCAAGACATGATTAATAAATCTAGAGAGGACACAGATGAAAAAATAGTGGATCTGAGGAACATGATGGAATCCCAACATAGGAAACAAATGGAATCCATAAAACAGATGCAAACAGATTTCCAAGAGATTAAAAACTCCATTGAAAGTGTGCGCAGCAGAATGAACCAATGTGAGGATAGAATTTCAGATATAGAAGATAAGATTGCAGTTATAAGATAAGTTATAAGATTTCAGATATATAAGATAAGACCAGGAAAAGAAAAATTGCTTTAAAATTGTAAGGGAACACAAGAAATCAATCCAGCAGCTGCTAGACAATGCAAAGAAGAATAACATAAGACTGATTGGAGTCAATGAAGAAAGAGGAGAGAGGGCAGATGACATAAAAAAAACTCTTCACAGAAGTGATGGCAGAAAACTTCCCAAGGAGGGGAAAAGAACTTGGCATACAGATAAGTGAGGCATATAGGACTCCAGCTAGCCTTATTCAAAAAAAATCTACACATAGGCATATAATAGTTAGGATTCCAGAAACTCAACAGAAGAACAAAGTTCTACAGGCAGTGAGAGAAAAGAAACAAATCACATACAAAGGAAAGCCCATCAGAATCACAGCAGACTTCTTAATGCAAACTCTCAAGGCAAGAAGAGCTTGGAGTGATGTATTTCAAGCCCTAAAGGAAAACACCCTCCAACCCAGATTGATGTACACTGCAAAACTATCTTTCAAAATTGATGGAGAAATAAGATACTTTCATGACAAAGAGCACCTCAGGAACTTTATGAATACCAAACTGGCACTCCAAAAAATTTTAGACAATACCCTAGGAAAAGACAATGAGGATCACAACCCCAGGAAACCCAGCAGAATGAATCCATTGACAATGACAAATTAAACACAAAGGGGGAGAATCTAACAAAAAGTAAAAGTCATGACAAGGCTTTTAAAACTTTTAACTTCATCTCCCTAATGAGTGTATAATTCAGCCTTATTATTGTACTGATTAGTATTTTTCTGATTCTAGAATTGCACACCATTCCTTGTGCTGTACTGGCTATTTATCATCTTCTTATGTCTACATTTTAATTGGGTTGTCTATTAATGAGCTCTAAGAATTCTTTATATATTCTGGTCATAGGTTATATGTATTGTAAATATGGTCTGTTTAAGGACTACTTTTCATTTTAATGATGTCATTTAAAGTTCTAAATTTTGATGGAATCCCATTTATCAATTTTTTTCTTTTATACAACATTTTTTTGTATCCTAGGTAGTTCTTGCCTACACTGAATTCATAAATATTTTCCCTTATAATTTCTTCTTAAAGTTTTATACTTTTAGGCTTTCTTATTTAGGTTCATAGATCCCTTCAAGTTACTTTCATGTATGGAAAAAAGGGTTGAGGTTAATTTTTTATATATGGATACCAGGTGTTCTAATGCCATTTGCTGCAAACACTATCTCTTCCTCTGCTCTTGAATTGAGTTTATATTCTATAAAATGCCAATGTTAAATAATCTTTCAAAACTCAGTGGACCATATATGTGTGGTTCTATTTCTAGATTCTCTGTTTTACTCAAATGATCTATATGTCTTTCCTTACACCAACACTGTCTTGATTACTGTAGCTTTAGAAGAAGTCTTAAAATTAGGCACTAAAAAAATTAATTAATTAATTAATTAAATTGAATAAAAATTAGGCACTAAACATCTTACAACACTGTTTTTGTTTTTAACTTTTCTAGGTCCTTTGTACTCCTACATAACTTTTAAATTTCAATCTCCAATTCTTCATTTATAGCAGGTATACACAGACCTGAATTTTTATATATACCTTGTGTTTTCTAATCCTGCTAAATTCAAATACAAGTTCTAGGGGCTCCTAGAGATTTCTTAGTATTTTCTCTGTAGATGATCATTTCATCTACATATAAAGATTTTGTTTCTGCTGTGCCAATCCTATCCTAGTTGTGTCATTTTATTGCCAGACTATTTTGGTGGGGACTAGGTTTCAAAGTTTAATGGACAAATAAAGAGTAAGCATATCTGCCCTTGTTCCCCACCTTAAGGAGAAAGCATTGTATCTTCATTTATATAAGGCATTCTCACTGAAAGTATGGAGTACATGTCTTTAATCTGTTGAGAAGTTTCTGTTCTACTTCTAGTCTCCTGATAGCTTTTACCATGAACAGCTGTAGAATTTGGTCCAATACTTTTTTTCCAACTAGTGACAGGATCATATGGCTTTTTCTTTTCCTCTGTTTAAATGATGACTTTTGGGGGTGGATCTTCCAATGCTGAACCAACACTGCCATCCCTATAACAAAACCACTTTCTACATCCTGCCAGATCTGACTTCCAATAGTTTGTTTTGTTAAACAAATTTCTATCTATGTTCATACTTTTTTCTTCTATTATCTTTATCCAGTTTTAGGATTAGCACAATGTTGATTTCCTAAAATGAGGGGAGAAGTGTTCCTTCTTTTTTCTGCTTTAATTGTTTGATATAATTTATCAGTTAAAATGTTTATGAGCCTGCTGTTGTCATATAGGTAGGTTTTCAAGCTAGGAATATACTTTCTTGAATAGGTGCTATTCAAATTTTATATTTCCTCCAGAGTTAGTTTCATTAATTTGTCTTCCAAGGTACTTCTTAGAAGTTGTCGAATTTATTTCAAAAAAGATTTTTGTAATATGCTTTCTATATCCTTTTAAATTCTGTAAAATCTGTGCTAATGTCTCTTGATCTTAATATTGTAATTTAAAAAATGTATAACTGATATTGTGTAACAGGAAGAAAAGGTCTAAAAGACCAGGGGAATTGGGAGGGGTAGGGGAAAGGAAAAAACGGAAAGGAAAAAATAGGAAAAGAGGAAAAAAATGGAAACAAGGTCTTTGCAAATAGGGAAGGGTGGAGGGGGTGAAGGGAGGGCAAGAGAAGGGGAAAAAAATAATAACCAAGATACTCATGTAACAGTACAAGATCCCAATGATGAATGTAACTGTATTTTATACCAAAAATGTACCAATAAACTTAATGGGAAAAAAAAAGAAAGTTGAATTTAAGCACTGCAGATTTTTAGGAATGGAAACACTTTTTATTTTTTATTAGGCTATGGTGCAGGTATATAACTGTATTCAATTTTCTTTACCATAACAAAATACCTGATACAGACTACTTATGACGAAATGGAAGTTTGTTCAGCGCACAGTCTTGGAGGGCCAAATTTAAGATTCAGTGGTGAGGTAGGGGCAGTCAGGGGAATATGGGTTTGGCCTCTGATGAGGGAAGCAGAGAGTGGCACATCATGGAGGGAACACATGTAGGAGTGTGAAAGTGATCATATCTCAAACCAGGAGCAGAGAGATCAGGGGCCAAGTTTGGTCATTTTACAAAAATAAACTCAGGAGAATGAGCAAAGGATCACAAGAGAACTACCTCATGCCTCCAATGACCTAAGGACCTCCTGTTAAGTCTCATCTCTTAGAAGTCCCACCATTTCCCAAGAGACCAAGTTTCCACCACATGAGCCTTTGGCAGGACATAAACCATATTCAAACCATAGGAGTAACTTGACAGAATACAAGTATATGATAGTCACATCTTATATCAATAGTTTTCCTAACCGAAACGAAAAAATATTTAATTAGTATTATATTTTTGCTTCATAATTCATTACTGCATTGCCCTAATACCTTCTGTGCCAAAAATGTAGCTCTGTATTTTTCCACTGTGATGTATAGAATACAGCCTTAAATATTTAAACCAGGGGTGGAAGGCGGGTTTTTTTGAAGTCATTTTGGAATAGCACTGTCCCTAAACATAGGCTTTCCCCGAAATGGATGGAATCATTGTAAGGTTCTTACATGTAGAATGACCTCTTCTAAGACGTGTCTACAATCCTAGATTTCAATGTTCATCCTTTTCAGACTTCAATACCATTTTGTACTACAGTTTGATAATTTCAAATTGCAGTTCTTCATTAGCACTGTCAAAAATTAATTATGAAAGGTAAACTAAATTATGCTAGATTATTTTCATGAAGTTTGAAATCAGAGAGCTTTTTTAGAATCCAGTTTTCAACAGCACAGTTCTGGGGAATGAATTTCAGGCTATCATTTTCATTTTTAGAAACTGATTGCAATGTAGGAAAGTGGACCAAATTATTCCTTAGCTAATGAATTCCCCAGTCGCAATTTTGTCAGTACTCAGAGAAACAAATGAGATATTTGTACAATAAAAATGGTCTGACTTACGATTTTTCAACTTACAGTTTTGCAACTTTTTGATGATGCAAGTTTCTGTGTTTTTTGGTTTTTGTTTGCTTGCAGTGCTAAGGATAGGACCCAGGGCATCACACATGCTGGGTGAGCACTGTACCACTGAGCTCCACTCCCCGCCCCCATACTTCCAGTTTTGAATTTTGATCTTCTTTTGGGTTAGCAATATGTGATACAACACTGTCTTGTGATGTTAGACATCAGGAAGGCACAGCTCCCAGTCAATGACTTGATCACAAAAACAACCAGTATTCTATAGTGGACTGTGTTACTAAGCTATGATATTTTATATACAAAAATACATTTTTATTTATAATATTTTCAATTTATGATGAATTTATCAGGACACAACCCTCTTGTAAATCAAGTAGCACTTGTACTTGTGAATGTCTCTGTGGAGAAACATTCAAAAGGTATAGGTAAATTGAAATGTCTGGCCAATCTTCACTGCTAAGTGGATATAGGACTATTCTCTTTGATGACATGAGCAGTTAAAAGTAAAATCTCTTTAAAAACTACAGTACATGTAAGTCAGCATATTCATTAAGTAAACACTGACCTGATTTTGCTGGAAGACTTAGAAAAAATAGCTAATTTGTGGTATTAATTACCGCGTCTGCGCCTTGTCCCATTTTAGCTCTTTAGCCCAAAGTAATTCCTGTGAAATGAGAAAGTTAATGGAGCTGGGTGTAGCATCCCTACAAAATAGTACCATCTCTGGTCTATGGCTTGACTGGCCCAAAAGCAACCCTTCCCATCCTGAGAGCCCCATCTATAGTGAACACTTAGGGACTTTGACCAGTGTATTCTACTTCCAAATGGCCTGAGACCTTTTCTATCGCACAAAGTAAGCTATTTCCCTCATGTTTTTCCTTTCATGGGCATCTTATGTGAAAGTTCTTTGACCTCCTTGAAAATTTTCACTATAGCACATATAAATACAATTAACAGGCTGCAACAGAAAATGCCACCAATAATTTAACTTGTCCTGAAAGTTCTCAACCATATTTTTAACATGTTGAGCTACAAAGTTGCATTATACTAACATTTGCAAATGTTTGTTTATTATCTGGACACATAATTTCAGCAGCATTGAAGAGATTCTTTTATAAATCTGCTGTCTGTAAAAAGGCTTTCACACCCAGGCAATTTTCTCACTTAATAGAGAGCTGCACTTCATGGCCTCTCACTTATTTTATCCTTATTCAAAAACAAGTGCTGCCATTTTTTCAGTCCATTAAGTTTTTCAACGCCTATCTTTTATGTACGCTAGTCATAGGTGGTTTTATTGTGGTGCTTGAAGATGTGATTTTTCTATAAAAAACATTATTTGTTTGGATATTCATCCCATCCACCAAAAAGAATGTACACACTTACTTTGTCCTTAAAATACTACAAGTTCATTTTCCTTTTAATTTTACAGAAAGAAAATGCCACTAAACATATGGTAATAAATAACAACTATTTGACTTCAATATTGTGACTACAACAAGATGAGGGGCTTTAACTACCTGAGGAGAGCACGTCCCTTCACAGAAGGGACTGCCATCCAAGTTTAGGGCACACCTACCTGTGTGCACACTAACTCTCCATTGTCGAGGCTAGAAATCAGAAAATCTTCAGAAAAAGCTCCTAAGCGTTTCAATGCTAGTAACGCATTCAAAATTTATTAGAATGCTAGGTGGGTCATCTCCATCCTAGTCAAGCAGAACAAGCCTTGTAAGCTGAGTGTAAACTGTTGGCTAGCTAACTGTAGCCTCTAGGGATATAGCACATAATGGCAAAATAACTTATACCCCTCCTGAGAACTAAGAGAAAAGTTTAATTTCATCAGGACACTTCTGTGAAGTGTGAAACCTAAATGTCACCAGTAACTTGGAGATATTCTAATGGTGCAATGTGTTGCAGTAAACAGGACAACCTTCTTGAAGCAAGGAGTACTGGGGCCGGGGATTTAGCTCAGTGGTTTCGCCGCCTGCTGCGCAAGCGCAAGAACCTGAGTTCGATCCCCGGTACCAAAAAAAAAAAAGAAACAAGCAGTACTGGGGGAAGCTTGGGTATTTCAAGCTTGGGTTAATGTCAAATTTCTCATTGGAAATGTGGGTAATAAAAGTGCTTTTAAGTTTGTCAAAATGATTAGAGAAACAATTCTTAGCATGCTATCTGAAATTTGGAACGTGTTCCATAGTAGTAGCTATGACTATTATTTTTTTTTAATTTTATTTTATTGTTACATTTTAGGTATACAGTATAATGACATTCATCATTTGAAATTTGCACCTTTACATAATCTCTCCTGGTTCTTATTTTTCCCCCTTCCCCTGCCCTCCCTATTTACAAAGACTTTGTTTCCATTTTTTCACTTTCTCATATTTTTTCCTTTCCCTTCTTTCCTTTCCCCTACTCCTTCCACTTCCCCTTCCCCTTTGCCCCTTTTTCTTCCTATTTCACATTATCTATTATACCTTTTATTAAAATATAAGTTGACAACAGCTGCTCCCACTCCTGTCTCCTCTCTCCTAATGACCCACACCCAGTTCATTACCACACTCAACTTTTCTACCTCCTTGCCTTGCCCAAGCTCCTGCCTCTGCTGGAACTGTCTATCCCTTTCTTTTTCCTTCAGGTCATTCCTGTGAGAAGCAAGTAAGGTGTCACTCCTTTAGGAGGCTTCTGAGCACTTTCCCTCCAGCCTAGGCAGAGTGCTCCCTCCCTGCTGCTGCCTCTGCACGGCAGGTATCCCCAGGTTTAGGGATCTGTGAGCTCCTGGGTGGTGGGAGCTACACCACTCACCTCACAGTCCCTGGCACATGGTGCAGTGTCTTTCCTTAGCATGCAATAGGACCCACACAAAGGGATAAAGAGGGAGTGAATAAGAGGGGTGCCTGGAAACTGGAGTGACCAAAACTCAGCATCTGCTTCCCTCTTGCTTTACACAAGCAGCTCTTTAGCCACTGGCTCTGTCTGTCTCCTCTGTCTTCCCAACCCTCACTCCAGCTATTATCTCCTCTCCTACCCCCAAACAGTGGACTTTTCTGTTCTGGAAAGGCAGATCATATCAGAAAAGGTGTGTGTCACCTTCTGTGTCGTGTAAGTGGAGACTAGAAAGACATCTGAAAGGGTTTTTTTGAAAAGGTAGTAGGGAAAACAAAAGAGAGGCCCCACTGGAGTCAAAGGAAGGAAGGCCAAAATCAAAGTTAAGCTTGCTTTGGCTACACATTCGTTCTTGCTTTGTTTTCAGAACAAGTGGTTTTTTAGCTAAATGAAACAAGAATGGGTGTAAAGCCAAAGCAGGCTTGATAGCACTGCCTTCCTGTACACTAGCAGTCATGGTCCATAGGGTCTATAGCAAAACAAAAACTTCATTTAGGACAGGGATGCATGAGCATCTATGGGGGCTTCTAGTGAAGAATGGTCACCCTCTCATCCAGAAGGAGGCAGACAACTTCTGGAATACTTAGGACAGACGAGACTGTAGCCCACAAGTACCTCTGGCTTAGTCCCCTTGGTGAACTCTGTACAACCTATTGGGGTGGCCCTGATATAAGAAAGAGTTTTGTCTTTTTTTAAAATTAATTTTATTGGTACATTTTAGATATACAATATAATGACATTCATCATTGGAAATTTGCACCTTTACACAATCTCTCTCGGTTCTTATTTTTCCCCCTTCCCCTGCCCTCACTTCAACCCCTCCATCCCTCCCTATTTACAAAGACTTTGTTTCCATTTTTTCATTTTCTCATATTAATCCCATTCCCTTCTTTCCTTTCCCCTACGCCTCCCACTTCCCCTTCCCTCTGCCCCTTTTCTTCCTATTTTACATTATCTTTTAGTCCTTATTTACACTTTCAGTTTCTCACGCTACAGAAACTATTTGGTATTTACACATGTGTGTCCTGTTTATTTCACTTAAGAGTATCGCCTCAATGTGCATCCATTTAGCTATAAATGTCTCTAATTTCACATTTTTATGGCTGAGTAGTACTCCATTTTATTAAAAAATACACATTTTCTTTATCCAGTCTCCTGTTGATGGCCAATTGGGCTGCTTCCAAGTTTTAGCTATTACAAATTGTGCTACTATGAACATGGGGGCACATATATCACTGTGATATAATTCTTTTAATTCTTTGGGGAAGATACCCAGCAGGGGAATAGCTGGGTCAAATGGGACTTCCAGTCCTAGTTCTTTGAGGTATCTCCATACTGATTTCCACAGTGCTTGCACCAGTCTACACTCCCACCAGCAGTGGAGCAGGGTTCCTCTTTCCCCACAGCCCCACCAGCATTTGTTATTGGTTGATTTCATGATAGCAGCCATTCTTACTGGGGTGAGATGGAATCTCAGCATTGTTTTCATTTGCAACTCTTGACTGACCAGTGATGTTGAACATTTTTTCATATGTTTATTTGCTATTTCTACTTCTTTGTCTGAGAAATGCCTGTTCATTTCAGATGCCCATTTTTGGATTGGGTCTTTAAATTTGGGAGGTCTGATTTTTTTAAGTTCTTTATACATTCTAGATAGTAGACCTTTGTCTGAGGGACAGCTGGTGAAAAATTTTTCCCACATTGTAGGTTGTCTCTTCACACTGCTGGTGGTTTCTCTTGCTGTGTAGAAGCTTTTTAATAAGAAGAGATCCCACTTGTTGATTGTTTGTGCTAGTTCATGGGCAACTGAGGTTTTGTTTATAAAATCTTTTCCTACACCAAAGTCTTCAAGGGTTCTACCTAACCTCTGTTCCAACTGGTTCAGAGTTTCTATTTGAATATTTAGATATTTAATCCATTTGGATTTTAGTTTAGTGCATGGTGAGAGATATAGGTCTAGTTTAAATCTTTGGCAAGTTGAAGCCCAATTTTTCCAGCACCATTTATTAAAGAGGCTATCTTTCCTCCAGTGAGGGTGTTTGGCTCCTTTATCGAAGATGAGATGGCTGAGTGTGTCTGGCATTGTTTCTGCATCTTCTAATCTGTTCCACTGGTCCTCAAGTCTGTTTCTTTGCCAGTACCATGCTGTTTTTATCACAGTAGCTTTGTAGTATAGTTTCAAGTTGGGGGTTGTGATACCCCCTGCCATATCTCTGGTACCTAGAATTACTTTTCCTATTCTAGGTCTCTTCTTGCTCCAAATGAATTTTTGGATTATTTTCTCAAGGTCCATGAAGTATGCTGCTGGGATTTTGATTGGGATTGCATTGAATATATATAGCAGTTTTGGAAGTATGGCCATTTTCACTATATTGATCCTTCCTACCCAGGAGCAGGGGATGTCTGTCCATTTTCTGATATCATCTTCAATCTCTCTTTTCAGAGTGCCATAGTTTTCAGAGAAGAGGTCTTTGATTTCTTTCATTAGGTCGATTGCTAGGTATTTCAGTTTTTTGGATACTATTGTGAATGGAATTATTTGTCCTATTTCACTCTCAGTGAGTCTGTCATTCGTGTAGAGGAAAGCTATTAATTTTTGTGTGTTGACTTTGTAACCAGCTACTTGACTGAATTTGATTATTAAGTCTAGAAGACTTTTGGTGGATTTCTTGGGGTCTTCTATATAGAGTATCATGTCATCTGCAAATAACGATAATTTTACTTCTTCATTTCCTATCTTTATTCCTTTTATTTCTTTCTCTTGTCTATTTGCTGTGGATAATATTTCCAAAACTATATTGAACAGGAATGGTGACAGTGGACATCCTTGTCTTGTTCCTGATTTGAGTGTGAAGGATTTCAGTTTTTGACCATTTAGTATGATATTGGCTGTTGGTTTTTCATAGGTGACTTTTGTCAGATTGAGGTAGAGACCATCTATTCCAATGTTTCATAGAGTTTTATCATAAATGCATGTTGGATTTTGTCAAATGCTTTTTCTGCATCTATTGAGATGATCATATGGTTTTTGTTCTTGGCTCTATTGATATAGTGTATTACATTGATTGATTTGCATATGTTGAACCATCCCTGCATCCCTGGGATGAATCCCACTTGGTCAGGGTGTATGATCTTCTTGATGACCCTCTGTATTCTGTTTGCCAGTATCTTGTTGAGGATTTTTGCATCTATGTTCATTAGTGAGATCGGTCTATAGTTCTCTTTTTCAGTTGGGTCTTTCTATGCTTTGGGGATCAAGGTGATGCTTGCTTCCAGAAATGAATTTGGGAGTATTGCTTCCCTTTCAATTTCATTGAAGAGTTTAAACAGTACTGGCAGTAGTTCCTCTCTAAATGTCTTGTAGAATTCTGTGATGAAGCCATCAGGACCTGGGCTTTTCTTAGTTGGTAAGTTTTTAATTATGTTTTCAATTTCATTGATTGATACTGTGTTGTTTAGAATTTTTAGATCTTCTTCGTTCAGCTTTGTTAATTCATACGTATCTAGGAATCTGTCCATTTCTTCTGTGTTTTCCATCTTACTGGCGTATAGGTTCTCAAAGTAGGTATTAATGATTCTCCGTATTTCTGCTGGATCCATTATAATTTCACCCTTTACATTCCTAATTGCATGGATTTGGGCCTTTTCTTTCCTTTTCCTGATAAGTTTGGCCAAGTATTTGTCAATTTTGTTTATTCTTTCAAAGAACAAACTCTTGGCTTCATTGATATTTTTTGTATTGTTCTCTTAGTCTCCATTGCATTTATTTCTGCTCTGATCTTTATAATTTTCTCCCTTGTATGAGCTTTGGGTTTGTCCTGCTCTTCTTTTTCTAGGAGCTTGAGGTTCAGCATCAGGTTAATTGGGCTCGCTTTGTTTTCCTAATATGAGTATTCACTGCTATGAATTTCCCTCATAAGACTGCTTTCATTGTGTACCATAGATTCTGATATGTTGTATTGTCTTTGTCATTTAATTGAAGGAACTGTCTGATTTCTTCTTTAATTTCCTCTGTGACCCATTGGTTATTCAGAAGTGTGTTGTTCAGTTTCCATGTGTTTATGGCATTCTTGCAGTTTCTTTTGCTATTGATCTCCAATTTCATTGCACTATGGTCTCATAATATAGAGCAGATAAGTTCAATTCCTTTTCTCTTACTTAAACATGTTCTATGAGTGAGTATGTGGTCTATTTTGGAGAATGATCCATGTGCAGCTGAAAGAATGTGATTTCTGATTTTGTGGAGTGAAACACTCTGTAAACATCTGTTAAGTTCATTTGTTCAAGAGTTTGATTGAGTTCTAGTATTTCGTTATTTATTTTTTGTCTAGTTGATCTATTTGTGACAGCGAGGTATTGAGGTCCTCCACTACTACTGCATTAGTGCTTATATGATTTTTCATGTCCGTTAGTATTTGTTTTATATAGTTGGGTGCACTAGTGTTCATATATATTTGTGATTGTCATCTCTTCCTGTTGGATTGTTCCCTTTACAAGGATGTAGTGTCCTTCTTTGTCTCTCTTAATCAGTGTTGGTTTGAAATCTACTTGATCTGCAAAGAGGATAGCTATTCCTGCTTTTTTTTCAGGTTCCTGTTGCATGTAGTATTGTTTTCCACCCTTTAATTTTCAGTCTACAAGTCTCTTTTTGAATTAAGTGTGTTTCTTGTATGCAACATATTGTTGGACCTTCTTAACCCATTCTGCCAGTTTATTTCTTTTGATTGGTGAATTGAGACTGTTAACATTGATCAGTTATATCGGTTATATCAGTTATAACTGATATGCATTGACTTATCATTGTCATGACTTTTTCTTTTTGTTAGATTCTCCCCCTTTGCATTTAATTTCTTGTTGTGCCCAATGGATTCATTCTGTTGGGCTTTCTGGGGTTGTGATCCTTGTTGTCTTTTCCTAGGATATTGTCTAAAATTTTTTGAAGTGCTGCTTTGGTATTCATGAAGTTCCTAAGATGCTCATTGTCATGAAAGTATCTTCTTTCTCCATCAATTTTGAAAGATAGTTTTGCAGGGTACATCAATCTGGGTTGGAGGCTGTTTTCCCTTAGGGCTTGAAATATGTCACTCCAAGTTCTTCTTGCCTTGAGGGTTTGCATTGAGAAGTCTGCTGTGATTCTGATGGGCTTTCCTTTGTATGTGATTCATTTCTTTTCTCTAACTGCTTGTAGAATTTTGTTCTTCTGTTCGGTTTCTGGAATCTTAACAATTATATGCCTATGTGTAGACTGTTTTTTGATCATTCCTAGTTGGAGTCCTATATGCCTCACTTATCTGTACGTCAAGTTCTTTTCCCCTGCTTGGGAAGTTTTCTGCCATCACTTCTGTAAACAGTTTTTCTGTGTCATCTGCACTCTCTCCTCTTTCTTCATTGACTCCAGTCAGTCTTATGTTATTCTTCTTTATGTTATTCATCTAGCAGCTGCTGGATTGATTTCTCATGTTCCCTTGCAATTTTAAAGCAATTTTTCTTTTCCTCCTCACTAATTGCAATCTTGTCTTCTATATCTGAAATTATGTCCTCACATTGGCTCATACTGCTGCGTAAACTTTCAGTGGAGTTTTTAATCTCCTGGAAATCTGTTTGCATCTGTTTTATGGATTCCATTTGTTTCCTATGTTGGGATTCCATCATGTTCCTCAGCTCCTGTATTTTTTATCTGTGTCCTCTCTAGATTTATTAATCATGTCTTGCAATATGGGCACAATCTTTGCTGTTATCTGAGAAATTATTTCTGATTTTATTTTTTCCAGATCCTCTTTTGTTGCCAATTCAGGGAGTCTAGGTGGTTGAGTATCAGAGTGTTCCATCTCATTGCCCCTTGGGGTTGCTTCATGTGGTCTGGAAGTCTGGTTTTGAAACTTGTTTACATGTCTTCTCATTTCAATGGGGGGTGCTGTGCTACCGGTGCCCATGTGGCTCATCTCCTCGCACTGGGCATGGGTGGTATGGCAGACTGAAAGGCTCCTCATCGGTGCTTGGGGTGGCTCTGCTCCTCCAAAAGAGTTTTGTCTTACTATGTTCAATGTTAGAAAAATGGTTGAGTAATGTTCAAATATATATTCTTTTCTAGGAACATGGGTGACATTTGGAGGTCAAATTTCAGATGAGGTAAGTTACTTTTAGTTTCTACTGTGCTGGTGAAAAGAAAGTGCAGAAAGAGCTGTGCAGTAAGAATTCTGTGCCTGGGACCCTGACATTTCACAGGGACAGAATTTCTATCACAGCACAGAGTTAAGACTGACTCCAAGATTATGCTCAATTTTATCTTGCTTCTTGTATTTTTCACATTTAGACTATTAATAGCTCTTGAGACTGTCAATCTATTATATGTGCAGGTTCAACTGTTAGAGACTAAAACAGTTTTGAATGAAACTTTATTCAAAGATTTTATTGCTGTAGTTGTATTATTTTGTTTTATTTATTTCTTTTTACTTCCTATTTGTTTATTTATTTGTAATTTAGTTTTAGCACTGATTGCCCATCTCAAAGAAGCTCTCAGTCCTGGGCACAGTCAGTCACCCTGATTTGGGCAAGTTGTTCCATCCTCTCTGAGCCTCAACTTCCCCTGTGTAAAATGGATAATACTCCTGACATTGCCATGCATATCAGACATTTATGTAGCCCTCTTAGTATGAGATAGCAAATACTCAGCAAATGCCCAGTATAATCATGACCTTTATTACAAAATGCCTTTAGATCATTGTTCACATGTTTGAAGCAGTGCTTAGCAAATTCCTTCATGCCATAAATGAGATATGCAGGCATTGAAAGGGCAAAAATTTCCCTGAGGGCAGTGCTGTTGAGTTGCTCTGATCCTTCCTTGCCTACCTGCAAGACTACTACACTGCAGAAGCAGGGATAGTATATCTGAGTGGATCCTCTCAGCAGGATCCAATACCCCTCTGTCACTAATGAACTTGATTTACCAACATTTCCTTTTATTAACAGTTGACACATCATTAAGTGGTTCTGCTCAACAGGATCTGGTTAAGATTAATGAGATTTTGCCTATAAAATGCTCAGTCTGCTGTCCCAGAATGGACACTCTGCAGAGACAGTTCTTATGACAGTATCGTTCCTAAGAAGATGCTTGGGCAATGGAGGCTTCACCCACAGTTCCCAAAGTCACAAGTGTAATTTTCAAATCTAAGGGAGAGGTCTTAAGTGCTTGTTCTGATCTATCTAAATGCCTGTTCCCACTGCTAGAGCATAGATCATTGTGTAGAGGGCATGAATCTCTGTTGGGCTCCCTGGGAAGCAGACTCTGAGTTAGAGGTTAGCATGCAGGCCAGTTACTAGGAAATGTCCTCAAGATCAGCAAAATAGAGAACGAAACATGATCCGGCAGAGTGAGAAGATGGGCTGTGATCTATCTCATCAAAGACCTCGGCCAACCCCATGGGGAGCTCTGAGACTGAGGATAGTCCTTCAGTGTTGTCCAAGGTGAGGAACAAGAACTGGATCTTTATACTCCTATACTGACCAGTCATGGATAGACACTGACCTAGACAAGTACAGTTCATAGACAGGGCTGACCACCAAAGGCCAGTTGAGGGCATCCTTCCTGGTGGTCAAGGAATGAGTCTTTCCTTCCTGAAGGAAGAGCCAGGTGGCACCTCACAGAGGCTACTGCATGGGTGTGATTGACATCAGATAGAGAAGTGTGGAGGAAGCACAGAGGCAAATCTATGGGGATCAGAGCAAAGGCCACAGACTTTAAGTCAGATACCAAAGAGACAGGAAGGTCTAAAGTTAATAATCCACTGGCTGCAACAAGTACATAACCTAATACTGCCTGACATGGTGCCTGGAGGGGAAAAGGGCAAAAATAGGTTCCCTTTGGGAGCAGAGGGACCAATGTCCCATTTTCCCCAGGTTTTGTTCTCCCTTTCACAGCATCTACATTTTGCTGCAATGAGCCCAGCTCCCCCAGGTCAGGGTACAGGGATGACCTCTGAGATGAATCATTTCAAAACTCCCATTTTCAACACTGTGCAACAAAGTTGTCAGGAATGACTACAGAGGCACTCTCCTCAGATGCACACCAGTCAGATAGCTACCAGTCCTCCTAGAGAGTGCCTGCAGCTTTCCCCAGGTCCCTGCAGAGAGACTGCCAGCAAGGGAGAGGAGACAGCTTAACCCAGTCTCACTGATGGTTGAGTTGCTAAAGCTCAGCTACTGTCAGTGTGTCAGTGGGGTAAAAATGTGAGTCAGTAGCAACAACTTCACTTCCTCATATTTTCCTGCTTTCTCTCCAACTACAGAGCAACTCAACATACATGGCCACACTATATAGTGTGCCAAATGATGCAGTTATCAACACTGCCTCAGGAGGTGGTGATGTGCCTGTCCCTGGAAGAGTTCAACAGTATATGGAATAATCCCTTGGCAGGGATATTACCAAACTAAGTAACTCTGCAAGGTGACTCTCAAAGGTGATTGGGCTTCATCATAGAACCTAGATAGATGTTGCTCATATGAATAATAACTTCTTAAAAGTAATGATGAGTGTATATCAGCATCTTAAACACTTACTTTTTCAGTTTCATTTCATATTCTCTCATCTGTCAGGTAATTAGGGCAATTTAAATTGCAAATACCAATAAACCCTACCCAAATCAGCTTAACCAATAAGAGGAAAACTATTTTGACTTTTAAACTAGACATGTGGAGTACAGTGGGCTTCAGTGACCCCTGACCTATGCCATTGCCCAGCCATTCTTTCACTTCTGTGCTCTGAGTATCAACTTCTTCTTGGGGTAGTAAGAATGGAAGATCTTCAGGAATTCCAGGCCTCAATTAGAATAGCAACTCCAGAAGAGTGTTGCTTCCAGAAATTCTGTAAGAAGGGCAAGAAAAAAGTGAATCCAGAAGTTCTCTTTCTCTCACATGTTTCATTGGCCACGTGTGTCATGAGACCCTTCCTGAACCCCTGGCTTTAGGCCCATCAGACCCCCATTGGAAGAAGTGAGATCAGTTTCCCCTGAGGCCTTCAGGTTCCATGGAGAGGAGGAAATCCCTCGACAGAATCATTCCTATTTTTCAGATGAGGAAACTGAAATATTGAGCTCAAATTATTTGCCCAAGTTTGTCTAGCAAGGGGACATCAAGGGCTGAAACCAATCTTCAGATTTAGTTCAGTGATTTTCTTTTTCATCATTCCATATTCAGGCCTTCAGATCCTATGATTGGGAAATAGCTCCACCGTCAGTTAGTCCAAGTGTCCAACCTGGATTCTCCACCTTACAATTTCTCTCCCTTGATAAGATTTAACTGTGTACATTACCCAGTAGTAGCCCACCAATAAGTCATGACATGGCACAAGGATAACATACAGTGTAAGCACAGTCATTTTAAAAGATAATACAATTATAATGGGAAAAACTATATTTGTCTTAAGTTTTAGTTAGGTTAAATGTTGTAATAGTGGCAAATTAGGGTAAATGTTATAATAGTGGCAAATTAAAAGTGATAATAGCATTTTTGCTACTATTATGCGAAAGAATCTGCATTGATTCCATTTTGCTAGCCTAACAAATTTCTTGATAAGCCAATTTCCAATACAACAGAAAAATAGTTTGCCTTGGAAATGCTGTTGAAGCAGGTTTAGCCTACCATCAAAAAACAAAGGGGAAATCAATTTTAATTATTTGTGAAGATTGTAATTTTTCAAACAACTGATACATGAACCAGCAAAATGAAAAAATGGCCCTTCTCCATCGTTGTTTACCACTATTTCTCTAAAGCTGTCACTCAAGCTAGGGTTTATAGCTATGGCTCCACTCTTCTGTCACACTCACCATGAGTGTGCAGCAGCACAGAGGATAGGACAAGGAGCTAAGGAATCAGTTTGCGGGCTGAGCAAACTGAGGAGCTGGATCCCCGGTAAATCAAGGCGCTTGGTTCAGCAGTCACTTATTGACGGTACCTGGGACTTGGCTGAATGTGGGTGGCCAGAGTTTTATGACAGTAATGGCTCCCTCTAACACAGTCTGCTAAGCCTTTTGCTAAGCAAAAATCACAAGGTTCAGGTCAGGAGTCATCCAGCTGCCAAAATCTATTGGCTTAGAAAAAGGAGTTGAGGAATTGTATCACCAGTGACACAAGTAACTCTTTTTAGAGAGATTAGGTACCATTGGGAATGTTGTCAAATGAGACCTTCCCGGAAAAGTGGGAAACCAGAACCTGTCCACCTCCCCGGTGCTCTAAGGGCAGACGATCCCAGCGGTGAAGGGAGATGACTGCCCGCTCTGTGACTGAGGGCAGTAAGCCCAAGTGCTTGAGGCTTCTTTTTCCTCTTTTCCCAACAATTGAGAAAAGCAAGAAGTACTAGTGAGATTTCAGCACCCTTTAAGGCCATTAAATGATTTCAAAGTGCTTCTTGGGTTTGGAGACCATGTGGCATTTCTGTGTGACCTCTGCCTCCCCTTGCAGGTTGCTGAACGGCTGATGACCATTGCCTATGAAAGTGGCGTTAACCTCTTTGATACTGCCGAGGTCTATGCAGCTGGAAAGTAAGTTAATACCTGTTTTGTCACTTCGGTGGTGTCTGTGGAACCAAGAGAGTCTGCCCAGACATTTCTGAGAGACACTGGTAGGAAGAGGCAAATGCCCTTGCCCACAGGCCTGTGGCACTGCTCCTCCCCACCCTCTTCACATCACTAGCAGAAAGGATGTTGACCATATCTGGCTCCCTCTGTCCACTCAGTCCATCTCTGTATGAAAAATGCACTGGAGGGAGGAAGGGCCAATAAGCAACTGCCAGCTACGTGATGGGCAGAGGTGGCTGGTGCCGGTGCGGTAGTAGCAAAGATTAATCAATGTTAGTTGAATATATGAGTAAGAAAATGAATGGGCAATGATCTAGATGGTTTTTCAAGTTATCCCATTGTTTCATAACTGTATCCCGTAGCTGCTCAAGCCCCCAGTGGAACTGGGACATTCTCCTTGCAGGGAAGCAAGGACTACTCTTCTGTGTGCCCGCCTATCCCTACAAGAGCATTCCAGGCAGATCAGACATAAGGTGGGATCCCCAAAGAGGCCAAGGTATCAATAGCTTTTATAAAAAGATATTTCAGAGCCCATTCTGAGGACAGAGAAGGTGTCAGGGAGGCCTTACACATTTTACATGGGGAAGGAAGCTCATCTGGCTGAGCCTCCCCTTGGAATGGAGTGCAGGTCTGGGGCTCTAGGACAGCGAACATGTGGGTGATGGGCTAGGCCTCCCATCCAGCACATTTCAGAATACATACAGGGTCCTGGCCTCCTGGAGTGAACATACACATACACCTCCTGTAACCAGAGGAAACAGATAGCTGGAAAGCTGTTTGAGCAGCTCTGCAGTTCCCTGAAAGGGCTGTGGAACACAATCACCTACAGCCTAATTCCCTTCCTGCAGGGAAGAATTATAATCAGACTACTGGACCTGCCAAATCAGTTCCTTATCCAGTGGTCTAAGTGCAATTTTCTTGCGTAGTTTCCTCCTTTTCAAGGTTAGGTTGAAGTTTAAGAACCACCAAGGAGGCTCAAAGCCCACATCTCTGCTGTTTTCTCTTGACTTCAAGGAGAAAAAGTAAAAGTTTATAAAGCCTTGCTCTTTCTACCCCCCTGCCCCCTCCCACTGTTTTCATCCTTGTTGAATCCTGCTTAGTATAAGATGGGATAGGGTAGAAAAAAGGAGGAATGAGCAGGAAGTCTGCCAGGGTCCTGTTTGCATTCCCACTGCGAGGCATCATCATTTTGATTATGGACTGATTACAGTATGTAACTGAGATAAGGTGAAATGCAAGGTTGCAAATGACAGTGGTCAAAAAGACCAAAAAAAAGGGCCAGGGATTTAACTCAGTGGTTCTGCCACCTGCCTTTCAAGAGCAAGGACCAGAGTTCCATCCCCGGTACCAAAAGAATAAAAATAAATAAATAAATAAATAAATAAATAAATAAATAAATAAATAAAAAGACAGAAAAAAAAAAAAAAAGAAAGGAAGTAATACAAAGAACACCAGTAACATTCAATGCCTGTCCATTTGGGAAATACTTCATAGCTAATCTGCGTCATGATTTATTGCAAGCTGTACCCTCTAAAAAAGACAGATCTTTCAGTTAGGACAAGTAACAATTAATGCTGACTCCCATCTATAGCACACTAAAGGAAGTGCTAACTTCGCTGACCTCCCCATTCACAAGCCTCTGAGAGCCCAGCTGCTTCTCACAATGAGGGCTCACTGGGAGGGACAGAGTGAGTTTGTTTCTTCAATCTTGGGTTTCAGGTTGAGGTGGATGGAGACAGGAAAGTGTGATGTCTTTAGTACAGCTCTCCACCACACAGCCTTAGGGACAGAAAAAATATTTTCTTATGTCTCCTTATACAGTATCTTGCTCCTATCACAAAGTTGGTTACTGGAGCCCAGGACATTCTCCTGTGGATCACTGCATCTTCAGTCCTGGCCTTGGGGACTTCTAACCCCTGCAACGATTCTTTGTTTGTCCTCAAGGTCGCCTGGGGGTCAATATTTTCTGTCTAAACAATGTGAGGTTTCCTTGTCTTCCTTGGTCACAACTGAATTGTTCTGCAGCAATTGGAAGGAAAACCTTGACTCCCAGTTCATACCACCACGCAGGACATCTATATATGGGATCAGTGGTTCAAAAATACCAAACTGCCAAATGACTCTGCTGTTTCTTAGTATCAGAACTGCAGGCAGTCTCCTGCCAGCATGTCAGGATTTGGCAGGTGCTTCTGGAATGCTCCGGAGCAGGATTCTGCAGGCACAAGAACAAAGAGCGGAAACTGCTACCAGTGGAGAGCAGCTTCTATTTTCGGGATATGTAGGCACTGAGAGTTCTAACTAGGAATGGCTCTGGAGTTTGAGTTGACTCTTCCTTTTCCAGGATATTGCAACCCAATGTGTTATCTGTTTCTCCTTCCAGGGCTGAGGTGATTCTGGGGAGTATCATCAAGAAGAAAGGCTGGAGGTATCACATTATCATAACTGTTTGTTTGCATTACTTGTGCTTCAAAAATTATTGACCAGTTATTGATCACAATGAATTGTTATGATGTTGAGCAAAGAAAGAAGGAATCTTCATGAGATATTTGTGCATAAAATAAAGTGACATTTTCATAGCTTTGACTACCCTTTGTGGTAATTTGGTGAAGGAAGAAAGCTTCAGGAGGCTGATTATTTATACACACAAATTGACGTTCATCATTTATTTTATTAGCAACAGTGGATGCAAAGAAATGATGAAACAGGAAGCTCTTGGGATAAACACCTGCAAACTTTCTTGTCTGAATATAATCAGCTAGCATCTGTCCTGTGTGCCTGGGAGCCCTATTATCTAGGTATCCAAAAAAGTGCTGCTATCTTTGAGGAGGTCATCCAAGAAATTCAAGGAATATGCTTACCTATCCTATGCCATCACTTTCTGTAGCCAAAGCAAGTGGCAGTGACCTCTTGTGAGGGTGGGGAACAATACCCCTACATTTCATAGGGCATGTCAGTCACCATAGCCACTTCTTCTCAAGGGCACAGAATGAGACAAAGCCCATTGTACAAGCTTCAGGACCTCTCTGCACTAGAATGTTTGCTGGGGCCAAATAAATAAGAGCTCTCTAGTATTAGTTAAGAAAACTGTGCACAAAGCTTTGTACTCATGCTTATACTTTTTAAAATTTAGCTTAGGAAACATGGACATTCTCAAAGGGTACAGGTCAATATTGCTGGTATTATAGCTCTATAGATGCCATTTAAACTTCCTCTGGGAGGAGAAACTAGAAGGGTGAAACCAAAGCCCCTGTATTTTCAGAGTTGCTTGCTTCTCACTCTGAGATAAATGCTTGGTAGGAATAGAGGGCCTGGTGGGAATGGAAAATGAGACATTTTTGGAGATCTGAACAAAGAAAATTTAGTGACCTACTTCTTCCTCTCCATTCCCCAACCCTGGGGAGCATTAAGAAAAAACTGTACTCTACCTTAAATATGGAAAAATATTCAGTCTCCACCCAGTCCTCCACCTTGCGCAAGATACTGTCCCACTCAGACTGCAGGTCCATCCACCCCGCCTGCAGAGAAGCTGCATCAGTTTCTGAGGGCTGCTGCAACCAAGCACCACAAATTGGGACACTTAAACAACAGAAGTTTATTCTTGTACAGTTCTGGAGGCCAGAAGTCACAAATCAAGGTGTGGGCATGGCCATGCTCCCTCTGAGATGCTACATAAAGTCTTCCCTTGCCCTCCCTTGCTTCCAGTGGTGACCAGCAATCCTTAGCTATCCTCATTATTCCTCGGCTTGCAGCTGCAGCACCTCACCCTCTGCCTCTGTTCCAGCACAGCATTCTGCTCCTTTGTGTCTATGTCTCTTCTTGTAAGAACACCAGTCATATTGGACTTGGGGCCCACTCTGTTCCAAAATGATGTTATCTTAACATAATGAGTTACATCCGCATGGCCTTATTTACAATTAAGCTCACATTCTTAGGTACTGGGGGTTAGTACTCTTGTAGTGGGGATTAGTACTTCTTGGAGAGAGGCACAATTCAATCTTAAATAAAAACTTTGGAGATAAGCCCACTAACAGTGCAGGGAGCTGTGAAGTGAGGTGCAGGCTACCTGAGGAACAAGAGGAGGCATCTACTTCCTGTGTACAGTGGCTCTTTTCCCCCTCAATACCCAGCAAACATTTAATCATCACTCTTCATAATTACAGAACCGATTACCCATATCTTCTGTGGAAAATAGACTAACATGGATATTTCACAAGCTGCCTTTCAGTCTTGCAAATAGGCTCGAGCTATCACCATAGTACTGAATGTTTACATCAGTTCACAGTGGCCACAGAAGACTGGTGAAAAGATAAACTATATCATCCTAGCACTGAGCCCCTAAAGCTATTTAAACTACCACACAAGGACTTCTTATCCTGGTGCTACAACTTGCTAGCTGCTTTATCCAGAGCAAGTTACTTCACTTTTCTGATTCTCAATCTCCTTACCTAAAAAATGCAAAACATAACTGTTCATGAAGTGTTGTGCTAACAAAATGAGTAAGGTGTTCAAAACCTATTGAAGACTGTGCTATGTCACTGTATAACACTCACATTACCATTCTCGATCCGCTCCAAAGAGGCACTCAACCCCCATGAGAGTCAGTGATAATTTACCTGGCTGCTGCCTACCCTTCCTAGGTGAATACAAATGTTAACGTGCACACTACATAGGCCAAACATTTTGCAGAAAGCCTAACTTTGGAGAAATAAGTGTGTGGTGGTGTTTGGATAGAATATGAATCTTTGGCAGCCCTAACTGCTCTGAATGATGGAAAAGCTTCATTTGTTTTTAATAATACTCCATCCAGCTTTTTACTGAAGGTGGAAAGTGTTTGTGAAAGGAGATCTGGGTCTCCTGTGGCAAAGTGCTATTATAACAGGTATCAAGAGGTTGATGGATTAGCCCAGAAACTTCATCAGCCCTTTTGAGGTGTGTAATCTCCAGGTGCATATATCTGTTCCATTACCATGCCTCAAATTACTCTTCAGGGAATTATCTTCAGTAGGATGGGGTTGCTGACATTTGCAACAAATTTTTCTTGTTGTAACCAAGTTGTCAGAACTGTCACTGTCATTCCCCATTGGTTATCATTAATCACGCTGAGCCTCTCAAGGCATCGATTCCACTGCTGATAGAATTATAAATGTTTTATTTGAAATAATCCCAAAGTTTGGTCTTAACCTTTGAATCTCAAATGATTTTTCTTTAGACTAGTTCAATTGAATTACATACCTAGAGAAACTAAATTACACTGAGCTCTGCCTCCCGATTAAATTACATGCCTGTGGTTCTCAAGACATATTTTTATTCCATGGTCATAACACTGCAACTGCATTTCTGCCCTTGGGTGTGGTCTTGAGAAGGTAACAAGCTTGTTGACAAGATTTTCACATTTAATTTTCTTATAGGTAAAGTGGTAGAACCATGAGTTAAAGATTTTAGAACTATTTTCTTAAAATGACATTTTTTTTTAATAAGACACTCAAAGAAAATATTTATTGACTTTCAGACTTCACCTCATCACTCATATCTCTATGTGGTCAGTTCTTGCCTGTGACTGTGGTGCTTGGAGAGGAAAATAACTCCGAGCAACAAGAGTCTGTGGTCCTTGGCAGAGAGGACTTTCTCCCAGGACAAGTTCACAGGCTGTCAACATTACGCCAGACACTAAATAAGTGCTAATTAGTGGTTTCTCATGTGATCTGCTGAAGCAATGTATCCTTTCAGTCCTTTCACTTATATTTTCCTGTACATTTCTGACCCTTCAAACCAACCTACCCTCAGTTGCCCTTTGCATCACCACTCAGGGCTTGCTGCCACTGCCACCCTCCTCCTCCTGCAGCTCCAGGTAGAGATGCTTCTCTTCATCCCCTTCCTCTGGGGTCTGATTTTAAGTCAGTGCTCACTGGCTTCCCTTTACCTTTACATTTCAGTGACATGAATAGGTTCTTTAAAATGTGAGGTACAATAACAAATTCTTTCTGGTGCTATAGTGATAATGTGATTCAGCCCAATAACTTGCAGCATGTTTACTAATTCTGTGTTTGTCTGACATGCAGGAGATCCAGCCTCGTCATAACAACTAAGCTCTACTGGGGTGGAAAGTAAGTTAAATACCTTTTATTTTCCCTGCTGGATAAGAAACAACCCATAATTCAGGCTTTGATCCATTATAGCAACTATTTTACATCTAACTTATACTAAAATTAATTGACTTAGAGAAGTGAATTTATTTTTCTTATGCTAAGGAAACAGCAATTAGCCCAGGATTGAATTTTAGCAAGATACTCCAAAAAAGTTTGTGTGAGGCTACTTGTTACTAAGTGATTTGTGTAGATTTTTTAAATATCAGTGTCAAATTTAGAATGATTTCCAAAATAGAGTTCAAATTTCAGGAAAAGAAAATAAGCAAAAAGCATCACAGAAGAAAAGCTACTCAAATCTGCCAAACCCCAGAGACTTCTGCAGAACACAAAGATAAAAATATCTTGTCTGACTCCATTAAGTCTCTGATCATTTCTGCAAAGGGCTCTCAAAGTGCTGATCCAAAGAATTATCTCATTGGAGAATAACAGGAAGCTATACCTGTATCACTCACTGTCAGGCCATTGAAAGAGAGGTCCTTTCTCTGCTGTGGAACGCAGAACATATTTCACAAGCTGAGTTAGTTTCTGATGGGCCTGTCTGCCAATGTTTGAACTGGTACGTACTTTATTCAACAAGAACCAGAAGGCTGGACTTTTTGACAAACATGTAAGAAAACTGCAAGCTATTCTATACACCAGAGCAATGATTGGCACTATGCTTTGCATGGAAATCTCAAAAAATGCTACAGTCTTAACAAAAATGGAACTAAACAAGCACATCTTATTACTTCCCTATAATTGATAGGAAATAGTATACAAAAAAGAAGCAGAAGCCTTTCTTTAGAAACCTTCTGATTACAATGTATATGTGCACACACACATACACACACACTTAATTTTATAGTTTTTCTTGAGGCTGTTAGTGATGATATGAAGACAGAAAGATGGAATTTAGATTTTTATTCCCTAGTGTAAAAAATAAAGCAACCGGGCTGGGGATTTAGCTCAGTGGTGCTGCTGCCTGCTTCACAAGCGCAAGGACCTGAGTTCGATCCCCAGAACCAAAAAATAAATAAATAAGGCAACATAAGGATTTTCATTGTCTGTCCTCTGACTCACTGTGCCATTGCTTGTTACTTTTGCAGCAGTGCACAAAACCATGCCCACAGCATATGAATAAACAGGAAATGAACCAAGCTGCAAGTAGAGTGCTACATGCAATATTATCTAACATATTTATGAAAATACAGAATATGGACATATTCACAAAAGTGAATAGTAAACTGCTATATTTTAAATAGAGGCTGCTAAAAGTATTGATGCTGAAGAAACATTTCATCTGTACTTTAAAATTCAACAGGACAGGGGATTTAGCTCAGTGATTCCGCCGCCTGCCTCCAAGTGCAAGGTCCCGAGTTTGATCCCCAGTATGAAAAAAAATAAAAATTAAAAATAAAATAAAATTCAACAATTCCAATTGTTCAGAGTTTGGCATGTGTCAGGGAGGCCAAAACTAACTAAAGGTTTGTCTTCTTAGAGTACTAATTTAAGAAAAACTTGGTTCATCACATTTTAGGGGAAAATAGTTGCTAAATTTCTTTGGGAGTCAAAGGCACTTTCAAATTTGCTTCCTTTGTCAGATAAATTAATGATCTCAGCAGGCTGGTCATCTTTAGTAAACTCACAAACTTATGTAACACTTTTTTCTTCTTTACACTGGGTAAGAACAAGGTGAGGTGGTTTAGGACTGTGTCAAATTATTTACAGAGAGGGAGCATGTGGGTGAGTTTTTAACCTGAACCTAGAGCTGAGTGATATTAGTGCTATGGTGACTGTCATGCTTAATTCATCTCATGGGTCCCTAAAGAAAAGGGGATTGCTCAGTATGTTGCCCATTCACTTTCTCTCCTCAGCATCCAGTGGTATGGAGTTTGCCTAAAACAGGCTATTAAATGAGCAATTCAGATTAAGTAAGAATGACTATTATTCTGCATTTTGAGACAAGATTTTTTGAAATGCACACCTCCGCTCAGAGTCATTTATCTCCCTTTCCTTACAGAGCTGAAACAGAAAGAGGGTTGTCAAGAAAGCATATTATTGAAGGTGGGTACTGCTGCTTCAATCTTATTTTCATTTGTGGGCTCCTGAGTATCAATTAAATAGTAGGTCCAAACTACATTGAAAGTGGGGAAAATTCTATATGAAAATAACTGCAGTCGAGCAAGATTCTTCCTCAGGTTAAATGTGACGAGCACAAAAATATAGGGAGAATGGGACCACAAAAGGCAAAAGTCAGCTGTCTAAACTCTTCTCCTGTACAGCTTCTACTATTGAAATAAAGTACTCCTATAAGACTTCCCCCATCCCCAGTACTGGAGATTGAATTTAGGGCCTCCACACTAAGCTGCATGCCCAGCCGTTTCTCTTTCTTTTTCTTTCTTTCTTTTTTGAGACAAAGTCTCTCTTAATCACTAAATTGCTCAGGCTGGCCTAAAACTTGCTACCCTCTTACCTCTGCCTTCCAGAGTACTGGGATTACAGCTGTGTGCCAGCTCCAGAAAACTTTTTGAAAGAGAAAACTTTTTGAAAACTTACTGAGATGTAATACACATACCATAAAAATTTACCCACTGAAAGATAAATTGGTCCTGAGTGTAATTACAGAGTTGTGCAATAATCATCATGACCTAATGTTAAGACATTTTCATTAACCCCAAAAGAAACTGTGTACCCATTAGAAGTCATTTCTTAACACTTACCCTCTCCCAAAGCCCCAAGCAACCACTAATTTAATTTTTCTCTCTATCGATATTTGACAGTTTGGACATTTCATACAAATGAGAACATGCAATCTACAATATGTTGTAACTGATTTCTTTCACTTTGAATAATATTCATCCATGTCACAGCATGCAACAGTACTTCATTTTTTGCCAACTATCATTTTACTGTATGGAGATACCACATTTTGTTTATCCATTTATCAATTAATATACCTTTGGATTGTTTTCACTTTGGGACTATTATGAATAATGCTGCTGTAAACATTTGTGTACAAGCTTTTGTGTGGGCACATGTTAAGACTACCAGTTTTTTAAAAGAGCATAAATATATGCATAAGGAAAAAACTAGAAAATTACTACTGGGTAATTGATTCATGGCACCATTGCTTTTGCAAATTACTAAAAGTTTTGTATAATTGAAATAAAACAGGCTGTAAGGACTATTATATAATAAGGTAGTACTATTCTACTTCATTGTGAAGATTGTGAGAGTTTTAAGTAATTTTATTTATTTCTTCTTTATCTATATAATTTAAAAATTTATACTTTCACCTTTTGCAATAAATAAAAATTTTAAAGGGCCTGCCATATGTTTCCAATATCTTTGTACTAGTTTATGAAATATATCATGAAAAATACCAGATAGTACAATTTAATGTTCATAATTAATCAAGACAGATGATTATCTCCTTCTTTAGTAATAATTTTATGAAACACCATCACTATCAAAAGCAGAATGTACTTTTAATCCCAAAACTTTAAAAAATAAAAATAAAAGGCCAGGGATGTAGCTCAGTGGCACCATGCCTGCCTTGCAAGCACAAGGTCCTGAGTGCGACCCCCAGTACCAAAATAAATAAATAAATAAAAAGTAAAGTAAAGTAGTAAAATCCTGTCTATGCTCATTTTATCTTATCTTACAATTTGACGATCTGGTGTACATCCTTCCCAACATTTTCCTAAATTACACTGACATCTCCCTATCCACCTATCTGTACATTCACTTACATTTAAAAATAATAAAATATACATGTTAAAACAGTAGAAGCAGGTTACAAATATCACCTGAACCTGGCTTTTCCTCAATTCAAATATATTTTGTACACACAATTTATAAGTTATTTCCAGTTTTTATTGTGGCATAGAATTATATAAGTGACCATTTTTAAATTAATGGGATAGATTGTAGAGGGGGCACTATTAGGTCAAAGAATAAGGCATATTTTAACCCTAAAATTGCTTTCTAAAAAATGTACCAATCTGCTAGATGAGTAGGTTTTATTTATTTACTGATTAGTGAACTTATTTGTCAGTGAGTTAAGCTTCTTCTGTAACTTTGTACTTCCTTTTCTGAGAATCAGCTGTTTGTATTCTTAAGCTGCTTTTCTTTTGAGTTATTTATCCTGGTCTTAATTAATTTTCAGGAGCTCCCTATATACTAGTGATGTTCACTCTTGGTTTTACATGTTGCAAACATTTCCTCCCTGGTTGTCCTATTATTGTGAGCTTTTTCTCTCCATGAACCTAATCTAAAAGATAATGCTTAATTTGAGGATATTCAAATTTGAATGTTCAAATTGGAAGATAGAGATCTTTATTGACTTATAAACATGATTACTTTGAAATATTTTAGACTAGCAGTAGAAAAAAGACAGTTCCAACATTCAATCATTTAATTTAAAATAGAGACCTTTTAAGCCAAATCTCAGAATACACATACACACACACACGCACACACACACACACACACACCTTTAACTATATCATTCTATTGTTTCCAAAGTCTTTATATGAGTTTAGTATTTCTCACTGATTTTTTGCGGGGGAGTGTATAGGGATCAAACTTGGGACCTTGTGCTTGCGAGGCAGGTGGTGTCACCACTGAGCTAAATCCCTAGCCCCTGATTTTTATTATATTTGTAGGCATATGGGCTTTGAAATCAGACAGGTCTTTGTTCAAGTTCTAACTCTGTCATTTATGAGCTGTGTGATGTTGTACAAGTTAATTGATCTCACTAAGACTGTCTTCTTGACTATAAAATAGACTACAAATATTCCTATCTCATGTGATTACTACATGGAGATTAAAATTACTTAATTCATATGGAGCAATGTGTATGGTACATAATAATACATAATTAATGTCATTTTTGTCATTAGCATTACCATTGTTCTTAGAGGTACAACTGATAGGATAAGGACACTCTACTAAATAGGTGGCATTCTGAGCTGCCATAATGAATGACTGCTTCCTACCCCTAGAGAAAGCTACCAAATTCCTCTCTCAAACAAAAGCCCTTCTCAGGCCTGAGAATGGAGGAATTTTGCCACTATCCTCTCCATCAAATTTCCATTGCTTTCACATTTACCAGTGTGTGTGCATAATTTTTAGAATTCCCCCCCCCCAAATCAGTTTTCTTTAGGCCTCATGTAACTTAATAGAAATACCTTAAATTTCTTCTTCGTTTAAGTCAGTAATTCTCTTGGTATCTAATCTCTGAGGATAGATAAACCAATTCAGCTAAAATTCAAACTACCCCTGAAAAAATTCAAACTTTTCCAACTGAGTTCACTTATTATGTTGTTATTATTTAGTGTTATTTTCAAGTTCATAGATTCACTCAAAGACAAAGGCTTGTGAGCATAAGAGAATCATCTCCAAAGGAGGCAGGCTGAAATTAGATAAGCGAATTTTGCAGAAAAGCAGAGACATGAGATTTCTGAGCTCAAACTAAAGTTTGATAAGGTTTACAAATAATTATCCTTGGATTTCACTGGTTCTTTTCCTATGATGATGGTGACCTTATTCAACATTGGAGATTCATGTGCACATTAAATTTCAGAAGCACTGGTAAGAGATAAGACAAAGTCCAATTCATGTAGAACTCAGGCTACCTGTGTGCTGGGTGACCTTGCACATCTGAGTTAGTTTACAGAGGATAAAATAAACTTGATTTGTGCATAATTTAATTTGAAAGCATTCATATGAATGGTCTTTTCTTTGATCCCAAAGCCCTCGATTTACATATAGTTAGTATAATGTTATGTTTAGATTTGCAAGGAAGGAGAAGAAATTTTATTAGTGTGTTTATTTAAAAACCCCAAGGTTTTTTTAGGCTCTAAAATTCTTATTTATTGATTCAGTCATTTTACAAACATTCCATTAAGTCCCAATTTGTGCCAGCATTAGAATTTGGCAGATCAAATTCCTTTAGTGCTTAATATAAAGGAAAAGAAACAGTTTGAGAGAAACTAGAGACATCTCTAGCTAAATGGATGCACATTGAGGCCATACTCTTAAGTGAAATAAATAGGACACAAATGTGTAAACACCAAATAGTTTCTCTGGTGTGAGAAACTGAAAGTGTAAATAAGGATTAAAATATATAATTTATATTGTGAAATAGAAAGAAAAGGTCTAAAGGAGTAGGGGAAGTGGGAGGGGTAGGGGAAAGGAAAGAAGGGAAAAGAAAAAATATGAGAAAAGGAAAAAATGGAAACAAAGTCTTTGTGAATAGGGAGGGGTGGAGGGGTTAAAGGGAGGGCAGGGGTATGGGGAAAAAATAAGAACCAAGATTCATTATGTAAAGGTACAAGATCCCAGTAATGAATGTAACTATATTGTGTACCTAAAATTTACCAATAAACTTAATGGAAAAACAAAGAAACGGTTTGATAAATCACATTGCAAAAATAAGTAGATTGTTTGTGTGCTTTTACAGGCTAAGCCATGTCTAAGTCTACATTTGCCCACATGAAGACAACAGTTTTGTAGTGTGATTCAAAAAAAAAAAACTATCATTGTAGGAGCAGGAGAGAAGATAAACTGAGAACCCTCAGCTTGAAACTTTTTAGTGAATGTCAAATGTCAAATCCTATACTGAATTTTAAAAGAAAAGATAATTGATTTCTTAATTAAAGAATAAATTTCTGAACAAAAGGATCCATTGCAGGATTCCTTTCCACTGTACGATGTCCATGGACACTTACATACACCCAGGATTACCATGTTTCATAACAGTCTCACATGTAACTCTAATACAGCACAGTCTTTAAAAATAAGAAGTAAAAGTGTCTTCAATTATGACTAAAAGGGGGGGGATTTAGCTCAGTGGTTCTGGCGCCTGCCTCGCAAGCCCAAGGTCCTGAGTTCGATCCCTGGTACCAAAAAAACCCCAAACAATTATGACTGAAAGGTCTACTGAAATGAAATTGGAAATTAAATAGGGAAATAGTGTACATTATTTATTGCACTATTTTTAAAGCTAGATAGGAAAGCAAGCATGTGGTAAATGTAAAAGGTGATGGCATGACATATTGAAGTAGAACCCTTGTAGAATTGCCAAACTACAGGCCAGGGATTTAACTCAGTGGTTCCACTGCCTGCCTCGCAAGCACAGGGTCTCAAGTTCAATCCCTGGTACAAAAAAAAAAAAAAATCAAATATGAATTGCCAAACTACAAATGTCCTTGTTTCTACACAGGTAAACCTACACCACTGAATAGCCGAAATAGCTCTAACCATGCAAAATCGGAAATAAGCATATTATTTAAAGTCTGAAATAAGTATAGAAATTAGTTTAGGAACCTGTGAGACAGGCTTAAGTTGAATTAAAGTTCATCTTCTAAACAATACGATCCCTGTTAAAATTCAGAACTTCAAAAGAAAAAATGTATTTAGGGGCTATTTTTTATTATGGTCACTTGAAAGCTATTTCTTTACATAATTTATGATCCTGTGCACTTTTGAGGAATTGCCATTTCAGTTTGAGATATCTCTGCAAGGGCAGGGAGCCTTTCTCCTGCACCTCCTGAACTCACCTCCCACAGACATTGGGTTAGTGCCAAGGACAGTCTAAAGTCAAAAGTGCCTTCTGTGAGTGCATTCCACGGATTGTGATTAGCAGCCCACCTGCCCTCTGGAGCCAAGGTTAATGCATTTTTGTATATCCTCTTAACCTTAAAACAATACCTGGGCCCAAGCCAGTGTTCAAGAAAACATTAGCTAAATGGTGGTAGAACATGGCTACTTGTTTATTAGAGCAAAATCCTAAATGGCTCTTAAGGAGACATTCCTTGAGCACATCTTTTTATTCCTATAATTTTCCTACTTCCACATGATTAAATGGGAAATCCAAATAGGAAAAAGCACGACTCCCTTTTCTTTTTTTTTTTTTTTTTTGGTACTGGGGATTGAACTCAGGACCTTGTGCTTGCAAGCTAAATCTCTGGCCCCATGGACTCCTTCATTTGATTTGCAGCCAGATGAAAGATCAAGGCAGAAAGATCCTCGCTCCATTTCATCCTTGGAAAGATTAGAAAACTGAGGCTCAGAAAATCTAAGTGACATCACAAGGTCGTTCACACCAGCTCGAATTAGTCCCCTCAATTAGTGCATCTCTCAAACTCTACGCCTCACCTCCTCACTCTGGCCCATCCAACTGCCAAGAGCTCCATAAGGGAGACATGAGCCATTCAGATTTAATCTGAATCTTAATCCTACAACCACCTGTGACGTTCTTTTCCCTAATTCCCCATTTAGTAACAGTCATGTCACTTCTCAAGCAAAACTCTAAGTCTCATCTTTGATTCTTCTGACATCCACACCCTGTATCCATAACACTAGACATGCTTTTTTATTTCTACTTACACAATTTGTCCTGAATTTGAACATACCTCACCAAATGAGTACAAATTTGATATGCTGCAGTCATTTCCTGGCTACTCTCTTTCCCTGCTTTCATTCTTGTCCCTATGGGTCCTTCTCAATAGGCAAAGCCATCAACTCAAAATGGAAATCTGCTCATATTATTTCTCCTGTTTAATCACCTCCTTTTAACTCACTATCATTCCCTGGTCTTTTGTCAATGTTTTAAAATCTTATATAGAATAAAATCCAAAGTTCATACCCTGGATTACAAAACTTTATGACTTAGATTTCAAAATGTGGCTAGCGTTTCCTCAGGGTACAATCTTATTCCTCTCCACTTCAGAGTCAGAGTTAGTGGGGGGCCTCTGGTCTGGTGTGGCACATACTTCCTCATGAATACACTTGAATCTTTGCACAAATATATATATATATATGTACATATATATGAATATATATTCATGTATACATTCATATATATATATATGGACCTTTGTATGAAGTCTATGTCATTGTTTGTGGGTAGACATTATGACCTTCAACAATGAACTTAAACCAATAGTTGTCCTCAATATGCACCACTGACTCTTTCTGACATTGTGTCTTTGTTTCTTTATATTCTAGAGTATGGCATAGTTTCAAATCTAACTGGGACTCAATACATGCTTGTGGCATGAAAAATAAATGATTCAGGTCATGCCTAATCTGCATAACACTTGATCATACAGCATTATACTATAATGGTGCCAAGTTACTCAGTCTCTTCTAGTTGCTCTCAGCCCACACTGAGCTGTTTGGAAGAGTCACAGGGTAGGAGTGGGACAAGGTTGAGGGCTGGGGAGTCAGACATTCTTAGAAAGGAAGACACTTGTTTCTAGTGCCAGACATGGGTCAGAACTTAAATATCTCTCCATAACCCAAGGGGTCCAAGGAAAGTTTGGCCATTTAGTCTTTGGCTCTCTTCCTCTGAAACTTTTCAAACTTGAATATCACATTATAATTACCACAATACGTTTCTGTCAAATATCTTTCACATCACTCTCTGAAGCAGCAATTCTGAACGACAAAATTTTGTCACCCTTAATACAAATTAGAGAAATAAGTCACAAAGAGGTCAACGATCGCAAGCATGCTAGGGTGCAGAATGCCCTTTCAAACCTTCTGCTGCCCTGTTATCTGTTTGCTTGGTTATCCCTTACCTCCACACTGCATGTAAATTTCCCCATATATCATAGTACTTTTTAAGGTAAATTTAATTTCAAGCTGCCCCTTAAGATAGCTGGTGCTGACCCAACCCTGAGTCCCAGCAGATTTGGAAGAGCAGGCTATAGACCTCAGAACACTGTCTGCCCTAATCTGTTCATCAAAGCTTTTAACAAGTGCCACCATAGACAATCACTTCTCAATGAATGGAAATATTTCCGGAGCTATATTCAAGTACTCCATTTTCCTGTCAGAAAAGTAATTGTGGCTGTCCAATAAACCAGTTTGAAAACCAAATTTAAATGAACCAAATTTAAATTTATAACAGCCTCATTTAACAGGCAATTAATTTTATGCTTATAATAAAAAGAGAAAAATCTCCAGTCTTCCTGAGGAATTAAAAGGCTGATAAGGAAATGCTATGCTTCATGGAAATGAGATGAAATGATTCTTAAACACTGCCCTCCTTTTGGTTGCATAATATTATATATAATACATTCTATTTCAAGGAAGTATTAATTTTACTTAAATTAATTAATTTTTTCTGAATACTGAATTGTGGGCTGAAAACATAAGCTGTTAGTTCCAGGCTTTCTTTTTCTTTTTTTAAGTTCTCATTCTCTCCTTTATATTATTTCTTAAATCTTTATAGTATTTAGTGTTTTTGTTCCCCCCTCCCCCCAAAAAATAGAGAATAATAGAAATGGTAGCAAAGACCATCATTTTCCCAGTGCACATTTTAGCACTTCATAGTAGATGAGTTAGCTGTAGAGATGAATTTACTTCTAGGCTCTCTATTTTGTTCCATGAGTCTGTTAATGCTAATACAATGTCACTTTGATTACTGTAGTTTTTATAGTTTGTTTTGAAGTCAGTGTAATGCCTCTTGTTTTGTTCTTTTTGTTCAGCATTGCTTTTGGCTATCTTGGTTTCTTGTGGCTCCATATGAATCTTAGGATGTTTTTCTAGTCCTCTGAGTAATGTCATTGGTATATCACTTTGGGTGTTATGAACATTTTCAATCCATAAACATGGGACATTTTCTACATTTTTTGTTAGTTTTCAGTTTTATTTATCATTGTTTTATAACTTTAATTATAAATATCTTTTACTTCTTGGTTAAATGTATTCCTTTTGTTCTGTTTTGTTTGTAGCTATTGTAAACAGTAATGCTGCTTTCTTGATTTCTTTTTCAAACAGCTCAAAATTGGCATATAGAAATATTACTGATTTTTGTGATTTTGTACCCTGCAGCTTTGCTGAATTTATTTGTTCTAATAGGATCTTTTGGAGGATTCTTTGGGGTTTTCTATACATGATATCACAATTTGGTGGCAACTTGACTCCTATTTTCCAATTTGGATGCCTTTTATGTCTTTCTCTTGCCTGATTTTTCTAGCCAGGACTTCTAGTGTACTATTTGTGGGTTGAATAAAACTGGTGAAAGTGAACATCTTTGCCATATTCCCAATCTTAGAAAGCTTGCAGCTTTTCCACTTTCAGTATGATGCTAACTGTGGGGTTGTTATATATATGGCCTTTGTTATATTGAAGTACATTCTTTCTATATCTAATTTGTTCAGATATTTTTTATCATGGTCAGATGTTGAAATTTACTAAATGCTTTTCTGTGTCTATTGAGATGCTTTTTTTTGTTTGTTTGTTTTTGTACCGGGGATCGAACTCGGGTCTTTGTGCTTGCTCAGCAGGCGGCGCAACTGCTTAGCTAAATCCCCGGCCCAAGATGCTTTTTTTAATTTTTATTTTTATTTTCCGGTACCAGAGATTGAACTCAGGACCTTATGCTTATGAGGCAGGTGTGGCACCACTGACCTAAATCTCCAGCCCTGAGATGTTTATATTTTTTGTCCTTTATTCTGCTGATATGCTGTTTAACATTTATTGATTTACGTATGTTGAACCATCATTGCATCTTTGGGATGAATTCCACTTGATCATGGTTTATAATCTTTTCATGTGCTGTTGGACTCAGCTGGCTAGCATTTTGTTGGCTCGAATTTTGCATCTGTGTTCATCCAGGATATTGGCCTAGACCTTTCTTTATGTGTATGTGTCCTAGTCTGGTTTTGATATCAGAGGAATGCTGGCCCCATAGAAAGAGTTTGAGAGAATTTCTCCCTTTCAAATTTTTGGAATAATTTACACTGCAGGTTTAAGTATGTTATGTTTCCATTATCACTTGTCTCAAATTTTCAATTTTCCTTTTTAAAATAATTGATATTAGTTCTATAAAATGTTTGGTGGGATTCAGCAATGACGCCATAGGATCCCGAGTTTTGCTTTGATGGGAGACTTTCTTTTTATTACTGATTTAATCTTTTCACTCATGCTTGGTCTGTTCAGGTTTTTTATTTCTAATGATTCACTCTTAGTACACTGTAGATGTCCAGGAATTTATCTATTTCTCCTAGATTATCAAATTTCTTGGTGTGTGGTTGTTTAAAATAATTTCTAATGATTCTGTTTTGACTCTGATTTTTATTTGTTTTCTCTTTTTTTCTTAGTCTAGCTGAGGATATGTCAATTTTATCCTCATTTTTATGTTTATTAGTACATGTTTGCAGCACATAATGAGTACATTCATCCTGGAGAATTGGTACATGTACATAACATGTCTTAACTTTTTTTTTTTTTTTTTTTTTTTGGTGCCAGGGACCTTGTGTGGCACCACTGAGCTAAATCCCCAGCCCTCATCTTAATTCTTTTTATGTCCCCTTCCCCTCCTCTCTGTCCCTTCTCTATCTCTTTCATTTAGCTTTTTGAAAAGAAACTCTTTGTTTCATTGATCTTTTAAATTTTTCTTTCATTAATTTTTACCTTGATCTTTATTATTTCTTTCCTTCTACTGACTTTGAGTTTGGTTTCTTCCTGTTTTTCTAGTTTCTTGAGGCTCATGATAAGATTGTTTACTTGAAATCTTTATTGTTTTTGATGTAGCTATTTATTATGTAATCTCTCCTCTTTGTACTGCTTTGCTGTATCTCACAGATTTTGTTGTGTTCCCATTACCATTTGTCTCAAGAAAATTTTTAATTTACTTCTTAGTTTCTCCAAGCATCTATTGGTGTTCGGGAGCATGCTGCTCAATTTCCATGTACTGGTATAGTTTCCAAATTTTTACTTATTATTTTCTAGTTTTATTATATTGTGCTCAGAAAAGATACTTGATATGATTTCATTTTTAAGAAATATGTTGAGAGTTGTTTTATAGCCTACAATATGATCTATCCTGAAGAATATTACATAATCTGTTGAGACCATGTATTCTGCAGCTGTTTGGATGGGACATTCTGTAGATATGTTAAATCTATTTGGTCTAAGGTGCAGTTTAACTACTATTTCTGGATGATATGTACAGTACATTGTAGAAAGAGAGGTATTAAAGTTCCCAGTTATCATATTGGAATTGTGTCTCATTTATGCCTATTAATGTTTATCTATTTAGGTGCTTTGATATTTAATGACCATATATACATATAATTGTTATTTCCTTTTAACGAATTGATCACTTGATCATTGTAAAATGACTGGCCTTGTCTCTTTTTACTGATTTTGATTTAAAGTCTATTTTGTGATAAAAAATGTAGCTTTCTGAAAATCTTTTTTCATCTCATTACTTTGAGTATATGCATGTTCTTACAAATGAAATGAACTTTATAAATATTATATAATTGAGTATCTTTAATTTTTTTTAATTTATTTGAGATAGGGTTTCACTGTGTAGATCAGTCTGGCCTTGAACTCACAATGTGGCCTAAGCTGGGCTTGAACTTACAGTCATCCTCCTGCCTCAGCCTCCTGAGTGCTGGGATTACAGGCATGTACCATCACACCTAGTTTGAGCATTGTTTTTTAATCTATTTAGGACTTCTATGTTTTTAATTAAAAAATTTAATCCATTTACATATAATTATTGATAGGTAAGGTCTTATTACTGCCATTTTATTACTTATTTTATAAGGGTTTTGGGGTTTTTTTTTTGCAGTTCCTTCTTTTCCCTCATCTCCATCTTCCTTTCTGTTTAAGTGATTTTTCTGTAGTAGTGTGTTTTGATTCTTTGCTTATTATTTTTGGCTTTGTGGCTATCATGAGGTTAACAAAGAATCTCAATGCAAGTTGTTTTGAAATAATAGTAACTTAACTTTGCTCATAAAGACAAGAAAGAAAAAAAAGAATTTTAAAACTCTATACTTTCACTCCATTCCTTTCCATATTTTGAATTTTTGATGTCTCATATTTTCTTATATTGCCTATTTATTAACATTTTAATATGTTCTTATTATTTTTTGTCATCATACTAAATATATATGTGGTTTATGCATCATGTTTATATAGAGAATATTAAATTTTTCTATATGGTAAGTTATTTTACCAATGAGTTTTACACTTCCCAATGTCTTCTTACCCATTAGTGCCTTTTTCTTTCAACTTGAAGAACCTCTTTTAGCATTTCCTATTAAATAGATCTAGTGTTGATGAATTCAGCTTTTGTATGTATAAGAATGTCTTTGTCTCTCCCTCATTTCTGAAATACTGTTTTGCTGGGTACAGTACTGTTGGTTGGCAGGATTTTTCCCCTTGTGAATAACTTGTGAATAGATCATCCCACTTCCTCATGGAATGCAAGGCTCCTTTGAGAAGTCTGTTGTTAGGTCAATTAAAACATTCTATATGTTCTTTCTTTTCTCTAACTACTTTCAAAATTGTCTCTTTGTCTTTAATCTTTGGGAGTTTGATATGTCTTGGGGTAGATTTGATTCAGTTGAATCTGATGGATGATCTTTGACCTTCCTTTACATGAATAGTTGTATCCTTCTCTAGATTTGGAAAAATTTCTGTTATCTCTCTGAATAAATTTCCTACTCCTTTGGCATTCTCAGGACACTTTGAACCCCAATAACCTGAGTATTTGTTCTTTTATTACTTTCCCAAAGTTCCCATGAGCTTTCTTCATTCCTTTTCATTTTTTCTTTTGTGTGTTTTTATTTATTTTATTTTATTTTTTTTTGGTACCAGGGCTCGAACTCAGGTCCTTGTGCTTGCAGGGCAGGCAGTGGAACTACTGAGCTAAATCCCTGGCCCTTTTGTGTATTTTCAATAGCCTATCTTCAACTCACTGATTCTTCCATTTGACCAATTCCACTATTGATGGCTTTCTAACTCATTTTCATTTCACTCATTGTACTTTTCAGCTCCCGGACATTTCAAAAAACTATTTCAATCTCTGTCTTAAGTTTTTCTGACCAATTACTGAATTTTCTGTGTTTTCCTGACATTCATTTAGCTTCCTCAAAATAGCTATTTTAAATTCTCTGACAGCTCACACATATCCATTAGCTTATGGTCAATTTCTGACACCTTATTTTGTCCGTTAAATGAGATCATCATTCTCTAAAAGTTTTTGATAATTGTTGGTAATCATTCTTCATGCACTAGAAGATTAAATATTCCTTCTAGATCTTATAATTGTGTGTTGTTTATGCCTCTCTTCCCAGAAATTCTAAGCAGACTGTTTATTTGTTCTGATCCTGAGGTCAGTGCCATTATTTGAGCACTAGATGGCGCCATAAGTCCATGTTTGCCACAAGTCAACAGTTACTGTGTTGTCACTGTTTCAGTAATAGAGGGTGCTCCTACCCTAAATTTGTTGCAAATCTGCAGCTAGTGTGCTGTATGAGATGAACTAGGAGTGCCTATAGAGGGTAATACAAACTCAATGAGTCTGCTGGGCCCATACACCTATCTATAGCCACTGGATTCTGCCCACCCAATATTGTGCTTCACCCTAGAGTGTTCAGCCTTAAGCACCAAATACTGGGTCACATCCAGCACTTTCAGCTTACCAAGACCACTGAAGCACAGAGGCAGGATCAAGGCCCATGCTTCTATGGCCAGCCTGATGCTGCAGTCTCTGTGGCCTGATACCATTGCATCCAGCCAGAAGTGACATCCATCAGAGAGAGCATAAATCCGTCTCACCAGGGCTGCAGGTTTCTCCCTTGTACTGTCCCTGGACACTAACTGGCTTCTGCTAGGTGGGCACTAAGTTCCAAGTCAAAGTCCTATACTTACTTCTCTGCCATAACCCACAAGCAAGTAAAATTTTTCTCTAAGCTGTGCTGTCTGAGGTTTCAAGAAGAATGATGATGAAGGGTGATGATATTAAGCTGGGTAATTCCTGACACTCACAACCTCAGGCACTGGTGTAGCCTAGGCCTGTGCCATACTTAGATGTGATGCAGGATGGAATCTAAGTCCATCTAATTAAGGTTGCAGGTTTCTAACTGGCCTTGGGTGGATCCAGAGGCTTCATCCATGAGCCCTGTCTGGGGGCAGGGGCTGTGAGACATGGTGAAAACGGTTGTCCTAGTACTGGTTTCCAAGTCTAAGAACACACTTAATTTCCTTTTATTCCCCAAGCAGGAGGCATCTCTCTGTAGGCTGCTTCATTGCTTGGAGTTAGGGGAAGAGTAATAAAAGCTCCTTTTTCTTTTCTACCTTCTTCAGTGCAGCTTTTCTTATTATTATGTTAAAATCAGGTACTATGATGTCTCATCCGGTTTCCTTAGCTCTTGTGAAGGTAAATGCATGCATGAATAATTGCTCAAAGTGGGGCATGTTGGTGTGGTACATGGCAGAAATCCTAGGACTCTGAGAGGCTGAGGCAGAAAGATTGCAACTTTGAGTCCACCTTGGGCAACTTAGTGACCTTGTCTCAAAATTTTTTTTTTTGGACTGGGGATCGAACTCAGGACCTTGGGCTTATGAGGCAGGCACAGTGCCACTGAGCTAAATCCCCGACCCCCTTGTCTCAAAATTTAAAACAAAAGTTTCTAAAGGGCTGAGAATGTAGTTCAGTGTGAAGGCACTGGGTTCAGTCCCCAGCAGGAGGGAAAAAAGTTGTTCTAATTGTGTTTCTGTGGGTAAATGATCACTGGAGCATCTTGCTCTGTCCCTTTTAATGTATTTTTGAAACTATTTTAATGCTTTATAAAAGTAAATTCTTGAAGGAAACCAAACTTCAACTCTTTCCAATAGTTGTAAATTTTTCCCCCTGCTTCTGTTCCCAGGACTGAAGGGCTCCCTCCAGAGGCTGCAGCTGGAGTATGTGGATGTGGTCTTTGCAAATCGTCCAGACAGCAACACCCCCATGGAAGGTGAGTGAAGAAACTTAATAAAAAACTAAAAAATTATTGCAGACTTATTCTATTCACAGTAGAAAATGAAATATACTTAAGGTTGATTTGATTGAATATGAAAAATAACCTTTTTGATCGATGCTTTTCAGCCTTAATATTTACCTTGAAAGTATTGTGTATCCTGTATGTTCTCCTTTTCTTCTTCTCTCTCTCCCTCTCCCTTCCTCCTCCTCCTCCTCCTCCTTCTCTTTCTCCTCCTTCTCCTTCTTCTCCCTCATTTTTTTCTTGTCCTTTGCAGCTGAAGGCACTAGGTTTAGAGTCCTGCTGGTTACAGTGCTCATTTTTTCCAAGTTTATTTCACTTTATAATTTCATCAACTATCACCTCTCAGCCTTTTGGCTAAGATGAAGTATATAATTTCATCAACTAAATAAATAAATTAATTAGAGGGAGAGTTTATAGCCCAAACATCAATATTTTGGAGAGAGTCTTCTGAGGGTCTTCTTATTTCATGATGATTCTAAGTCTGAGAGTTTCCAACCTGTAGTAAAAAATGCTAAATGGTGCTGTAGCAGAGGCATGACAGGAGTGATAACTCAAAATAAGACTGCTGGTTGTTGACCCTCAAGGAACTTCGACATCTTAGTCTTTTTCAGTTACAATTGTTGGACCACAGTTTAAGCTTCACCCTGTGGAAGTTTTTAGAATATTCCTTAAACCAGATTTTCTGCAGCATACATTTGTTTATTAAACCTTCTTAGGGGGCTGGGGATGTAGCTCTGTGGTTCCGCCGCCTGCCTCACAAGCACAAGGTCCTGAGTTCGATCCCCGGTACCCAAAAAAAAAAAAACCTTCTTAGGATGTTTGAGAAAGAAAATGACTTGAGAGGACACATTTTTTAAATGTTCCAATTAATTGAGGTTTAAAATCATTGATTATTATTTACCTGAGATGACTAAAAGTAGAGATATTTGAGTATAAGAAGAAATAGGAATATTTTGGTTGAGTTTTATAATATGATATCGATTATCAGTTTTCAAATAATAATATAGTATAATTCACATAAAATTAAACTAAAGGCAATTTTGTATTTAATAATCTAAAAGGTAGTTCAGGCTGTTGTAATAAATTGGGTTCTGAGAGATTTGTTCTTGCTATAGGGTTATAGAAGTTATGGAAAAGTATAAATGATTAATGTATATACAAATTTTTCTAGGTTAAACTAATGAGAATAAAAAATGTTACAGAAACTACTTTGCCATTTTATTTTTTGATACTTATTTCTTTGCCATTTATTTCTTTCTTAACTACAGAGAACTGTTAAATATCTATTACCTATCTATTTATTTATATCTTATTTCTTCCCAGAGTTTTCTGCTTTCTTGATTCTGGAAAATTAGGAGTTTACTATAAAGTAGTATCATTATTGTTAATTACCCATTGAAATGACATAGGGATCCATGCATATTTTGTCAAAGCCAAGATTAGGTGTGTAATAAAGCAAATCATAAACACTTTATTAGTATAAGCATTGCTTATTGCAAAGATAATATGGTGTCACACAATTCTGAAAGACAGGTGAAATCAGCACTAAAGCTATTTAGTCAGCAAAAGTGTCAAAAAAATACCATTTAGTGGGGCCTTTGAAAGACTAGAATTGCCTCACATTTAAAGTGTCTAGTGACTATTTCTCTTTTTGGAAAAATGTCTTTGTATGTTAGGATGTGTATGTTAGGATAGAACATCTGAAGTTTTTCAGGAGTTTCCCTCCACTCCAACCTTACCTTTAGTTTTACAGATATATTGTAGTAATATTTTAGAGTAAATTGCATATCAATAAAAGGAGGAATATATTAGAATCTCTCAAACAAAAAATTTGCTTTAAAAATAGGAGGAGGAAATTCTTAAACTGTAACACTAACAAGATAATATCTTGGCTGGGCATGGTGGCATATATCTGTAATCCTAGCTTCTCCAGAAACTGAGGCAGGAGGATTGCCAACTTTGAGCTAGTCTGGGCAACTTAGCAGAACCCTGTCTGAAGAGGGCTAGGGATGTAGCTTAGTGGCAGCATACTTGAAGCTCTGGTTTCAATCCTCAGAACTGAGAAAAAAAGATAATGTTGTCTCTTATATAAACTCTGATTATGTCTTGAACTTTATTAAAAGAAAGTTTCAAGGTGTTTTTTAAAAATAGATTGCAGCTGTCTGATAGTTTGTAACTGCAGCATTGTCTAGCCTCTACTAGAATCAAAGAAAATGTGTATGTTCCCTAAGTTTCTTACATAAAATTCCACAAAGCAAAATAGGAAGCTGGTATATAAGGAGTCATTGTCCAAATTACAAAAGCATAGTGAAGAGTATCAAACAGTAGAGATTTGGCACTTGTTGCAAAGGTTCTGGAACATGGCTTTCAGTAGCCAGCTCGGCCGCAACTGACTACCTCCTGTTGGAGTGTGTCCTACTTTTCCTCACCTCCAAGGGGAAACCCACTCCAAGCAAGCCCATTGAGCTTTGAGGTTGAGTCTTTTCAGAAAATATAGCAGGCATGTTTCATGGGCAATTCTCATGTAGGACATGTTCCAGAGTGAAGTAGTTTCTCTACCTTTCAGAAAATATGCACTGTACCCTCAAACTTAGTATGCTGATTTGTTCCAAAGTAGATTCAATGGAAATATCAGAGTTTGAAACTAGTGTTTGGGAACATTCTTTTAAATAGCTTTTTCTACTTTACTGTAACAGAGGAAAGTATTGAACTGGGAAAGGGAAGAAATAGAAAATGAAGAGGCAAGGGTAGCCAGGTGGACTTGGGCACATTTGTTTCTCAAAAAATGGAGGTGAAGGGGTGCTGTCCAAGCTATTTCTGGGTTTTATGTTAACAGTCATTTTTGCAATGATTTTGTAAATCGTGTGTATGTGTACATAAATGAAAGTTGTGCATATTCAATGCTGTCTACTTAAGGAGGCCTATTAGTGCTTCTAAAAACAATAATAAGGTAAATGCTACATATAATCAAAACTGCTCTTGAAAACCCCTTAGTAAATGTTAGTCAGTGTTACTCTAAAGTCTTTAATTATTTATTCAGTTTTTTCTCCAGATATAGTAACAAAACCATCACCAAATACTTATCCAGTCACTCTTTTTTTATGACAGGAAAATCATTAATATCATTCACATACTTTCCCTGCTTCAGCAATCCACATTGGCTATTTTAGGTTCCTTTGCTCCCATTTCTGTTTAATAGAAATGATACAAGAGTAATCGCCAAGTTCATATTGTTTAATTTCCATACATTAAATCTATACATGTTAAAACTATCTATCTTCAGCACTGTAGATGATTTTTATTGGTTTCATTCATTCCTTCTCAATTCCATGGACTCACAACACATATTAACTTTTGATTTTTCTATGGCCTTTATTTTAAACCAAAGGGATCTATGCACTTACTGAATGAGAGAGCCCAGCCACATCAGCACTAGATCTTCTCTATCATTTATTACCCTCTAGAGTGGACACTGGCATCTCCAGCCACTAACCGTACAAACGTCAAGGATCATGTGCCTGCCTTTGGGTATCTCAAAGGCACATTTTAAACAGCTTCCACTTAAATATGCTCAAAGTACCATTCCAAATGTTCTGTCATTGGAGAATGGTAAGACACTTCATTTGCAACCCGCAGCACTATGGAATACAATTAGACGGTTTAGGGATATGGGAAGATGTTCCTGACAGTCAAGGGGAGCATGTGTACTTTTTCTTCTGTCCTTATTTTTTTTTTTTTCTGGTTCACCTAGTAGTAAGTCACTTTTCTTTTGCAGCATCTGCCATGCCATCTGTCTCTGCCACAGTATCTGGCAACGATGGCGTGTTTTCCAATCCTACAAAAAAAAAAAATCAACCCCAAAACTCATTTCTTCTTTCTTTTAATGCTGTGTCCCTCCACATAGAATCACTGACCATTCCTTGTGCTCTATGAAGCTCAAATTCTTAATTCTGTCACTTTCCTAAATCCCCAATGTGGGTTTCAAAATCTCTCCAACCCACTACACAAGAGAAAGTTCAGGACAACTTAAGTCATGTGGGACATGGACAGACAGAGCATTTAGGTGCCTGGGGATCTGTGGTGGGAGGCTTTGTTTTTGGTTTTCTGTCATTCTCAAATGCCAGACTAATTTCACTGCTCCAGGGAGGAAGTGATTGAGCATGACCATGGTCAGAAAAGAAGGCTGTAAAATGTATACCACTTGTGAATAACAGCAAAAAGAGAAGACCTATTTTAGTTTATATAGCTCTTGAAGTCTGTTGATGTGAGTGTATGAGGATTTTTTGGTTCAATTAAATTTTAATTAATTTTTAATTTTAAAAACACTTGAAATTGAGTCTTCTTGCTTTTCATTTAGAGATTGTTGCCAAAACTAGTTAATCTCTTACCATTCCTGAGTTGTTAAATATTATTCCCATACTAATTACTGTTCTATTTATTGTTTTCTTCTCACAGATTAATGTAGATATAAAGCAATTTAAATATCTCAATTTCAAATAATCAAAATTAGCTTCATTTAATTCCTATAATACTAGGTCAAATAATTCAATCTAGAAGTATTTACTTCTTTCTAAGCCATTTCTTTTAGTATTATCATAGACAAACAGGAGTCTATGGGTATTCAAAAATCTAGGATATCTAATGACAACTCAGAAAATGCCAGAAAGCAGAAATTATTGCAGCACTCACAAATTATCAATAGTTTATCAATTCCAGAATACTGGATCATGTATTTAACTTTTCAAACTAAAGTTTTCAGAACAAAAATGCAATTACCTAAAGCCTAGTAATATCTTTTAGCCACAACAGATCACCCCTTCTGCCTTTATCTTTTATTATCTTCACTGAAAGCTGTCCTCAATCCATCCACAAAAGCATAATAGCAGGAAGAAATTTTCTGCAAGTGTGTAACTGAGCAGTTCAACAGAAATATAATGAAGCCATATATGCAATTAAACTTTTTCATTAATCATATTAAAAAGAAATAAAGATTAATTATAATATTTCATTTAACCCCATATATCAAAATTTAGCATTTCAACACATAATCAATATGAATTTATTAATGATATATTTGATATTATTTTTTCCTCATACCAAGTCTTTGAAATCCATGGTGTACACTTTGATTTGGACCAACAAATTTCACGTGCTCAATAGCCACATGTGACTCATAGCTACTCAATTTAACCACATAATCTAATGGAGCCCCAGCCACCAGTGGGTACTCAATAAATATTTATTGGATAGATGGATGGTTAATTGAATGAACAATTGAACAAGTGTCTGAGTGACTGCATGAAGTTCTAAAGCTGAATAGATCCAACCTCATTTTTCTCCACTTGAAAACTTGTCTGTGTTTCCTACATCTATAAACATCCTGATACCTGGTCTAGCTCAACATATTTCAAGGTGATGCTAAGACAGACAGGTTATTGGCAAACAGACCCAGGACTCTCTTACATCTCATTTCTTCTCATCTGCAATAGCAGCAACGTCCAGATGCTGGATCTCTCTCCAGAAATATGACTGATACTGAAATAAGCAGCAATGAGTGGAGGGATAACTCTTTGACAGTAAAGCTGCCCTTCAGGATCACTACATCAAATTAAAACTATTTAACACATTTCATTCATGACTCTGGCCAGGATGCTCCTAAGGGCCTCTGGTGTCCATCAGATCAATTTAACTCCCTGGCTTGAAAGACTGGGACAGCTGAGTTTTCAAGAAATTAATATGGAGAAAATGATTTTCATATTCAAGACGAGCCAAACTCTACCAAGCCTGTGGCAAAAAGAAAATGTGTTCCAATTTTACTAAATCAGTTTATTTCCATTTTAACTATGAACTCACCAAAACTTTTACAGATATTTTAGACCTACTCAGATGATGTTTTATCTTTTACAGAAAAACAAACCATGTCATGAAAAAAGAAATCCATTTCATCCATCCTAAAAGCAATGGGGGGAGGGGGTCACTTCAAGTTCTTTAAGTCTCTCCGCTTTTTAGATAATTATGTGTTTTTTTTCATTGTGGACTTCCACATTGGAGCAGTATTTCTGCAGAATGGGCTGGGCATGAAATGGGCACAGCTTGAAATTGTGGCTTTGCTACCAACCTGACTTTATACTTGGGCAAGTTACTATTTTCATCAAGGCTCAGTTTTTTCACCTAAAAATGGAGGTAACATGTAAGCCACCATCTGAATTAGTTAACATTGCAAGCATAATACCACCCTCACAGTTGAGACAAAGAAACGCAAGCCCCATATAATGTACATACATACATATAAAACTCCTCCTTCTCTGGCTCTTCTGAGATGACCATGGGAAAAGCCTGAGGTCCTGAAATTACAATATGAAAACCAAATGAAGGTGGCCAAACTACAGGGTTGACCAGGGTCTGAGTAGGTCATGTAGGAATCAAACCACAGAGCTAGCAACAGGATGTTCTCCTAACCTACTTTTGGGATTTTTTCCTGAAATCCTTGCTGTCACTTAGTTTAGTCACAGATTTTCCAAGCTTAATCTGCTTAGTGTGAAAGGCAATCTTGTATCTGTGACTATTTTCAAAGATGTCTCTAGAAAAAACTCAGGATTAACTCATTCATTCGATTGATATTCATTGAAAATCTGCTTTGTGCCAATCACTGTTCAAGACACTAGGAGAAGCAGAAGTTAATGAATCAGGCAAAAATCTTGCCCTTATAGAAATTACATTCTTGTTGAGGAGACAGATAAGAAGTAATAAAGATATATAGCTAGCAATACTGTAATAGTTGGAGAAAAACATAAATCCTGGGTGAGGGATAGGAAATTACAGGGGATAGATTTTAGATATGGTTATCAAAGACGGTGTCACTGAGAAAGATATACGGGGACAGTTTGATCTCCCCCAAAATAGAACAGGCATGTCTTTAGAGTTAAACCCTAATTCAAAGGGTCTTTCAGTTTCCAGCTAATTTCCACTTGTCTAGGCAAGTTATTTAACCATTCTGGTCCTTCATTTCCTTATCTGTAAAATGCAGGTAATACTATCTACTCTATACAGTCATTGTGAAGATTATTATTTGCTTAGGATGTTACCTAGTACATTGTAACTACTCAAAAAATTAGAACTGTCATTTTCTGGTTATTGTTTCCATAGTCCAGCTGTGAATTTTTCATGTAAGAAATTACCTCGATCCAATGGTAGCCTACAAAGATACTACCAAGTTATCCTAAAGGTCTCAAAAAAAGAAAAATTCATGCAACAAATTAAGATGCATGAGTCACATGATTTATCAGATCAATTAAAATGCATAATGAGAAGAGGCAGTTAAAATAATTAGGATAGAACATATGTAGATGGAAGGACTCAACTACCAAAATCTTAGAACATGCACTGCTCATGAACCTCTTCTTTTGCTTCCACACTGGCCTTCCTCATGGTTGCAAGGAATAGATGAGATTTGAGCAAGGGAGCTCAGCAGACTGAAAGTGCCTTGATGAAAAGTACATTTTCTCTTTGAAAAGACTCAGGGACAAGTCCACCTGACCATTAGCTGTAGCTCACCAGTTAGCTTGATATGCAGTTAACTAAATCACCAATGCATAACTGATTGAGACCTTATTACATTTTCATATTTCATGTATATTTAATCTTTTTCAAAAATACACCTGAATATGTTGTAAATTTCACATCTTTCCATTCCTCCCTAGTTCAGCACACACATTTTCTTCTGTCTGTGGCTAATGTGACTCCATGGTTACCAATCCACTTAGTTTTTGTTTTGGTACCGGAAATTGAACTCGGGACTTTGCGTTTGTGAGGCAGGTGGTGGAACCACTGAGCTAAATCCCCGGCCCAATCCACTTAGTTTTACTAAGAGAGTTCTATAAATTCTGCCTACGCCTCATAAGCTACTTGTTTGTCCAACTGGTATCATTTATCCTCCGCTGTGTCCTTTACTTTTTTGAGCAGAACCAAATACTCCTAAGTGACATGGGAAAGGCACACTACTGAGTTCATTCTGAGTTGTTGACATGCTGCCTCAGGTTTGAAGAGTCTTCAAGGCCTGCTGAAAATTTTTCTATAGTTAACAGAGGCCCACAAAGTTGTGAATGGGGATCATTTTGATATACATCTGTCAGAAACAGAGTCCTGATGAACAAATTATTTTTTCCACCTGGGTCTCAGAGCAAGAATAGGAGCTTTAGAAAAATTACTTCCACTAGAGCATTCTGGCAAGTTAAGGTTTCCAAGGTTGCAGAAAATATGTGAAGAGGTGGCTTAAAAAAGAAAAAAAAACACCTATATTCCAAAAACCAATTTAAAGTTGGGCCAGGGATTTAGCTCAGTGGTTCTGTCGCCTGCCTTGCAAGCGCAAGGACCCGAGTTCGATCCCTGGTACAAAAAAAAAACACCCAATTTAAAGTCATCTGGTGCTTTATTTTGTGCTTTTGTTGGAAATCAGATTCCCCACCGTCATTCCACAAAGTCCTGGTTGGAAGGGAGAATTTGGAAAAGGACATGCTTGTATTATTCTATACCCTTTAGCTACTTCTCCCCCACCCCTTTTTTTCTTCACATCTTCACTTAATAGTAAAGGCGTAAAGATTTAAGCCCTAGCCTTAGAGATACAAAAAGAGAAGCAAGGTGGGCCATTTGTTTGAGGCCTATTATAACACCTATCAAAAAGTCTCCAGGCCTCGCCAAGTTTCTCTTCTTGTTTTTTCCTTAACCTGTTTTTAGTTAAGAATAAAGAGAGAGAGGGGGGAAAAAAAAGAAAGAAAAATGAAGGTCGCTTCTGCTCACCCCAGCTGTCAGGTGAAAAATGGAGGTGCCTGGTACTCTGAGGCTGTGAGCTGTGACTCATGTGCACTTCCTTCTGTGTGAGTTGTCATTTCCCTGAATGATATCTGGAGTTGTGACAACACTGAACTTTGTATTCCAAAGGCATGTTGACTCAGTCTCAGGAGAATTTATGTCTGTAAGTTCCTCCCTGTGCTGCAGCCAACCTGCAGCACCATGCACCGGAAATGACGACCCCCATGGAGCTCACCTGCCTGCACAGGTGGGCTGCAAACTCAGCAGCCTATGTCTTAACAGCGGCCCGCTCACCAATGCTGAGTTAATGGAATAGCAGAGCCACCTGTATCACTGCTAATCTAAAATTCTCAGTCAGTGGGGATAAACAAATACCTTCCAGCCTCTTTCTTACTTTATGTACAAAAGAATTAATAAGAGTAAGAGGTTTTATTAAATTCCTCCTGGATGTTTAACATGTGGAGTGAAAAAATCCCATCCAAGAATTAAGGTGCTAGTCTTAGGCATTTGAACCTGGCTGAGTTACTCAGGCTTTCTGCTTCTCCAATTTTTCATTTATAAAATGGGAAGAATAGAAACACTCTTTCCTAGCTATTTTCAGCACTGTTGTGAAGATAAAAGGAAATCATTTAAATAGAAATGTTTTATAAATCATAATGCCTTGTATAAATATTTGAGGCTGTTGTTGTTGCTATAAATGTTTGCATAATAAGATGTAATAATGGCAGTTTTAGCCAAACACCAAGATGTAACTGAAATGAAATTTTAGAGTAGGGTGAGAAGTCTTCACTTCTATATTTTTAAAGGAAATGGGTGAGAGCTGGCTCCATGACTCTTTCTTCCTCCAAATTTTTATTTTGAGAAATTAAAAATCTACAGAAAATTTGAAAGAATAAAAATCAAATGCTCTTCTTCAACATGTACCAAATTGTGCTGTATTTTGCTTATATTTTATTTTGTTTTTATTTTATTCTTACCCATTGTGACATTTCACAAATATGTACTTTCTCCATTATTTCCTGAGAACTAAGGGTTCCTGTATATGACCATGGCACAATCATCACACTCAAAAAATTGACACACTACTGTTACCTGAATAAGCCATATTCATATTTCCTACTTAGTTACCATTTCTGTTTAATCTGAAGTAATTCCTCCATTTTTTTTCTCTTTAATGACATTGATTTTTTTTTTTTTTAAGGCCAGGCCAGTCATTTTGGAGGCTCTTTCTGAATCTGGATTTATCTGATTGTTTTCTCATAATTAGACTAAACTTAAGCACTGTTGGTAAGAATACTATGAAGGTGGTGTTGGGGCTTCTCAGTGTCCCACTGCCCAAGAAGGTAGCTGTGTCTCACTGTCTTACATGCTAAGGTTGGTCTCTTGGGGTGATGTCTGCCAAGATTTTCCACAGGATGGCATTTCTTTTACTTTGTAATTAATAAATAACTTATACGGTGTGGTTTTTTGCAGCTATTTGAATAGCCTAGTCCCCTAAACTTTAATTTAGCATTCACCTGTGATCCCTGCCTACATCAGCTATGATGCACATTGCAAGTTACATATGTCCTAATTTTATTAACCCTCTCCATTTACTAGCTGGCACTCTTCTGTAGGGAGAGCATTCCCTTTGCCTCCTCTCTCACTTTCAGCTCTGTGACTCTGGGGCCGGCTCACTGGCTTCAAGAATATAAAGACTGAGAGAAAGGAGGAGAGAGGATCTATGGAGAAGAACCAGTCTGAAGGAAACTATGCTGTGACCTCCATTCACATACAGCAGGGCAGACAGCTGACCCTTCACTACAACTCTGGTTGGGGTGGGGGATTTCAGGGCCACTGGGTTTAAAACATAACCACTATGGCTGAGGAGCATAGTAGCCTTGAAGCTGACTCATGCCTGGAAAATCTAGAGGTGGAGTGGTAGCCAACCATCTGCCTTGATGGCACAGCTGGGAGAGCACTGTCCTGGGGGTGACAGGGAGAGCACTTGTGAATGTGACCTGTGTGAATCATCTTGAGGCTTATCTTCCAGGACCTACCAGAGGTAGAGGCTGGATCCCGGAAGACGGGGCCAGGTGGGCAAGGGGGTGCAGGGAACTAGAAAAACCAATCATTCTCTAAACATCTCCCTCCTTTCCTAGATTGGGAAAGGGAGAAGTTGAGTTTGAAACTTTGATTGAAATCTGTAGAGTGTGTTTAGGACTTATAATGACCTAAAGACAATCTGGTAGCCAAGAGTGGGCAGAAAAGCTGTGAGACCAGCCTGAGTTTTTATCAGGGCCGAGGGTTACTTCTTCCCACTAAATGTAAAGGGCCAGTAGGTGATGCAAAATAAAGCTGGATGACTATATTATCTTGAGCTGTGCTTGTTCCAAATATTAGTTATACATGTTTCATTAATGCCTAATATTAAATCTATCTAATTTAAATTACACATGCAAAAAATTAACTCTCCCTATTAGTTTCAGAAAACAAATTTGTTCACTTTATAAGAAATACTATTACATCCGATGTAATTGTAAGTTCAGGAAAATTCTTTGTGCTGAAGATTTAAGTCTCCACAAATTACAAAATAAGGCAGTCCATCACTTGTATAAAATGTATACAGTATATACAGTCATTCCTTATACTCTACCATTACTCTGTCCCACAAAACCTCCCAAAGAATCTGAAGACTTTTGAAAGTGTCACTTCTACTACTTTGGGGAATAGCTGTCAATCTTCAAACACTGAAAAACATTAAATGTCACAAAACCTCAAACCTCTGAAGTTTGGAATTTATCCATCCTTTCTAAATGTATCCCATTTAAGTTTTATTTGTTTGTTTAAAATTCTGAAAGGGAAGCTGTTTTGACTAGTTTCAGTTAACAGTCATATAAAATTAATGATAATTAAGTAAGATACTTTTAGACTTAACTTTTTCTAATCCAAACATAGCCCCAAATTTACCTATACGAGAAAATTAGTGTTATTTTAAGGAGCAATGGTTGGAAGGGATGGTACAGAGAAGCAGTGGGAAGGAAAAGACAACTTAGTATTACCAATGCTCTCCTTTTACTGGGGAGAAAAGGAAAGCATTGTATCTTTGGCTTTGAAACTAGAAACATATTTGGTATTGGAACAAACCCCAATTACCACCTAAAGTTTGTATGTTTATCTAATGAGACAAGAGAAAACCACATCTGACATGAAAATTCACATAAAACTTAACAGAAAGCAAAAGCATATATATATATATAAAGAATATATATATAAAGAATATATATATAGAATATATATATATATATAGAGAGAGAGAGAGAGAGAGAGAGAGACCCAAAATAGATATATAGAGCCCCAAAGGAAAAATCTAGGAAGAAAAAAAGATGAATTTTTCTTTCTCTTATTCATTTCCCCTACTCCCTTCTTGAGCAAGATCAACTATTTTAAGACCTTTTCTGAAAAAACCTACAGAATGCATTTTGAATGTCATCACTTAGCACTCAGGTTGGCTCAGAGAAGAACATGGCAGAGCACAAACACTCAGATCCCAAACCTGGCTCATTCATTTATTGATATTCAACTAATACTTATTTACTGTCCATTATGCATCAAAGCATGAGTAGGGCATACAAAAGAACAAAATGAATAAGATTCCCACTCTTGTGGGACATTTTTAATCTAGCAGAGGAGACAGGAAACAAACAGCAAAACAATGAAAAGTTAAATTATACAGAATATTAGAAGATAACACGTGTTATGGAAAGAAGAAAAACTAAAACAGGGTTATGAGAATGGGAATTCTCAGGAAGTCAGGGTGACCATGGGAAGCTAAGGTTTAAGCAAAGACTTGAAGGAGTCAAAGTATACAAAAAAGAAAGTGCTTAGGAGAGACCTGAGATCGGGAGCATCCTGTCACATTTGAGGCACATAAAGGACATTGGCATGGTTGTAGCAGAGTAAGGAAGGAGAAGTGCAGAAAGAGGTGAGTTGAGACAGTAGAGACCAGCTCTCTTGGGGCCCTCTGAATTTTGGACAAAGAAGTGATGTGTTTTGTTTGGTTTGGTTTGGTTTTGGTTTTGGTTTTTGACATAGGGTCTCACTATGTAGTTCAGGCCAGCCTCAAACTCACTATGTAGCCCAGGCTGGCCTAGAACTCACTGCAATCCTCCTCCCAAGTACAGAAAGAGATGCATTGAGACAGTAGAGACCAGCTGTCTTGGGGACCTCTGAATTTTGGACAAAGAAGTGATGTGTTTTGTTTGGCTTGGTTTAGTTTGGGTTTTGTTTTTGTTTTTGTTTGGACACAGGGTCTCCCTATGTAGTTCAGGCCAGCCTCGAACTCACTATGTAGCCCAGGCTGGCCTTGAATTCACTGCAATCCTTTTCCCAAGTGCTAGGATTATAAGTGTGGGCCACGACCCGGCAAGTGATATGTTGTGGCTTGCATTTCAAAAGGATCACTCCACCCTGAAATGTGAAAAAATTGTAAGGAGCAAATGTAGGAGCAGGGAGTCATACTACGAAATGAGAGTAGCAATCTAGGTGAGATGACAGTGACTCAGATGAGAGTGCTAGCCATGGAAGTGCAAAAGTAGTTGAGTTTGAACAGGAAGAGTCAAGAGAAGTTCCTGATGGATTGGATATGAGTGTGAGAGAAAGAGAAGAGTTTCAGAATCACTCTGAATCACTAGAAGGATGGAGTTGCCATCAGCTGACATGGCACTCCTTGGGTGGAGCAAGCTTGATAGGGAAGATCAGAGGATGGGGGCTAGTCATCTTGAGTTTGTGATGTTAATTAGATAGCCAAATGGAGATGTCCAGTAGGCAGTTAAGACACCACTGAAGCTGAAACACGAGTCAGGCTTTGGATAGAAAGATATAAATTTGGGGGTTGTTTGCATGTGAATGGTGTTTAAAATCTTGAGAACTGATAAAATTACACAGGGTGTAAAAATAGAAAGAAAGGAAAAATGACTCAGAAACTATCAAGTACTGGACCCTGGGGCTTTCCAGCATTAGGCTGGGAGGAGGAAGAGAAAAGTACGGTACCCAAGGAGCAGGTGAAGAGAACACATCAATGGAGAAATGATCGACTACTGGTGGTTAGGTAAGAGGAAGACAGACTGGTCCATCTGTATTAACAATGGCAAGATCATTAGTCTCCAAGTCTCAGTCTTCTCTTTTGAAAATAAGTGAGGAAACTTTTGGACCCAGGAAAGCAAAGTATATTTCTACCTCTTTCTCTTAAAAAAGAAAGTACCAATTAAACTTCGGGCAAGGAACAGAAATAGATGCTTCATTTTGTGATGAAAGGAGCAAACACCTAGAAACATGGAGCGATACAAATGAATATACAAGAGGGATCAAGATCCTAAATGACTTAGCAGAACTGAGCAAAGATTTTCTAAATCCATACAGATGAGAAACAAGTTAATATGCACCATTCAACCTCAGGAATGGATCAGGTATTAGAAACACAGTGCCACAGAATACAGGGGTGAGGCAGGTAGTTGTTTAAATGGCCATATAGAGCTCTTTTATTAAAGCACCTTAAGCCCAGGTCCTGCCCTTTCCCTCCAGTGATGGAGACAGGAGTTCCATTGACTGGAGAAGTTCAGTTGAGAGGCTCCACAGAGTAAGGCAGAGCCAGACTACAAAAAAAATTAAAATTAAAAGTGATTATAAACCTTGAGACTCCATACCTCTCCTTTCACTCATGTTCAGATCACCAGCAGCCAGGTCATATTTTCCTTATGTAGAAAGTAAGAGAATATTTCTTGGGAGTAAATTAATTGTCCTAGGAAATTTCTAAAAGGTATTGATATTATTACAGAAAAACAGTGAGAGAAAATTGCAAGTCTCCTAGTTATTTTCACAGTGACTTGCACTAATTGACAAGCACCATTCAAGTACAATTTTTAGTGCCTCCCTGTTAAATATGAACAGAATCCCAAGGATCACCTGACAAAGCAAGCCTCTAACATGAAGAAAATAGCTCAAATAAGTGGAAAGGGGAAAAGTGCAGCAATGCAGAGAGTTACAGAAAATTTCAAAGAAACTATAATTTATATACGTGGTTAAATAAGAGAAGGTATTTTACATGGAACAAGAACAAGATGCGAGAGAGAGCAGGTATATCATAGAACTAGAAAAAGGTCTTAAAAGTTAAAAATATAATGGCCAAGATTTTTAAAAGTCAGTAAACGCGTTGGATATTAAAGTTGAGGAAATGTTCTAGAAAGTACAGGGAGGAAAAGTAAGGACAATGGAAGTGAAAAGATAAGAAAATTAGGATTCTATCCAGGAGGTCACTCACTATCTTTTCCAGATCTGAAAAACATGACTGGATTGAAAGTGCCCACTGAGTACCCAGCACAGTGAGCAGAGAGCCACAAGAACATTGTCACGAAATTTCACAACTGAAGCTATCAAGAAAAACATTCCAAAGTATTCCAGGGAACTAATGGCATGCACATGTGAAAGACCAAAGTGAGGATTACCTAGGGATTCCCAGCAGCAACACTAAGACCCAGAATACCATGGAGCAGTGTCCCAGTGCTAAACAAAAGATGTGGGACAAATAACCAACAAAAGGTGAAGAAATAATGCCATTTTGAGTTTCCCATCTTCCAAACACAATTTCTCAGAAGCTACTAGACCATGTCCTCCACCAAACTGAGAGAATAAAGCCACAAAGAGAAGGGCCAGGGATTTGGCTCAGTGGCACCGCTCCTGCCTTTCAAGTGCAAGGTTCTGAGTTCAATCCCCAGTACTGGGAAAGCCACAAAGAGGAAGCCATGACCTCCAAGTCATTAAGGAGAGAAAAGATTTCCCAGGTGATGGGAAGGGAAGTTCTGGGACACAGCAGTGCAGTAGATGGGGAGAAGCCAGCTTAAGCAGTGGTAGGAGAATACAGGGCTCCAGGAGGAGCCTTGCCAGGAAAAAAAAGAGAAATAAAGTGTTCTACAAGCTTGATCACATGGGAAACTGTATTAAGAGACATTTTGCACAGAGTCTGGGAAGACTTAGCTGTAGCTCCAAATAAAGCTAAGTTAGTGACTCCATTGTTAATGAAATGAAAATGGAAACTTACAGAAGAAAGGAAATATAATCATTGTATACTACATTGGTGAGCAGTGGAAAATTAATAATCATAAAAATTAAAACCTGGGCTGAGGATGTAGCACAATAGTAGAGTACTTGCCTAGCACAGGTAAGCCCTGGGTTCAATTCCTATGCCCACAAAAAAAAAAAAAGAAAGAAAAAGAAAAAAAACCCATAATGTATCATATTAGCATTACTAAAATAAATTTTATTATCCATGATTTTATTATTTTTAACATCCTGGATCTAGTAAGGTACTATTTAATTTAGGACTTTACCTACCTTTATGGGTATAAAATGAACCTGTAGTTTTCTGTTCTTGTATCATCTTTATCAGGCTTTAAAGGTCATCCATTTCTTATATTTTCATAAGGACATATTACTCTATAAATAACGAGTATTTAATACATGCTTTTTTTTTTGGTAATGGGAATCAACCTCAGGACCTTGCACTTATGAGGCAGGTGTCGGAACCACTGAGCTAAATCCCCGGCCCTTAATACATGCTATCTAATATCATCCTTTGTTGGAAAAAAATTAAGAAGTGATAAAATTAGTAGGAAACACACAGAAAAAGAACAGAACAACATAGAGAAATCTACTCAGTTTCTTTCCTGTAGACTTGCTATAATTTTTAATTTTATTTATTTTTCTATTTATTTTTTAATTAAATTCTTTTATTGGTACATTGTAGGTATACAACATAACTACATTTCTCATTGGGAATTGTACCCTTACATAATGCATCTTGGTTCTTATTTTTTCCCCATTCCTAGCTCTCCCTTCATGCCCTCCACCCTTCCCTATTTACAAAGACTTTTTTCCATTTTTTCCATTTCTCATCCTTTTTCCTTTCTCTTCTTTCCTTTCCCCTGCCCCTCCCACTATACACCTATCCCTTTGGACCTTTTATTCCTGTTTTGCATTATCGATTATTCATTCTAATCATTGGTACATTTTAGGTATACAATATAATGACATTCATCATTGGAAATTTGCACCTTTACATAATCTCTCTTGGTTCTTATTTTTCACCCTTCCCCGGCCCTCCCTTCAACCCCTCCATTCCTCCCTATTTAAAAAAGATTTTGTCCCCATTTTTCCATTTTCTCATATTAATCCCACTCCCTTCTATCCTTTCCCCTAGCCCTCCCACTTCCTTCCCCTTTGACCCTTTTCTTCCTATTTCACATTACCTATTAAACATTTAGTCCTTGTTTACACTTTCAGTTTCTCACACCAGAGAAACTATTCAGTATTTATACATGTGTGTCCTATTTATTTCACTTAAGAGTATCACCTCAATGTGCATCCACTTAGCTATAAATGTCTCTAATTTCTCATTTTTTATGGCTGAGTAGTACTGCATTTTATTGAAAAAACCACATTTTCTTTATCCAGTCTCCAGTTGATGGGCATTTGGGCTGTTTCCAAGTTTTAGCTATCACAAACTGTGCTGCTATGAACATGGGCACACATACATCACCGTGGTATGATTCTTTAAATTCTTTGGGGAAGATCCCCAGCAGTGGAATGGGGGGTCAAATGGGACTTCCAGTCCTAGTTGTTTGAGGTATCTCCATACTGATTTCCACAGTGGTTGCATCAGTCTACACTCCCACCAGCAGTGGAGCAGGGTTCCTCTTTCCCCACAGCCCCACCAGCATTTGTTATCGGTTGATTTAATGATAGCAGCCATTCTTTCTGGGGTGAGGTACAGTCTCAGCGTTGTTTTCATTTGCATCTTTTGACTGACCAGTGATGTTAAACATTTTTTCATGTATTTATTTGCTATTTCTACTTCTTTGTCTGAGAAATGTCTGTTCATTTCAGATGCACATTTTCAGATTGGGTCTTTCAATTTGGGAGATCTGATCTTTTTAAGTTCTTTATAGATTTGAGATAGTAGACCTTTGTCTGAGGAAGAGCAGGTGAAGATTTTTTCCCACATTGTGGGTTGTCTCTTCACACTGTTGGTGCTTTCTCTTGCTGTGCAGAAGCCTTTTAATAAGAAGAGATCCCATTTGTTGATTGTTTGTGCAAGTTCACAGGCAACTGAGGTTGTGTTCAAAAAATCTTTTCCTACACCGATGCCTTCAAGGGTTCTACCTAACCTCTGTTCCAACTGGTTCAGAGTTTCTATTTTAATATTCAGATCTTTAATCCATTTTGATTTTAGTTTAGTGCATGGTGAGAGATACAGGTCTAGTTTTAGTCTTTGGCAAGTTGAAGCCCAATTTTTCCAGCACCATTTATTAAAGGGGCTGTCTTTCCTCCAGTGAGGGTGTTTGGCTCCTTTATCGAAGATGAGATGGCTGAGTGTGTCTGGCGTTGTTTCTGCATCTTCTAATCTGTTCCACTGGTCCTCAAGTCTGTTTCTTTGCCAGTACCATGCTGTTTTTATCACAGTAGCTTTGTAGTAGAGTTGCAGGTTGGGGATTGTGATACCCCCTGCCATGTCTCTGTTACCTAGAATTGCTTTTGCTATTCTGGGTCTCTTCTTCTTCCAAATGAATTTGTGGATTGTTTTCTCAAGGTCCATGAAGTATGCTGCTGGGATCTCAATTGGAATTGCATTAAATCTATATAGCAGTTGTGGAAGTATGGCCATTTTCACTATATTAATCCTTCCTACCCAGGAACAGGTGATGTCTGTCCATTTTCTGATATCATCTTCAATCTCTCTTTTCAGAGTGCCATAGTTTTCAGAGAAGAGGTCTTTGATTTCTTTCATTAGGATGATTCCTAGGTATTTCAGTTTTTTGGATGCTATTGTGAAAGGAATTATTTGCCCTATTTCTCTCTCAGTGAATCTATCATTTATGTAGAGGAAAGCTATTGATTTTTGTGTGTTGACTTGTAACCAGCTACTTGACTGAATTTGGTTATTAAGTCTAGAAGACTTTTGGTGGCGTTCTTGGGGTCTTCTATATAGAGTATCATGTCATCTGCAAATAATGATAATTTGACTTCTTCATTTCCTATCTTTATTCCTTTTATTTCTTTCTCTTATCTAATTACCATGGCTAATGTTTCCAGAACTATATTGAACAGGAGTGGTGACAGTGGACATCCTTGTCTTGTTCCTGATTTGAGTGTGAAGGATTTCAGTTTTTGACCATTTAGTATGATATTGGCTGTTGGTTTTCCATAGATGGCTTCTATCAGTTTGAGGTAGAGATCATCTATTCCAATTTTTTGTAGGGTTTTTATCATAAATGCATGTTGGATTTTGTCAAATGCTTTTTCTGCGTCTATGGAGATAATCATATGGTTTTTGTCCTTGGCTCTATTGATATAGTATATTACATTGATTGATTTGCATATATTGAACCATCCCTGCATCTCTGGGATGAATTCCACTTGATCAGGGTGCATGATCTTCTTGATGATCTTCTGCATTCTATTTGCCAGTATCTTATTAAGGATTTTTGCATCTATGTTCATTAGCGAGATTGGCCTATGGTTCTTTTTCAGTTGGGTCTTTCTCTGCTTTGGGGATCAAGGTGATACTTGCTTCCAGGAATGAATTTGGGAGTATTGCTTCCCTTTCAGTTTCACTGAAGAGTTTAAACAGTAGTGGCAGCAGTTCCTCTATAAATGTCTTGTAGAATTCAGCAGTGAAGCCATCAGGGCCCGGGCTTTTCTTAGGTGATAAGTTTTTAATTACATTTTCAATTTCATTGGTTGATATTGGGTTGTTCAGAATTTTTAGGTCTTCTTCGTTCAACTTTGGTAATTCATATGTATCTAGGAATCTGTCCATTTCTTCTGTGTTGTCCATCTTATTGGCGTATAGGTTCTGGAAGTAGGTATTGATGATCCTCTGGATTTCTGCTGGGTCTGTTGTAATTTCACCCTTTTCATTCCTAATTGCATGGATTTGGGCCTTTTCTTTCCTTTTTCTGACAATGTTGGCTAAGAGTTTGTCAATTTTGTTGATTCTTTCGAAGAACCAACTCTTGGCTCCATTGATTTTTTGTATCATTCTCTTAGTCTCCATTGCATTGATTTCTCCTCTGATCTTTATAATTTCCTCCCTTGTATGAGCCTGGGGTTGTCCTGTTCTTCTTTTTCTAGAAGCTTGAAGTGCAGCATCAGGTTGTTTAATTGGGCTCGTTCTGTTTTCCTAATATGTGTATTCACTGCTATGAATTTCCCTCATAAGATTGCTTTGTGTCCCATAGATTCTGATATGTTGTATTGTCATTGTCATTTAATTGAAGGAACTGTCTGATTTCTTCTTTAATTTCCTCTGTGACCCATTGGTTATTCAGAAGTGTGTTGTTCACTTTCCATGTGTTTATGAAATTTTTTGAGTTTCTTTTGCTATGGATCTCCAATTTCATCCCACTATGGTCTGATAATATATAGGGGATAACTTCAATTCCTTTGCACTTACTTAAACATGTTCTATGTGTGAGTATGTGGTCTATTTTTGAGAATGACCCATGTGCAGCTGAGAAGAATGTGTATTCTGGTTTTGTGGGGTAGAAGACTCTGTAAACATCTGTTAAGTTCATTTGTTCAAGAGTTTGATTGAGTTCTAGTATTTCATTACTTATTTTTAGTCTAGTTGATCTATCTATTTGTGACAGTGGGGTGTTGAGGTCCCCCACTACAATTGTATTAGTGCATATATGACTTTTCATGTCCGTTAGTATTTGTTTTATATAGTTGGGTGCACTAGTGTTTGGTGCATAGATGTTTATGATTGTCATCTCTTCCTCTTGGATTCTTCCCTTTACAAGGATGTAGTGCCCTTCTTCATCTCTCTTAATCAGTGTTGGTTTGAAATCTACTTGTTCTGCAAAGAGGATAGCTACTCCTGCTTTTTTTCAGGTTCCTGTCCCATGGAGTATTGTTTTCCACCCTTTAACTTTCAGTCTATGAGTTTCTTTTTGAATTAAGTGTGTTTCTTGTATGCAGCATACTGTTGGAGTTTGCTTCTTGACCCATTCTGCCAGTCTATTTCTTTTGATTGGTGAATTGAGACCATTAACATTGATGGTTATAACTGAAATGTATTGACTTGTCATTGCCATGACTTTTTCTTTTTGCTGGGTTCTCCCCCTTTTCATTTAATTTCTTGTCATGCCAGATGGGTTCATTCTGCTTTGTTTCCTGGGGTTGTGATCCTCAATGTCTGTTCCTAGGCTATTGTGTCAAATTCTTTGGAGTGCTGGTTTGGTATTCACGAAGTTCCTAAGGTGCCCTTTGTCATGAAAGTATCTTATTTCTCCATCCATTTTGAAAGATAGTTTTGCAGGGTACATCAATCTGGGTTGGAGGCTGTTTTCTTTTAGGGCTTGGAATATGTCACTCCAAGCTCTTCTTGCCTTGATGGTTTGTGTTGAGAAGTCTGCTGTGATTCTGATGGGCTTTCCTTTGTATGTGATTTGTTTCTTTTCTCTCACTGCTTGGAGAACTTTGTTCTTCTGTTGAGTTTCTGGAATCTTAACAATTATATGCCTATGTGTAGACTTTTTTTGATCAAGGCTATTTGGAGTCCTATATGCCTCACTTATCTGTATGTCAAGTTCTTTTCCCCTGCTTGGGAAGTTTTCTGCCATTATTTCTGTGAAGAGATTTTTTATGTCATCTGCACTCTCTCCTGTTTCTTCATTGACTCCTATCAGTCTTATGTTATTCTTCTTTGCATCATCTAGCAGCTGCTGGATTGATTTCTCATGTTCCCTTATAATTTTGAAGCAAGTTTTCTTTTCCTGGTCATTAATTGCAATCTTATCTTCTATATCTGAAATTCTGTCCTCACATTGACTCATTCTGCTGTGTAGACTTTCAATGGAGTTTTTCATGTCCTGGAAATCTATTTGCATCTGTTTTTTCGATTCCATTTGTTTCCTATGTTGGGATTCCATCATGTTCCTCAACTCCTCTCTAGATTTATTAATTATGTCTTGTACTAGGAGCACAATCTCAGCTGTTATCTGAGAAATTATTTCTGATTTCATTTTTTCCAGATCCCCTTTTGTTGCCAGTTCAGTGGGTCCACCTGGTTGAGCATCAGAGTGTTCCATCTCATTTCCCTTTGGGGTTGCTGTAGGTGATCTGGAAGTCTGGTTTTGAGGCTTATTTACGTGTTTTCTCATTTCGACTGGGGGGGGGGGGCTGAGCACCTGGACAGATTACTTCCTCTGAGCTGGGAGAGGTGGGACAGGCGCCGGGAGCAGTGGTAGGGATGGTGGCCCCAAACCCCTTTCCTGTGGGCTGGAAGCAATGGGAGGGATGGTGGCCGGGAAGCCACTTCCTCTAGTCCAGGAGAAGTGGGACGGCGGCTTAGAAGCCCCTATCTCTGGGCTGGGAGCGGTGGGAGGGATGGTGGCTCGGAAGCCCCTTCCTCTGGGCCAGGAGCAGCAAGACGGAAGGTGGGCCAAAAGCCCTTTCTTCAGGGCTGGGAGCAGCGGGAGGGATGGTGACTAGGAAGCCCCTTCCTCTGGACCAGGAGCAGTGGGACGGCGGCTCAAAGCCCCTACCTCTGGGCCGGGCGCAGCGGGACTCAGTACCTTGGTCTGGTGGTCCAGTGTCCTCTGCGTCTTTGTAGTGTGGAACTAGGTGCTTGTACAGAGGAGCCGGGGGTGGGGGTGGGGGGGGTCTGTCCAGTGGATTGTTGCTGGGGCGCGGGCTGATTCGGTGTGTTCCGTGCGACTCGGGACCTCTGTAGGGCGTGGGCAGACTTGCCTCTCTGCACTGGGCTGATTCGGCGTGTTCCACGTGACTTGGGACCTCAGTAGGGCGTGCGCAGACCTGCCTGTCTGCAGCGGGGTGATTCAGCATCTTCCGCACGACTCGGAACCTCAGTAGGGCGTGCTAGACTTGCTATATTGAAAGAGGTTTATATATGAAGACTGAAAGGCAATGAAAGCCAAGTAGGGAAGAGAAACTGTGCAGGAGTGCCATGTGGACACACACACACACACACACACACACACACACACACACAGGACAGTGCTAATATGAAGTGCATGATCTCAGGAAACAACATGGCTTCCTCAAAGGACTTTTTTTAAAAAAATTCTGTACCAGGGATCGAACTCAGGACCTTGTGCTTTCAAGGCAGGCACAGCACCACTGAGCTACATCCCTGGCCCAAAGGACTTTTAAAGTGAGCATTTCGGTCCTTGAACCTAACCTGATCTACTCCCTGATCAGGTTCCTGTTTTCCTTGGCTGGGTTTATGCAATACCGATTTCCAACTTGGTAAAGTGCTCTGTGCAGACAAGAGCAGACAAGCCAGACTGCCTGCTTTCAAATCCCAGCCTCATCACTTGCTAGTGGGTAACCTTGAGCAATGAACTCATCTTTGCTGTGCCTTAGTTTCCTCATGTGCAAAATAAGAATAATAATAAACTAATTGTATATGTTTGTTGGAAGGGATCAATTAGTTTACAGCATGGCTAGGGACATTATAAATGATATATTAGTGTTAACTGTCATTTTTAATATGCAGAAGGTAGACAACCCTTAGTATTAATGTGTGGGAGCTTCATAAAATACAACACAAAGATATACAAATGTTCAGGATATAAGGATTATGTGGAACTCAGTTCTGTGCTTGATTAAAGACTAATTTCCTAAGAGCAAAAAGACACCTTTTCTGTTCCTGACCCCTTCTGCTGCTCTTTATCTCACAACCAGGCACGTGCTTTCCCTGAAGCCCAGAAAGTCTGTTTGTGTGTGTAACAGGTGAGTGTGGTAGGAGAGGGGAGCTAGACAAACCAATGTAAGCATGAGACATTTTCCTCTATGCCAATCTTACTCAAAGATTTGTAGAGCAAAATATTATTATTGTTTTAAAAGGTTATTAAGGCATAGAACAGAAAGTTTGCATAAATTTTTATGATAAAGCCATAAGTTTCTCATATTGCTTGCATTTATGGCCACCATAGTGTATCATGTAGTCGAACCACTGCCTTACCATGAAAAACCTTGCTAAATCCTTCTCTAGCAGAGGCTTCAAATGGAGAAAATAAGGGGAAAATAGCTATCTTGGGTTGGCAGATGGGGAAGGACCTCAGGAAAGGGAAAATGAAGGAGACTAAGGGCCCCAGACACAAAGACAACAAGTGGGACAGTGAAACAGAGACAAGGAAAAGGACAAGCGGCATTCCAGGGCAGTCCCATGGAGACAGCCCGCCTCCTCTGCAAGCTCCTGCACGGAACACTGCTGGCCACTCTGTGGTGAACCTCATATTTCAACATACAGAGCAGTCAGTGCTTTGTTTTCAAATATTACAGGATTAGGAACTCCCCCTTACCCCGTGTTCCCTGTCAAAGGCTTAGAAACTCACACTCTATTATGTCAAATTTAAAAGTTGCCTTTATGGTTACGTACCAGACACCTGACAAATGTAGATAAGCACCGCAGTGCCAAAATGGATTTGGTGCTGCCAGCAAGCTGTAAGGGGAGAGGTTTTAATATCACTTAGATTAAGATGGCATCTGCTTCCAGACATCTCCCATGGCAGAACCAGGAAGGAAGGCCAGCTCTACACTATTAAGAGAGCAATAAAGCTTGCTTCCTGTTGGAGCATGAAACTAGATTTGCCAGTAGAAAATCTCATTAGGGCCAATATTTTTTTACTCTTATCAATCTCTGCCAAGTTGCTTGCTTTATTCTTTCATCCACAAGATAGTATTCCCTTTAAATTAAAGTAAAAAAACTGTTCCAGGAAGCTGACACACAGACAGTTGTGTAAATAAAAAGCTCCAGACAAGATAATAGAATAAGAATCTATGTGTCAAGATTCCACATCAGTCTGTCTGACCAATAAGGATGACAATAAGGATGATTAAAAGATCAAAAATCTAAGACTTAAGTAAGATGTCTATAATTCAATGACAGATGCTCCCAAGTATAAAAGCAACTGTTTCACTGATAATGGTCTTAGAAATATTGAAATATTAGCTGCCACATAGAACTGGCTGGGTTTAGCTAAATTTATTTGAGCAGCTCAGTGAACATTTGGAAAACTGTTCTTTAGCTAGTGTTTTGCCTAATACATTCATTACCTTTTTTTTGGTTGTTATTAAATTCTTTTATTGGTACATTGTAGGTATACAACACAATTATATTTCTCATTGGGAATTGTACCCTTACATAATGCATCTTGGTTCTTATTTTTTCCCCATTCCTAGCTCTCCCTTCATGCCCTCCACCCTTCCCTATTTACAAAGATTTTATTTCCATTTTTTCCATTTCTCATCATTTTTTCCTTTCTCTTCTTTCCTTTCCCCTGTGCCTCCCATTACCCCTACCCCTTTGGGCCTTTTATTCCTACTTTGCATTATCAATTATTCATTCTAATCATTGATACATTTTAGGTATACAATATAATGACATTCATCATTGGAAATTTGCACCTTTACATAATCTCTCTTGGTTCTTATTTTTCACCCTTGCCCAGCCCTCCCTTCAACCCCTCCAGTCCTCCCTATTTACAAAGATTTTGTTCCTATTTTTCCATTTTCTCATATTAATCCCATTCCCTTCTATCCTTTCCTCTAGCCCTCCCACTTCCTTCCCCTTTGCCCCTTTTCTTCCTATTTCACATCACCTATTATACATTTCGTCCTTATTTACACTTTCAGTTTCTCACACCAGAGAAACTATTCGGTATTTACACGTGTGGCCTATTTATTTCACTTAAGAGTATTGCTTCAATGTGCATTCACTTAGCTATAAATGTCTCTAATTTCTCATTTTTTATGGCTGAGTAGTACTCCATTTTATTAAAAAAACCACATTTTCTTTATCCAGTCTCCAGTTGATGGGCATTTGGGCTGTTTCCAAGTTTTAGCTATTACAAACTGCACTGCTATGAACATGCTTTTTAATGTGCCCAAAGGCTGATTTATTCAGTTGATACAAGTATTGCTAACCTTCTATGTGCTTCAAATAGCATAATAAAAAGTGTATGTATGAAATGGAAATGGAAAAAGATTATTTTGCTTCATTTTGTTTGAGCATAGGGTTAGTGGGTGTGGCTTGTTTTAGAGAGAAAATTCAACAGTAGTTTAAGTTCTCATCTTTCTGAGCCTTAATTTTTTTCAAACTTAAAATGGGAATGTAATAATACCACCTCATATGGCTACAGAAAAACATAAATGCAATAATGTTGGAAAAACTCCCAGCACAGAGCTCAGTATATAAAGATACTCATTAGTCAGCTCCCTGTCCCTCTGCTGCTGTGTGGCCCAGGAACCCCGCTCACTGGCACGCCCCACAGGACCCAATTCAAGACTGGTGGAAATTGCTGGTTGTCTGTCGAGCAGCCACACTGCCTTCTCGGTACCTAGACTTTCATTTGCTGATGACCCTTCCCCCACTACCAAACTGACCCAGAGGAAGGCTGGCTTCCAATCCCCTTACTGGTCTTCAGTTCCTCCAGAATCTCTGCATCACAAGCCAGTCACCCCATCCCTCCACCTCTTTGGCCAACTTATTAGTTTATGTGACTAAAGGAGCCCAGAGTGAATCTCTGGAGTCTGTGATGAGGCAAAGGACCCTGGTAAATATATACAAGAAAGCTCCACCTCCGCTCTATTGACAGCCACCCTAATGCCATAAGAGAAATCACCTTTGGGATAGCAAAGCAAAAAAAAAGGTAGTCCTCAGTAACTCAGAACAAGCAATCTTCAAGTATATGTAACTGCACCCCCAGTGCCAAGAGGTGATAAATCCCTGGTACAGTTTTAAGGAATTTCAACTGAATTTTCCATAACCTACTTCACTAAAAATAAAATCCCTAATTGACACAACAAGAAGTTAGAAACATCCTTGTCAGTAAAAAAAGAACTACAACCCAAAACTCAAGAAGCTCAAAATAAAGAGCTAATAAAAAGCAGAGATCATCATTTGACCTTTTTAATATGTTATAGTTAAACAAGGAGAATCCATAACTTCTCTCATGTCTTTCTATATATTGTTGATTTAGGGGTTTTGTCATATACCAGAATTACCTTCTACTGTAATACAAGGCTTCATTCAGCTCTTCTAAAATCAGGATAAATTGGTTTTATCACACAAACCTACATAGTAGGTTGATTTTCTTATTTTTCTGCATACATTTTGTAGATTATTCATTCTGGTACATTCATTACAAAAAAATCAAATTATTCAAAATCAGATGTTCATGGAAATTGTAGTAATAAGCAACTGGTAACACCTACTTTGAAAATTTTCTAGTTCAAAATTATCTTAACCATGTTTTATGATAGAATTTGAGAGGTTTAATTGACCAAATACTGATATCAATAAACTAGCATGAACCACAGCAGCCAACCCCCATACAGCTCCAACCAGGCAGATATCCTGTGGCAGGCGCTTCCATTGTTCATCTTTGATTTCTAAAGTACATAGAATCATTCTTGGGGTTTTCTTGTTTTGTTTTATTTTGGTACCAGGGATCAAACTCGGGTCCTTGCACTTGCTCAGCAGACAGCGAAATCACTGAGCTAAATCCCCAGCCTTACAATCATTCTTAATGTAAGACATGGGGAGTAAGCTGTCAGATACCTTCCACTGTCCTCTTCAGAAAAGGGATGTTTACCTCTGAACAGGCTTCTGTTTTCTTACCTTTCTGTTTTCTTTTCATCAGGAAAAGAGCCTAGGAAGCCAGAGAGGCCAGTGGATTTACTCCTTGGGAAAGGACTAAGAGCCACTGATAGGACGAAAACAGAAAACAAAGGGAAGGGAAGGGAAGAGACCAAAAAGCCTCCACAGGGGAAAAAAAACTATCAAGTAGAAACAAAATTATTTTTAAGTGTGCAAGGATTGTATAGGGAAATTTATAAAACTTTATAATATACAAATTTGTAATATTTATAAAGAAGACATTATTTATAAGAGATTGAATAAATGGAGATATACCCCAACGTCATAAGCAGGAAAACTTAATATTGTAGAGATGTCAAGTCTCCAGAAATTCATCAATTTCAACCAAAATCCACTAAATTTTTTAAATAATTTGATAAGCTAATTATAAACTACATGGAAGAGTAAAGAGCCATGAAGAGCCTAAAGGATGCTGAGGATTGAAGAAGTGAAAAAAAAGGATTTGCCCTACCAAGTATCAACACTTATTACAAAACCTCAGTAATTCAAAATGATCCTGGGCTGTGGGAGAAGCTGACCATGGAATACAATATCAGGTTGAATATTCATAGTCTGAAATGCAAAAATGTTACAAAAATCCAAAACTTTTTTGAGTATTGGATTCAAATTCCCAGCTTCATAAATTTAAAATCTGAGACATTTCTGGGCTCAAGCATTTCAAATAAGTGATATTCAACCTATGGAAAGTCCAGAAACAACACTTGTGAAACTTTAATAAATAAGAAAATCATTTCTTTTTCTATCAATGGGAAAACATGTGACACTAGCTAAATGGGCCTGAAACAAGTAGTTATTTTCCATGATAACATGAGAAATAAATGAAACCAGATCTTCACCTTACACTAGACACACACAAAATAATTTAAGATCAATTAGAAATTTAAGGGGCCAGGGATTTAGCTCAGTGGTTTCGCCGCCTGCTGCGCAAGCGCAAGGACCCGAGTTCAATCCCCGGTACCAAAAAAAGGAAATTTAAGTGACAAGATCAAAACATTAAAAATTTTAGTGGAAGATAATCCCTTTTCAAATTTTAATAGTTTCCTTTATGTTAGAGACATATCCCACATCAGGGGACAGAGCATATTCAAACTATAAAAGTTCCTTTTTTTACAGAATGACTTCAGTTACATTGCCCAAGGAAACCCCAGGATGCTAATTTAGAGAACCAGTTTCCCATAACCTGCTGATAATATAACTTTTAGGTTTACAGATGAAGATGAGTTTACTTACTGTTATTATGAATGTTTTTAAATAAATTAAAATGTATTACATTGCTCCCAAACCCCACAGAATTTGACATATACAATAATAGCATTGTACTTGATACTCATCATGGATGCCACCTCCTGTCATCAGGACAGGAAATATCTCTTTAATTGCTAGCATTTAGTATTAAGCAAATAGGGAATTATAAACCAACAGTTTGAATCACCAGGTTTTATCAGGAAATGGTGGGGACCATGCCAAGATTGTGTTGAAGGGAAGGTATAATTTTATGATCCATATTCTACATAATTATTTCTGGAAGAGCATCAACAAGCAATAGTGGGTCTAAGTGAGGCGCTGGAAAGACCAGATGGGTGGAAAGAGGATTACAGGAAAATAATGAAAGAGAATAATTGAAAGATTAGGAAGCCAAGTCTTTGCTTTGGACAAGTCACTTGGCCATCTAGAGGTGAAATGATCCTCCCTTGCTAAGATTAAAGAGTAGGTGTTTAGTGGAGAAAAAAAAATAATATTAAAAGTATGCAGCATCACAGGGCCTCCCTATATGGAGAGAGCTAGAGAAGGAATGAGCCGGGACCTCAGGACAGCCTGTGTCTGTCTATCTGTTTCAAAAAAGTTACAATAAGGTCAGGCTCTTACTTCAGGGAGGTTTTCTTATTTCAAAATTCTACAAATGGGATTTTTAAGTTCTGGAGTTGTATTCAATTTAAAATGAAGTGAAAGGTATAGGGAGGGAAGGGAGTTAGGGAAATACAGGTTGAGCATTCCTAATCCAAACATTCAAATTCTGAAATCTTCTAATATTAAAACTGTTTGAGCACTGACATGATACCACAAATGAAAAATTCCATACCTGACCTCATGTGATGGGGCCCAGTCAAACTGCAGGTTCACTGAAAACACTGTATAAAATTATCTTTAAGCTCTGTGTATAAGGGGCGTATGAAACAAATGAATTTTGTATTTAGACTCAGGTTCTACCCTTAAGATTTCTCCTTGTATATTATGCAAATATTACACAAATTCCAAAATTCCAAAATCCGAATCACTTTTGGTCTCAAGCATTTAGAATAAGGCATGCTCAACCTGTGCCACAGAGCAAAAGCCCAACTAAGTTGCCTCTCAACTTCAACTACCACCTATTTATTCTTTCAAGGTGGAGATGGAGCTACACATGGCCAAACTCTGTTACCACGGTGTTCTACAGAAGTACATACTCTAGCACCTTACTTTGAAACTGAGGAGTTCTAGTGACTGCTTTTGTTCAGTGCCTTTGGATGTTAGCTAAACGTGAGATTAAAACTGTCTCATTTCAGTAATCTACTCCACATTTCAGAATAAAGCTCTGAAACCACATTTGGGTAGTATCAAAGTCTCACTTTACAGTGTCTAGGATCAGGGGCAACCAGTGTGCAGTAGATCAGAGATGGAGGGCTATGTACATCTTAGGGAGATCTCCCTCAGGGTGAAAGACAGCACATTGCCCTTGGAGCCATAAAGCTCCTTTCTTGGCTCTGAGGTTTGAACAAGTTCAATTTCTTCAGATCTCCAGGAGATGTTTACTGGCTTGATTTGGAGGACGAATTCCTTTCAGGTCTTTTGCTCTGGTCTGTTGTGCCAATGCCCTGATCTAGAAAGCCTATTTTCTGTAAATTGTCTTGTGAAGACCATTCTTTCTCTAAGCTTCAACAGTCAACTATAGGCATAAACCCTTTACTGCTTTTTTTTTCTCCCAGAATCATCATCTTCAAGGTCTTTCTTCAAGGAATCAAAAAGATAGTTCATATTTTATAAATCACTTACATATATCATGAACTATGGCCATCAGCATATCAAATGCAAAGGAACGGATGGCTGTAACCACAAAGGAGGCATCACACATTCACAAATACACAATGGGGCAAGTGGGTAAATACTCTGTTGTTTTTCTATCCCCAGCCCATCTTCTTCCACAATGCACTATGCACAAAGCCTTCTAACATGACCAATCACAGAACTACAAAGCTACCTACTGAGATTGTGCCCAAGACTTTGTCTTTCTGAGTCTCTGGTTTTTCATCCATAAAATGGAAGTTAAAATATTCCCCATCTAAACAATTATTATAAAGATTACATTTTGCTTAATTAATACGAATCTGCCCATTTGCCTTGGAGAAATTGAGATCCAGCAAGGTCGAGAGATATGTCAAATGTTGATGGTAGTGATGAGGAGGACAAAAAAAGCAATGTCTCTCGGATCCTGGTGGATGTTCTGTTAGGTGAATGGAGCCAGATTCTCCTGAAACAGTCAGCAAACATTCATGGTCTGCTCAGCATGTAAAACTTGTGCTCAAATCTAGCCCTATTGGGCCAGGAATTTAGCTCTGTGGATTCCAGCGCCTGTCTTGCAAGTGCAAGGTCCCGAGTTGGATCCGCGGTACCGAAAACCAAACAAACCAACAAACAGATCTAGACCTATCTTTTATTAGTGTCCACATCAACTCCTCTGGTGAAACTAAGTCCCTACGTTATCCCAGTGTCCCACCCTCCACCCTGATTCTCAAAAGAGAAGGGATCTGATACCAAGTAGAATTGAACTATATAACACTGTCAATACTGAACCATTTTTAACTCAAAAACAGCAGTTTAGGGCTGAGGGTTTAGTTCAGTGGTTCTGCCACCTGCCTCACAAGCTCAAGCACCCGAGTTCGATCCCCAGTACCAAAAAAAACAGCAGTTCATTTGGTTGAACCTGTTAACACAGCAGTGTTTATTGTATCTTTTTTTTTTGGTACTGGGGATCGAATTCTGGACCTTGCACTTGCAAGGCAGGCGGTGGAACCACTGAGCTAAATCCCAGCCCATAACACAGTAGTGTTTAAAGTGGTGCCTTTGCTAGTTGATAATCTTTCTATCTCTCCTTTCCTTTCTTCCCTTCCTTCCTTTCTTCTACATCATGAAAGTATAATAACACACATTTACAGGACCCTTAGAAAATATAAATAAAATTACATATTAAATACAATTATTATTTTATGTTTGCTTTCATCATTTTGTATGCATATTTGAAATATTTGTAATTGTTAATAATATTCCAGTTTTTAATTATAATGCAATTAACTCCTAGCCTGTTTCCTCATCTGCAATAAGAGGGAACTGCAGTGCATTATCTCTAAAGCTTCTTTTTGGGTTTATCAGTCGATTTTTATGTCAGAATTAATTTACATATATTTTATTTGATAAAAACACTGATTTTTACATTTTTGTTTCATTAGTGTTCTGGGTTATCATTCATGCAGTGCAACTGTTCACTTACAATTTTCAAAATATCAGGAACCATTTCCCACCTTTAAAATAATAAGAAAAAGAAAGGTTTTATGTGAGCTCCATTTTTTTTCAATCAGGGCCAACTAAAAAATTTAAATATCAACTTTTTTCACTTAAAATAAAAGTTGTGCCTATTCCTGAGGCACAAATGCCCATTTTTTAACATAGATGACCTGCATTACTAAAAGAAGAATGTCACAAAGTGTTAGTATCTGTGCCGGAGAAGGAACAGCCAAGGCCACATTCTGCTTATTACTTTGTCTGTGCAGCAGGTTCACAAGGAACTACGCACCATTAGCCCATGTCAAGGCCTGAATGCATTCCACAGGATCAATACTAGTCTCATTTTACAGATGGGAAGGGACTGCCCGGAAAAGCACAACTGCCTTGCAGTATTTGTCAAAGGCCAGCCGTATGCTAAGGGATAGACAGGAAGCTTCCTGTGGCCTGTGAGCCCTGGGGAGACATTGCTAGGTTAAAGAATAATGACATCTCAACCTGGAAACAAGTGCAAACTTTAACCAAGTCTTTTGGTAGTTTAAACAGTTTTCCTCCAACTTTTGAGATTTGAGAGCTGACAGCAAAACACACAAAGGGCCAGGCTCACTGAATAAGGTGAGGACTTAAACCTAGTTATTTTATCAAATTCCCAGGGTGATTCTAATTCACACTGAAATGTGTGTGTCTGTGTATGTATGTATGTGTGTGTGTGTGTGTGTGTATCACAGTGTTAACTAGAGGTTATATTATAGTAATATATAGGAAAATATAACTCCCAGTCTCCGAAATGTCAGATGTATTGAGTCCATATCCCCAAAATATCGAAGAATGAATTCCAAGGGACACACAAGGTTAAGAATAGGAAAGGTTGATTAAGAGAGAGCTCCTGAGAGACAGGAGGGTCTGTCCTGAGTGAGTGGCCACCACTGCTCTTTGTCAGGGGTAATTTATACTGTAAAATCACAACATGGGTACAGTATGGTCAAACTACAATCAACCTATAAACTATAATCAACCTAAAAAATTACAAGTATAGCTTTTTGGCTAATACTGACCCAATAGGGAAATGAATCACACAGCAAGGGTACATGGAAGGATCAAAGGTATTCTTGGAAAAGGAGGGGCGTATGGGCCCAGATGTACTGGTCACCCACCTACCTATGCACCTGCTGCCTATCTGGGCCCACTGGACCAGAGGGTGCTAATTATAGTAGAATCTCAAGTTGTGGTTTACCTTGCAGGCCTGGTTACTGTGTTTCTATCCTGAGGTCTGGCTTTCTTCAGATTTGCCTCCGGCCATAATACTGATGTCTCTATTTTTTGTGCTGATTTCCTTGTGGGCCCAATCCCCACTAACTTTATATTAATTTCTATCTAATTTAGCTGCTTATAATAATAATACGGAGCATCAGATTAGGTGAAAACAGAAGAGAAAATGTGGGGAGAAGTGGACCATTCAAATGGCTAACTTGCAAAGGGTATAAATGGTTCTCAAACTTTATAGCATACCAGAATTGGCTGGAGGGCTGCTTAAAAAATAGACCACTGTGTCCCACCCCCAGAATTTGCAGTCTACTAGGTCTGAGTGGGCCTCTAGGATTTGCATTTGGAACAAATCCCCAAGGGATGGGCCGGGCTGGGGATTTATCTCAGTGGCGCTGGCACCTGCCTTGCAAGCCCAAGGTCCTGAGTTCGATTCCCAGGTACCAAAAAAACCCAAGGGCTGCTGATGCCGCCAGTCTATCAGCTACACTTTGAACCAGGTAAACAAGTAAAGTGGTTCTAAGTCCTGGCCACACAGTAGACTCAGGTGGGCTAAGTTTCTAAAATACGGACGCCAGGCCCTCACCTCAAAATTCTCATACAACAGAGGGGTTAGGGGAGCCTGGGCATGGGTAGTTTTTAAGGCACACCCCACTGCAGCTGCTTCTAGTGTGCAGCAGGTTTGAGAGCCACGCGGGCTGAGCCTTCTGCAAGATCAGGGAGTTTGGGGATGGGCAGTTAGATACTGTCTCGGGGTAGCAGATTTAATCATGTTTGCCTGAGTGTCTTCCTTCAGGGGCTCATGAATTTTCACCAAATAATCTTTCTAGTGTCCTCTCCCTACTCAGAAACAATGCATTGCCTAAGACACCTTTCAAATGCATTTCCACGATACACAAGTCAAAAACAGTACGCAGAGTGGACTTTTTTCTTTCAACAATGCTGCCCTCTAGCGTCCATACATATTAGAATTGTGCATAACACACCTCGGCTATCAATATGGTTATTTCCAATTAATAGTTAAACAACTTGGGAAAATTTTCTCTGACCTAAAAAATAATGAGCTAATTTACTACGAATTAATTAAAATTTAATCTGGGGTTGTGTGACGCTCCAGCTGTGGCCTGTTCTCCCTCCACTTCTCCCTGCTGTCTGTGCTGCTGCTTCCTTAGAGGAATGGAACTCCAGGAGTCCTTCCCTGCTTCCACCCAGTCCTCCTCAGTCAAGGCCAAAAGATCCCTGAGGAGTTACAGGCGGGGCAGCTGGAGGGCTTGGGCATGGGAGTGTCACGGAGGTGGCCTCACTTTTGCCTCACTTCTCAAACCACCTCCTTTTACCGGAGTCACAGTTTACTGAGAATAGAAACCACCAGACAGGAGCTTCCATGCCTCCCATGAGTTCTACAAACCCAGCTCATCCTCTCGGCCCAAAAGAAATGTCCCACGCCACCCAGCTGCATTTCCTCCTCTATCGCACGCTGTCCAGTCCGAGTCCTCCCTCTCCCTTCCTCCCCTCCCAACTCCCTGGTCCAGCTCATTCCTAACTCCTTTCTAGCTCACCCCTGATGACACACAGGTGGACTCTTACTTCTTCCATCTAAAACTCTCCTTTTGCACTAAACACCCCTCAGCTACTGCCCAATTTCTCTTCTTTATTCACTTGCAAACCTGTTGGAAGCTTCATCCTCACAGGCTGTCTCTAAAGCCTTCCCTGGCCCCACCATTCGGCCATTTCCTCAACCTGACCTTGGTTCCATCTCACTGAGACTGCTGCCTGCACATGTACACTGGCATGTACCCCCTGACCTAGTTGTGCACAGCGTTCCGCCCTGTAGGCACACTCCTGGCAGCACCTTCTGTTCTTGGTTCTGAAATATCCCTCTCCCCTCTGGCTTCCTTCCTGCCCCTCTGGCTTCTGATCAACCAGCATGCTGCACAGAGTTCTCTCTCTGACCCCAGCAAGCAACGACAACCTTCTCTCTCTCTTCTCTCAGACTTGCCTTAGGTAGTTTCATCCTCTGCCATGAATTTAGAGTAGACTGATAACTAATAAACACACCACATCCAGCAGATCATTCATCCTCTATGTGCCCAATTATACCAACTCAACATCCCCCCTTTAGTATCTCACAGGAATTGCACGTCAAAAAGAACCCTTGATTTTCCTCCCAAAACCGTTCCTCTCTCATCAAATAGCCAGGCAGCTGGAAGATGGACTACTCCCTTTCCCTTACTTACCACACTGTCTTTACTGACATCATCCTACTATAACTCCCCCCTTGCCCACCTGGAATGTAGCAGTGCCTTCCTAAAGATCATCCTGGTTTCTCAGCCCTCCCTTTCTTTACTGATCCTCCACAGCATAGGCAAAGATGGTGTTCTGAGATGTAGACTAGGACAATCAAATGTCATTCTCTTGCCTAAAAAGAGTCAATGGCTCCATTAAACTTTGAATAATATACAAATAACATAGTTTGCCTTTTGGTAGCTATATCAATCGCATATCCCTATCCTCCCTCTGTACTAGGCTCCTATCACATGGCTTTTTTCCAGTTGCTGGAATTTACTAGGCCCTGTCCAGCCTCAGGGACTTTGTACATGCTATTTCCTAAAACATTCTTCCCCTGTTCCCTCATATGACTGGCTTCTTTTATCCCTAAACACAACTCATCAATGAGACCATCCTTGCCCTAACTAGTCTTCCTTTTCAACTTTGATCTCAGCCTCCTTTGTCTTCTGTATAGCACTTCACATTTCGTAATTACTTGTTTACTTTTCCATCCTCCTCATTCAACTTCAGTTTAGGAATTTTGCAGGGTTTTTTGCTCAGAAATGAATCCAGCAATTGGCACAGTGCCTGGCAATGCTTGATTTTTACTGCCTGTGTGTTGAATAGGTGTGTGAATGTATAGGAAGTCACCACCTCCACCTACCTTAGCTGCACTGGTCCAAGCCTTCAGCAACTTGCACATGGCTAAGCCACCTGACTGTACTCATCTTACTTGACTGTAGAGACTGAGACACTGAATAGGGTCAGGATGAGTTTATTTTCTGTGAACCTCTTCAGTGTTTACCCCCGTTTGGCCCACCCCAGCATATCTAGTACCAAGAACAACAGACACTGACAAGTATTGTTTGAATGACCTCCTGGCTCAGAAGGAAGCTGTATATGAAGGAAGAGGGACCTGGCACAATGGTGGAGATGTCTGCTCCAGGCCAGAGATTCAAACAACTATGGCTTTCAACTTCCAGAAAAGTTTCTAATTGGCACTCACTCCATTTGTACTCTAAAAGAGAGGAAAAGGAGGCTTCTCATTCCTTTTTTTTTATCACATTTATTTAATAAAGGGAAAAATGAACTTCATAATTTAGTTGTTATGATTTAAGATTTGGAGATCCTTATCCAAGAAAGAAAAATATTCAGCTTATAAGTCAAAGTCTACCTCTGTTGGACAGCCAATAGTGAATGAAAGCATTCCCATCTTCTGGAGAACCTGAAGGCAACTTCAAACAGCTTACATAAGCCAAACAACAAAGAACCAAAGACCCTCGGCCTGGCCTTCTCATTCCAAACCCTGTCAAACCCTGTCCTCTGTCTCCATGAGTAATAAAAATAAAAATTCATCAACCTCAACTCTATTTTGAGACAAGGATTGGATTTTTCTAAAGGACATTTAACCTACTGATATTACTGGGACATAGAGAAGCCCCAAGGTCATATGATCCCTTGAAAATGTCAAATGACTTGGCATGCTGTTCATCCAAACAACTGACCTGCTTTGCAGAAAAAATCCAATCTTGTCTGTAAATTTTTGCTAAATTGAACTTAAGGTTCTTCCTGCTCCTCTAGCTCTGCATCACATCTGGCTGGTGCCAAGAGTATTAGCTCAGCTCCACCCCTCTGGGGAGAGGATTCATTTTCCTGTTTAGGAAATGTGATGTCAACCTGAAAGAGCCTGATGAACAAACTGGGTGGGCCCACCAGCAGGCCCTGGTGAAATCAATTACATGGGTGTCTTAGAACAAAATTTGGTTCAAAGTGGTCAAGGACAGGGTGTGTCACTGAAGGCTTTGAGCCCCTGTGGCTGCAGCTGTTTGTTCAGCATTAATATGTTTATCTTTCTGCTAAACACACTGTTACTGAGTCATCTCTATTAAACAGCTACTCAGTGTGAGGCCCAGCTCTGCAAATCCAACATACAAAGAAAGACAGGCCTTCCATCCTCAATGACCTTACATTCTACAAAGTCAAAACAAATGCTTTTCCTCATTTCTCACTTTGGTGAGCAAGTACTCCAGATTCTGAGAGAGTAATTATGTGTTCTTTAATCAGACCAAGAACCATCAAGCAATACAAAGAAGAACTTAAAGTGATCATAATATTTTAATACCAATTAACATTGCTGCTGAAAACTGAAAGTGGAACATAAACCTCCAAATCATGAATATTACATGTTAGACTATTATGTTATCACTAATATCAAAGTAATGATATTGATCACACAAATAATTGCATTAAACTTTTAAACTTTGGGGATGGGGAAAAAAACCACACAACTTGGAACAGTAGAGAAACTCTTGGAATATTGTTTGGCCTTCCATAGAAATTGTTCGAGCCATGACACATGTGATAAACCAAGGCATGGCGATGTACTGGGGCACCTCAAGGTGGAGCGCTATGGAGATCATGGTAAGCTAATTTCTATTTTTAAATGGTTATTGAATATCTTATTATTATTATTCAGATACCATGTGTAAATTATAACATCTTTTGCAAACTTTTCTCAAAAGCCCTATGCCATTGGAATTCTAAGATCAATTCCATCATTAAAGAGATGAATATTGGGGCTGGAGCTCATCAGTTCAGAATACAACATGAAGAGCTCAGGCCTCTTAAAAGAATCATATTCTTTGGTGGCAAGAGGGTAAAGTGAACTTCATAACTAATGAGATATATGATTATTCTTGTTTAAAAACTATATTAATAACTGCACTGTTTGTAACTCATTACAGATCGTTTTTATGTTAAAATTTTATTTCTTTAGAAACCTAAAAATAATCAAACCACATTTTTGTTATAATAGTCCATAACTCATACTTTGATTAATTTGCTCTAGACCTTACTAAGTCCAAATCCTTCCAAAGAATAATAAGAATTTCCTACATTCAGTATTGCTGTTGGTGAAATCAATACTCATAACTTTGCTTGTTATTTGGCATCCTATGTGTTCCTTGGTTTGTATTGACTTCACTGAAATGAGCATTTCACATGCAAATGAATTACAGTGAAGCCTTATTGCTAATCAGTCTAAATTCAGTTGCAATCTTGTTTCTCCCTAGGAAGCCTATTCTGTAGCAAGACAGTTCAATATGATCCCTCCGGTCTGTGAACAAGCTGAGTACCATCTTTTCCAGAGAGAGAAGGTGGAGGTCCAGCTGCCTGAGCTCTACCATAAAATAGGTAATCTTCAAAAGTACATCTACTACTTTTAACAATAGCAAAATTAATGAGTTAGAAAATAAGTTTTAGTAAAATGCTTTCCTAAATGTTCCTAAGTAATATAAGGATTATAAGAACTATGTATCCCAGAGACTAGCAAAATCAAATGTGCCTCTATTTAGTCTACGGGGTATCACTGATGAAATCCACAGAGTTGTGAACTGTGACTGGCATATAAGCTGTACTTGGTAGCTGTTCAAAAAACGTATACACAGTAAAGGGAAAAAAATCCGTGGACAAACTCATACAGTATTCACCCAAGCATGCAACTTGGAACGGACTGAGTGCCTTTCCAAAATATAATGGATATACACATCTGTATCTCTTACTGTGCTTGGCACCGAGTTTGATATAAGGAATTCAACAACAGTTAACAAGCCAGACAATATATATTTGTGTAGAAATAACGCTCTCAGACAGAGGGGAAAAATATATACACAATATAAACACAAGAAATTTGGGCCTAGGAAAAACATGAATAAGCCATGTTTTCAGACATACATACTAAAGGATATCTTTTATCTTATATTTCTACATAAAATGTATAAAAGTTAATATCAGAGATAACTTTCTTTCTCAGAATTGACAGGAAAATGCCAGATAAGAAAAAAAGATAAAAATTCAACAAGAACAACTGTTATTACTATCACTTACTGAGTGTTTACTAGGCACTGCATTTGTGCTGTGTACCAGCCAACACATTAAGCACTGAAAGGACAAGAGAAGCACTGAATTTTTGTGCAAGTGAAAGTGTTTATCTCTCTGTCCATGAATCTTATACATCAAAACATCATAGATAAGTCACACCTTCGGGGCTTGCTTTTATGACTCATTCCAAGAACTGACAGTACATGTTTAATTGGTTTATAAAAGAATGAAATACAATTTGCAAATGTAAAAATGTCATGGAAAGATATATGCTGGTATTAACTCATTTATCTGGCCAGCTTTTCTCTATAACCAAACAAATTGTGTTTAAACACCCACAGTCTTTTGATCCCAGTTGGTATGAGCAATTTTTTATGGTTTTCCCTTCTGTAGGGGTTGGCGCAATGACATGGTCTCCACTTGCCTGTGGAATCATCTCAGGAAAATATGGAAATGGGGTGCCTGAAAGCTCCAGGGCTTCGCTGAAGGTATTTTCAACTTCTAGAGAAGAGTCTGGGCTGGGGAAGAAGATTGATTAAATCACTGCAGCAGCCTAGGGCTGACCAACTCAGACACACTGTGGCCTTGTCCAGGCTGGTGAATTCTGGCAGCCTTCTTCCAACTCTCTGAGGTCTCCGATCCTGGCCAGGAATCAGTCAGCTCCTTGTAATCTGCATAGAAAAGTCTCTTCCTTCCTCTAGGGGCTGGGAAAAAGTGTCCAGTGACCCAGTTGGACTTGCGGAGTTCCAATCCCTACATTGTTAATTATTCTTATGTTGAGGAAAACATTTATTTCATTCCTTATTTGAAACTGACAAAATTTAAAGTTCCTTGTCTATGGAAGAGGATCTAATTTTCCTTTTCTTGACAAAACAAAATTTAAGCTATAAAGGCTTACTCCATATGAGGCAAACAGTTGTAGCAAAACATGATGATTTGAGGTTTGAGATATAAGACATTTTTTTTATTGTGTGTTGGAGGCAGGGTTAAGGAGGGACTGCCTCAGGAGACAGATACAAAGTTTCCATCATTGGGGCTCCATGATTGTCATTTGTAGAGACCCATTCTGGGCATTGGCAATTTACAGTTTAAATTCTGCTCTGAAGAATAATGGCATTCAAGATCATAAAAAAAAAATTACCTCCATTCAAGACATGTTGATGATTAATTTATTGGTGAGCATTCCAAACATCTTTCCTTATAAAAACATGTCTTTTTTTTTAAATGTGAGAGAATGTGTAATAAATTAGAGTCACAAACTGTTCTATACTGTCAAGCAAGAAAAAATATAGGCATTTTAAAAATTCAGTCAAGCAAAGTCCTTCTAAGAGAACACATATGCATGACCCAGCTTCAAGCCTCCATTAGCGCTGAGTCAGTGGAGGAAGAGCTCACATTGAGACTGAACTACCAATCCTTTAATAAATGGAAGGGTGACCACCACGGGCTTCCTAATCAGAACCTTCTCAATGTTCCAGGTATTTCACTTCTTTTCTCGCCTGCAACAGTTCAGCATTTAGCTTGTTCATTCTCTAAAATAATCTAATATAAATATGTCCTAAAGCATGTTGACATGGCCTTGTTCATGGTTTTATATTATCACAAAACACAATCATCCTAGAATATTAAGGAAGATCTTGTTCCTCAAGATTAAAGAACCAATCTAAACAAGTCCACTTGAGAAAAATCAAAAGCATATTAGGTAAGAACATATAATAGGAGAAAGACAAGGTAGTGAAGAAGAAAAGGATAGAAGAGAAGCATTAAGAATCATGAATTTAAGCCTGGTGTGGTGAGTGATGTATGCCTGTTATTCCAACAGGCAAGAGGCTGAGGCGGGAAGATTGCTACAAGTCTGAGGCCAGCCTAGCTACATAGTAAGTTCAGAGCAAACCTGAGCACCTACTATGTGCCAAGTACCAGTCTAAGTGTTTTCATTCATCTTCCTTTATCTTCACAAAGAGAAATGGATATATTGGCTTTTAGTCAATTATAGCTAAGCTAAATTGCTATACAGGTATTCCTTGTCTAACAGTGGGGTTCAAGTCTGATAAACCAATTGTAATTTGAAAATATGCTAAGTCAAAAAACTCACTTAATACACCAAACCTACAAGAACACCATAGTTCAGCGTAACCTACCTTAAATGTGCTCAAAACACATTAGCCTACAATCTGACAAAAATCATCAAAGACTATTTCATACTAACGTGTTGGATAGTTCATGTAACTTATAGAATACTGTACTGAGAATGAAAAACAGAAGTTGTATAAGTATACTTTCACACCATCATAAAGTAAAAAAAAAAATTCTAGATCAAACCATTGTTGAGGCCCATCTGCACAATCTTTCACAGGCTTTCTGAAAAATTCAAAATACTGCCTCGTATATTCTCAGCCTTTTCCAGATGCAGACACTAGAGCATAAAGACATTAAATAACAATTCAAGACCATAAATTCCTAATAAATAATGTTGATGTTAGATGTTTCCTGGCTTTTGGTTAATTATCTTTCCTAAAGACATCTTTGTTTCCCTACAAAACCAGGTGTTTTTTTGTTTGTTTGTTTGTTTTACAACAAATAGCTATGCTATATTTAGAGTGAGTGTATTATTATCTAACCTCCATGACTGTCTGAGTAAAAGCTTCCTAACAGCTGAAAACACTTTCATAAATGCACTAGCAAAAGGAGAAAGAAAAAGAAGGTACAAGCAAAATATCTACATTTTGCTCACGTCCTGAGACTTTGCAGGAGACTGAGATGAAAGGAGGGGAACTAATCAATCTGGCAGAGGAAATTTCAAGGCAGCCGAATATTGAGGCTGTGGCATGGGTACTGTTGAGAGTTTTTAGCCAGTTCTACATTAAGAACCAAGAGCAAATGGCACAGCTGAATTATTTTAAAATGTTTGAGTTTTAGAAAGGAAAGCTGTTTATAAAGGAAGGAAGCTCTAATAGAGTTGAGGCTTGCAAAGTTGGAGCAAAGGAGAGCTTGGTTGCTGAAAAAGGTTAGCATTAAATAGAATAAATACTTTATATCTGGACACTCGAAAGGTTACCTTGAGGGCATGGGAATAGTCCTTTGCAGACTCCAGGGTGGAAAAGTGAAAGACTGCTTTGAGAAGAGAGCCCCAAGGCACCCTCCTGGAGGCCACCTAGGAAACTGGCTTCCTGGGATTCCATTCACAATGCTCAGTCATCCAAGTACTCAGAGGCCCCTGCAGCCATGATGTAAAAGGGCCTGGCTACTTGTGAAGCCAGAGGCAGAACTTGGCATCATCCACATGATGTTGGCTTTACAGGCATACAGAATGCAAGAGTTGTGGGATCATGGAGGTTTCCACCCAAACTTTAGAAGACAGCCTTGGAGGCTAGGCAGTGTGTCTGTAAGAGGGCAGTAGGGGAAGATGTGAGAGTGAAGCTAAAAGTGCAGTGGAAACCCCAGGAATTTAAAGAAGTCATCTGAGGAAAGTCAGAGGGAGTGAGCAAAGTCAGCCCAAGAGAAAAGCCATGAGGGCAGCAACCACCAGCAATGCCTTGAGTTGGGACTGCCCAATCCTTTTGGAGTTCAAATCTCTCAAAACTTGCCCCAAGTGCTGGACACAGAGCTACAAGATTTAGTGTTCATCCTGCTGGGTTTTGGTCTTGCTTTGGTCCTATAGGTTTCTATCCCTTTTCCTCTGTTTTGGAATGGGAATGTCTAACCTGTGCCATTGTATGTTGGCAGTATTTAACTTCTTTTTTATTTTTTATAGAGGCTTAAACCTAAGAATTTGCCTTAGGTCTCAGAGGAGACTTTGGACTTGGCCATTTCAGCAGTGTTAGAACTATTAAAACTCTTAGAATGCATTATATGCATTTTGCATAAAGAGGCATGCATTAGTCTCTGGGGGTCCAGGGAAGAATGTTATGGTTTATATCTAGGTGTCTGCCTGAAGCTTCAAGTGATCATACACAGGCCCTTTGGGAAGTGACTGGCTTATGAGGGTGCTATAGCAGACTTCCCATCAGGAGATAGGGCCTGGTATGAAGAGATGGGTCTCTGTGGGTATGACCAGGAAGGTTATATTACCCATCTCACCTCCTCCTTTCACTTCTCTCTGCTTCCTCTCTGCCATGCCATGAGTAGGTTCTCCTCTGCTATGCCTTTATTTAGATCTTCATCATTTCTCACCAGGTTTACTGCAGTAGCATCTTACTAGACACTAGCAGCACATTTCCTGTATTTTTTAATCACACCTCATAGACACTCATGAAAGAGGACTTCCAAATTGCTTCAGAAAATGGCAAGAATGATAGGATAAGAATGCTTAAAGTGAGGAAGAGTATTTTGAGGGAGATTCATGGCAATGTGTCTAGGGTAAAAATTGTTTACATTCACTATATATTTTGATCACACCTTGTACTTTCTGCTTGAATTCCAATCAAGGACTAACTAGCAGCTATTAGAGACTTCAGAAAAAGTCTCACAGACTAGTTCCATCTTGATACTGCTACCTATAAGATGGGACACCTAGATAACGGCTACAGTATTTGGGAGAGGGCAAAGAAATAGCATTAGGAAAATGTAGATAATTTTGTGACTTATGTACAAAAGTAATAGCTCACTAATATGTAGGGGGGAAGCTCATTTAATTGATTCTCTGACAAATACCTACTGATCAATTATTTAGCACTGGACTCTGCTAGGACTATAGGGATGAATAGGACAGTCTTGACTCTCAAGGAATAGTTCAGGGATTTATTAGAGAGACAGACACGGGAAAGGTGAGTTATGAAACAACATGGAGTCCACCAGCACTGTGGACCCATTAGGACCCCAGTAGGTCAGCTAGAAAAGTCACACTGAGGAGGGGTTGTCCATGCTCTGTCTGAAAAACTGAAGAGATTTCTCTTTACCCTGGTGTCCCCTACTTAGAGACTCCTCCGTCACTAAGCCCCTCCCCTGGACCAGCTACAGGGTCAGGGCTAAAGATGTTGATTGCTTCCATATTTGATTAATAGTTTAATTAAGCCTCATCTCTTCTATCTGCTAGCATTTTCCCAGTTTTAGGCACTTATTTCTAAAACACTTTTGTTCCCCTTGGTATGGGGAAAGCAGTATAACACTCTGCATCTAATTTTTTTAAAGCCCTAACTCCTTATATATTGCACTGCTTAAAGCAACAATGAGATTGAGGATGGAGAGAGAGGGAGGCAATAAAAATGAATGAATGTTTGATGTTTGTTACTTTTGGATGTCTGTCCCACAATATGGTATGTGTATTTGTGACACATAAACATATATACAAGTATATACACACACACATATATATATCATACCCCAACCCTAAGAAAAAGAATGTTTTGCATGTATTATTTCAAAAATGGAAGAGTTCAGAGTTCAATGAGATTAATAAATCAGCTACTCTTTTTTGTTTGTGTTGTTTTTGTTCTTTTGAGACAGGGTCTTGGTATGTAGTTCAGGCTGGCATTGAACTTGCAGCAATCCTCCTGCCTCAGCCACCTGAGTCCTAGGATTACAGGTGTACGCCACCGTGCCTGGCTAAATCAGACATTCTTTGGATATATACCATTTGGTGTAGTATATATTGAAACCTCAGAAAGTGTCCTAGTTGTAATAAAAAACAATTATTCAAGAGCATTTTTCATTAGCTTTCAATTTTTTTTTTGTTTGAATAACATTCAGAGATATTGGCCCCCTGAAAGATGTTATGAAATTTATGTGAGGATTGATGATGTTTTTCCCATGGAGAAGAGCAAGAGCAAGTTCGGGGCTCTCTGACATAGGCAGTACCATGGCCCAGGAAGGCTGCCTGGGTCCTGATCACAACTGTCCACCCCATCAGCACTGGCACCAGCTGTCATCTTCAGAGAGATGTGCTAGACTTATTCCTCTGGAATAAGTCAAAGCTTCACAGATCATAGGCTGGGAAAATTCTTGGCTATTTCCCCAAGCAAACTTCCAAGTGAGGAGCCAGACCACAAGCCTTTGAGATCTAGGAGGCAGACAGAACTGGGGCGGCTTGCCCTTCTCTTTTTCAAATCTGCAAAATAATTCCAAAAATCGCAATAAAACATTGTGATTACCCTTTTCTTTGGAAATTCTCTCTTTGGATGATGAAAAAATATTTAAAAAACAAAAGCCAGCAGGCAATGGAAATCATGTGGGTGGAGTGCCTATGGCCCACTGCCAATGGCAGAGCTGCCTGTGGCCTTTGGGAAGGTACAGATCTGTGGTGGCAATTATGTCACCACACAAGCAACAGAGAAAGTCCATGTTGCCACATAGTGTTAGAGTTTTTTAAAATTGATTTCCCTAAGAAACACTAACATTCTTACAAATATTCTTTCCCTTTGGGTGTTGCTACTTGGTGCTACAGAAGAGACTGTTATTTCCTCTTTTATAGTAAGCACAAAGCTTGCTGGAAAGTAGGGCATTGAGATGCACTGAACAATTTTTCTCTCTGTATTTAGGAAATTAGACTCACTTTATAGCCTACACTTCAGGGTCAGTCTCTTCCCTTAGGTTTAAAGAATAGTTTCCTTGGCTGCATTTCCTAAATTTCAGTAGGTAGTACATATTTCAAAAATTCTTTGTTCAGTTTAATTTTTAAAAATGTACTTAACAGCCATATAATGTCTGCTTCTAGAAAGAAGTTGAGGAAGTCTACAATAAATCCTCATTATAAGTAGAATATGACATTAGGTGTGAATTGAAGGCAAGAGAGAAAAGATACTTATAACAAGAATGTAAGATAACGGCTTACTGTGAGCAGAAAGCTTGGCACCCAGATTTCTTAGCAAAAAGGAAACATAATAGATTTTGGTAAAATGAAAATCCACCCCCGTCAAAAAAACCTAAGCTATTCCAGTAACAAATATTACTCTAATTTCTCCACTTGGTAAATTAGGGTATAACTGACTATATGTGTCGGGGTTTTAAGGACTCTGTGCATACTGATTAATTTCAATGGTGAATATTAACCAAAAGCTATCTGTTTTAAACAAATAAACAAGGAGCAAGACTATGTGAACATTTCTTTGCATGAAGATATAAGCATCCTTCCCACTACAAAACATAACAGAATCAAGAAGACTTAGGAATTCATCCTGAGGTTCTTACATTTTATTAAATTGACAATTTTGGACACCATATCCTTGACAGACATTAACATCTAAATGTTATTTTTATTCTTACTTGTAGTGCTACCAGTGGTTGAAAGAAAGAATTGTAAGTGAAGAAGGGAGAAAACAGCAAAACAAGCTAAAAGACCTTTCTCCAATTGCTGAGCGTCTAGGATGCACACTACCTCAGCTAGCTGTTGGTAAGAAAATTCTGGGGGTTGGCAGAGATGGTTGTAATTTTGCTGAGATCACAGACTGTTCAGTTTTCTATATTAATCTACATCTCTGTCATGATAAAATGTCTACAGTAGGGACAGACTGATCTCAGAAACATACATTCCTGGTAAATGTAACATAAAGTGAGTCATTCAAGGTTTTCCAGAATTTTCTATATATTCCAGAACAATTTTCTTACTTCTTTCCCCTCTACCTTTCAACATAGTTTAAATAAGAACATGTCCATGAAAACACACACATTTCTCCACAAATATCAGAGGTGAACTGTGTAGTGACACTCATTTCTCCTGGCTCTGGTTTCCAATCCTGTTGAAGCTAAGCCAGGGTTAATGAGAGGCTGAGAAACGCTGTGACAAAAGCCAAGGGCACTTCACATGGAAAGTTGATCCTGGAGGATAAGCTTTGCTTAGAAACAACTTAGGGCCATGAAAATTGCTCTTCGCATGCTGCTGTATCCATGAAAAGTCATGGTCACTGCTAACTAAAAACCATGTGCTCTGGCACTGTCCACTAGACGCTAATATGAACCACATATTTAATTTCAAATTTCCTTGTGACTATATTAAACAAGTAAAAAGGAAACCGATGAAATTAATTTTAATGAAGGATTTTATTTAACATACTATGCCCCAAATATTATTTCAAAATGTAATAAATATTAAACAAATTGCGATATTTTATATTCTTTGTCATACTGTCTTTAAAACCCAGAATGTATTTTACATCTACATCACATCTCAATTCAGGTTAGATACAACAGTGGTGTATGGTAGTGGCTAAATATGGGACAGAAAAGCATTTAGACTTTAAGTTCCCTTGCTGGGTCATATTTGCCAGGCTGTGTGATGACCACTTTATGCTATCTTGTCTCCTTAGTCATGAAAACAATCCTATTAGGTGTAGACTGTCAGCAGACCTGTCTTACAGATGTCATCGGAGGATTTGCTGGAATTCACACAGCAACTTAGAAAGGAATAAGTTGAGCATAGTGGCACATGCATATAATCCCAGCACTCGGGAGGCAGAGGCAGGAGGATCACCATGAGTTGGTTCATGGCCAGCCTGGGCTACATAATGAGCTCCAGGCCAGCCTGAACTACATAGTGAGACCCTGTCTCAAAAAACAAAAAATAAAAAAGAATAAAATAGGTGTCAATTCCAGGGGAAAAAAATCCTATAGATGAAGAAATACTAGGAATTGGGGCAAATCAGATACAGTGATACAATGAGATAAAAAGTTCATCTAAGGTCTATACAAATAAAATAATTCAACAAAATATTTGTTGGTAGCTTGACTCTTCTGAGGCTCAAAGTCAGAAAAATATTAGTTGCAGTTAACAGCGTAAACAAATGGAAATAAGAGGTTTTAAAGGGAAGAAATATATCAAGATATATTTGTGACTGTTTCTTTTTTTCTTTAAAAAAAGCAAAGAATGTATTTAATGCAATTAGTATCCCTACAGCTTTAACAAACACAGTAAAAAAAATCTGCTAATTGACCAAAGCAAGTTTACTTCACATAAATTTTCTTGTATGGAAAATGGATATTACAATATATATCTTACAAACTTGTTTAGTAAAGAGAAATTATATATGCAGAGTAGGTATTCAGTAAGTGGCAATGATGATGAGTTTAAGTTCCTCCTTCTATGCCCCAGGTGTCTTCCTTGCCTGTCATTTTGTCTTCTTTCTTTATAAACAAATAGTTTTGTTTTTAACCACAGAACTCTCAAAATCAAAAGGGAAATGATTTCCACCCTATTACCTTTGATCTGAAAGGAGGGTGTGGGAGAAAGGAGAGTTTTGGGCAGGAAACAAACCACTTCAGCCTGACTGTGCTGGCTCCCCAAGTAACATACCTGCACAGGAGCCAGCGTCACACCACGGGCAGTGAACAGGGACTCCTGCTGTGCTAGCAGGTGACCCTCAGTGAGAGATGTTAATCCTCTAGCATCAGCCAATAGGCTCTCCTGTGCCCTGCAGCCCACTAGGATCAGCTGCTACTGACTTCAAAGTTGTTCAGGGGCAGTGACCTGCCTGGAGCTCTACGTTACATTCAGAACTCCCACTAAGGCCAAGAAGAGTTCTAAGTGCAAAGCAAGAAATAATGCAGACACCAAAAAACAGAGTGGGGGGGGGGGAGAAAAAAGGAAAAAGAAAGAAGGAGAATAAAAAAGCCCTGGATCTCACCAGATGTGGTGGTGCACATCTGTAATTCCAGTTCTCAAGGGCTGAAGGAGAATCGCAGCAAGTTCAAGACCAGCCTGGACTACAGAGTGAGTTCAAGGCCAGCCTGAAATACATAGTGAGACCCAGCTGGAAAACAACAAAAAAAGCCCTGGATCTCTTGTATTGGTGCCTTTGTGGAGCACTATTTACCCATGTGGAAAGACCTAGGGATTGCTGTAAAAGACCCCAGCATGGTAACAGCTTAAGAGTTATCACTGGACAGCAGGCCTTCAACGAACAGGGACAGAAGACATGCCAGGGGCACACATCAATCATCTATGGTGATATTAATTCAACAAACATTTAATAAGTACCTCCTATTTGCCAAGTACTGGGCTGTTTTCTGAGATCCAACTGCAAATTAGCCACACCTCACAGCCTAATGGGCAAGCCAAGAAAATAAACAGATAGTGTAACCTAGAAGTAAAAATCGTCCTGTAAAAACTGGATTTTCTTTCTTTTTTTTAACATAAGCTATTCCTCCAGCTTCCTCATGCTGAGAGCAGAAACCACCACCCCACCCCACCCACCCGGTGCCAAGGAGGCTTCAACATTTCAACATTTCCTGGGCCCCTGCGTGGGCCAAAGCCAGACCGAATCTACACATGCATTATTTCCTAGCTTTTGTTCTACCCAGTCTAGAAACTGGAGTACTTCTGCATGCTCAAGGGGGTGGACTGGCTGCCATCTCAATGTGGCCACACTGAATAAACTCACTTTTCCATTTTTATGGCACAGCCTGGCAAATATACCCCAACAAGGGACCTGCAAAGGATTAACTACTCTCATACTCTTGAAGAGTGGAATGAATGAGTACAGATAGTCAAGCCTCTGATTCAGGCCTCTGACAGCGCCCCAGGCAGTATTACAATATTGAGAATGGGATGGAGGTTTAGAGAATTAAGAGTAGGGGTATCCAGCCCAGCCTGGGAGTCTGAAGAAGGCGATAGGCCTGGGAATCTCAGAGGATGCGTAGACATCAGTGAGGCAAAGGAAGGGAAGAGGCAAAAAGCACATTCCAGGCAAAGGGGACAGTTTGAGTGAAGTGCCCCAGGAGGCAGAGGAGGGAAAAGCAGCCAGATGTTTGGGGATGAAGAGGATGTACTCCCAAAGCACAAAAATCAAGGCAAGGAGCCATGATGCTGGAGAGGCAGATTAAAAAGTAATGTTTGAAGGGCCGGGGATTTAGTTCAGTGATTCTGCCGCCTGCCTCGTAAGCACAAGGTCCCAAGTTCAATCCCCGGTACAAAAAAAAAAAAAGCAATGTTTGCTAGGGCAAAAGAAATGAATTTTATTTAATAGGACAATGATTTCTGTCATACACAAGTTGAAGCACTTTTAGCCAGGCAAGTGACATGATCAGATTTATACTTAGAGAAACTGCAATGGATGTGAGGAAGTTATATGCGGGAGCGGAGGGGAACTTAAGAAAGAGGTAGAAAAATCAGTTATGCAGGAGAGAGAAGGTGAGCACCTGAATGAGGGCAGTGGTGGCAGGGCTGGAGAAGATGGCTGAACCACCCAAAAGGTAGGCCCTGTGTACCCCACACAGTGAACAATGAAAAAATAATCCACTGACACTCGCTACCACACGAAGAAACTATGCACACTAAGTGAAAGAAGCCAAATACAAAAGACCACATGGTGCTTGATTTCATTCAGAGGAAATGTCCAGAAAAGACAAATCTTGAGACAAAAAGCAGATTAGCAGTTTCCTAGGACCAGTGTAGCAATAGGGATTAACTACTCACAGGCAAGACAGGTCTTACTAGAGTGGTAAAAATGTTCTAAATCTGGATTAAAAATAGTGGTAGTTGTAGCCAGGCATGGTAGCACACACTGGTAATTCCAGCTCTCTGGGAGGCTGAGACAGGAGGATAGCAAGTATCCAGCCCAGCTTGGACAACTTAGTGACCTAGCAGGATCTTGTCTCAAAATAAAGATCTGGGGATTTAGCTGAGTGCAAAGGCCCTGGGTTCAATTCCAGGTTAAAAAAATAAAATGATTACACACTAAAAATGGTAATGTTGGTAAATAAAAGTATTTAAGTACTTTTAAAGTACTTTTTTGGGGGCGGGTGCATAAATTGTACCAATAGGTTTTTACTTTTAAAAAAAAAAGGATGGGCCGGGGATTTAGCTCAGTGGTTTCACCACCTGCTGCACAAGCGCAAGGACCTGAGTTCAATCCCAGGTACAAAAAAGAGAGAGAGAGAGAGAGAGAGAGAAGAGAGAGGAGGAAGGGGGAGGAGCAAGAGGGGAAAAAACACACCTGGTTCCCCAGAGCAGGAGAGGGGGTGTGAGGGATTAAGATTAAGTGTTGGTGAGGGAGTAATTTAGATAATCCACACAGGAGGTGGCAGGTGGAAATGAAGGAACCAGACATCAAGTCTATAGGTCTTTGAAACAACAGATGAGGAAAAGCAAGACCAGGAATGAGATGGAAAAGCAAGATAAGGATGTGTTCTTGGGTGAGTAGCCGGACTGAATGCCAAGTAGCCAAGGCAAGGCCCCAAGCAGAAAGCATAAGAACCCTAAACCTGTAATTCAAATGCAGATTCTATCCATCTCCTGCACACCAGGGGGTGCTGCTCAGGTTTTTAATCCCAGGGAGCACTTTCCACAAAAAAAGTTAATACATTTTGGCTGCAACAAACATAGCTATACCTGGTGTTTATACACTAACCAATAACCACAGGCGCTTTGACCTGCCGACCTTATGTTCTCTCTTCCCAGCCTGGTGCCTGAGAAATGAAGGCGTGAGTTCTGTACTCCTGGGATCATCCACTCCCGAGCAACTCATTGAAAACCTCGGTGCCATTCAGGCAAGTACTGCAGCTCTTTCCTGCCAGCTCTTTCCCATGACACCAGGGAATGTCATGGTGCCTTTTAACATGTCTCCACCTCTGTACTGGGAGTGGGGGAACAAAGGCGTAAGAAGCAACAGAAAGCTTTGTTTATAGATCCAGGGTTGTCCTCTGTATTATTAACAGGCAGTGTTCCCAAAGCTAATTTCTCAGAGTGGTTCATTTCTGTAGGACAGTGCATTCCAATATTACTCCTAGCAACTGACTTCCCCGGGCTGACCATAAAAACCTTCTTACTCACCTACTTAAAATCTAATAGAAATAGGACAATATGTACATGTCATTTATTCCTTCCACAGATACTGCCAACCTTCTTTGGGCCAAGTCCCTCGTCATTTCCCATCTCCTAGCTTCCTGTTACTTCCCCCTTCTCATCGTAACGTTTAGGACAGTGAATGTCTAACTGCCTGTCTCCTCTGCTAGACTGTAAGGCTTCTGAGACCAGAGACCTGTCCCTGCTTCTCCACTGAATTCTAGTTTCTAGCATACTATATGGCCCTTAGTCAACACTCAAGAAATAACTGTTGAATTAATATTGGCTTTATTTTAAGAAGAATGGGCTCAAAAATTCTATTTGGATGTCCTGGATCCTGTCTCTCTAGAAGCAAATTCAGGAGGCCCATCCCACTCTCCCACCCTACCACCAAGGATGGCTTGTGGTCCTGGCTTTCAATAGAGCCAGCAGCAGCACTGTGGGGAGCCTCGAGGCAGAGGAGGGGCAAGCAGGAGCCAGGGGATGTTCCTGGGTGTTCTAGCTAAGCAGAGTGGGGAGGCTGATGTCTGCTGTGACTAGTCCTCTTCCCAAGGGCCACATCTCAGTCCGGAGCCTGCCCCTCTCAGCCCCACCGAAGGCCATAGGAATAGCCAGTTGCTACATGCTGCAGCAGGCAAGGACAAGTATCTGTTTCCTTCCTACTCACAGAGGAACAGAACTGTCTCACAGATTCTCCCCCATCCACCTGTTCCTGCAACAAGCAGCATTGTTAGCTCTCCTAAAAGGAGAAAGAGATTAAATAGAAGTAGGGACAAATTTAACTCCCAGTGTAAAAAAGCCCTTTTAAATAAGAGCCCAGAATATGCTGGGGGATAAATGGTGTAGACTCCCTTCCCACCAACACTTTTCTTAGGGATACAGAGCAGGGTAAAGCACCACCAACCCCCTGCTTCCAAGAACTCTGCCCAGCCCCACAATTCTTCCTGAATTCTGTGGGGTCCCTGTTTCTTCATGGAGAAGGCTCCCTCCTATGTGCTGCTCCACACAGCTGCCCTACACAGTGAGGACAGGAGAGAGGAAGAGTTTGTACATAAAAGAACTAAAATTCAATCTAATAATTTCACTAATATTTTCAGAGTACTCATTCTGTCTGGCACCAAGAAATAGGCAGTGGGAGTACTGCAATAAGTAAGAACAAGATCCTGCCTTCAAATTGCTCATGAGCTAGCTGAGAAAATCAAGTAAGAAATCTATCCCTTAATTCATTCAACAGATCTTTAAGAGCCTACTTACTATGTATCAGGAACTGGTGATACTAAAGGACAAAAGAAAACTACTCCAAGAGGCTTATATACCAGGAGATAGATAAAAATAAACACACAAAATTATTTCAGGTTGTGGAAAGAGCTACCAAGTAAATAAACAGGCTGCTGTAATAGACTAGTGGAAAAATGGGAGACTTAAATTGATGTCTGCAAAAGGCCCCTCTGGGATGTTTATTTCAAGGCCTTCCCATTTATTCACATCCATCTCACAACATTTGAAAAGCCCAGGAGTGTATTCCAGGCACCGGGAAGAACAGTACAAAGGCCTTGAGTCAGGAGGGAACTGGGCTTTTCCCAGACACTGCCAGCCTCCAGCCAATGTGGCCAATGTGTTGCAAGCCAAGAAGAAAGGAACGGGGGATGCACTGGTGTGGAGAGCAGGCACCAGATCTCCCAGGACATTACATTTCCAGGGTATGAAATTCTGTGGAGGGCTTTGAGAGATGGGACATGCTTCCACTGAATAACGATAACTTGATCTGCCACGTGGAAAGCAAAAATGAAAGTCAGGACAGCAGGCTAGGACAAGGAGGTGGAGAAAGTAAATCAATCTCACACGTTTGGAAAAGACAAACATGGCTTGGCAGGAAGAGGGAGGAATGTAGGTTTCCTATTATGCTAATTCAGGGTAATCGCCCCATCCCAGGGGAGGTCATGCTGCCAGGGGAAGGCGTAAAAGAGGCAACAGTGAGTCACTTATCTTCCGAAAGCATTTCCTCCCCACCAAAGCTCTGGCTGGTAAAGGAAGAGGCGTTCATGCTCACAGGGAAAGGGAAAGGGAAAAGGGACATTACTCAAGCAGCAAGGCTGCCACCCTGGGGGGCTTTCCCTTTTGGCTCCATCTCCACACACTCAGCACTGGTGGGACTGGCTGCAGAAGAATGGAAAGTGGAGAGTGCCCACCCTTGTAAGGAATTTTCTAGCAGGCTGGGGAGGCAGCTGCTCCAAAGGACAGACTATGCCTGAGGCATGCAAAAGCTGGAGGGGTGGACACAAATCAGATGCTCTATAGGTGGGAAAGAGGACAGAAACCACAGCTGCAGGCAGCCCGGCTGCACAGGTCCACATTGTTCCCACTTCTACCTAAAAGTGAACAGAATTGCCTCTGGATCCCCACCTCCAATGCCAACCTCCAAAGTCTCTGAGGCTCCCCATCACCTACCCAGAGAAATCCAGGCTCTTCAGCAGCCAAGCCCTTCATATCTAAGCCTATTGCCCCTAGTCCTACAACACACACACACACACACACACACACACACACACACACAAACTCCACAGAATCCTCATCTCCAGCCACCAGCAGACACTCAAATCCCCAGATATAGTGATCCATCCTCTGACTCTCAAGTGGCCAATCTTGCCTAGCAAAACCCTACTCTATCCTCACAGTACAGATCCACAGTGACTAAATTCAAGGAGGCCTCCCCTGAGTCCCCACCAGCCCAGGCACCACTAGTCAAACCTCTGCTCACTCCATGACTTCCAGCCAGGTTCCAAAACTGATATGGGGCGGGGTGGGGTGGGGAGTGGGGGGGGTAGTATGGACCTATTAAGTAGCTTAAAATGTAAAATTGTTGCCAATATTTTTAAAAACTGGGCGATTTCAGATAAAACTCTGAAGGTATGGCTCCTCTTCATTTTGTCCTTACTATACATTTTTCAGTTTTACTTAAGCACTTTTTTTTTTTTTGGTACCGGGAATTGAACTTGGGTCCTTGCACTTTGAAGACAGGCGGCGAAACCACTGAACTAAATCTCCAGCCCATTACTTAAGTACTTTTATGGGTTTTAAAAAATCTCTTTTCTACCTTAAATGTATTTTGATGTAATGAATTTTTTCTCTTGACAAGGCTAGACCAGTTTAGACCCAAAGCTTCCACCAAATCTAGTTTCCAAATTTCAGTCTCATTTTTACAATCTCACTTTTAAATAACACATTGGCTGTTTAGACCCACGGAGACTCAGAGCTGGTAGGAAACCAAACTCCTCCTTTAGCTTCAGATAGCAAAACTTTCACCGCAATCAAACGCTGCCCAGGCTGTGTAGCTCCACTATTCAGCCAAATCCTAAGCCTTCTAAGGATAGCACTTGAGTGGAGATAAGGTCACTGTGGCCAGCAGGACTGCAGCAAAGGAAGGGTGAGGCTGAAATCTCAGAATTGGTCATCATAATTGCATTTCACCACAGTCGCCACACAGGGTCAGACTTTTCCAGCAAGAAAGTCAGCCTTTGTGCCTGTCTTTAGAGTGTCATGTGTGTCCTTGGCCCACTTCCTACAATAAATCCTGGCCCTAGAGAAGCCTACTCCTTTCCCAGGGTTCCGGTGAGCATATCTTGCAAGTGGCTCACAAGGCCTCAACTCCAGTCCTCCTGCAACTACTAAGCTCCTAAAGCTGCACTTCGAGCTGCTTAAAATTATTTCTACCTGGATCAACATATACCACTACAAACTTCTTATCCCCAAATGACTGCTCCTTTGGTTTCCAATCTCAACAAACTATACCAATATCCTAGTCAGTCTCAAAACCACACCATTCTCCATGTCTCTAGGCCTTCTTCTCTCCCACTTCACTCTGCTTCCCAAGGCCGTCTCCAGCTTGTATTGCAATGCTTCTAACTCATCCCCTCTTGGCCTCCTCCAACGCATCCTTCAAACTACCTCCAGGTGTCTGAAGGACTCACTTCTGATTCAAAGTCCTGAGAGGTTCCCCACTGCCTGCAGAGTAAAGATCCAACTCCGTAAAATGGCATTCAAGGTTTGCCACACTCTACCTCAACTTCTCTTTCCTCCACTCCTACTATATCCACCCTGCACCACTCCTTGTTAGCACACTTACCTGTGATGCCTGTTAACCCTGGTCATCCTCTACTGGGCTTCCAAACACCAGTTAGAGGGAGTCTTTCCTCTATCTCTATACCAGTGCTGTCTATGAAAGCAACTTCTAGGCACGTGGCCATTGAGGTCATGAAAGGTGGCTAGTCCAAATGTAAATACACTGTGAGTGTACAATGTTCACAGAAATTCGTAGGGGTTAATTAAAAAAACAATATTTTAATTTTCCATATTGATTTCATATTTGAAATACTTTTGATATAATGGAATAAATGCATTAATTTTACTTTTTGCTTTTTAAGAAATTACCTGTAGCTTCTATTTTATTTCTACTGGATACAACTGTTCTGTATTTCTACAAACCTCTCATGCTTTTACTTATTCAGTCAATGAATAAGATCTGTGACCTCAAGAACCTTAGTCTAGTGGAGAGCTTATATTCCAGCTCTGGTTTATGAATAGATGACTTTGCTCAATATTGAGCACATGAAAACAAATGCTAACCACATTCTTCTCTTCCTGTTCTCAGGTTCTCCCAAAGATGACATCACATGTGGTAAATGAGATTGATAACATATTGAGAAACAAGCCCTACAGCAAAAAGGACTATAGATCATAAGGCAATGCATGAGCCACAGAAGCTGCATGGGTAAAATGGCAGTCTGTACCCAGCACAGACTGGTGTTACTAGCCACCCTTTTCAATCACTTAGCAGCCTGCTGCTAAACCTCTAGTGTCCCTGGATTCTCTGGTGTCTGCTGTTGCTACCACTGTGCACCTGAGTTCTAAGCACATCTGAACACTCATAACCAAGAAATCCATTCTATTTTCTTATCTTAGACTGGAGTCCCCTATCCTTGCATTGCTCTGTAGACCTCATGCTTATGCAATGGGAAAGAATATGGGGGAAAAGACATTACTTTCAGGTATTTGTTACCTTAAAGAAGGCTGTACAGATATATTTTTTCAAAAGAACAAAATCCACAGATGCAATATAAATTGCGTAAGAGGCAGAGTAGAATACTGTCATTCAGAAGTCTTGTTTGGGAGAATAAGCAGAAACACTTTTACATTCTCTTATTTCATATTCATATTAGCAAGTTTTATTTCATTGTCATTCAACAAAAATTTCTAAGAAAATCCTTTCATTACCTTTTTAAGTATTTACTGATGCTTGGTCCTATACAATTTATTTGGAGTATCTTTTAGGATTCTAAAAATCTTTCGTCCATTTACATGTAGAGATGAGAAATGAGTACTCCACTCTTCAACTCGAGATATTGTGGATAATTTATGATGGGGAGGGTTACAATGACATGGAAGCTTAAGCTTTGAATAAAATGTGCAATTGAGTTCATTTTTTACATTAAAACTTGCTTTGTACTTTCAATTGCGTGTAAATAGAACTTCTGCAAGCTTAAATATTTGAGCTTTAAAAACACACAAATGCTCAGTTTTGTAAGTAAACCTGTAAAATACCCAGAAAGGCAAATGTTCACTATTTAACTACCACTGGGACTTTTCAATATAATGCTTGGTATATCTGAGGAGTTATTAACCTAAAAATCGTAGGCTTTGTGAAAAACATGTCACTACTCAGAATATGCCATCTAAATTTTCCCAGTGAAAAGCAAAATGTCCAAGAAGCTCCTGACTCTATATTACATGCACCACAATATATGCATGAAAGCTCTTTGCATGTATTAAAGGGGCTTAGCTTTGTTGCACTCAGAATCTGAGGTATATCTAGCCCTTCCCCTATTGGCTAGCTTTTCCTTCATTAACATCCCACTTGAGAAAAACTATGAGAATATACTTTGTGGATATCTGTTAAAAGGAAGAGAACATGTCTTACTTTTTTCAGGGTTAAGAGTGGTTCTTTAATTCTATTTGGACATCTGAGGATGTGCAAGATTCTAATTTAATTATCTGGTCAGCAAGTTCCCCATAGAGAAATCACTTTGAAATTTACATTAAGAAATATATCATCTTAAAATGCTATTTTGTCATTACTTCCAGATAACTATTTCATGGTTAAGTTCTAAATCTTAAAATGTTAAGATACCAACAAATATTTCTGTTTGATCACTACTTTTTGTAGTCTGATAGAGATTTTGGATTTTTTGCCTGTGACTATCAGATTAAGGATGGGAATGGATTTTTTCAGCTGTTCATTGTGTATTCAATCCAGTGAACTACTGTATGTATAAATGAGCTGAGGCGCTATCTTAATGGGAAATGCAATTTTAACTTACTTGCTTAGAGTAATAAAAGCATTTTGTGCAATCTCACAATTTATTTGCTCTTTCATTATGAGGCATAAGCTACATATATACTTACATATGTTACCATAAAATGGGCAACAATCACCTAAATATGTTATATGTTGACAACTAAACTGCACTGAATACTCAACAAAAGTCAGTGATCAAGGCGGAGAATAAAACTATAATCCAAACATTTCTCTCTTACTAATGGAAAATATGATTACCTACTTTTTCTCTGTATTTTAGAACATTTTGCCTTTAGGTTAAGGCTTCTCAACCCTGCTTTTAAAAAAACAAAACAAAACTGCAAATCAAGGCCAAATACAAAACTACTTAGTTTTGGGAAGAGCCAAATTTTTAAAATACAAATTATCTGCTACAGTAAATATAGCAGATAAAATATTTCACAATCATGTCCTTAAGAAAAAAATTATATCCACTCTCATTGTCTTTTCCTCTTAAGAATTTCTTGGCAGAAAACATATTCAAAAGGGTCACCTGGGTGGTGGCCATCCCTATACTGATATCTTAGGCAGGAGAAATTCAAACCAGTAATCTTGTGCCTGGCTTCCGACTTTAAGAACTGACACTTCATTTTCATAAATAAGTTCCAAAAGTCATGAGGCAAATGGCAAAGTTTCAAGGAACCTTAGCCACCTGCAAAGCCACCTACTTCCTTTGATCAGTAAGAAAAACAGACCAGGACAGGTGAAAGAACATGCCTAAAATCACACTGCTTGCTGATGGCAGAACCAGGCTTAGAACTCACATACTTTGTGTCACAGACCAGTGCTTCTGTTAAGAATTTTTTTCTTCTTAGGTTTTAAAGTTTTATGCATTTCTTTATATATGTAAGAATTACTAAGTTTAAAAAGCTGGAGTATGAATCCAAATTCAGGAATCAGAAAAAAAGATGAAGTGAAAACTCAAGAAGGCAAACAGGAATTACCCATCTCCCTGAACATCTAATCCTGCTAGTCAAAAGACCCTCCCAAACTTCCTTTAATTATCCTGTTTGGAGTCTAAAGAGGCAGGACACGACTGCTCACTGTCCAAACAGATGTATCTGTAGACTGGTGTTCTCCATACATGTACATGGGTGTATCATGTCCTTTAGTGTCCCCAGAAACAGCAGTGACTGGCAAGCACATTGGAAAGAAACGGGGTAGGCAGTAAGTCTCAGCAGGTGCACACTGGCAGTGGCCTGGCATCTGCTCTTTACTATAACTGCACTATGCCTAACAGCACCTCACAGATATTTGATCAGTGACTTAAAAAATGCAGTATGCATGTGTGAAACATTAAAACATTTAATGTGAAATAATGTAATAAAAATATGTAATTATTTACTTGGCTCTCATAAAGAAGACTAGGGAAAACACAAATTTTAAAAAGCAAAGTTTAATCACATTTTAGGACTTTTCTTAAAAATTTTGTGTATGCATTCAACCTCCCTATTTCAGTTAACTTCAAATCTTGTTTCAAATTATCCTTTCCAAATCACAATAATGTACCAAATAGGACAACCTGTACATTTCAATCCAAGATTTTTATTAAATTGTAAATCAGAAAATGAAAATACGCAAATGAATGTTTTAACACTAAATTTCTGTGCATCATGACTGAGAAAATAGGAATGCAATCCCTTTGAATCCCAATTACAGCAGAATACCTTTCATTCTACTGGTGTTGGGTATGGGGTCTTTTTAAGATGGAAATTCTGCTGGAGGCTTTCACTATCAAAGTCCAATTCAGCACATCATATCTCTTCATACCAAATGGCTCTTTATGATAGAGAATACTGAGGAAAAGTTTCTGCATTTCCAAGAGCAAAGTACTAGCACAATAATTCTTAATATAAACTGTTCAACTTTGAATATACACTCATATGCACAGAAATGTATCTAGCAGTATAGAAAGAGAATATTATTAGGATTTTTTTTAAAGTGCCATACAAAATATTCAGGACAGAAAACAAATTTTGCTTACTCACTTTTCCACAAACGTTTGGTTTATTAATTCAAGAGAAATTCTACAGAGAATATTGGGCTATTTCACCATCCCACCTCACCCACAGTTTTATACTAAGACTGGTGGTGATTTTTTTCCCACCTACACAAGCATTGCCCTCTAGTGGCAATTTTTTTTTTTTTGGTACTGGGGATCGAACTCAGGTCCTTGTGCTTCCGTTGCAGGTGGCAAAACCACTGAGCTAAATCCCCGGCCCTAGTGGAAAATTTTGATCAGCTATTTAAAATATATTTGGTCCAGCATGGGTTACACTTGAAGATTTGTCAAAGAATCATTTCATCAGGTAAACAAATGTACTGGTACACAAATTCCATGCCACCAGCCAAACTAAAGATATAACAAAAATGAACCTCTTATGTGTTACCCAACTGTACTTTGCAGTCAATCTCTTACCTCCTATTCAGTCCACATTAGCTAACGATAGCACTCAGGTAATAATGCAGCAAAGAAAAGTAAAGAATTGCCAACTTCTAGAAGAACTGATGAAAAGTAAACCACAACTGTAGACAATGACAATCTGGGTCACAATGCAAATGCATTCCAGCCCCGGCTTTTCTTAAAAAGCTCTTGGAGGCAGCCCACCAACACATCCGGTAGCACATAAGTAAATGCTGAATGAATACCTGTTTAAAAAGTTATAAATAAATATCATTTATAAAGTTCACCTTAAATTTACAAGTGAAAAACTAAAGATCAGCAATACATTTCCTTTTGAGGTACAACTTGTAGGAAATTTCAATTCATGGTACAGGCAATAAATGATAGTATCTGTACACACACTAGTTAAAAATGCAAGACTGCTCTCAGCTGGACTCTCTAGGGCTGAAGAGATCAATATTTTGTCTAACTTGTGGACTAAAGAGTCAAACTTAAGTCCTAGTGGAAAAATGGTGACAAACACACCACTGCAAATTCCTTGATGAATTCTTAGAATTCCAGAATTAAGTTCACAAAAATTACTTTGGTCTTTTACATGTCAATATTCAGGAAAGAGGTTTTCTCTCATAACATTCTTCCAGTGGTGTGAAACCATGCTCATGGAAAACAATGATTCCAATGACAACGTATAAAACCAACATGGCAGGGTCAAGCTGACCTCTGTGGCCACCCAGGGCCAGTCATACAGCTGAAGAGTGTGTGCTTTAACCCTGCAGGCCAACTCTCATAGCCCTGTGCACTATTTTTAGGTTACTTACTACCTTGGTGGCCTTTCTTCTTTAAAAAAACAAAGTGGGGGGGGGGGGGTCTTAACTAACAAATTCAGAGCCTTGTAAACATGAGGCTTCTGTTCAATCCCCTGGGAAGAGGATTCATTCTGATATTTACAGTTCAAAAAAAGTTGTAATATTGTGCTTGGAACATAGAGAACCAGTTATTAACTTCTTGCTACTATTATAAATAATAACAGCTCAGCCCACAGGTTACTGTGACCTCTGACAGATCAAGGAAATAAGTTATTTTCTCCACTTGTTATTTCAGCACATTACAAACAAGTCTTCTTGCCTTTTAATAAATGTTCTGGTACTCTATGAATTTCCCTTTCAATTCATTTAATTTCACCAATCTGTCAAAAAGAGCCAATAAACAAATAATGAATTACATTCTGTTACATTTTTTTAAACCTTCAAACTCCAGACATAAAAACATCTTGTGTGTCTCTCACCCTGACCACCCATAATACACAGCAGGGTGCTAAGCCGACATGTCTACTTGGAGCCAGTTGACAGGAGGGCGATGAGTCCTGATGAAGCACTTATGGATAAAATGTAGTTCCTATAAGAATTTAAGGTTAAGGAATATTAGTTTTTCAACCAAATAAAAGAGTCCATCTCTTTGGAATGTACTGTTTCCCCCGCAACACTCAGTATAATCAAAATGATGTGTAGCTGTCTGTAAACATGGTTTACAAGAATTAAAAATATTCCACAGGAATGTGTTCCGATTTTTAAAATAAAACACTTTAAAACAAAGCTAAACCTAAACAGATGATCACTAAGAATACAACCAAATCCCATTTAACCTTCAGAAGAGCTGATCAAGGAACACCTAAGGAAGAGACACTTCTGCCTGCCTTCCCCAGTAGCAAAGGAAAATAAGCCTCCTGTCAATCAGTGCCTTGCCACAACTGGCTTATGAAAAAGTTCATAGCTATTCTCAGACTCAGAACTAGGCCATTTTTTGACAAACCATTGTAGTTTTCCCAGAAGGGGTGTCTGATATTATATACATCACAATCTCCAATTGCTAAGTCTGGCTGCACATTCCTGGATAACACCTTTAAGAAATTACAAATTGTGCTTACTTAACTACACAGGCCATCCACCCAACCTCAAAGTCCCAAAATAACAGCAGATAAAATATGCTTATGCCAGGAGTGATCAAAGAAGGGAAGTTTGCTTTGACTCCTTGGCACTTTTAAGTCACATAATCAAATACACAGTACTAGACTGCTTCATAATACTTGTGATTTATCATAAAGTCACAATTTACAAACTTAAAAAAAATGTTAACTCAAACCCCAAACTATTCTTTTAAAGGTCCAGAAACTTGCCTGAAGTCAGTGCTACTTAATGGACTGATTCCCAGAGCAGTTTTTCTTTCCTTTACGACACCCAGTAAGTCATAACTAATACTACTGTTTCTAGGCAAGTGAAATAGTTAATCAGCCTTCTAAAGGATACACTGTGGGATTGAAGTTCTTCAGTATAAAGAAGGAAGCAACAATGACCAAGACCAGGAACAAAGTGTTGTTATAAAAGATGGAAAATGTTGTAGCTTCATAATCAGCAACTTCATTCTTCTTCCACAAGATTCTAGAGACACAGAAACAAGTCAAACAAGTTATAAATATGACTAAAAACTTTAAACACCACATGGCTCTCATTCATTTTTAAGTTTTTCCTTAAGCGTTCAAGGGTGAGAATCCATTTTCAATAAATTTAGTCAGAATTATCCCCTTTCTTCCACTGAAATGGCTATTTTGCTCTCTTTTCTGATGTTGGTGGGTATGTCACAATTTTGTCAGCCAGGGCTATGGAGAAAGAGACTGCAGCTGAAACAGCCATCTTTTTCCCGCACCTAAAATATGCTCTTGATAGCACTGGACCAATGGAAACAGGCTTCAGTAGCCATACCCTGGCTTGAGGCTCTAGTATATCCTATGGAGTTCCGCATTCAATTTCAACCTGAGAAGACAATCCTCAGGACTAAAACTGTTTGTGGCCTCAAAGAAGTACACTATTAGGCATCTTTCCTTAATTCAAAGATTCAGCTTTATCATAAGAGGACTTTCAAGTTTGTAAAACCCTTTTTACTTTTTATTTTGCTTTACTTGTTCTGATATTTCATCTTATATTTTGCTAGTACTTCATCAATCTTTTGTTTTAGCCCTCCACATAACCAAGAAGTTCCAGGGTGCCTCGGAATGGCTCACTGTGTTACTCTTGGTTAATTAACTCTGTAAAGCAGTTTTTAAAAGGGTAGGTTGTGAACCATTAGTGGGATATGAAATGACCCGAGTGGACCATTAAAAATATGAAATAGGAAAGAATACAAAAATATTAAAGACTGTACCATACACGGTAGGGTAATTATTATTAAGTGAAACATTTTCATGTACATAAATGAGTGTTATTTTGTCAACAGGTAAAATACATTGTTTCACTGTGGGTCCTTATCAAAAAGACTGTAAGGCACAGCTTGCAGATGCTTTGGCTGAGAAAAAGATACCATTCTGTGGTGCCAGATGACCCATCCTCTTACACCCTCACACACCCTAATGGCAATGCACATGGCAGAAGTGTTTCACTCATTAAGTGTCCTAATCCAAGGCCAACAAGCTTGGTTATAAAAGGTGAAAGAGCTAACGGGCCTTATCTTCATCATCAGAAATGTACAATCTGTAACACATACGCCCTGTTTCCTTGGTTCAATAGATACTATGAACCTAAAAAATTTTCAATGTACTCTTAAGTTTGGGAGAAAAGAAAGATGCTACATTAAGTAAAGCTATCAAATATGAAACCCATTCTGATTTCAAAGAAGTTTAAATGTAAACTTAAAAAAAAAATATATATATATATATATATATATATATATATAAAACTTAAAATTGGCCAGGCATGGTGGCACACATAATCCCAGTACTTGGGAGGATGAGGCAGGAAAACTGATACAAGTTCAAGACCAGCACAAGACCAGCCTGGAAAACATAGTAAGACTCTGCCTCAACACACACACACACACACACACACACACACACACACACACACACACACAGAAAATACATTTCACCATCTTTAGACTGATCAAAGAAAGCAATGCATTTATTTTTAACACAAAACCCAATGAAGACAGGGTCCTTAAGTAATCTACTACCATGCCTTTACTCTGATTAAATTACCAAATCTCCAACGGATTTCTCCCTAGCTAGCTCCCTTTCTGTCATGTTCTGAATCAGAATCATCGTCAAAATAGTTTTGATGAAAGAAGGTCCAATCCATTAGGTTACCTTAGCTCCCAATTATTACCACGTGTCCTTCAGTGTATACAAGTCAGGACCTGTCTGACAGCCTTTGGAACTTTTCTGGCCTACCCATATACTCGTTACTTTGATAAAAATTAAACCCCTAAATGTCCTCTTTTCGAAGCTTCACTGACAGAAAAATCTAACTTGGGAGAATACCTGGGAGAATACCTCCCAAGGAGTCACTCTTCCAGGAAATGCTTCCTGCAACAAGAGAAAAGCTGAGACCCAACAGCAACTGTTATGACCAGAAAAGGTTAAGTAACTGGTCATCAATAAGTCAAAAATAAATAACACTCACCCCTGGAGCAAACATTTATGGATCTTCAACTGCCTTCTGCTTATTTCTATCCTTAGATGAATGGATATTTTAAAGTACTTTCAAAGTGGCATGGAGTATATACTTCAAATGATTGTAGATGGAGCTTTGGGATACACAGATCTAGGAAAGAGCTGATGAGGCTTCCCTTAGATCAAATCTCTTAGAAGTAATGTTTCTTCTGAGAAACTTAGCAAATCTTGGTTTTTTTAATAATTTTATTGGTACATTTTAGGTATACAATAAAATGACATTTATCATTGAAAATTTGTACCTCTACATAATCACTCTTCGTTCTTATTTTTTCCCCATTCCCCTACCGTCCCTTCAACCCCTCCATCCCTCCCTATTTACAAAGACTGTTTCCATTTTTTCATTTTCTCACCTTAATTCCATTCCCTTCTTTCCTTTCCCCTACCCCTCCCACTTCCCCTTCACCACTTTTCTTCATATTTCACATTATCTATTATACCTTTTAGTACTTATTTGCATTTTCAGTTTCTCACATTAGAGAAACTATTCGGTATTTACACGTGTGTCCTATTTATTTCACTTAGGAGTACTGCCTCAATGTGCATCCATTTAGCTATGTCTCTAATTTTTTATTTTTTATGGCTGAGTAGTACTCCATTTTATAAAAAACATACCTTTTCTTTATCCAGTCTCCAGCTGATGCGCAGTTGGGCTGTTTCCAAGTTTTAGCTATTACAAACTGTGCTGCTATGAACATGGGTGCACATATATCACTGTGATATGACTCTTTTAATTCTTTGGGGAAGATACCCAGCAGGGGAATAGCTGGGTCAAATGAGACTTCCAGTCTTAGTTCTTTGAGGTATCTCCATACTGATTTCCACAGTGGTTGCACCAGTCTACACTTCTACCAGCAGTGGAGCAGGGTTCCTCTCTCCCCACAGCCCTGCCAGCATTTGTTATTGGTTGATTTCATGATAGCAGCCATTCTTTCTGGGGTGAGGTGGAATCTCAGCGTTGTTTTCATCTGCATCTCTCAAATGACCAGTGATGTTGAACATTTTTTCATATGTTTATTAAACTTAGCAAATCTTAATGAGAGCCTCAGCTCTCAATTTTATTACAATCATCAGTACAGGCCTGGTTAAAACTATCCACTGTGGATTTTGTGAGAGAATTACTAACAGTACAAATTTCTACTGATAACAAGGACAGAAATTTTATAATATTCTCAGCCTGCATTTTATACATACATGAAATACTCACCTTACCCTACTTTGAAATACCTAATCTATCATATGGCAAAGAGGTTTTATTACCAAATCCAATTCTGACCTATCAGAAATGACTATATAAACACTAGACAGATTCTAAGACACGTCCCAGGATTAAGAACAAGTGCCAAATCAAATCAGGCAAGTCTGTGGTGGGCAAGTGCCATCCCAGATAGAATCATCACCCAAAACCCTTAACAACTGTAACAAGCATTTTTAAAGTTGAGTGGCTATGATATGCACCCCAGTTCAAGCAAAACTGTTCTAACCAATACAATTCAACAATAACAAAACTTTAAAGTGTTCTAGATTCTCCTACCTCTATTCCTACACGAAAATACGCAATCAGAAAGCTCTGCAGACAGACCTCATTACAGCTGTTTCCTGCAAAAAAAGGCCCTCATTGTCATGACTTTAATATTGTGCCTTCAGTTGTATAAAGGATCTAAAGGAGATAATCACTTCATTAATGTTTTGGTGTCATTCAACAATGTAGAAGGCATTGTTCATTAAGTTACTCAGTGTTCCTACATAAGGATCCAGTTGATAACATCCTCCCAAGTCTCAGTGCCAGGAAAGTTTCTTTTCAGAAGGACGTGCATGCTGTTTGTCTTCAGACAATGAAACCTGTTATAACTGCAGATGCTTTCCTGGGCACCTGAGAGCTTGGAGCTACATTTAGTGCTCAAACACTAACTCACTCCAGGGTCCTTGCTCAAATACCTTTTCTTTTTTCAAATTGTTTCTGATCTTTATAAGTTATGACTTTAATATTTCAAGTTCCCATAGGAGCAAAGTGTGGTAAAAATTCTGTCCCACAAAGCACCCTGCTGATAGTGAAACTTAAGATACATAAAAAATAAGCAAACTCATGACTACTAAACCATCTGGCAACTCTTAAGCATAAATTTTCTCAGTCATTCAGGGATGTAGGCTACTCAAATGTTAGATTGTTTAATAAACCTTCAACGAGCAACTGGCAGAAAATATTGAGAGGGAGGCTAACTAACATGACACAGAACCAGGCAACAGAAGACGACCCAGTTCTTTCTTTTCCCTAACCAATGCTTCCAGTTTCCATGCAAGAACTGGATGTCCCTTGGGAAGCTCTGGACCAGAAATACCACCACCTAGAATTGCTCACATGTAACATAATGTAAACCCTTCAGACTCTGAGGGATTAGGTGACATGTTCAAGGTCACATAAATATCAACAACAAAGACTACATACAACAAAGCTCTGTCTTCTCCTAAATTCCAGCAGAGCAGTTATAAGTAAAGCACTCAAGTCAGATTTCCTATACTATCATACATCCACTATGTACTAATCTACAGCCCTGGGCAACTTACCAGTTTTCTGTGCCTTGGTTTCTCTAGGTGCAAAATGGAGCTAACAGTAGTATCTACCTCATTCTGTAGAACAAACTAACTGATATGTAGCTCAAAGAAAAGTATCTGGTGCTAATAAAACCTCAGAAAGTCAGCTATTACTATTCTCATTGCTACTGCCACAATTCCAAAATTTACCTTCAATTCCAATAGCCATACTCTAAGCAAAAATCAAAAGCTTATTTTTTTCCAATGTACCCCCTTTTTCGATTACCACTGACACTTTAAATAAGAAGTCAAACCTTTCATCTTTCTCCTTCCGAGACATCTTTCTATTATCAGCTTCAGAAAGTTTTCGAGTCACTTCTTTGGAAACAGCATCCTCCCTCTTCTGTGCAACCCTGGAAGGAAAAGACAAAAAGAGAAAAGTTTCCACATGTTCCAGGGGTGAAGAGCACACTCAAAGAACACTCTGTACTCATATTCTGTATTGGCAACTAAATGATACTTTACATTTCAAGAAAATAAGCTGCACAGAAAGTTCTAAGTTTATTACACTGTACTAGCCAAAAGAGGAGTTCAAGAAACTTCTAAGATGTGGTTCATTAGTTATTAAACTCTCAAGATGTGGTTTATTAGTTGTGCTTTGATTTCTGTTTAAAAGAGACATTTTTCCAAAGTTTGGGTATTTAATATGGATATAAAAGTCAAATGTTATCACCACAATTATGAATCATTATAACTGTATTTCATTTTAACCTATAATTTATTCAACAGTTGCTAAGGCATCAGTAAATGATAACTGATTTCAATTCCAAGTAAATTACAGGAGAGAAAACTTGACTTAATAAACAATTAGAAATAACAGCTGGAATATCTTAAAGTTATGCTTTTAACCCCACTCCAAAGGATAATTTCATGTTAAGAAACAATACCACATGGTCAGAAACGGACCATACCACTTCTAGTTAAATTAACCCCTGGTTTGAGGGTTCCACCAAAAGTTAATTAGGAGTCAGCCAGAAAAGACTGGAAATGTTAATCAAGAACTCAGATCAGGGACCAGGGATTTAGCTTGGTGGTGCTGCCACCTGCCTCACAAGCGTAAGGTCCTGAGTTCGATCCCCAGTGGCAAAAAAAAAAACAAACTCACATCAGAATCTTCAGTGCCAAGTTATATGTAGAAAAAACTGAATGTATATTCATCAAAAAACAATAGATGAATTTTATCAGATGGGGCTCTTAGTGAAAGAATAAAATTTAAATTACGATGAAATACAAAAAGCCACTCATCATCACAGCATCTAAATTCAACATAGTATATTTTTCATAACCTAATAACTAGTTAGCCATAAATATAGAAAAAGGAGTAACTGACCATAAGCAAAATTTAACAAATTACCTACCAGTCCCACTACAAAAACAATCAGCACACCTGCAATCTCAACACTCAGGAGGCTGAGGCAGGACTGCTGTGAGTTCAAGGCCAGACTGGGTTGTGTAGTGAGTTTAAGGGCAGCCTGAACTGCACAGCAAGAGCCCATCTCAGAAGGAAAAAAAAAGAAAACCCAAAACAATCAAGATATTATCCCAGTAAGATATGGGAGATGGATGTAGAAACTTGTGCACTTTGCAATTAATCTCTCATTACTATACTGCATATGGTTTTGGTCACGATACTGAGGAAAACTGGAGAAATCAGAGTGAGTTCCATGAAAGAAAACTGAAGATCATTCAAGAGAGTAAATTTCAACCCTGATTCAAACACAAGCACTTCTGGGTTACAATTTAAGCATAAATTGTGACTGATTTACCTATAACCGCATCTCTAGCTCTCTCACTCAAGAACTGAGTTAGAGCTGATACTTTTCTAAAGAAAGCTGTCAGCTCCAATGAACGCTTTCTCTAAAAAGATTCAAAGTTACTTAGAAAAAACTGCCCAAGAAAAATAGGCAAAAGGAAGTAAGCTCTAAAAACCTAAAGGAAGGGCCAGGGATTTAGCTCAGTGGTTCTTCTGCCTGCCTTGCAAGCATAAGGTCCCGAGTTCGACTCCTAAAAAATAAAAATAAAAAATCTAAAGGAAAATGCAGCGAAGGGGACAGACAGCTATCATTTAAAGAGATACTTTAGGGCCTAACAAGGCACTTTTACTCCGAAGATCCAACTTCACTTGACTAATTTTTTCACTTGAATAATTTTATTATGTAAAAACTGTCTTGGGCCTGGGATTTAGCTCAGTGGTTCCACCACCTGCCTCGCAAGCGCAAGGACCCGAGTTTGATCCCCGGTACCAAAAAAAAAACAAAACTAAATTTTCAGACACTTCTTTCATTCCTAAAAAGCCAGGCTCTGACGGCAGAGATTCCTCTTCAGCAGACCAGGCACTGAATGTTTCTTGACGATAACATCAGACTGCTTTGTTTTTTCCTCTAAAAGACCTACTGAAGAGACAGGCATGGTTTTACGGCAAAATTCTCTTAGCTGAACACCAAAAATACAACTGTCAGAGCCAGGGATTTACATCAGTGGTTGCACCGCCTGCCTTGCAAGCGCAAGAGCCTGAGTTCGATCCCTGGTACCAAAAAAAAAAAAAAAAAAAAACAACTGTCAGGGTGCTAGGACACAAACTATCTTCAAGAGTTAGCTATCATTATGCATCTTTAAAACAAATGATCAACTGTTCATGCGATAAATCTTCCTAAAAGATTAACCAGATAACTAAGTAATTTCTCTTCTAGGTCTACAATTCTATATTCACATACCAGATGCAGGACAACCACACTAGGTTTACCACAACTAAAAATGGTCCTATCCTTTAGGGATGTGAGAAAATAAACCTCACTTAGTGCTTAATGCTTTATAACAAGATGGAGGTCACTCCACTGGCCTAGCATTCAGCCAAATGAGATAATCAATTTATAATCCAACTGTTTTTGTATTTTTTTTTTACATTGGTATGTCAGAAATTTTCAAGAATTGATAGTAATAATATAATAATAATATTTAACTTTTTACATAGGCAAGATATATGCCCAATACCACACACTTCAAAGTAGCAGAGGTGGCACTGGACTGCCGGCTGACTCTGAAGCCATTTCCCTCTACTACCATTAGCTACTAGGACTCAGCAGCTCACTGGGTCTTTTCCCAGGCTGGCCTCAAACTCAGTGATCCTCCTGCCTCAGCCTCCCAGAGGGCTGGGATTACAGGCATGTACCACCACTCCCAGCTCTCGCTGGGTCTTTGGATCATAACCATTTTATAAATCTGTAGTTTGTTGGGGGGTTTTTTGGTATAGGGGATTGAACTCAGGACCTTGTGCTTGCAAGGCAGGCGCCGGAACCACTGAGCCAAATTCCGGGCCCAATCTGTATTTTTAATCACTTTTTAAAAATTAATTTTATTGGTACAATTTAAATATACATAACAATCATATACATCAAAGGAGGTTTGTACCTGTACATAATATATCTTGACTCCTCTTTCTCCTAATCCCATCCCCTACCTTCAAACCCTTCTCCCCACTTATTTACAAAAGCTCTGTTTTCATCCCCTCCTTTCCCTTTCCTTTTTTTTTTTAAGTGAAATAAATTGGACACATATGTTTAAATATCACATTGTCTCTCTGGTATGAGAAACTGAAAGGGTAAATAAGAACAAAAATGTATAAAAGATAATATGAAATAGGAAGAAACTGTAGGAGTTTTGATGTCAGAATTAAGACTTTAAATTAGAACTATGACTTAAAATTCACTCTAAGATTCCATTATCAGAGAGTCACTGAAATTTTACTGAACTAAATGTACCATTATCTGTTACACAAGACATACGGGTATGGTGGCGTACAGCACTCAGGAGGCTGAGGCAGGAGGACTGCTGAGAGTTCGAGGCCACCCTGGGCTACATAGTGAGGCCCTGCCAAAAAAAAAAACAAACACAAGAACAGCAGCAACAAAAAGACATAAAGCAAAAGACACAGCAGTTGCCCTCAAGAAATATAAGGTAGAAATGAGAAGGTAAAAAGAAAACAGCTTCGATTTCAAAGAGGTGAATTAAAAATGGCATGCAGAAGAAGTTAAAATGTTAAGCACCAAATGGTCCGAGTTCCAAGAGGATTATAAAGGATAGGTCAGGCAAGAGCCCACTTCTGAGGGTTTCCCTATCCGCAGATGGCCATGCCTCACAGGAATACTGTCCAGATCAGCAGAGGCTGAGACAGGTTGAATCCAGGAATGGCAGCTGTCAAAAGGGCTGCCAAGTACAAAGATGACAAAGATGACCTGATTACTCTGCTGGTCTATCAGAACTGTAGCCATGAAACTGGAGCTCCTATGTCTCCAGAATGACGGCAAGGAAGCTGCTGAGGCCACTTTCAACTGCTAAGGCCATTTATGGTCATTTCTACAAAAAAATCTCTGTTAACTGACATCATTCCAACAAAGTACTATTCCTCTTCACCCAAAGAGACTAATGCCAGACATAACAAAGCAAAGAAATGATAAAAGTCAGGAAACATTTCTCTGGAAGTTTCCTAGGTCTCAAAATAACAGACATACAAGAATAGAAATGAAGAGATAATCCTAAATGGCACAAGACACATTCAAAGGGTGACACAAAGGCTGAGTCAAAAGAACTAAGTCCCCCGCCTGGGATTTAGCTCAATGGCGCCGTGCCTGGCTGGCAAGCGCAAGGTCCTGAGTTCAATTCCCGATACCAAAAAAAAACTAAGTTCCAATTCTGAAAGATGAGGCTAAATTCATAGGAAGGAGGCAGATGCCCCACATTACAGGAGTCTGGAATAATCTGGCCTGAATACATTAGAAAAGGAAGGCTGTGATGAGTTAAGACAGTGACAGTATAAAAAAATGATATCAAATTAGAAGGAATATAAAAAAAATTAAAATTTAAAAACTTAAGGAATATATACTCCAAATGCGATAAAACAAGGATAATGCCTGGATGATAGAAAAATTGCAGAATAACATTTATATAGTACACAGCAGGGTGGGTCCTCAACTTTTTTGAGATCAGTTGGAGGGAGACTGCTACAGCAATCCAAGCAAAAAAATGTTCTAACTACAGAGAATACTATGGAAATGAAAATATAATTTATACATAAAGCATTCCAATACTTAAAATCTCAGCAAAATTCCAATTGCCTTTACAAATTACTTCCAAAGAAATACAAAACCTAAAAAGCCCCAGAGACAGAAAAGTCCTGCTGTCCCAAAAGTATGCACAAAAATAACTTCAGAGGGCACCTTTTCAAATTAAACATTAATTCACACCTGCTTCCCATGAGGACCATAGCACTCAGATATATTAAATTCTCATCTTTCCTCAATCTAGACTCTTAATGTTCTCCTTTCACTCTCAAAATCTATTTCCCATTTTTATCATATCATTCATTTTTACTGTGTCAGATGGATCACTGTTTTTCCTTCAATTAGTTAACAGTTCTTAGCACGAATGTGCCTTCCCCAAAAATATATATGCATATGTATTTCATATTCATGCTTACTGAAATTAACACACCTACAAAATGACCTTTAAGACATCCTATTTAAAAAAATGCAATATGTTGTACATACTTTCACTTGAAAAATATACTTACTTGTGCTTGAGAACAAATTTTACATTCTTGTATGCAAAGGCTACCAAGTAAGTGCTTACTAGGGTCATCACACTATACAGAACAGCAGACTGAATAAGATCCATGTGCCATATTCTCCAATATAACCCTGAATTAAGATAAAAGGAACAAAACATTACTACTTCATTCCAAAGGCCTGCTGAATCAATTATAGTTAAGCTTGGTGGTAAAACACAGTTAGGGTTAGGGAATCCAGTACAGTATCTGAATCTCTTCAGAAGTGAGACATCCAGTAATAACAGTGACAGTCACAGTTTAGAACTTTCCTAGTTCAGAACAATTTTTAAAACATTGCCTTCCTAGCCTTAGTACAGATGAGATTTCTACTTCTAAAGTAAGAACAAACTCTGCCTCGACATAATCACAAGACTTCGAATTTCATTCATCGGGGTACTAGTATGCTAGATCCAGGCTATTCTAAAATGCCACGTGTAGTCCCAAACCATCAGTTTGCTTGCTGACGTGGCTGTTATCTGAAATCAAAGCAGTGCTTTGCCAGGCCAGTGAACCATGGGGGCCCACACCACATAACTGCACGCTGGGTTTTATAAGGCCTAAAAAGAAAATACATTTGGATTTGATTACAAACAACAGTGAAACGAAGTGCAAGAGCCAGAAAATTCAAATTCAGGAACCCTGAGCACTGAAACTGATCTTGGCCTAGTTTCCAGTGTCTCATCCAAGTGAGAATTAGAACTGCTCTCAGTAGGATTATTTATGTCTAAACAAGGTAGATCCCTGACCCCTGGCATTTTCATTTGGCAAATTAGGAAAATGATGCTAAGCAGTGGGAAGTGGTTCACCTACGGATACACTCCTAATTCAGTATGAGGATGATCTGGTAGGTTTCTCACTTAATCCATTAGCTTTTCCAAAATAAACAACGCTGTAGGTGTAAGAACTCCTAATGTCAAATTGACAGCTGTGTGGAAAGGTCAGCAGGCAATAAGCTTGAGTACCGGCTACGCACGTTCTCAGCCCGGTTGTCGGTTTAATACAGATTCCGGGCCGCCATCGCAGAACGAGGGAAGCAATCCCCACCTGGGGCCCGGGAACACAAGTACTTTTAAAAAGCGCCACAAGAGCCTCGCCGGCGACGCCGCCCAGCCAGCCTCAGCCAGGAAGTCCGAGGCACACAGAGGCCGCATGCTTCCCCCCAGATCGCCGCGAGTCGGGGAGTGCGCGGGCCTCAGTCTGCGCAACCTGCCACGTCCTCGCCCGCCCGCAGCCTCCCGGGCCCGCCTCGTTCCCCGCACTCACAGATGGGGATGGCAGACACGATAAATGCGTTCCCGAAGAAAAGCGCGGAGGACTTGGCCGACAGATTGCGGCTAAAATCCTGCAGGAGCAGGTCCTCCTCCGACTGCTGCTTGGAGCCGCCTTTGGGAGCCATGGCGGAGCAGGAGCCGAAGGCCGGGAAGAGCAGCCGGACTCAGAGTCGCCGGAGGCCCCTGGCCCCGCCCCCGCGGCCGCCGTATCCGTTCACCACCCGTCAGCGCTGCGTGTAGAGGTGGGACTTGGCGCTGCACAGAGCAGGGTTTCCCAGGATTGGCCAGTCTGCTGCGGCTCCCCAGGCTTCCCCGTGTGATTGGGCGAGGGGGCAAGACTTCCGGATTCCTGGCCTTTCACGTGACTCGGAGTTGTAGTTTTAGTGGGTACTTTTATTTTTAATTAACAAAACTTTATTGTCGTTCCACTTCAAACCTCTTGACAGACTCCTGGGTTCCCAGTCTTTAGAATTCAAAAATAAAAATCTTTTTGAACCCCCCTTGTCATATATTCATTAATTTAGCAAGTACAGTACAGTATGTGGCTAGTATCTTCTGTGAGTTCTCAGCACTGGGGGCAATAGCGGAGGACATAGAGAATCCTATAGCTAACACGTGTAAAATCTGTCGTCCTTTACCACATGCAGTATTTTATTACATACCTTCAAGAATACTAGGACATGCACATCATTACCCCCACAACAGATGAAGAAGTTGAGGGTGGGAGATTGGAGGTACTACTCTTTAGGATGTAGACTCTTCATGGAAACAACCGGCTACCCTTGTACAAAAAAAAGAAGAATATGTCGTCATTGCTTGTAAAGACCTCAACAAGGTCATGAGTTCCTCATGAGGAAGAAATGATCTCAAAATGAAGATGATATTTAACTGTACCTAATACATTCACAGATTACTACTATTGTGTTGCTTTCAACTAAATCTTTAGATTAGGATGTCTTCCAAAACGTGCACTCTGAGGAAAGAATACATTGGCGAGGCAGGACTCTTTCTCTGAAGCCAGAATGATTGAATTTACCTAGCACAACTAGATGCCATTCTTAACATCAAAATTATCGCTTTTTCTTCAAAAAAGGATATTCAACATCACTCTCAGCAAATGCTTTTCTTTATATTACTGAGGACACCCCAGCGTATCAGGCAAAATTTCCTCAATCTCCAGCTTTGTAGATATTTTTTCTTCCAGCTTTGTAGATATCTTTTCCTCTCTGCTTATCCAAATTGCAACTGACCTGCATAGGCTCTATCCTAATTGGGCTGTCTTCAATTTGTCAATCTATTCTCTACACAAGTACCAGAATGAGTTTTCTGAAATACAAATCCATTACCTACAACAAATACTCCCAAATGCCAGAAGTTTTCACCAATTCACCACAAAATTAGAAAGGAAAAGACCGTCTGGTATATTTTTCGTAAAACTAAATGCATTGATTTGAGAATATCTGGGTTTTATGTCCTTTTTGGATGTTAAAATGCTCTTTCTTTAATACGTGGTGGTAATTGAAAAAGAAACGTTTTTCTCTTTATACATTCTCCTCTCTCAGTTTTTCCTACTTAGTAAATCACATCCTTTTTTTACTCACTTTCTCTGTTTAAAATCCTAGGTTTCAATACAATTTTTTTCCCCTTCTCCATCTATAACCAATTTATAAACAGAAACTTTTGGATCTGCCTCCATAACAAGATTTCCTTCTGGCTATTTATAAATCAAAGATGTAAAAAGATGGCCTAAGGGCTGGGGATTTAGCTCAGTGGTTCCAGCACCTGCCTCAAAAGCACAAGGTCCTGAGTTCGATCCCCGGTACCAAATTAAAACAAAAAAAAAAGATGGCCTAAGATAAAAATTGGAAAACTGTAAGATCAAAAAGGACAAAATCATCAGTATATTTCTTAAAAAGAAGAAGAAAATTGGAAACAATAATAATAAGGTTAAGAAGAATTATGCCTGAGAAATATTTTAACAATTAAAATAGGAAAGATAAAGTTTGAAGTGGTAATTAAATAAAATGTTAAAATTTAAGTGATCAAAAAAAATTAGCTGAAAAAAAACTGTGAAACTAAAGAGACTAACTATAAATAGATGATAATATAAAATAGTAGAAATTTTCACAGAAGTAAAATAAACTATGTTAATCAATGGCGCTTATGACAAAGAAGGTTTTGGAGGGCCGGGCATTTAGCTCAGTGGTTGCGGTGCCTGCCTCACAAGCACAAGGTCCAGAGTTTGATCACCAGTACCAAAAAAAAAAAAAAGGTTAGCACACTTCAGATACTGAAGCAATGTTTTCTGGCCCCAAAATTACCTAATTGTTTCTGAAGACCAGCAACATCTATGAACCTGGTTTTCATAGGCATGGGGCACTAGACAAACAGGGTATACATTGTGCTGAAGAACAGGCGAAGAGGCAGCCAATAAATTCAATTCAAATAAAGATTTACGATAAACTGTTCTCATTTCAATATAACTCAACTATATGAAGGAATCAGGTGGATTTGATTCTATACCAGCCCAATTTAATCTGTAGATTTCAGATTTATCATTTCTGCTTTATCACTTTACACTTACCAGATTGGGTAAAATTTTTAAGCAATCATATTAATTGCTGTCAGGGGTATATAGACAGGAATTTTCTCTCATCCATTCCTGATGGCTTTGTGGAAGAAAGTCCGGCAAGTTAGCAATCTATATCCTTTTCTGCAGCAGACACTGTAAATTGCCCAACCAATAAAGAAAGCCACTGCTAGCTTTTCACTGGGCCTTTAAAAAGAATAACAAATGGATCATCTAAAGGAGTTGAAAAAAAAGAGAAAAAAAAGGTTCCCCTCTTTTAAAGCCCATTTGAAAATGTAAATCTCATTATGGAAATAATTTTGAAAGAAGACATAGAAGACTTACATAAGTCTCTAGGTTTAACATTTCAATTCTCACCTGCAAGATGACTGACTCAGTCAAACTACATTTTTCAGGCACATAATGATTCAACAAATAATGATTGAGAAGGTACTACGTGAAAGATACTATGCTAGACCTTGTAAGTAACCAAATAACAATCATTATTATGATTGCAATAACCAGTGTTTACTGAGTCAAGCTCTGGGCTTGGTCCTTCACATGTATGGCCTGATTTAATCCTTACAACAACCCTATGAAATGTGTTGTTATTATTATTATTATTCCTATTTATCAGATGAAGAAACTGAGACAGATGAGTAGAGTAACTCACTTAAGATTCCAAGGCTAGTAGGTAAGTGGTGGAGTCACTTTACAAACCCAGGCAATATGATTCCAGGATATATGATGTTAGTTACAAGTGAATTCCAGTCTTTTCTATGCTGGTGGGATCTCTGATTCCAAGGATCTGCCCCCAAAAACCCAATTTTGAGCCACCAACAGCTCTTCCTTCCTTCCTTCCTTCTTTCCTTCTTTCCTTCTTTCCTTCCTTCCTTCTTCCCTTCCTTCCTTCTTCCTTTCCTTCCTTCCTTCCTTTCTTCCTTTCTTCCTTCCTTTCTCTCTTTCTTTCTTTCTCTTTTTTTTTTCTGTCATATTTTGAGACAAGGTTTTACTCTGTAGCCCAGTCTTAGCTCACAACCCCCTGCCTCCCCTGGGATGACAGTCATAAACCACCATGCCTAGCCAGGGCACTTTCTTGTGTACCAGTTGCCATGCACACTGCAGCTCTGGCCAATGCATCCTTGGACAGGTAGGATCCTGTGCCCAACCAATAGACCAACTGTAGTCAGCACGGCTGCTCTTTCCTTAGTGGATTCTCTGTCTCCAGGAGTTTGACTATAAAACCCAGAAAGAAATAGTTAATACAGTGTACACAACAGGAAGGCAAACTGAGAAGAGGTGCAAAGCAAAAGCCACAACTCCCTAGCAGCCATAAATTAAAATGGGAGAAATTAGAGAGATTCTCCAAAAACCTCAGGGCTTCCTCATTTCTCTCTGTGTAGGCCTAAAGATGATCCCCATTTTCTGCAGTAAACCCAAACACATCAAAACTGAAAACAAGACATACTTGAAATACATTAAAATACATAATATAATCAGGTTCTACATAGAAATAAATGTGTATAAATAACTATGTTTGACATAATTTATCATTTTATATATTCCTCCTCTCCCAAAGCATTGAAGGCAAAGAAGAAAAAAAAAAAAAAAAACCTAAAGATCAGATAACTAATTTTAGTGAGGAAATTGTGGCATCACTGGGCACTTGGGAGGCTGAGATAGGAGAATTGGTCCCAGTTCGAGGCCAGCCTGATTTACATAGGGAGTTCAAGGCCACCCTGAACTACAGAGCGAGACCTTGTCTCAAAGAGAGAGAGAGAGAGAGAGTCAGTATAACTAAAAAAGCTCAATTTTCCAAAATGCACTGAAATTGAGACAGATTAGACAGACAGAATCAACAGCAAATATTGTGTAGGCTAAACACAATGAGTTTGGATTTACTCTGTCTCATAAACTCTCCAGTGTAAGGATATTTAAATACACGTGGTAAAAAAAAAAAAAAAAAAAAAAAAGTAATGTATAGCTGGACATGGTGGTGCAGACTTACAATCCCAGCACTCAGAAGGCTAAGGAGAGAGGATCACCAAAAGTTTGAGGTCAGCCTAGGCTACATAGTGAGTTCAAGTCCAGCCTGGACTACATTGTGAGACCTTGTCCCCCAAAACAAACAAACAAGCAAAGCCAAATGTATAATGATAAAAGCCTTATCTTCAAGGGAAAAAATCCTTCACACTTCAGAAAGAAATGTGCACTTTTGCCCAAAATGCTGGGGAACATTAGGCCCTAAGTCTTTATTTTTATTTTATTTTATTGTATTTGGTACCAGGGATCTAACTCGGGTCCTTGGGCTTGCACAGCAGGGGCAAAAACCACTGAGCTAAATCCCCGTAGGCCCTAAGTGTTAGTCAGATATCCTCCTCCACCCACTTAACCACTACTCCACAAGTTATTTTTTATAAGGATAAGGTCTTGATAATTCTAAATGCACACTTCACTGTGGAATTGAATTTAAAATGAAATGAGGCATTAAAACATTTAGAGGGATAAACATTGGTCTTTGAGCTCGAAGTTTATACTTTCCAAGATAAATATTGTTTTCCTTTTCAGGAAATATTGATGTGACCCAAGTAAACTGGGAACTGCTTTTGAAGCAGTCAGAAAAGCCTGTTTTCTTTGTGCTTAATGATATCCATAAAGTCATTTACTTCTTTAAGAAAATGATACATATCTGCAGAAAATATATTATCTTAATAACCACTGATAGAGCCTGTAATACTTTAAGTCTGAAAACTCCCCCTGGAATCTTCTAAATGTGAGACTTATCACACATGTATCATTCATGCAGCACTGCAGGGCACAATAAAAATTAAGATTTACACTGGAAATCAATTTTCTTTTGTTACACACTTAACCCAAGCACTATGGCAACTGAATATAAGATAAAGTAGGTCACGGATTTCAACTGAAATGGCTTCCATGATACAAAAGCCAGTTATAATTTGTTGCTCATCTCTTAGGATTTTTTATTTTGAAATTCTTCTATTTCACCCTAGTCAATGTTATCTAACAACAACCTAGTGAATAAAAATCATAAGACCAAATTATTGAGTGAGATTTATTCAATCTTCGTAATTTCTTCACTTGGTTTACTAATATTTAATGAGTAGTATCCATCTCTATACTCAGAAAACAAGGAAGGGAATTCCAGGTAAAAGGAAGAGTGTATACAGCTTCATGGTCATGAAAGGGCACAGTGTACTATTTGCAAATCATTTTAGGAAGCATTTAGGGAGTGATCAAAACCAAGCACAATAAAGAGATTTTTTTTAAAAAAGAGGCGGTGTTTTTGTCACTGTAGGGCCAATGGAATCATCTGTCTCCTAGGAACCTAAATGGACACCTACACCAGCTGCCTGGGCTATTTGTATCCAGGAAATAAAACGACAATGAACTATAATACCCTTTGCATTATTTTCTGATACTGCTTTCCTTTGTCTCTTGGGAAGATATGCTTCTCTTTTATTAACTCATATTTTGTATTCCATCTTCAAAGAGCCCTCTAGGACCTTCCCATACAAAATATCCTTTCTTCTCTCTCTCTCCTATACATAGACCTTGTAAGTTTTTAGAATCAGAAAGAGCTGTCTGTTTAATCTGTCACAATAATAGCTGTGTGATCTTGGGAAAATTGTTTACTTTCTCTGATACGTGAGGTTGCTGTAAGTATTAAATGAAACAAATAATGTGAGGCCCCAGTGCTGTGCTTGGGACAGAGTAAGCTGTCCTCTCTCATCTCTTAAAATGTTGTTTCCTGCTCAACTTACAGACCTACTCAGTTTTCTTATTTCCTGCACACAGTTCCTATACACACACACACACAAACACACACACATACGCATATGCACACACGCACATGCATATGCACACACACACACACACACACAAATACTCAAACATACAAGTGCACAGGGTGTTGTGGCAGATGCCCATAATCCCAACACTTGGAAGACCAAGACAGGAGGATCACCGAAAGTTCAAGGTCAGCCTGGACTGCAGAGAGAGACCCTGTCTCAAAAAAGAAAAAAAAGAAAAGAAAACCACACAAGTGCATGCATATACTTTCCCTCAACCCTATTACATACTTAAGCTTTACCTGCCCTTCATTAACAAAGAATATACTCCAACTCACTTCCCACTCATTTCTTGTCATGCTGCAACCTGGATTCCACACCTGTCTTTTTTCTGAATCTGCACCATATAGGGCAGCTAAATTGCCATATCTGGTATCTGACTGTCTCCCTCAGTTTTTAACTGCTTTACCTCTCCTCAGCATTTAGCATCACTGAACATCTCATCCTCCTTGGGTTGTTCTTCTCTGGGCTCCAATGCAAGTGAAGGAGCCACTGGCTCCCCCACACCCCACCTCTCTGCCATGTCCCACTCTGGCCCCTACTCTGACTCCCCTGCCCCTCTCTGCTTCCTGGGGTGAGTTTGCCACTCAGGCAGATATGAAATGGTCATAAAGCTATGGTGGCTCCTATCAGTGGCCTCAGAAAGTAGTGCCACCTGGCAATAATTATGAAATGGAAATAACTTTTTCAGATAATTAAAACTAAATGTTGCCTCCTAACCAAGAAAAGCTAAGGTGATTCTTAAACACCCTAGTCACAAAGAACAAAGTGAAGGAGACAAGAAGATGTACCCAGAGCTTTACAGCAAGCATGTTAGGAAATTTACTTCCTTTTCTTCTTTTACTACATAAATACGTGATGCAGCAGGTAGGAGCAGAAATATCTAAAACTATTCACAAAGTTGCTGAATGCTATTTTAAAATCCAAGCTTCTATCAATTACAAATAAGTTGAGCTTTTTCTACAATTGGTTTTTAAATTCCTTTTTTTTTTTTTTTTTGGTACAGGGGATCGAACTCAGGACCTTGTGCTTATGAGACAGGCAGCAGAACCACTGAGCTAAATCCCCAGCCTTAAATTCTTGATTCAAAGAAATCTTCATTCTAGTGTACATCAGTTATGAACTTTACATGGATGAATATCAAGAAATAGTGTAGAATCAGATAATGAACAAAGAAAAGGAACTGAAACTTTTCCCTTAGCCATGTTTTGCAAGTACTGCAATAATTCTTGACTAAGAAAGCACAGTAGTTAATATAAAAATCACAGTGTACGATCAGAGTTTGTTACATACATGTTAGTTAACAGCATTGGCCCTGGAATGAGACTGCCTTAATTCCAATTCCACTTAAACAACTTGCCAGTTGTGTGAAACTGGGGAAGTTATTTCATCTAAACTCTATTTTGCTAACCTATACAAATCAGAGGAAATAATGATACCTTTATACAGGAATTTTGGAAAGATAAAAAGAAACTATGTAAATTATTTAGCAAAGTACAAGACACATGGTTTACATTTAAAATATATTGTTCAGGGCTGGGATTTAGCTCAGTGGTACCCCCCGCCCCAAAATATGTTGTATAAACTTTTTTCTACATTCCCAGCCTTAGTTCCTTCCTTTGTGAGAAATTATGCCTTAATTATTTGTAAATAAATGTGTGTGTGTGTGTGTGTGTGTGTGTGTGTGTGTCTACACTGAGAAATGAGGCAGGGGAAACTTGACTGCAGAAAGACAGAGTCAGGCTGGGCGTAGTAGTGCACATCTGTAATCCCAGCACTCAGGAGCCTGAGGCAAGAGAATTGTTGTGAGTTAAAGTGCAGCCTGGACTAAATAGTGAGACCCTGACTCAAGAAAAAAAAAAGAAAGAAAGAAAGAAAGAAAGAAAGAAAGAAAGAAAGAAAGAAAGAAAGAAAGAAAGAAAGAAAGAAAGAAAGAAGGAAGGAAGGAAGGAAGGAAGGAAGGAAGGAAGGAAGGAAAGAAAGAGAGAGAAGGCCAGAGTCACTCCTGGTGAAAGCTTAAAAGACCCATCTAGGGGGGCATGTTGGTGCATACCTGTAATCCCAGCACTCAGGATGCTGAGGCAAGAGGACCGCAGCAAGTTCAAGGCCAGCCTGAACTACATAGTTCAACACCAGCCTGAACTGCATGACGAGACCCTGTCTCAAAAAATAAAATAAAATAAATTAAAAAGCTAGTCTCTGCCTAGCACAGAAGAGCTCCACTCACTACTGTACTTCTTTTAACAAAGAAACAGCATTTCATCATCTAAGCTGGAGAAAGCAGGAAAGGTACCCAACATTCTATATAAAAGGGCTACACATAAATAAGAGTTGCTGCCAACTCTTTGTCACAGTAATATTTCATTATTTTATTGCTGTGATGGTTAACTTTATATGTTAATTTGACTGGGCTAAGTGATGCCCAGATATCTGATAAAACATTGTTTCTTGGTGTTTGTATAAGAAATTAGTATCCGAATCATTAGATTGAGTAAAGAACATCCACCTTTGGCAATGCAGGTGAGCATTATCCAATTGTTGAGAGCCTGAATAGAACAAAAAGGTGGAGAAAGAGCAAAATTTGTTTTCTCTTTGGAAGCTAGGACATCCATCTTCCCCTATCCTCAAACACTGACACTCTGGGCTCTCGGGACTGAGACTCACACCATTGGTTCTCCTGGCTCTCAGAACTCTGGGCTTGCACTGCAGCTACACCACCAGCTTTCCCAGACCTCTGGCAGAGAACAGACTGCAGGACTTCTAAGGGTGAATAACCACATGAGACAAGTCCTACAACTGACTGATTAATCTATACAGCAGTATCTTACTGGTTCTGTTTCACTGGAGAACCCTAATACAATTATGACTATTAAAAAATTCTGGGGCCTGGGGATTTAGCTAAGTGGTTCTGCCGCCTGCCTCTAAAGCGCAAGGACCAGAGTTTGATCCCTGGTACCAAAAAAAAAAAAAAGTAAAAAAAATTCTGATTCTGAAAGTTCACAGAAAAACACAACCACATATAAAGAAGAAAATAAAATTAATCATGCTTTCACAACCCCAGGATAGCTTCTATTAATATTTTGAAACAGTTTTTGTTACTCTCATTTACCTCTTTGTGCATCTATAATCAGTGCTATATATAGTTTTGACTACCCTCCCAATAATTCTATTATGAACATTTTTCAATGTCATTAAAAATATCTCTAAAACATTCTTTCCAATGACTACAAAATTGTCCTCTAGATTAATGTCTCATAATTTATGTATTTATTTTAATAACACCATTTTCTAAACACAAAATAATTATGTCCATTTATAAAATTAGAGACTATAACATATAAATCATCCATAATCTTATCATTGAGATATAACCACTGTGACTATTTTGATATATTTCCTTCTAGTATTTTTATATTATTAGCTATTATATACTTAAAATAATTGAGGTCATATATTACAAGTATTTTCCCATGTCATTTAAAGTGCTTTCAAAATGTAATTTTCAGTGCCTATAAAATATTAAATGATATATGTCTTGTCTCATTCCCTTACTGGTAGGGAGAGAAATTTCCAGACAATAAAGATGAAAACTGTTAAGATGCAGAGGGAAACAGCCAGTCAAAGGCCACGCCCCCTACATAAAGAGACTTTCTAGAGTTCAGACCTACTTGCCTTATAAACGCCAGTGGATCCTTCTAAAATCCAGGCCATCAAATTCAAAGGAAGGTGACTGTTGGAAAAAGAATCCTTCAGTTACTAGTGAGAGAAACTCTTCCCAAATAATGTAGCTCAGTGGTGCAATGTTTGCCTAGCATGTTTGAGGCCTTAGGTTCAATCCCTAACACTGCAAATAAAACAAAACAAAATACCAGAAAAAAAATAAATAAAAGGAGGAACAGAGAAAGGAGGAAGAAGGGGAGAAAGAGAAATGTAATAGCTGAAGAAAATAAGAGGAAGTGGCATCACTGCTGAATCCAGAGGCTAGAGCTATATCATTAGCTCTCTCTCTTGGGGTGTGTCTCATTTCTCTTCATCTGTGTTTTTATCCTTCTCTCTCAAATGGAAAACACAAATATTTTCCTGAAGGGCAGCTGTTCACATGACTCCCTAGCTTATGTCATCTTTATAGCTGTTAATCTCAGGGGAGAAGATAATATCTTTCCTGGTGGCTGCTGAAGAAAGTGAGGACTCTGGTCACCCAAGAGGAACCAATCGCTGTGTTCCAGGGAGACAGATGGTTTGATAGGTAAACTGGTGTCTGGGAGACCATACCTAGTACGCGGCAGAAAGATCAGCTCTACTAAGTTGCATGGCGGGAGTGGGGTTCTTCAAACAAGGAGGAAATGGCAGCAAAGTCGCATTCAAATAGGCAAGAGGTCAATGGTTACCACAGGCAGCAGAACCCTAAGAAGGGAAAGGGGAGCAAGCCATGAATGACCCCAGGGCACAAGTGACCAGGTGCTTTCCCACGTGCTCAGAAGTGAGGAGCAGCAGGGGTATCCCTCAGTGAGGACAGGCCCTGTGCACACACCTCAGTTTAATTAAGCATTCTTCTACCATTACTCATCTAGATTACTTCCGGCTTCCTTTTCATCAGTTCCTCTGCTAAATATTACCTTTTTATTCATTTTGTGATAATATTTATTTATGATTGTAAGATAAGCATACCGTCATGATAAAATACAGAAAGACAAATAAATAGGTACATTTCTATTATCCAGAGGGGACCAAGTATGTTTATGCACATACGTGTACACAAACATAGCATTGTACTTCAAAAAGTTTTTCATTGGTAAGTTTACCTAGAACTAAACCAAAAACATTTCAAGTCATTTATTAAAGAGTCTTTACTATCCAAATTTTAGCAGATGTATATATGTATGTATATGTTATCATGTAATTTTAATAAAAGATGTTTAATCATTTTCTGATTTGGGAACATTTAGATAGTATCCATTTTTATTTTTATAACAATATTTATATATATATACATATATATATATATTTGTCTGTGTCTTTGATTATTCATTGGCATAGATTCTTGGTAGTGGAGATATTTAACCAATGTACGTGAACCACCTTATGAGTATAGCCACACAGGCTGGATTCAGGTAAAGGGAAATGATTATTTTCTATACGGCCTCTGACAATCAGAACAGGGATTGTGGGAAACAGAAGAACTAACTCAAGGTGAAGGCTTTATATTAGCAGCCTTGTGGGGAAAAAATAAGATTTGTTTAGGTTGTCATTCAGCACGATTAAATCTTGTTGATAGATGAATTTGAGAGTTTCCCATGTTCATTTACATAGCTGTCCCTAATGATTCGACCCATAGGAAAAAAGACCTCCTTGGCCACTCACAACTGACTAAGCTGTCCTCAGAGGAATTTTCTCCACCCAAGAATTCAGGTAGACAGAGTAAAGAATTTGATTCATCAGAAATGTTCCAAAGTCTTTTGCACACAACAGTCAGAGGGAAGGAACACATCCCAGAGCATTCCACCAACTCTGCTCTGTGGGAAGGAAGGCAAACAGGGCACAGTGGTTGAATAAAGAACTCTCCAGCAACCTAGAGCTGCTTGGTAGAACTGGCAGGTAGAGCCCGGAGCTCTGACAGTCATCTTTGGTGGGAAGCAGCATAGGAGTGCAGGAGGAGTCCAACTGCATAAACTAGAGGAAGGGGAGAGATTTTAAGGGCTGCCATGATTGAGGAGCTTTGGAGAAAAGAATTCCAAGCCCAAGAAGATTTCTGAAATGCTTCCTAACCATATGGTCTGGTTCTCTAAGAATACCAAGAGCAAAGATATGTATTAGTCTTCAAGCTTTGAGAGACAAATTCATGTTCCTTTTGAATGTGACTCTGAGAGACCAGCCCACATGAAACCTGGAATAAACTTCAAAGTAACCACAATGTGAACCTCACATATTTCGCTTGGAAAGAGAAACTTGTTCTATTTTATACAGGATCTGTAGAATTTATTCACTACATTTTTCTTTTATGGTATGCCCTCCAAATGCTGAACACCTTTTTATTTCACGGCTAGATTGATGTATCGTATGATTGTGGCAAAGGTATTTTGAAGTAAGTTCTTTGGTTTTACCTCAGCTCTGTAAGTTTGTTTCCTCACTGTACCACATCTGTTCATTGATTGTAATTCATTATTATGGCAAAGACCTTGTTTTACTCATTCCTGTATGCTCCATGGCTTTGATTCAGGACTTTGCCCCTGGTGCTGCAACATACATTCTTATTAAATTATAGTGAAAACAGAAAAATAGGTGACTGGAAGAAGTTTTTCAATTATTAAAGAAATCTGATTTTTCATTTATTCATCAAGTCAGCAAACACATACTGATGATTTAATTCAGATGAAACCCCTATTTCTTTTTTTTCTTTTTTTAATTTTTTGGTGCCGGGGATCAAACTCGTGACCTTGCACTTGTGAGGCGGGTGCCAGAACCAGTGAGCTAAATCCCCCGCCTAAAACTCCTATTTCTTTAGTCTACTACAAAATTTGGTTTGTATTCTCCCCCAAGAACATGACTTTTCATTTGTTGAGCATTTTAAACTTGACACTTAGCAAAGCACATCATGGAATGAAAAGGAAAGCAGAGTTCCTGCCCGACAGAAGTCTGGCCCTGTTATCAAAGGGCAGAAGAGATCCTGGAGAGATCTCTACTTCTGAAGAGCAAAGCACCCTATTTGTATCATTGTGCTTAAGGTTCTTTAACCGAGCAGTACGAGAAGTACTCTGGCCTGACAAATGAAGTATGTACTTTAGTTAGCAGGATGAAAGGAGACAGTGAAGGACAGGGAGCTGGGAAAGGGAAGAGATCTTAGGCAAACTATCCTTAGACAACCTGTCTCAGGCCAAAATAAAAGGTGTCTTAAAGCTGAGAGATGCCAGAACAGCCTCTTCAAAGGAACACTAGCAGTGAGGAAAAATGGGCAGGAGTTTTAAGAAATAAATGTGTGAACCAGGATTTAGCTCAGTGTTGCCAATGCCTGCCTCACAAGCACAAGGTCCTGAGTTCTATCTCCAGTACCAAAAAAAGAAAAAAAGAAAAAAAAAAAGAAATCAATGTGCATAACTGTTCTACTGTATGATAGGAAGAGGTCAAAAGCAGTAGAGGGAAATAATAGAAGGGTGCTGCATTATTTGAATAAGTCTTGGTGTCTCTTTTTATCATGTTGGCTTCCCACTTTGAACCTGGCACACAGATCAGATAAGACTGTTTTACTTCTAGTCTCACAAGTCACATGAGAGCAATCACTTTGTCACCAATAAAGCAGTCACAGGGATTACTGTGGGAGAGAGAACTGTAGGGTGTTACCCCCCACCCCCATCCTCCTCCACTTTGCCTGGAACTCTCTAGGTCACTGAAAGTTACCAGTCCCTGGAACCATCTCAGTTCCCTGCAAAACTGGACCTGGAGTGGGCTGAGGAGAATTGAAGTATACATGAATTCACTTATATTTTTTTTCACAACTTCAAGATAGTCAGATTGCATCTCCTCAAATGCCAGTTACTCAGGTATAAAACCAGAAAGGTAGTGGGTATTGGGTGTGACCAAACAAGGGAACTGTTTGAAATCAGCCCACGATGGATTTGGGGACATCTCACTAACAACATGAGGAAGGGAGATTCTGTGACTTTCTTGGAAACACATATGGTAGATTTCTTTTAAAAAGTATTTTACTTTTTATTCATTTAAATTATGGTACATTTCTTTTAAAAAGTATTTTACTTTTTATTCATTTAAATAGGTAGGATGCTAGTCTCTTTATTAAAACTTATGCTTTCATATCAATATGTTCGTTTATTTACATGGAATTAGAGAATGTAGCTACTTACAAGGGATTTCATTGATTAATTTGCAATTATCCCTCACACAAATCCAGTGCTTCCCAAGGTCTTAGATTTTTCAACTTTGAATTCTCCTAACAACACGACATGAAGAATGTAAACCTCGTGCTTCAAGAAGTATTATTTTTTCTTAATGTGCTGCTGAGAACCATCAGCTACACTTTGCTAACACCATGCATCAAGGGTCTCTAACCTAAACCAGCCCCTCAATACTGTCCAGTCCTCTCTACTCTCCCCAAATCTCCTCACCTTCCCCCTCTTTTCTCTTGCTCCACCATACCCCTGCCCCTCTTCCTCTGTCACCATAAGTCTTCTCTTTGTGCCCCAGGCTCACCCTTTCCCTGTGCCTGCTCAGTGCTCCTCACTTCCATCCCAGAAGCCCCATCCCACCGATTACCATGGCCTCTGTTTCCATTTATCACAGGCTCTGCTCTTCAGCATTTGGTCATGCTCAACTCATTCCTACCTTTAAAAGAAATTATTTTTCTATCCTAGTTGTTCTCAGTTCTGGCTGCTCCTGAGAATCATCTGGGGAGAGTTTTAAAAAATGTATAATACCTAGCTAGTGGTAGTTAACCTTCTAGAGCTCTCAATGCTAACAAACAGCTGGATGCAGCATGCGTGCCATAGGTTCACCACTACTGTACATCATACCAATTAAGTCAGAACTGCCATGGATGAAGCCCAAGTGCCAAAAAATGTTATAGCACCCCAGGTTATACTAATGTGCAGTGGGGATTAAGAAATACTGATCTATGGGGACGGGGATTTAGCTCAGTGGTTTCGACGCCTGCTGCACAAGTGCAAGAACCCGAGTTGGATCCCTGGTACCAAAAAAAAAAGAAATACTGATCTAATTTAACTGTCCCTCCAGCTACTCTCCTTTGTATTCATTCACTATCAAACTTGACTTGCTGCTTCCTTTTTCATGCCTGTACCGGAGTGAGCTGGCTCTTGGGTTGTCCCTTCCCCAATCCCTCCCAATGCCTCAAGGTTACTGAATGTTTCATAGATATAAATCCCCCTTTTCAGTCATTAACCAATTTGACTTGGCAGCATTGACCCTGTAGACCATCCTGTCCTTCTTGAAGCATTCTCTTCCCTTGATGCGCCCCCACCCCACCATGCTCCTCTTTCTTACCACTGATCCTCCTCTTTTTCCCTAGGGTCCCCACATCTCAGGATCCATCTTTACCCTTCTTTCTCTGTACATTCTTTGGACAATCTCTTCTGCACTCTGGACTTTTCCTGCTGTCCAAATGCCAATGCCTGACAAAGAGCCTAACCAGCTTTCTTGGCACCCCTATATCTAGCAGCTTCCTGAACAACTTCCTTTGGATATCTCAATGGCACACAGAAATTCAATGGCAAGACTGACACATTTCCTTTATTCATTGTTTTCTACTTCAGTTTGTATCGTTGTCCAAGTAGGCATTCTCCTCAACTAGCTCTCTCAAACTCCCATTCAGTCAACTGTATATTTTCATGTAGAAAAGGCTGACTCTAAATCTGGAAGCCCTTAGACCTAAATATGGTCTGAAAACCTAAGCATTTTAATTCTATAAATTAATCTCAATAAAATAATCTTAATAAAAAGGCCTGGCATACCATTGCAAAATCTTTTGTGTATTTATGAATACCATGGGCATAGTATATTGAATATTGAGTATTTGAAAATGTATTTTAAATTATTGTATATTACTCACCCCCAAACTCTACCTACTTTATCTTCCTAAGAAGAATCATGCAGCTGTTCATTAATTAAGGAGGCCCATTTTTTAATTCTCTTACACTACATGAGCTAGGGACAATGAAGTCTGTACACAGTAGGAGCTTTGGAGAAAAAAATCATTTTTAGCAATAACACTGCTGATTAAAATTCTGTGAATTTTCAGATTTTTTTTTCAAAAGGAATAATTTTTTTAAAAAGTAAGATCTAAAAGCTGTTTTTCTTACACTTTTACTAAACCAGTTTCTGAAGTCTAAAATAAGTTCCACTTACCAATTCTAAGAGAGGCTATTTTTTCATAGGACCCCTATGTGGCTTTTAAGAATTCCCAGGATTAATAATTTGTGTTAGCATCAAACCCCTCGCTTCTCTTGCTTTTGACCATCTGCACATTTTGCATGCTAAGGATCTGTTGGTATGCTTATGTATCCAACCCTTTGCATATGGAATGAGTGTGCTTTCAAAAAGCTGGCCCATAAAAGTTCTAAAGGAAGCCGTAAGTGCTTGGAGGGAGTCCAGCCTCATACTGCAGATGGTGCTGCTATGAGGGTGGGTAGCGGTGGAGTTCACAGCTCTAGATCAGCTGGGGCTTTGCTCCACGGACCTGCTGCTCTGGGATGGATGGCACCACCTCTATGCATTTACCATTTATGAGGTGCTTTCACATGCCCTGAGTAGTAAATTCATAAAGGAAAACACAAAGCTCTTTTAAATGAATGCAGACTAATGCCTGTTCCCTTTTGTTTGCAACTTGAAACAAAAATTAAGTGTAAAGGCTAAAGCCAATGTCAGTGTTTAAGAATAATGAAGAACTACGAAACTTTGCAACTTGCTGTGGAAGAAGAAATAAATAACAATAGGGTATTTATGATCCAGGGGTATCTCAATCTTTTTCACTTAGTTCCATAGAAGTCAAATGAAAGTAATGATTTATGTGGATTTAAGTCCTGTTATTGCCTGAGGAGATGCTAGATGGGAAGAGGAGGGCAGGGGGTAGAGTATTTGATCTATGCAAAAACATTTCAAACAGGATAGCATAAGCTGAGGAGCATGTAGAATATTTAATTTTGAACTTAGGGGTTTTTTAATACTTAAATTTGTACCTAAAAGGTAAAGTTATAACAAAGATTGGAATCAAGAGCAACGTGATTGGTTTTGACCCAGAACTCCAGTCACAATGTAATCGTATTTGAGAACACTGGCTAACAGCTCAGCTCAAACCAGGAAACCAGAGGAAGAGAACAGAATTACTTCTGAAGATCTTGTGCCATTTACCTTTTACTCCTCAGAGCTAGTGCAGATTTTCCTACATACCTGATACTCAGAAATGCTTACCTACCATTTAGATAAACACAGTAAGGGTACGGGGTGCAGGAAGTGGCAATACTTAATAGAGGTGGTGTGGTTGAGAAAGAATTGCCTAAAAGAGTTACGAGTGTGATTCTAAGAAAAGGAAAAAGCAAGACATGGCTGATGGTCTTTGTAACATATCTTTTGATTCTCAGATAATGCAAAACAATGAGCATCAAATGTCATCTAAACTCTCCAAGAAAAATCAATTTGCTTAACGATAATTTGGGGCTCTCATGTTATACATTCATCCTGGGAGTGGACATCCTATCTAATAGGGTTCATCCCTGATCCCTTATGGTACGGCCATCTGGGAAGCCATGGGGTGCCTATACATTCCTAGTGCCTACTTCAGCATGAGTCATTTCTCATTGAATTTTTTGAAGTACTACATTGGCTTGACAATTGTTAAAACTATGATGAAATGCCTTCAGTGGGAGCACATTAAAAAGCAAGAGACAGTTTGCATCATCATAAGACTGAAACTCCAGGGCTGGGGATTTAGCTCAGTGGCACTGCACTTGCCTCACAAGGGCAAGGTCCTGGGTTCCATCTCTGGTACCAAAACAAAAACAAAAACAAAAACAGACTGAAACACCAACTTGCAATCATATTAACAGGAAAAGTAATCAAAAACTAACACTTCAAGGAAATGTGTTATTGGATAACCATTCCTAAAAGTCATGCTATTCAAAAATGGAGGCTAGGTCCAGGGATTTAGCTCAATGGCACCGCGTCTGCCTTGAAAGTTCAAGGTCCTGAGTTCAGTCCCTGGTACCAAAGAAAAAAAGATTAAATATCCATGACATTTGCATGCATCGCATCTCCACACAGTAGAATCCAGGGGCAAGAAAGGCACTATCTGTTTATAAAAGTGAAAAGTTATTTCCCAAAAGCCCCTTAGATGATTTCTCCCTCTCATTTTATTAGCCAAATTTGCTACATGTTCATTCCAAATCACTGAAACGTCACTTTCAATTCCACACAAAGACCATTTCACACTGGGACCATTTTGGCCCCACCTGCTACCTTGAAGAGCAGGCAGGTTCCCCTGAACATAGAATAGAGGGGATGGTGGAGTGGCTACCTGAAGGGAATCAGGGTTTAATTGTGAAATTAGCTGAGACAGGGCTGGGAAGAAACCCAAAAAAAGCACATATCAAAAAAAAGCACATCCGCAGCCTGCCTCGTGGGTGCAAGGACCCGAGTTCAATCCCCGGTACCAAAAAAAAAAAGCACATATCCCACTAAGTGAGTTACTAGGCAGCAGTCACACATCTCTGACCCTCACTTTCCTCCTGGGTCAACTGGAGAGGTCCACTTTATAGTATTTTTTTTTTAACTGAATGTTTGCTGTTCAACACAAATCTGACCTGGAATAGGTGCGCAAAAATTGTATTTGCATGAGCATTTTATAATAACCTATTGTGCTTCATACTGATGCAAACTTTTTCAAAGTTTACAGAGAATTTATAATTAGGGGAGTAAGATCTGTATATAAATTTGTAATGTTTATGGTGCAAGTGCATTAATCTTTGCCTTTGTATTCCTTCCAATACTTTGCACCTTACAAAGCACTCTACCCCTTTTTACTTCCTCTCTTTGGTATCTAATTACAAAGTCACATTATTTTTCTTCTAGGCTTTTATGATGTGATCTGTTCCACTAAATATAATCCATATCAGATTTGGTATGGCATTAACTGAAATATGAAGACCTACTCATTTCTCTCATAATTATGTAACCAATCATTTCAATATCATTTACAAAGTAATGCTTTACTTCATTGAGTACGATGTCTTCTTTATAGGAAGTTTAGAGTATTCCTATAAAATTTGGGACAAAAGAACAGGATAATCTCCCCTCAGAAACCAAAGGAGTAGGGAAGAAGCACCCATACCCCCCCATACCCATTATACACACTGCAACCAAATCTCTAACTTGAGAATCAACAGTTGCATAAAATCCAGTCTCTCCACCTGATCAGTTTCTCAAATTTTTCTTCAGCACATCCAGATGATTTTCTGTAGTTTCCTTCATATTGAGTTCTCATACTGCTGATTCAGAAGATTGTAGGTATGATAATCCTTCTCAGTGCTTCTAATGCTTAGCTCTTAGAACAGTATGCAGGAGTGTCCATGTGGCTGCTCTGAGATTTTGACTATGACAATTCTTTATTTTTTGGCAGTAAATCCAATACAAACTTGCACACATGTGGTTATTTCCAGGTACCCTACCAATAGTACACTCTGAGACAGATCCGATTTTTGTAGTTATTTCTATTCCCACTATTTTTCAGCTCCAGTCAAAATGGATTATTTGTTAATCCTTAAACATGCTGCATACTTTCTTGCTTCTGTGTCTTTTTTATACCATCCCCTGAAGTTGGCAAGCATTATGCCAAAACCTCCTTCCTCACATCCTTCTCTCCAAATCCTAACCAACAATGTTAGACATATTGGAAATAACCTAATGATTAACGACATTTAAATCCAATGGAGTGTTACACAAATAATAAAAGTGAACAAAAGAAGAGGAGGAAGGCAAATGTTGAATAAAAAGTGTATAAATAAATTGCATTTGCCACTTGATTATAAATAGATATCTTAATCAGGCTCTGATCAGCAAGACACAAAGGTTACAAGAGCCAGGGCAGCTGTGGCAAGGAGGGCCTGGATACTGAAATTTGTCCTCCGTAAAACTTTGTTTCTTTTTCTCTATCTCTTGGCCTCCTTTCTCTCTTCTTCCATCTCTTGCTATTATTTTTCTGTTTAATTCTTTTTCACCATAGATAGGCTCCTTTTGTGGGAGTGTGGGTGGGATGGAAAATGACCTCCAGAATCTAAGCCAATTTTTTCAAATGCCCAGTAAGGACTCTGACAGATCTGAATTGACTCCCAGGCCTACTTTAGCCCAGTCACCATGGTCATAGGAATGGCTACTGTGAGAGGTCAGACCTAGAATAAGAGCCTGCCCTGTCATCAGGGAGAAGGGGTACTATGATTAGCAGCCTCACTGAATCACCGATTGGAGTGGGCAATGGATCCCCAAAGAGAATGGGTATGTATTGAAACAGAAGAGAAAGGATGATCAGAGAAAAAGCAGCCAAAGTGCTAAGCAGACAAAAAACAAATAAGCAAAAGCAAAAACAAAAAAACGAGTAAGCAAACAAAAGACGTTGCATTCTACAAATTGGCATACAAGGCCCTGGTACTGTTACAACCTTCTTTTTCACAATTTTATACTTCAATTCCTGTGTTAGGAACATTCTGAATTAATCAAATTGTACATCTCTAGGCTCCTCCTTTTTATGTGCTGTTCTTTCTTTCCCTAAAACCCTCCTACTCCTCCTGCCTCTGCCTGGGTAAGAACAATTCACACTTCAGCTTATACTGCCCCTGTGCCTGGCTGTAGGAAGCCTGCAAGGATTCCCTCAGTGAGAGTTAGAATCCCATGCATGCAGACAGTGCCCGAGGCTTACCTCTAGCACAGCACATATCACATCATATACTGAGTGAGATACTCCCGCTAGTTTAAGCAGGAAGGGATTATCAGGGCCCAAGCGAGTTTATGAATTTCTGGGAGGCTAGACAACCTGCTTAGGTAATACTTAGATTATAAACAACAGAGGAGAAACCTCCAACATCCTATAGAAACTGCCACTTAGCCCCTTCAACGAGAGAACCAGTATTCCACAACTTCTGCAAAGACAAGCACCTCCACCACCCTTCCTGCTACTATGAGGACTTGTGTCCAGCATCTTATGACATATGCTTTACCTTCCAAATCTGTGCTTGGCAGAAGCTCTGACACATAGAGAATATAGCTACAAGGGAAACAGGAAAACATACCTTTCATCACTATAAACAATGTTGAAAAGTATTGAGTAAACCAATTTCCAGTATCTTTTCAGTGTCATCCTCAAAAGTTGTTTTTTGTTGTTGTTGTTGATGCTGTTGTTTTATTGGTACAGGGATAGAACTGAGGACCTTGCACTTGTGAGGCAGGCATGCACAAAAGTTGTTTTTAAGGACAAATTTATGGTCGTCATACTGTCATGGTGAACAGTTGTATTATTTGTATGAAACCTTTATTTCCAGAAATACTTTTATGTTAATATCCACTTTATCTGATATTAATATTGCTCAGCCAGATTTCCTTTGCTTACTAATTTCCTGTTGTTTTCTGTCTCTTTATTTGTAATCTGTTATTTTGTGTGAGGTTTATAAGTTATAAACAGTATGTGTAATTGATTTTTAAAAAACAAACCTGAGAACCCTCTCTTTTTTTTGGTACCAGAGATTGAACTCAGGTCCTTGTGCTTTCAAGGCAGGCGGGGGAACCACTGAGCTAAATCCCTGGCCCCCTATCTTTTAATGAGTTTAGACATTTATTTTTCACAGTGATTAGGAAGAAATCTTATAACTTATTTCTGATACTATATATTTCCTTCTTATGAAGCTTGTTCTTTTTTCCTTCTTTTCTCTCTTCTTTTGGGCTGTCAAGTTTTTTCTAATTCCTTTTCTTTTTCTTCAACAAGTTTGGAAGTTACACATTCTCTTTCTGATCATTTAGTAGTTTTCTGGGTTTGGGTTTGTTTTTTTGTTTTGGAGGGGGTTTTGTTTTGTTTTTGTTTTTGTTATTTTGAGACAGGATCTCACTATGTAGCTCAGGCTGGCCTTGAACTCACTGTGTAGCCCAGGACAGTCTCAAACTCACAGCAATCCTCTTGCCTCAGCCTCCAAGTGAGAGGATTACAGGCATGCACCACTAGTTTTCATTTAGTACTTTTAAAGACTTAGGTTTATATTTTTCTAACAAAGTCAATAGTTAATCCATATCTCTAGCCTTCTCCTAGGCAAGACATTTAGAACAACGTGACTTCCATTCTGACTCACAACTTTCTCCAAAGGCCCATGTCCTGATTGCCTAAATTTTGGTTGGGATATTTTAATCTGTGCTTGGAAAGAAGAAGGTCCCTCTGTGTGATCATCCTGCATCTTGATCTGAGTGTTGCTGTCATCTCTGGCTCCGTGGCTTTCTCAAACTCCTCCAGGCTCCACAGCTTTCACCTATGTTCTTGACTCCCATTTTTCTTATCAGTTCATAGACATCTGACAGGACCCCAGCTCCCTCATCTCTTGCCTGCTACCACATCATGCTGCAGGCTTCAGCATGGGAGAAGCCAGGCAGGGCCCACAGCCGAGGGACGTGTGCCCCAGAGCATGAAGAACACAAGCACAGCAATGTTTCTCAATTGTCCTAACCTACTACTGCCCTTCTCCTTTTCAGCACATGAACCTGTCTCCTGCCTCAAAGGAAACAGAAGCCATCAACTAAGAACTTGCAAAATTTTCCACTTCCTCAGGGATCAATTCAACTATATTACCACCCTTGTTTCCCTCTCAGTCTCATGTTAAGCAATGACCTTCCTCTGCTCCGAGGCCAGCTTTACTACTCCAATCTCCTATACTTTTAATTCTCGCTCATTGTACCTCCAGACAATACTGGCTAAATTAATACTTTACTTGTACTCAATACTTAATAGATATTACAGAGGAAATGAATGAAAACATTTTCCAAGTAAGACATGTACCATAATAGCTATATTTTCACCTGAAATACTATTAAGAATATGAAGATATTCTGAACACTCGGAAGTTTACTTTCACTAAATATTTCAAGATAATATCAACATATAGAACAAATATCTGAATCTATGGTTGGCCTATTCTGGGTGTTGGGGATAGAGTGGATAAAATAACCAAGATCTACATTCTCATATAACTGACAGTCTAGAGGGTGAAATCAGGAAATAAATAAGTAATCAAATAATATAATTCCAAATGGCAGTGGGGACTATGAAGAAAATAAAATAGGGTAATAGGTAAGAAATGGCATGTGAGAGGAAAACTAGAAAGCTAAAGCCTTCTTTATGTGGCAAGAATATAAAGACCAAGGAGGAATAGAGTGTGAGAGCCAGACCATGATCTGATGTGTGATGTGCAGATGCTACTATAAGTGCGTTGAGATGCCATTGGCATTTTTAACTAAAGACTACAGGTTGTAATGTGTGCAAAAATTATACAACTTGATCACACATACACACACCCATCTTGAAATAACCACTTGACCTAGTTCAAGATATAGAACACTTCCAAAACCTGAATGTTGCCTCATATCCCTTCTCAATATAACCACATCTATCCCAAGGCCTAGCAAAGGTAAAGTCCAGTCCCCACTGCCCAGCCTTCTATTACTGAGGATTAGTGTTGCTTGTTTTTGAACATTTTATAGAGTACAAACATTCTAATTTAAGAGATTCATTCATATTGTTTTATGTGCCAGTAGTTCATTCTTTTTTTATTGCTTGTATTTTGTCGTATGACTATTTATAGATAAACCTAGTATGAATAGCCTTTGTGTTGGATGTGGCTGCGGGTGTGGGTGTACTGGTGGTGCTGGGGATTGAATCCAGGGCCTCATGCATACTAAACAAGTACCCTGCCACTGAATTACGCTTCCAGCTCCCTGTGTGAATACTCTTGAACATCTTTTGGTAGATATAGGTACTCATTTAACCTGGGGGTGTAATTGCTAGGTCATGGAGTAAGCATATATTTAGCTTGATTAGTTATTGACAATTTTCCAAATTCATTATATTTTCCCTTCCACTAGCAGTGTTTGAAAATTTCTAGCTCCTTGACATTGTCAACATTTGGTTTGCTGGTGTTTAATTTTTTAAAAATTTTAACCATTTTTTGGTTGTACATTAGAATCTCAGTGTAGCTGTAATTTTACTTTTCTCGCTGATTAATGTTTAGTGGGGTTTTTTTAATATTCTACTTGCATATTTGGACTTTAGCCAGAGATAGCTTTTGGACTGGAGACTGAGTGAACTTAGCTTTTATATAAAGATTCCCTTGGTTGCTCTGTGGAGAACTGGCTGTAGAGAAGCATGGTGAAAGTGAGAGAACATTTTAAAGGTTATCACAGTAATTCAGGCAGGATTAGTAGTGATAAAGAAGTTAGAGAGAAAAGATTAAATAAATATGGGGGCTACCAAATGTACCCCCTGAATGGCTTTAGTAGAGAGAGAAAGAATCACATGTGACTTGTACAACAGCTCAAGTGCATTTCCCACTGTAGAAATCCCAGAGTGGGTTGGAACAAAATAGAAAAGAATAGACATAATCAGACATAGCAAACTGTGCTAACCACAAAATTAAAAAAATAAAATAAAAACCTCTGGTCACAAACTGTGCTCAAAGAGACACTGTGGACACTCAGAGAACCACAGCGGACTTTGACTTGCTTCTCTGGCTTGCAGATTAACTCTGTAGCACTGTGTGTGTATGCCAGCATGAGTTATTTGACTTCATTTATCACTAATGTTGCTGGGGTTTTTTCTTCCAAGAATAAATATGTCTCTACACAATGAAATTAAAAAAATTCTTAAGCTTAAAATTAGATTACTTTGGAAATTACAAGCATTTTTCTTCATGTGTAAAGTCACTCTGCCCTTGCAGGCCAACTCTGGGGAAGTGACACATTTCTTTTTCCATCCCACACTTTGCTTATTTTCAAACAATGAAAAGCAAATCCTCAACACTTCAAATGCTTAGCACATGTGGCAAATATTTATATCCTCATTTAGAACTTTAATTTCAAATTATGTTATGTAAGTCCTAGCACACCAGACCAATAGCTTACTAGGCCATTTCTTCATGGAAAAGAAAATTCGGCCCTTGCAGAATAATAAGCAGAATCTTCAAGTTGCTGCAGTGTTAGGCTGCCTGCTGCTTTGGTTTGTATAGTGCTTTTCAATTTGGAAACCAGTAATAATACTACATAAAAGAAGGACCTCATAGTTAATAACGGCTTACTATAGATAGCCCCTGTGCTGAACACCAATCCTATGAGCTATGCACTATTATTATCTCCATTGAACATATGAGAAAACTGAGTTCAGTAGCTTACCTAGGATCAGTTAGCTGGTAAGCAGCAGGGCTGAGATCAGAACCTAGATTTATCTGAATCTCAAACTGAAGCTTTTAATGGTTTCCAAGCTATGACAGTACAGGGTGGAAGTTAAGTGTGTGTATGCCACAGTCAATCTCCTTGGGTTCGCATCAAAGCCCTGCCACTGACTGTGTGGCCTCAGCAGTTTCCTGTGGGAGCTGGTAAAGTTCATTAGTTCATGCCAAAGGTTTTACTTCTTGCCGTGATACATATTTCATTGGGTACTGGAAGAACTAAACAAGTTAACACAAATACAACTAGAGTTGTGCCTAGGTTCTGATATGAGAGTATTGTCTGTCACTTCTTTTAAAAGGTACTAGCTTTATTGAGATATAATTCACATGCCATACAATTCAAACATTTATTGTGTACCATTTAGTTGTTTTTCATATATTCAAGGAATTGTATAACCGTCAGCATAATCATTTTCAAAACTTCTTTCCTCCCTCCCTCCCTCCCATTCCTCCTCCCATCCTTTCTTCCTTCTTTCCTTCTTTCCTTCCTTCCTTCCTTCCTTCTTGTGGTGCTGCAGATGGAATCTAGGGCCTTGTGCATGCTAGGCAAGTGCTCTATCACTGAGATACATCCCAGCATAATTTCAGAACATTTTGTCAACCCCAAAAGAAACCCAGGACACATTAAAAATCATTTCCCTTCACCCCACCCCCATCCTAGGCAACAACTAATCTACCTTGTGTCTAGATTTTTAGATCTATAAGAATCAATAGAATATGGATTGCCTATTTTAGACATTTCATATAAATGGAATCATACAATATATGGTCTTTTGTTTATTGCTTCACTTAGCATGACACTTCAAGTTCATTCATATAGTAGCATGTAGCAATCTTCATTTCTTTTTACTGCTAAATAATATTACATTGCATAGATATGCCACATTTTAATTATCAATTTATCAGTTGATGAACATTTGGGTTGTTTACACTTTTTGACTGTTTTGTGAATAACGATGCTGTGAAAATTTGTGCAGAAATTCTTGTGTGGACATATGTTCTCATTTCTCTTGGGTATATAACCAGGAATGGAGCTACAGCTACTGCTTTTCACTGACTCCTTCTTTGTGTATATCTCTTTGTGTGCATATGTACTTGTTAAATTTCCTTTTCAGTATTCTTTTTTTCTTATTAGCATGTTTACAATACAGAAAAGTATGATTGTTTTGGAGAATTGGTACATGTATATAATATATCTTGATAGTTTTTAATTTCTTTACTCTTTTGCCCCTTCCCCTCCCCCAACCCCCTTCCCCATTTTGTTTTGTAATTTCCTCTCATTTCTCACTTATTTATTTGTATTCAAGTTTTTCCATATAAGAGAAACCATGTGATACTTAACATTCTGTATGTGACTAATTTGAAGCATGTGGTCTCAAATTCCATCAGTTTTTCAGTAAATGACAAGATTTCATTCTCCTTTATGGCTAAATAATATTACATTGTGTATATATACAACGCTTTCTTTATTCATTCCTCTGTTGGTGGAAATCTATGTTGTTTCCAGAATTTAGCTATTGTGAATTGTGTTGCTATAAACATGATTATGCATGTATCACTATAGTGTAATCTCTTTAATTTTTTCAGGAATATTCCCAGGAGAGGGATAGCTGCGTCAAATGGAATTTCTGTTTTGTTTTGTTTTGTTTTCAGTACAGGAAATCAAACTCAGGACCTTGAGCTTGCAAGGCAGGTGCAGTGACAATGAGCTAAATCCCCAGCCCTGAAATTTGTATTTTTAGTATTTTAAGGAATTTTCATACTGCATTCCATAGTAGTTGTACTAGTTTACATCCTTACTAACAATATACAGCCCCTCCTTCTGCATCCCCCTCCCATCCTCACCAGTGTTCATTGTATTTTGTGTTCTTGATGTTAGCTACTCTGAGTGGGGTAAGATGGAATCTCAAAGTTTGATTTGCATTTCTCTGATGGCTAACAATAATGAACATTATTGCATGTATTTATTGGCTATTTATACTTCTTTTGAGAAGTGTTGGTTTTTTTAGAAGTGTTTCTTTCAGTTCACTTGACCATTTTTTGACTGGGTCACTTGTTTTGGTGAGTTAATTTTTTTTTTTTTTAGTTCTTTATATATTCTAGATATTAGTCCTCTATCAGGACAGTGACTGGCAAAAATTTTCTTAATTTTGTAGGTTATCTTTTCACTCTGTTGATTCTTTTCTTTGCTGTTGCAGGTGCTTTTTAATTTGATACAATCCCATTTGTTGTTTCTTGATATTATCTGTGCTACTGGAGTTCTATTCACAGAATCTTTGTCTATGCTTATGGCATAGACATATGCTTCATGTATTTCCTCTAAATTATCTTCCAGCAGTTTCAAAGTTTCTGTTTCTATATCTAAGTCTTTGATCCATTTTTATTTGATTTTAGTACAGAGTGAAGATAGAGATCTAATTTCAAACTTCTAAAAGTCAATATCCAGTTTTCTCATTATCATTCATTAAACAAGATATCTTTTCTCCAATATATGTTTTTTGACAACTTCCTCAATATCAGATGGCTTTAGATGTGTGGAGTTGTTTCTGTCTTCTGTTCTATTCCATTGGTCTACATGTTTACAGTATTTTTGCCTGTACCATGTCGTTTTTGTTACTATAGCTTTAAATCCAGTATTGTGATGCTTCCTGTTTTGCTCAGGATTGCTTTGGCTATTCTGGATCTCTTCTGGTTCCACAGAAGTTTTAGGATTTTTTTTCTAGTTCCATGAAGAATGTTGTTGGTATTTCAGTAGGGATTGCCTTGAATCTATAAATAGCTTTTAGTGACAGGGCCACTTTAACAATACTATTTCTACCAATCAAAAAACAAAAGTCATTCCATTTTCTAGTGTCCACTTCAGTTTTTTTCTTCAGAATTCTGTAATTTCCATTATAAAGTCTATCATGCCGGGTGTGAGGGTGCACACCTATAATCCCAGCACTTGGGAGGCTGAGGCAGGAGAATTGCTATGAATTTGAGGTCAGCCTGGGCTACATAGTGAGTTTAAGGCCAACCTGAATTACAGAGCAAGACCCTGTCTCAAAAAGGAAAAAGGTCTTTCACCTCCTGATTTCCTTCTTGAAGAGTTCATTATTGGTGTATAGTAGCACATTTAATTTTTGTGTGTTGACTTTGTATCCTGTGTATATATCTCTTAATATGTAGACACGTGATTCTCATATAAACATATATTTTAGGGTTTTGTTCTGAATGTCCTTGGAAGGAAAGCATCCTCTTGTTTTAACATCACAAATAAAATGAGACTCTTGGAAATCTGCCTAACCTTTTCTCTGTCTAAAGCCTTGGCCCATGCTATATCCTCTGGGGTTCTAATCCCCTTTCCAGCATGCTCCCCCTCTTCCCCACACCAAACCTTTGGTTAACTGAAGACTTTATTTCTTGCCAGGAAGCTGTGTTTGGATCCCATAAGTGGTTTGGGTGCCTTCCTCTGTGTTTCCATGATGTCCTGAGCATTGTTTCACCATCACCCTCATCACATTCTGCCACACTTGTAACAAAGCTGATGAACCAATCAGACCAAGACCCTGTGGAAGGGGCATTTTCTTCCTCCATCATTCATGCTAAGCACAGGCTTGGAATGCAGTAGTTGTCCAGTGGATGTGGATGGAAGTTAAGAAGGAAGAGAGGACAGAATTGGTCTAGGTATTTGCTAGGAAGTAACATCCCGGTCTATAAGACTGGCACAATCTTTTCTGTCAAATAAAACAACCATGAGTTGAATTGACACAATAGAAAAAACCAGGTAGTGATTATTCCAATTGGAAAAAGAGTCTTCTTTTTTAAAAATCATTTAGTACAAACTTCTTGTTTTGAGTCCTCTGGGAAAGTGACCTCAAAGGCAGTGTGTGTTACACAGTAATACCCAGGATGCTTTTAATGGTACACAATCCATATTTTTAACGTAAATTTCTTATTTATTTCAAAGTAAATTAGAAATTAATATAGCTAGGATGCAAAACCCACAGAATTGTTTTTAGGAGCAGGCTAAAGTCTTTTTATAAAATTAAGACAAACAAATTTAAAAAATAAAATTAAGACTATTCAACCAGGCATAGTGGCATAACATTTGTAATCCCAGCACTTGGGAGGCTGAGGCAGGAGGATCACCGCAAGTTCAAGGCCAGTCCGGGCTGCATGGTGAGTTTAAAGCCAGCCAGATCCACACAGCAAGACCCTGTCCCCACCCCAAATTAAATAAATTAATACATTAAGACTATTCAAATTATGTATCAAGTAAATAATGGTGCAGATGGAACACAGATATAGGAAATAATATATAGGTGGTACAAAATAACTTAAATTTTGGAACACTCGGAACTTTTAAAATATGATTGTGTGTGTGTGTGTGTGTGTGTGTGTGTGTGGTACTGAGAATTGAACCCAGGGCCTCTGAACTGAACTACATCCCCAGATCCTTTCATTTTTTTATTTTGACAAAGGGTTTAATCTGTTACATTGTCCAACCCAGGCTCAAACTTGTACTGCTCCTGCCTCAGCCTCTCAGAGTCCTTGGATTACAGACATGTAATCCCAGGCTATATGTGGAGGAGTAGCAAGGTTATAAAACATAAATAAAAGTACAAAGTCATAGTGATAATACTACCTACTACCTTTTTAGTTCTTCTATGCCCTGGGTATTCTTCCAGGTGTTTTATAGATGTTAAATTCATCAGTTTTCACAAAAGTCCTGCAAAATAGTTACTAATAATCTCCACTTTACAAATAAGACCTTTAAGTCAGATTAGCTCAACTTTTAGTCACAATTTTCCCCCCACAAAGTAAGACAAACAAGCAGAATGCAAATGATAATACACTTATCTTTATTTGTCTTTTATAAAATAAAAGAAATCAAGCCAGAAGGGCTTAAACCATTGCCTTAGTTTTGACCCTCATAAGTTTTCAGCATCTGTTCTATTCCCATGTCCTGTCTGTGACCTCATTGTGAGACAGAAAGTAATCTAGTCCAGGGATCAAAGCCTGAAAAGTTTTCTCATTTCCTCACACCCAAAACAAAACAGCTCTGGGCAAAGGATGCATTTCCACTCCATGGCTGTGATGGAGAAAAAAATAAGAAAGAAATAAACTATTAAGCTCAATCTAAAATAAAAAAGCGTTCTTAAACATCAATTACCTATGGTAAAAATATACACACAAACCTACTCATGTACACATAAACCTACACATATGTGTTCGTTAACATACACAACAGATTCAGCTGCCCGTAGGAAAGTTATGCTGTTACTACTATTAATTCATTTCCACTGGGTACTCGGTGAGTTAACTATCTTACATTTACATGGGTCTTATTTTTGTAAAGATTCCAGTGTGCCTAATTAAGAATAAAGCCAACAAAAAATAAAACAAAGGTTTCATTTCAGAGGGTTGCAGAGCCCTTTGTAGTTGGGAGGTGGGTGTGGGGAATCTTGCGTTACTATTAACAGAGCACGAAGGTACCTTCACAGGGCAAATGTTAGTCTCTACCTTGCTGAACAATAGATTTCAAAACCCGGAGGCTTGAGGCTTGTGCTAAATGTTCAGTTTGGCCTATTTTGTTTCATTTAATTGGGAAATGTTCATAGAAATCTGCCTATCTGGCTTCTCTTGAAAATTGTTTCTTGCGTTAACTTCAGTTCCTGGCAATGGGGAGTGGCTGTCTGGTGGCTTCCCCAGCAGGCTCTATTCATGTCCCTTACTTCCCTGGGCCTAGAGGCCACTGAGTTTGGAATCCACAGTTCATAAGTAGGGTTATGAACAGCCAGTATTTCCTCTCCTCATCATTATCCTGGAGAAGTAAATGTGTTGGAACGCTAAAAAAAAGTTTCCTTTTATCAAAGTGAAAGCAGCTGGTTCACACAAGAATTATTCATTGAGTTTGTAGAAGTCAAGTGTATCCCAATTTAAACACTTCATATTGCTCAGATATGCAAGTGTTCCTCCTGGTTGAGCAGATTTTTGGCTCATTTCCTGTGAGGCTCATTTTAAGTGCTGAGGGGAACTCCAGAGGTGGCTCAATGATTTTCATGTTGTTCAGTTTGCTGGTGGTTGGAGCTGAACTTTTCCAGAGCCAAAAGGGTCAATAGAATGAATGGAGGTTTGGGTATACAGTGGAGAAAGATGGTGTCCACAGAGTAGAGCTACTCTTTTTTGGTGTTTGTTTGTTTGTTTTCTCACTACCAGGGATCGAACTCAGGACCTTGCACTTATGAGGCAGGTGCGGTGCCGCTGAGCTAAATCCCCAGCCCTGAGTTACTCTTTTTGAAACAGCAAATACTTTGTCATGTTCACTTTAGAGGTGGAGAACATTCTAAGCATCTGGCCTTATATTCATTCAATAAATATTTATTAAGCACCAATTTTGTGCCGTGTGCTATGCTTAACTAGAAGTACAATAATAAATGAGATGAGGCCCCCTGCCTTGGAGAAGTTCAGGCTGGAGGTAGCTACCAAATATATATATATCCTGATAGCTGTGTAAGAAGTGACTAGTGCCACCTTAGAGGTGGGGCAAAGACCTGTCCATTAGTTCAGTCAAGAGATTCCACAATATTCCCGTCTGCTTCATTTCTTTCCCTTCAAACACACAAAAACTGCATTTTAACTCGAAAAAGGTATCCCAAAACTCCTACTGTCCCTCACCTCAAGACACCTCCAACATCCTAGGCAAGCATGAACCCCTAAATTCTCCTAGGCCTTGTGGTAACACAGGTGGGGCAGACCCAGCCAGGCAGTGTCTACCTGTGAAGCTGCTACTAGTACTCAGGCCCTGACAATATGTGGCAGGAAGAAACACTGATCCAACATTACCAGAATGTCAGGGTTTGTGATAAAAGCCAGAAATTGGGATTTTTTAAAAAATGACTTCATGTTTTGCGAGGATTAGAGTTCAAAATACATTTTCAAACTCAAGAGTAGATAATCAAAAATGGATTTGCAGTCAGATTTTAGATAGGAGGTCCTGATACCTTACTTTCATGCCAGGCCACCCAGTGCTCAGTCCCCTCCTTGTGTTAAAACTGACCCTTAGCAGGAATGAGTAGCCTAGGATTTGCTTTTTCTAGGAAGTCACATTGGGCCTCTCATGTGTGAAAATCCAACCCATTGAAATATTCAGCTTCCTGCATATCTCTTTCATCTCCCTCGCTATGTCTATCTAAAAATAATTATTTAAAAAAAGTAGAATTTGAACATATTCATCAGTGCATTATTTTTTAAGAGGAATCTTTGAAAGATATGAGTGGTTAAGAAAGTATTCAGTTCTTCTGATACTAATGCTTAAATTTCATATTCACATGACTCTGGCTTGGAATGAAAAAAATCCTTTCCTGGGCATTCATGCTTTCTTTCTGGACTTGTCTTGCACTAAAACGCCCTTGAGTGGTTTATTTTTCAAAGCCCACAAAGACTTCATTTTCCCTTACTCACAGGTGTTCTCTGCACTGCCTGGATTGTATGAACCGGTTACACAGAAGGTTCTGTTTGAATTTTTCCTTCTCCCTGCTCTCAAAGCTGCTTCCTTTTCACCCAGCTTCAGACAAAGAAAAACATGAGTTGAAAGTCTAAAGGCTCTCTGGCTTTTAAGTCAGAGAAAATATTTTCATTTTCTAATTATTTTACCACAGTGTCCTACCTCTGTAGACATAATTTATGCACAATAAGTAGAATAAATTTTAATTAGAAGCCTTGGATTCCTGACTTTCCTTAGCAACATCCCAGAAGAGCTCTCAGCTTTCAAATGCCTCACATTCCCTGCTTTTCTAGAATGAATTTTAAAAAGATAAACCAGTGTCTCTAACACAATATATTTATTTAAAACATTCTAATATTGTGGGATGATTTGACTAATATTTAACCTTATTTTTCTATTCTTCTTATAGTTGCATCAAAAGAGTAAGAGTTGAGCAACACCAACACTTACTCTCCTCTAGAAATACCTTATCCCTCAGGAATTTAAGTGATGGTTTCATTCTCTTAAAGCCAAGGCCGTCATAGTTAATAATGCCAAATGCGACCTAATTTTCTGAGACTGAGCAAAGTGACAATTTATAGAGTCACAGATAATAATAACAACTGACATTTCTTAATTGCTTGGTACTTGCCAGCACTGTTCAAGTCACTTGCTCATTTAACTACTACTATTATCATTCAATTCTTAGATGGCTCAGCTGAGGCAGGAGAGGCATTATAACTTGCCCAAGGCCATGGAGGTAGTGCCAGAGCACATATTTGAACCCAGGGCTAAGGTCTGCAGCCTTAATCAGTTAGCTGCCCTACTTCCCAGACTTAGACAGAAACAAAGCCAGGACAAAAAAGCTAATGTTTTTTCCCTTACAAGTTTGCATTGAGTACCCTTAGTTCTTTTTTTTGTCCCAAATTTTTCATTTGTAAATTCCAACAGTCTATTTACCAGAGTTTTGTGGAAACTCATTATTTAAATGTATTCATAGTTTCTTGGAAGAAAGGCTCCATAAATATTACAGAACCATTTAAAAATATATGAAATGTATTCACCTGAATCTGATGGTTTTATTTCTCCCTATAAATAAATAAACGAGTGCTGACTTTCTATCTGAGTCTTGAGGACATGGTAGCTACAGGTACCTCTTTCCCATCTTACAATCCAGGCTGCCAAGGTTTTGGGGCTGAAGTTCAAACTCTGTACCAGGAGTGAGAGACCCTTTGAGGTCTCACCAAAATGGCTCCCAAGTTTTGATTCAAACCTCTACAATACCGTCACAAGCAAACTATGCAGAAGCAAAAGAATGGATAAATGGTGATATGTTCACACAGTGCCATACTATTCAGCAAGAAAACAATGAATTACATATATGCACCATATGGATGAAACTCACAAGCATTGATGTTGAAAAAATAGATAAGAAATAATTTGTGTTGTACCATTTTACTCATATTAAGTATAAGAACAGACCAATCCTGGTGTCATGGACAGGTCTGTATACAGGTCTGTATACAGACAGGTCTGTCACAGGTCTGTATACAGACCCAGGAAGACACAAGGGGAACTTGTGGAGAAAAGAAAATGTTTTATGTATCAATCTGGGTGTGGTAGCTACATACATGAGTAAATATCATAAGGTTGTACACTTATGATTAATGCATTTTGTGCATATTATACCTCAATAAAACATAAAATAAGCAGAAGACTGTTGAACTGAAATATGTACGATGGGCTTTGAGGCCATTGCTGAAGGTAGAAATCAGCTCACAGCAGAGCTTGTATGCCAAGCTACAAACTACATGTACAAGCTGCACGTACTCAATTCTGTAAGCTCAGTGGCGTAGTGAATAACTGACATGATCAGATTTGAGGGCTGAAAGCTCAGTCAGCATCATTTTGTACAGAGGAAGTGTTGGAGCTGGGCCAAAGCAGAGCAGGGAGACATGATACACTTTAGATATTCTTCATCTGGAAAATATCTCTTTTGACCAACTTGGTGAGAGCATACTTCTAGAAATGTTCACCCGTGAAGTGGGGAGGGGAGGAGGTAGCACCATGTACCCACCCTCCCTCGTGAGGCCTGCTGACAATGTTAAGGTAACTTTTCACCACTGTGAGCTCCAAGAGCCTTCGGGCCCCCAAGGCAGGCCTGCTAGGCTCTATCCCTAGCTCAGTGCTCATACTTCCCAACCCCCAGCGCTTTATTGTTGCAGTTTTCTCCCTAGCATTGGCAAGGAGGAGAAGGTGGTCACTGCTGGCCAAGCTGACCTAAATAACATGCAGGGGTCACAAGGTCATTTCCATGGGGAATGTGTATAATTTGCATAGTCTCATTCAGGCACAATCCAAGCTATTTTCCATATTAAAATTAAATATTAAAAACCAAACTGAACATTAATGATTTTTAATATTCTTAAATGACAGTTGCAAGTCCTTTTATTTTAATATTTGTGTTGAATTTTTTATTTATTCAATAAATATTTTTAACCTAAACCTGTTTATAGTATACCTATTTATGCATTTTAAATACATACACAAAGGATAATGCTATATCAGTAACCTGGGCTCCTTTCTTTTTTTTTTTTTTTGTACCAGGGATCACACTTGGGACCTTGAGCTTTCGAGGCAGGTGCAGGAACCACTGAGCTAAATCCCCGGCCCTAGGCTCCTTTCTGATATAAGCTTCTTCGGGTATGATCCCATATTTTTCACTGAACATAAATAAAATATCCACTTACAGTCCATTCAGTAAATTGGAACATTTAGATTTAACACAAATGCCCTTTATCAGATGAAGATTCTAATTTTAAAAATGGATTTGTATGTGTGTATGTGCATGAAAACATGTGTATGTGTGATGAACAAAAGCAGGCAATTGAAAATGGATTGGCTGAATTTTCTTCAACAGTTAAGATAATTTCTGCTCCATATATTGTACAGCTGAAAGACAAGGTAAAGATCAGTTCCTGAAAACTCACTACTTTACAAATGGAGAAAGTGAACTCCATCGAGGCTAAGGGCCTTACACAAGGTCACATTGTTGACACAGATTCTTTATTATGCTTTTTTTCACTTCCAAATTAAGTTTATTCTTTTAAATCCTAGTGAAAGTTTATACTGAAAATTAAAGGAGAAGGGAAAACGATTATTGAAAATGTAACTGTTGATGTAAGAACGTGACCACCTCTAGATTAAGCCAGCTGAGAGCTGGGAGACCAGACAATGGGGGAACAGGTTGAGACTGATCATACCCTACAAGGAAGAAAGCAAGCACTGATAAGGTAGAGTCAGGATGGTACATCAGACACCAATTGATGCTGTGAATCTGAGATGCCGAGATTGACAGGAATGAAAGGAAGGTTCCAAGGCAACTTAGATTTATACAGTAGGTTTTTTTAAAACAAAATTAATACCCAAAATTCTATCATGAACAAACTGTAAACTTTTAAATAAAGCCAGATCTAACCCTTACATGACTCAGTCTCACGTGTCTCATCGTAATTCTGGCCCTGGTTTCAATAAACCTATTTACAAAAGCAGACAACTGACCCATGAGCCATGGTATGCCAATATGAGTTTTTAAAACTTTACAGTAAAATGTAATACATTTGGATTTTTTTGGTATCCCAAAAAATTAAATTGTGTGTCCTTCACCGTAGTCTTGGCCCTGAAATGAACCTGGCAAATTGAGGCTTCCTTTCGGGTTAGATAACAAAGAAGTTTGAATGTAAAACAAAGTTATGCAAAATAAATAATGTAAAACAAATCAAGTTACATGTATATTATATTTATATGTTCCTTTTTCGTATAACTGCCTTAGCTTCCACAAAGTACATTTTTATAAGTGAGAGAGAATGGAAACCCTTGTGTGGGGTGGATTTGGCCAAGGTACAAGAATCTCCTTGATCAAGGATTCAGGCAGCCAATTGGAATCAAAGCAGTGGCCCAAAACTAGAGCCCAAAGTAGGATTTTAGCAAGTCTCACATTACTTCAACATCTAGTATCTGCTAACCTCACATTTTTGTGCTGCATTTAAGGTTTATATCTCCTAAAGCATCATGATAGAATTACTTGGTAAGTTTTAAACATGAATCATGGTTCAAAAGCAATTCAGGAATCCAAAGAAAACTTCAATCCAAGGATCAGTTCAGCATTTCTTCAGGATATAAGTGGTGATTTGTCTCAGTCTTACAATTCTTACATACTTATTTCCCAAATAATCTCCAGTCTGAAAGAACACTTCTGAAACATCATACCTCCTGCATGAATGTACAGTACAGGGATTCCCTGTTCCAGGACATTATATGCTTTAGTGAGTTATTAACAGACTTTGGATATTTCATTTTCCTACAAAGGTGTCAACTGAACTCATAATCGTTTCTTGGGGCATCACAATTTTCTCTTAACTGATCTTGTACCTACTTAAAGATTTCCTTCATTCAGATCTGAGAATATCATCATTCATGGGGCCATTGTGAGAGTGGTCGCAGTTGCCTTCAAACTCTGCAAACTGTCCGAAGAGTGACTAATGTGATGTTTGTGCACATCTACCCCCAGAAAAACCCATTAATCTGGTTGTGCTAGGACTCTTTGGGATCATCACAGTCATTTATTTTGGGACAAGTTCATTTCTTGGAATGAGAATTATAGCTTTTGGTCTTAGTTGGTGTTAACTGGGATAAGTATATCCACAAAACTCTTTTTTTCCTATCTCTATGTTTTAAAAAAGTTTGCCTTTTATTTTATCACTGATTCCTGAAAATATAGTAAGATTTCTTTCTTTTTATATTTTATCAGCTAAACTATTTGGTGTATTACAAACAACTAATATGTGGTACATAGTAATTCACTGAGGAAGAAAAAATTAAGTCATAATGCATTTCCTGGAGCCAAAGAATACCCCTTTATCTTTACTCTCAGAGGCCATTTGGGATACAAAATTAGAACAAAACTGAGACATGTTGGTACATCTTTGTGCTTTAGTTGCCAAGTACAAGAGGTGAAATAAGGGCCGAGATGTAGCTCAGTGGCTCTGCACCTGCCTCACAAGCACAAGGTCCTGAGTTTGATCTCTGGTACCAAACACAGAGGTGAAATAAGTCTCTGATAAATATCTTCAGGGGTACACAATCATGTTGGACAACCCGAAAAGTACCACCCTGGTTGGAAAGAACACAGTGATTTAGAGACTCATTTTTCTTTGTGGCTGCTCATACTTGCTGGGTAGATCAATTGGCTGGAGCATTAAGCACCAAATGCTCCACAGGAGAGAACAAGCCCCAAGTACTCTAGGAGTAAGAATGATCAGCATGTACCAAGGAAGTGAGAGTCCAGAGGTGAGCCCTGGGGGCTGGGGATTTAGCTCAGTGGTTTCGCTGCCTGCTGTGCAGCACAAGGACTCCAGTTCGATCCCCGGTACCAAAAAAAAAAAAAAAAAATGCAAAAAAGAGTATTATAATTGTGGCGCACTCTAAGTGTTTACAATAATAAAAATTACAAATTAAACATTTTTATCCCACTAGTGTTTCTCTGGGGTTGTTTCACCTCATTGGAGATTTTTGACAACAGGTGAGACCCTCAGTGAGTGCTAGGCCTCAGCTAAATGCCTTCCTGGGATGCTGCTGCCCACAGTTCGCCACTAACTCAGACCAGACAGTCCAACAAGCAAGACCCATGCTGTTCTTAGAGCCTCCACCTTACCAGTATCTCTTGACAGCCCATGCGCCAAGCAGGCCTTTGAGGGGTTGGTTATGTACATTAAACAGTCTTTAAACATAAGAATTTTCTTGTCTTCTTCCCCTCCTAAAATGTTCCCTCTGCCAAATTTGGCTACCTAAACAATATATCTAATCCACCCTTGAGTTCAAGCCAAGCACCATGTTTTTTATGAAGTCTGTGTGCCCCAATTACTGTACCTAATTTAAGTTAGAACCAGAACTATGCACCGTAGTTTGACTGGGGTTTCTTTATGTCATTTCTGTACCAGTTGGGGGGGTTGGTTCTGAGGGTGTGTAATGCAGTTCTTGGACTTGTCCATGTCTACACTATAACCTGAGACTCCCACTTATTATTCTTCCTTTGTATCAATTGCGTGAGGCCTACACTTTTCTGTGTCACCTCAAGGAGCCCCCAAAGCTTAGCCGTGAGTTCCCCTGCTCTTGCCAGATATGCCTTTCCCTAGTGGAAAGGCTTTTCCATCTGGCTAAGTCCTCAAGTGGCTGAGCCAGATGCATTCCACCTAGTCCTCAACCTAACAGGTTTTACTTTGCTGCCAGAGCATGAAATTACTTAAACCAGTTATGTTCTCCCATGGGAACCAGAGGTCACCCCAACCTTGGTTATAGCAAAACCTGTTTCCTCATAACCTATTCTGGTTCACTGTGAGTGCAACACCATGTGACCTTGCATGGTATCCTAGGCTGTGCACATAAATGACTAATAAACTGCTGTCAGTCTTGTCTGTCTGATGAGCCATCTCACACTACTTAGGGTGGAGAATACCTCCTTCAACAATGAGATCGGTCAGGTGTGGTGGCACACACTTATAATCCCAGCACTTGGGAGGCAGAGGCCAGAGGATAGCCCTGAGTTCAAGGCCAGCCTGGGCTACATAGTGATTTAAGATGAGCCTGGAATACACAATGGGAGCCTGTCTCAAACCACACCCCCCAAAAAATGAGGTGAATAGGAAGTTCTCAGAACAGTAACACAGAGCTGTTACTTAACAAATTTGCTTTGCTTGCATTATCCTTATGCCTAACCAGTTAGGAAACCAAAAATGAAATAAATATTTGCTGCAGGTGACTATAGATTTACTTTCCTACAAAGAATTCTTCAGAATCATACAGCAATAACTGCTATTTACATAAAATATATGTCAAGCAATCTTTTCTTTACTTTGCCCATACTGTGAAGCAATGAAAGCAACACTGCTTTGGGCAGGGCCAGGGATGTAGCTCAGTGGCACCTGGCTGGCAAGCACAAGGTCCTGAGTTCAATCCCCAATACCAAAAAACAAAAACAAAAACAAAAATTTCCTTGGATAAATCTGCTGTTTATATAGTACCGATCTACGTTTTACACTGTATTCCTAATCACTAATAAACTGTAACACTGCCCAATTGTGAAAACACAATTCTAGTGTTAGTCAATATTGACTAAAAACTACTACTAAGAGTACTTGAGAACTGGGACTTTTCCCATGCAAGAAATTACTTAATCTGTTTCATTGCGTCAGGTATCTCATTTCTTTGTAAGCAAGAATGGTAACACTTGAAGTCATTAAAAATCAAAGACTCTTCCCAGAATCTGCAATTAGTATTAAACTTATTAGAACTTCAGGGAGAGTTTCATTTGCTTTCTCTGTTATTTTATCTCTTAGTTTCCCAAGGTCGAAGGGAGGAGGAGGGGGCATGTGTTTTCACTTCAGGGGCTCCCTGCTTCTAAAGCAGCCAGCAGCTTGTCCAGTCTCCAAGTCGCACTCATTCTTGACAGGCCTCCTCTCCTCTGAACACTCCACCATTCTCTTCTGATAAGCACTGGTTGGGGTGGGGATCAGGGCTCCAAAAGAGAAATAGGATCAAGAAGGCTGATGAAAGCTTGGATTCACTCTCTTACCATTCCTAGACCACACTAGGAACATAATGACTCGCTTTTCAGCCTCCCCTGCACAAAGTTGCAGGAGACAAAAGTTAGTGGAAAATGGTCATTAAATGATTCCAGAAAGTGTTTGACTGTAAGCCAAATGTAAGGGCCCTTCTCTGAATGGCTATCCGGCGCCTGGGTCAGACTGCACCCAGCCTCTCCGCTGCTTCTCCCAGAATGAATGGTGTGCATGAAACACTCATAATGCTGGGATGCTGGTCATGTAATAATTATTAGGCTATTAGCAGAGGCCAGGGTATATGCTCAGATGTCAGGGTACTGGGGATGAGACTCTTCTTCAGTTAGTGGGGCTAGCTTGGCCAGGTCAGGGCTGTGTGTGCTGAGTAGCTCTGGGGACTCCGTGTGCAGATGATTGGTTGTGCACTGCTGGGACTTAAGTTCCAAAGCTGGGCTCTTCCTGCTTTTGTGGCCAAGGGCCTCTGCTTTCAAAACAGCCACAAGAGGATGTGCTTTGTTCCCCTGCAAAGCTGGAAGAAAGTTCAAACTAAAAGAACTTTCCCTCCCCAACCCTCAAGGGAAGGGACAGTCAGGGGGCCAAGCCGTGAGGAAAAGCAGGAATGCTTTTTATTGGGAGGGACCTGGGCACAGTTGAGGGGAGCCCCCAGGGCAACTACCAGTTCTGTTTTCAAGTCCAGACTTTGCTCACTGATTGTGGCTTGGTGGGCCACAAAAAATAACCACATTAGCCTTCTGATATGAAGGCCTTTCTCCGTATTGAATATATAAACTTCTCCGTTTTATTAAAAAATTTTAAGAAAAAAAAGCAAAGAGGAAAATATTTTCCATATTCTAGCTAGTTTTAATACCTTTATGTATACCCTTCCAATAATTGCATATATGCATATAGACATATATGTTTTAAAACCAGAGTATAACAGAGTTGTATAATCTGCTTTTTAAATAAATCTAAGAGCCAGATGCAGTGACACATGCCTGTAAATCACAGTTAGTCATGAGACTGAGGCAAGAGTTCAGCCCCCACAAGTTCAAAGCCAGACTGGGCACCATCATGATACTTCATTTCAAAAAAGATTTTTATTGAGATAGAAAATGTAACATTAAATTTACCAACAGTAACTACTGTGCACAGTAGAGTAATATTAAGTATGTTTATATCGCTGTATAACAGATCTTTAGTACTTTTTCATATTATACAGCTGAAACACTATGCACACTAAGCACTACTTTCTCCCCCTACCTTTTCAACTTTCATTTTCTATGATTTTGACCACTTTAGATACTTCATATAAGTTCAGTCATGTGGTATTTGTTTATTTGTAACTGGTTTATTTCTCTTAATATAATATCCTTAAGGTTTATTATCCATTTTGTCGCATGTGATAAAATTTTATTTTTTTAAGGCAGCTTAATGTTGCCTTATATAACACATTTTCTTTCCTATTAATCTGTCAGTGGCCCATTGGGTTGCTTTCACCTCTGAGTTATTATGAGTAATTACAATAGGTATGCAAATAATCTCTTTGAGACCTTACTTTGCATTCTTTTACATTTATATGCAGAAGTGAGATGCTGGATCATATGGAAGTTCTGCTTCTCATTTTTTAAGGAACTCTCATATTGTTTTCCATAATAGCCACACACACACACAGTTCCTCTCATTGTGATGAATAAGAAAGCACAACTGAGCCAGGCATGGTGCCACATGCATGTAATCCTAGCACTTGGGAGGCCGAGCAGGAGGATTGCATGTTCAGGCCATCCTGGGCTACACAGTGAGCTCAAGATCGGCCTGGACTGCTTTCCAGGCTGATAACGCTCCTGCAAGCATGGTGAGTGTTCCTAAAACCCAGAGAACTTTCTTTAAGAAGTGTGGCAAGCACCAACCCCACAAAGTGACACAATACAAGAAAAGCAAGGATTCTCTGTATGCCCAGGGAAAGTGGTGTTATGACAGGAAGCGGAGTGGCTGTGTTGTACAGACTAAGCCAATTTTCTGGGAAAAGGTCAAAACTACAAAGAAGATTGTGCTGAGGCTTGAGTGTGTTGAACCCAACTGCAGGTCTAAGAGAATGCTGGTTACTAAGAGATCCAAGCATTTTGAACTGAGAGGAGATAAGAAGGGAAAGGACTAAGAGATCCAGTTCTGAGCTTCATCTTTTGTTTTATTATGAAGACAAATAAAATCTTGCAGTGTTCAGTTGAAAAAAAAAAAAAAGATCAGCCTGGGCTACATACCACAACCCTGTCTCCAAAAAAAGAAATTTGGATACACAGAGACTCTAGGACAGGGGTGGCTGTTGACCTATGGCACAAGTGCCACAGCAGTCTGTTTGTATGATTGAAAGCTCTAAAAGCTTCTCCTTCACTGCACTAGTAACATAGAGAAAAGGCCGTGTGAGGACACATTAGAAAGAGGCTACTTGTAAGGCAAGGTGAGAGGCCACAGAAGAAATAAACCTGCTGACACCTTATTCTTGGACTTTCATACTTTAGGACCTAGAGAAAATAAGATTTTGCTATTTAAGCCAAGCATTCAGTGGTATTTTGTTATGGTAGCACTTGCAAACTAATACAGCAACACAAAGTTGTGTGTTCTTTATAGGGTACAATACTATATTTATATGTATTCTCTCTATATGATTCCTAAATCTTAAATTAATAGTTACATTATAAAGAATGCTAAATTTCACAACCATACACAGTTAGGCATCCAGAAGAAAGACAGATGTCAGTGTTGTAGATTCAGTGGATTCAGCTGTTTTCAAGGATCCAGATCATTTTTCTTTCTTGTTGTTCTCTGCACCCCAGTGTGGGCTTTCATTTAAGCCTATGTTATGAGAGCAATGGCTGCCACAAGTGATAGGGACCAGATCTTTTCTTTTTCAAAACTAGAAGAAGAGAGAAGAGAAGGCCATCCCACTTCTGTTCACACTTCATTGGACAAAATGCCTCAGACTTGTCCATTCTTAACTCATTAACTTGAAATTGTAGGTGCTATGAAAGGCTGGAAGTGATAATCTGACTGGAAAGGATGGGGTGGGGCATTGAAGGATGTCCACTACAGCTAGGAATAAATCATTTAATTACTGATTGGATATGATTTCTGTGTAATTTTCATGGATACCTGGGAAAGCAATACCATAACCTATAAATATATTTCAAGTATAATAACATTTTTATGAATACTACTGTTAACAATTACTGTATTGAATGAAGTTATATATTTTGTAAACATTTAACTAAATATCTAATTATTTTTTATATCACTGTTTTCTTTGTGCATTTAGAGGCCAGTATTTCTTTCAGGTCTCAAATATTCAGACTCTGCAAAGCTCATAGACTGTAGGCACTGTGTGCAATGAATGAAAAGACCCCAGAGGCAAGACTGGAATATGATGATAATTAAGAAAATCCAAAATTTGATAAACTATTGTGTTCATAGCCCGAAGAAAACTATCTTTAGAGGAGAAACAAAGCCCCTTTGGAGGTTACAAAGGAGAAAGCAAAAACAGTAACAATTTTCATGGTGTATTCAGCACCATCCAGGGAAATACATTTTGACAAAAAAATCAAAGAAGTTGTGGGCAAGCATTATTAGAAATCCCTTTTCCTTACGAATATATCTTTGCACCAATGTGTCTGGCATAAAACAAAAACTAAAGGCAACCACAGCAACATGCAACAGCAACAAACAAAGAACTATATTTTCTTTTCTCTCTTGCATACTGGGATGTCACTCAACACTATACTGCCAATTAGATGCAAGTTGAAAATCTGTTGAAGATTTCTGCAAAACTTTGCTTTCTTATCATAGAAATCCCCCTACTTCCCTGTTATTTCTTTTTTTGTTTTTTTCCTTCCATATCTAGAATTCAAATATATGGCTGGAGGTGAAGCATCCACTTTGTAACTACAAAATGACCTTGAATAGAAAAACCCCACACCAAAGAACCTACAGCTGAGGATGTCAAGGAGTTGCTGCTCCAATCCAGGGCTTCCTGCCTTTGGATACATAAGAAAGAGAAAGATCTACTTGATACCTAATGTGGTTACTGCTGCCTGCAGCTGAGTAGGATCCCTGAATAATGCAGAGAGCCTCACTGATACGGTAGCCTTTAGTTGGACCTAATAATGAACAGCACTTACACAGAATTAGGATGGACAAAGGTACCCAAGCCCAAGGAAACAGCAGCAGAAAGGTGGATGAATAGCATTTATCTTATCTTCGAAATCTGAATTGTTTATTCATGTGCAAAAGGAAATGAGGCTCAAAGGCTAGATTGAGAACAGATTTTAAAGCATCCTACCACAATGAAAATGTAATGCGTGCCAAATATGTAACTCTAAATTTAATGACAACATTGGAAAGGTAAGAAAAAAACAAGTAAAATTAATCATATTTATGCATTTTATTTAACATGATACTTCTACATGTAATCTATTAAAATTAAAATTCTCATTAATCTATTAATTAATTAATTTTAATTTTTTTCATTTGTTTTTTACATGAAGTCTTCAAAATTTGGTGTGTACTGTATACTCTAAGCAAAGATTAGGGGCCAGGGATGTAGTTTAGCGGCACAGCATCTGCCCTAGCAAGCTCAAGGTCCTGAGTTTGACCCTGGTACAAAA